>NC_141688.1:124030077-125410405 GCF_964263255.1 Lissotriton vulgaris
TGGACATTTTACTCATATAAAACCAATGAAATTCGCCCGTTATAGTTACTTCAGCTCAGACACATCTCAATCATTTTGAGCAACATCTCTGTATGATGTAGAAAGCTTGCTGGTCTGCTATGGAGAAAGTGTCTACACGTTTCTAGGCCTAAAGTTTGCGGAATACTTGTATAAAGACTGCAAACATCTAGTCCTAACATGAGATACTCTGAGGACCATTCCATGCCAGATATATGCTTAAGGAAGTCACTAGTGTCACAGACATAAGATGGGAGGGATTGTACCAGGGGTTGGAGAAAGTAATCTACATATTTAGAAGTATTCTCCAAAGCACTCCCACATGAAGAAACAATGGGCCTCCCTGGTGGCCGTTGGGCATTTTTGTGCAATTTTGGAAGCAGATATAGTACAGGTAATTTAGGGTATTTGCATGCCAAATAGGAAAATTCATCTAAGCTTATTATGCATTCATCCTTCCACTCAGTGATCTGTTCTAATCCCAGGACGGCCGACATTAATTTATTTATGCGGTATTCCATTTTTTACCGTCTCTGTGTCGTCCAGAATTATGAACTTTATTATTTCATCTTGGAGTTAACAAATGGAGTAATTATTTGAAAGATGACCTTTAACTGTTGCAAGTTAATGTGTGTTACTCGAACGCGCTACTCGTAAAACAATGAATTTCTATACATGTAAAAACAATGTTCAAGATATGCTAGTCATTTACCTTCCCTCTACAAAAACCTTAAAAAACCTAAAAAACTGGAAATACTCATATGATTTATAATATGAAATAGTATTTTGTTTATGTTGATTGTATCACGTGACATGTTGATTTACTTTATTAACAAAGACGAAATGCACAAAGTTTGCCCGTGACGAAGGAGTGTTCCACTCCGAAACGCTTAGGACGTTTGTGTCTGCAATAAATCTGCACTGAAATAGAGGCCACGGCTCCTGTGTGATTCCTTTTGATCAACCTGGGAAGGATTGCGCCGGATTGTACGTGTGAGAATATATATATTGTAGTACTCTATTCTTCCCAAATCCAGTAACCAAACCACGGACTCAGATAGACAACGCGGACCCAATTTTTTCATGCGTTTCTTCATTTATTTAAAGTTTTCCGCTCTGCATCAGTACGCCGCCATGACGTGTTTCGGTCCGACCTGGACCTTGATCACATGACGCGTTACTCATGGACCGGTGCCAAATTTAAAGTGCAAGGAAACACAAAATTGTAAACAGCTGTGACATTACAAAATAGAACTGAAAAACAGACTATGTAACGCACTATATACATAAATCAGACTGCAAAGGGATTACATGGGGATTCCAGTGGAATGTATAAGTTAAAATCACAAATATATACAGAATTTCATAAATGTACACCTTCATATATGTAAAAAATATATATACATCACTATAAAAATATATATCTTTCTTAATAAATAAAGACATTTTTAGTACATGGCTCTTTAATTGATTTACGGAACTATAACCACATAATTTTAATATGCAGCAGGGCCACTGGTCACACTTTACGTGCGTCCATCTGCAGTCTGTAATTTGCTGTTTACATTAATACTGCCCAAGTGGGCGAGCACTTAACCAAAAGTTGGCATCCTGATCCTAGTATGAAATGATCGATTTTATCAGCTGCCTGAGTATCTTAGGCGAGAAATTTAGTGATAAATAAACAGTGAATCAGTGAAAAATAAATCAAAAGTACTACTTAGATTACAACTTATAACCACCAATGTGTTCAGTGAGTAGTTAAAAGAAGACAATGCTTAGTTACATATATATTAGCGCAGATGTATGTATAGAGAAACATCTGAAGGCATTCTATAATAGATAAATGGAGAATTTTAGCAGTACCATAGCAGTATATTTTCTCAAACAATGTTCCAAAAACACATAGGCAGTGCAAAGCTAAACAAACTTTCAATCTATACATACAGGGACAGTGAGACTTGATTTATATACATGTATACAAGTCCTCCGTGGTGTTAAGACCATTTGGAACTTTGGAATTTAATTCCAGGATGTATCTAGTCTCCAACACTCTTAAGGCACTATCCCTGTTTCCCCCTTTGCGCGACGAAGGTATACAGTCTATGGCAAAGTACTGAAGAAGAGTGTTGTCACTGCCATGTTTGGCTTCGAAATGCCGTGCAACCAGGTATGTTTGGTCCTTGTTGTTAATGGCCCGGAGGTGTTGAAGGATCCTCATGTGCACGGGTAACTTAGTACTGCCAATATAACGCAATGCGCAAGGGCATTCCAACACATAAACAACGTATTCAGTTTTACATGTAATGCGTCGGTTGTTTTTAACAGGTTGGGCAAGAAAGGAGTATTGTATTCCTTAACATGTTTGGCATGCTTGCAAGCTTTGCAATGAAAACATTTGAAAAAGCCTTTTTGTTTGGAAAGCCAATTGGTTGGGGGCCTAATTTCAGGATTACATTTGTCCAGACTATTTCCCATGGATCTGGCTTTACGAAAAGTTATTTGAGGGGTAGGGTTGTCCCTAAGTAAGTCCTCGCCAATAACGGGGTCCTTCAACAATAAATCCCAATGTCTTCTGAGTATTTTTCTAATAGCCGCCTGTTGTTTGTTATAGGTGACAATGACCCTCACCTTTTTACTGGCACCACTAGCCGTGATTGGGATTCTAGGGGCTAAAGCACTTTCACGATTCAGAGATTCAGTTTTGTAAATGGCTTTCTCTATAATCGCAGGACTATATCCCCTTAGAAGGAACCGTTCCTTACAACTCCTCTGTGCCAGTTTGCATTCCTCCTCATCACTGCAGATGCGTTTGATCCGCAGCATCTCACCGTAGGGTATGCTGTTGATCAAGTGCTGGGGATGGTGACTAGAGGCATGGAGAACCGAGTTTCCAGCAGTAGGCTTACGATGTAGTCTAGTACATATACTGTTATTATTTATATATACTTCAACATCTAGGAAGACTACAGAGGTCTTGCTCATGTGAGCAGTGAACTGCAGGTTCAATTGGTTATCATTTAAGCTGTCAATGAAGTCCCTGGCTACTTCCTCTGACCCCCTCCACAAGATGAAGAGGTCATCGATATACCTCAGCCAAAAGGGGACATGTGCCTTCAAGGTGGTTTCATGCTCTGTTTTCAGGACCTGCTCCTCCCACCAGCCCATATGTAGGCAAGCGTAGCTGGGGGAGAAGCAGGCCCCCATAGCTACCCCCCTTATCTGCTGGAAGATGGTGTTATCAAAAGTAAAATAGTTATGTTCCAAACATATTTTAATCATATCCACCAACATTTTATTGTGGAGAGTAAAGCATGCAGGTCAACGATTGAGGTAGTATTCAATCGCCCTGATCCCATCCCGATGACTAATAGAAGTGTAGAGGGATGCAACATCCATGGTAATTAAAATCAAGTCATCAGACCAATTATTGTCACGAATTTTTCTCAAGAAATCTGAGGTGTCCCTAACATAAGATGGTAATGTGAGCACCCATTCTTGTAAGAAAAAATCTACATATTTGGAGGTGTTCTCAGTTAAACTCCCAATACTAGAGATTATGGGCCTGCCAGGTGGTTTTTCCATATTCTTATGCACCTTGGGAAGAAAATATATCGAAGGTACAGTAGGGTAATCATTATGCAAAAAAAGGTATTCATCATTACTGATTAATCCACTACTTTTCCAAGCTAGTAATTTGCCATAATAATCCAACCAAGATGACTTCATTATTTGTAAATTACTACGTTTTATAGCAAGAAACATCATTGAGTTGGCTGTAAGCCTCCTCCATATACATGGGTCTAGGCCAGAGGACAATGTTGCTCCCCTTGTCAGAATGTTTTATAACAAGTTCCTCACTGGCCTGTAACTTCTTCATCAATTCAATGTAGCACCTTTGTTTGCAATTCATTTTGGTGCTACATTGATTAGTGACTCTGTATAGATCTTTCAAGTCCGAGGCAACCAGTTCATGAAAACGATCTAAGTTATCATGCATCATAATAGGCAAAAAGATAGATTTTGGTTTGAATGGAGTTTTTGTAGTGCAACCAAAATCCATACCTTCCAATCCCAATGCACCAATGGGTTCAGTTTGATGTTCCTGAAGTTGCTGTAAGTCAAAGAACAAATTCACATCACCGGCAGATAATAAGGGTGGACTGGTTGCATATTGAGGAGTCTTAGTGCTGTCCTTATTTGCCTTTGTTTTGTGAATTTTTTGCAATTTTAATTTTTGGATAAATCGAAACACATCCATTCGGGTTTCAGAATAATTAAAATTGCTTTCGGGACTGAAAGAAAGGCCAAGAGAAAGTATCTGACATTCAGCCTTATTCAATGCGATGTCAGAAAGGTTGATTACAGTATTAGCTTTGTCTTCAGGATTCATTTTCGGTCCACCTGCCCCTCGTTGTTTTTTTCGGAGGTTTGCTTACATTTGCGCTGCCTGTAGCGCTGCCTCCTGGCCCCCCGCTTGGCGTTTGCGAGCCTTTTTGTTGCGGCTGCTTCTTCCGGGGTCTGAGCTTTTCTCTCCAGTCTTGGCAAAGCACATTCATTTCCTCTGCCCGGGACATAATTAAAACTCCGTCTTTTGGCTGGTTAGATGGACCGCATTCCTCTTCATTTTCACTTCCACTGACAACACTCTGTTCAGAAGTAGATGTGAGCGAGGGTGTGCTATCACCCGGGGTGCCTTGTTTTTTGCGCTGAGTGGCTATGTTGTCTTTATTTTTAGCAGCGCCGTACCTCCGGGCAAATGTGAAGACATTACCATTCTGGTAATCAAGTTTGTCTCTGTTAAATTTGAAAGCTTTGCGCTTTTTTATCGCATCTTCATCCTTTCGCAGTCTAATCAGCATATCCTCTCTCATTTTTTTGATATTCTCAGTCTCTTCAATAGCAGCCATTTCTACATGTAATGCATCAATTTGTGCTTGTAGTTTCAGTCTATCGCTCACTGCATATTTTACCAGTATTCTTATCAATTTGGCTGATGATTCGAGATTAGCATCCGCCCATTTATCCAAGCATGGCGGGGTCAGGGTTCTCATAGCTAGGCGCCAGAGTAATCCGCAACCCTCTGGGGACCCTGCCCACCTCCAAATAGCGAGTTAATGACTTCTCCTCCCACCATTTGGCCTGCTCGGCACGCATCAATTTCTCCAAGCGCCTAAATAAGTCTCTCGCGCTAGTATTCACTGATGGTGCAGTATTCTGTTCCTGCACCGTCATAGTTGACCCCCCAGCCGGGGAATCATCAAAGATGTCGATCGCCGCCTCTTCTCGGCTACGTAACGCCTCCGCGGCCATGATGCAAAACGGGCGATGGGGATTTAAACAGTGGGAGTTTTAAAGCACAATTGTAACTCCACACACAGCACTCTCCTAACTGGATAGTCCGATATGTTCCTACCTCTCCAGATATCTTCAGGTCGCTCGGATTCACACACTCCGGCCACCTCGATTCCGGCACCACAGGCAGGAACTTCTCCACGGTATATATATATTCACTGAAAAAACCATAGGTTTTAAACCCGTTATAGTTAGGAAGTAGCATTTGCAAAACCTATGAAATTCACTGAAAAAACCATAGGTTTGACACATGTTCTAGTTAACTGGACATTTTACTCATAAAACCAATGAAATTCCCCCGTTATAGTTACTACAGCTAACTATAACTCGTGCGCCCGCAATGCACTGCTGATGACGTCACATATTACATCACTCATGCTTTGAACATTTTAGCTTCTATTTTTAAATGTGTGTATCAAAGGTTATATTACGCTGAGAGGAGGTCTACCACTCTTTTACAAGGATGATGTCATCAGTGATTTCATCAGTGATGTTATTTCAGATATCATCAGTGATGTAATGAGTGATGTCACGGACCATGTCATGAGTGATATAATATGTGACGTCATCAGCAGTGCATTGCGGGCGCACAAGTTATAGTTAGCTGAAGTAACTATAACGGGGGAATTTCATTGGTTTTATATGAGTAAAATGTCCAGTTAACTATAACATGTGTCAAACCTATGGTTTTTTCAGTGAATTTCATAGGTTTTGTAAATGCTACTTCCTAACTATAACATGTGTAAAACCTTTGGTTTTTTCAGTGAATTTCATAGGTTTTTTGAATGCTACTTTCTAACTATAACGTGTTTAAAACCTATGGTTTTTTCAGTATATATATATATATATATATATATATATGTAAAGGAATCCCAGCCTGTCAGTGAATGACAGGCAGCAGCAGGGTGCAGACCTCGTAGTGCCACAGCAGACAGTCAAAAGAAAGGCTCATCAAGAAATCCAACTCGAGTGAGTAGCAGGTTTCAAAACATTTATTAAGAGGTAACGCGTTTCACTCCACTGGGGAGCTTGATCACACAAATGCACTCAAAGAAAGTGAGGATATATATACAACGAGTGGGAGGGGCTTGATTGGGGAAAAGAAACGCCCAAAAAAATAAAAAAACAGAAAAATAAATAAAGCAACAGTGTCTACATTAATCCTACATGTATAGTTCACATGAGAAAACAGCATGTACCACATGACAATTGCATGTTAAAGGTAAAGCAGTGCAATGTGATAAGAAAATATAGGGTGTAAATAGTAAATGACAATTAAAACAGAAGCAGCGCTATTATAAGAGAGTTGGTTGCGGATGAGTAACATGTAAAGTATCATAGGAGTCACGACATAGTGCCATAAAAAAAGTTACATGTGAACAAAAATAGCAAACCAAAGTATCAAAAAAGCGCTGAAAGCAATTACGGCATAGTGCCCGAAAATACTGCACATATTAGTCATTTAGAACACAGAGGGAAATCATCACAAAGCAGTCGATGGTCATACGGACAAGATAAACGTGGCGTAAAATGACAAGCTGCAAGAGACATGTGAGCCAAGTCAAGGGCAAAAGAGGAGACTACAGAGTGCCGAAAAAATAAGTGAAAAAAGTAAAAAGAGATATACGAGCCCAACCACAGATGTGAAAAATGAGAAGTGAGAGGAGAGGGAAGACAACAAAACAGATAAACCGTAACAATGGAGGCAACATAAGTGAGGTGGAAAGCATGGCAACAAATCCTAGTCAAAAATAGTAACAAGAATCATGATTCTAAGGTTACGCCATGCTTTACATTGGCTAATGGGCCAACAGACAAATAGTGACGCCTAAACTGAGCGAGAGAAAGGAAAATGCTAAAGCGTGAAATGAAATACAGAGACCAGACCACCAAACTGTAAAGAAGAAAGAAGCATTACAAGAAGCTTTTCAAATCTTCAGTCAAGTTGAGACCATTAGGGGCTTTGGTATCGAGGGACAAAATTAATTGGGTTTCGCGCTGCCTGAGCATTTATTCACGGTCACCTCCCCGGCTTGGTGGAGGCACTGAACAGAGAACCGTGTATTGGAGGTCTTTAAGTTTCTTATTGTGGACCACCCCAAAGTGTCGAGCAACTGGATAGTTGCTGTCACTGTTGACAATGGCCCTTATGTGCTGCAGTATTCTTTGATGCACTGGCAACTTGGTACTGCCAATGTATTCTAAGTTGCATGTGCACTTCAGTTTATAGACCACGAACTCTGATCTGCAGGTAAGGTGTTCCTTGATGGGAATAGGAGTGTCACTGAAAGCAGTAACATAGTGAGTGGCATTAGTTGCAAAGTTGCAAGCACGGCAGGAGGTGCATTTGAAAAAGCCCATTTTGGTGGTTTTGTTGGGTTTGGGAGGATTTTCAGGTGCAATTCTATCGAGTGCATCACGCATGGATGGTGCACGTCGGAAAGTAATGGTAGGAGTTTCACTCAATAATGGACCTAAGACTGGGTCAGTCAGAATAATAGGCCATTCAGTGCCTATGATGCGTCTGATTTTACGCTCTTGCGAGCTGAAAGTGGTTATGAGCCTGACAGTTCGTTGGGAGTCATCCTGGTTATCACTAGTGCCAGTGGTACAGTGCTCTCTGGGCTTAAGTAGTGTAGCTCTATCTAATGACGAAGCTTTGGCCAAAGCTTGATCCAGTATGGCTCTAGAGTAACCTCTTTGCAGGAAACGTTGTTTGGATTCTTCAAGGCAGATAGCAGAAGAATCAGGGTCACTGCAGACTCTGCGAATGCGAATGAATTCGCCAAACGGGATACTGCGGATGGTATGGGCAGGATGGGAGCTATGTGCGTGCAGGATGGAATTTCCCGCCGTACTTTTACGATGTAATTTGGACTTGAGGGTGTTGTCCTTGATGAACAGTTGTACATCCAAAAATTCGGCTTCAGTACTGCTAAGGGTAGCAGTGAATTTCAGGTTCAGGGTGTTGTTATTGCAGTCTGATACAAATGAAAGGGCTTGGTCTTGACTGCCCTTCCAGATGATGCAAATGTCGTCTATGTAACGCCAGTAGTGCGCGATACAAGGCGACCAGTGCGCATGTGTGGCTCTGAGCTCGTGCTCCTCCCACCAACCAACATGAAGACATGAATAGCTGGGGGAGAAACACGAGCCCATAGCCACCCCGCGTAATTGCTGGTAGATGTTGTTCTTGAAGCGGAAATAGTTGGAGGTCAGGCACAGTTTAATCATAGCAATCAACATAGAATTGTGTTCTCTGAAACAAATGGCACGTGAATTGAGAAAATATTGACATGCATTTACACCATGCTGATGGTTGATAGAGGTGTAAAGGGATTCGATATCAAGAATCAAAAACAAATAGTCATTGCACCAAACAATATTACCAATCTTGGTCAAAAAGTCGGTGGTGTCTTTTAAAAAGGAAGGAAGACTCGCCACATGGGGCTGGAGAAAGAAATCAACGTATTTGGAAATATTTTCCGTCATACTCCCAATCGCTGATATTATGGGTCGACCTGGTGTAGGGGTAACAAGTTTGTGCACTTTAGGTAGAAAGTACAAGTGCGGTGTTACAGGATGATCCTTGGATAGGAAGTTGCATTCCTCTTTAGTAAGGAGACTCAGTCTTTTCATAGGTTTTTTGAATGCTACTTTCTAACTATAACGTGTTTAAAACCTATGGTTTTTTCAGTATATATATATATTACCTACTGGCGGTCGCCAGTAGGTATATATAGTTAGGATTTTTTTGAATAGGGATTTCTGAAAATTCTATGTTGAATAACTTTGGCGTTGATGGACGGAATTGGCTGAAATTTTCAGGAAAATGGCACATTTTGTTTGAGCGTCCCCTGAAAGTTTGGGGGGTTTCGTCAAGCTGGGGCCGAGAAAAAAGGGGGGTCCCGAAAAGTGTTTTTAACATTGAGTTTTCCATAGGGCGGTTGGACTCACTTTTAGCTCGAACAGCTGAATGGACTTCTATGAAACTTGGCAAAATTGTAGAGACTGTTTGCCTGATGTGCCTTTGCTAGGTCTCAAGATATGTGCTCCAGTGGATTTTGAGAAATTAACGTTCAAAAAAATATATATATCTGTGATCTAGGATTGATGTGGGGGCTATTAAAGGGCCCCCCGGGGCAAAAAAATAAAATACATTTTTTTTCGATTTTTCGCAGTGGAAGCGCTACCCGGTACGCGAACCGGGTAGCTCACCGGAGGCGTAACGGGAGTCCGCCATCTTGTGTTTCGGACAAATTTAGTCACAAGATGGAGGATAAACAATGTTGGGAATGGATATAAGGGGGCACGGGAGACATATCCTGACCCCCTAGGTTTTCTGAGGGTGGCTGAGGAGGCCCATATATGTAAAAAAAAAACCTTTTTTTCATATTTTCGCACGGTAAGCGCCCGGTCCGCGCACCGGGTAGCGTTCCGGAAAGCGTAACAAGGGGAAAACCAAGGGAAATAGTAAAATAATATTTTAGAGTGCTTTGAGGTAGGGTAGCTCTGAATAGAGCTGTTGTGTTGTGTGGGTGATGTAAGTACCAACATGTAGGTACCAATGAAGAGTCTAAAATTCAATGTACACCGTCTCCTCTTTAGATATTTTGTATGTTCTAATATGGGTTATTTAAATGTAAATGTGTGGAAAAGCACTTCATGCTTTAAAGCAATTGTATTTTTGAACTGATTGTTCTTTCCTCTTAGTCCTCCTCTGTTTTTTTTTTTACCCCACACTCTTCTTCAGCATGATAGTTGATAAATTCGTTCCCTCAAAAAATGTATATACATAAAAAAATTATATTAAATACATATAAAATATATTTTTCCTTTAAAAGAAGAATACATTTTACAGCTTTTGAGATTTGCTATTAAAAAACCATTGAAATTCACTGAAAAAACCATAGGTTATAGACCATATATAGTTAGGAATTAGCATTTACAAAACCTTGAAAATTCACTGAAAAAACCATAGGTTATAGACCATATATAGTTAGGAATTAGCATTTACAAAACCTTATTTTACTCACACAAAACCATTGAAATTCGCATATATCGTTAGTTGCACTAACTATATATCGCGCACCCGCAATCCACTGCTGATCATGTCACATATTACATAATTCATGACACGGTCAGTGACATCACTGATGACATCTCAAATGACATCACTGATGACATCACTGATGACAACATCCAGTGACTGTATGTTTCTGTAAAGTTAAAATATGTCTTACATATTGAAGAATGAGTGGATGTATATGTGTCTGGATGAAGGATTTAGTAGGTGCATGACTGACTGTTTGAGTGAGTCATTAAATGTGTCTCACTGAGTGCATGGGTTAGTGACTAAACTGTCTTAATTTGTGCATTATTAGGTCTGTTCTGTAAACTGCTGCATGTGTTGATCAGTAGCTATATGAGTAACTATATGGGTTATTGATTGGTTGCCCAAGTATTTGTATGGGAGACTGAGTGTGTGTGTGTGCGCGGGTGGCTGGGAGGTGTATGACTCTGTGCATAGATGTGTGAGCAGTTGATTCACTAGATGTATGGGTTCAAAAGTGCATGTGGAAACAGCTGTATGGGCGGTTGACTGTGTGCATGAGTGTATTGGTGAGTGAATGGATATCTCAGTGCTACATGTCAAAGTAAGTACATATGTAAAACACAGTACATGTGAGAGTTGACATATATAAATAACTGTGCATAAGAGCCAGTGAATGTGAGTGGCTGTATGGATCATTGTGAACTTGTATCAGGGATTGTATAAGAGAGTAAATATGTGTTAGTATATGTTTGAATAAGTAAGGTGTGTATAACTGTATAGTTGAGGAAATGGAGGTGTGATTGATTCTTTGCATGACTGACTAGGTGTGCGAGTAACTATGGATGAGTGACAGTATGTGAGTGTCTGTTTACACTGAGTGTATCTAAGGTTATATTAGAGTCTGAAGAGGTTCATCGTATTATCACATGAATGATGTCATCAGTGATGTGATCAGTAATGTCATCAGTGATGTGATCAGTAATGTCATCAGTGATGTCATCAGTGATGTCATTTGAGATGTCATCAGTGATGTCATTTGAGATGTCATCAGTGATGTCATTTGAGATGTCATCAGTGATGTCATTTGAGATGTCATCAGTGATGTCACTGACCAGGTCATGAATGATGAACCTTTGTTCTAAAAAAAATAAGCTAAGAACCTTTGTTCTAAAAAACGTAATATGTGACATGATCAGCAGTGGATTGCGGGTGCGCGATATATAGTTAGTGCAACTAACTATATAAGCGAATTTCAATGGTTTTGTGTGAGTAAAATAAGGTTTTGTAAATGCTAATTCCTAACTATATATGGTCTATAACCTATGGTTTTTTCAGTGAATATATATATATATATATATATATATATATATATATATATATATATATATATATATAAATAAAAATAAACCAAGTCCTTCTGTGAGCTAACGAAAACCTCCACGCCGCTTCATCAGGAACGGACCACCACAAAGGACACTTTTTTAAAGTGCAAATTTGTAATCCATCAAGTCACAACATGACGCGTTTCGACCAGGTTGCCCCGGCCTTGATCACATGACATGTCAGGAAAACCCACGCCCTTAAATCTCATGAGGCATACTCTGGTCACTCCCATTCTGATCATAAACAGTGAGGAAAGACACAATACAAAAAGTGCAAAGTGCATTCAGCATATTCAAATCGCAATGAGCAAAGAAAATATCATGGTTTCACAATTAAACATTTCATTATTGAAACCTCCTACATTAGGTAAAAAATCCAGGGCAAGTGCCCAAATTCTGTTTGTAAAGAGAGAATATGCAATTCATACTATGAAATGCAAAGGGAAAGAGCAGCCCTCATATTGAGTACACCCAGTGTAGTGATAATGAAGCATTGCTAAATAAATAGCCTAACTTCGAAAAAAACAATTTAAAAACGGATGCAAATGTATTATAGCCATTTGAGCAAAGATAAAGAAGCATATTTTCACCTGCTTATAAATATTACATATAATGAAGATTAAAGTTATAGAATCAAATTTACCAAAATTGCAAAATAAGTATATATATATACGTGGCCCTCTCTCAGACAGTCTCTACATTGAACTCAGTGACTGATGAGCCATATGTTGGAAACTCGAAGAATCTTGCGTAATGGATTAATGGACTTCCCAGCGTGGAAATCGCAAATAGTCTCTGTTAGCATAAGCTGAAACCATCTTGTTTCTGGCATCCATTTTGTCAGCTATGTAATTCTTCCATCCTCTGCTGCTCGGTTTTTTCCCTGCCTGTGCTGTCTATTTTAGTTAACTTCCTGACTCGGCTAAAAGCAATATGCATGCTAAAGAGTTTGTAGCTGCCAGAACACCTGGTCTCAGACTCAACTGTCAATCTCTTAGTGCTGCCATAAGCACTCCTGCTCCCTCTCCCACTTTCCTGTGTAAGCCTGTACTGTCTATCTGTAACTACATGCTTACCAGTGCAGAAACACTAGTATAAAAGGCCCATGGTCTGTGTATTCAAGTCACTACTTCCTCGAACACTTCAGGGTGTTGTATGGACTTGGTCTCACTCATGAGTGAATAAACTTGTTATTTTGAATTTTATCTCCATTGTCCATCTCTATTTTGTTGGTCTGAACGACCCGAGACAAAGATAAGGGTGACCCCTGCACCGGTGTGCCCCTAAAAAGGCACATTTCCACACCAGGACGTTGGGCTGTTCCCATGCGTCCTTTACTGATCACAACATAAAATGGTTCGGCATCAAAGGAGCATCAGACTTTTGTTTTCTATGTGGATGAACAAGCACTCGATCTCCTCTAGTGAACATAATGTCTTTTACATGTTGATACTTGTCTGCTGTCACGAGTCCGATGAATTGCAGACTTTGTTGCCTTTGGAGGGTGCCAATCACGATATCTCACCTCTTATACAGGAAGAGCCGGGGCCCTTTAAACAAAAGCTTCCGGAGGAATCCCCGGGGGCGTGGTCTGTGATGTCATCAGGAACCATCCAATCGGAAGGGTCGCCAATCGCAACAAGCAGGGCGGACTTTCTGACGAAGGAGGAAGCGGTGTTCCCCTGAGGAGAGAAAGCGTTTGTGGCGTGGACGGCGGAGAACAGGACCGGAACGTATCCTGAGTCGAGCAGAGCGGTCCCAGGAGAAGGTGCCAAGACGAGAGAGGGTGCTGCTGAGGAAGACTACAAACTGGAAGGCGTCTCGTCCAGCCACCCTCCCGGAGGGGGGTGGCTTGCCAAGGTACGGGCGAGACTCCAGGGGTTCACAGGGCATGGGAGGGGGAAGGGCACCATATAGAGGGAGGTCACGTTGAGGTCCACCCGGTGCAGGATTAGCGGTGACCTAGTCACTCACTCCCTATCCCCTTGTCGAAAGAAGACGTTCTTCCCCCGCCACTGATTCCAGTATATATTTTTTTCCTCTTCTCTCTTCTTTTTGATACCACTGGCAATACCATCTCCTGAGAACCGGGCAAGAATTGTTAAGACATAAGTCCAGGAGAAGCCCTGGTTAAAACGGGACTTTATGATTTTACAAGCTTGTCTTTTTCCCCAACCGGATGCTTTGTTGTTATTTTACTTGTCTTGAATACAAATAAACAAGGCTGAATCCTGTTTCTTCTCCCGCAATTTCCTTTTGGGTTATTACTAACCTAACATCGGTTCCACTTTGTGACATCTGCATAGACCTTTTTCTTTCTTTTATGATCCAAGTCTTTCATGCAGGTTTTTTCTCAGTATTTTCTTTTCTGTGGGTCCATTGAGGTAACTTGGTCGTCATGGCTCTCCCGAACATCAAGGTTGCAGGGCTTTCCAATGTGGTTGAGTGAGGGGTGGAACGGTAAGCTTGAGGAGAAGAATTTAAGACAGTTTTAAGATTGAGGTTTTCTAAAACTAGCACTCTGAACAGCTTTCTTAAGAGTGCTCATGAAGCGTGCAACTAGGCAATTGGCCTGTGGCTAAAGATGTGAGTTCTTCTGATGCTTCATGTTAAAATGAGTGAGAGAGACTCTGGACTCTCAGCTGTTGAAAAGTGAGCCATTGTCAGATTTTAAGATCGCAGGTGCACTTCATAAGATGACATCTAACTTCTCACTGACTTTCTTGAATGATAGATCTTCATCAGGAGATGCTTGTTGTCAAGAGGGCGGAAAAAGTCAATAGTAATTATTTCCCATGCATGTGTTGACAACTCTGACATGTTTAAGAGTCATGGAGTAGTTTTAGATGCCAGGCAATTGCATAGATGACATGCTTTCAATTCTCTTTCAACTCTCTCGCCGAGCTGTGGAAACCAGACTCAGTCTCTGAGATCTAATTTGGGGGCAACAATTCTGGGATGTCTTTCATATGTCACTTCAATTGTGTGATCATGTCAACAATGTGCGGATCTGGATATTGTGCTCTTTCGGTTGCCATGTTTGCTTGACGCATATCTACGCAGATACATACAGCTCCTTCACAGTCCTTTTTGGATGCTACCACTATAGGAGAAACCTATTCAAACTCAGCCTTACCCACCCCAACAGAGAAAGGATGCAATGTTTTGGCGCAGTTCTCTCCGGAAAAGGTAGCCAATATATATGACTCCTTTCCTGGAGAAGCTAGAGACGCCTCCTGGTCCGAGGACAACTCTATTCTGCTCAGTTTTAGACCCACTGATGAGGAAGAGCTAACTGCAATATATGAGTCAGTGAAGTCAGGGTCTCCATTAGATCCAGCTTCTCTGTCCATTTGGGAACAAGGCTTGGAGAGGATATACCCAGTTGTAGGCGAGATGATCAATAACTCTTTTTGATTAACATCAAAAAAGTTTATTGCAAACCAGCCCAACTGGGCCAATAGAACACAATATAATGCAGACATAGTTACAGTACAGAAAGAGATAAGCAGTCCATACAAGGTAAAGCATTGAGTAAACATAGAGCAGCAACCTTACAAAAGAGTCCCCAGACATAAACCCAAATCCAGTTAAGACGATTGATCCTGCCATTTCCCACACACCCACCCATGTTTGAGGGCAGCCATGAGCTTTAAAACCCACATGTTCCTGCTGTACGGCCCAGTCTACTCCCAGTCTTTGTCTCGACATGGTAGGGGAGCCAGGAGACATCCAATCCGCAGCATGGCCAGTTTTGCTACTCGGAGAGCTGTGCCCAGGAATGCTTTCTCTGCCCTTGTACCCCCAATTCCTTCCCACACCCCCCAAACGGTTCATCATGGGAGAAAGGGGTACCTCTTTTCCCAGCACATCTGGCAGCTCCCAGGTAAATTTTGCTCAGTACTGAGCAATCGCTGTGCAGTTCAATACCGTGTGATAGGAATCAGCTTGATTGGTTCCACACCAGGGATAACTGGAGGTACGGCGCAAATTCGCTCGGTGCAGGCGGAACGGGGAAATGTAACAGAGTATAGATAGTTGATCTGGCTTAAGACTAAGTCTGGAGGTGGTGGGCTCCCTGTGGGCCATCAGGGAATTGCACCAGTCTTCTTCCTCAACAGGGCTTATCCATCCCTCCCACGGAGTGGACAATAAGTGTACGATAAATATGAGAAATCCTGCCGCAGCCCAGGAGCTCCAAAAGTTACTTGGCTTCTAGGGGACTGAACTGAGGGAGGGTATCGGCGGGAAGAGGATTGGTGAGGAGGGAATGCGTAAGCTGATGGTACTTACAGAATTGTGTGCACATAAGAATGTACATCTGCAGGAGGTCCTGAAAGGAACGCATAAGTATCCCCGACCATACATCACCCTGCCTCGGGATACCAATGAGGCCCCAGGAAGGAAAACCATTGAGTCCAGCCATCTCCCAGAGCCAAGTGCCATGCCAGAGCGGCGTCTCCTGCGTACGTTTGCCATCCCACTGAGCATGGCGAAGGGCCGTCTTCCACGCATGGAACACCACCAAGGTAACCAGCAGCATCAAGATGGGAGTCAATGATCCAGAGAGCAGGGCCTAGAGACGGGGAAAGCCCATCAGTGCCAGTTCCAGACGATAGACGGGATCGGAGAACCCTGTTAAACCAGTTGTGGAGGATAAGGAAGTGTGAAGACAGGTAATAGAGATAGAGGTTAGCCATGCCCAAGCCTCCGTCATAAGGACCTCGCTGACAGGGGGTAAATGCAATGCGCAGCCAGGAACCTCGGCAGAGGAACATTTTAGCTGCCCCGTATAGCACTGAGAACCATGTCCGGGGTAAATAAAGGGTTAGATTTTGAAAGACAGAGAAATTGAGTAAGTATCATTTTATAAAGGGCAAACTGCCCCAAGACATTGAGGGGAAGGGGATGCCACCAAAAGAGATCCAACTAGGCTTTCCGTACTAGGGGCTGAAGATTAAGGGCTCAGGTGAGCAACTCATATGCCCAGATACTTAAAACTGAGTCGACGGAGGTGAATTGTCGTTTTCCAATTGCAGCAGTCCCTGGAAGTCGCCAAAGGGACCAGCACCGACTTGGAGGAGTTGATCTGGAGGCCCAAAGCCTACTCGAACTATTCGAGCAATAAAAGGAATTGGGGTTCACTCACAGCCGGGTACCAAGATAACATCTGCATACAGCACGATGCAGCCAATATAGTGAGGGTCCGCATGCATGCGTTTGTCCAAAGGCTCTATCGCCAAAGTCTAGACCCTCGCTCAGTGGGGAATGTGTCAGAAAAAACACCATTCGCTCGAACACTAGCTGTGGGGATGGAATAGAGAACTCGAACCATGCACCAGAATTGTGGTTCCAAACCGACGCAAGTCAACATAGCGTGAAGGTAGTCCCAGTCTACCATGTCGAATGCCTTCTCAAAGTCGATAAGGAGCAGGGCTAAGTCGGAAGGCAGCCGATGAAGACATAGCCGGCGAATGCAGTGCCACGTGCTGCGAGATGGTGTAAAACCACACTGGTCAGGTTGTACCAGTCAAGGCAGAATCTATCTGAGCCAATTTCACAGTTAAGGAGCAATATCGGGCAGTAATCCGCACATGATGTGGAGGGAGGTTGCGTCTAGGGTATTAAAGCTATAGTGGCAGAGTCTAATTCTTATGGGAAGAACCCAACTTAACAGCCCTGCTGGTACAGCAATAGAAGGTGAGGGATAAGAGTCTCACAGTACGAGGTGTAATACTCCATGGGGAAGTCTTTTGAACTCAGGGTTTTGCCCGGCGATATTCCGGACAAGGCTTTGCCCATCTCGTCCTCCAGAAGAGGTACGTCCAGCATACGGGAGTCATGAGGAGGCAACCTGGAGAGAGGAATCAATTTGAGGAAATTCAGGGGCACGGTCCCATCCCTCTCCACTGGCATGGCATATAGTATTTGGTGATACTGAGCAAAGGTTTGGGCTATGGCGCGTAGAGACTGCTGAGACGGACCAGCATTGTTGAAGATCTCAGGGATGATCCCTTCAGCCTGTTGTCGGGAAACCAGCCAATAGAGTAGTTGCCTGTTTTTATTTTCCCAACTGGAGATCCTAGCTGTTGTAGCCCGCCAGAGGTGTTTGGCAACTTCAAGGGAATGTAGACTAATGTGTTCAAGGATAAGGCCCAACTGTCTAGAGGTATCACACTGGGGGTAAGACAATGTTCCAGGCGATGGGCACATGCCTACAACTGGGCAATCAGTACACCATGCTCCCGCTCTTGGGCCCCAATATAGCTCCTAGCTGAGCCTCACAATTTTGTTTTGGTCTCTGGCCATAGAGTTCCTACACTACCGACAGAAGCTTCATTTTCATCAAAGTTGGTTTGAAGGGCAGACCCAAAGGTGTTGGTGTATTTCCGATCTTGGAAGTGATAGGCATTTATGCGCCACATAGGGTGTGGACCCATAGGAGGGTCTCGAAGTGGAGGAGCAGAGGGTAGGGGTCGGAAATGCTATGGGGAAGAATCTGCGTTGCAGTCAGAGGTGGTAAGAAGGTATGGTCTATTCGAGTGAGTGTGGTGAGCCGCCAAGGTGTGTGTGAATTGCCGACTGCGAGGATGCCAGAATCGCCACGCAACACAGAGACCCAGGGTCATAGCCCAATCAGTGAGACAGGCACCAGCTACCCTCGCCGCTGTGGGTCCACCAGAGCAATCCAATTCAGGGTCAGGCACAGCATTAAAGTCACCCCCTGGGGGTCATGGCCTGAGGCATCAAGATGGGGGTCGCACAATAAGAGTGCTGCGGACCCCCTCCGTCATCCGCCTTAGACAGCTGCCATCCGACCCGGTTTACTGCGGTCAGAGTCCCTCTGCCCCTTTTGCTGAGTTTTTGGCGGGTTTTCGAGCGGATCAGAACCTCCGCCAGACGGTTCTGGCCCAGACCCGCGGCCGGGTGCACAAAATGGCGGCTCAACCGGCAGCCCGTCCGGCACTGCGGGGCTTGGTTGCCGATGATTCTTCCCTCGGGGTCTTCTCTGCAGCTAGGGGGGTGACCGCGCCTACCTGCTGATCAGCACGGCTGGAGACTGAGAAAGGGAAAAGGAGCGCTGAAACGGAGGCTGCTGAACGAGGCCCTTCGCTCGTGCTGGAGATAAGGGGTGGGGATCCCGCTCGGCTGCTGGCTTTGGGTGCTGCTCTCGGGAACGGGTCCAATCCACCTACATCAGCCCGCTGTGAGTCGCAGTGACCAGGGGCGCGAGGGGGATCAGCTGCCACTGTCGGGCAGCGGCGTGTCGTGGGGATCATGATCAGACTCCCCTTTGCACCCGGGGCCTGCCCGCTCGGTGGGCCCGCCGAGAGCTCCAGTTGGGGGCTTGCCTGCTTCCTCCCTCTGAAAGTGACTGAGCCTGCAGGGAGTGTAGCTGGTTAACTCCCGACAAGAACCGCATGAGCCCGCGGACATTACCATGAGGGGCCCGGCCCCCTGCTTGCTGCTGCGCTGCCTTCCGTGAGGCCGGGCCTTGTCTGGACCCTTTGGGGACTTTTGACCTGCAGAGAAGCGGTGGGCCTTGGATCAGCCCCTGCTGTTGGTGCTCCGGTGAGTGGATGGGAGCCGCTGGACCGGTTGAGGCTGGTGTGCGGGAGCAGGACACCGGTTGAGAGCCCTTTTCTCCTCCCCCCTTCCCCGGACCGGCTATGCTTCACTCTGCGCCCCCGCACCTGCCTGCCGCTGGTGAGGCCTGGCGACCTGGTGGCATACTGACCCCGGCTCCCAGATCGGGGACGCTGGCTACCAGATCGGGTTGCGGCGAACGTGCCCGGGACCCATCTGGGACTCCGGTCAGGCCCCCGGGGGCGCTGTCTGGTGTGGAGGAGGGATCGGAATCCTGCTGGTGGTGCTGTGGGAGTCGCAGGTGAGTGGGGCTCGGGGTTGGGGACCGGCAACTATGTCGGTTGGTGGGGCAACCTGGTACCCCCGCCCCCTCCCCTCTATTGTTCCCCTGCTCTCCAATTTCCCATCTAATCCTGGGCCTGCTCCTTCAGTCCGCCATCAATGCCGGCCACAGGCCTATCTCCTGACCCGTGTCTGGCCTCCCCTATAACAGTCGGTTGGGCTGCCCCGGGTCTGCTCCCTCGCGCCGCTTTGACTCCACGTGGGAGCACCGGCACACCTGACGCATCCAGGACATCTGGGCCTCAGGGTCGTGAGTGACTCCCTAGTCACCCTGCCGGTGGAGAATTCTGGTGAGTGGGGTCAGGGGGTGGGGATCGGCCACTGCGTCGGGTGGCAGCGCGACTGAGTACCTTCGCCGCCTCTCCCCTTCCCTTCCCTTCTTTCTTGGTTACCTTGACCCCGCTCCTTTTCAAGTCACGCTCCCTGCCAGAGGGTGCGTCTCTAGGTTCGACAGGATGAGTCAAAGGGGGGCCCATCTGCCCAGGTCAGCCGTGTTGGAGGCAGGGCCCACCACAGACCTCGGCCCCCCACTTGGCCCCCGTCCGATCCACAATACTCTCTCAGAGGGGAAGCCGTCTTGACCGGATTTAAGGACTGGGCTTGGGGGACTGTTGCCGTAGCTTTCGCCCGGCCTGACTTGGCAGCCCTCAGCTGGAGCGTTCCACCCAGACCTGCCACTGGGCCTGAGACACAGACTTGGTCTTGCCCTTCTTGGGGGGCTGCGGGGGAGAACTCGGGCGCCTGGACCTGGGCATCGACGGATTGGGTGTCGGAGGACCTCCTCTGCGGAACCATTGCCCGCCCTGCCTGTGCTGGCTGGACTCCACCCCTGATGGCAATGGGCAGAAACCACACCCTACAGAATCCTGCCCCACTAACTCAAATGAAAATGGATCAATTTACCACGTCGGACCGGGATCCGGGGGGGGGTGGAAAGCCCACCGTACCTACGTGCCACCAGGGGTGATCTCACCACCATCCTTCAGGCGATGGGCGCTTCACAGGCATCGGTCGAAAGCAAGATTGGTGAGGTGAGGGTAAATATGGCTCTCATTCCCCAACACGACAGCACGTATCACGGAGACGGAATCTCATATCTCCACGGCAGAAGAAGACATTGGCCAACTTAAGACCCAAGTGGCGCGTCTCCAGACCCAGACCTTGGAGCTCCACCGAAGGGCTGAGGACCCCGAAAACAGGTCACAGAGAAACAATCTACACCTTATAGGATTTCCCGAGGGACCGGAGCAGGGTCACGCAGACACATTCCTGGAAACCTGGGTGCGCTCCTGGATGCCCAAAGAATCCCTCTCACCTTGGTTTGATGTTGAGCAGGCTCACCGCTCCCAAGCCGCCGCGAGCCCCTGCACGAACCACAATCCGGAGGGTCCTTAATTTCCGGGACAGAGATGCCATCCTCGGGGCGGCCAGGGCACATGGTCCACTGCAGTTCCGGAACAGCAAGATCATGGTCTGCCCGGACTATACCAGGGAGGTAAAGGCCCAGCGTCGAACCTACGATGAGGTTAAACAGAAGCTCTGTAACATGGGTCTCCGCTTCGGCCTTCTCTGCCCGGCCCAAAGTTATCTTTCAGGACAAGACATTCTTCTTTGATAGTCCTCAGACAGCGTGGACCTGGCTCACGGAGGAACGGCCCTCCTGAATCGGCCGGTGTCTTCTCCCGCCCAGCAGGACTCCCCGCAGACACACGCAACCTTGCCTAAGCCACAGAGACGGCGGACTAGGTCCCGCAAGAAAAACGACCGTTGTGGGGAGGCATCTCGATCACCAGGTGCACCATCCCAGTACCCTCTCTCAAAGGCTTCAGCTCGGAGGTCCGACACCCCCAGTCCGACCATCTCTCTGATTGACTCGAGCCGTACCCCAGGGCCCAATGAAACCTTGAGTCAGGCCAGGTCCGACTCCGACCTGTCTAGGAGCCCTGCGCTCTGCGGCTCTGGGGAAGACGAGGGTACTTGAACTATGGACCAAAATCAGGAACTTTTTGTTGCATCTCTCTGGATCTCGCACAGTAATTCCAATCTCTAAAGCCCTACGACGGAGGAGATCCGATTTCAGCACAGCCACAGGATTTTGTGAACTAATCCCTATTTCAATCCCTGGACCTACTTGCAGTCCTTGTTGCGTACTAATCCTAAATGTACTTGCCCACGATGGGGGCGACCTGAATTTGTTGCATCCTTAAGCTCTGTTAATTACTTCCTACTTCACTCCCTGGACTTACTTGCATTCCTTATTACCTAATTGTCCTAACAGTATTTTTATTTTATTTTTTATATTTTTTTTATTATTGAAGCACAAAGAACAAATGACAATACACATTGCAGAATTGGTTTTTAAACCCGAAAAGATAAAACCAACTTTGCAAAAAAGTAACATTGCACATCCCTATAGACAATCTAATGATAGGCACTTATGTAGCAGTTTACAAAATAAAAATAAATATCAACGACAATGACAACAGCACACAGATCCATCAATACCCCAAAATACAATAAATCTTTAACCGACCCATTCAGCCACCGGCGCCCAAATCCTACTTGCTAATTGCCGGCTCCTCCCCCTTTACAAGAAAATACAGAGAATTCTAACCTATGCAGGGCTAACAATCTTGCTCGCCATTGTACAAATGTTGGGGCTTCCGCAGACAACCACTGAGATGTAATACATAGACGTGCCTGGGACATGGCAATGAAAAGAAAAGCGGATTTATAAAAAGAATGAGTACTAGCCAAGCTATTGCCCACATCAACCCCGAATATTACCAATGCTGGAGTCAATAAGCAATTTATCTTAAGTACAGAGTTGATAAACTGCTCGATGTCAACAAAAAACCCTGCTAATACTGGACAAGCATAGAGCATATGTATTATGTCGGCGGTTGTTGAATTACAACGAGCACAAGTATTGCCCTTCCTAGCACCCCATTTTGCAATTTTCATTGGCGTGTAGTAAAGATCTAACATAGCCATATAGCTTTGGGTCTTCAATGAGCCTGATACAATGACCTTACTGGCAAATTCCATTACCGGGACTAAGTCAATACCTGTCCGTCCTAATTTAGTTTCCCACTTGGCATTTTGTACTGTCAAGTCATCGGGGAAAGTTGATACTATATATTGATAAAGTACCCCTATTCTACTCCTTTTCCCAATTATCTCAATAATTGATAGCTTATTAAATATAACTGGTAAGGTCTTCGATTGTTTATAAACAAAGCTTTGTATTTGCAAGTATTTAAAAAAGTCGAGCTGGGTAGTTTATATTTGTTCCTGATGTTACTGTATGTTAAAAGTTGCCCATCCTTCACTAGGTCAGCCAGCATATAGGCACCCTTCCTTCGCCAACCAAGCATTACTTGGTCTTGAAAAATGCTAGGAAACACTCTGCTGCTTTTAAATGGTGTATAAAGATTCAAATTTGGGAGGTCTAAATGTTTCCTGATTTTCCGCCAAAAAGAGCATGCAGTAATCAGAACTTTGAAGTGTGTCCTTTTATAATAGCTAGGCTCCAAAACTTCCAACAGTATACCCTTGGCCGCTTCACCTAGTCCTAACTCCTATATAGTAGGTTGATTAGCCATCGGAACAATCGCCCTATCTCCACATATCAGCACTCCCATAGTTTGCAGCACTGCTGCCCAATAATACATAACCAGACTGGGGACCGCCCAGCCCCCCCTATCTCGGGGAAGATACATCCACTTAGCCGCTCATCGCGATCGCCTATATCCCCACAAAAACCTGCTACACACCCTCTCTGCCTTAATCAAACTATCTTGAGAAAATAACAGAATAGTTCTAAACAAGTATAAAAATTTCGGGAGGACTATCATTTTGAGGACACTACAGTGTCCATACAAGGATAAATGTAGATTGTCGAGTCTCTCGAGTTTAGTGTTGACCGCTTCTATCATTGGGAGGATATTTAGATCCGGAATCCTATCGACTATAGAGCTTATCCATACCCCTAAATACGTAGCTTCAGATACAACTGGGGCATCAGATATAGGCATGTCGGGAGTCTGAACCACCTGCGTTTTTAGGTCTCGCCTGTCGATGCGCATGCGCATCGAGCAAGCGAGACTATTGCGAGTTATCCACTCTTTATCTGCACTGCAAGGAATCGTGGCGATTCCTTGCAGTGCCCGTGACTTTTAAGGTCAATGCGCATGCGCATTAAGCTTATGCGCATGCGCATTGACCTTAAAAGTCACGGGCGCGTGCACGTCCGTCTTTGTTTACCCCTCCGCCCCCTCCCGCCGTGTCGCATTTCTCCTCCCCCTCCCCTCTCTTCCTGCCGTCTTCCTGCCGTGTCGCACCTCTCCCCTCTCCGCCCCCTCCCCTGCCCGCCCCCTCCCGCGTGTCGCATTTCTCCTCCCCCTCCCCTCTCTTCCTTCCGTCTTCCTGGCGTGTCGCACCTCGCCTGCACGTTTTCGGCAAGGAACTTTGCCAGCGCTTGTTTGTCTTTGATTCTTTCAGGTAAGGTATATTACTTAAAAAAACACAACCACAGGGGTGTATTTTTCCATTACTGCAATTTTCTTATATAAATCCAGTATTTTAAATTGTGCACCTTGTTAAGTGGTTCTTTCTGAGACGGATATCCGGTGTTAATTTAAGGAGGTCTTTTGAGGCTTCAGTAGAGTAAAACAACGAGGGGTAATGATTTCCAGCCGCCGATTGTTGTCTTGCAATGTGACCAGCCGAGATGTCCGTCAGTGTCTGGCTATTTGTGCTTCAGGTGGGCTGGCTCTGCTAACAGAACAGCAATGGCCGGACACCACAGGGGCGGTGGTAGACATCTGTTCACCCTCGCTCTCCTCCTCTTCTTACTACGAGTGCCACTCTGTCCTTTGCCCCTCTCCTGTTCTCCTTCACACCAATATTCCCTTCTCCCAGTTACAGCTCCCCGTACCTTGGCATAGCCAGCACTGCTCCTCTTTACCGCGCCCACAAACTGCACCTCAGCTTCCCACTCTCAAACCACTGTTCCCTGACCTTCGTTGTCTGCACCGAGGTCTGTGCCACTCTCTCTTTGTCGCCTACTCTGCTGGCACATGCCCTGCCCGCAACCTCCTCCCCTTTCTGTGCCATGTCCCATGCAGGTTCACCGCTCCCTCTCCTCACAGGTTTTCTCTCTCCATCCCCTGATCCCAGCCACTGTGCCATGCGTCTTGCTTGCTCTCCTGCTGGCACCGTGTGCCCTGTGCCTCTGCTCCTCTCAGGCTCAGTCTCTCTCCATCTACTGACTCCAGTCTCTGTGCTCTGCCCCTCGCCAACTTCTCGGTCACTATACCTTGTTCCTCTTCACTTCTGTGTCCTGTCCCTCTCCGTCTCTGCGCCTTCTCACTGTGCCCCTGCTTCCTCTTCCTCCCAGTCTCTCTGCCCCTGCCTCCTCTTCCTCCCAGTCTCTCTGCCCCTGCCTCCTCTTCCTCCCAGTCTCTCTGCCCCTGCCTCCTCTCTTCCTCCCAGTCTCTGTGCCCTTGCCTCCTCTTACTCCCAGTCTCTGTGCCCCTGCCTCCTCTCTTCCTCCCAGTCTCTGTGCCCCTGCCTCCTCTTCCTCCCAGTCTCTGTGCCCCTGCCTCCTCTTCCTCTTAGTCTCTGTGCCCCTGCCTCCTCTACCTCCTCCCAGTCTCTGTGCCCCTGCCTCCTCTTCCTCCCAGTCGCTGTGCCCCTGCCTCCTCTACCTCCTCCCAGTCGCTGTGCCCCTGCCTCCTCTACCTCCTCCCAGTCTCTGGGTCCAGTGCTTTACCTGTCCCTTAGTGCTGTGCCCTGTCCCTCACCTGCTGGTGTGGTCTCTCTCCCGCTCCCATCCTCAGTGCCCTGAACCTCTCTTCCCTGCCCTCGCAGTGGGCCGTCCTAATGCTGCTTCCGATCCCTGGGGGCCATGCCCGCTTTCCTCGCAGTCCCCCCTCCCCCTTCAGTCCTTCCTTTTGTGTTCCCTGCTCCCCACCTGTCACTGTGCGCCGGGCTCTCCCTCTCAACCCCTATTCAAGACGCCTGTGCACCAGGTACTTGGTGAGGGCGGGGAAGGGCTGAGGTATAAAAAGATGCCCACTGCAACCTGTGGGTGATGTGGTGAGCACTGGACTTAAAGTAAGCAATCGATCATTTTTTTAAGCCTCGATAAAATAGAATATTTTTTCCAGTACTGCAATTTTCTTATACAAATCCAGTATTTTAAATTGTGCACCTTGTTAAGTGGTTCTTTCTGAGACGGATATCCGGTGTTAATTTAAGGAGGTCTTTTGAGGCTTCAGTAGAGTAAAACAACGAGGGGTAATGATTTCCAGCCGCCGATTGTTGTCTTGCAATGTGACCAGCCGAGATGTCCGTCAGTGTCTGGCTATTTGTGCTTCAGGTGGGCTGGCATGCGTTCTCACATATTTTGCAGCGGGAAATGACTGTCTGAGGGGCTCGCTCCACAACAGACATTAGCAATAGATTTGTTTTCCGCCCGTGTTTGTGAGACGCAGCGCACTATCGGGCCATTTGAAGGACTTTGTGTCAGGGACAGGAAGCAAAATGAGTGGCGTGCTGACCAAGCATATCTGGTAAGGCGGCTTTGCAGATGAGCGAAGCTCGCGCTGTTTAAGAGGATGCAATTACTTTCGAACTTTGTGCGCGCGTGGAGCAATCTGATGGCTTGTGGGCGTCGTTAAAATCCAATAAATGTATTAGTGGATTTTCAAAACCTGTCTTTATTTTGAAACTAATGGCTGTGACATCCTTTGAAGTGGATGCCGGCTTGTGCCCTCTGGCTGCGATTCGTCTTTGCATCGTCTCCAGCGTGACATCGATGCCCAAGAACTCGCCCACCTGCACACCAAAAGCATCGCATGGGGATTGGTCAGGAGAATGTATGACGAACCTACTGTGACTCGATTGCCGCAGCCTAACCTGCCTGAAGCACGTTTTCTTTACAGCCAATAAGGGAGGAAGTTAAAGGCTTGTTTGTTTATTTTACCCGCCGTGTCTCTGCTGCTTCCCCCTGTCCTGTCTCTCCTCCTCTCCCTCTCTATACCCTCCCCCTCCCCCCCACCACTCCCATCAAGTCCCTCTGGCCCTTCCCTCCTCCCCGGACCCCTCCTCCCCTGCCCCCTCCACCCTTTCTTGTTACCACTTGTAAAGAGAAAGCGGGCCCATTCACAGTATGGCGTGCAGGCACAGGCTCCACTTTGGGGTCGACCAGATCCACCCAATCTGTTTAATCCTGGCGGCAAGCGGTTGGTGTGTCGCAGGGGTCTCCACAGGTCTCACCAGGTAGGGTTTACCACTGACCGCAGTTCCAGGACGCGTTCAACTTGTTTATTTTTTTTTATCGGGAATGCTTCTTGTCAGAGGATTTAGCTCTTCAAGTTAAATCTCGATGTTATTCAAATATATTGTTACTTGGTTTACTTGCTTTAATTAAATATTGCATATTCTAATTGAACAGTGCCACTGCTTCCAAAAATCAGGTGGACTTTGAAGACTTTTAGGAACCAATTTTATTTTGAATGCACACCGCATAAAAATTAGGGGCACATAAGAAATGTGATACTGCATTTAATCACTGTATACCGACACAAAATGCCACATTTAAGTATTCCTGTCGATGACATGTGGTCAGGCACCCTCAACCCCTCACCCTCACTCACCCTCAACCCCTCACCCTCACTCACCCTCACTCACCCTCACTCACCCTCACTCACCCTCACTCACCCTCACTCACCCTCACTCACCCTCACTCACCCTCACTCACCCTCACCCACCCTCACCCACCCTCACCCACCCTCACCCACCCTCACCCACCCTCACCCTCACCCCCTCAACCCCTCACTCACCCTCAACCCCTCACCCTCAACCCCTCACTCACCCTCAACCCCTCAGCCTCACCCTCACCCTCACTCACCCTCAACCCCTCAGCCTCACCCTCACCCTCACTCACCCTCAACCCCTCAGCCTCACCCTCACCCTCACTCACCCTCAACCCCTCACCCTCACTCACCCTCAACCTCATGCTAAAGATTTACAAAAAAAACCATTAACAATTCTAAAAGCACTAACTCTAATGCTGCGAGACCTATTGCATTTCTAATGCTTGTTGAAACATTCAGCTTATAACCCAACACCGCTCCAAACTGATTAGATTATTCCTTCAATGCCAAAAACGCAGATGGAACATCGGATGTTATCACAACTAGATCATCTGCGTATGCTAGCAGATTGTAGCAGATGCCACCAGCCCTAATAGGAACTATAGGGTACTTGAACTGTGGACCAAAATCAGGAACTTTTTGTTGCATCTCTCTGGATCTCGCACAGTAATTCCAATCTCTACGCCCTACGACGGCGGAGATCCGATTTCAGCACAGCCACAGATTTTGTGAACTAATCCCCATTTCAATCCCTGGACCTACTTGCAGTCCTTGTTGCGTACTAATCCTAAATGTACTTGCCCACGATGGGGGCGACCTGAATTTGTTGCATCCTTAAGCTCTGTTAATTACTTCCTACTTCACTCCCTGGACTTGCTTGCATTCCTTATTACCTAATTGTCCTAACAGTATTTGCAGCTGTTGACGAATCTTTATCTGACTACAAGGAGGGGGGTCCATCTCTGCCATGTTCATGTTCAGCTAACCATTTTACCTTAGCACTTAGTCTCATTGTGGGGTTGTTGTTTTGAGTGGTTTTCCTTTTCAGGGCGACAGATGCTTCATCTTCAGAAGTGTAGGGTGGGGGCAGCTGGAGGGGGGGGGAACCGTTGCCCCCCCAATGTTTGTTGTTTGTAGCCGACCTCTGGCCGCTGTTCCCGGTTTTTATTGGTAGCTACACACGCATGCATGCCTTTGATGACAAGAGACTCACCCGATCACACGCCCTCTGCCCAGAGGCTCCGGCTACGGAACGTCGTTTCCCTTGGGACCCAGCTTACTTGCGCTTGCATCCCCTTTTCCACACACTACACACCAGGATGGCGTCCACTTTCCATAGGGCCCTCCACATCCTCTCCTGGAATGTTAATGGTCTACTGGATCGTATAAAGCGTACTGCTGTTCTCCGTAGCGCCCAGCAACACGCACCAGATATTTTGTTCCTGCAAGAAAAGCACCTCTTGGGCTCACAATGTAACTTCCTTGTCCGGTATGGGTATGACAGGGTCTGGAAATCTGGTTTTACACAGGTCTCCCGGGGGGTGGCCATACTACTTCGGAAAGGGCTGCCCTTCAACCTGGCACAGGCCGAAACGGATGCACACGGCTGTGTAAATACATTGCTCCCGCCACCATAGCCTCTGCCCTCCGCCGTCTCACGCTTGTACTCACCTCCTTTCCACAGGGCCGGACGGTTGTTGGGGGAGACTTCAACGCCGTCATGCAACCCTCACGCGACAACAGGTGTTCAATCTGCTTCCCTCCTAGCCTCTGCAAAACACGTATCTGACTGGTCCTCCGCCCTGGGTCTCTGCGACGCCTGGAGAGTGTGGAACGCCCGCAAAGAACAGGCACCTCAGCGGCCCACCACACCCACTTTCGTATTGACCTATTCCTGCTATCCGCCATAGACTGTCAACTGATGTCCGGGGCCTCGGTCTTACCCAGGGGCATTCAGACCACTCCCCCGTTTCCCTCCGTGTCGGGAACCCTCCTAACGGCACCAGTCCGGCATGGAGGATAAATGCCTGGTTCCTGCAAGATGCAGACCTTGTTGCATCCCTCGGGCAGGAGTTGAGGGTTTACTTCTCCACTAATGCGGGATCAGTCTCCTCCCCAGGAACACTATGGGAGGCCGGCAAGGCTATGATAAGAGGGGTGGCTAGAGGTCTGGTCCATGCGAAAGGTATGGAGCAGTCTGCCCGACTCGTGCAGCTGGAGGCCCAGGCGGCACAGCTGGAAGGCACCCAGGCTACCAATGATAGCGACGACTCCGCTCGACAACTCACACTGATCCAAGAAGAGATCTGTCAGCTCGCGCTGGAGTCCGCTAAAATGCTTTGTTGCTCCTCTGTGGCGCACAATTATGGTTGGGGCGATATAAATGGCAAACTGCTACATAACTTAGTGTCCTATCCCAAGGCCAACCACATCATTCCAGAGATTCGGGACGAAAACTGAGCTCACCACTCCACTTCCCAAGCCATCACCGAACGTACGCCGGCTATTACGCAGCCCTCTACGCGGCCCAACCCCCTCGGACTTCATTGGTGCCCTTAATGGCCAAAACCTGGACTCAGCTGCCCTGCCTTTCCCAGAGGGACTCGGAGGCTCTGGATCTTCCCTTTACTCCGGAAGAGATACACGGGGCTATTTCACTGTTACACTCAGGCAAAATGCCCGGGCCCGACGGTTACCCCGAAGAGTATTACGCAGCCTTCCAAGACACATTGGTCCCACACTTGGTGGATTTGTTTAAACATGTAGTGGACAAAGGGTCCTTCCCACCTGAGACTGATGTGGCCACTATTGTAGTCCTCCCAAAGACACAGCCGCCCTCCTTTGCCTGTGCAGACTACCGCCCCATCTCCCTTATCAATACGGATGTGAAGATCTTCGCCACTGTGGTGGCGCAACAACTCCGCCACCACTTGCAAGAGCTGGTTCACCCAGATCAATGCGGCTTCATGCCTGCCCGGGGTACCCGATATTGTATACGCCGCCTCCATCTTGAAGATGTGTTGGAGCGGATGGGTCTCGGCCCCGCGTTCCGACGCCTCATCCGGGTCCTCTACTCTACTCCCAAGGCAAGGGTCCTTATTAACGACGTGCTTTCGGAGCCCTTTCCTATTCTGAGGAGCACTCGCCAGGACTGCCCGCTCTCGCCGCTTCTATTTGCATTGGCAATGGAACCCCTGGCTTCCCTCATCCGCCAAGACCCCCTCATCTGCGGTTGGGCCTCGGATCTGGACCAGATCAACAAGATTGCCCTGTACGCTGATGACGTCCTCCTCTTTTTGGGAGATCCAGAGAGCTCCGGCCCACGATGCCTGGATGCCCTCTCTGCCTTTGAACGGATTTCCGGCCTCAGGCTCAATCCGGCGAAATCCAAACTGGTCCCCCTACACTCATCCCGGGCGTGCTTTGACTGGCAAACGACCATCCCCCTGCGTCGGTAATCATTCAAATACCTGGGAGTGTGGGTCGCTCTCCTCCCGGAGCTCGAATGGGCCCTGAATATCACCCCCCTGGTCACCAGGGCCAAGACTGACCTCAGGAAGTGGCAATCCCTCCCTCTCAAACCCCTTGGCAGGAGTGTCCTTTTTAAAATGATGGTCCTCCCCAGCTTCCTCTACATCTTACAAAATGTTACCACTCATCTACCAGGTTGCTGGTTTTGGGAACTAGATGGTGTCCTTACCTGATTTTTGTGGGGAGGAATGAGGCTGCAAATGTCAATTGCACACTGCTGCATAAATCCCTACAACGGAGGCATGGGGGTGACCAATCTTCACCTCTACTACCTAGCCAAAAGGCTCATTGTGATCCACGACTGATTCGCGGACGGCTGGTCCGACCCGGCGTATCGGGTGGAACTCAGATCAATGGACTTTGCACAGCTCCAAGCCTACCTGTACGGTACCCCGTGCCACAGGCTCTTCCCCCCCCCCCCCCCGTCACCAGAACGGTGCTTATGGCCTGGCGACCCGCCTTACGCCACGTAAAATGGGACCGGAAACTCACCAGACAAACACCTCTGTGGAGTGGGGCTTGGGAAGAAGTCTCGTCTCTCCAAGACTTCCGCAGATGAGACCACATCGGGATCTCGCTATTGGGAGAAGTCTGGGTAGGGGACCATATCAGATCATTTGCAGACCTACAACACCATTACTCCCTCCACTCCTCCCAATTTTAGAAATATTTACAGCGGAGGCATGCCCTCCAAGCTCAAATTCCATCCCCCACCTCCTTCCCAGAATTCAGTCCCCTGGAGGCCCAAGTGATGATGGGGAACCTGGGCAGCAGGGGGTTTTGCAGATTTATCGCTCCTTAGTGAATAACGGCCCCACATCCCAAGACCTGCTTCATGCCTGCTGGGAGGGGTGGCTGGGTCCCCTGGAGGACGTGGATTGGAGGGACGTCCTTATGGCCCCATAGAACTTGAGGACCTCCTCCAAGCTACGTCTAGTCCAACTCTATTATCTCCACACAGCATACCTCACCCAAGTGCGCTTGTACAACGCCCACATGCGGCCCTCCCCATCCTGCACGCGCTGCAGTCACTCTCCAGCAGATTTTTATCACATGGTGTGGCAATGTCCCGTCCTTGCTCCGTTCTGGGCGGGGGTGGAACTCTAGCTTACACAAACTCTTGGGTGTTTGACGGCCTTGATGGTTCCCGGGCTGATAAGCGCTTCCTGGGAACGGCAGAGGCGAAACGCGACATAGCGGCGCTCTGGTCCCAAGCCAAGCCCCCTACTATTCGGAAGTGGGAGACGGGGAGTGGACTGGTGTGGAACCCAGGAGGAGCAACTCTTCGAGGCCCGGGGATGCCCCGAACTTTTAGGCAAAATATGGGGTAAATGGTTTAACTTGCTGCCATCTGAGGGGTTCAGGAGTGTCCTGTACAGGAATATTTGCAAGCAAGTGATGTATTCATTCCACAAGTGCCTTATGAGTCCCTGTTGTACTCTCTTGATTGTACCGTATCTAAATAATGTGTCTGATTTGCTACCAATGTATTTTCGTTCTCGCAAAAAACCCAATAAACTTGATTAACAAAAAAAAGAAATCACCCCCTATTATTGTGAGCTAGTGCGGAAGACGGGCGAGAAGGCAAGAGGGATCACAAAGACCGTAGGACTGCGAACCAGGTGGCACGTAAGCACACACTAATAGGACTGCCTGCCTCTCTAAAGTGCCCTCCAGGGTGAGAAAGGGTTCCTGCGGGTCACAGGATATGCACTTCACCACTAAAGGAAAGGAGAGTCATAAAAGGATGGCAACCCCCCCTAACCCCGTTAGAGAACCCCGCAAGGAAGACTTTTGTTGCCGTTGAGTTATAAAGGGGAAAAAGCTCCCCCGTGAGATGTGTTTCCTGTAACAGGACTTCTGGGCGATGCCGGTGTATGAAGGTAAAGACCGCTACCCTCTTTACTCGGTCCAACACACCATTAACATTCCAGGACAGCACTCTGAAATTCATGTGAGGGTGGGGAAGGGAGTAGTAATGAGCGTGTCAGGAAAGTATTGTGAAAGGACGCAACCCCAGCACTGCGTATGTGAACAAACAAGTGTGTGTGCCGTAACTTAAGAAAGGAAAAAGGAAAGGTAACAAAAGCAATCAACAACAGTGCACAAATAGAGCCCTGCCCCCCCAACTCCAGCCCCTCCACACACTTATACTCTAGAAGCATCTGTCTCCCTGTAACAAAGGTGCGCTCGAGAAACCAATAAACATAATGTCATGTACATCTTAAAGAGGTCAGAAACGCTGGTCCTATTGTTAGAGAACATTAAGACTGGCCAACACCTGACATCCTACAAACAGTTAGAGAACTTCTAAGGGTCGGGTAGGACTGGGAGGTAAGGCGGAGAACAAGTGTTCTACATAGTGGATGGGAGAGGAAGACCGCAATCAAGGTCAGAGAGAGCTCCGCCATCCGACCCAGGCCTCCCCCAGTGCGCAGCAAGCCTCACAGTTGGACCATCCTCTCGCAGAATAGCATCCCTGTCCCGGTAGTTGAGGTGGAGGATGCAGGCAATGATGGAAAGGGGCGAGGCATCAGGCGGAGGTTTTGGGGTCAGGGCTCGATGAGCTCTCCCACTGGCAAACCATGAGCACAGACAAGCTGTGGGCATCCAGGATTTGATCCAGCATTCCACATGGTCCCCTACCTGTTGGGGGTCGTCCCCCTCCGTCCGCTCCGGGACCCCTATCAAGTGGACGTTATTTCGCCAAGAGCGGTTTTCCAAGTCCTCTGCATGCCTGGGAAGCTCAGCAGTTTGGGTGAGCAGTTTGGAGACCGGCTGCTTGAGAGTGGTTATTTCTTCCGTCAAGAAGATTCAGGACTCGGCCACCACTAGTCAGGCTGTGGCGTACGTAGGTCCTAGCGTAGCAAAGCCACATCCATGTGATCTTTGCTGATCTTGTTCTCCACCGCTGCCTGTGAGGTCTTGATCGCTTGCAGTATCACAGTGAGGTCGGCAGCAACGGAAGTGGGCCCATCTCCGGCCAGGCGGCCCAAGGAACCACCGGAGGAGTCATTTGTGTACTGGTCTATTTTGGTTTGCATCAGTGCTGTACGGGAAGCCTTATCCTTTCCCATTGGGCAGGGCGACGAGCGACAAAGTCAGTCATATAGTATCAAGAAGGACTGCGTGCTGTCTGCCGTCGGCAAAGAGGCAAAACAAAGGGAGGGAGGGCCCAGACCCCAGGCGACCGTCCCTCAATCCCATCCTCAAGGGTGAGGAAGGGCGTTCGGGGTAACCAGAAGGGACACAGTGCTGTGGCGGTAAGTTTTCAGCAACAGCAGCCAGTCAGTGGTGGCCCAGGATGAAAATCTTCCCCGCAGGAGGAAGCACGTGCTATGATGACCAGGGCGAGTTCTCCATCAATCCACCACTGCGACTCCAAAGAAGGGGGCTCCAGAAGCAACACCATAAGTAGCCAGATTGTCTGAGGGTGCGAGACCCGATCCCTTCGGGCCACGCCCCGACCTCTAAAGATGCCCCCGGACCAGGGCAGAGCCCCCTGCATAGAAGAGCTCAGGACAAAGCACCCTAGTCAGAAAGCAAGGGCCGTGACACCAGGCCCTCCCCGCAGTCTGCCAGTCCGCATGGTTCCCCTCTGCATTACTGCTCCCGGGAGGGAGGCAGGCCGGCCCCCGGGGATTAAGATGCAGGCAGGCGACCCCCCCCCCCCCGCCTAGGCAAATCACATCAGAGAAGCAGGTACGCTCCAGGGCGCTCATCTCATGGGCCCTCACCGGCCCCGCAGCACCTCCACTCCAACAGCATATCTTCCTCAGAACCCAGCCCCTGGCCGGGGCCGGTCGGCACCAGCGTCTTCAGCAGCCAGCAGAGCCCCATTCCGGACTGCGGTACTCTACCAGGCCTCAAGCCCATTGTGCCTCCGCAGCAGCACCCAAGCAGACGGGGCATCCCAAGGAGACAAGCCGCAGCTGGGTAACCCACCCGACCCCCTTCTCCCCCGCAGAGGCAAGCTACCTCCAGGAGGCCGCCACCTAGCAGGACACACCCATAGCGGGCTGACGGGTCACAGCCCAATCGGGAGCCCGTGCCACCAGTCTAGGGAAGGAGGTCAGGAAACAGGCCCCCACTGGAGCACTCAGGTGAGGGAGGGGGGGGGGGGGAGGGGGGGGATGAAGGGTGGCGGGCCCGGGAGACACGGCCGCACGACCCCCTACCCCCACAGCAGTGAGGCATCTCTGGGAAGCCACTGCACAGTAGGCTGCTCTCTGCCAAATCACAGGACTGCACTTCCCGTCCAGTAGGCGGAGACAAATCGGGAGGTCACAACTCAACACCAGCCATCAGGCCTGTGAGGATCCTCTTGTTGGAGCTCGGGCAGGCACACAGCAAGAAGTGCATCAAGTGGGTTCAAAGCAGTCCTGCAGCCCAGCACGGCAGCAGTGGGTCTCCCCTGACATCGGGCCCCTTCAGTTGAGCCACCCCAGAGACGCTGGGGCAGCACTAGACAGAGGGAGTCCTCGGGCCGCACTCTGACTTACACACGCAGCTATGGGTCCCGTCACCATTTGAGGGCCGCATCAGAGGCGTCGGGGCTCAGGAAAGGACGCTGCTCCTTACTACAGGGCCGCAAGTTGCTCTGGACTCACTGGAAGGCAGGTGACAGCCTGGATTAAGGTCAGATATAAGGGATTTTAGAATTAAGAGTGCGACCGACATGTTGGCCACCTTGGCCATGCCCCTTGATAAATAACTCTTTAAACTCCGGCCAGATATCTGCGAGATGTAAGCATGCTGTGATGGTTCTGCTTCTAAAAAAAGAAGAAAAAAAATATTGCTTGGCCCCACCAAGCCGGAAAACTATAGTCCGTTCTCACTACTACCACTATTATCCAAAATTACGGAGAAAGCCATCAACAAACATTTATCGTGCTTTATAGAGAGCCATGATCTTTTACACAGAACCCAACCTGGGTTTTGCCCCTCATATAGCATAGAGTCAGCCTTACTGCTGGCAACAGAGTCATTTCGCCAGAGCTTGGACACTGGTGATTCTGCAGCACTTTTGATGCTGGATCTCAGTGTGGATCTCAGTGCCGTGTTTGACACTGTGTTCCATAATATCTTGTTAGAGACACTTTAGAAATGCAGGGTAGGACAAAGCAGTGCAATGGGTTGCTTCTTTTTTGCAATTGAGTGAGTACCTTTCAGGTGCCAGTCAATGGTGTCCCACTGAAGCAAGGGGTGGCACAAGGCTCCTCTTTGAGTTCAACCCTGTTTAATGTAGATGTACAATCGCTGCCAGATGTAATTGAGAGGTTTGGGTTTTCGATTGTGTCATATGGTGATGACACAGCTTATTATGAAGTCAAAAAATTATACTCATATGGCGCTTCTCTTTGCCTATGCCTTGCTGAGGTGACTAAATGGATGGACGCAACCTAAAAGAGAGTGGCTTCGGCCTAGATAGTGTAATGGCTGGACTACTGTAATGTTTTATATCTTGGAGCGGCACAGGGCAGGATCAATAGACAACAAAGTATGAAAAATGTGTCATTATGAATCTGCCAAGACATGCATCCATGGAGGCTACGTTCAAACTGCTTCATTGGCTCCCAATAAGACATAGATCGGCTTTTAAAGTCTTATGTTTTTTCTATAAAGCCCTGAATAACCGAGGTCTACGTTATTTGCAACCAATTGTCAGACCTTATGTACGTTCGAGGAACCTTAGATCAGCAGGGAAGATGTTGGCAATAGTTCCCAGATTTAGGAAAGCACGTATGGTCAGGAAGTCATTCGGTAACTTAGCACCTAATCTGTGGAATGCTCAGCCCATAGCAGTTCGTCGAGAAGTCGGAAGAATTGTTCAGAAAAAAACATAAAACGTGCATTTTAACTCAGGATGTAGGGGGTTGGATAACTGCATGGAGGCGGGTGGACACTGTTACTTAGCGATGGGACACCTCAAATGAGGTAGCTATGTGCTCAATGACATCATGTATGAGTAAGGATTCAAATTCTTTCTCAACTACTAGCTGTTAGTGAAAGGCAATTCGTCTGTGTCTTTGATCAATAGAACGAATGTCCTCATTAATGTGAAATTGGACTTTCAAAGTCTAGAGTTTTCCCAACCCATGAAACAACAAAGGGAACTGACTTACTATTTCATGAAGAGCGTTCAGGTTATAGTTCACTGATATCAGTCCCACATCCGCAGCTATGCTGAAACAGAGTAAACAGGTGCTTGATGCCATATCTTGAACTACATGAATGGTTGCTGGTACTTTTGTTTTCTTGCGTTTCATTGTTGCTACAAATGCACTGACTTTAGTGCGTCGATGCAGCCCATGTATACACTTTAGTTTTCGATGGTGTAAGTCGGAGGAATTGAGACAGTTCATTATATTACTCCTCAGGCATAATGTTTATCGACACATCACTGTTGATAATTAAAAGGTATTGAACAACTGTTGACGTTTAGTGTGATTATCGGAAAATGTTTGAATGACTTTGGTGCTCTGTCGTGTTCACTTTTCTTGGACCGGTATCTTTCCTCACATGCCGCCAGCCCAAATTGTGCACGTTTCTCCAGGTAAACATCGACTTTGCACAACCATCTTTTTCACTTTCACTTGCAATTGATATTGAAGAACTGCTGGATAAAAATTTAGATGATGATCGACTTTGTTTGGTATTGATTTGCATCAGCTGATGTGGCCACTGGGTCTTGTTGGCGTGCGTCAAACGTCGCTTCTGGAACGTTCGGGTGGCCATTTTGTCTTCATGCTGTGACGCACTTTTTTTCCTTCGCCTTGCAGACTGTTACAAATGGCTCTCCTTTGCAGAAATGCTCTATGGGTGGAATATTTAACTTTGTGCGAAAACGAAAATCCATATCTGAAGCACAACTTCTATTTATGAGTAGAAATCACTTTGTGTCAGTCGGCCTTGTGCTTTGGCTGACTGTTCAAGTTAATGACTGAACACTCTGGGCACCTCAACCTCCAAATCAGCAGCTTTTGAATTAGCACACACTTCAGCTCTGGCAGTCATAAGACCTCGCTTCAGCCTAATAGTTTCTCTCAGAATTCATTGTCTGAACAAAATGGAAAAGGATCTGTCAATCACTCTGAGGGGTATAGTTTCCTTATTATTAAATTCATTGAACTTACAGTCCTTGATGAGCATATCCAGTCTCTCCACAAATTCATCCTTGGTCTCACATGCTTTTGGTCATTCTTGATTAAAGATGTACCATTAATAATCTACACTCAGTATTGGATTGAACTTGAGATTCAAGGTTGCTTTGATTTGACTACATGTAATTGTCAGCTTGCGGCATTTTCATTATGACCTTTTTAACCTTCACCAGAAAGATACTTAAGGTACATGATAATGGCCCCTACCCTGGCCATTCTTTATATGGACTGGCTTGAATGTGACATCATCTTACCATCCACCAACCCATCCCATCTGGGACTGGTGCAATGGAAACGTTATATAGACAATGTCTTTATGATCTGGAAAGGCCCCATTGAAGCCCTGCCACTATTCCAGCATTGGCTCAATAACAATTGTAATGGCTTAATGTTTACCCTAACCCACAGTAAAACTAGCATTCCATTCCTGGATCTCTGCATACAACACAGGGACAGCCTACTGTTCACATCCTTATTCCGTAAGCCTACGGAAAGGAACTCTCTACTGAGTTACAGTAGCTGTCACCCACGAGTCCTGAAAGATAGCTTACCTTACTCCCAATTTCTACGTCTGAGACGCAATTGCTTTCTCAAAACACAATTGCTTTACCACCGCACACGTCGCATCACGACCCCTTTCTACCACCGCCAATCGCCCACGTTTCATCACAAACCGTTTACCACCAATGTAGCATCGCTAACGTGGCCATTCACAATCGCCGTAATAGGTTGTAACTATCGTATGTTTGCACGTCCACAGGGCACAGGGCATTATGAAGTTCATCATTGACTATACCTGGTACATCCGTATGGAAAACGCGGGTACTGCATGAATGCTGCTGCTATTAACAAATGCCTTTGTCACCACGGTATTTTTTAAAATTCTTAAATCTCTTAATTTTTAACTTCACTTCACTCCTTGTGCACAATTCCTTGACATAGGCCCTTAAGGCGACACTGAATGTCACTCATGTCTTATAATCAAGCTCATGGACAAATGTAAGCTTGTAGCGATCTTTAATATGCGTCCTCCCTTGGACAAACCTCTTTATTTTTCTCCCTTTTCCTTTAGGCCATCATGGGTAGGAATAATTAGGCTTTATTCAGTCCTGATGATGATCCCTGTAACTCTCTAATGGGATCGAAACGCCGTCGACAATTACTACACCATATACTGTGTTGTGTATTAATGACTATAACTCAAGTAATGGTGTGAATGTGAATTCTGTTATTGCTATATGCACAGAGTATATTAGCTTTTGCCTAAAAACCTTTTTCTACTCTCTATCCACTCTGCTAACCATGACAATTTGTAAACGTTTGGGCAGAGGCCTGTGCCCATCTCCAAGAAATTGTTGAAGGTATTTTTCTAAAAATTGTGTTAAAAATTAAATATTGGACCTCTGCCCGGCTGGGCAAGTCAATATACAATATAGTTTCCATTGGGTCTATATTTATCCCTTGAGTACATTCCTTCCTTGCATAGGACCACTGTTGCTTCTACTCATTTGACTCCACATACACTACACGTCCATTCCGCAATTTGACAGGGGCACACATAACACGCATAAACAGTTTTCTGGACCACAGTAAACTCTCCGGGAAAACAAGGTCAATCACTAAGTGTAATGAGGGTTTCCCATATATATGTGGTTGATTGTTAATGTGAAATAGGCTACTAGTAAGTGTACGGTATAGGGTCAATGTTGTACATAATGCACGCTTGCTACACCTAAGGGAGTTGTATCCATGATGGCATTAATGATGCTTCGTATTATAATGAGCTATTTTGGACTTACTTTTAGGCCTCTAGTGCCATATTAGTTTATAAAGCAATGTGTACAAAACAAGCGTAGCTGATGTAATAAATATATCATACAACATGTTGTGAGTGATGTAATATGTGAGATCATAAGCAGTGCATGATAATTGGTGAATTTCTGTGTTTTTCTTTTAGTTATAAACATTAATATCATCACCAACATTCACCTAACTAGAACGTTACTTTAACCTGTGAATTTCTAAGGTTTTTTCTTCTTTTCAAACAAAAACAAATCTTTTTATCACATCTAACTATAACATTACTGTAAGCTTTGGTTTTTCAGTGAATTTCCAAAGATTTTTTAAACTAAAGTAATATTTTATTACCATACGTAAAGACAACCCCCACCTGTGGCCAGGCCTTGTGGCAACCCCCCACAGGCAGTCAACCCCATGCTGCGCACGGCCCTCGGCCATGCACAGCTGGGAGTTGCCAACAGTGCCCGGGAGCAAGCCAACCAACACGGAGGCAGCCGACCCTCCTGTGGGGAGCGAACCTAATGCTGCGCATGGCCTTTCATCACAGTAAGGATGGGATTTGCCACAGGGCCGGTCTTGCTGCCAGGCCCAGCATACAACTCCTTGCAGGCAGCCACCCAGAGGCAGCTCATCCCACACCGCGCATAACCTTTGCTCGTGCGGAGAGTGAGATTAGCCACATGGCCGGTGTTGCAGTTAGGCCTAGCTTTCAACTCCCTGCAGGGAGCCAACTGCATGCGCAGCGGGGGTTGATCACAGGGTTTGGACTGCTGCCAGGCCCTGTGGCCAAACCCCCACCAGGCTGAAAACCCCACACTACGCACAGCCTTTGGAGTGCGCAGCATAGGGCTGGACTTCGGTCCCAGGGAACCCCATCCCCCAGGGTCAAATATATATATATATATTTTTTAAAGGGAGTGGGTCCCCACGGTCCCCCTTCCTCAAGCCTTTTTTGCCCTGGATATCGCATCCCTTACGGCCATACCAATAAAATAGGGGAGGGGCAGTGAGGCCCCCTCCAGAGCCTCATTAGTCCCTGGGACCACATCCCCCAGGGCCTAAAGAATTTTAAAGGGGCAGGGGGCCACGTTGCTCCTCCTCCCCAACCCTTATTAGAACTCCATTTCCACATTTAATATAGGTGGTCAATACAGCCTTATTAACATCATAAACCAAAATCTAGTGAAGGTAATGCAAAATATTATACATTTCAAACAAAACTATTGTTTTTTATATTTGCAACAGAATTAGTACAACTGGTGCTAAAGCACAGTTTACGCGAACGTGAAGGTACAAATAAAAGTGAAAAAATAATTGATTTGTAAACTTCAGGATATTTTTAAACACAGAGTCAATTTAGCAAAAACTATAAAACACGGCATAAATTGGGGATTACGGCTTTACCCAATGCACTCTAACAACAGTGGAACATATATTATGTGACATGTAAACATATAATACAAAGAACAAAGCGACAGTTGGATATTGGTGTATATTATTTGTAAACAGTAGCGGTCTCAAGGGGTTTAATTGTTAAAACCCCCCAGCTTGGAGTCGAGTACGACTTCAATATTTATCAAGAGTCAGAGTGTTCGTGTATCTGAGACCGGCTTGCAGCGTGTATAATATACACCAACTATCCAATAGACTACTCAGTCTATCGGCGTTTGCTTCAATACGGGACAATTTTGCCTACAGCCTCCTCATACTGTTTGGAGACCAGTTCCCTGTTCTTTCTTCATCTAAACACCCACGGGCCGGGCTGGGTCGGAATTATCACCAGCTACAAGACCTTCTGGTTTTGACACAGCCATTATAGCCCTGAGGATTCGCAATAGTGATGAAACACGTGTCGGCTGGCTGTTTGACATAATAAAGGACTCCAATGAACTACTCTCCCTCTGGAGCTTCCGAGAAACTTCTGTTGCTTTGTTCTTTGTATTATATGTTTACATGTCACATAATATATGTTCCATTGTTGTTCGAGTGCATTGGGTAAACCCGTAATCTCTACATTTGGTAGCTCAGTCTACTTAAATTTGAGTGGTTCAAAGGGCTCTCCACTCGCCCATCTGCACCACCTAATTATAGCTTATTAATATCCAGTGCGCTCACTTAGGCTGTGCACCCGGTTGCTTCTCTGACTAAAAGCCTTGCGGGATCCCTACATAGCATAAATTGGGGGTTTTAGCGAAATCAAGTTCAAGGTGAAGAGCACCAAGAGGCTCATGGAAACAATAGAAAATGTTTAAAGTAGAAAACATAACACAAAACAAAGAGCATACTAATGTGGGTCTTAAATAAGCAGCATTGGTTGGAGTGCAACACTGAGCGAGCCCACCTTTGATCAGGACTTCATGACGTGGCAACAAGTCTAGAGAAAGGCCAGAGTATGCGTTAAAAAGCTCAGAAATGGACTGCAGATGCATTGGCTATGGTGAAATCCAACAAAGAGGAGCTGCAACACCACCTTGGATAGTACAGCAAACATGAATCCTTCATTTGAATAAAAAAGCCATCAAGTCTCATTCTTGCAAAAAAAACACTGAAACAAATTCTAATTCTCTTTTAAAATAGTTTCTCTCCGTTTGGTTTGCAAACAAATATAGAAGTTAATTGCAGACTCTTAGAACTTATCTAAATATTATTTGAGTGGCATGCATTTCTGAAGTATTGCCCAAATTCAATCTTGGAAACCTTCTTGTCACCAATATTTCGAGATTCTCAACAGGATCTTATGGTGACTAATGATCCTCATACTTTAAGAAAAAGAAAAGCAGCTCACCACATTCAAATTATTTCCCTAATTGGTAATTTTTATTGTAGCAATTTAAAAAAGGGAAAAATAACAGGAATAGCCCATTCTATGACCAGAACAATTAGTACATTATGATGCACCAGCAGTTCTCCATGCCTCACCTGTTCAAACTGCTCTTCTGTTGTTCAGAAAATAGCATGTAAAATACCACATTCAACAACTTGGAATTTACTACTAAATATAGTAACTAATTGATATGGCCACCTAAATTCTATTCAACTTCACAATACTTGTTAAAACGGTGTCATATTTTTAATATTGTAAAGGAATTTGTTAGTTGAACACTTGAGGACTGAAAATGTAAGACAGTGTATATGATTCAAATAAAAAATAAAAAGACATGAGTACCTTCGTCTGAAAGATGCACATGACATATGCTACACTATAGTTAGTTTTTTTTTTTTAATTACAGACTAAAGAGTGGAATATTGAGGTTCCTATCAGTCACTACTCCATTTGAACGCATGTTGCAAGTTGATGAAATAAAATAGACAACTCTTATTTTATACTTTAACGGAACGCCAATATAAGCCACAAGATTTACCAATGTTATAACAAAAAATACATTCATTATACAAAACAGTAAAACGTGTTATCCTATTGTCAATGTGCTCAACTGGTAGTCTACATAAGGAATATGCGGGAACAAACATTGCCTCTGTATCCACTCCCAAAGCTAGCATGTTCAAAGGCTTACCATATGATGAAATGTTAATTTCTTGATGGGCGGTGGTGGTGTTTCTCAAGAATCTTTCAATACAGCTTCTTCTGTGGCAGCCTAGGCATAACATACCCCACACCTAGGATTATAAATGAATCATAGTAAATGTCCCAGCATAGATCTACAACTCTAATGTGTGTTACCCGTTACAGAAAATCATTAGAACATACATTTAAACTATTTTTACTCTGCATTTATATTTTGAGAGACTGGGTTTGAAAATTTGGACATAGAAATTCAGTACAATAGGATTTCGATAAGATTTCACTCCTTTAAAATGTGATTCCTAAAATAACTGGTCTCTTTTCAGAAAATAAACGTATAAACTTTATTCCACTGGACAAAAAAAGGAAATCTTTTTTCTTTCCCACTAGTCAATGGATTATGCAGCCATTATCCAAGATCAGCGCAAAATAACAAGGACACTAGTAGTTTAAAAAGGAGCACAGGGAGCTAATTTTGGGGCAAGCTCCAAGTTTCCCACTAAAATCTTTGTTTGGATTACAGCTCAAAACTCCCGTTGGTAATAGTACGCAGGTCCCAATCTCACCTCTGCACTGTACCAATGTTACACAGCTTCACTTTGGTCTTGGTCAGTTAGTTCAAAGTATGCGAAAAGGTAGCCATGGAACTCTGAACTCGTTCACAGTTCAAATAGCACTCTTGAACCATACCACTAATACGCCTTCAACTACCCACATTTTCCAGTCTCATCTGGCCAACTGCTATGCCTACCAGCACCAAAGCTGCAGTTTGGCGTGAATGGCTGTTGAGTGGGTAAAGGTGGTGCCGTTTGGTTTCGTCAGCTTCTTTCATAGGGTTTCCTAGCAGAAAGACAGCAGTAATGGTGTGCAATTTCGCTATAATAACATTCAAACGTCGACACAAAAAACTTCAACGCTAATGTTTACACCAACGATTGGGAGCTAATTTGTGCAATTCTAGAGTGAGTGATGATTTTGGGTTAACCCTTGGTACACAGTAATTTTGATATTGTTGAATAAGTATTAACAAAACCAATCGCTCTGGCCTGTGTATAAAAGGAAAGGAAAATTGTAACATTTTTTTAATAGTTTTTTTTTGTTTTTTATATATTAATGTTGATATATAAACACTTATAAACATTAAAATTAAACCGTATGGTACTGCAATAGGAATTGCTAAACTGAACATCTTGTGTTATTGGAAAACTAGCATAATCTCAACATTTCCATCCTGGCTAGAAAAGATGTGCGAGATGGAGGCTGATTCCCATACTTAACAATCACAATTATTCGAGGAACTTCAGTGGGTTGGAGACTTTTCTAAAAGTTTGATTTTGGAACAGGTGGTACTAGGTGAAGAGGTTAACGAGTAAAAATAACAGCCTCAGTTATTGCGCTTTAGTCTTGTTTGGTTATCTAGAGTTAGTAAAGAGTTATATCTCTGTGGATGATCACCATATAATGTTCTCAAGAAGTAAAAAGTGATTATGGTGACTACTGGCATGGGCGTATTTCTCCTTCAGAGGGAGCAATGGGTCATTATGATGTGTCCTTATCACAGAGAGTTTAGGGCGGTTTATGTTAGTCGCTTTAATTGGATGGATTATGTAACAACGAGCGCCTTTTGTGATGAATGCATTAAATATTATGTTGACTGATATGCCAATAAAGAAATGTAACAAAAAAATTAAACCTTGATGCAAAAGATATCGCTTGCACAGAAATAAAACATTCAATTCTGTGGGGTATTAATGTAGATTTTTTATTAAAGCAAGAAACTATAAAACCATACAAATCAGCCCAGTTAAATCGTGTGATAAAGCAGCATTAAAAAAAAAAAAAAAAATACAGTGGGCACTTTTTTTAAGTATGTTTTGCATTTGGTTTTTTTCTCTTCACCAATCTAGAAACTTTTGCATTCCCAATCCCCCTTCCAAAACCCAGTCAGTAGCATAATAATGCACCAGGTTACCCAGAACACTCAACTAATCTAACCTAGACCAATCTAAAAAAAATATTCCAAACTGCTAAAACATAGGATGATCAAAATAGATATACTATTAATAGAACATTTAATTAGTAGCTGCAGGATATCAAAATAATTCCATTACAGACGAGAGATTCATGGAGACAATCCTCATTTTTACTTTGGGTTTTAAACTTCACAATATGGTGCTTCCTAATCCCTCCAGCTCCTCCCTATAAAAGGGAGTACTTTCAAATACCAGCCATGGGAGTAGGTTCTTCTCCAGTTCTACCATAGAAGGAAATGTGCTTTTTCAATGTATTGTTATATTATGTTAAGCAAGGAGTATTGGTAAGTCAAGAAACCATCTCAATCCTCTATTAGATTTTGTGGAAGAGACGAAGTATGGGTTATTCCAGATAACTCACAAGTACTTGATCTGTTGTAAGAGACAATATTTCTAACACTCTGGGCCAACAGAAGTGAAGAGAGCCACGTGACCTATGTAACCGAATAGTCAAATACTATGACTTGCAATGGCTGATGCTTCCTGGCTTAAGGAGCACTGCGCCTTATAGGACTTTTGACATATTAATAATTTTTTTTTTTTTTTTTTTTTTTAAAGAGCCACGTGACCACAGCATGGGCTGTAAATTAGCATTTGGAGAAGGAGACAGAGGGCATCTCAAGCCTGCACCTTCACAGTCCATGCCAATATTTTTAGGTGTCAGATATGCTCAATTTACTATAATGAATTGAATACACTTCAATCTGGATTTGTAGAATATTTTATGTGGGTATTTCAATATTTTTTACCATTCCGCATCACTGAGAGATCTCGCTAGATCGGATTCCCATGACAATTGAAGTGGGGCTCAATAGAAGTCCCAATGTTGTATATGAGCCTGATACTTTATTAATTTATTGCCATCACCCATTGAACACAGTGTTTGATCAACTTCATGTGTTGTGGGTTAACACCTTGGCTGCTATGGCTTTTCCCCTCCTGTGCTGGAAAAGCTCAAAAGGCATTATTTCATGACGAGCTCACCTGGTCATAAGCACAGCTCCAGTGTGCCTCATGACGAGCGGAGTTCGTCATGAGCATGGAAGGGGTTAAGAGGATTGCATTTGAAAGAATTTTCTACGTCCGTACTTAATTCAACTATATGTAAGAAACTGTCCTAGTGGAATGTCATAGTCAGTCATCAGAGATGACAAATCAACACTTTTACCATTAACAAATAAGTTGCCTATTGTAGACAATCCAGGATCAGTCCAGGAACGAAGTTGGTAAGAGCCAACTAGTCTGTGTGTGGAGCCCTATAAGTGGGAATTGCGGAGGCCTACGGAGGGACCTACATCTAAATCACACGAGTGTCTCAAAAATTACAACCGTATGCAGTAAATCAGGAGGGGGAATCTGAGGACACCTCGCAAAAAAATGTGTGCAAAGAGTCTTCAGTATAATTTCTACATCAGAGATCTGTTTCAGATTAGGATTGGGATCACCAACTGAAGCTGTGCAGCTAAATAGTAATGTTCAAAATCATGGAGGCAGAGGTCCTCTCTCTTAATGGGCTACTTCAATGTTGCGTGGGTGCAACGCAACTCAGTGAAATATAAAATAACTGAGTTATTGCTCCAGCTTTTAGTGATGCAGTAACCGCAGCTGTGCGGCCCATGGTTGTTAGTGGGAGTGAAGTCCAAAATACAACCTGTGTGCTAAGTGCTTGCACCATTCTTCCAAGGTTGCTATCCCAAGATCCTCTACAGAATAGTAAATAGTTATACCTAGGAATCTAAAAGAGAGCCCCAACCTCTTAGGCAAAACACTGGATTTAGCTCAATTCACAAAAAGACTAGCGATCTGAGCAAAATCACCTCAAGTCCGTGCAATAACGGCGAGGTCTATTGAGACATCTTTAACATACAAACGTACATTGTCTGCATACACTGATACAGTATGCATTGTATCAGAAAGCCCCCACTGCACTCCCAGGGAATGCAGGTGGACAGCAAGTGATTCAATAGCCAACACAAATAGCAATTACACTAGGCGGCCCGGACAGGTGACCCTGCCAACTACACAAGACCACGAGATACACTTCCCTGTGTTTACTCTGACATTCGGATTAGGTTATACAATTTTTACCCATTTGCGCATAAATGGCCCTCTCCAAATGACTCAAGCACTTTAAACATGTATCCCCCATTGCAAAGAATCAAAGGTCTTTTCTACATCAAAAAGTTGCAGGTCGCATTAGGGAACAAATCAGCCGCAGCGCTCTTGACACCCCACAGTCTGCGAAGGTTGAGGGAGGTCTTACATTTCAGTAAGAAGGCAAATTGGTCAATATGAACCAATCTTGGGAGGTCATGTGACCATGTTGATACCTTTTACCACAGGTAAATACACCAACTTCTCAAAAGGGGGGGATAGCATAGGGGACACTATTACACCTGTACCCTTCATAATGGCCTTAGCCACTTTGGCCATGAAAAGGAACTTTTTCAGACACGAAGACAAGCTGTTTCTCCAGATCTCTGGAACCAGTATGGGCAGCGTTTTCGCGCCGAGTCTGGCGAACCTTTATGTACACCAGTTTGAACAACAATATGTGTTAACCCCCACCAATCCCTCCAAACACCTATCAGGTGGTGGAAGCGTTATATTGATGACATTTTGGTGGTGTGGAGGGGATCACTGGACTCTGCCAACCAATTCCATCAATGGTTGAATAGCCAAAAATCAGTTCCTGAAATTCACCATGGAAGCCAACAGAGATAGAATAGCTTTCCTGGACTTATCTATCTATGCCACTCCTGCAGGCCTGCAGAGTGAACTCTATAGGAAACCAATGGCGCGAAACTCACTTCTCCTGTATGAGAGTTATCACCCTAAGTCCCTGTGCCAAAATTTACCTTATGGCCAATTCCTACGTGTCCGTAGGAATTGTTCTAGTAGAGAGGACTTTGAGATACATGCTGATAACCTGGGTCAACAATTGAGAGATAGACATTATCCCAAACGGCTCATCAAGCAATCGAGAAAAAAAGCTTTGAACAACAACAGAGAGGCACTCCTCGAAGCCCCATGTGTCAAACCACCATTGGAAAGACTCACGTTTGTGAGTACCTTCAATACCAGAAGCAATGCAATACAAAAGATAGTTAAAAGACACTGGCGTCTTTTGAATCATGGTAAAGACAAAATAGCACAACCTCTGTTTGCATTCAAAAGGGCCACCAGTATTCGTGATCGCCTGGTTCATACACGACCAAGAGAGACTCCGAAAAAACTTGGCGAAACCCTTTGGGATCTCCCTCCGGTGGTAGGGCATCATCCATGCGGCACATGCTCGGTATGTCCCCAGACGAGACACACCAAGGAAATTGACATAGGTACTAATAGACCTTGGCAACTGAACAACTTCAGTAATTGCAACAGCACTAACCTGATTTATATGCTGACCTGTTCGTGTTCTACACGATATGTAGGAATGACCACTAGGCGTGTTCGCACGAGAATACTGGAGCACAAGAGTTCATTCCGATGTAAAAAAAGTCATACTAGACTCACCAGACATTTTGTAGAACAGGCACATCACGAAACTGATTTTCAATGGACAGTGTTAGAGAAACCGCATATACCTAGTCATATAAGTGATGTGTCTCAATACCTATTCAGAAAAGAACAACAATGGATTTATAAGCTGGAGTCAGACAAAAGGGGATTAAACGATGATATTCCGTGAACTCTACTGTAACTCCTTACTACGGCATTGCAAATGTTACCAATAGGTACATGGACACATGACAAGCCAATGCGAGTTGTTGAGACTCGTTACACACTGATATAGAAGTCCTAGTGCAACATGTGAGCGAGACAGCTCTGATATACTATTAAATCACATAGATACTGCACTATGAACACGAAGACCACTGGCCATAAAATACTACCACCTTGGAATTAAATTGGCATAGTGTTTTTTGAAAATCATTCTCTATATACAGTAATATTGGTCTCTGTAAGGTCAAAATACACAGATTGGCTGTGCAATTCTGTTTAGCCCATTAGTCATCTACTTTGCATTTGTAATCCTACATAGTTTGCCTATGCGCGACATTGCTGGACTACCAGTTTGCCCTGAAGTGATGTCACTGAGTAGTTCCCACCATGGAGACCTCGCGAGATTTCGCGATATCACGCCATACCCATTAGTCCTTCTATTTCCCTATTTATTGCCACTAAGGGAGAGCTGAGGGGTTAACACTTATTTTACACCTAGGGAGACTGTTCCCCTTTTGTTGTTGTCCTAATATCGGCGTAATTGTGTCTATCTTGAAAGACGCCGATGCCGGGACTACAATTATGGCTGCCGTGATGATATCTGGTAGTCCTTCGCGCGCGATCACGCGTTATTTCCTAGTGATCGCGGTAAGACTACTAAGTTGGCCGCGATGATGCAGTTTTGTAGTTTTTACATGAGATCACGCGTGATTTGGAGCGTGGTTTCGAACGCAAAGTAGTGCGCAGTGGAATATACTTAATATTTGATCATTAATGGGTATTGAACACTGGAAAAGGTACTGTCCTCTATGTTTTGGGGCAAACAATATAGTACAGGACATGTCACATTGATTATTGGGTTGAGATGTAGTATCCAAGTTAGGCGGAAGGTTACCATACAAACTATCCCCCATAGCCTATTTATACTCAATCCCCACTGAGGTCGGTGCCTCCCCCAAGCCTCAGATGACAGCTTGAGGTACCGACGGTTAGGTAAGTGAGACTATTTGCTGCCAAGATACTACAGAGTTGGTATCAAAATGAATAAATAACATCTTGTGATTAGAATTTTGCTGGGATTTAGACCAGTAGTTGTCAGAGTTAATAGTGTTAGGACACTAGTTTGCTGGGTCCACTGGAGCTGCTATGGACCTACTTCAGTTTTAAACTCTGGGAAATAGGGCAATACAGGACGGAGTTTGACACATAGCGATAGGCTTATATGTTTTTAGCTTTATTATGCGACATTTCCTCCTTTCTTCCCTATACCAGTGCGGTGCTTCCTATACCTGAGCAGTGTCCAGGCGAGGTGAGGTAGCTTCACCCATCAGTCGGGGTGAGCATTGAATTTACTACTTTTTTCACATATTAATGTTGGGTGGATAGGGTGTATTGAGAACCGATACAATCAGATATATAGTTATTGTTTGATGTGTTTTCCTTCGCAGGATTCACTAGAGTACGAGGGAGTCGAAGGGTGACAACATATGGTTATTACAGGTTGTACCGTAGTGAACCATCTCTTTTCAGTTTTCCCATTTCTTCTTATGGTGGAGGTGAACTTTTTTCACTTGTAAGAGTACAACGAGCATAAGAACAGAGGCCCTGATGAATGCCGTGGGATTAGACACCCAATAGGCAGAAACATATTGGCCCCTTTACAGACAGATATTTGTTACTGTCATCTTGCACTGTTCTGTTTGTAATTAGGAGGCATGTCTTGTCCATAGAATAAAGTTGCGTAAAGGAGGACATTCTATCCTATTTTAAGTCACATTTTCTGTTTTGTTGCACCTTTTTCAAAACCATCAATAGATCAGTCATTGCGGATGTTTCATCAGTACTGGTGGACCAAATCCTAAGATATCACTGTGTGGTTCAGTCCCATTGATCAGGGGACTAGCCGTTCACACTCCAGGGTTTGGCCAGATGATATGACTGATCACAAAAGTCTTTTTTGATGGAAACCCTACATCACTCTTTTGGACTGGTCAGCCACTGATGAATAGTCTATAATGTATCAATCTCTTTTTCACCTTTGTATCCACTTGTTTTCTTACTTTGTCCTTATTCTTTGGCACACACATTGAGATCTAGGTGACTCCGTAGTGATAGCATAGCTCTAATAGTTAGCTAATAGACCCCCTGTGTTTCTTATGGTGTATACCTTTTATCACAGGGAATGGGAATGTCCAAAAATACAGAGCTTTGGGTGCCGTTAACTGAGTATTTGAACCAAGTATATGGATCCTCCCTCACCCAGACTGCGAAATGCTGTGCTCTGAATGTTTGGGAGGAAACAGACCAGCACCATATTGACCATATACGGTTAACACTGGGGTTCGCTATCGCAAAAAGGAATATCGCAAAAATGAGGGGAGCGGAAAACATGCCCCAGTTAGTTGGTTGGAAACACGACATACTGATGCATGCTGACTGAAAGGGTTGTCTATGAAGGACGAGGCTGCCCTTAAAAATGGGTCAAAATTTTGGGACACAGGAATGACTACAGATGTAATATTTGTGGTACCCCAGACAATGTTGATGTCTGCAAACAGAGGGTCAAGCTCAACAATCAAGCAATGTTGAGAATCACACTGAGAGGGGGAATTTTAAAGTGTCCAGGTGTGAGATGACCTGGTTTTTAACAATGCTCTATTTTGTATTGTGCTTTTTACTGAAAATTTAAATAAAAAGATTGGGGAAAACAAAAATCTTGGGAGCTCACATGATTATCTACAAGCTAAGAGTTTGGCTAGGATTTGCAAATCAGAAGTCAGAAAAGATATTGGGCGATAAGTGGACACATCTGCAGGATCCTTATGAGGTTTTAGTATAGTGGAGAGGATTGCCTCACCCATAAAATAATGATGGGAGCCCAGTTCGAAGTGATAGAGAGTAACCAATGTAAAAGCCCGTTGTAAAGAGAACTTGGAATAAATATAAGACAGAATCCCATCTGGACTCAGGCCTTACCATGCAGAAGGTTGTGCATAACCTTCCTAATCTCTTCTAGCGCGAGTAGCAAGTCCATAGTTAGCCAAGGGTTATTTGACAACCGGGGCAATAGAATCGCCATGAGGAACCTATCTATGGCATCAGTGGTGGCCTCAACCACTGAAAGACCAACGCACAACAGTATGAAAAAAGGCACTATTAAGGCTGGTTTGCGTAGCTACAGATGCTCCAGAGTATAAAGTTATGCGAAGGGAGTTACATGGAATGAGTTTGGTACTCATATGTGCTAAAAGGCGGCTGGATTTGCCACCTTCATTGTGTATTTAAGTATGGTTAATGAATGATCAAAATCTATAGGGTCTCTAATCTGTCATAAGAAGTCGTTTTTAAGGAGCAGAAATCCTCGGATCTTTCGAGGCCAGAAGGAATATTAGTCTCTAGATCTTGCATAGAAGATTCAAATTGGGAGGTGTCCCTTATAAGCAACTGTCTAACCCCCCACCTTGGTTTCAATACATAGATCTCTAGTGACAACTTTAAATGTTCACCCACCTCATTGAGGGGGAAGATGATGTCCCTGCACTCTTGCAGACAAATGTAACAAGCATTTGCAATGCAATAGGCCTCGCATTAACACCAGTTTGAGCCGTTAAGTTTTGTTTTAATTTTTAAAACATAAATGGCATTGTTATTCATAATGCCAATAGTTTAAACTCTCGTAAATACGACACATATTGCACTGCATTTAAGATAAAAGGTATTAACATTTACAATGCCAATAGCTTAAACTCGCGTAAATGCGAGACCTATTGGATTGCAAATTAGCTTGGCAGAGGCTTTGTATAATAAAGTACATCTCCTTTAGTAAGCATAATGAACATGTGAATGGCAGTTTAGCATGCTCTGGGTACAGTTGGTGCTCAGGTATGCTTGCTTGCCAGCCTCCTGTTTTATATTGAGAAGACGGACGATGGCAACAGCATACATAGAAAATGCACAAATACTTTTATATTATTCCTTTTTAAATAAAAAAATGCAGAGTACGCAGATTTCATGCACAATGCAGCAGAGTGTTGTGTGGGGCTTACACAAGTTTTTAACAAGAGGGAGAGTGAGGGAAAATTTTACATATATAGATATGTGAGGTGGGAACTCCTGGTCCCCGGAATTTATGGTAATAACAAAGGAGGAGTAACCTCTGAATAAGAGAAAAAACTATTTGCTCTTTCTTGTAAATATAGGTAGGTTAGCACATAAATGCCCCCAATCAGTTAGTAGGACGGTAGTAGTCCTTTAAGAAGACCCCTCACTCACCAACCTGGTTGGTGACATGCTTCATCACTGGGGTCCCACCTCATAGGCCGAGTGCCTATAGGGTGTGCTACGACACCTGTCTACAGTGGAGCGGGATTTTGTATTCTTTTTTATATGTGCGAATTATAGAAATGCGAAGGTATATTAAAAAGGGTCAGTACTACTCCGTTCAAGACTTTATTCCTGAGCGTCTGAACCCTAAATAAAACCGTGTGGCACCTTTGCCCAATTATGAGGGCTTTGGTGTCTCGAGAAGTGTATTATAAAATAAAGGTTCTGCTAAAAATAGCCAAGTGTGCTATGTGCTAGAAATTATAAGGTAAATTAGGTCTACATGTTTCAACCATTGAAAAAGATTTTATGGTTTTCGTCAGGACCGTGAGATTTACAAGGGGCGGTACGCACACGCTAAGGCGCGCCCTGCCCACAAGTAATTTACAGACCACAAATATGGGTCTTAGTGTAAAAATTGTGTTCAATCCTGGATTCAGGAAAAAACACTCAAAGCGGTTTTGGTCGCTTCTTGGGCTTCGGATGAAAACACATTGGGGCTTCGTGCACGGGAACTGAGTAGGTTTATCGACAGATGACCACTTCTAAGAAGTGACGGAGAATCGCCGTCTTGTTTTCATCCGAAGCCCAAGAAGTGACCAAAACCGCTTTGAGTGTTTTTTCCTATAATTCGCACATATAAAAAAGAATACAAAATCCCGCTCCACTGTAGACAGGTGTCGTAGCACACCCTATAGGCACTCGGCCTATGGGGTGGGACCCCAGTGATAAAGCATGTCACCAACCAGGTTGGTGAGTGAGGGGTCTTCTTAAAGGACTACTACCGTCCTACTAACGGATTGGGGGCATTTTTGTGCTAACCTACCTATATTTACAAGAAAGAGCAAATTGTTTTTTCTCTTATTCAGGGGCTTACACAAGTGCCTGCTCAACCGCAAGTTTTTGAAGCGGCTAAGAGCCGGAGTTGCTTCATTTATAGTCTGCCTCTGGTGCCCGGTGCTTAATAATAGAGTCTGGGCCTTCTCTCCTCAGCATGGCACCTACTGAGCTTTATTAAACTGGAAGCATGGCGGCTGTGAAACTGGTGCTGTTAATAAAAGGTGTGTGACCGCGCACCCACAGAAGTGCCCCTTGTAAATAATAATAAAGCCGGTGGTCACAACTGCATGAGAGACCACACTGCTCAATCAATCAATCATAACATTTGTATAGCGCGCTACTCACCCGGAAGGGTCTCAAGACGCTTGGGGAGGGGGGCCGCTACTGCTCGAACAGCCAGGTCTTGAGTTGTCTCCTGAAGGCGAGGTGGTCCTGGGTCAGCCGAAGGTGGATGGGGAGGGAGATCCACGTCTTGGCCGCCAACTAGGAGAAGGATCTGCCTCCAGCGGTGGCTCTTCGGATGCGTGGTACGGCGGCGAGGGCGAGGCTAGCGGACCGTAGCTGGCGGGTGGGCGTGTGGAAGGTCAGGCGGTCGTTGAGGTACTTGGGTCCCAGGTTGTGGAGAGACTTGTGTGCGTGGGTGAGGAGCCTGAACGTGATCCTCTTGTTGACGGGGAGCCAGTGCAGGTTCCTCAGGTGGCCGGAGCTGTGGCTGCGTCGAGGGATGTCCAGGATGAGTCGGGCGGAGGCGTTCTGGATGCGTTTTAGTCTTTTCTGTAGCTTGGCTGTGGTTCCGGCATAGAGGGTGTTTCCGTAGTCCAGCCGGCTGGTGACGAGGGCCTGAGTGACCGTCTTCCTGGTTTCGATCGGGACCACCTAAGCAGAATTATTGTCTTTGAATGCGCGTGCGGTTTTCCTTTAATTATTCTGTAACAGGTGACAGGCTAACTCTGCAGCAGGCGCTTGACCCTCCGAGGTAGCCTACCAAATTATCCTAGGTGGCTGTAATACCAGTAGAGAGGCCAATAATGGAGCGGACAGGGCCTTACCCGATTATCTGTTTCAAAAGGCACACCAGGTTTAATCAAAAGTGCAGCATTTCTTACATAAGCAGAATATCCTGTGCGATAGAGCCGTCCACTTGCTTTACACCTTAACATAGAAATTTCGGAGGCAAGCAAATGTGCTTTGTACAAAAACAAAAAAACCAAACAGTCCCTTCATCGAAGCAAAGAAAAGAGAATTGTATACTGTATATTAATGGGGCGGAGATTTAAATTGCATCCTAAACCCAAAACATGATCGATCTAAAGGGAATCCTAATAGGGCCTTCTGCGGAGGCTCGTGCTCTTGTGCAAATAGCAACATGGGAGGGTCTGTTGGACAACTGGCAATATAGATCCTCCACTGGCGAGGGGTTCACCGTTATTCATCGGTGCATGATATACATTCCTGCATGGACTACTGGTTGTTGTCCCGGGAAGCCAGCACGATGCTGCAAACCGCTCCGGACTATGTATTCGGACCACTCGCAAGTCCTTTGGAACTGGAACTGAAACACTGCGGCTTCTTGTGTTTTAGAGACGCTTTCCCCCGTATTGGCTTTTGGATGCCGTGTTTCGCGGGAGGTTGACGCAGGCGATAGTCGGGTTTTTCTGCCACAATATAGGCTCCGTAGACAAATTTGTGATGAAATGGGAAAGAGTTCAACGTTTACATATGCAACTTCACGCTGTCTAAGCACACCAGTCCTCAAATCGCTACGCAGCCAATTAGCCAGGTTAGAACCAGAGATTGCAGAAACAGAGCAGCGACACAGGGAAATAGCTAAGCAAAGTCTCCTGGGTGATATCAGAAATAAGGTAGAGGAATTTCATGAATTTGCACAAAGTGAGGTGAACCATCTAGGTAAATACGTGCTTGTACGGTGAAGGGTAGCGACCTGGTCAACACACAAGCAAGGATTCACTAGGAAAGTGAAACACCCCCACCGGAAGGATAATGTGATTCTTGAGATACGGGATGAGCAAGGGCAGAAACTTTGTGCTGCTGAGCAGATATCGGACTGTTTCCACAGATATTATAATGAGTTCTATAAATCGCAGCTTGCTTACGATGACACCGCTACCACAGATTCTTTTGCACAGAGGCTTACTGTTGAGCATAGAGAATGCCTCATAGTTCCACTGTGCCCTGGGGAGATACGCACAGCTCCTAAGTGTAAACCCACTAGGAAGGCCCCAGGTACTGACAAGCTTACAGTGGCCTTCTATAAGGCCTATCAGGATCAATTTATCCCACACCTGGTTCATTATACGAGGAAATGACTGCAGATGGGGCTGTATGCCCCCATAATGCAAGAAGCCCCGGGTAAGCCAGCGGATAGTTGCTCGTCCTACTGGTCCCTACTGAATATCCACAAAGATATTAGCTAACTGCTTGGCCCTGTTATTACCAGGGATAGCGAAACCTGAACAAGCCGGTTTTGTTCGTGGATGTAGCTTGACGTTTAACCGCCGCACCTTATTCAGTACTATTCAGTGACTAGACTCAGAGGTAAATGGTGTGGCTCACTGGTTAGAGGCGGCAGCCCCAAGAGCAGAGGATGTCCCGGGACCAGGGTTCAATTCCCGACGCGGCAGGGTTGTGGACCAGGGTCAGCGGACTCGATAATTCTCACCTCGGTGCCTACTCTAACCAGGGATCACACTCTGCAACTCTGGGCATTAGCTTGCCTCATCTCCACGACGCCCCCCCACATACGCCAGGGATGCCTGGTTTCACCTTGGAGATACCCAGTAGGGACCATCTCAAAGGGAAAGCCAGGACGGGTTCCCCAGCAGTCTACTGCGCAGAGATACTCCTTCGGGAGTCGATTCTAGCGCATTACAAACCCACAATTAATTAATTAATTAAATGCAGCAGCAGTCTTCCTCGACGCTGAGAAAGTGTTCAATTTAATGGAGTGGGGCTACATGTTGGCTGTCTTGCTAAGCATAGGAGTCGGAGACGTACTTTTGTGATTGGTGACCGTACTTTACATCAACCAGACATCGTAAATTAGATTTATTGCCAAAGTTACTGCTCCTACTGTTATCAAGAAAGGCACCAGACAGGGTTGTCCTTGGTTGCCACCCTGGCTTGTGCGCTGCATGAATACCGTGCACATCAGGCCTGCGATTCCTGGGCTATAAGTTAATTATCTAGGCCTATGCGGACGATACGTTACTTTACATACACAATCAAGAGCTTAAACAAACACCAGTGCTGAGAGAGGTGGTGTGGTTCGGGGAACACTCCGGGCTTCGAGTCAATTGGGATAAGTCTACCATTTCCCCATGTGCCCCAGTTAGAACGCCAATGCAGTTAGAATGCCTGGTGCAGTGGGTGACTGACTCGGCGAGCTATCTGGGGATACAGGTACACAAATACCCAGCGGTTGTCATGTTAGACAATTATGACAAAGCAGAACAGAAATTCTCAAGTGCAATTGAACTTTATATTAGTTTTCCATTATCTCTTACGGAACGCATCACAATCGTGAAAATGGTGATGCTGCCCCGGTTCTTATTCTTGTTCCTGAATATCCGATGCTGCTTCGCCGGGTGATGTTCAATGGCCTCCGGACTCTCATGATTCACCTAGCGTGGGCCAGGAAGCAACCGTGGGTGCACTGGGAGACCCTCACTTTGAGATATCACACGGGAATACTGAACACCCCACACGTAGATACTTATTATAGGTCCGCTAAGTCACATTCCTGGACTTGCCACACTAATGGTAGAGGGCTGTTTGGAACTTTGGTGCGCAGTTATGGTGTCTTTGATTCCTTGAATGCAACGTTAAAACTCATGGTTGAGGCTCCTAAAGCAACAGGCCAGGTCTTTATTGTATTCACCATATATGCCCTTAGCTTGGTGTACATGGTTCCCATGGGTCAGGAGCACTGTGCAGCAAAGTACTTGAAGGAATTGGGTATACAAACTACAGGAGACTTCTTCGGCAAAAGCGCCATGAGTGGCTGGGACGTGGTGCGTGCGCGGGCCGATAGCGGAACTGGGCTAGAACAGTGGGCCTATTATAGGGCAGAGATACCAGCATTGACATCACTTCTCCAGACTGCTGCCCTTTGCAGACTAGTGGCGAGGTTGTATGCATATGCGCAGGAGGCGACCAGGCCCGAGGTATCCAAGGTCAGACTTGAATGGCAGGGCGACTTGGGGATAGTTATCAGCGACTAGCAGTGGCAGTATTGTTGTCCCTCACAAAGACTGTCTCCCTAAACCTCAAACATAGGTTATTGCATTTTAAGTAGATCAGCAGAGTGTACTACAACCAGTCTGGTTGCAGCGCTATGGTTTGCGTGACAGTGCGGACTGCCCACGCTGCATAAGCAGGTTTTGCGCACCTTACTAGGTACGGCCAGGCTTAGAGGAATTCTGGCGAGGTGTGTTCGGAGGGCCTGAGTCTATCACTGGGGTGGTGCTGGACCCCTCTCCACTTTTGGCGCTGTTGGGCTACGACAAGGAGGTGCATAGTGGTGTAAGGTGACCAATAGCTATTGGCTTACTGCTGGGACAACATCGGGTGGCTATGCGCTGGGCCAGCAACTCGCTACTGGTACCAAGAGTAAGGCACACATACATGGTGTATTGCAACACACAGCTCGATCCTTATGGCGAGCTCCTCCCAACAGGCTCTGACTAATCGCAGCAGACGGATGGTACTGCGTACCATCGTCGTACACAATTGGCCATTGCGCTCAACTATCCTAGGCTGAGACCTCCGGCCTTCAAACAGGACTGTCTTTACAATATGCCCACCACAACTGTTTTGAGGATGACCGGTCCTGACCACCCATTGGGGCACCATAGGGTCGAAACGTCAACGCTTTTTCTAGGTCCAGTACCACCTGGATTCTATACTAGTAAAGATAGGAATCTTTGGACTGAATTCAATATCTGGCCTACCCCACAACTTGTATATATGGAACTGCTTTTACTGTATATATTGTTCACCGCTTAAGCACCATGCACTTATGTCATCCATTCTCACTTTATATTGATGTTTGTTGTTTTTGTTTTGACAGTCTACATATGTAATGTATATATCATTGAAAGAAGTAATTCTGATATAAATAACATCGCACAATCTTTGATCTCATGTCTTATTTATTAAGTGCTAAGTATTCATTCTATGTGTGTTATAGAGCAGTCTTCTGTTTTTTGATTGCATTAATAGCTTTCTCAATTGTATTCTTGTTCTACTCAACAGAACCAATTTTTGCTTAAACAAGCTCCTCCCAACAGGCAGCAGCCCCAAGGATATTTGGGGTCCTTTTAAGGCCTGCCAGGGTAGAGGGGACGGAGATGAAGAGGGATATCTCTGAGGAAATGGTGGACGGTGACGATTGATTAAATGTTTATTACGTCCACTTGATATGCGCTAAGACTGGGGTTCTCCAATATACCTGCACACGGATAAGTACACAACTGAACTTGTTGGAATGTTTTTGCTGCTGGGTGAAAGGGTCTCCGTGGTTGGCATGAGGGTTTTCGGGTGCAATATTGTTGCCACTGTGGTTGTGTCACTTACATAAAAATGTGATTGAAGATCAAGTTCTGTTCGACCGGACTGCAAATAGTGCTGTTGTAGCTCTGTACATACACAATGTATTACTGTACTTGCAGCCATGCCTAGAACCATATGTCATATTGTATCAAAAAAATGAACACTTTTCAGATAAAACGCCTGTTGTGAAACAGCTTGAGACTCAGCAAATGGGTGCGGCCTTTTGAACATTAGAGAATGAATGGAGTGCAAGTTTGCTAGTAGCGCTTTATGTTATGGTCAAACATCCTTCTGTTATGGTAAATACAATTATTCATGAAAAACGTGATTTTATAAGCTATGTCTTTCGCCAACACGCGCCCCGGTTTGTGCCGATTAATTACAGACCCAATCTCGATTATTCTAAAAGTCTTTTCCAATATCTAGCGCTTCGCACACAATTTCTTACCGATGTAAATAATCAGTGCTGGAATAGGTGTTGCATGCAAATTGCTTGTGCGCTTGCAATCCACCCCCTGGCAAAACCCTAAAGCTTGGGTTTTCACTTGCGACACAGGAGATAGTATTTCCTCATGTTCTATGGGAAGGATTTATGCCGAGAAATGCTTTCATACGAAGGAATTTTTTTATTTTTGTATTTACTTGTGCACACTTCAGTCATGCATACGTCAATCACTTGTACATGTTAACAATCTCCTAAAGCGTGTATGGTGGACGCGGAGCAAGTTGGAGGTCTACAACTGAGGTACTTTCTCAATTAGCAAATCACCAAAATAAGACAGACAATCTAGTCACACCAAAGAAGAATTTTTTTTATCCTTAATAACAATTACTTTTCCACAGTACCCCTGTGGCATAATATTAAATCCCTCAGGCACTAAGTCCTCTCTGTACGCCATAAGTAGTTACAGTCCGCTTGCTGCTGCATCTCGAGTTCACCATGGCTTCACAAACTAAAAAGGCTACTCTGGCCGCAATAATTAGGTAGTGAACATTCAGCTAATATATTTTTATTATAGGGCATTGCGAATATTGCTGCCTCTATCTCTTCTGTAGAGAAGTCTCCCTCTAGTTTCATTTATGTTTCCTTGATCTTTCCCTTGTGCTTCTCCCACTCTCAAATCTTCTTCTTGTTCTCAAATGATTCGTTACCCTCCCCTTAGAGCTAATCCATTGTGTACCTGCCTCTCCCAACTTGTTTGCCCAATTTTTAAACCCTCTGCTCCTTAGTTGTTCCCCTTTTTCCTCAATGCTCTTGCCGCTAGCAGCATCGGTGTCCTCCATCTGCCTGCACTCAGCCTACTTCTCTGCTGAATCTGAAGGGTCAGCAGGCTACATCATCCTCCTGTGTGTTGGATCCTCTTCGCTATTCTATTGTATCCTTCTGTTGATATCAAAGTTTTACATGACCTGGTAATGAAAAACTCTAACATTCGTTTTTCACTACTGCAAGGTCTCCCATAGGAGAACATTGAGATTACCTTATTAAATTTTATAAGTGTAGTTTCCAAATGGGAAGGTATGACTGATTCAAGTTTGGTGTCTCTGTAATCCTAATTGGAAATCCTTGCTTATGGTGAAGTCGATTTTAGATTACTATTCTCAAAATGCCACTTTTAGAAAGTTCAAATCTGCACTTCCCTTATGGAATGTGTCGACCCTGGGCACTACTTGCGTCCTTCAAAGTAGGCTCTCTCTTTATAATGAAAGTAGTAAACTCTTTTGTAGAATTCAAATAAATGTATGTATTTTATTCAGACGTTTTATCTTCTTTTTAAATTGCTTTTACAACACATTGTCGTGACGGTCATTTCCACTGCATTTCGGGTATTATTGCACCCTTCATCAGGGATTAGTCCTAGGATAAACGTAAGCAACATGAGGAACTATATTCTGAATTAAGGTTTCATTCATATATGCTACAACCTCAATGTTTGTAAAAAAATTCAAAGAAACCAGTACGTGTTGGATTATCGTGGCTAATGGTGCTGGTTAATAATTGAGTCTTCCGTGTAAGCTAGCTTGAACAAGGTGGTAGAAGAAGGTTCAAGGTTTCGTTAACATATGCTAAATCCTCAGTGTTTATCAGTAAAAGGATTCAGAAAAAACTGTGCGTGTTAGTTTATTGCAGCATAATGATACAGATTAATGTTTAAGTGCTCGGTGTGAGTTGGCTTGAACAAGGCTGTGATGCGGTGAAAGATATACATGTAGGTAGACAACGTGGTGCGGGGCCTAGTGCCATATAGAACAAAAAATGAAGAACAAATACTGAATACGGTCAGTGACATCAAAGAGTTATCCAATGTTAGGTGCCCGATAAAACAAACTGGGTTTTCGTGGTGCTCCAGAGTGACGGTGTGAAACTATTTGCATGCAATGCCGATATTTAAAGTTTACGCGTGTTGCATGCCGGATGTTTCAGTAGGCGGGTGCCGATTGTTAACCGTGTGTAATGACCGTGCAGCTTTAGCAAAACATAACTGCGCATAATTCCGTTACCGTAAACGTTTCTCATTAGTCAGATGGTGCTAATCACATACCTTAATCACATACCTTACTACGCGCTGTCACTCCCTGCATCGCAAATGCTGGTTCGTACTCTTTGCGCTGTGAAGTCATTTTTAAATCTCATGGTGGCAGGACTATCGTGTCTCAGTGAGTTGTAATGATAAAAAGGAGGACTAAAAAGGTGATTGTATGCGGCGGCCATCTTAAGATGTGTGGTGCTAAACCGGATTATGAAGGATAAATCAAAAGTATAAGGGATAAATCAAGAATATGAACATGGGATAAAATAAATCAGTGATATGATTTCAGATCAACTAATTAAACTGTCTATATGCTAATTCACATTGAAAATATACCAATTCATACTGATAAAAATACAGTAATGTGTACTCCAAACATGGCTTCGACTTTTCAATTGAATAGAAATTGAAAAAGGGAAACTTATATCGATTTCATGGAGTCAAAAACGGCTCCCCTAGCTATTCGTTAATGTCAATATGTAGAAATTCGCAAAAAAAATGTAAGAAGATTGTGTTAAAGCAATTATAAGTAACATGCCAGTTCAATCCGTTCATTCATTCCGAATGGGTGCAGGCTCCCGAGTGTTTTATCCAGTCGTTCTCGCGTTGGAGAAGAAATTTATGGTTGTCTCGACCATTTTTTTAATACCACTTCTAGGATTAAGAATTTCAGTTGATTGAGGTTGTGATTGTTTCGAAGAAAATGGCTGGCCACTGTAGATTTTAAATTCTTGGTGCGTATGTTGGATTTGTGCTCATTAATCCAAGTCTTGATTTTTTGTTCGGTTTTGATGACATAGACAATGCCACATGGGCACTTTAGTAGGTAGACGGTGTTCATAGTGTCGCACGTTGCTGTGACTTTTAGTTTAATTTTGTAACCTTTCCTGGGGTGTGACACTGTTGTGCCTGTTATTGCAATTGTTGCAATTAAGGCAAGCTATCGTGCCTTTAAATGTTTGTTGATCCCTTGTCGTGGAATATTTGAGCATTTCACCTAAGTTCTTATTCCTGGTGTAAGCGAAAGTTGGTGGCTCCTTGAAAAGATTGTTAAAAAATCCGGTTCCAAAACGAACATTGGCCAATGTCGTTTGATTATTTTTTTCATTCTATGATTGGCTGTAGAGTATTTAGACACCATTGCTATACGGTTCTGTTTAATAACGGGTGGTTTCTGCAATAGATCGTGTCTTTTTTTTTTATGACATCTTTTTCAGCTTCTTCTAGTATTTCCATGGGGTAACCCCTTGACACGAAACGTTCTTTCGTTTCCTTCAACCTTATGTTTGCTGTTTGTGAGCAGGAAACAATGCGTTTAATGCGCAGCATTTGTGAGTAGGGTAAATGGCATTTCAATTATTTTGATGGAAGCTGGCGTACTGTAAAGTATTGTTGCAGTCAGTAGGCTTCCTATATATGTCTGTTACAAATGTGTTGTTTTCCAAGGTTATTTGAACATCCAAAAGTGTTTTTTGTTTGTTGTGCACCTCATGTGTAAACTGTATTCTCTCATTGATTTGATTAAGGGTTGTGTAATGCTTCCATTAATGTTCTTTCTGGTCCATTCCATATGACGAAAATGTCATCGATGTATTGCAAGAATAATTTACTGTTTTTTTTCCATGAATCTATGGTTAGTATATGGTCTTGGTCAAATTTATTTATGTATTAAATATTTTATTGAGCATAAGCAAAAAATGCACCCCATCCAATTCTGCAAAGGCCGTAACCAGTCCAGGGAGGCCGAAATCAGCGGCCTCGCGGACACCCCGCCTAGGGCCAGCGGAGAGGTCATCTCATTAACACAGCAAGCCGCCTACAACCCGAAAAGGGCCGGCCGCGTCTTAAGAGGTGCTACAACGGTGCAAGCTGAGCAGTGCTAGTGCATTGCAAGGAAACGAGAATCAAAGAACTGTAAACAACCCCACCGCCCGTCAAATTTATTTATAAACAGATTAGTGTACGCCGGTACGGCGCAATTGCCCATAGACGTACCCGTCGTTTGGAAAAACCATTGGGTTTGCCAAGTGTTCTATTGCCTCGATCCCCAATTTGTGGGATATTGAAGTATACAATGACTTCAAGTCTACAGTACACATGAGTAGAGTTTCGTCAATGTCGATCTTGGTGTCCTGTAGTTTATTCAAAAAGTCTGTGGTGTCCTTTACAAATGTTTTCATTTTGAAAACCATAGGCTGTAAGTATCGGTCTATGAATTGGCCGATGGGTTCATGAATACTTCCTTTTGTTGACACTATTGGCCTGTATGGAGTCCTTATGTATCTTGGGAACCATGTAGATGATTGGGCTTTTAGGATATTCCTTAATGAGGAACATTCTGGTCCTGTCGTTGATTACTCCGTTGTCATAAGCATGGTTATTTAGTTCTTTTAGCGCTGTGCGAACATTTTCAGTGGGGTTCATATCCATTTTGATGTATGTGGTTTCATCCAGGAGATGTTTATTCACTTTTGTTTCGTATTGAGCCTTGTTCAGTATAACTAATGCTCCTCCCTTGTCATCCTTTTGGCATATTATTGTGGGATTGTTAGACATTTTTAGGTCTCGGCATCGAGACCTATTGCTGCCGAGTTCGCTCTCAAGGGAGATAGAGCGGTGCACGGGCCGACCAGGGTCTGTGGGCGCGCGCACACACACACACACGCGCGCAGACACACACACACACACACACACGCGCGCGCAGACACACACACACACACACACACGCGCGCGCAGACACACACACACACACGCAGACACACACACGCAGACACACACACACACACACACACACGCAGACACACACACACACACGCAGACACACACACACACACACACACGCAGACACACTCACACACGCGCAGACACACACACACGCAGACACACGTGCCAAGCCCCACTTACCGCATCAGCCGCCACTCCTGACTTCTGCTGCCACCGCTCCTCTGGGCCATCCACTCTATGGCGTGGGCGCGGGCTTCTTGCAAAGACGGAAGTCCCGCCCCACAACAGCCGTGAGCGTGCACATCCCAAAACCGGAAGTTCAGGAGCGTGCACGCTCACGGCTTGTTTTTGTTTTGTTGTTGCTGCTGCGGTCTCGCCTCTTCCCCATCGGCGCAGGAGCGGCTCCGTCATGCTCTCCCTCCCACAGATGCACAGCCCTTTTGTGCCACCTGCCCCCGACTTGTCTTTCATCCCGCCTTTTGTCTCTGCTGCGCCGAAATTGATCCCTTCGCAGAGTCCTCACCAGCTCGCTCGCTATTCTGACCAACCCCGCCCCCCTGTTGCTCGCTGTGCTTGTGAGTTTTGCGGTGTTTTGTTGCAGACCCCGTCAGTGAGATTTTGCTGAAGGAAGGGAAGCAGCAGTCCTGGGGGGCCTCAGCCCCGGGGTGCTGAAAGGTGAGGATCTCCACGGAGGGGGGCGGGAGAGCCTGCCCTGGGGTAGAATATGGGCGCGGAGTCCCATCTGCGGGAGTGATTTAGGGCAGATTTGGGGCAGGGCCGGTGGGGTAGTAAAGATGAGGGTTCCGGATGTCGGGGCTACAGATGACGTGTGCAGAGGTAGAAGCAAGGAGGGCTGGTAGAGAGGACTCTGGACGGCGGGGGCAGTAGGGAGGGAGGGCCGCCTCTCTGGGTATTACAGTCCGGGCAGTGGTGGGATTCGGTGGGTGGGCAGAGGAGTCTGTGGGGTGGGTCAGTAGGGCGTGTGAGGTGGGGCAATATTGAAAGCTGCACTATGTGCATGGCGGGGCAGAAAGGATAGCTGCCTGGAATGAGTGTAGTGTGGGACTGGTAGGAAAGCTGGGAGTGTGTACGGTGGGCAAGTAAGGAAAACAGGCGTGTGTAGGGAGGAGCAGTAAAGAAAGCTGGTGTGTGTGTGTATAGAGTGGGGCCGTAAGGAAAAAGTTACGTGTGCAGTAACGAATGCTATAGTGTGTGTAGGGTGGGGCATTATGATTAGCTTTGGGGCAGAGAGTAGCAGCCTCAGGGTGCAAAAAGGTGAGGATCGCCACAGAGGGGGGCGGGGGGCTTGAGGGGGCGGGAGAGCTTGCACTGGGGTAGAAAATGGGCGCAGATTCCGGGGGAGGGAGTGATTTGGGGCAGATTAGGGGCAGGGCCGGTGGGGTAGTAAAGATGAGGGTTCCGGATGTCGGGGCTACAGAGGACGTGTGCAGAGGTAGAAGCAAGGAGGGCTGATAAAGAGGACTTTGGACGGCGGGGGCAGTAGGGTGGGAGGGCCGCCTCTCTGGGTATTACAGTCTGGGCAGTGGTGGGGTTTGGTGGGTGTGCAGAGGAGTCTGTGGGGTGGGGCAGTAGGGAGTGTGGACCCCCCTCTCTGGGTATTGCAGTCCGGGCAGTGGGGGAGGGGGATCGGTGGGTGGGCAGTAGTTCTGTAGATGGGTCTGTGGAGGAGCTGCAGTGAGGCTGGTGGTGGGGGGCTATGTAGAGTCTGGTAGTGAGGACTGTTTGGGCCTGAGGGTGTCTTGGGAGGGGCCATGAAGGTTCAAAGGTAGGTGGAGTGGGTGGTTTGTCTTAACTGCATGAAGGTGGGCAGTGTGGGCTCAAACGGGTATAAATAATAAGACCAGTAGGGGCTCTACATGGGGGAGTGTACAGTAAGAATAGGTGAGGCAATATGGAAAGCTGCACTATGTGCATGGTGGGGCAGTAAGGATAGCTGCCTGGAATGAGTGTAGTGTGGGACAGTAAGGAAAGCTGGGAGTGTGTACGGTGGGGAAGTAAGGAAAACAGGCGTGTGTAGGGTGGAGCAGTAAAGAAAGCTGGTGTGTGTGTGTGTGTGTGTAGAGTGGGGCCGTAAGGAAAAAGTTGCGTGTGCAGTAACGAATGCTATGGTGTGTGTAGGGTGTAGGGTGGGGCATTATAATTAGCTTTGGGGCAGAGATTAGTAACGGTAGTGCCCAGGGATCCGCAGGGGGCGGGGGGGGGGGAACATAAAGTGGGTTGGGGTGCCTACAAGAAAGGGGCAGTACAGGTAGCGGTGGGAGCTCCTCATGCTGGGCAGCAACTTTAATGGCAGTGGTTATGTAGAGAAGGGCAATAATGTTGATGAAAGCTCTGCGCAGTGGCGAGCCGAGACAAAATACTTTATTTTCAAGAAATACATTTTTACAGAAATATTACACGTTACATAATTCATAATACAAACAATCACAAGTATCATAAAATCAGCAGTGCGCAGCACACATGGGATCCATCCAACCAACACATTGCTCTTGCTTTTCTGGCCCACGCCCCGCTGTTGCTCGCTGTGCTCGTGCCCCCCCACCCCCCTGACCCTCGTTGCGCTCGCTTGTCAGACACCCCCGCCCTCCTGTTGCTCTTTGGGCTTGTGCCCCCCCTGACCCTCATTGCGCTTGCTTTCCCCCCCGCCCCCCTGCCCCCTGGCTGTGCTTGCTCCCCTTCCCCCTAGCTGTGCTTGCTCCCCTGCCCCTTAGCTGTGCTTGCTCCCCTGCCCCTTAGCTGTGCTGCTTGCTCCCCTGCCCCTTAGCTGTGCTGCTTGCTCCCCTGCCCCTTAGCTGTGCTTGCTCCCCTGCCCCCTGGCTGTGCTTGCTCTTCTGTGTGTGTGGCTCTGGGTGGGTGTGTGTGTGTGTGTGCCTCTGGGTGGGTGGGTGTGTGTGGCTCTGGGTGTGTGTGTGTGGCTCTGGGTGTGTGTGTGTGTGTGCCTCTGTGTGTGTGTGTGTGTGTGTGTGTGTGTGTGTGTGTGTGTGTGTGTGCCTCTGGGTGTGTGGGTGTGTGTGTGTGTGTGCCTCTGGGTGTGTGTGTGTGTGCCTCTGGGTGTGTGTGTGTGTGCCTCTGGGTGTGTGTGTGTGTGCCTCTGGGTGTGTGTGTGTGTGCCTCTGGGTGTGTGTGTGCCTCTGGGTGTGTGTGTGTGTGTGTGCCTCTGGGTGTGTGTGTGTGTGTGCCTCTGGGTGTGTGTGTGTGTGGCTCTGGGTGTGTGTGGCTCTGGGTGGGTGTGTGTGTGGCTCTGGCTGGGTGTGTGTGTGGCTCTGGGTGTGTGTGTTTTGCTCTGGGTGTGTGTGTGGGGGGGCTCTGTGTGTGGGGGGGCTCTGTGTGTGTGTGTCTCTGTGGCTCTGTCTCTGTGGCTCTGTGTGTGTGGCTCTGTGGATAGCTTTTTTTGTAGGTGGCTCTATGTGTGGGTGGCTCTGTCTGTGAGGTTGGCTCTGTGTATGGGGCTCTATGTGAATGACTCTGTGTGGGTGGCTTTGTGTGGGTGTAAATGCAATAGGTCATGCATTTGCGAGCGATTAAGCTATTGGCATTGTAAATGACAATGCCATTTACTTAACGATTAAGCTATTGGCAATGTAAATGACAATGCCATTTATTTATGATTTAAAAAGTCATGAGCAATGCCAATAGCTCTACCTTTAATAATGCCGAGACCATTGCATTGTAAATGCTTGTTTTATGATGCTTTACTCTTTATGTGAGGTTCGATCTGGTCCTATTTCGTTTAAAAATAATTTTCAAAAGATCCTGTTTCACTAGGCTTTCAAAAGTATCCAATGTCTTATGACTGATAGGTGCCATATATGAACTGGGAGGTGATAGTCCTCTTAGTTGATCAGTTTCCGTATGGATTTGTGATGTTAGTATATTTTCAAAATATTGTTGTAGTCTTAATTTTCTCATGAGTTTGAAAAAACTTACTTCAAGTTCCAGGTTGTAGGTGTTAGTGGTAGGAACATACAAAGTGCCTTTTTGTAATGTTTGTAATTCCACTTTGTTGAGACGTTGATCCTATATGTTAATAACCAAGCTCTTGTGGCTATTCATTTCTTGGTATTTTCCTTCTTGCCACTCGTGGTACTTCTTGTGTTCGGTGTCTTTTTCCTTGGCTCCTCCTGGGTTGCCTTTTTCCAGAGGACCTTCCTCTAAAAAAGGTTGTCTTGATGTCTGTGCTTGTGGTTGAGTTTGTATAGTTCTAGAGGTTGATGGAGTGTTGGTTCTTGATGGTCTCTGTGTGGTCTCACTATCAGTAGATGAAGTATCCGTGTTGTGTGTATGGTTTACTCTGCCTTCGTCTTGCATGTACTTCGGCCCAGCTATAAACTTCACCAAGTTTATAATCTACCCTATCACGACGGAACTTGCGTGTTTTCCTTTTGTTAATTTCCTGTGAATGCTTTGTAAGTTGTTCATTGATATCTTCTAGGACTTTGGTCCATTCGTTTGCTGACATTGAATTAGTAAGTTGACAGTAACTATTTCTTTAGATAGTTCCTCAAGGATAGTAGCCAATTCTTTGATTATTAATAAGATAAGATCTAAGGAGCATTTGTTAAGGATCGCGTACCAGCGATCCTTAAATTTTGGGGCGTTCTTGCAAAGGGATGGTTTTGGTGGAATCCTCAATCCCCGTGGTATACGTTGTGCCCAATGGTAATTGATTAATGTACTGGTGTGTAATCACTGGTTAATTTCACGTTTAGATAGATATAGTAGTTGCCATACTAAAACTGATCAACTAAGAGGACTATCACCTCCCAGTTCATAAATGGCACCTATCAGTCATAAGACATTGGATACTTTTGAAAGCCTAGTGAAACAGGATCTTTCAAAAATCAATCTTAAACAAAATAAGACAAAAAAATCGTACCTCACACAAAAAGAGTACAGCATCATAAGAAAAATGTCTAACAATCCCATAATAATATGCCAAAAGGCTGACAAGGGAGGAGCATTAGTTGTACTGAACAAGGCTGAATACGAAAAAGAAGTGAATAAACAGCTCCTGGATGAAACCACATACATCAAAATCGATAAGAACCCCACTGAAAATTTTCACTCAGCGCTAAAAGAACTCATCATCCATGCTTATGACAACGGAGTAATCAACAACAGGACCAGAATGTTCCTCATTAAGGAATATCCTAAAAGCCCAACCATCTACATGGTTCCCAAGATACATAAGGACCCCCATACATCCACCATACAGGCCAATAGTGTCAACAAAAGAAAGTATTCATGAACCGATCGGCCAATTCATAGACCGATACTTACAGCCTATGGTTTTCAAAATGAAAACATTTGTAAAAGGACAACACAGACTTTTTGAATAAACTACAAGACACCAAGATCAACAGTGAAAAAACGATACTCATGTGTACTATAGACGCGAAGTCATTGTATACTTCAATACCGCGCAAAGAGGGGATCGAGGCAATAGAACAAGCACTTTTACATTCAGAGTTAAATCAAGCAGTAAAAGTTTTTGTCATGGAATTGTTGCATTTTACGTTGTTTCAAAGCTATTTCACCTGCCAAACAAATGTTTTTTTACAAATGACGGGTACGTCTACGGGCAATTGCGCCGCACGCTAATCTGTTTATGAATAAATTTGAGCGAAACCATGTACTAACCAGAGATCCATGGAAAAAACAGTCTATTATTCTTGCGCTACATCGATGACATTTTCGTCATATGGAATGGGCCAGAAAGAACATTTATGGAAGCATTACACAACCTTAATCAAATGAGAGAATACAGTTTACAAATGAGGTGCACAACAAAATAACATTTTTGGTTCTTCAAATAACCTTGGAAAACAACACATTTGTAACAGATCTATATATATATATAGGAAGCCCACTGATCGCAACAATAATTTACATTACGACAGCTTCCATCAAGATTCATTGAAACACCATTTACCCTACTCACAAATGCTGCGCATTGAAACGCATCGTTTCCAACTTACAAACAGCAAACATAAGGTTGAAGGAAACAAACGTTTCATGTCAAGGGGTTACCCCATGGAAATACTAGAAGCTGAAAAATGATGTCATTGGGGCACCGCAAGTCCCGATCGAGGCTGAGATCCCTGTCTCGGGACCCTCTTCTGGGCGACACGCAGCCGGAGACAGATCATTCTGGCGGGGGGTCGTGACTTCCAACGGCTGACCCTTCTACTGATATCTACTTCTCGCTGGGGGTCACCTGCTGACACGGCGGAGCGCTGTTCAACGATCCAGGCCGGATCTGGTGCAGTATTACCTGGCCTTCACGGGCCTCAGCTGGACTCATGTGGACCAATGCACTATATATGCGATGTTGTTGCTGATGCTTATTGATGGAGGTGGGGGGGGGGGGGGTGGGCATGTTTGGTGGGCTGCCTCCTGCTGTTGGGGTTGGGGAGGTTCGTGTTTTGGGGTGTGTGCTTGGTTAGTACTTGAGGGGTAAGTGGGATCCATTGGTATGCCTAACTTTTGGTGCTCTGTTTTGTGCCTTAACTACCGTATGCCGCGACAGGTACTTCATTGTTTCTTGAGGTATTGGGGTGGGGGGTCGGGGTTGTTTTGGTGGTGTGTTGGGGGGGGGGGGGGTGGTTGTGTGGGGGGTATGGGACCTGGGGTACTGTTCGTTGGGGTGCACGTGATCTTTCTGACCTATGCTACTGTGGGGGTTGGGGCCAGGGCCGGGGGCCGGGGTGTGTGGGGTTTGCTGTATCGAGATGATGGCTGATGTCCCTTGCTTGGCGCCTTCTGGCGCCGCTATGCACATTCTTAGCTGGAATGTCCGGGGTCTCTTGGATAAGATAAAACGGGGGGCGGTACTACGCTGGGCCAAAAGGGATCTTGCAGACGTGCTCATGCTCCAAGAAACGCATATGCTTGGTACGAAGGCCCTAAGTCTCCAGCGCTTTGGTTTCCACCAGGTGTTCCACGCCGGGTTTGCCAGGGGCTCCAGGGGGGTGGCTATTCTTGTTCATAGGCGCCTGGCGTACACACACGAGCGCCAGTGGCTAGACCCTCAGGGGCGCTTTGTGTTCATCCAAGGGAGAGTTGGTGTGGAGCCGGTGGTGTTTGGGTGTGTGTATGCTCCCCCCCCTCTGCAATGGGCTCTGGCTGAACGGTTATTCGCTCTCTGGGCTGAACTCCCTGATTCTTTGGCAGTGATTGGCGGCGATTGGAATGATGTGGTGAATGTGGCTGTGGACCGGCAGCGGAGTCTTGGGGTGGCGCCTGTCCCCGCTCCTACGCGGCTGGGCGCTATGTTGGATGTATTGGGTTGGGCTGATGTATGGCGGCATTTACACGCGGAGCGCCGCGAGTACACTTACGTCTCAGCGGTACATGGCTCCCTTTCGCGCCTAGACTATATCTTCGTCCCACGGGCCTACCTTGCCAGAGTGAAAGGGGCGGCGATTCGGCCTCGCGGGCTCTCAGACCATTCCCCGGTGGCGGTCCAGCTAGACCTACATAGACCGCGCCAGCCCTTCCGATGGCGGATGTCCACGTGGCATCTGCAGCGACCCGACTACTCCCAGCATATTCGTGGCGCTATTGCCCAGTACTGGCAGGATAATCTAGATGTGGGGGTGGACGCGGTGACAGTTTGGGAAGCCATGAAACCCACGCTGCGGGGAGTCGATCTAGCATGGTGCTCGTCGGCTCGCCGGGCGCGGTTAGAGGGCATAGCCGTGGCGGCGGAACGGGTGGAGGAACTAGAGGCGCGCCACAGAACTGCGGCGGATGACATCTCCCTGCGACAACTCCTGCAGGCGCAGCGGACGCACTCTGCAATCTTATTGAATGAGGCTCGACAAGCGTGGCTGGCCACCCGTAGCCGGGTGTATCAGTGGGGCGACAAATCGTGCAAGATGCTTCATCGACTATGTCAACAAACTTTGCAGCCTCTTACGCTCCCAGGCCTTGTAGACGCTGCGGGTGTGGCTATCACGGACCCGGCTACTCTGGCCGCAAGCTTTGCGCATTACTATAGGGGTCAGTACGCCTCCCGGGAGGCTCTTGCTCCCGCCGCCATCGCCGACTATCTTGCCTTGGTCCCCCCGGCTGCGGTGTCGGATGAGGTGCTGGACGCTCTTGACCTCCCCCTGACGGCGGAGGAACTTGGAGACGCGCTAGGTCAATTGAATGTGGGCAAAGCGCCTGGACCAAGCGGCTTCCCCAGTGAGTTCTATCGAAAATTCCATCTGCAGCTGGGGCCGCATTACCTACGTGCGTTGGAGGCAGCGCGTGGGCAGGGCCGCCTCCCGCCGGACTGGCCGCACGCTGAGATCGTTGTGTTCCAGAAGCCGGGGCGACCCCCGGACCGCCACGACTCCTACCGACCTATTTCCCTTATTAATTTTGAGGCCAAGCTTTTGGCCAAAGCTCTCGCGAACCGCCTGCTTCCACACATCACTGCCCTCGTACATCCTGATCAAGCTGGCTTTATGCCGCGCCGGGCGACGCGGCACAACATTCGGCGGGCGCAGGCGGCGATTGATGCTATCGGGGCCTCAGAGGACCAGGCGGCGTTATTGCTGGCCGACATAGACAGCGCCTTTGACTCAGTCAGTTGGACCTTCCTATTCACTCTTCTACCGCTGTTGAACCTTGGCCCGACTTTCATCTCCTACGTCCGCTTGCTCTACACGGAGGTTACTGCCTCGGTGCGGATATCGGGGGCGGCCTCGGCACGATTCCCGGTTACCCGAGGCACACGTCAGGGGTGTCCACTCTCTCCCTACCTATTTGCGCTGGCCATGGAGCCGCTGGCTGCTAGGGTCCGCGCTGACGCGCTGTATCGGGGCTTCGTCTGGGGCTCGGATCACACGGACCGCATTGCCTTGTATGCGGACGACGTGCTCTTCTTTATGACCGACCTCCGAGTTACTGGCCCCCGGGTTCTGGAGTTGATGCAGGGCTTCGGCCAGGCGTCGGGACTCTATCTTAACCCGCGCAAATCGACGCTCTGGGTGCTGGGTGATGGCGCAATGGACCATCCATGGGCGGCCTCCCTTCGGATGGCAGTGGAGGGGGTGAAGTACCTGGGAGTCTTTCTCTCTGCCTCGCCTACGGTGGCGTGGGGCCGGAACATTCAGCCGGTCTGGGACCGGGTCCAGCTGGACATCAAAACGTGGACACGTATGCCCCTTAACATATATGGCCGGTCGGCCATTTTCAAAATGGTGGCCTTGCCTCGTCTTCTTTACCAGCTGCAGAACCATCCATACCCGATAGACCTGCAGTGGTTTCGCAGTGTTGACTCAGTGTTAGGCAGGTTCTTGTGGGCTGGAGGTGCCTCTAGAGTGGCGCTCCGTACGTGCTTCCTCTCTACCTACTGCGGTGGCCTGGCTACCGCGGATATGCTGTCCTACTATCAGGCCTCTCATCTCCTGGTGCTCAATGAGTGGTGGTATGGGGACCGTGGTGACCCGGCCTATGCCCTGGAGCACATTCTGATGGACGGCGCCTCTCTCCACACTCTGCTGTACTCGGCCAGGAGGAGACGGCTGCTCCCCCGCGTGACCCAGTTAGTGTTTGCAGTTTGGCGGAAGGCTCTACACCGCATGGGGTGGTGGGGCAAACTTACGGCGGAGACTCCGCTGTGGCGTAACGGCCTGCTGCCGGCGCTGGCGTCGCTGCAGGGCTTTGACGGCTGGGACGCAATCGGGATTTCGTCCCTGGGGCATGTCCTCTCCGGCACCACTCTTAAATCCTTTCAGGAGCTCAGCACTGAGTTAGACATGCCCAGGTCCCAGTTCTTTCGCTACCTCCAATTCCGCCACGCCCTTACTCCTAGCCTGGTAGGGCTGGAGCAGCTCCCAGACTTCAGTCCCATAGAAGCAAAGCTGTTTATGGGTGACTTGGGTGTTAAAAAAGTCTCCCAGATCTACTGATCCCTGGTCACGCACTGCTCCCCCTCGCTCCTGACACTGAAGGCCCTGTGGGAAGCCGATGTCGGCCCCTTGGACGATGACGATTGGCGCGAAGCCCTGGAATCCCCCCGGGGGACGGCCATTGCAGTCCGCCTCCGCTTTATACAATTTAAATATCTGCACCGAGCTTATTTTACGAGGGAGCGGCTGTGGCGGGCGGGTCTGATTGCCAGCCCGGAGTGTCTGCGGTGTGGTTCAGAGAGGGGCACCCTCCTTCATACTGTATGGTCTTGTGAGCGGTTGACTCGGTTTTGGGCTGGGGTTTGGGGTTGCCTGTCTGAGGTGTTGGGATGGGATTTGCCCTGTACACCCCGGTTGGGCCTTTTGCATGTGTTGGAGAACATTGGGGGCAACGTCTACAAGCGTCACCTACTGCTGTTGGGACTGGTGGTGGCAAAGAGGGACCTGGCGCAGGCCTGGAAGAGCGAACGAGCCCCTCCCCTTAGTGCATGGAAGGCAGTGCTGGACTTCATAATGGGACTGGAGCAGCCTGTCTTTGAGGCTCGGGGGTGCCCTCGCAAGCATTTCAAAATATGGAAGCGGTTGGCGGACTATAGGGGCCTCCCCCTCGACCCTCCTATGGACATGGACGATGCATTGCCTCAAGATGTGGACCCTGCACCTTAGGCCGCTGACCGGCCCCACATCTATCCCTCTTCTATTCTGGTTGCTTAATGGTCACGTGCACAGGGTTAGGGTGGGATAAGGGGTGGGCAGTAGTTGGGGATTGGGGGGAGTTGTGGGGGGTTGGTGGGTGGCTGTGTGTTCTGAATGTTTTGAAAATTGCAGTATACGAGGGGTTTGATGCTATGCCATAAATGTGCCTTTTCATACTTGCTATTGACAGTCTCCTCCTGATTGTGGAGGGCTGTGCCTGCACTTGCTTGACCCTCTAATAAAAATGGTTTTGAAAAATGATGTCATAAAAAAATAGACACAATCTATTGCAGAAACCACCCGTTATTAACCAGAACAGCATAACAATGGTGTCTAAATACTCTACACCCAGTCAAAGAATGAAAAAAATAATCAAACAACATTGGCCAATGCTCGTTTTGGAACCAGATTTTAACAATGTTTTCAAGGAGCCACTAACTTTTGCTTACACCAGGAATAAGAACTGAAGCGAAATGCTCAAATATTCCACAACAAGGGATCAACAAACATTTAAAAGCACAATAGCTTTCAACAATTGCAATAACATAATAGGCACAACAGTGTCACACCCCAGGAAAGGTTACAAAATTAAACTAAAAGTCACAGCACCGTGCGACACTATGAACACTGTCTACCTACTAAAGTGCCCATGTGGCATTGTCTATGTCGGCAAAACCGAATGAAAAATCAAGACTCGGATTAATGAGCACAAATCCAACATATGCACCAAGAATTTAAAACCTACAGTGGCCAGCCATTTTCTTCAAAACAATCACAACATCAATCAACTGAAATTCTTAATCCTAGAGGTGGTATTAAAAAAAGGTCGAGACAACCATAAATTTCTTCTCCAACGTGAGAACTACTGGATAAAAACACTTGAGAGCCTGCACCCATTCGGAATGAATGAACGGATTGAACTGGCATATTGCTTATAAATCGCTTTAACAAAATATTCTTACATATTTTAGCGAATTTCTACATATTGACATTAACTAATAGTTAGTGGAGCTGTTTTTATACTGCACATCAATGAAATCGATAAATGTTTCCCTTTTTCAATGTCTATTCAATTGAAAAGTCGAAGCTCATGTTTGGAGTACACATTACTGTATTTCCTGTAAGTATGAATTGGTATATTTTCAATGTGAATTGGCACAGACAGTTTAATTAGTTGATCTGAATTCATATCACTGATATATTTTATCCCATGTTCATATTCTTGATTTATCCCTTATACTCTTGATTTATCCTTCATAATCAGGTTTAGCACCACACATCTTAAGGTGGCTGCTGGATACACAATTATCTTTTAGTCCTCTTTTTATCATTACAACTCACTGAGACACAATAGTCCTGCTACCATGAGATTTAAAAATAACTTCACAGGGAAAAAAAGAGTGCGAACCAGCATTTACGATGCAGGGAGTGACAGCGCGTAGTAAGGTATGTGATTAGCACTATCTGACTAATGAGAAACGTTTACGGTAAGTGAATTATGCGCAGTTATGTTTTGCTAAAGCTGCACGGTCATTACACACGGTTAACAATCGGCACCCGCCTACTGAAACATCCGGCATGCAACACACGTAAACTTTAAATATCGGCATTGCATGCAAATAGTTTCACACCGGCACTTTTGAGCACCATGAAAACCCAGTTTGTTCTATCAGGCACCTAACATTGGATAACTCTTTGATGTCACTGACCGTATTCAGTATTTGTTCTTTATTTTTTGTTCTATATGGCACTAAGCCCTGCACCACGTTGTCTACCTACATGATATCTTTCACCGCTTCACAGTCTTGTTCAAGCCAACTCACGCCGAGCACTTAATCATTAATCTGTATCATTATGCTGTGATAAACTAATACGCACAGTTTTTTCTGTAACCTTTTATTAATAAACACTGAGGATTTAGCATATGTTAACGAAACCTTGAACCTACCGCTTCTACCACCTTGTGGAGTCCTAACTTCCCTATTCCTAAACTGAGGAAAATCATAACTTTAAGACTTTCGGTATTCACAGAAGGCATTTAGGAGTCCTAAAGTTAGGACTCCTAACGTCTGTGAATACCCAAATGAGTAAGTGCCTTCTGTGAATACCAAAATGAGTAAGTGCCTTCTGTGAATACCGAAATGGTAGTAAGTTTAGGATTTTGTCTTAAGTTAGTTCTGTGAATCGGGCCCAGAGTAACTCCAACGGCTAGTTGGATGGCCTCCTGATCTGAAGCCTCAAGGACGTAACAGGCTTCCAACCTTCTTGCACCTGAACTCTGCCAGCTGTGAGTCTACCATGCCAAATGTTGTCAACCAAGTTCTGAACCCGTGGAAGGGGGCCTAAGTAGTGTGCCAGGGGGAAACCAATGCATCTTCTCTGCTGAGCGGCACATCCTCGAGCAGAACCGAAATACCACCGCTATGTGAATTGGACCCGTCACAAAGACCCACACCAACTCTACAGTCCTGGGAACCGACGCAACGCACCGACAGCGTGGCCCATCCACAGCCCATGTCCTCTCATTGCTCATCAGAGGCAGCCTCGGCAACTGACTCCACATCGCAGCTCCTCGAAACCCAACACATCGCCAGCTGTGTGCCACATCCCCCAACAACATACTTTGCCATAAAAGCCCACTTGATGGGACCATTGAGGACGACACAACAGGACTTTGCACCGCAGCCTAGCCACATCTCAGAAGAACGCATCGCTTCAGCTGGCGGCGAATCTTCAATATGAATCCACACAATGCTCCTCTATCAGGATTTAAAGATAATCTGTTCAGCGGGCCTGATTGGGTCCCTATGGCCGGCCCACGCTCCATCGCAGTAAGCCTGAACTTGTGAGTCAGTCCCTGTCCAGCGCGACCAGATATCCCCAGTAGCGCTTTGTGCTTTTTGGCGCTATTTTGACCTCAAATTTTAGAATTGAATATCTCTGGTTCTAATTGGATTCTTGTCAGTTTTTCCCTATTTTTCTAGCCTAATGTAGGATCCTTTTTGTGCGCTTTTGTTACTGTTCAAAGTGTAGCGCAAATCCATTACACATTGCCTCTAAGTTAATCCTGACTGCTCTATGTCAAATTGCCAGGGGTCAATGCACAGATGAATCTGGGGTTTACTTTTGAGTTACCCTGAATAGGATTATGGTTGCTGCTTGACCAGGTTTACACCCCAGTAAACTAGAAACCCAATTTCTAACAGTTTACAACTTGGTGACTTGCATCTAGAATTGCTTTTAACTGCGGCCTTTATTTCGGCGCAGTGCCGGTGTTCTAAAGAGTGGGTGGGGCTGTGTCGGCCGTTGAACGTTCGCAGTGCCAGTCATGTAGTGCTCCGAACGTTCAGCGGCCGACAACAGCATAAATGGGGTTAAACACATTACACTGCAAGTTTATTTCTGTACCACGAAATCATTTTCGAAATTAATTTGAACATGTTTTTGTAATTCAGTATTTCTTCTTGGGATTCAGTCTGAACATTTTGTACAAGGTCGAACAACATTGCGCCCCGTTTGTCTCTGTGGTCGGTCACGAACACATTCTAACATATAGACATAACAGACTCAGCTGCTGTTTTCTAACATGACACTTCTTATCATATAAGCAGAGACTTGCCGTTGTGAAATCAGAGAGGAGGATTTCTAGCAGAGGAAAGGTCCTGGGACAAACACGTCAATTTGAGATGCAGACCGGCTAACCGCAAATGCCAGCTATGGGGCACGGTTAGACCTGGCACCATTGGCGTGGGTCTCCCTTCCATTTTTGCTGTTGCATCATGTGTTTCTGCTGGTATTAGAAGCTTTGGGCACTGTGCCACTGCTATTCAGTGCCACAGCACAAGTGCTCCCTGTTGTAAATTGATGTATGGATTAGTAATTCCATGTTTGGCTATTTTGGTTTACTTGTCAGACCCTAGTCTAGTGCACTGAGTGTGCCAGGGCGTGTAAAGCAAATGCTGCTGGTGGGCCTGCAGCACTGGCTGTGCCACCCACAGAAGCAGCCTTGTAAAATGTGTCTAAGGTCTGCCATTGCAGAGCCTGCGTGCAGTCTGGTACTGTCATGCTGACTGGGCAAGTGCACCCACTTCCTAGTCCCTAAACCTTCCCTTTTCTTCATATCAGTCACCCCTATGGTAGGTCCAAGGGCAGGGTGCATTGTAAGTATAAGGTAGGACAAGCCCTAATGTGTGTGGCATGTCTTAATAGTGAATTACAGCCATTTTCGTTTTTCAATATTGCAAGGCTACCTGTTCTCCATAGGCCAGAATGGGCTGTTAGAATTATTACATTTTATAATCCGAACTGTCTCAGAGAACATGGTAGAAATTAGAGTTTAGTATGCCTGAATCAGAATAATAAAATACATCTTATAGTGAAGTTTATTTTAATATTCTGTGTTTGCAAATACCACTTTTAGAAAGTAGGTATTTGCTCGTCTAACCATTCAAACCTGCCTCTGCTAGTTTGTGTATTCCTATGACTGGTTTTGAGAGGGACAGGGCTGGGGAATTCCAGGAGACAGGCTGAGTCACCCAGTGGTGAATAGAGAGATCTGCATCTAGATGGGAGGGAGGAGTTGCACCTGAACCTTAAATAGGGCTGTGCCTGCCTTCCACAATGCTGGCTCCACCCCCTGGGGAACGGCTGATGTCTCTGCCCTACACTGTGAAAGGAAAGGAGAAGTCTGGTAAATAGAGTGCTTCAGAACTGGTTTGGACTGAGCAAAGGCCCCTCTCCCCTCAGAGAACAAAGGATTTTGGGGTATAAATATTGGGACCCTGATCCCATGAAATTAGATCACTTTGGACTACAAGAAGAAACCTTTACTGAGGATAGGAGCCTGAAGAAACTGAGGAGAGACTATTCCCAAGCTGAAGTGCTGCTTGGGGGAATTGGCCTGCAGTCGTTGCCTTCCTGCCAAAGGAGAAAGGAACTTTGTGTACTTTGCTGTCAACTTGTGAAGGATCTCCAAGGGCTTGGAAAAGAGCTTTCCTCCTGCTGAAGTCTCACTTAGGGATAACAGACTTCACCCCCCAGCGTTCTTGTGGAAGTGCCTGCTGCTGTTTTGGGCCTTCTGAGGAACTGCGTGTCGCAAGGAGCTGGAAGTGCGACTCAACAAGAAGAAGCGTGTCGCCGTCGCTGTGCCTGCCGTCGCAACTCCGAAGGAGGGTGTCGCCGCTGGAACTGTTTCACTGCACCGCATCAGAGAGAAGCATGCCGCAACGAAGAGGAAGCGTGTCGCCGTCGCAACTCCGAAGGAGGGTGTCGCCGATGTAGTTATCGCACTGCACCGCATCAGGTGAAGAATCTCGCAACGAGGTAGGAGCGTGTCGCCGTTACTGAGACTGCCGTCGCAACTCCGAAGCAGAAGGGTATCGCCGCTGCAACTGTCGCATTGCACCGCATCGACCAAGAGCACCTCGCATCCCACGAGAAGTGCGCTGCCGTCGGAGCTACTGCCATCGCATCTTGGATGTCGCTGCTCTAGCTGTCGCATTGAGCGGAAGCTTCACGCATCGTGGAGAATAGCGTCGCCGCTGGAGCTGTTGCCATCGAATCTGAAGGGTGTCGCGGCTGCAGTCCACGCATCGAACCGAGGGCTTCTTGCATCCCCGAGAAGCGTGCCGCATCTGGAAGATCTTCACGTCTTTATTTCTTTGTATCTGAACTTTGCCGCATTTCCCATCGCTGCGACATTGCTTGTCGTGGAAGCGCAACGCAACTTAAGGTACATTGACGCAGAGTGTCACATTTAAGAACTGAACTGAACTAAACTTAAATCTACCATCTTAAAGTATTCATAGTGTGTATTTTTGTCATTTATGGTCTTGTAGTAACTCTATATAAAGTCTACTTATTTTTTATACAAAATCTGTGTGGTGTCCATTTGTAGTGGTGTCACTGGGTTACTGTATGTGGTCACAACTACTTAACTTACAACGCCTCTGAAATAAGCCTTGACTGCTCGCGCCACGCAGCCTAGAGGGTGAGCAGGCGTTATTTTAGGAGTGTAATCCCCTTGTCCTGACTAGAGGAGAGGGTCCCTATTTGTCACAAGTACCTACCTGTGCCAACTAGAGACCCCCAAATCTAACAGGCATAATACTAATCCCAGAGATCACGGATATAGGACAGTGCTCACATAGTGAGGCTAAGATTAGGCAGATAAATTATTCCACATGACAGGGTTTTTCATTGTATACAGTTTATTAGTAATGATAATTGCACTGCTAAGTTGTGTATGTTTTCTAACTGCAGCACAGTTACTTCATAATAGAGCACAATAATTTCAAATAAATATTGTAAACTGTTTTTGTCCCTCTTTTCTGCTTATTGTGAACATGCATGAGTGAGAGAATGAAAGATTAGGATCCATTACCACGGTTCCATGAGGGGACTAGAGTGTTGTGTTCAGAGGTGCCAACTTACCTGTTACTCTGTGAAGCTTAAGAGGGCAAGTAGGATAGTATGAGCTAGTCAGGATTTGGGCCCATAGGCACTGATGTGTTATGGTGACTCAGGGCCAGATGTATTAATAAACCGGTTTGCGATTTCCTAACTGCGAATCCTTGCAATTTGCAATTAGGAAATCACAAAATAGCATGTATAACGGGGTGTTGAACACTTTCTGCGATTCACAATGGGTCGCAAATGACCCACCTCATGAATATTGATGAGGTAGGTCGCAATTAGCAACCCATTAGGAATCGCAAAAATCACAGGGATAGAGGCCTGCTGAAATGAGCAGACCAGCATTGTGGGTCTCGCCTGAGCCAGCGCAAGCGCTGGACAGAGCGACATTTTGTAAGCGGCTTTTGAAAGTGCCACCACCAGGCTTTTTGAGGGCTCAAGCTTGCGAGCAGGAGTGCGTGCACGCGCGCAGCCGCCATCTGTCGCACCATATGCTTGTTGTTTACTTTTGCTACAATCGCGGCACCAGTGCTTTACCTTTAAGTAAAGCGCTGGTGTCGCAATAGTAAAGATAGAGGTTTTTTTCTATTTCTTTACTTTTGCTATAATCGGGGCACCCGCTCTTCACTTTTAATGTTAAAAGTAAAGCGCGGATGCCGCGATTATAGCAAAAGTAAAGAAATAGAAGTTTACTTTTGGTATAATGGCGGCACCCGCGCTTTACTTTTAACATTTAAAGTAAAGCGCGGGTGCCACGCTTACAGCAAAAGTAAAGAAATAGAAAAAAACATCTATTTCTTTACTTTTGCAATAATCCCGGCACACGCACTTCACTGCCGCGATTAGAGCAAAAATACTGAACACCATGGCCTCTTTTGGAAGTGGATTTATTGCCACTTTACAAGACATAGTTCGGCGTGAACGTTGTAGCCTCAGGATGAGTGCACGTTAACCCAGAAACGGCAGGAAGCGCTCTGACATTTTGGCAATCTCTTCACTAGCAGCTGCTCAGCATCTGAGTTACTGCATGAATTAACCCATTCGGAAACATCCATTTCATTCAGGCAATTAGCTGTTGACCACCGAGGACAAACTGCCCAAGATCAAACGCCTGAATCATCACAAGACATCTAACTCAAAGGTTTCTGCAGAAATTAAAACCACATTCTGCACATTGGCCGCTTCGCGCCACGAAGAAAAAAACAGCCAGCTACTTGGTGAGCGTCCTTAAATGCATTTCAAAGAACCGTCACGTAGTTTATAATTAAGAAGTGCTGTTTCTCATAAATTAAAGCATACGTGAGTGGTTAGGCCTGCATATCTGCCTCTCAATCAATCAATCAATCAATCAGAGTACTTGTAGAGTACGCTACATACCCGTGAGGGTCTCAAGGCGCTGAGGGGATTGCTGCTATTGCTCAAAGAGCCAAGTCTTGAGGAGTCTAATGAAGGCGAGTAGGTCTTGGGTCTGCCGTATGTGGGTAGGGAGGGTGTTCCAGGTCTTGGCGGCAAGGTAGGAGAAGGATCTGCCGCCGGAGGTCGCTGGTTGAATGCGGGGACAGCGGCGAGGCTGGCGGAGCGGAGCTGGCGGGTGGGGGTGTAGAAGCGGAGTCTGCTGTTTAGGTAGGCTGGTCCGGCATTGTGAAGTGCTTTGTGTGCGTGGGTGAAGAGCTTGAAAGTGATCCTCTTGTCGCCGGGGAGCCAGTGTAGGTCTCTCAGGTGGGGGGAGGGGGGGGGGATGTGGCTGCGATGGGGGACGTGGACGATCAGTCGGGCGGAGGAGTTTTGGATGCGTTGTAGTCGTCGTAGGTGTTTGGCTGGGATTTCTGCGTAGAGTGCGTTGCCATAGCCAGTCTGCTGCTGACGAGAGCCTGTGTCACCCTTCTTCTTGTTTCGGTCGGGATCCACTTGTAGATCCTGCGGAGCATGCTGAGGGTGTTGTAGCAAGAAGACGAGACGGCGTTGACCTGCTTTGCCATGGAGAGGGAGGAGTCGAGAATGAATTCTAGGTTGCGTGCATGGTCGGTGGGTGTTGGTGCTGTTCCCAGTATGGTCGACCACCAGAAGTCGTCCCAGGCTGAGGGGGTGGGTCCGAGGAGGAGTACCTCCGTCTTGTCAGAGTTCAGCTTCAGACGGTTGCTTCTCATCCAGTTGGCGACGGCCTTCATTCCCTCGTGGAGGTTGGTTTTGGCGGTGTGTGGGTCCTTGGTGAGGGAGAGGATGAGCTGGGTGTCGTCGGCTTAGGAGATGATGTTGAAGTCGTGATGGCGGGCTACTTGTGCGAGGGGGGCCATGTAGATGTTGAACAGCATCGGGCTGAGGGATGAGCCCTGGGGGACGCCGCAGATGATATTGGTGGCTTCGGATCGGAAGGGTGGGAGGCGGACGCTATGGGTTCTGCCGGAAAGGAAGGACGTAGTCCAGTCAAGGGCCTTGGATTCCGGCTGCTTCTCGGAGGCGTGTCTTTAGAATGCGATGGCAGACCGTGTCGAAGGCGGCCGACAGGTCAAGGAGGATGAGGCCTGATGTTCCGCTGTTTCTAGTTGGCGCCTGATGTCGGCTGTGGCGGCGATGAGGGCTGTCTCGGTGCTGTGGTTTAGACGGAATCTAGACTGGGACGGGTCCAAGATGTTGTTGTCTTTCACGTGGCGGGCCAATTGCCTGTTGATTTTCTCGGTGACCTTTGCCGGGAACGGGAGCAGGGAGATGGTCCGGAAGTTCTTGAGGTCCTTGGGATCCGCCTTGGGCTTCTTGAGGACGGCGTTCATTTTGGCGTGCTTCCAGCTTTCCTGGACTGTCGCTGTTTCGAAGGAGATGTTTTTGACCTTCCGTAGGGTGCGATGGCTGCATCTGTTTTGTTGAATACGTGGTGTGGGCACGGGTTTGACAGAGATCCTGAGTGAATGAAGTTCATGACCTTGCTTGTCTCGTCGTCGTTGACGTTGGACCAGGAGGTCAGGCCGATGGCAGTGTTCACAGGGGAGGTGGAGCCTGGCGTAGTCTGGCGGTTGTGGTGTTAAAGCGGTCGTGGATGTCAGCGATCTTGCAGTGGAAGAAGATGGCTAGTGAGTCGCACAGTTCTTGTGAGGGCAGGATGCCGTTGGCGAGTTCCTTTGCAATGCTGAAGAGTTCTTTGTGGTTGTGTGCGTTGTTGTTCAAGCGGTCTTTGAAGGAGGATTTTTTGGCTAATCTGATGAGGTGGTGTCTGCGGGTGGCATCCTTGTGAGCTGCGTGGTTGTCCGGTGTGCGTTCGTGGAGCCATTTTTTCTCCAGTTTACGGCATGCGCGTTTGGAGGACTATTACTAATCAGTTCAACAGTAATCAGTCATTTAGAATGAAGTGACTGCGAAGTGTTCCCTGCCATTAGTGAGGTGTTCAGATATATAACCAAGGATTCAACCTTACGAATATAGTCCATGTCATAGCGCACATGGGAATCATTCATGGAAACTAACTGCATTAAAATGTTGTTGTATTGCCACAGTGTGTCCTAATATTCTAAAAGCATTCTTCCGTTTCATCCTTCTAGTTCAGTTTCAATGGACTGAAGCAGCACAGGCATACATAAAGAAAACAAGCATTGGCATAGCAATAGGTCTCGCCTTTGGGACCTTATACGTGCTTAGCCATGCAACAGTTGGTGTTGTTGCACCAAGGATATTGTGCTGCATAACTAAACACTCATAAGGTCCCAAAAGCGAGACCTGTTGGCTATGCCAATGCTTGCAGTGATTGGTGTTAGATTATGTTTTACAAAAAGTAAAATGAAAAGGTTTTCTTTCATTTTTTTTAAGAGTAGGCAGTGGTCCATGGGATCACTATCTGCTCTTAAAAAAAGTGTTTGCATACATTCACAAAGGGGAAGAGGTCCCTTGGGGACCCCTTTGTGTTTGATTGGAAATGGGTTACCACCAACTTGAAGTTGGTGGTAAAATGCTAATGTTTTGCAACCGCATTCACAATCACAAAACGTTCATACATACCATCCCGATTTGGTATTTGGAAGGGATGCCCTAAATACGCCCCTTCCAAATACTGAATCGCAAACCCATTTTGCGATTCGGTAACAGGTTACCGAATCGCAAAATGGGGGTTGATACATTTAAAAAGAATTTTTTGGGGGGGTTTGCAAACGGGACGATTCTGAGAATCTGCCAGTCTGCAAACGCAAAAATGCTTGTTACATGTGGCCCTCAGTCCCTACATACTGACATTATGTGATCCCAGGCATAATTCTGTTGCCAAAAAGAATCCCTGCAACACAGAACAGAGAAACTTTATAGTGTTAGCCATAGCCAGAAAATAAATGCTAAGCAGTAAGAGCATGTATAATATCGCACATATTACCAAGACGAGAAAAGGTTGGTCAGCAAGCGCTAGCCAGAAGGAGGTAGCTTGAGAACGATGTAGACAGACGTGGGGGCACTAGAGGTTATGCTGAGGGAGGAACTTAGTGATGCAAGCTCGCAAAAGCAGAGCCAGGGTTAAAGTCGGGACAAGCCCACTCTACGAACGAGAGTGAGTGGTCTTTGGCCGCTGTTGGAAGCGGAAAGTAGGTTGTCCCTTTACACAGAGATGGGATGCTTCTGGAGGCCCCTGGCCTCTTCTATCCTCAAAGTGGTGCTGCTCTCTGCTGTACCCCAGACCAACAGCAATTGGTGCCATGCCGCAATTGCAGGAGGATTGGTGAGATGAAGACCTTCCACCTGAGAGTGACGGTGAGCTTGGAAAGAGAAGGGCTTAATCAAACAAAAGGGTTAACATTTTGTTTTGCTTCATACACCGGTAGGAACCCAGGGTGCAAGTCCCCAGCATTGCAGGGCTGCCAAATCAATTGTCTACACAAGCTGTGCAGTGATCACTGAGTAGTACTGTGACAGAGGGACATAACCATAACATGTGGCACAGGATCATGAAAGTGGCAACAAGGCTTATCGGAGGGGACGGCTTAGGAGCCCCATAGTTTGAAGCCTACTACCTGATGGCACAATTGCAATGGGTTGCTAGATGGTTGGCAAACCACAACCTGGAGGAAACATCCATGGCTCATAGCCACTCATCGCTGCCACCATTCAAGGATTCCTGCTTCCAGGACTCTTACCAGACTCCACGCGCTCTTTGCAAGTTGCCTACAAATGTATCACCAGAGCGCGCTCTCTTATACCAGATGTCCCTCTATATGCTTCGGGGTTCCCATCGCTGGACATCCCACGTTAGCCAGGAACATTCTCTGCTTCAGACCTGCGTAGCTGGCACAACCAGTCCCTGACCAGAGCCGGCGACCTTTTCTCAGACAGCCACATCCTTTCGTTTGAGCAACTTCAGGACGACTATGACCTCCCGCCGGGACAATTTCTCACTTGCCATCAACTACATAACAGTTGCAATACCTTATGGTGTACATAGGACAAAGAGCTTCTTATGCACGCTGTCCTTCAAGCGCTTCTTACCATGTGGGAGCGTTGGTCATGTGATCACATGGCTCTACAGGACACTTCGAGACCATACAAGGACCCCGAAGGCCCTTTCGCGCTAAGTGGGAGGAAGGCAAGGACAGGACAATGACAACGCTGAATGTGACAAGGCCCTGACCTTTCCTCAGAGCGTATCGAGAAATGGCAGATTAAAAAATACTTTGTTTCACATCCTTCACCGTCTGTTCTTGACCCCCACCAACTCAACTTCTTTTTTCCCCACTGTAGACCTACGATGCCTGTGCTGTATATCAGGGGAAACGGACTTCCATCACATGTTATGGTCCAGTCCTATCCTCATCACCTACTGGAGGGGAGTACACCCTACAGATGAAGAATCACAACATCTTCGCAAACGTCCATTTCCCAAGAGTGGGACACACTTCTAACAATTCCTGCACCTCATATCCCCGGATGATCTTCCCCGTGAATTTGACAGCAGAACACACCAGCCTTAAGAGCCCCCTGCGAGCATCCTTCCCGCACTTCATCATCGCTGGTATGTACTCCTTGGCCCTTTTCTCCCCCACCCGCTCCTAACTGCTCACACTGTGGAACCGCACAGCGAGTCCGCCTCACTGCTTTGCCTACACTGCCATTCTTATATTATTCGAGTCACTAGACATTCTTCCCACCACTTTCCAACTTAGTACATCTTTGTCTGCCTTCATGCTCCCCCCACCCCTTATTCCTAGTTGTGGTATTCACACACTGAAGTTGCATTGTTTTTTAATACTCTACGATTTGATTGCAACACTGTTGTATGCACTGTATAAACTATGTTTTTCCCTGGCACTGACATGGTACAGCCATGCTCTGGATATTAGATTTCTGATGGTGTTACACGCTTCAGGTCTACTTTTGCGATTCCTTATTCAGGTATTCCTTTTGCATTATTGCGTATTTGTTTATCAAAACAACTCTAATAAAAATACTTACTAAAAAAAAAGGGAAGTGGCAATAAGGACAGCTGGCGTTCACCTCAGGGGAAAACTTGTTAATCTTTACAGGAGATAAATACATTATATGCAGCACAAAGAAATGGATAACCCTAAACAATTGCATTCCTAGATATGGAGGCCGGGTAGGCCAGCACCCTATCCCACTCCAAGTGAGCAAAGGCCCGCCCAAGTTCCATCTGCAATCTCTCCTGAAGGCCAGGCTAGATAGTACTGAATGCAGGGCACGAGTCGGCGTCCACCCACTATTTTCGCAGGGTGGACGCTGTCCACCCTGGCAAGAAGTTGGCACTGAAAAATATGTTGAATTCATCCCAGTGTACTTTGCAAACACCGGGACCCATTTTGCAGCGCCTGCACGTTGTGCTCTACTTTTGATCCGCAACAACTTGCGGGCAGGTAGGGGGCTTTCTTAGTTCAGACTCCTGCTGGGCGCATAACAAAGGCCGAATCTGAGGGGTCATCTGGCCTCCTTTTGTTGGAGTCTCATGACTGGGAGGCGTCAGGAGCCTCACGCCTAGATGCAAATGCAGCAGAGGGGAAACAAAGGCTCACACCTTGTTAGCACTTGACACATACTTAGGAGAGGCAGCTTTTCACTTTATTCAGTCCCTGTTTACAAGATATGCATTCACTGTTAGAATGTCAGATGTGTTGGTCTTTCCCTGTATTTATACAAAATAAATGTAATGTATATAGTGCTTACTACCCCCGAGGACGCGTTTAAATAATTTATGTACCACTATTTTTTCTTTTAGTGCACTATGGGTAGAGGAAGTTTAGGCAGACAAAAGGCAACATTGTTTTAAGTGTAGTTTACAAAAGTGTGAATCTTCTGCTTAAATCAGGAGGGTTTCCCCATATACTCGAAATAAGCTCCAGTGTACTCAGGATAGACATGTTAAACATATGTGAGGGCTTAAGATCTGATGACACTTATGTCACACACCACGGTGTCACACGCTGCGGTATCAAACTCCATGATGTCACTTGGATTCTGATTAACTAGGTTAGTCCCCCTACTTCTTTGTTTAGGACTTGTGCCCTGACTGAATGTGCTAATCCAATAGCTTTTGCCAACCATACGATTAGTCTCCATATATTGCCCATGATGGAGAGGTACTGTACAACAGCATTGATTTGGTGTTCTATTGCCACAACAGTCCAGTTAGTGCGCAAGATACGAGTCAGTGTGTGGTATGGTAGGAATTGACCTCTATGTAAGTTATAGAGGTCTTACCAGCTAATCAAAGGCCAGCAGATTGCTATTCTGCAGTGAGTAATGCCTTTTCTTGACTAAAGACTTGCATATTCACAGTGCTTTCTGTCACAGGCTCTGACGCCAGCTATAAATATGTCTGTCACTATTCCCCAGTGCACCAGTCCAGATTCAAATCGGGGACCCTTCAGGTAGACATATTGAGATCTTTAGCGAATGTATTAACCAACTGTGTTTTTGAACCCGAACGGTACTATATATAATCACACATTTACTTCTTTTTGTAAAGTCTCTGACCTAACCCCCACACTCAGTGACGGTCCATCTCATTGTACTTCGGTTCAAAGTATCCATACTGTTTGAATGCACTTCTACTGCTGCCATGAAGCCCCATATAAATGCTACAATACACTTCTGCTAAATTCAGGAGATGGTTTATATTTATACCTTTCCACCTATCGTTGTAAAAAAGGATGCCTTACATTGAAATGCACGCCCGATTTAACTATAAAAAGATAAATTAGGCGGTTTACATGAAAACTTTAAAGAATACGGGACTGGTTTTAACTATTTCATGTCGTTTGGGAATATTTACTGGTTTTCATCAGAACCTTAAGCAGTTATTTCAGTGCGTGTGATACATAAGGGTCGTTACTTTGGACAATTCTGGTCACATTTCAATACAGGCTTTGAGCAGGGAAGCTCTCCCCTAGAAGCTACAAACAGGTTCATGTGAAAACAGTCTGATAACCACGCGCACCCTTCCCAATCTCACCATGGAGACAAAACCTCCCTTAAAAAACTTTCGAGGCAAGGCAGTGGTGACTCTTTGCTGCTGTGCCGTTGACGCAACATACAAACACCGCCTTTGGCAACAATAAAAATCAAGCCTTCATTCAATCAGAGATCCCTGTTGACTGGATATATACAACGTTAAAGATGCGTTGAAGAATGAAGCAGGCACTGAGGCTCACATATTCATGGTTTGGGAAACTATTCATTCTGAAGCCAAAATTCGCCCGCTTGGTATTTTAGCAAAAGCCAAAATGCCTAGAGGAAACACAATACACTACACAATACACATTCCATAACTGTAAAAATATTTGAAACTATTGGGTGGATTACGTTTCTCCAAAACCCACATCTGAGTGGGACAAAGCACATGCTCTTTCAGCACCCTGTCAGCAGCTCGGTGCTTGTATTGTGCCCCCCGGCTTCCAAAATGGTAATGAAGCCCAGTCTGTGGCGGGCGAAGAGGGGACAGACTGCCAGTCCTGCTCCCCCTTAGAGACGGAATAGGGCTCGTGTAAGTGAAGGTTTGGAGGGGTAGCACATCACACTCACCGGCGCGCCAGCCCTGCTGAGTTGTGTTGTGAGAGCACGGCAGAAGCGTTAATGACACAAGCGACCCTACAGTGGCAGCAGAGTGACAGAGCCGTGTAGAAAGGAGGAGGGCCGCAGGAGGCGACACGCTCGTGACGCAAGGTACAGACCGAGTGGCTCTCGGCAACAGAAGTCTGTTTTCCACACCGGCCCTCTTCCCACTGATTATAGATAACTTACTGTCAAAGTCAGCCAGTGGAGTCGGGGAGTCAGTCAACGGAAGGAAGCCGGGTAGTGCAGCAGGTTTATTCTCTGCCAGAGGCGCGGGTACTATGTTGGACACCACGCCAATAAACAAGCCGCAAATGTTTCCTCATCCAATGTCAAGGCACAATATAGTCTGGAAGGGGGCAGCACAGCCCAACGAACAGCTAGCACGGAAATCCCTCAGCCAATCCAATGGCACACACTCCACCAACTAAACCAATGACAAGTCGCTTTGACACCACTAAAATAATATGTCCCTTCTTACCTGATTGGTTGCCGACACGCAGCTGCCCAATCTCTACTTTTGCTCGTTGTAATTGAGGAACGGTAGGCGCCTGTCAAAGTAGCACAGGTGCCAGATTTTTTCTGTTTGCTTATGTGCGACATTTCCATGGTTTCTGTGTACTTAGTTATGAGTGACATTCAACGACCATATTTTTGCTAGTAAAATTAAGCAATGAAGTGCATGGAAACATAAATGACACACTTTTGAGCAATGAGAAACTCTTAACAAAATCCTGAAACTGCTTCAACCCCCTTAAATGGAAGGTCGTGAAGATTTTTTACACAAATGTGGAGAGGCAACGCGTATCAAGTATGTTATTGGCTTCAGATACCATACAATTAAACATGAATAAATAACAGGAGTGATGAGTCTTCCAACATGATGTAGATTTTCAAATGCTTTTATTGTGATTCATAAAATCCACAGCCACAGCCTACGCGTTTCTCCCAACACGGGCTTCTTCAGGGCTTGTCTTTATATATTTGCACTAATACGGTATTTCTCCAAAATAGGGAGTCTTCATTGACGTTCCACTCCAGCATGGGCGAGTATATCCCAATTTCCACAGTCGCCCATTCAATAATGGGTGGGTATTGTTATGGAAATCCCTCCTGTGTCAGGGAAGTCCTTGCTTCTTAGAATGAAAGTAGTTGCCTTGATGATAGCCGTGTCGCTATCATATGCCAATTAAGGCACAATATCCTATCTCCTATGTCGGAGTCTTTCTCGTCGGATCCTCGTTCCGACATACGCCTTCCCGAACGAGGATCCGACGAGAGACTGTGAAAATTGGGATATACTCGCCCATGCTAGAGTGGAAGGTCAATGAAGACTCCCTATTTTGGAGAAATACCGTATTGGTGCAAATATATAAAGACAAGCCCTAAAGAAGCCCGTGTTGGGCGAAACGCGTAGGCTGTGGCTGTGGATTTTATGAATCACAATAAAAGCATTTGAAAACCTACGTCATCTGTTGGAAGACTCATCACTCCTGTTATTTATTCATGTTTAATTGTATGGCATCTGAAGCCAATAACATACTTGATACACGTTGCCTCTCCACGTTTGTGTAAAAAATCTTATATGCCAAGTTAAGACCAACATTGGTGGCTGGTTTTAGGAGGTGGGCAATAGTGCAAACCGTAGTCCGAACCAAGGAACGGTTTTCATAACTGTCCGTTAGTGCGGTAATAGTACCTGCCACCAGTTTCTGTGTTGTAACTAAGGTCGTGAAGCTGTTGGAGGACAATATTTTCCCACAGCCATCAAAAGCTCATATTCAATCGGTTTCTCCTGCTGTCAATTTATTTAATTTGTATTTATTTAATGCATTTTTATATAGCGCAGACTTCACCCAAAGGTGTCAGAGCGCTTCACAATAGAACCAAGTAATTAAACAGTAAACCAAAGCACACAGCAGCTGACCAAGGTTTCGCACATCAACTTTGTCTGTTTCCAAATAGTTAGTGGTGCATCCACTCTCACCATCCGCTGCCAAGGATGTCTGTCAGAGCAATAATACATCGGCATAGAAGAAGGGGGGGTCAGTGTACACAGGATGACGAATGGCGTCTGGACCAGTTACAATAATGTTCGTAGGGTGCCGATCCTTCAAGGGGGCCAGGATAAATATTCGTTGACTTTCTCAGCTCAACACTGTAGCCAACTTGGGAGACTCAGACAACCATTCCACTTGGAACTGGGCGCCAATTCCATTCAGGAATACTTTGGGATCATTTTGCGATCATCCTTCAGCACCAGCTTCATAGGTGCGATCATATCCAGGACTATCGTATTTGAATGATTATCCATTATATGCCCTGATGAAATTCCCTAGGCACGAAAGGGAATGAAACGCGTTGGCTGTGCCGTTGTATTTTAAAAGGAAAATAAAGAATGCATTAAAGAAAGGAACAGAAGATTCACATAATCAATGAACTTTTTTGTGCTATTGACTTCATCGAGTGCACCTCTCTATTCTTTTGTACAATAGAACCAAGTATGTTACATGAGGAGAATATTACATATTTACACGTTACAGAAACAAACGAGAAATAAAAAAAAGGTGAAATATAACAATAGATGACAGTCACACAAAAAACAATTGGATAAAGATTGTACAGGCACAGACTACACATTTACAATAATGAAAGAACTTTCTTGAGGGACATGAAAAGGGGTGTATTAGTGTCTTTGGAAGAGAAGAGATTTGAGGTCAGTTTTGAAGATTCGGGTAGAGGTGGTGGTACAGAGTAGTGGAGGAAGCGAGTTCCAGATTCTCACCGCATTGCCTGAGAACGATTGAGCCATCGATCTTTCCCTTGTGAAGGTGGGGGGCACAAGCAGTACATTTTCCGCATTACGAGATGGTCTAGAGCCTTCAGAAATTTTTAGTTTATTCGCCAAGTATCGAGGGGAGGAAGTGTAAAAGGCTTTGTGGGTGATATAGGCAGATTTTTAGATCTTGCCTTGATGGGAAACCATCGAAGAGAAGACAAAATGGGTGTGATGTGGTTACTTCTTTTGGCCCCAGATATAAAACAAGCCGCTGAATGAAGAACAGATTTTAGAGGGGAAAGGTGGGATTTGGGGAGGCCAGCAAGAAGAGAATTACAATAGTCCAATCTAGAGAGTACCAGAGATTGTACCAAGGTTTTTAGGTCTTGTTCCGGAAAGAAACGTCGAATCCCCCAGAGAAGGTGCAGTTGGTATCATGCATTCTTTGTAATGGAATTGGGTGGGAGAGTAGATTGAGCCTTTTATCAAGTATGACACTGATGGAGCGAGGGTGAAAACTATTTTTTTGTATAAACCTTGTGAAATTACCTTCCTATAACTGTAATATGTATTAATCATGTGGTTTTAAAACTAAGCAACATAGAATGGAAAGCACACACACAAATACATGTGGGATACTAATATGCTTGTGTTGCAAACCTTAATCCATTAATTATGTGAAGCCGTCTTACTAATATAGTGCGGTAATGCTATAATCTAATGAAAGGCTATGCATGAATGCATCCTAAATTTATTATTGTGGCAGAAATGATGGAGAATGGTACTAAAACAATGCATAATTGTGGCTTTACAGCTAGGTAACCACTAACAGGGTGAATATAGAATGGGGGGTGGTAAACAAAAGGAGTTTACCTCAAAATCTAACGTTTAATTGTGTTTGTTTTTATAATAGTTCACGTTATGGCCCATGTGGCCTAGTAAAACATGGAGGGTTTGCAAAACTCCAATTGAGTGCCCTTCCACGCATGCGCGACTGTGCTCGAGAGATGTGCAAGCAGCCTGTGCCTGTGCGGCTGATGTCAAGGTCAGCGTGGCCTGAAAAGCAGAATAGTGTCAAGTTAAGATGTCCGTGTCATGAGCCTGGGAAATTTTACGAAAGTGACAAGTTAAACAACAAGGGTGAAGGAGTGTAATAATGAACAATCGGAACTTTATTATGTATGAAGCAATGACTAGGCAGAAATATGGACAATGAGGAGATGAGGTTATCCTCATCCACCCCTTGGACGGACCAATGAGAATTGAATGTGGACCCTAAAAGTTTCAAATTTTAGATAGATAGTTAGGGAAACAGGGTATAAAAGAGGTCGTTTGGAGGAAAGAAGGAAGCATGCTTTTGAATTATTTTTCGCACCACAACATGCTGTCGGACTGATTGATTTTTCCCTGCTGCAAAGACTTTTACATTTTCCTGACTTTAACTTTTGATGGGGATGGAGTCCTGATGGGAGGTGAACATCGAGAAAGAATAGAGAAGCTGCTTTTGGGAACTCTTCTACTTTAACTCTGATTCTCATTGCCGATAACATTGGTAATATGTCTTTGACTTATTTTTCTGAACTATTCTGCTAATAAATGTAAACTGTTTGAATTTAATCTTCTTTTTCTTTAGGTGAATTAATAAGTGTTTAATGGTATTCGAATTAAAGGTTAAATAAAATAAGGTCATGCTAGCAGATTTGAGGCCAGATGTAGGTAAATAGTATTTACCGATTCTAAAATACCGAATTTTACCAATTCAGTATTTTAGAATCGGTAAATGCTATGTAGCAAAAAATTTGGTAAAAATTACAGAATCGTCAAGATTCGGTAATTACTGAATCAGTATTTACCGATTCGGTAATTGCCATTCATTCCAATGGGCCTGGAGGCCCAAAGGAATGAATGGCAATTACCGAATCGGTAAATACCGATTCGGAAAAATGTGGGACACATTCAAGGTGCAGGGTGTCACTTTGACACCCTGTTGCACCCCTGAATCGTGCCTGTGTGCAGATGTGGCACACATACATGCCCTAAGGGCATGTATGTCTGCCACATGGCCCAGTTGAAAATGCACTGATTTGCATTTTCAAAGGTATTCCTTGTTTACCGCCAACTTATAGTTGGTGGTAAATAACGAATCCTGAAATGGGAAAAGCACTCAATTGAGTGCTCCCTACATGGCAAAATCGGTAATTTACTGATTCCTTAAAATACAGAATCGGTAAATTACCGAATTTGCAATTTAGGCCCCCTACATCCCAAATGCCCCATACCGGTCGGTAACGGCCGAAATTCGGTAATTTCGTCCGTTACCGACCGGTATTGGGCCACCTACATCTGGCCCATGATCTTTAAATAAAAATTAAATAAATGGAGAATTAAGCTGGTTTTGTTGTCCATTAGTTAACTTTTACTAGCTGATCCATTGACCAAACAGTGGGGTGTATTAATGTTTTCTTATGAGGTAAACCATGGTAAGATGCAATAAACTGCAGATGTATATATTGTATAAAATTTAGATTAGATAAGATGAAGTAGGACACTCCGCTATTCCAGCAGCTCATCCTCTGGTTTTCACTGATCTTGGGAGCATGGTGTTTTGTGTGAATGAGTGACTCTCGGTGTTATGGGCCTGTAACAACCGGATTCTTGGACCAGATGGGATCAGCTCCTAGGAGCCCCTCTAACCCAGTCGGAACGTAATCACCTCCCTCCTTAGAACGTATTTACAATGGGTATGGATATATGTATGTACATCTCATTCCTAAGGATGGGGAAAATAGCAATAAACATGCATAGGTTTTCTACAATATCCTATTCATACCAACTAGTCTCACGGCCACTTAGGCCCAGACTAATCTACCCTGGGGAGGGTCTGATTATGTACCCTTACACACTGATCTCCCTCAGTTCTCACTCGACACGCAATCTGGCGTGTCTACACACTGGGCTGCAGTTCCAGTGCTCTCTTTTTATCTGATCCACAATCCGGCGGATCTACACACCGTCTCCCTCCGGTGCTCACTCACTTACAACATGATCCACAATCCGGCGGATCTACACACCGTCTCCCTCCGGTGCTCTCATTAACGCTGCGTACCAACGACGATCACTTTCCTATGAACACCTGTGGAAGAAATCTCTCATTGTCTACTCGGGATGATACTACACTAATAGGAGTTTGCACGGCTTTCCAAATTGAATCATGTACCTTCTGCTCTTGGCATCAAACGTTCCCTCTCTCCCTCATTATTCAGTCACCTCTTACCTGACCGGGATTTACATCCGTTCATGCAAACAATGTCTGACTAGAAGACCAGGTTACCCCGATTGAACAAGAATACAAGGCACATGTCGGTTTACTAAGAACTGGGGTATTTTATTACAATGATTATAAACACAACACTATACTATAACATATATCCTGCAAAGAAAAGTGAAAGGTTAGAATGTGCACACTATAGGGGAAAGGGTCGGCATCACCTTAGTAATGTGGAGTCTGGGTTTAGCAGTCATCTAGGTTCCCGTCTCGTCTGTGCCTTGGCTCGTCTCGGAATCACACCTTAGCAGTCACGAGTACACGTCTGCACCGCTATGCTCTGTCTCCTCTGCTTCCCTCCAAGTCACTGGAACCTTCCTCGTTATTAGCTGCTGTCTCTATCTGTCTCTGATCGCTCTGCGCTACTTCTCCTTCTCCTTCAATCTTTCTCAGAGAGTCTCAGTTTCATGATCTTTCTCAGACTTCATAATGGCGACTGTCTGCCTGGAAATAATTAATGGCATTGATGCTAACGGCTAGCTGCCGCCTACAGACTGACTGACTCACTGCCTAACACTTTCACTAATATGGAAGCTTGTCCTTTCATGGAAAGTTACGGCCAGTAACCTGCCGCCCACCAAATTCTTGTACCTCCCCGTACCAAGGACACGTTCCCAGCCGGCCGGCCTGAAGTTGTGTCTTCGGAGTGGAGAAAAATACAGTCTTTCAATAAGGGCCAGCCTGAGCCGGTTCTCTCCAAGAGAACAACACTTCGAAACTAAAACATTACACTTGGCCTAAAAAGCCTCTCAAGCTGCCGGGCAGAAAGCAAGATGGAGTCTTTCCCGTTTGAGGCCTACAAGGCCCGAAATAAGCATAATTCCATAGAAGGTATACTAACACTCTTGCAAAAGGACGGATTATCACTAATACTAATGAATCTATCCCCTAACTTAAGTTTATAAGCCCTGATCTAGGGAAAAGGGTACGAAAATGCACTACTGTGCCTTATGAATAGGTCCTATTTATAGTTCTAATCCCTGTACTAGGAGGGTAATAGGCTGGAGTCATCTTCAATCATTCTCCCTCCAAAGAGGGCCGAAAAAGTCGGTCAGAACACTTCACCTTTGACTCCAGTCTATTAACCATGTTCTATATGAAACTAACATCCATGGAAGAATAATAGGAGACAAAACTAACTGATCTATTCCTCTTGCCAAATCTACAATATTGAAGTAGAGAAGGAATACACTGAATAAAGCAGCAAATGGCTACTAAAATACAAATAGAAATCACAATACCCCCTAATATCTGTCGTAGAGAATGTAAGTCAGGTAACCAATTGAAGAGCCAGTCAAACCAGCCCTGATCAATATGTTTTCTAACCTCTGCAGTCAAGTCGTGAAGTTTGTCAATATGGGCTTGGATTGATTTGGAGTGGTCAGACAAATTAAAACAGCAAAGACCCTCAAAGTCAGAACAATCGTGTCCATGCTTTAACAGAAGGTAGTCAATGGCTGCGCGGTTCTGCAGAATTGCTCTGCGTTCACCCTGGGCATCTAATAACATGTCAGATAAAATAGTAGAAGTTTGGTTAATCGATTTCACCATCCAGCAGGCCATTTTCCCAATAGATTTGGCGTTGTAAACCGCCAACGCCGGGACACCAATAATGGAGATAGCTAAACTAAGGTATTCAGATTTGGAATAGAGATGCAGGGAAGAATCACAGTCCTCATGTAACATCATAGAATCACGGACTACACAGGAATAGGTATTGGGATGTGAGGAAAACATTAATAAACTCAGTCTAGTGATGGCACACGGACCTCCAGAAATATTTGCAGGAATATAGGGCCAGGAGGAATTCCCGCAGGAAAATAACCAACCCGAAAGTAACAGCATTGTACGGTAATGGCTAGGAGCAACCAATATACGTTTACAGGTCATATTATTTTTAACAGAAACACATGAAGTCTGGAGTCTTCGTAAACACAGCAAACGTTCATGAGCCGAAAAAGAAGTGGCGGCTCTTAATTTTAGCTTCACACATTCAGTAATTGCTTTAGGATCACAAGTCAAGAAAAAGCATAAATCACCATGCGTGATGTTATAGGTGGTGATCTGGGAATGAATTGGAGGAATTGACTCAGAGAGAACAGTACATAAAGGACAAAATTCATGGGCCGCAAAATCGCCCAGAACAATATTGGGTCGGGCACTTGATATATTAAAAATGTGCTTTAAAATTTCAGTGGAGGCAGGGACGGCAACCAAGCAGGTCGCTAAGATGTCAGTTACAGAACGCATAGGCGTCAGGCAAAAATGCGGGGAATTAGTAACCCGCTTAGCCAGGGTGGTCCAAAAGTTCGATGAGGAATCCCACGCAGCAAAGGAACGCGGTACTCGGGTTCTCCAATCAACCGGAGTCTGTGGGCTCTCTCCTCTCCCGGCGTAGCAGACCAAAAGGAGTCCAACGCCGGCACATCCTGCAGCAGCAGTCCAGAGAATGATCTAAAAGAAAATCAAATACAGGCATTATTCATTCTCGTAAATAACATTTGTCAGCCGGGACAGCTTCCCAGCTATCTTTCCCTGGTCTCTTCACCAAAATGGTGTTGTCATGACCGGTTGCAATGATTTCAGCCTGTTCAGGAGGATGTTTAGGTGATTGCACCCATATTCTCGCTCCAGGATTATCCGTAGAGCCAAATCCTTTCTGTCCTCGCACAGTTAGCAACGTTGGGGCAGTGCCTTTCTGAATCTCTCCACTGAAAACAGGCATAATTAGCAATTGAGCAACTCGGTCAGTCTTTTGAATCGATAAATCAACCTCACTGCTGTTCAGCAGGAGAACCTTAATCTCTCCCTGATAATCACTGTCAATCACTCCTCCGAGTACTTGAACACCTTTCAAAGCAAGGCCCGATCTAGGGGCGATCAGACCAAAATTTCCAGCTGGTATACAGACACCAACGCCTGTTTCAATAATTACTCGGTCTCTGCTTTTAAGCACAGTATCATTTATGGCATGCAGGTCCAAACCTGCGGAACCTGGGGTCGCTCTGCATGGAGCCAAGGCTCCGGGGGTAATTTCCCAGTACATTACAGTATTGCCAATGGTGTTGGGTTTTGCATCAACGCATTAAAGGAGATTCAGCATGCAACAAGGGACGATTATTCAGGATCAACAAAGCTTGAACTAAAAAATCCCTCCAATTTCTGTAACGTTCATCAGTTAATTTTCGCAGTTGTTCCTTTAGCAAACCATTCATCCTTTCAATCAGGCCTGATGCCTGTGGATAATAAGGAATGTGAAACACCCATTCAATATTATTTTCCACACAAAATTCCTGCACCAATCTTCCACGGAAATGGGATGCATTGTCAGATTGAATTTGAAATGGAACACCATAGTATAATACGATTAATTCCAATGTTTTAATGGTATTTATTTGGGTAGCTTGTTTGCAAGGAAAGGCCACTAAAAGGCCACTATAGGTGTCGACAACTGTACAAACATATTGACAATTTTTGCTCATAGGGAGCTGGCCAATATAATCAATCTGCCAAATCTGAGCGGGCAATTTTCCTCGGTGTAAATTACCTTTAACAATTTGTGGTACTTTCCGTTTTCTAGAATGTTGACAGATGGGACAATGCAGAATGACATCTTTAATGTAATTTAAAGGAATATAAATTCCTCGATCGGCAGCCCACCTGCTAGTGGCTCTCTCTCCAAAATGTCCTGCTTTCTGGTGGGCCCATTTCGCCAATCCCGCCAAATCAGAATCTTGCATGTCCACCACTGCCTCAGCAATTTTAGATTTTTCATCTGCAATGTTATGAAAGAATTTGTCAAGGGAGTCTATCGGGGTATGAGCATCCACATGAAAGATTGTCACAGTACTCTGTGGGATCATTTCCCAAATTTCTTGCCATAATTCTTTTCCCCACAATTCTTTTGAATGCAATTCCCAATTATGAGAATGCCAAGTTGGGAACCATACCGCCAGTCCGTTAGCTGTGGACCAGGAATCAGTGAAAATATGACATGTGCCAGGTAGTTCCTGTTTCAAAACTTGGTAAACTGCATATAATTCAGCATATTGACTACTCTTTCCTTCACCAGTTGTACTCAACAATTTCTGTGTGATCGGGTTATAGGACACTGCCTTCCAATGCCGCTTCTCTCCAATGAACCTCGCTGAGCCACCCGTAAACCACACATGTTTTCTGTCCTCCGCGGACAAATCATCAAATGGCTTACCCCACTTGACAGGAGATTCCTGCACTACAGGTACGGAGCAATCACTTCCAGTCTCATTCGATGGCGCCTGCGCCACTTGCTCATGTAATACTGCCACACCTTTCGGACCCACACGTGCCCTGTCCTGAATGTACCATTTCCATTTAATCACGCTCGCCTCTTGAGCATGTCCAATTCGATGAGATTTCGGCGAACTCAAAACCCACTGCATGATAGGAATTTCAGGTCTCAAAATCACAGCATGACCTAAAGTCAATTGCTCGGTATCCACCAGAGCCCAATAACATGCAAGCAACTGTTTCTCAAAAGGTGTATAACGCTCACCAGCCTCAGGTAACTTTTTAGTCCAAAAACCTAATGGCACCTTTTGTCTGCCCTGCTTTTGCCACAGACTACAATTCGCATACAGACCTTGTACAGACACATTCAAATCCACATCACCCTCACCCACAGGCCACAGATCCAAGGCGTATTGAATCGCTTCTTTCGCCAAATTAAATGCATTCTGTTGTGGTTCACCCCATTCAAACGCATTCTTTTTGCGAGTGACTCGATATAAAGGAGCCAATATCTGACTCAAATGGGGAATGTGTTGATGCCAAAAACCAAACAAGCCAATGAAACTCTGAGCTTCTTTTCTATTCCTCGGAACTGCAAAGTCTAAAATTTTTCGTTTAACCTGCGGGATCACTTCTCTGTGACCTTCATGCCAATTGATGCCTAAAAATTTGACATTTTGGGATGGACCTTGTAACTTATCAGGATTCATTTCCCAACCTTCTTCACGTAAGCAGTCAAGGATCTGATCTAATTGGGCCTGGACTTGATCTTGTGTCTCACCTTGAATTAAAATATCATCAATATAATGGCACACTTGAATGTGCGGGTGTACAGTTACTTCGGACAAATGTTCCGCCACCAGCCGGTGACAGATCGTAGGACTATGTACATAACCTTGAGGAAGACTTCTAAACGTCATTTGACGCCCATTCCAGGTAAAACTGAATTGTTCCTGACACTCGGGGGCAATCGGAATTGAAAAGAAAGCATTAGCAATATCAATAGACGCATACCATGTACCTGGATGCTTTTGAATTCTTTGAATTAAAGTAACAATGTCTGGTACTGCAACAGTCAAACGGGGGGTGTGTTTGTTTAGTTCTCGATAATCAACAGTCATGCGCCAAGAATTATCACTCTTGCGCACAGGCCAAACGGGATTATTCCAAGCAGAAGTAACCGGAGTTACAACTCCTGCGTCAACCAAATCCTGTATTGTGGCACTGATCTCTTCATGACCACCTGGAATACGATATTGTTTCTGAGAAACCACTTTTGTAGCCTGGGGAATTTTTATGGGGGGCATTCGTAAACGACCAACCCGTACGGGTCTGGACGATATGTAATGCTTATTTCCAAATTGATAACAACCATCCTCCAAATGCAAAGTCATTCCTTTCAAAATATCAATTCCAATTATATACTCTAAAAGTGGTACAACTAACACAGAATATTTTCTTCGGGGAATTCTACCTATTTTCATTTCAAGTGTAGTTTGCACTGCAGGGGTTTCTTTTCCACCTAAACCAGTAATCGTAAAAAATTGTCCTTTGAATTTCTTTGATTTACCATGAATTAAAGTGGCCTCCGCTCCTGTATCTACCAATGCTCGGGCCCTTTGGATATTACGATGTTTCCTGAGGAAATATAAATTTTATGGTCAAGTTGTGTTCCCTAGCGCGTACCCCACCGACTCCATGTACCAGCTTAAAGTGCATGTAACTTCCCTCCTGTGTCAGTTATGAAGACGCAAATACATTTGCGTCCAACGTTAACTTGTCCTCTTTCAGATCCACCCTGAATGGATTAAATAACCCGTTCCTAAGTATGCTATGCCACCGTCTTTTTGTAGTGTACTTTACATGTTTTTCTGCTCTGGCGAAGTAGGCCCTGAATTTCTGCCATCGAGCCTCTTTTCTGGCTTCTGACTCTGACAGCCTCAGCCCAGGCTGCCTCTGTATCCGTGAACTCTGACTTACTTCCAGCGCGGCCCATCGCGCTCAGCTCAGCCTGCTTTCTGCCAAGACTGACTATAACCTTCGAGTTATCTGTTCCGCTCTTCGAAAATGCATTCCTGCCTACTAGCTTAAGTAAACATCCTCCCCAGCTGCAGAGCCAAAGGGCCGACCTGTCTCAGTGCAAGTAATTCATAGCTTCTGTTGTCATGCTTCCATGGAAGGCCCCGTGCCCCCACACTTCTCATGCAGACACTTAGGCGCTTATACACGCATCCACAGTTAGTATAGAATAGCTTCTGCCCTAGAGACCTTTCCGTCCAGATAATATGGTTCCTAAACATCAGATATCAGATATGATAGAAGTACAAGTTGATCTGACATGCCAGACTTCTGTCTCTTTCCGTCAGTGTAAATGTCAAGTCCCCTGCACCCCTCCAGTTTCACGTCTATCACACGTCATGCAGCTGCGCGCGCATCCAAGCTTCCGATTTCTGCTGACATTGCAACATTTCTGTTAGTGCCACCCCTTTGTGACACCCATCTGTGACGTTTCTAGCACACACCTTCAGTTCACGCCTAGTCCACGCCTTCTGATTACGTACTAGTAACACGTGTATACTGTTATCTTGTCTTCTCTCAGCTGTTACGCCTACTATACTGTTTCCTATGACATGAATTAAGTATATAAGCTATGTACTGTCAATAAAATGTAGCGCGCTCTATCCCTTCTTCCACCCCTGCGGTGGGAAGAACATGATATTATGGTCCTGACCATTCCTTTTTGAGGAATAAAACCCCTAAGAACTCTAACACCACGGACTCTGGTTCTTTCTTTCCGATTTGAGTTATTATTGATTAAGTACTTACCTGCATAGAAATTAAGAGAGTAAATTATATATTTACGTCATTTTGGCGCCCGAATAGGGACCCCTCCCCCACCTCACGCGCCGGTTGGTGCGTTGCAAGCTCTGTCCCCTGCCATCAGTTAGAAGGAAACTACGCGTACCGGCAGGATTTCCTGCATCTCCCTCTGGCCCACGGAGGTGACGAAGACTGCGATCAATGCCCAGACGAGGCGGTGAGGAGGATCCCGACCAGAGCCTAGCCAAAAGAAGCAAGGTCCGAGGTGTCAAGAGGCCCACCAGTTTTCCGAAGTTTTCCGAAGTCGAGCCGAGTCGAGTCCAGTCCAGTCGAGTTTTCCGAGGCCTTCTGTTTCCGTGCTTCCCGGTGAGTACCATTGCTGGGACGTATCTAGACGGGTTTGGGTACACAAGTCCGGTCTGCACTGTTTTTAGGCAGTGTATCTGTACTGTTTAGCAGTATATCTAGTATTCTGAATTTCTGAATTCCTGCACTGTTACACCAGTGTATCTGTACTGTTTAGCAGTACATTCAGTATAGGGGGTAGTCATCTATGTCTCAAATGTCTTTTCATGTGACTAATGTCGTGGTATGAATGTGACCGTTTTAATGTGCATTATTGTGTTTCTTGTATAAACTAGCTGTATCCAGTATTAAGTAGTAAGGATTGAGTATTCAGTAATAAGTAAACAAGATGCCGTTTTTCAACAAGTTAAAGCAGATAGGAACTAGGAAAGGGATACTAGAGGAAGAAATTCCTATTCCCCCTAGGGACACTCCAGGTAACTTTATGTATCACAAACATGGCATAGATGCCATATTGTATCTAGACTTATGGGCCGACTATACTAAACACCTAGACGAAAGACACAGATGGCCTGCTACCGGAACATGGGATGCCGAGTGCATCATGAAGATAGAGGAAGTGCTATGGAAAAAGAAAGCCAGACAATCTCAGAAAGACGCCATAGAGTTTTGGCGTAAGGAATCACACAAGCGTGCTGAAAAAGCACTACGTAGAGAAGACAGACTTAAAGAATCAGACAAGGCCCAAGAAAACGAGTTAGTTAACGAGGGGATCCGAGTAAAAACAGAACAAATAGACCGTGCCCGAAACAATCTCGTAAACGGTATGTATCTCGCGGCCGAGGGTTCACCTGAGGCCCTATCAGAAATACCGAAAAACTTACCGCCACCATTAGTTCCAACTAAAGTAATGCATAAGACTACTAGAGACATATTCCTAAATTCTTATCTAGAGGATGTAGCACCGGCTTACACCAATTTGCAGGTTCGTGCCTTGCCTACTGACAGGGACGGGGGTGGCACCCCGCCCCCAGATCATGTCCCGCCGGTACCGCGACAGACCTCCCCCGTTCCGCCAGCCCCGCCACTTCCCGCACCCAAAATTGACCTACCGAAACCACGTCTACCTGATCCTACTAAACGACAAATTCAAGTTCAGATACAGACTCCACAGGGAGATAATGCCCAAGCATCCGCTTCAGGAGGTGCGACCGCGGGTCTTCGGACCCCGCCATTAACACACAGATTCAATCTCAGGGATATGCAGAGTCCTCTCACGTTCAGGTCACCCCGCCTTGACGCATTAAAAGAAAACCTTTCAGTTTGCAGATATGATCCAGTACCCGGAAAAGACGATCTAATGATATTGGCATCACTACGGTTAAGATCTGCTACTGATATCTTGCTGTGCTATGTAGGAATGAAGGACCGTCTAGATAGAATATATGAGTTTGTTCAGACAGGGAAAGACCCTGACAGTATTCAGGATGCCATGGAGAAACAGAAAGTTGACGTTCAAGCACAGATACTACGATTTTTCATAAATTGTCTAATAAGAGAACGAGACAGGCCTGGAACAGATCAGAGTGAATTAGATGCACTGAACAAGTGGGGTCAAAACATAGCTGAAGGAAAACATGACAAGGGGACTTGCATAGCCAGTATGTATAGAAAAATTAGAAAAGCAGTGAGAGCAGTACACCAAAAAGAGAAAGAAAAGGCTTCCTCCGAGGAGGAAGAAGAACTTGAAGAACCAGAAAGAGCTACAGATACTATAGCATATGTAGGTAAGGGAACTTACCTTAGGAAGGGTATCCGTCCGGAAAGCAAGAGAGTTTTTCTCTCTGCTTTAACAAACCCGAATTCTTCTGAACATCAGTTCCAGGAGACTGATAAAAGACTACGAGAAAGAATGGGGTACCATGTACTCAATTCGATGGATGAACAAGAACTAGCCCGGTCAGCCATATTATGGGCCGAAAATCCAGACATATATAATGATGACACCTTAGCACAGACCTTTCTGAACCTTTCCCCAGACGAACAGAAATTAGCAGGTGTATACATGATGCAGCACCTCCTCACGAAATACAGAAACCAACATTCCGATCCAGGTCCCTTACACGAAACATTAGAAGCACTACTCATGGATAGATGGAGAGGTTTCAGTACCAAGTTAATACAAATAATTCTAGAACAACGACATAAATATAACACTTTCGTAAGCTCTGAATATGTTCCCGCCCCGTCTCCAGAAAGAAAAACGTATCACCTGCAATGCGGGAGTGGCATTGAAAGCCAGAACCCCTTACGAGAAGTACACCCAGTTATGGGTGCGGATCACCTCTTGAAACGTGTATATGTACACACGCCACTGACTAAGTTAGAACTGTTAGAAATGAAGAAACTAGTCCCGTGTCATGATAAAGACCCTGCAGGTTTTCACAGAGAGCTTAAAGACATGTTACTGATGGGGGATTACACGTATGAGGATATCATGAAAATGTTGAAGGTGCTGTTGCCCACGGGCATCTACGAGAAATTAAAGGAAAAAGAATGGGAGGTGGGGGACAAAAAGATTGCATGGGCAGAAATAGAAGACGAAGAAAGCAAACGTGTCCCAGGGGTAGGCCTTGGGGATAAGACTAAAGCATTACCCGGTTTAATAGTACAGGTCCTGCCAAGATTATTGACAACTAGAAAGGAAGATTGGGACGCCATCTCGTCCTGTAAACAGAAACATGAGGAAGATACTAGTGACTTCTATTCAAGATTCGAGAAATGTTTCATTATTAATAGTGGCCTAAAACTAAGTAGCGAGTCATATCCACATCTTTTTGTATCAAAATTAGTCGAGAACTCCCTACCATTAGTTAAAAACAGAGTGTACAAAGTTGAAAGTACTTGGCAGGCAAATACGCCATCCCAGATGTTACAAATGTTGCAATACCATCAGAATAGAATTAGAGAAGAACAGGATCAAGAACAGAAGCGCATGAAAGACACAAAGATGAAAATGTTAGTAGCTCAGACGGTCCCAGCCGACGGTCATAGGAAGGGTGGGACCCAGACAAGTCACACTACAGCTCCCGTTAAAGGGACATGCAATTACTGCAAGCAGCCAGGTCATTACGTACATGAATGCCCCGTCCTGAAACATAATATAGCAACAGGTAAAACTAAAGAGAGACCGCATCCGCCTAGACAAGATCAGGTCCAGCAACAGACCTCACAAAATGTACAGCCCATGCAGAATACACAGCCTATGCATGCCCTATCTCATACAGCACAGACAGTAGCAGTACCACAGCCCATTGCCGCGACTCAGCAAGTTTCACAACAGATGTACCAGTATGCCCAATCTGCATATCCAGATTACCCCCGATATACATGAAACAGCCTAGAGAGGGAAGGTGGCTTGCCTCTTATTGAAATTCCTGTAGATCAAGAAGGTCCTTATGTACACAGTCACGTATTGGGAAAAGACAGAAAGTTTTTAATTGACACAGGGGCAAGCCGCACCACAATCAGCCATAATGAAGTCCCAGGGGCACCCCTCTCAGGCTCACAGAATGTTTCCCTTGGTTTTTCAGGACAGCCTATTGTAAATGAAGTATCGGAACCAGTACCCTTGGCTGTGGGTCCATTATCACGAGTTACAGATTTGTTACTTACGAACTCATGCCCAGAAAATCTGTTAGGAATTAAAACATTGAAGGCTCTAGGAGCTATAATCTGCTGTTCCCCGGAGGGAGTTAGACTCTTTCTACGGGATTTCAAGGGTCACTATGTGTTGCGAGAATTCGATGTCAGATTGAGAAATGTACCAGATCACCTATGGGCAAAAGGCCCAACTGATGTAGGTTGTATGCATATCACACCATACCGTGTTACACTCAAGACAGGAGTTGTTCTACCACGAATCAGACAATACAAGTTACCACCCGATGCTGTAGTGGCTTTACTGGAAATCATTGAAGAGCTTATAGCACAAGGAGTGGTCGTCGAGACTGACTCCAATATCTGTAACTCACCTATCATCCCAATTCTTAAACGTACTGACCCCAATGCACCGCCAGTATATCGGCTGGTGATTGATCTTCGAGAACTGAACAAATGTATTGTACCACAGTACCCTGTGGTCCCCGATATCTCTTCCCTATTGACTGCTATTGATTCAGAAGCAACGTTCTTTACTGTAATTGATCTCAAGAACGCTTTCTTCAGTGTACCTATTGATCCGGAGAGCCAATATCTCTTCGGATTCAGTTTAAATGGACAAAGTTTCAAATTTTCCCGCGCACCTCAAGGATTCACAGAAAGCCCCAGCATCTATAGTCAAGCACTGAAAAGACAACTAGATTGTATTCAAATGCCAGTTAACACCGCTTTACTGCAATACGTCGATGATCTACTGATCACCGCACGAAGTGAGCCCGAATGTGAACAAGCATCACTGACAGTTCTACATTTTCTGGCAGACAAGGGACACAAGGTGTCTCCTTCGAAGCTGCAATTCTGTGTTCAGCAAGTTGTGTACTTGGGTCACTTGCTGTCCAAAGTGGGGAGACAGCTCACTCCCGATCGCATTCAGTTAATTGTAAATATGCCACGACCCCAGACACAAAAGGAAGTGAGGGCCTTCATAGGCCTCACCTCGTACTGCAGACAATGGATTCCTCAATATGCATTTCTAGCTAAACCACTCATCCAGTTAACGACGCAGGAGGCAGCAACTTCGACTGTCCTCCCTTGGACTAAGGAACATACACAAGCCTTTGAGGAATTAAAGAAAGCATTATGCCAAGCACCAGTTTTAGCGACACCATGTTACAGTAAACCGTTTACACTTTTTGTTACAGAACGTGATGGTACAGCATTGTCTGTCCTCACTCAAGATCAAGCAGGTTCACATAAGCCTTGCGCTTATTTTTCAAGTACATTGGATTCAGTAGCCCAGGCACTCCCTGCATGCTTAAAGTCAGTAGCAGCAACAGCGTTAGCAATAAGACAGAGCGATTCAATTGTTTTAGGCCATCAGTTAACAGTACAAGTTCCACACTCTGTAGAGGTTCTTTTAAATAGAACCCAGACTCAGCACTTGACCATAGCACGACTGACAGGGTACGAATTAACACTATTCCAGCCACACATAGAAATCAGACGCTGCAACATTCTGAACCCCGCAACACTGTTACCTACAATTATGACAGATCCAGCCCCGCATGATTGCATAGAGATCATTAATGCAGTAACAAAGCCCCGACGAGACTTAACAGATGTTCCATTGACAAATCCAGACCTGACACTTTATGTGGATGGTTCATGCCTGAGAACAAATACAGGAGAATTAGTGGCCGCGTATGCCGTGACCACTGAAACTGAAGTTAAAGAAACACATCGTATTGATACACTGTCTGCTCAAGCGGCAGAGCTTATTGCTCTGACCCGAGCCTGTATTCTAGCCAGGAACAGAAATGTCAACATATATACTGATTCCCGTTATGCGTTCGGAGTTGTACACGACTTCGCCATGTTATGGCAAGAACGAGGTTTTCTGACCTCTCACGGTGCCAAGATCCAACATGGTCCCCTCATTCAAGCACTGCTAGAAGCAATACATCTGCCTTCAGGCATATCCGTCATGAAGTGTAAAGCACATACTAAAGTCACAGATTCTGTTTCCCAGGGTAACGACCTGGCAGATCAGACAGCAAAACATACAGCATTGACTCACACTCAGACAATTGACATGACAAAGACAACCGGACTGACACATTGTATGACAGTCAGAGATCCCAGACTAGATGTTATCGATATTCAGACACATGCTACCCCAGAAGAAATAAAGAAATGGATTGAACTAGGAGGGATCCAGACAGATCAAGGTTGGATGACGAAGGGAAAATCTACATGGTTTCTCCCTGACTCTATGGTTCAAGTCATGATTAATACAGCACATAGTCCAGCACATCTAGGAGAGAAAGCGATGTTAGACAGTTTACAAAATCTTTGGAACAATAAACACTTACGAGCAGCAGCGAAACAGAAAGTGCGTACTTGCATGATCTGTTGTCAGTTCAATCCAGGTAAAAGCGTCCCTGTAGAGCAAGGTGGATTTCATTCTCCCGATCACCCTTTTGAAGTCCTCCAGATGGATTATATCCAGATGGACCGTTGTCGAGGATTTAAATATGTTCTCGTAGTTGTTTGTGCTCTGTCCCGCTGGACCGAAGCATACCCAGTCCCAGATTACACTGCTCCGACCACTGCCAGGCAGTTGGTTCGTGAATTTTTCCCACGGTACGGCTTGCCTCGTGTCGTGTACTCAGATAACGGTCAGCCATTCTCATCCGCATTAATGAAAGAAGTTTCTTTATTGCTAGGATACCAGTGGAAATTCCATTGTGTCCGACATCCCGAAGCCGCAGGCCTTGTAGAGAGGCATAATCAGACATTAAAAACACGACTTGCTAAAATATGTAAAGAGAAAGGGGTCGACTGGATAGTCGCCCTGCCCGTGGCACTATTCTATATGAGAATGGTTGCCCATTCGAGATCAGGGCTATCCCCGTACGAGGTGGTTTTTGGTAGACCACCGAATATGTGGGGGACGCCCATTCCGAAAAAAATTACTGATGTTGATTGCAATATGTTGACAGATTACCTTGCCTCCTTGATGTCTGCACTCCAATCATGTCGTTCACAGGTTGCCGCAGCCTTCCCTGACAACACTGATGTAAAGCCACATGATGTCCGTCCTGGGGACCTAGTATTGGTGCGAAATTTTGACAGAAAGAGTCCGTTGGAGCCCCGCTGGAAATCGCCGAAGACCGTCCTTCTCACCACGAGGACTGCCGTGAAGATCGAAGGGAGAAAGGGGTGGGTCCATACGAGTCATGTGAAAAAATTCCATGAACTGAAACCAGACCGAGACTCGTCCACCCCCACCAAAGACTGTGTTGAGCCAAAAGACTTTACAGTATCTGAACGAGAAAAAACTCCCCAAGAGGAGTATCGGTCGAAACTCCGATCTAGCAAGTCAGACAGTTTAATTGTTTAAGTCCTCCCCTAGGTGAATCGGTTAAATAGTTTCTGACATGTATCCCCTAGATCGAGATAGAGAGAGAGAATTCAAGAAACGTACATACTGTAAATCACTGCGTAGTCACTGTATAGTGACATTGTTAATAATGTTTTTTCTAAGTCTTCTGATCATAGTTGCCAGTATACTTCTCCCTATCTATTGTCCTATTTTCAAGCATGAACAATCTGCCTACCATGTATCTGCTGAACACACTTTTAGCGAGTTACCTCCACACGAACTCTCCTACAGACTTGCGCTGCGCAACAACACATTCATTAGTATGCTACACCATTCCCATCAAACTAACAATGCTACAGACTGCTGGATATGTGGCCGACTCCCTCCCTACCAGAATTACAAGGGAGCTCTGCCCCTCTTTCCGTACCCGTTCACTCACAATGGCTCCTGCGGTGCATGGTTTAAAATAATTAATTCCTTAGATCCTGATATTGCTGTTTTCGACGGGGGCTGGGTTTGGGGAAACCTGAACTTGGTCCTGCTCGACGTCTGTTACCCTGATAAGGAGGGACTCCCCACTAGAATAGGAACTGATCTAGAAAATGAAGTGTATGGATTAGGTAATTATACAATTAGCCTTATGATTCTTACTGTTGAATCCGAAGCCGCACCTGTTATACCCACTATGTCAGTATTACCCGTCACGGGTGAATTATGTGTGAGGAAGAAAGGTTCAGTAAACTTAGGTCATAGTAAATGCACTACTGTGATCGAATTCAGTGATCATGGAAAATCGTCCTTTAAAGCTATCAGTCATTCCTATTTTGTTTGTGGTCATACCGCATACATACGCCTACCTCCAGATTGGGATGGTACCTGTTACATTACATTCCTTCTGCCACCTGTTTTCCTAGCTCCTCCTGATTACCACAGAAATACAAATCTAGTAAAGAATAGACCCAGAAGAGATATCCCACTTGTCGACTACGCAGAAACGGCATGGGAACAGTACACCGATTTTAATAAAGGATTCTTTTTCTTCTTAGGACCAGTTCAAAATAGTAAATTAATACGCAGATTAACTAGAACACTTGAAGCAGTAGTGAATGAAACTGCCTCCGCCCTAGGTAACTTAACAGAAGAGCAGTCCGCCATGCGGGTTGTTGTCCTTCAGAATCGTCTTGATATAGACGTCATCTTGGCAGATAGAGGTGGAGCTTGTAAGGTCATCGGGTCAAGTTGCTGTGTTTTCATACCACAAAACGCACCATCTGTATATCAAGCTATTACACGTCTCCATAAAATTGCAAATCAGATACATCAGAATCCAGGCACCTGGACTTGGTCCGGTTGGTTCTGGACAACGTTAACCGCTTGGGGATGGAAGATCCTATCCTTCCTAGGCATTGGCCTAGTCCTAGTATTCAGTTGCTGCCTGTGCCTGCAGTGCGGGCCAGCGATTTGTGGACTGTGTGCCACATCTTGTATTGAACATTCCAGTTTTCTCTCAAAACGTAAAAGAAAGAAAGAAGAACAAATGATGTTACAAGAACAAACTGATCGATTCATGAGGATCGATATATCATGAAGGGTCCGTAGGGAACAAGGAGGGAATGAGGAAATATAAATTTTATGGTCAAGTTGTGTTCCCTAGCGCGTACCCCACCGACTCCATGTACCAGCTTAAAGTGCATGTAACTTCCCTCCTGTGTCAGTTATGAAGGCGCAAATACATTTGCGTCCAACGTTAACTTGTCCTCTTTCAGATCCACCCTGAATGGATTAAATAACCCGTTCCTAAGTATGCTATGCCACCGTCTTTTTGTAGTGTACTTTACATGTTTTTCTGCTCTGGCGAAGTAGGCCCTGAATTTCTGCCATCGAGCCTCTTTTCTGGCTTCTGACTCTGACAGCCTCAGCCCAGGCTGCCTCTGTATCCGTGAACTCTGACTTACTTCCAGCGCGGCCCATCGCGCTCAGCTCAGCCTGCTTTCTGCCAAGACTGACTATAACCTTCGAGTTATCTGTTCCGCTCTTCGAAAATGCATTCCTGCCTACTAGCTTCAGTAAACATCCTCCCCAGCTGCAGAGCCAAAGGGCCGACCTGTCTCAGTGCAAGTAATTCATAGCTTCTGTTGTCATGCTTCCATGGAAGGCCCCGTGCCCCCACACTTCTCATGCAGACACTTAGGCGCTTATACACGCATCCACAGTTAGTATAGAATAGCTTCTGCCCTAGAGACCTTTCCGTCCAGATAATATGGTTCCTAAACATCAGATATCAGATATGATAGAAGTACAAGTTGATCTGACATGCCAGACTTCTGTCTCTTTCCGTCAGTGTAAATGTCAAGTCCCCTGCACCCCTCCAGTTTCACGTCTATCACACGTCATGCAGCTGCGCGCGCATCCAAGCTTCCGATTTCTGCTGACATTGCAACATTTCTGTTAGTGCCACCCCTTTGTGACACCCATCTGTGACGTTTCTAGCACACACCTTCAGTTCACGCCTAGTCCACGCCTTCTGATTACGTACTAGTAACACGTGTATACTGTTATCTTGTCTTCTCTCAGCTGTTACGCCTACTATACTGTTTCCTATGACATGAATTAAGTATATAAGCTATGTACTGTCAATAAAATGTAGCGCGCTCTATCCCTTCTTCCACCCCTGCGGTGGGAAGAACATGATATTATGGTCCTGACCATTCCTTTTTGAGGAATAAAACCCCTAAGAACTCTAACACCACGGACTCTGGTTCTTTCTTTCCGATTTGAGTTATTATTGATTAAGTACTTACCTGCATAGAAATTAAGAGAGTAAATTATATATTTACGTCACTCCAAAAAAATTCAATATCTACAAAGGGTCTGTTGTCTCTGTGAGCCCACCTGCGTACTGGAGCTTGACCTATTTCCTAGTCATTTTTACTGCGTTCTGTCAACCAAGACAAATCAGGATAAATGCTCTCAGGTTTCTTGGGTATCAGAATATCCTGTTCATATCCATCTCCATTACGAAATGGATTTTTGTCATTTTCATAGTACTGTGAATTACGATCAGAAAGCCTGTGACGATCCTCCCTTCTCCTCAACTCAGGGGAATAATCCCTTTCATCTCTATATCTGTTGGAAACACGATCATCTCTCCCCCTTTCTTTTTCCCCCTCTCTCACTCTCTCTATTTCATGATGAGGGGACACATCACGTTCATAGCGCCGGTCATCACGGCGATCAGAATCCACACGACGCCTCTCATCACCACTGTCATCAGAATAGCCACGGTCACAATCATTCTTTCGCACACGACGGGCACCCTCCTTCCGATCCAAACCACGCTTACGAAAGATATCCCATAAGCGATTATTAGGCTCACCGTCAATGTCCTCCCTTTTCACACCATCAGCCAATAGTGCAAGAAACATATCACGTCTAGAGAATTTATGCTCACCAGGAGTACGAGCTTCGGGTCTGGATTGTCTCTCAGGTTTAAACCATTCACCCAACTCACCAAGCTGATGAACAGATTCAAGCACCATAGACAAAGGATTGCCAGTCTGATTAATTAACAAAGTCATCATAACCTGCTTATAAGCAACAGGGGAAGAACAGATAATGCGATTGCGCACAGAAGATGTTAATAGACCATCCAACAACCTGTCAGAAGTACTGAGAAAAATCGCAGTCTTCATCACTTCCTCTTTCAAACGTTGCGACGCATCGCGCAAAGTGTACCACGGCTTGTCATTGATAGGCCAATCAGATTCAGTAGGGTATTTATGGTTACAGCCATCATTTGCAAGCTGGAGTAGACTAATTTGACCAGCACCATTATAATTCCGAAAATGATCTTGTACAGTAGAATCGGAACTCAAAGAGGAAAATCGTAAACAATCACCTGCATTCAACATGATACCTGCAGCACCTAATTCATAAAGGCGCACCATCCATGTAAGCAAAGCCTCACCAGCCCGTTGTCGAAATCATTGTAAAATGTCACTAACCTCCTGTTGAGTAAAATCTTCAATACTATCCAAATGGATACCATTCGGCATACCAGGAGCCTGTTGCAATTTGCGTCGAAAAACCGGGTGAGCAGAAACCTCCGGAATAGCCTCCGAAGAAGCCCGATCCTTAGATTCAAAGGAAACATCAGGACGAGATACGTCATCAGAACGGGAAGAGCGACCACGGTCGCTAGAAACATCGTCTTTGTCACAAGAAGCAGATTTACAGTCACGTCCAGAGCGAGAAGACTCGCACCTGTCACCCTCCTCAGCCGAGGAGCCAGAATCATTCGAATCCCAGATATTACCATCCCACTCATCGGGGTTCCAATCCAGTCCGGCTTTCCCAACGACCAGACGCACTTTCCGTGTAGAAACACGACCACGACGGTGTCTGTATTTGTATTTCGCAATGCGCACTGCAGCCCTTTCGGCTATAGTCTGATAAGTCTCAAGTTTGTCGGCAAGCAATTTATTCTGACATCGCAAAAGAGTATGCGCATTCTGCATTTCAACAAACTTTTCTTCAATATCCACAAACCGCTTCTGCAATTTAACAAATTTCTCATGAAGCATTCTGTATGCAGTCAGCACAATCCAACCTCTGCGTCCTAAAATAGGAAGCTCATCACCCTTCACTACCGGTGCTTTTTGCAAGCAAGAAACCACATCAGCAGGCTCCGCCTGTTCCAAACAAGAAGTCCAATTCTCACTCAGACCAGTAGAATCGGCCCACTCACTGGCCAAGGCCTCGTAAGGCGTTGATTCCCAGCCGGGAATTTCGACAGGCAATTTGAAAGTAGATTTCGATTTTCGCGAAAACATTTTGACACACAAAAAATATATACGCAATTATCAACAAATAAAATACGTACGAGCCGAGCGCAAACCAACAAGATCAAAACAATACAGCGCACACAGGCTTCGTAAACAGTTCGTGACGCCAGATGTAACGACCGGATTCTTGGACCAGATGGGATCAGCTCCTAGGAGCCCCTCTAACCCAGTCGGAACGTAATCACCTCCCTCCTTAGAACGTATTTACAATGGGTATGGATATATGTATGTACATCTCGTACCTAAGGATGGGGAAAATAGCAATAAACATGCATAGGTTTTCTACAATATCCTATTCATACCAACTAGTCTCACGGCCACTTAGGCCCAGACTAATCTACCCTGGGGCAGGTCTGATTATGTACCCTTACACACTGATCTCCCTCAGTGCTCACTCGACACGCAATCGGCGTGTCTACACACTGGGCTGCAGTCCCAGTGCTCTCTTTTTATCTGATCCACAATCCGGTGGATCTACACACCGTCTCCCTCCGGTGCTCGCTCACTTACAACATGATCCACAATCCGGCGGATCTACACACCGTCTCCCTCCGGTGCTCTCATTAACGCCGCATACCAACGATGATCACTTTCCTATGAACACCTGTGGAAGAAATCTCTCATTGTCTACTCGGGATGATACTACACTAATAGGAGTTAGCACGGCTTTCCAAATTGAATCATGTACCTTCTGTCTTGGCATCAAACGTTCCCTCTCTCCCTCATTATTCAGTCACTTCTTACCTGACCGGGATTTACATCCGTTCATGCAAACAATGTCTGACTAGAAGACCAGGTTACCCCGATTGAACAAGAATACAAGGCACATGTCGGTTTACTAAGAACTGGGGTATTTTATTACAATGATTATAAACACAACACTATACTATAACATATATCCTGCAAAGAAAAGTGAAAGGTTAGAATGTGCACACTATAGGGGAAAGGGTCGGCATCACCTTAGTAATGTGGAGTCTGGGTTTAGCAGTCATCTAGGTTCCCGTCTCGTCTGTGCCTTGGCTCCTCTCGGAATCACACCTTAGCAGTCACGAGTACACGTCTGCACCACTATGCTCTGTCTCCTCTGCTTCCCTCCAAGTCACTGGAACCTTCCTCGTTATTAGCTGCTGTCTCTCTCTGTCTCTGATCGCTCTGCGCTACTTCTCCTTCTCCTTCAATCCTTCTCAGAGAGTCTCAGTTTCATGATCTTTCTCAGACTTCAAAATGGCGACTGTCTGCCTGGAAATAATTAGTGGCATTGATGCTAACGGCTAGCTGCCGCCTACAGACTGACTGACTCACTGCCTAACACTTTCACTAATATGGAAGCTTGTCCTTTCATGGAAAGTTACGGCCAGTAACCTGCCGCCCACCAAATTCTTGTACCTCCCCGTACCAAGGACACGTTCCCAGCCGGCCGGCCTGAAGTTGTGTCTTCGGAGTGGAGAAAAATACAGTCTTTCGATAAGGGCCAGCCTGAGTCGGTTCTCTCCAAGCGAACAACACTTCGAAACTAAAACATTACACTTGGCCTAAAAAGCCTCTCAAGCTGCCGGGCAGAAAGCAAGATGGAGTCTCTCCCGTTTGAGGCCTACAAGGCCCGAAATAAGCCTAACTCAATAGAAGGTATACTAACACTCTTGCAAAAGGACGGATTATCACTAATACTAATGAATCTATCCCCTAACTTAAGTTTATAAGCCCTGATCTAGGGAAAAGGGTACGAAAATGCTCTACTGTGCCTTATGAATAGGTCCTATTTATAGTTCTAATCCCTGTACTAGGAGGGTAATAGGCTGGAGTCATCTTCAATCATTCTCCCTCCAAAGAGGGCCGAAAGAGTCGGTCAGAACAGGGCCCCACCAACGAATAAAGTGTGATAGCTCCTAGGATATATAGTGATGGTTTGGAGGTTTGGTTTGGAGCAGCGCTGGGTCAACACTAAGGAATTATGCACTGTCAACAACAACAGGTTTATTGTTGAGTAAATTCAGCTGATCTATCCAGGATTAAACAGGTGGATGAGAGAGTGACGTAGAGAGAGGGAGGAATTCAGTTTTGGAAGGATTCAGAATGAGTTGATAAGCTAACATCCAGTTTTGAATAGAGTTGAGAGTAGAGTTGAGGATTGAGATATCGTGTGCGGAAGACACCTTAAGGTAGATTTGAGTGACATCCGCATAGTGATTGTAAAGGATCCCAGATTAATTGTGAAATAGAGATATTTAGGAAAGGTAGATACAACTTATGGCCCTAAACAAACAACAGGATATAACATAATCAATCACAATTTACATATAACTGATGTGGTGTATAGTGGACAGCCATTGAATGTGATTATTTATTTTCTTTTTATTATGAAAATTCTTTAACAATAAAATACATAGATTAAAGTTGTCCAGTGCCAATAATATTACTGTGCTTAAATTTTATATTTGATTATCACAGTTTTTATAGTTCAATAATACCTTTCGAAATTCATTGAATCAAAGAACACATTTGAAAGAAAAACCAACAATCAATGATGACATGGCTGTAAATTCTGGTAGTTGCTATGCTCGTTTCGGCTATCAGCCTTCATCAGGGAGCCATGATTTTAATTCAAGAAAAAGCTAAACAAAAAACAAATGTCCAAAATCCATATCAGTGTTGTGCTATGGTCCTATATACATAATTAAAAATTGCCAATTGAACAGCACAAGGTCAAAATAATTACAGTTAATCTATCAATAAAAAACTACTAGTCATAGCATACTTGTTCTAAAGAACCTAAAAAAATGACCCACAAATTAAAGGGTCCGTGCCAATTAGTCACTAACACCACAAATCCATCACCATGTGAATTCACTCAAGCTATCCTTCATCTATTAAACTTTTGACTTGAAATGGGACATAAAGAAAACCAGATGAGAAGAAAGTCAAAAAAGACAACCAAAAAGCGAAGAAAAACAGGAGAGAAAGGGTACACACAATGGTGCCATATCCTGGTTACTGGATGTACAAGGAACATAATCCAACAGGAGGCCAACTGTTATTATACTACCACTGTATTGATGATAAGCCTATGTGTAAAAAGGAGGGGGTGAGGGAAACTGGAAAGAATGAATAATGGTATCATTTTTCTAAACCTACTCATTAAGTACATCCACGTAGTCTCGGTGTGTTTAGTTACCCACAAGTTCGACTGGGAACTGTCTAGAAGATCCAAGACAGTTCAGTACGGGGCGGTTTTCAGTATCTCTGCTTATATGATGTTTAGCGAGGTATATAAAAGCTCTGGAACAGAGAAGTAACCGGTGATTGGTATTAACAAAGCAATTGTAATAGTGTCAGGATGTCAATTCTGAAGCAATATCTACTTCGAATAGCAAAGGGTAACTTTATAGTCTTCTCTGTGATGTCTAATATCTGATAGATAAAACGTAAAATCAATATATATACATCTCTAATCCAGACCTGACTACCTATATGGCAATAAGATGATCTTCGGAGAATTTAACACAGGAATAGTACACTAAATGCAGTCATACTTGATTTACGTAAAAACCATGTGAGTGTTCTTAAACACAGGTTCAATTATGTAGATAATGTGTCAATCAATAAATCTGTGAACCAAAAATCGGCCCCAATTAGTATATCACCAACTAATGGCACGACAAAGACTTACAGGCAATGGTGAAGGTGAATAACCCCTTACCAAAGACAAAGTACCAAGCCGGTTGGGACGATACTTTTAAAGGGCTGGTGAAATGCATATAAGTCGGTAAAGAATCCAGATAGCCAGGACCCTAAATGGCCAACCGGGAAGAATGGAAATATGAAAAAAGAACAAAAATATTTATTTTTAATGAAAGGGCTTAACAATGGATAGACTGCTGACATACAAAATAAGCCGATGTCTTTTCAATCCACAGCAGCTTACCGTTTATTAAAAAACTGTCTGCGTTTATATTTCGATGGCCCGTTCCTAGAACCTGCTTTAACAGTGTCTTCAGTGAACTAATGAGGCGCATGCACGATGTGACAAAATCCAGGTGCCCAGGACCCTAAATTACAGCAGAGTGCAAGATACCAAAAGGTCAACGAAGATGGCGGTAATTAACTTACTGGCATCCAAAGAAACCAATGTCTTTTTAACTTTACGGCAGCTTACCGGTTATTTTAGAGGCTGGTGGTGCTTCTATTCTAAGCACAAATCCCAGATTTACTTAGGAGATTGCCCAATGGTTCCAAATAGAGATTTAACAAAGTGGGTGGAAGGATAGAAACTTGAGGGACGCCTTGAGCTACCGCCAATGAAGATGAAAGACTGTTCACTATTTTGATCATTTGGGATCTGTCCGAGAGGAATGAGGCAAACCATTTAAGCACTGTGCCTTCCAAACCCATTCTCAGTTGAAGAGTGTTAAGGAGAGTGTTGTGATTAACAGTGTTAAAGTCTGCAGAGAGGTCTAGAAGAATCAAAAGACAAGTGTTAGACCTGTCAGCCCTAGGGTGGTCTTCCCCTACATTTTTTTCCCTTTTGCCTCATTATTGACCGCCAATTTTTTGCTTGACATACACTCTGGGTGCCTTCCTGCTGCTAAACAGTGCTGAGGTGCAGGTGCTCTCTCCTAACAACATGATTGCCACAGGCCCCTGCTACTGCGGTGTGGCCACTGTCCTATCTGCGCACTAGCAGTTGGGATAAGGCTGGGACTTAATGCAACTGTAACCTCTTGTCACCGTAGACAGCTCCCTCAGAGTCCCCAGAGCCTTCTAGAACCTTCCAACACACCCCCCAGTTTGGTGCTAGACCTTGCCGCCTTTTTGAAGGGTCACCTGACCTCTGGGTATAAAAGCCAAGTAGGGAAACCTGACAAGTCAGTTACACCACTGGAACTGGGAACCCTCCGCTGGAGTAAAGGCTGCTGAGCTAGGGGATGCTACACTACTGAGGCTGACTGATCCTAGGACCTGCTGCCCCAAGTCAGGTGAGTTACCCTGCCTGCCTGCTGACTTTGCCCTGTGTGAGGGGAACGAGAGACCCCAGCTCCAGTGTGCTTGCCCAGAACTATCACCAACTCTTTTCCTGCAACTAATACCTCCAGTCCATTACCAATGCTGAGACTGGGAAGCGCTGTGCCACTGCTGGGGGCTGGAAAGGGCTGTAACTTAAATGTGCTGCGAGCCTGGGAGTACTACAGCCTCCGATGGATCCTGGGTACGATACATGCGTTGTGACTTCAACGCGCTGTGACTTAAATGTGCTGTGATATCAATCTGCCGTGACTGAAAGGTGCTGTGACCTGAATAAGGCTAGGAGCTGGTCGTGCTGCGAGCTATGACACACTGTGGCCAAACTCACCCCTGCTGCCCCACGCTGTGGAGAGAAGAAGCGCTGGGGCTGAGATCCTCGCTGCGCCCCGGGCACCGCTAGGAGAAGAGACGCTCCGCCCAAGATCACTGCTGTGGCCTGTAATGCAGTTGACAGTCTAGTAGCTGGGGTGGGCGGAGATAGGTGGGCTGAGGGGAAGAGGAGGAGTCAGGACAGGAGGGAGGGTCAGTTAGAGTAGGGACAGGGAAAGTACTGGAAGTGAGTAATAAAGCTCCAGTTGAATACCAAGCAGTGTCTGTATTCATTTGTAGCACGATGCTACAACTGGCGACGAGGGTGGGATGCTAAATTCACTGCTTGCAACACCCTAAGAGAACACCCTGTCCCAGGCAGTGTCGAGGAAAACACTGCCGAGTGGAGCCACGCTGCCGCTTGAAAGACGAGGCCAGCAGCTGGTGACCCTACCCCTCCAGAGACTGTGAGGGAGCCGAGAGGGGCCGCAGAAACGAGCGCTGAATCGCTCGACAGCAAAGAAGCTGATCACGTTAAAACGCGTCTCACGCTGGGCGCGTGTGCCCTGGGTGAGTGGTACGTGTACAGAGATCGGGAGCCCACTCCGACCCTGTGTTGCGCCCAAGAACGAAGAAAAAGTGCCCCCAGAGCAGTGGACGTCGTCCGTGAAGTGCTGCTGGCAAGCGCTGCTGAGCGCGCTACAATTGAAGCCCGGGTGCCGTCGGAGGTCGGAAAACCTCACGCTCGATGCGTGAGCTTTGGCACGCTATCGGCGCAGAAGAGCGGGAACTTAGAAAGTGAGCTGGGAGCCCACCCCAACCTCACCTGATAATCGCAGTGGCTGAAGAAGAGTGAATCCTGGTGTGGACTACCCTTGAAGTCGACCACCGGTGAGTCCTGAGTGAATTGGAGGTGCATGAACCGGGAGAGAAAGCCTCGTGTGTGCCTACAGTGACGGCGGCCATCTAGAAGTCAGGCGCTTCTCAGGACAGAACCCTTGATTATTGCAGAGCGGCCATTTTGAAGTCAGGCACCCGGCAGAAACAAGCATTGATGAGAGCAAATAAACAAGCATTGGCTAATAGAGAGAAACAAGCATTGTCAAGAACAAATAAACAAGCATTGGTGATTGAAAACAAACAAGCATTGATAAGAGCAAACAAACAAGCATTGGCTAACAGAAAGAAACAAGCACTGTCAAGAGCAAATAAACAAGCATTGGTGAGTAGAAACCAACAAGCATTGGCGAAAAGAAACAAACAAGCATTGAAAAGAGCAAATAAACAAGCATTGGCGAATAGAAAATAAACACAAGCATTGGTGAGGATAAATACGGACACAGCGACACAATGACGACCCCAGCCAATTCACCACCGCGAAATGAAGTCAAGGGAGGAACACACCTACGAGCGCCAGAACCCCTGACCGTGACCACCGGAGGGAGCATGGGCCCCAAGTGGCAAGAATGGCTGGAAGACTTTGAAGACTACATCGAGGGGTCCAAAGTAACGGCAGATAAGGAAAAACTAATTGCCCTCCGCAACCTAGCAGGCCGAGAAGTGAGCAAAATAATTAAGGACATTCCACCTACGGATGCTGATACCTACGACAAGGTACGTGAGGCATTAAATAAGAAGTTTCTTCATAAAAGAAACGTGGACTATGAACGTCATATATTCCATCAGGCACGTCAGGGAAAAGAGGAAGCGATGAGTGCATTCATCACCCGGCTACGACGGCTGTGGAGACACTGTGAGTTCGAAACTTTCTCGCCTGATGCTGCCATCAAGTCGCAAATCATAACCGGCTGCCACTCAGAAACACTCAGAAGGCGGCTGCTAAGAAAACCCCATGAGTTGGAAGAGATTGAAGAGATGACCCGCCTGTATGACCAAGCGGAAGAACACGCCGCCACCATTGAAACGGGACACGGTGTGAGCCATGAGAAAGTACACCGCGTCCAGGAACAACACCGTAGCAGACGAAAGTATTCACAAGAGAAGCAATGGAGACCAAGACAATCATCACACCAACGACGCCCGGAATACAGGAGAAAAGAACCAGGGCGAAGAGATCGGAAACCAGAAAGGACTAGACGATGTTACCAATGTGGATATGATTATCCTCATATAGACTCCTGTCCAACTATGGGCCAGCGATGCCGGAAATGTGGGCGATCAAACCACTTCGAAGCAATGTGTGGGGACTACCACAAAGAAAGGCGAGGTGAAACAACGAGATCGTCTCGCTCAGACACAAGAAAACACCACATCCGGGCCGTTCAAGGAGAGCACGTGCGGTCCCCAAACTCATCGCATTCCAGCCGAGAGTCACGCAGATCACATTGGGAACGCAGATCTCCATCTCGAGAGTCGAGATCATCATCTTCCAGGGACTCGGCCTACACTGTGGAATATGTCAACATGATCGCTGATCCTGACCAACTCAAAAGGTATCCACGCCTAGACATAAAAGTGGGGAATCATTACACCAAATTCGTAATGGACAGCGGGGCTTCGCTGAACTACATTCCAGTTACGGAACATGAGAAAATGATTCCGAAGCCTCCATTGACTTATGCACCAGTCCGTGTCTTCACGTGGATGTCCAAAAAACCACTTCCTTGTCTGGGCAAATTCCACACGACTCTCACGCATGACAACATCTCAATACCGGCAGTGATACATGTCATCAAGGGCCCTGAAGCCGACTGCCTACTCAGTCTCCCCACTGCAGAGCGTCTTCGCCTAGTGGAAATCCTGTTCAAAGTCAATGACAATCCAGACTGCATTAGCAAGTTTCCCAAGCTGTTTCAAGGCCTAGGCAAGCTGAAAGGGTGTCAAATCCATCTGCACATCAACGAACGGGTCAAACCTGTCGTGCAACACCCACGACGTGTTCCATTTCATCTGCAAAGTGCCGTCGAGGAAGAGCTGCAGGAACTTTTGTCTGCGGACATCATAGAGCGGACGGATAGCCTGACTCTCTGGGTGTCCCCAGTGGTTATTGTACCTAAGAAAGGGACTCCCAACAAGGTGAGACTATGTGTTGACATGCGCCTGCCGAACACTGCGATTAAAAGGGAGCGACACCCTGGACCGCATTTGAGCGACATGATTGCTGCGCTGAATGGCGCTAAAGTATTCTCAAAGTTGGATTTGAACCAGGGCTATCACCAACTTGAGTTAGACACCGACTATTGCTATATCACCACGTTTGCAACTCACCTAGGACTTTTTAGGTACAAACGGATGAGTTTGTACCTAAAAAGTCTCCTCTGCCGCCGAGATCTTTCAGGAGGCGATCCGGCAAATCATCCAACATATCCCCAACACCTTGAACTATAGCGACGACATCCTGGTTTATGGATCCGATGTTCGTGAGCACGACATCGCTCTCGACCGTGTCTGTCATGCCCTGCTGGAGGCAAACCTTACGTTGAATAAGGAGAATTGTGAGTTTCACCAAGCCACCCTGAAATTCTTTGGACACATCTTCTCAGATGAGGGCATGAAGCCGGATCCGGACAAAATTGCGACTCTGAACAACACCAAGAGCCCGCAAGATGTCAATGACTTGAGATCCTCTTGGGGATGGCCAGTTACTGTGCCCGCTACATCCGTGACTTCGTGACCATCAGTCACCCCCTTCGGGCTTTCACTAAACTGGGTCAACCGTTCGACTGGACCCCTGAGTGCGAGCGAGCATTCAAAGACATCAAGCGTGCTGTGGAATCAGCTGACGCAAAAACAACAAGTGATGGACCGAATGTGGATCAATGTCACACATTCCCCCAGTCAAAAGATCTGGGCCCAAATCCATCGTTTTTTTGCACTCCACACCACCCTGGGTTAGACAATGGCGATATGCAAATCAGCTCTGACCCTGTTGCCCCATGGGAACAGTCCAGTCCGAACTACAAAAGCCATGTCCTTCCCAGAACGGAATCAAGCATCCGAGGACCGGACCGGTTTCGAGGTAACACCTCTCATCAGCCCGGCTAGCTTGACTCCAAGTGGTGTGGAGTGCCTGGGACCCACGTCTGGGCATCCCCAGCGCACTTAGGGCGGCAATTGCAAAAACAACAAGTGATGGACCGAATGTGGATCAATGTCACACATTCCCCCAGTCAAAAGATCTGGGCCCAAATCCATCGTTTTTTTGCACTCCACACCACCCTGGGTTAGACAATGGCGATATGCAAATCAGCTCTGACCCTGTTGCCCCATGGGAACAGTCCAGTCCGAACTACAAAAGCCATGTCCTTCCCAGAACGGAATCAAGCATCCGAGGACCGGACCGGTTTCGAGGTAACACCTCTCATCAGCCCGGCTAGCTTGACTCCAAGTGGTGTGGAGTGCCTGGGACCCACGTCTGGGCATCCCCAGCGCACTTAGGGCGGCAATTGCAAAAACAACAAGTGATGGACCGAATGTGGATCAATGTCACACATTCCCCCAGTCAAAAGATCTGGGCCCAAATCCATCGTTTTTTTGCACTCCACACCACCCTGGGTTAGACAATGGCGATATGCAAATCAGCTCTGACCCTGTTGCCCCATGGGAACAGTCCAGTCCGAACTACAAAAGCCATGTCCTTCCCAGAACGGAATCAAGCATCCGAGGACCGGACCGGTTTCGAGGTAACACCTCTCATCAGCCCGGCTAGCTTGACTCCAAGTGGTGTGGAGTGCCTGGGACCCACGTCTGGGCATCCCCAGCGCACTTAGGGCGGCAATTGCAAAAACAACAAGTGATGGACCGAATGTGGATCAATGTCACACATTCCCCCAGTCAAAAGATCTGGGCCCAAATCCATCGTTTTTTTGCACTCCACACCACCCTGGGTTAGACAATGGCGATATGCAAATCAGCTCTGACCCTGTTGCCCCATGGGAACAGTCCAGTCCGAACTACAAAAGCCATGTCCTTCCCAGAACGGAATCAAGCATCCGAGGACCGGACCGGTTTCGAGGTAACACCTCTCATCAGCCCGGCTAGCTTGACTCCAAGTGGTGTGGAGTGCCTGGGACCCACGTCTGGGCATCCCCAGCGCACTTAGGGCGGCAATTGCAAAAACAACAAGTGATGGACCGAATGTGGATCAATGTCACACATTCCCCCAGTCAAAAGATCTGGGCCCAAATCCATCGTTTCGAATCAGCTGACAGCCTCTCGTACTTCAACCCCCAACGGAAGACTAAGATCACAGTTGACGCCAGCCCCGTTGGCTTAGGGGCCATCTTGGCTCAATATGATAACGACTCTGATCAAAGGCGGATTGTTACCTATGCCAGCCGCAGCCTCTCTGATCCTGGGAAGAAGTACTCACAGCCAGAGAAGGAGAGTTTTGCCATGGTGTGGGCATGCGAACACTTCCATGTTTTCATTTATGGCAAACATTTTACCCTGATCACGGATCATTAGGCGCTAGTCACCATCTATGGCAACCCGAAATCCAAGATGCCTCCGAGAATTGAGAGGTGGGGTCTCAGGCTTCAAGAGTACACTTTCACGATTGTCCACAAACCGGGGAAGGCGGAGAACCCGGCTGACTACATGTCCCGCCACCCTCAGTCGTCTTCAGAATCCAAACCATTGATCGCTGAGGAGTATATCCACTTTGTGGCTGACCAGGCATTGCCACCTGCCATTCCCATGGATGTCATCCGGGAGGTCACCGCCCAAGACACCATCCTGCAAATGGTACTCCACCGGATCCAAACCAACAGATGGAGATATAACCCGCAGGAAGAGGACACCGACCCCATAATCCGGAAAGAGATACAAGCATTTCGGCACGTCTGCGATGAACTGTCAGTCACCACTGACGGAGTCATTCTAAGAGATCATCGACTCGTCATTCCTAATCAATTAAGGCAGGGAGTTGTCAATCTGGCCCATGAAGGTCACAGAGGAGTAGTATCTACCAAGCGCGCGTTAAGAGAACGTGTCTGGTTTCCTTCTCTTGACAAATGGTAGAAGATACCTTGAAAGACTGTCATCTCTGTCAGTTGACCAGCAAAAGCAACCCTCTGGCACCACTGCACATGACCACCTTGCCCAGCGGAGTGTGGCAAGAAGTTGCCATGGACTTTTATGGACCGCTTCAATCTGGGAAGTATGTGGTTGCTATATTCGACGAGTACTCCAGATTTCCTATCGCCCAAATAGTACCGTCCACCAGTGCCTCCTGCACACTCAAGGTGCTTGACGAGGTATTTGCAACCTGGGGTGTTCCCAGAGAGGTTAAAACGGACAATGGGCCCCCATTTAATGGACACGAATTTAGTGCATTTGCAAAGCACATGGACTTCAAGCACAGAAAAGTTACACCACTCTGGCCACAAGCCAACGGCACCGTTGAAAGGTTCATGACTACCATCAAAAGGACCTTCTAGCAAGCGACAGCTGAGAAGAGGGAGCTGCAGGCCGCCCTGAATGAAGTTCTCAGGGCCTACAGGACGACTCCTCACTCAACAACAGGGCAATGCCCCGCGACCCTCATGCTAGGGCGGACAATGAGAAATCGCATCCCGGTATGGGAAGGAGCCCTGCAAGAGGTATTGCCAAGTCACAATCACCAAGAAATGGCCGTGACCGACAGACACAACAAAGACAAAATGAAGGCATACGCCGACGCCAAAAGGAGAGCGAGATCGCCATCCTTGCATGAGGGAGATCACGTCCTTGTCAAACAGGAGCAACAGAAAAAGACTGATTGTCGTTTTCGTGATGAGCCACTGCTGGTTACCCAACAAAAGGGCACCATGCTGACTGCGGAATCTGAACACCGTCGAATTACCAGAAATGTTTCTCACTTCAAGAGGTGTCCTCAAGACATGAAAGAGTCGGTGACGAGCCTGACCAGCACTCCGCCGGCACTTGCAGAATCTGACCCTGGTCACGTGGAAAACAATGGTCAGCAGGATGGGCCCTCATCAAGTGCGTCTACTGGGACCGTGTCTTTGCGACCACGTCGTGACATTCAGCCACCAAAGAGACTCATTGTAGAGATGGACTGAAGCCTGGTTTGTCTGTTTTGTTTTATTAAGAAAAGGGGAGATGTAATGCAGTTGACAGTCTAGTAGCTGGGGTGGGCGGAGATAGGTGGGCTGAGGGGAAGAGGAGGAGTCAGGACAGGATGAGGGTCAGTTAGAGTAGGGACAGGGAAAGTACTGGAAGTGAGTAATAAAGCTCCAGTTGAATACCAAGCAGGGTCTGTATTAATTTGTAGCACGATGCTACATGGCCCCTGAAGGGAGGTGAGGGACACCGCGGTTCCAGCCAAAGCCGCGCTGGGCCTGAATGCGCAAAGGGGAGCGTTGCTAGGCAACCCGGGCACCAGTCGCGTCATCGGCAGCGCCCCCAGGAAGCAGCACCTGGATTGGCTGCCGTACGAGGGACCAGCTCGGAGGTCTGGTCCGCTTCAAGCATCTGCATGAGTGGCTCTGAATGAAGAACGGGAGCCCCGGAATTCCTCCTACCACCCTCCGCAAGGCAGAGAAGTGATCCGCCACCCCAGTCACAGCCCCGAGCAAAGGGAGGACCGGGCTGACTGGGGGTAGGGGCACCCTGCGCCTGCAGATGCCGGCGCTGCTGCAGTGACTGAATTTCCCCCCAGGACTGGAGCAGTGAGTAGGGGAGATCGGGGCCTATGACCCATCCCACGGACATCAGGGATAGCCCCAGGGCTCCTGGTGCCCGAAATAACTGGTACAAGACTCTCAGACACGAGTAAGAACTGTCTGGGAGCTGCCCTCTGCTGTTGTGTCCTCTTTGAATCTGCCATGAGTCTCTGGCTAAGGAATATTGCCTGTATTGAATAGATGCCTAAGAAATATTGGCCGTATTGAATAGATGTCTAAGAAATAGGTCATGTAGTGAATATCTGCCTAGGAAATGCTGCATGTATTGAAGATCTGTCTAAGGATTACTACCTGTAATGAGTGTACATCTGCACTAGTATAGCTACCTAAATGTCATACTTGAATGCACAGTGTTTCCTGCTTTACCTATCTGATTCGAATCAGAAAAGGGGGTGGTGATGAACAGAGTGTCTGAATTAAGCAGACCACTCTTACCCAGTCCAAAGATCAGGGCTTGATCCATCACCGTTATTTATCTCACTGCACCATCCCAGTTCAGAACCTGGCTATATGCAAATCAGTCTGTCCCTGGCCCAGTGCATCATGGGAACAGGGCAGACTAAACTACCAAGCCAATTCTTCACCAGAAAGGAGACAAGCTACCGGGGACCGGTTTCTGGCATTTCAGCCGTCGTCGGCCCGGCTTGCTTGAATCCTGATGGTGCAGTGAGAAAGGGACTCATGTCTGAGTATACCCTGCCACGCCTATAGTGGCCAAAAACGATTCAGAGGGGGTGGTGATGAACAGAGTGTCTGAATTAAGCAGACCACTCTTACCCAGTCCAAAGATCAGGGCTTGATCCATCACCGTTATTTATCTCACTGCACCATCCCAGTTCAGAACCTGGCTATATGCAAATCAGTCTGTCCCTGGCCCAGTGCATCATGGGAACAGGGCAGACTAAACTACCAAGCCAATTCTTCACCAGAAAGGAGACAAGCTACCGGGGACCGGTTTCTGGCATTTCAGCCGTCGTCGGCCCGGCTTGCTTGAATCCTGATGGTGCAGTGAGAAAGGGACTCATGTCTGAGTATACCCTGCCACACCTATAGTGGCCAAAAACGATTCAGAAAAGGGGGTGGTGATGAACAGAGTGTCTGAATTAAGCAGACCACTCTTACCCTGTCCAAAGATCAGGGCTTGATCCATCACCGTTATTTATCTCACTGCACCATCCCAGTTCAGAACCTGGCTATATGCAAATCAGTCTGTCCCTGGCCCAGTGCATCATGGGAACAGGGCAGACTAAACTACCAAGCCAATTCTTCACCAGAAAGGAGACAAGCTACCGGGGACCGGTTTCTGGCATTTCAGCCGTCGTCGGCCCGGCTTGCATGAATCCTGATGGTGCAGTGAGAAAGGGACTCATGTCTGAGTATACCCTGCCACACCTATAGTGGCCAAAAACGATTCAGAAAAGGGGGTGGTGATGAACAGAGTGTCTGAATTAAGCAGACCACTCTTACCCAGTCCAAAGATCAGGGCTTGATCCATCACCGTTATTTATCTCACTGCACCATCCCAGTTCAGAACCTGGCTATATGCAAATCAGTCTGTCCCTGGCCCAGTGCATCATGGGAACAGGGCAGACTAAACTACCAAGCCAATTCTTCACCAGAAAGGAGACAAGCTACCGGGGACCGGTTTCTGGCATTTCAGCCGTCATCGGCCCGGCTTGCTTGAATCCTGATGGTGCAGTGAGAAAGGGACTCATGTCTGAGTATACCCTGCCACATCTATAGTGGCCAAAAACGATTCAGAAAAGGGGGTGATGATGAGCAGAGTGTCTGAATTAAGCAGACCATTCTTACCCAGTCCAAAGATCAGGGCTTGATCCATCACCGTTATTTATCTCACTGCACCATCCCAGTTCAGAACCTGGCTATATGCAAATCAGTCTGTCCCTGGCCCAGTGCATCATGGGAACAGGGCAGACTAAACTACCAAGCCAATTCTTCACCAGAAAGGAGACAAGCTACCGGGGACCGGTTTCTGGCATTTCAGCCATCGTCGGCCCGGCTTGCTTGAATCCTGATGGTGCAGTGAGAAAGGGACTCATGTCTGAGTATACCCTGCCACACCTATAGTGGCCAAAAACGATTCAGAAAAGGGGGTGGTGATGAACATAGTGTCTGAATTAAGCAGACCACTCTTACCCAGTCCAAAGATCAGGGCTTGATCCATCACCGTTATTTATCTCACTGCACCATCCCAGTTCAGAACCTGGCTATATGCAAATCAGTCTGACCCTGGCCCAGTGCATCATGGGAACAGGGCAGACTAAACTACCAAGCCAATTCTTTACCAGAAAGGAGACAAGCTACCGGGGACCGGTTTCTGGCATTTCAGCCGTCGTTGGCCCGGCTTGCTTGAATCCTGATGGTGCAGTAAGAAAGGGACTCATGTCTGCGTATACCCTGCCACACCTATAGTGGCCAAAAACGATTCAGAAAAGGGGGTGGTGATGAACAGATCTAGCCCTGATCTCTTGACTGGGTGAGAGTATTCTGCTTAATTCAGAAACTCTGTCCATCACCACCCCTTGTTGTTAAATATTTTGTCCACCATAAGCGTGGAAGGGTATACTCAGATGTGAGTCCCTTGCTCATTGCACCATCAGGATTCAAGCAAGCCAGGCCGACGACGGCTGAAATGCCAGAAACCGGTCCCCGGAAGCTTGTTTCCTTCCCATTGTAAGAATTGGCTTGGTAGTTTGGTTTTCCCTGTTCCCATCATGCACTGGGACAGGAACAGACTAATTTGCATATAGCCAGGTGAGGTTCCGTGACAATTGTAAGTGGTGTTTTCGACTCGTACGAATATAGTCGAGTTTAGTATCTACGAACCGCAAATGACGAGTTTAGTAAGTGTGCGCAGTTTCGCTGTGCTAACTTAAACCGTTAGTTTGCTACGTGGGTTTTTCATCTGAACCCACGGGTTCCATCTTAGATACGGCATCCATTTTGTCTCTTGCCCTCAAGTAGCCAGCGAACGGACGTTGTCCGCTTCGCGACCCTGGGACTCCCAAGATATTTGCGGAAGACACATGTTCTTTGTAAGTGTCTTTATGATGAGGGGGATGATACTGTAAGGCAGATGGCCCCGCTCGAGGCTCATCTCGCCGTGCCGGTTTATTGTCTCAGCCGTGCATCTCATTAGGCACGTCCCTTTGATGCCTGTAGTTCGTGTTTCCCGATACCTCCCCTTTTACACCCTTTCCAATCTCCCCACTGTTTCCATCTTCCTCTGCACCTGTCCTTGTTCCTTTTTCGATCTGTTTTACTGCTGATTGGAATGTACTAATGGTGGGAAGATGGGTTTTTACAGTTGGGAACCGCCAAATGTTTCCGCACTTATGTTCCGGACCTTATGAGTATCAAAGTGACCAAAGCGACCCCTCTCGGGGATAATTGTGGGAACCGGGTTGTAAACCTTTGTCTGCTATGCAAACCTATGGGAAAATCGTGTATAAAAGGAGCGATCCACAGAACCAATTTGAAGCAGTCTCCCTGAACTACACTCGTTGTACTTCCGTGATCTCTGTGTTTCCCTGCAGCAAATAAACCTTGAATCTTTGACGCCGAAGGAAGTGTCCCGTGTCTCTGTCATTCGTACGCCGGAGCAGGTTACCCACGAAGGTTTCAGGTGTTGTCCCCTGGCACCGCTGGGTCTTAAAGAACCCAGTCCTTCAGTTGGCGCCCATCAGTGGTACCGGTCCAAGCCCGACGATCGTGAGGAACTTCGTGTGAAATCTCCGAGGGAAGGTGCACTCCGCTTCATCGATCCTGTTGTCGAAACAAGTGGCCCGAAGACTTTTCCCGCGAAGATTCCCGCCTCCTGACGGCTGCGACGGACTGCTGCCCTGACTGTAGACCTGTTTTGGCGCCTGGCGTAGACCTTGGTAGAGCGAGACGATTGACGGGCCTTCCTGGTGACGCCATCGATCTTTGAGTTAAGTATTTGTGGGTCGCTCCCAGAGTTCTTGGTTGTGGTTGCTTAGTGGTTGCATGGTTCCATTGCATTTGTAGTTCTTGGTACTTTGTTGTGTTGTTTGACGACTGCAGCCGCCAAAAACCGAGGGTTTTTGCTTTTGCTGGGACTTGGTAAATCCCGTAACCCTTGAAGTTTGTGAAACTCGACTAGTGTGCAAGATGCCTGGTCGCAGTACTTTGTTTAGTTGTTTCAGACGTTGTGGTGCGGATTCCCGACTGGAGGACTCGTGTCCGATACCTCCGGTTGGAACTCCGACTTATGAACTGTACAGTAAACATGGGCTAGGCCCGATTACTTTTAATGATTATTGGATTCGCTATACTAAGAAGGACGGTGTCCTTAGTTGGCCACCTCACGGTAGCTTTGAGACCCCGATCCTAGATAACTTAGAGGCTAAATTGTTCGAGAAAAAGTCAAGGCCGGCCATGTTTGATGCCTTTCGGTTGTGGCGTAAAGAAGCCCGACAGAAAGAAATCAGACAGACTAAACGAAATCAGAGAGATGGTGTTGCTACCATTGTAAAGAAAGCAGAGCAATATCAGCGTGATAAGGAGGTTAAGGAAAAGGAAGTGTTTGATAGACTACAGCGTATGACTATAGATAAATGCTATCCTGCTTTGCCTACGGAGTCGGAAAAGAAGGAAGAAGCAGTTGAGGATCCTTTAATGTCCTATCTTATGAAGTCGCCACCTCCGTATGTACAGGGTACCACAGCTCCTGTGGTTCCCCCTGTACCTATTCTTCCACCTATTCTTCCTCCACCTGTTCCTCAACCTGCACCCGTTCCTCCGACTGTTCCTGCTCCTTTGTCTGTTGCTCTCCCCACTGCTCCTCCGCTTCCACATACTCCTGCTCCCGCTACTGCTCCTGCTCTGTTAACTCCTGCTGTTGCTTCTGTCTCTACTCCTTCGCTTGTTAGTCCTGTGTCCTATACTTCTCCCTCTACTCGTAGTCGTACTTCTCCTCTTGCGGCTAGCTTCTTCCACTCGCTCGGACCTGTTCTTGGGTCCGCTGGTTCCGATGGTCCTCAGAGACGTAGTCAGCTTCCAGGTAACAGGGAACGCGCTTCGCTATATAATATGGCGATGGGTTGGATGACGCATCCCCTTAGAAATCCACCACGTATTGTGCTCGACACGTTTTGTCAATTCAATATACCAACCCAAAGATTCGTGTTCGAAGAAATGTGTAAGGTCCTTCGTGATCAGATATCGGCCGACGCACCTGACGAGGTGCTGACCGCTTTGTCTGATTTGCAGCTTCAGTTCTCGACTGGACTGATAGTGGATACCAACGTTCGACGTGCGGTTGAGCGGTTGCTATCTTTTCGTCCCACTCCTATACCTCAAGCCTTGTTTGTTGAGGATGTTGAAAGACAGCCAGATGAGTCTGGTCAATTTCCTATGCGTGAAGTTCCACCAGTATGGATGCCAGGTGATGCTAATGCTATTCCTATTATTCTGCCACATTTCCAGAGAGTGTGGATCCATCTCCCATGGAAACGATCAGAAGTGTTACAGGTAAAGCAATCTTTGCCTGACCCTCGCAAAAATCCTGCAGGGTACTATAAAGAATTATCGCAGCTCGTAGACGCTACGATAATGAATCTTGCCGATATCGACATGTTGTTCAGCAATGTTGTGCCTCAACCGGTATGGGCTAAGATTCGTCAGGAGAATCACCCAAATGAATTAGGTGGTGATTGGGCTGCCATTGTAGCGGCGGATGGTTTGCAAACTGGTGGTGCTAAACCCGAGCAGTTGATTGCTGCTCTTCCCCAAAGAATAATTACGCTTATGAAAACTCTTATGCCAGCTATGAGAGTGAATTGGGACAAATTGTCAGCTTGTAGACAGAAGAAGGACGAGAGTGTCTCCGACTTCTTTACGAGATTCGAGGAGGCATTCATCGACCATAGTGGCCAGGATATGAGCACTGAGGGTGGTCAACGGTTGTTTGTAGACAAATTTGTTTCAAACTTATTGCCCGATTTGAGCAATAAATTGAAAAATTCGGAAAGTGCGTGGGCCGTTTCTACTTCAGCTCAAATATTGGCTACGGCACAGTATTATGAGAATAGAGAGAAAGAAGAGAACGACCGTGCTGATAAAAAGACGAAAGAACTCAAAACTAAAGTGTTGTTACAGCAGGCCTATCCTCCACGTTCGAATCAGAATGCTTCGCAACAAAATAGATCACAGCCGCAATCGAACCGATCACAATCTCGTAATGACTCCTCTTCCCAAAGATCTTCGTTAGGGTACAATCAATGTGCCTATTGTAGACAGGAGGGTCATATCAAATTCAATTGTCCTGTTCTAAACGATCGTAATAGTGGTAATTCATCTAGAGGAGGTCGTGGTGGTTCACAGCAGACGTCACGCGGTAGGGGTCGTGGTGCTCAGAATGATCGCTCAGATAACTCATCAAATTCCGATAATTGTTTTGATCAACGTGGATCATCGCAAGGACGATCTACGCAGTACAATGTAGACGATTATTACGTCAATCAGGGAACTGACGACAGTAATTACTAGGACAGCCATGGACAAGGAGAGGGAGTGGTATCAGTTCCGGTTGATCAGAGAGGGCCTTACGTCGCAGTTGCTACATCGGGCGTCGTTGAGCCTTTTCTGTTGGACACTGGTGCAGCGAAAAGTTCCATAAAGCATTCGAAACTCCCTGGCGCACCTTTGTCTGGCTTAACAAATGTTTCCGTTGGATTCTCTGGCGCCCCCGTTAGCAATCCAGTTTCGCGCCCTCTGCCCCTTACAATTGGGCCTTGTGAGCTAGAAGCTCCGTTGATTTTGACCACGGGCTGTGGTGAAAATCTTTTGGGTCTGGATTTGCTTAAACGTTTGTATGCAACTTTGTATTGTTCCCCTGCGGGTGTAAAGCTTACGTTGGGAGAGAGGGTTGTCTCTCCTATGTACTTGTCTCTCGATAAGCTTCCACCGGAATTGAGTTCTCTTCCTGCATCTTTGTGGGCAACAGGTCCCAACGACGTGGGCCTGCTTGACATCTCCCCTTATGTTGTTCAGTTGAAATCTAATGTGCGGTTGCCACGTATTCCCCAGTATCGTATCTCTCTTGATGGTGAACGAGCATTGTTAGCGATCATCTATGATTTGATCGAGAAAGACGTTATTGAGGAAACACGGGGAAACGTGTGCAACAGCCCTGTACTGCCCATTCTAAAACGTACTGATCCTTCGAAACCACCTGTTTATCGTTTTGTTATCGATTTACGGGAGGTGAATAAAATTGTGATTCCTCAGTTCCCCGTTGTGCCTGACATCACGGCACTACTGACTCTGATTCCAGCTTCTGCATCTTGGTTTTCGGTGATTGATTTGAAGAATGCGTTCTTCAGCATTCCCATTGCAGAAGAGAGTAGGGACCTTTTCGGTTTCTCTCTTGGTGGACGCAGCTTCCGGTTCAAACGCGCTCCTCAGGGCTACTGTGAGAGTCCATCGATTTACAGTCAAGCCTTGAAGGGTCAACTGGATGCGTTTTCATTGCCGGCTGGTGCGGCCTTAATCCAATATGTCGACGATTTATTGGTAGCTGCAGATACTCAGGACATTTGCAAAATTGCTACGGTATCGCTGCTGCAACATCTCTGCGAGTTAAATCACAAGGTGTCACCTTCTAAACTCCAATATTGTTGTCAAGAAGTAACCTATCTAGGTCACTTATTGTCAAAGGAGGGAAGGCGGTTGACCCCAGAGAGAATTGCAGCAATTGCACGAATGGCTGTGCCAACAACCCAAAGAGATGTGCGTGCCTTTCTAGGTATCACGTCGTACTGCAGGCAATGGATTCCAAATTTTTCATTGCTAGCGAAACCATTGGTGGCTCTTACGTGCAAGGATGTTTCAACTCCTTTACCATGGACGGAAGAATGTCAGAAAAGTTTTTCTGAATTACGTGATTCATTGTGTTCGGCTCCTGTGTTAGGTACTCCTGACTATAGCAAGCCGTTTACACTATATGTTCACGAGAGGGAAGGTTGTGCGTTGAGTGTCTTAACGCAACCTTTTGGTGGTAAGCAACGTCCATGTGCATATTTTTCCTCGACCTTGGACCCGGTAGCTAGAGCATTGCCGAGTTGTTTGAGAGCAACAGCGGCAGCTGCGGTGTCCATCCGACAATCAGCAGGATTGGTCATGGATAATATGCTTACGGTGATGGTTCCGCATGCAGTCGACACTCTTTTAAATCGTACGAAAACTCAGCACTTGACTAGTGCGAGATTGTCTGGGTACGAGTTGACGCTGCTGGCAAGCCACATTCAGATAAAACGTTGTAATGTCCTGAATCCGGCGACTTTGTTACCAATTAGCTCAGAGTCAGATGAAATAAGAGAACACGACTGTTATTTGAGAACAGAAGAGGAAACAAAAGGTCGAGTGGACCTTAAAAACACTCCTTTGGAAGACCCAGATGGAACGCTGTATGTGGATGGTTCATGTTTTAAATTACCGAATGGCGATGTGACTACTGCATATGCTGTTGTAACGTTGAATACTGTTGTTGAGACTGCAAGATTAAATCAGAATTCTGCCCAAGCTGCAGAACTGATCGCTCTCACCAGAGCGTGTGTGTTAGCGAAAGGGAAATGTGTGAATGTGTTTACCGACAGCCAATATGCTTTTGGCGTCGCACATAGCTTTGGACGGTTGTGGAGAGAGAGAGGTTTTCTGACATCGCATGGTACGAAGATTCAGCATGGTCAGCTTGTGAATGATCTTTTGGATGCACTTACGTTGCCTAAGCAGGTAGCGATTGTTAAATGTAGTGCGCATCGTAAGGTGACGGATGATGTTGGTCGTGGTAATGCGTTTGCGGATGAGACTGCTAAGGAGACTGCCCGGAACCTTAGCACTCGAATGTATGTGACGAGTTCGGTTAGGTGGCCTACAGAATCGAGTATGTGTGAGGACACTATCGAGAGTGTGAAAGCGATTCAGAATGAGGCCACCGAGACTGAAAAGATGAAGTGGAAAGAAAGTACGGGAAAGTTGGATGCAAATGGTTGTTGGATTGACTTATCGGATCAGAAAAGATGGATGTTGCCTGATGCGTATGTGCTGGCTGTTGTGACTATGGCGCATGGGTTAGCACATATTAGCGCGAAAGGTATTTGCAAGTTGTTGTCTCCTGTGTGGAAGAATGATGGTATCACAAAATGTGCTGAACGATTGGTTAAGAATTGTATGGTATGTATGTTGTACAATCCTGGTAAGGGAACCCCAACTCCTCCTGGTAGTTTTGCTCCCTCTTCATGTCCCTTTGAGGTGATCCAATTAGACTTCATCCATATGGAGCGATGCAATAACCTGAAATACGTTTTAGTTGTGGTTTGCGCGTTCTCCCGATGGATCGAAGCCTACCCTCTTAAGGACAACACTGCTTTGTCAACTGCGAAAATCCTACTGAAGGAATACTTTCCTCGGTACGGAATGCCTAGAGTTGTGTGGTCCGATAACGGAAGTGAGTTTGTGGGGAGTGTGATGAAGAGTGTGTGTAAGGGCCTTGGAATTAATCAGAAATTCCATAGCGCCAATCATCCCCAGTCAGCTGGTTTGGTTGAAGGGTACAATGGCACCCTTAAACTAAAGCTAGCGAAGATTCAGGCTACGACTGGTCTCTCGTGGCCTGACGCTTTACCCTTAGCATTATTGTCAACAAGGGCAACTGTACACTCCCGAGTAGGGCTCAGTCCCTATGAAATAGTGTTCGGTCGTCCTGCAAATGTTTGGGGGGTCCCTAGACCGGGTGTGTTCTGTGATCTTGAGTATCCAATGTTGATCGATTATCTTCATGACTTGACTGCTAAACTGAGGTTAATTCACCAACAGGTTTACGAAGCATTGCCGACGCAGACGGAGGGTCCAGGCCACCAGCTCCAGCCCGGAGACTGGGTGGTGACGCGCAATTTTTCGCGCAAGAAGAACTTGGAGCCAAGATTCACTGGACCCTACCAGGTCCTCCTTGCCACGAGAACTGCAGTTCGTCTAGAGAGTCGGAAAAACTGGGTGCATGCCACCCATACCAAAAAAGTCCCTATTCCGTTGCCGGCAGACTCGTGGGTGAGGAGAGGCATTGCATCAACTGAAACCGAAGGATTGCCGGCGTTTGTACCTTTCAGCGACGCACAACCTGTCGGAGAATCCTCAGTGCAGCATAAAGACACTGTTGAACATTTGTCATCAAAAGACTCAAGACCAGAACATTCAACTGATCAACAGAACGCTGTCTCTTCAACGGATCCTTTGTTTGACGAACAGACACGTCCTGGGAAAACCCGATACTTTTTGCGATCCAGCACTAAAGACTAATAAAAGATCCTGTTCTGTCCCTTGACAATTGCATTATCCCGTTTTCCACGATCAGTTTGAACACTCGTATCACTGTAATTATTTTTGTATATATACACTGAGTTTCGTTCCTCATATTTTTGCTTCCACAGCTGAGAGACACTTTGCATACACATAATTGTGAACAAAGGCCGTAGGGCCGCGCGTGTACTTCCTTCTGGTTAGTAGGTCGACACTAGGTTAAAGACCGTCGGTTCCTGGGAACTCCTAGGGATTGACTACTGCTACACAGAACGAAGTGCGTCAAGAAACGTTGCGGACGGTCGTAGGGGATGGCATTTTCGAAGCTGATGGACTTGGAAGGAGCTCAAGCGCAAAGGTTCAAGTTGCAACAACTTAGTCGTACCAAATGTTTTATGTTCCAAATATTCTTATTGCTTTTGACTGTTTCTGCATTATTGGCGGGTGGGGTGTATTACATGATGTCTTGTTTCTTATCTCCTGCTATACCTACTCCTACCTCTAATCCTCAATCTACTACTGTTGCATCTCCCCATTCTTTCCATTTCTTACCCGAACACGAACAGGCTAGACGTGCGGAATTCCGCAACAATTCCTTTATTCAGCTCCTTCACCAGCATCAGTTAGTGGTTAACACTACTAATTGTTGGGTGTGTGGGTTGATGCCACATACTACGGATAAGGGAATTCCATATCTGGTGTTACCGTATAGTTCCCAAGGGTCCGCTCGAGCATTTCAAACAATGTTTCGAAGCGCACTAGATTCTCAACCCAATCGAGAGCCACGTTCTCCCTACCTTGGCCCTGGCTCGTACTATAAGCCTTTGTCTATAGCGATAGAAGACTTAGATAGAGATATCTATGAGCCGTCGCTCATTCCAGTGGAAGAGGTACAAGCCTATAGGGTCCTGAGTAAGGTCGAGTACAGTGCGCTCACGAGTGATAAACAGCTTAAAAGCTCGCCTCCGATATGGGTCGTACCCCACATTGGTAATTTTTGTCTAATGGGTCGTGGCCGAAGATCGAAAGCCCGACTTGGAGAGAGTGCTTGCGCTGAAAATTACATGCTGCCGATGATCTCGTCCCCTGTGTTTCTGGCTGCCAAGGGTACCTACTTTGTCTGTCATGATCGTGCGTATGCATGGTTGCCCTCTGACTTCATGGGCTCATGTTTTATCGCAAACTTGTTGCCTCCGACGTTTACTGTAGATGCAGATTATCACAAGACTAGGGTTGTGAGAGGCGTAATTAGCGAAGAGGATACTGCCGGTCAAGAGGCAGGAGACTTTTTCAAGGGTTTCCTCCCGTTTTGGGGACCTATGGTTAATAGTAGGAACCTGAGACAGTTGACTCGAGTGGTAGAATCGACAGCTAATATTACTGCCAGTGCCCTTGGTAATATCACCACAGAACTTCAGGCGGATAGACTTATGACGTTACAAAACCGTATGGTTTTAGACGTGATCTTAGCAGATCGAGGTGGGGTATGTAAGGTGATCCATTCGAGCTGCTGTATTTTCATTCCTGATAACGCTCCGACTGTCTATCAAGCCATCTCGAAGTTGCATAAGATCTCCAAATCCATACACGTGGATGTAGGGGATTGGACGCTACTTGGGTGGTTTTGGGGCCTGATGTCGACTTGGGGTTGGAAGATTCTGATGATCATCGGAGTTGTTGTGGCGTTCCTGTTCACGTGTTGCCTTTGTGTGCAGTGCGGTCCTGCCTTATGTGGCCTCTGCGCTACAACGTGTATGAGACAGCCGCCTGTTACCAATGGAACTCGGTTGGACAGAGCTATGCTACAGCAACATCTAGATGGTCTGATGAATATCGAGTATGATTCCGACTAGTGCTTGCCTACATGAGGGCAAAAGGAGCGTCTGAGGTTCCGTGACAATTGTAAGTGGTGTTTTCGACTCGTACGAATATAGTTGAGTTTAGTATCTACGAACCGCATATGACGAGTTTAGTAAGTGTGCGCAGTTTCGCTGTGCTAACTTAAACCGTTCGTTTGCTACGTGGGTTTTTCATCTGTACCCACGGGTTCCATCTTAGATACGGCATCCATTTTGTCTCTTGCCCTCAAGTAGCCAGCGAACGGACGTTGTCCGCTTCGCGACCCTGGGACTCCCAAGATATTTGCGGAAGACACATGTTCTTTGTAAGTGTCTTTATGAAGAGGGGGATGATACTGTAAGGCAGATGGCCCGCTCGAGGCTCATCTCGCCGTGCCGGTTTATTGTCTCAGCCGTGCATCTCATTAGGCACGTCCCTTTGATGCCTGTAGTTCGTGTTTCCCGATACCTCCCCTTTTACACCCTTTCCAATCTCCCCACTGTTTCCATCTTCCTCTGCACCTGTCCTTGTTCCTTTTTCGATCTGTTTTACTGCTGATTGGAATGTACTAATGGTGGGAAGATGGGTTTTTACAGTTGGGAACCGCCAAATGTTTCTGCACTTATGTTCCGGACCTTATGAGTATCAAAGTGACCAAAGCGACCCCTCTCGGGGATAATTGTGGGAACCGGGTTGTAAACCTTTGTCTGCTATGCAAACCTATGGGAAAATCGTGTATAAAAGGAGTGATCCACAGAACCAATTTGAAGCAGTCTCCCTGAACTACACTCGTTGTACTTCCGTGATCTCTGTGTTTCCCTGCAGCAAATAAACCTTGAATCTTTGACGCCGAAGGAAGTGTCCCGTGTCTCTGTCATTCGTACGCCGGAGCAGGTTACCCACGAAGGTTTCAGGTGTTGTCCCCTGGCACCGCTGGGTCTTAAAGAACCCAGTCCTTCACAGGTTCTGAGCTGGGATGGTGCAGTGAGCTAAAAAACGGTGTTGGATCTAGCCCTGATCTCTTGACTGGGTGAGAGTATTCTGCTTAATTCAGAAACTCTGTCCATCACCACCCCTTGTTGTTAAATATTTTGTCCACCATAAGCGTGGAAGGGTATACTCAGATGTGAGTCCCTTGCTCATTGCACCATCAGGATTCAAGCAAGCCGGGCCGACGACGGCTGAAATGCCAGAAACCGGTCCCCGGAAGCTTGTTTCCATCCCAGTGTAAGAATTGGCTTGGTAGTTTGGTCTGCCCTGTTCCCATCATGCACTGGGACAGGAACAGACTAATTTGCATATAGCCAGGTTCTGAGCTGGGATGGTGCAGTGAGCTAAAAAACGGTGTTGGATCTAGCCCTGATCTCTTGACTGGGTGAGAGTATTCTGCTTAATTCAGAAACTCTGTCGTTCACCACCCCTTGTTGTTAAATATTTTGTCCACCATAAGCGTGGAAGGGTATACTCAGATGTGAGTCCCTTGCTCATTGCACCATCAGGATTCAAGCAAGCCGGGCCGACGACGGCTGAAATGCCAGAAACCGGTCCCCGGAAGCTTGTTTCCTTTCCAGTGTAAGAATTGGCTTGGTAGTTTGGTTTGCCATGTTCCCATCATGCACTGGGACAGGAACAGACTAATTTGCATATAGCCAGGTTCTGAGCTGGGATGGTGCAGTGAGCTAAAAAACGGTGTTGGATCTAGCCCTGATCTCTTGACTGGGTGAGAGTATTCTGTTTAATTCAGAAACTCTGTCCATCACCACCCCTTGTTGTTAAATATTTTGTCCACCATAAGCGTGGAAGGGTATACTCAGATGTCAGTCCTTTGCTCATTGCACAATCAGGATTCAAGCAAGCCGGGCCGACGACGGCTGAAATGCCAGAAACCGGTCCCCGGAAGCTTGTTTCCTTCCCAGTGTAAGAATTGGCTTGGTAGTTTAGTTTGCCCTGTTCCCATCATGCACTGGGACAGGAACAGACTAATTTGCATATAGCCAGGTTCTGAGCTGGGATGGTGCAGTGAGCTAAAAAACGGTGTTGGATTTAGCCCTGATATCTTGACTGGGTGAGAGTATTCTGTTTAATTCAGAAACTCTGTCCATCACCACCCCTTGTTGTTAAATATTACCTATCTGATTCAGCCTGGTTACCGTTAGTGAATACCTGCATAGGAACTGTTGCTTGCATGGACCTGATGTTACAGAAACCGTTTACCCTGCACAATGTGCGAACTTTGCAGTTCTAATCCTGACAAGAAATAGATAAAGATACTTGTTCTTGTAAATGGAACTGGAGTGGTGTCTCCTTATTGTGTGTGCTGTACTATGTTGGTGTGAGAGTGTGCTGCACAGCTACTTGACAGATAGCCTAGAGTGTGCCTACCTGCCTACCGCCAAGCTACCATGTCAGAGTCAGTGGTACCCGGGACTCCGGTTCTAACATTGGTGTTCAGCGGTGGGATGAGGACTTGTGCTTGTGCAGCACCCTACAGTGACTCAGTGTGGTCCACAATCTGACACCTGATGTAATGCAAGCTCAGAATTCTCCCTAATTACCTGATTGTAAGTGCTCGTGTGTTACGCCTGTTACCTACATCCTATTTGTTTTCCCTGAAATTGTCCGAGGCCCTACCTAGCAAGATGGAGTTCGGGCTGGCCAAACAGGAAACACACACGGTGGCGCAGCTTAGGGAGTTCTGCCAGGGGAAGGTGGCGTTCTTCAAGCGAGGCGCCAAGAGAGAGGAGCTTCAAAAATCCTTGAGAGCATGGGCATTGGACTACCAGGAATGGAGGGGGGACGAGGGGCAGGGAGAGCTGGACCTACTGCACATAGATACTAGCAACAATGTATTGCCAGGGAGACGTTCCAGTGCAGGCTGTAGTGTCTCAGTGAGGAGTTTGTCTGTAGAGGAATTCGAGGACAGGAGGGAGGAGAGACAATTTAAGCTACAGCTTGCCAGGTTAGAGAAGGATCATGAAGAGAAGAGGCTCGCTATGGAGGAGAGAAAGCTTGTCCATGAGCTTAGCCTGAAGGAGATGGAAATCAAAGCCCTACAAATAGGGGCTAACAGCAACGCAAATGGCGGCAGTGTACCTATTGAAGCTCCACGGGAGTCTAGGTTCTACATGCCCAAAGATGTGGTGGCCAGTTTTAATGTGGGGGACGATATCGACAAGTGGCTAGTGGCCTATGAGGTATCCTTAACAGCCAATGGGGTCCCCGAGAGTTACTGGGGGGGGGGGGGGGGGGGGTAGCCTGTATAGGTACATGCCTCCGGTGGGGAGGGACACACTCTTGACACTAGACAAGGCAGAGCAGACCAGTTATCCTGTTAAGAGGGAGGCGTTGCTTAAGAAGTTTGGTCTTACCCCTGAGAAGTACTGGCAGAAGTTTAGAAATACTGGAACATATGTGTAGAAGGAGGAACCTCTCACGAAGACATGCGCTCAATTAGCATATTCTTCAATATTTACAGAATATGCTCTTATGAAAGACAATAAGAATGAAATATCTTCATATAATAAATAATTGATGAACCATGGTAAAAGCTTTACTGGATTAATTCATTGATGAAAAAAAGTCAATTATAAAGAAGTGAAGAAACCTAACAGTTTCCAGTACTAATTGAGCGCAAGTCTTCGTGAGAGGTTCCTCCTTCCACACATATGTTCCAGTATGTATGGCTGCCAAACTAAGTGAATGAGAGCTAGATGCCGAGTTACAGCTTGTTCAAGGAAAGCGAGCGCGAGTAATAAGGACTGAGGAAAGCGGTGCCTGCATGGTTAGAAAGCGTTTACCGCTGCAACCGATTAGAACATGAACAGCCCAAGCGAGGAATCCCTCAGAGCAGGCTGTAATACAAGACTGAAAATTAACTCCCATTTGGTGGAAACGTAGGATCACGAGAATGGTCCAGTAAGATCCCGAAGAGAAAAGAAACTCAGTCAGAACTAATACTCTACCCTTGACCGGCGGCTGCTGGTTCAACAGATATCCCGTATTAAGACAGAGCCCTGATGAGAATCCGTAGAGTTGACATACCGGATTCGAAACGCGTTGGCGTAAAAAGATTAGCCATTTATTGGTTGAATGGACTGAATGAATTAATTTGAAGTCTATTTTTCCTTTTTTGAACTGCCTACATTTAACTGTAGTTCATTGATTTATGATTGTCATCAAGTTTATACTTTTGACTCTAGTCTTTATGGAATTACGGATGATTTTTTCTTCGTAGTATGAATATTTGAGTGTATATATATCAGAGCAATTCACTTGTATAATACAACTAGTTATGTGTATGTGTTTGTGTTGTAAATAATTGTGAATTATAAATATTGTATATAAGGTGTACAAAACGATAAGGTGTCCCTTTCATACATCGATACTAAAAAAAGACAAAAAATAAATAAATAATAAAAGGGTTAGAGTGATATACCCGTACGAACCAGGAAGTCTCTTATGGTTTGTTCCCTCAAAAATAGAGGATTTAAGTAAGTGTGTGGCTGGCAATCTGTGTACTTACCAGTATGTCCAAGGCACGGCTTAGGCACCGTGTGTCAGACATAGCGCCAGCCCTAGATTGTTGATCTTCGGATTTTTGATTCTAAGAGTGCAAAGGGATCACATCTCTATTAGAAGTTTAGAAATAGCCACAAACTTCCCACACAGAACTGGGTAGATTTCCTGGACTATGCCCACAAAGCATTGGAGGGTTGGGTGCGGGGCAGAGAGGTGACTGATTATGAAGGGCTGTACGATTTGTTTTTAAGAGAGCACCTTCTAGATAAATGTTTTCCAGAGCTGCGCCAACACCTGGTGGACCGCTAGTTGACCGACCCGAGGAAGCTTGCGGAGGAGGCGGATACCTGGTCAGTACCAGCGTGTCCCACAAGGGATCCGGGGGGGACCCCCAGAAGGGTAAACAGGGTTTCCCCCAGAAGAGAGAGGAGGGAGATAAAAAGGAGTTCTCCAAAGGCACCAAAAACAGACCGCAAGGGAGAGGGTTTGGATCCCAGCCCCAATCTAGCTACCAGAAGCCTACTTATCCTGACAGAAGTCAGCAGCCCAAGAATGTCCAGTGCTATGAGTGCGGGAAGGTTGGACACTATAAGGGGGATCCCCAGTGTCGCAAAAGGACCCCAGCCCCTACTGGAGGTAAGAACCCCGGGGTGGCGAGTGTGGCGCTGGGGGAGGAGTTGTCCCTAGGGAGAGGGGTAAGTTGGCAGGCTTGACCCTAGTATACCTGGGAGTCAGGGAGATGGTCCCACAGACCCAGGTACCCTCAAATACTGCTAAGTACTGGCAGAGTGTCCTTGTCAACGGGCAGGGGGTGGAGGATCTGAGGGACTCAGGGGCCAGCATGACGATGGTAAGGAGACAGCTAGTGTCCCCGGAGCAAGTGATTCCTGATGTATTCCACAATGTTGTGATGGCTGATAACAATGTGGGTAACTACCCCGTGGCCTAAGTTCCCTTTGAGTGGGGAGGGGTTTCAGGCCTTTTGAGAGTCGCAGTGAGCCCTGCCTTGCCAGTCGACTGTTTGTTGGGAAACGATCTTGAGCATTCTGCCTGGAAGGAGGTAGAGTTCAAAGCACACACAGAGATGCTGGGACTACCAGAATGGACCTGTGCGATCACACGGTCCATGGCTGCCTAGCGAGGGAATCAACCAGGGCTGGAGTCTGGGACAATGGCCAAGCCCACTACTGACCAGGAAGACTCCTTGGAGAACGCACCCTGTGAGATGGATGGGGCACCCGCTGCGGTGGCACCAGAGTCCCAGGAGGGTGACGTTGTTCCTGTGGGGGACTTGCCAACCCCTGCAGAGTGGCAGGTGGAAGGAGGGCCTACCCGGGAGGAATTCTGTCAGGCACAGAAGGAGTGCCCCACCCTTGAGGGCAGGCGGCGACAGGCCGAAGCCCAAGCAGCCGGAAATACTGCTGGAAACTACCATATCTACTGGGAGGATGGCCTTCTTTAAAGTGAGCCCACGGCTCCGGTGCATGGGTCCTCAAGGGCCTTAGTGGTCCCCCAATGCTATTGAGCCTTTTTGCTGGAGTTAGTGCATGAGATCCCCCTGGCAGGACACCTGGGCTAAGATAAACCTTTTGCTTGTCTGGTACCACACTTCTATTGGCCCAGGATGAGGATTGCTTCTGATGCCTTTTGCAAGACCTGCATGACTTGCCAGGCGGGAAGACAGGGACCAAATTGGATGTCCCCCTGGAACCACCACTGGTCGTTGGTACTCCTTTTGAGCGGCGGGCATCGACATTGTTGGGCCTATGGATCACTGGGGAACCCTTCCTGGCTATCCCTGTGAGATGGTCCCTACTGGGTATCTCCAAGGTGAAACCAGGCATCCCCGGCGAATTTGGGGGGCTGTTGTAGAGATGAGGCAAGCTAATGCCCAGAGTTGCCGAGTGTGATCCCTGGTTAGAGTAGGGACCGAGGCGAGAATTATCGAGTCCGCTGACCCTGGTCCACGACCCTGCCGTGTCGGGAATTAAAACCTGGTCCCGGGCCGTTCTCTGCTTCCGGGTCTGCCGCCTCTAACCAGTGAGCCACATCACTCCGCTGTGGTGAGCTACATGTTGGCGTTCCGCAGCCAGATGGCTAAGTTGTGGAAAGGAGGCATCCAACAACTTGGAGGCCAGCCAAGAAGTCATGAAAGAGTGGTACAACCAGAATGCCCATCCAGTGGAACTGGATACTGGACAGAAGGTGTGGGTCATGGAGCCCTGAGAGCTTAGTGCCCTCCAGGACCGGTGGCCTGGCCCGTACGAGATCCTGGAGAAGAAGGGCCAGACCACGTACATGGTGGATCTTAAGACCCCTAGGCAATCCCACCGAGTGTTACATGTCAATCGCCTCAAGTCGCACCATGAGAGTTCTGAACTTACCCTACTGAAGTTAAGTGATGGGAGCGAGGAGGAGGAGAGCGAGCCTCTTCCGGAGCTTCTGACATCCCAAGAGAAAGATGGATCAGTGGAGGGAGTGGTCCTCTCCTCTTCCCTGAAGCCGGAGCAACAGAGGGACTTCTGCCAGGTATTGGAGCAGTAATCTTCCTTGTTCTCCCTCATTCCTGGGATCGCCCACCTGTGTACCCATGACATGGACACAGGGGCAGCCCCCTGTCAAGACCGAGTCTTATCGGCTGTCAGATAAAGAGAAGGCCAGCATCCAGAGAGAAGTCAGCAAGATGCTGGAGCTGGAAGTGATCAAGCAGCCAAGCAGCCCCTGGACCAGTCCGGTGGTGTTGGTACCGAAAGCGGCCCCACCGGGCGCCACACCTGAACTTCGGTCCTGTGTGGACTATCGAGGACTTAACTCCATGACCAAGACGGATGCTCACCCGATCCCTAGGGCAGATGAGCTCATTGACCGGCTGGGGGCCGCACAATACTTAAGTACCTTTGACCTCACGTCAGGATACTGGCAAATTGCCCTGACGGACAGAGCCAAGGAGAAGACTGTGTTCCACCCCAGAGAACCACTTCCAATTTAAAGTGATGCCCTTTGGAATTAAAAACGCTCCTGCCACCTTTCAGCGGTTGGTAAACCAGGTGCTTTCTGGCCTATAGGCCTTCTCTGCTGCCTACCTGGATGACATAGCTGTCTTCAGCAGCAGCTGGGAGGACCATCTGGAGCATCTTCAGGAGGTGCTGCGGGCCCTGCAGTGGGCCCGCCTGACCATCAAGGCCAGCAAATGCCAGATCGGACAGGGGTCTACCTACGACACCTGGTAGGCGGGGGTAAGGGGCAGCCCCCTCCAGGCCAAGATCGAGACCATTCTAGCCTGGAGCACCCAAAACCAAGATGGAGGTCAGGGCTTTCCTGGGCCTCACCGGTTACTTCTGCCGGTTTATCAAGGGCTATGGCACCATCGTAGCTTCCTTGACCGAACTCACTTCCAAGAAGCAACCGAGAAAAGTGATTTGGACTAAAGCTTGCCAGAAAGCTTTCGATTCCCTCAAGCAAGGTGTTTGCACTGCTCTAATGCTTAGGACTTCAGCAAGGAATTTATTGTTCAAACGGACGCCTCAGAACATGGCATTGGGGCAGTACTCTCGCAACTCAACGAGGAGGGCCTAGACCAGCCTGTGGACTTCATATCCAGGAGGCTACTCCCCCGGGAACAGCGGTGGAGTACTATCGAGCGAGAAGCTTTTGCTGTAGGTTGGGCCTTGAAGAGGCCATATCTCTTTGCCTCTCACTTCCTGATTCAGACCGACCACCACCCCCTTCCGCTGGCTCATGTAAATGAGGGGCAAAAACCCTAAATTGTTGAGGTGGTCCATTTCCCTCCAGGGTATGGACTTCAGGGTGGAACACCGACTCGGATTAGACCACGCCAATGCTGACGGTCTCTCTAGGTTCTACCGCCTTAGTGATGAGAACTCCCTAGAGGTTGGGTAGCTCTCCCCACTTTCGGCTGGGGGGACGCGCTTTACACCTGTCAGCCTTAGGGTGATCTTCTCCTATATTTCTTTCCCTTTTGCCTTGTTATTGACGGTAATTTTTTTGCTGGACATAAAACTCTGGGCACCTGACCGCTGCTAAACAGTGCTGAGGTGCAAGTGCTCTCTCCTAAAAACATGGCTGCCACAGGCCCCTGCTACTGTGGTGTGGCCACTGCCCTATCTGCGCACTAGCAGTTGGGATAAGACTGGGACTTAATGCAACTGTAACCTTGACCGTCCCGCCTCTTATCACCATGGACAGACACCCCAGAGTCCCCAGAGCTTTCTAGAACCATCCAACTCCCCCCAGTTTGGTGCTAGAACTTGCCGCCTTTTTGAAGGGTCACCTGACCTAGGGGTATAAAAGCCAAGGAGGGAAACCTGACAAGTCAGTTACACCACTGGACCTGGGGACCCTCCGCTGGAGTAAAGGCTGCTGAGCTAGGGGAATGCTACACTACTGAGGCTGACTGATCCTAGGACCAGCTGCCCCAAGTCAGATGAGGTACCCTGCCTGCCTGTTGACCTTGCCCTGTGTGAGGGGAACCAGGGACCCCAGCTCCAGTGTGCTTGCCCAGAACTATCTCCAACTCTTTTCCTGCAACTAATACCTGCAACTAATCGGTCCATTCCACTACCAGCACTGAGACTGGTCAAAGCGCTGTGCCGCTGCTGGGGGCACCCCCTCTAGGGTACTGGAAAGGGCTGTGACTTAAATGTGCTGCAAGCCTGGGAGTACTACCGCCACAGGGAGGCCCCTAAGGTACGATACATGCGCTGTGACTTCAACGCACTGTGACTTAAATGTGCTGTGATCTCAATGTGCCGTGACTGAAAGGCGCTGTGACCTGAATGTGCTAGGAGCTAGTCATGCCGCGAGCTATGACATGCTGTGGCCAAAGTCACCGGCGCTGCCCACAAGCTGTGGAGAGAAAAAGCGCTGGGGCTGAGATCATCGCCGTGGCCCGGGCGCCGCTAGCAGGAGAGACGCTGCGCCCAAGATCACCGCCGCGGCCCCTGAAGGGAGGTGAGGGATGCCGCGGACGCGCTTAGAGGCAAAAGTGTTACGGTAAAGATCAGCTCTTGAAGCGCCTGGTAAAGGGCTTCTCACGCATTTTCCACGCCTTAATAATTAGCCACTGCCTTTATGTCTAATTTGTTTTATTGATCCTTTGCTCACAAAGTGTTTTTATCCCCACATTTATCGCCGCATATCCTGATATTTTTAAAACTCATATCACTTACTGCAATTTACTTGGTTAGCACGCTTTCTTCTCCGGTCCACCACGGATGCTTCCGGTTGTGTTTAGGGAGGTAAATGCAGACCGGTAGTGTTGCAGGCACCATTGTTGCAGTCAGCAGTCTAGTTTCTTAGCCTGGCTGCATAAATGGAGATGCTCGCCCTGATGCGTAGCGGGCGCGCCAAAGGCAAGCCCGTCTGCGCCTGTCGCACCTGGACCAGGCCCAGGGCCGGGAACCCTGGACCAATCAACCCAGACAAGCCCAAAATAACTTTATCCTACTTCAGTAATCAGTTAAAAGATATCCATCATTTCGCCAACACCCCCTCCTGCTCTCGTCTCCATTCCTGTTCATTAGAAAACAACTCAGCCTTTAGCTGCCCCTTTTCGCTGAACATCTACAATAAGTCAAGAAACGCCCGGCCTGATCATCTCACATCAACCAAGATGACATATACTCTGCACTCATAAACTCGCGTTCTCTTCCCAAACGCAAATATGAATTAGGGAACTTCCTAACAAATCATAGCTTAGACATCTTATTCGTAACCGAAACCTGGGGAGACCCATCTTCTGGCCCAGACTTCTGTACCACAACACCTGAAGGATACTTTGTAGTTAGGCAGGACAGAATCAATAAAAAAGGGGGCGGATTGGCAATCATTTATCGTGATAAATATCTGGTTAGGACAGAAACAATCCCCACCACAACATGTGAAGCTGTAACATTCACAATAAAGCTCAATTATTCTCAATCCATTAAAGGAACCCTCAGATACCACCCCCAGGCCCACGATCAGACTTCCTTTCCTCCCTAGGCAGCCTACTTGAACCCGTAGCAGGGGAAACAGATTTCACCATCTTGGGTGATTTCAATTTCCATCTGGAAAACCTGGATGACAAGGACACGGTCACCCTGCTTACAGAACTGGATGCCATTGACCTTCGCCAATTGGTTGCCAGCCCGACGCACAAAGCTGGGCATACCCTTGACGGGCTTTTTACAAATAACACAAAGTTATCACTAAACAAAACCATACCCCTTACTTGGACCGATCACTGGGAAGTCTTTTTTAACATTCAGGCTAATAAAACTCCCCCACCACACTGTCCCAAACGGCCTATTCAATTTAGAGCCTGGAGCCGCATAGATCAGGGGCTCCTCAAATCTCATCTATCATCATCCAACTATGATCCCACACCAGACCCAACATTAGCCTCCTCCAATTACTTAGACTGGTTGCACAAAGCATTTGATGCTCTAGTACCTATGAAAAATCTCTCAAAAAGCAGAACTACTGCGTCAGCACCTTGGTTCTCCGACGCCCTTAGACTGGAAAAACAACGCTGTAAGAACCTCGAGAGACGCTGGTGCAGAGACTTAACACAGCCAACAAAGCCTGCTATAAAATGGCCATCTTCCAAAATAAACAGCTCATCATCTCAGAAAAAAGCAAATATTACACAAATCAAAAAGAAATGGCCCAAGACTCCACTAAATTACTCTTCCAGGTAGTTATAAAAATATCAAGATCTAAAGTAAACCCTCCACCAGCACCCTCCCAGGACCCGTGTAACTCCTTAGCTAGCGCATTTCAAGAAAAAGTCAGCAAAATATATGACAACTTCGCCACGCAACCAAAAAATTATTTTCCGACCCCTATTGATAATCGTAACAATTCTCCTTCCTTCTCGTAATTTAAACAAGTTTCATCCAAACAAATTTATGACCTCATCCTCACCATCAAATCAGGTTCCCCTACAGATCCATGCTCAGCCTCAGTATCAAAACTCATTACTTATCAACTAGCCCCTAAACTCACAGACATTTGTAATGCCATGTTCAACACCGGTATCTACCCAGCAACCTGAAAAAAGGCAACCATTAAACCTCTACTGAAGAAACAGCATCTCGACCCGCTAGACACAAAGAATTACAGACCCATCACGAGCCTCCCCTTCCCAGCTGAAATGTTTGAAAAAAGTAATGAATATACAGCTAGCTCATTTCATCGAAGAAAACAATCTCTTGGATGAGACACAATTCAGCATTAGGAAAGGCCACGGCACAGAAACCGCCCTTATCAAAGCGGCAGAGAAAATCAGATCCACCCGAGACCAAGGTGGAGCAGCAGTTTTGATACTGCTGGATCTATCAGCAGCTTTTGACACAGTCGATCATGCCACCCAGATCGACCATGTCTAAAACATGGGCATTAAACTCAAAGCCAAAGATTTACTGGCTTCATTCCTGGCCAATCGCACTCAGCTAGTGAGTCTAGGCAAATATAACTCCTCGCCATTTACCCTCCCATGAGGTGTGCTACAAGGATCATCCTTGAGTCTGGCACTGTTTAATATCTATGTGTCTGACCTGGCCAAGGTCATCAAGGCCCATGGGATGGGGTTGACATCTTACGCCGATGACACATAGCTGGTGCTTGCAATTAACAACGATGAAGGAGCAATTGCGGCCAGTTTTCAAACTGGTATGCTCGCCATCAGCTCCTGGATGGCCAAAAATTTGCCTAAAGTTAAACTCTGACAAAACGGAGGTAATGATTTTTGACAATTTACACCCAACATGGTCCCCCACATGGTGGCCTACCACCTTGGGACCTCCACCCCCTCCAGTACTGAAAGTAAGAAACCTGGGCGTCATGTTTGTCGATAAACTAACATTCTCAGCTCATGTCAATGCCATCGTCTCGTCTTCTTTTTACACACTAAGAATGATCAAGAAACTGCTACCCTTCCTTCCACCCAGCGCAGGAAAAACCCTGATTGGCACCCTAGTCATGTCCAAAATTGACTATTGAACGGCCTGCTCTTGAACGCCCAGAAAAAGATCACTAACAAACTACAGGTGGTGCAGAATGCCGCTGCAAGGTTAATAACAGGTACCCCCAACTACAAATCCATCTACCTGGTGGTGCGAAACTTGCACTGGCTACCAATCACAAGTCGCATAAAATTTAAGGCCTTCTGCATTGCCTTCAAAGCCATTCATAACACCGGGCCGTACTTTCTAAAAAAAGCCTTCTGTGCTCACTTGCCAAGCAGAACACTACGATCCTCAACTGCCAACCTCCTTATGATTCCCTGCACAAATAAGGTTGCCTGGGGGGACAAAGATTCACCGTTGCTACAGCCAGACTGTGGAACACCCTCCCTCAGCAAATTAAATCTTGCCCAATGCTACCGCCTTTCAGGAAGCTAATGAAAACCTGGCTTTTCAACCAATGAGCAGCACACCACTTCACTACTGCCTCTTCCGTCTATAGCGCTGAGACACCCACGGGTATTTGAGCGCTCTATAAATTGATTAAATAAAGAAATGTGCGAACTTTGCAGTTCTAATCCTGACAAGAAATAGATAGAGATACTTGTTCTTGTAAATGGAACTGGAGTGGTGTCTCCTTATTGTGTGTGCTTTACTGTGTCGGTGTGAGAGTGTGCTGCACAACTACTTCACACATAGCCTCGGGTGTGCCTACCTGCCTTGCGCCAAGCTACCGTGTCGGAGTCAGTGGTGCCCGGGACCCCGGTTCTAACAACAAGACTCCCCTGAATCGAGTATACGCAGCGCATGGTCGATCATGTACAGCAGGGCTGTTTCAGTGCTGCAGTCAATGAAGTAAGGAGAGCATCATTAGACAGCACTCCATTGTTGAAGTCTCTGATCATCAGTTTGTTCCAGGGTCCTCAGCATCCCTTTTCCCGTCCCCAGTGTGACAAGGACCCACACGAAGGAACACGATAAGACAGTAGCATTGACCAAACACAAGCTGTTTATTCATATAATAAGACCTCATCCAATCAGCATCCAACCTGCTTCACCCTGCTCCTTACACTGTCACCCTGTTGTAAATAATCCAGGTTCTCAGTATGAAGTTCCAGAAGTAGGTTTATTGCCAAAGTAGATAAAACAGCTTAACAACCACAGGGACTGGCTACAAGCACAGTCAAGCTTCAACTGATTCCCCATAGAACCTCCTACTGAGAAGTGTAAATACATTCCAAGTTCCACAACACAATTCTACAGCTTAAACAAGTGAATAGGAATACCACACACCTCCCTCTTTTGAAAACAAAACCAAGAAAACACAAAAAAAACGAACAACTAACATAATCTTTCATTTTTACAGGAGGATGTATAACACGAGAACTTTTTCTCACAACATTTTCTTCAACCCTTTGTACAGAATCCCCCCATATGCCTTGATCATTATTAACATTTCCTACAACAACACAAGAATCATTTATTACATCAGTATTGACACTCGCATCATTTATTACATCAGTATTGACACTCGCATTAACCACAACATTTTGAGTGTCCTGCAGAGTATCGAAGTTATCCATAAAATTTTGAACTTCCTCCTCATCACACGCACGAGAAACCAATTTTTTAGAATTTAAAAAAGACTTGTCAGACCTAACAACAGATACTCGCCTAAAATGCCAAATTTTCCCTCCTTCAACACGCACAGCTTTGCTAAAAACCTCTGTTACTTTAATAGGATCAGACCACTTTGCCCATCTCTTAGAAGAAGAACCTCCAAATTTAACATGAACCAAATCACCAATTCTAACTTTATGAACAGTCCCCTTCCGGTTGGAACTTTTACACATTTTCTCTTGGTACCTTTTAACACGTTTCCTCACCTTGTTAATATCCAAACTAGATGTACTAGATTCATCAGATTTTAACCACCAAGGCAACAGCTTAGAACCAGCTTTTCTCCCTCTTAATAACTCAAATGGAGAACAACCAGTCACAGAATTAGGTGAAATGCGATAAGTGAGCAAGGTAGCACGTAATGCTTTCTTTCAATCCAAATTGATCTTAACCGCTAATTGAATCAACTCTTTGGCCACTCTATTGAAGCGCTCAACTTAACCGTTGCCCTATGGATTATAGTTAGAAAGTCTCTTGTGAATAATACCTTGTTCTTTAAAGAACAATTCAATTTCATTACTTACAAATTGTGTACCATTGTCAGAAACTATTTCCGAAGGTAAACCCTCACGACTGAACACATTATTTAGAAAATCTATAACTTGACTAGAAGTGACCCTTTCCACAGTTTTAATCTCAAGCCATTTAGAGAAATAGTCAATCAAAACCAAACCATAAACTTCCTTACTAACAGAAATGTTTAAAGGACCAATTATATCAATACCTAATTTTCTCCACGGCCCCTGTGAATATTCAATAGGAGAAACCTGTACCGACAATGGTTTCACAGTTTTATCACTATCAGAACATGGAACACAATTCCTTACCCATCTGTCAACAATAGCATCCATTGAAGGCCACCAATAATATTCTCGTAAACACCTTTTGGTAGTTGACATACCCATGTGACCTTCATGAGCAATCTTGATAAGATCTTCCCTAACAGAGAATGGGGGAACAATTTTATCACCTCTAGTGATAATATCATGTGAACACATAAGTTCATCCTTGACTTTAAAAAATGAACTTGAATCCCCTGACAACTTCCTTTCTTCAGGCCAGCCATTACTTAAGTAGTTTCTAAGCGAACATAGAATATTATCTTCTGACATAGCTTTTATCCACACATCCTCTGAAATCACTTTAATATCATTCCCAATTATATCTTGCATGGTATAAGCTACATCACATTCCTCAAAATGCTCATTATCTTGGTGAGGTAAAGCTAACCTTGACATGCAATCCGCATGAACATTAAGTCTACCTGGAATATACTCCACCGTGCACTGATACTCTTGTAATTTAGCCGCCAATCTAGCCAATCGAGCCGTTAGCACTCTGCCACCATCTGCAGCTAACATATTCACTAGGGGTTTATGGTCAGTCCTCAGCAAGAATTTAGTGCCCCACAAAAACTGACGAAAATGTTGAGCAGCCCAGGTACATGCCAATAGTTCTTTTTCTATCGTTGAATAATTATATTCAGCACCTCTTAGAGTTCTTGATGCATAAGACACAATGTTCTCTTCGCCATCATTCTTTTGTAAAAGAACAGCTCCTAAACCAGTATTACTAGCATCTACAGCTACAAAAAAAGGAGGCAGAACAAATTTCTTTTATCAACTCATCAAATTGCACTTGCTGCTCATTACTCCATAAAAAGTTAGCATTTTTCTTGAGTAACAATCGTAAAGAAGACACTTTAGATGCATAGTTTTTTTACAAATTTGCTGAAATATTTTGGCAGCCCTAAAAAGTAAAACAATTGTTCCTTATTAATTGGGGCAGGTGCTTTAGAGATACTGGAAATGTGATCAAATTTAGGCTTAATACCATCCTTCGATATCTCGTGCCCCAAGTATTCCACTTTCTCTTGTTTGAATTTACACTTAGAAAATTTAAGTGTTAAACCTTTTGATTGTATGCTGTTCAACACTTTTTTTAAATTAACATCATGTTGTACGACATCATTCCTATAGACTAAAATGTCATCTTGAAATGCAATGGCCCCTTTACAACCTTCAAGCATTTCTTTCATTAGCCGTTGAAGAACAGAGAGCAGCACTAGCGAGTCCAAATGGCTTACTCAAATAGCGAAACATCCCCTCTGGTGTCACAAAAGCTGTTAAATTCTTAGACTCGTCTTCTAACACTACTTGGTGATACGCACATGCGAGATCTAAAGTAGAAAAAACACAAGCACCTGAAAGAGTAGAAATTAGTTCATTGATTTTAGGTAACGGATGCTTGTCAGTCCAGATTTCTTTATTCAAACTGCGAAGATCCACACATAAGCGGAGTTCGCCATTGCTTTTAAGAGAAAGAACAATTGGAGAAACCCAAGGTGAAGATTCAATGGGTTCAATGATATTAGATTTAACTAGATCATTAAGAATACCTTTTAATTTGTCACAATATGCTAAAGAAAGGCACATTCCTAACTCTATGCCTGATGGGCACTGCGTTATCCTTAAGTACAATTTTTAAGTTTACACTGAGCATATTTTCCCAATTTTTCCTTAAAAACATTTGGAAACATATTTTTTATGTCAGAAACAAAATCTCCATTATCTGAAGATACAATGTAAACCGGTAGTGAAGCATTGGGAACTAATTTAATACCCATTTCTTTTTAGTGAGGCCATCCCAAAATAGACTCTCCCTTGCGAGCTATATATATCTTCGCTTTAGTAGACCTATCTTTGAAACTGACCTCAGCCCAAAAAAAACCTTCTAAAATGATTTTATGACCAGAATAACTACCTGGTTTTCTGTCAGGGCTTAAAAATTCTCTATTAGGCCACAATTCCTCAAAAATATCTTTACTAATTATAAAATACCAGGCACAAGAGTCCACCATCATGGAAATTTCTTTACCATCAATGTTAAAAATACCCGAAGGAAAACCTTTACAGTTGTTGGAAGAGATACATGAAATACAATTAATTCACAAAATTCTTGAAATGTCTCCTCATCGTCTAAAGTAACACAATTTACCTTCTGAAGAAAACGGCACATTTTACCAAAATGTCCACTTTTCTTACATTTTACGCAAATTTTATTTAATGCGGGGCAACTCTTAAAATTTCCTACATGGTCAAAAATTCCACATCTATAACATATTATGAATGTACGTCTGTTACCCAATTTATTCTCCTTCATAACACCATCTTTTTTGTTAGGATAAAAGGATTTCTTTTGAACTGCTTGACTTTTAACAGTTGAAACTTCAGGCACAGACTCTTGTATTTTAACTGACATGTTTTGACTTTGACCTCTAATTTCACTCACAAATTTTTCAGATTGTTCAATTCCCTTCACTATATTAACTACACCTTTAAGAGAAGTCTCAGTTCCTAACTACAATCTTTCTTGATTTTTCTTACTTTTAGTTTTCATCATTATTTGATCCCTTAAAACTTGTTCATAGTTAATAGTATCAAATGCACAAGATCCAGCTAAAGCACGCAAAGCTGATATATAATTTTCAATAGATTCATTTTCCTTTTGTGCCCTTGAATAACATTTAAAACGTTCCATTACTGTATTAATCTTTTTTCCAAATCTGATGTTTAACTGTTTTGTGGCAATCTCAAAAACATCAGATTCATCAGAATCTTCTAATGGAGGTAATTCTGATAATTCTTTGATGCTTGACCTCCTAAAGACAGACGTAATAAATCTAGCTTCCTTTTAGAAGAACAACCATCTTCTTCTAATACCTCAAAATAAGCTAAAAACATGTGATACCACAAATCCCATTCCATTTTTGGTTCTCCTGCTGTAGGTAAGAAATGAGGTGGAACCATTATATTAGACATGGTAATGACCTTTTAAATATACAAATATATATATTAAAGTTTTTCTTTAAAAAAAAGATGCTTCAGAACAATAATATTTAGCAATATCAATGAATATATATAGGGGCTAAAATAAATACTAACAAGGTTTTTATAATAAATTGAAATGCTAGAAATAGCGCTACTAAATATCTTCTGGAAGCACAAAATAACGTGTGTATCGCTATCGAGTTATCCAGAGTTATCTAGTTATTATACAGAACTAGTGTGTACATCGCTGTAGAATGCAATGTGCTACATCCAAAGTAGCGAGTACATCGCTGTGCAAAAGATCCCTGAGAAGAAAAAAAAAGATGAAGAAAAAAAAATTCCCAATCATAGATGGCCTAAAACGTAGGAAAACGTGTCGACGTCACACCTAGAATGCAGTATGTTCCCAAGATCCTTTGTAGATGACGAAGGATGCAGAATGGACGCGCAACCAGGCAACAAGATGCGAGGTGCTCACGAGACTGTCCACGCTCCGTGAGTAACCGTTAAACTGTTATAAAGCGCTCTGTAAAAACAAGAAGCTTTAAACCAAAGGTTTCAGGAAAGTTTTCATTAAAAAAAATGCAGAGAACAGATTCAAACTGCCACAGGTGCTACCAGGTGCACGATCACAAACAGCTGCAGTAGCAATCAGGGCCACACCAATCAGATTAGATGAAGCACACAGAAGTTCCCTTATTTAATATTTTTAAATAAAAAAAGTAATAATAATCTTCCACAGCCGCTGGTGCAATCAAGGCACTAGGCACTAGGCAGAATAGAGCTGCTGGTGCTAACAAGCACAAAATTCAAGTAAATTAAAATACCTTACTTCGCACGAAGTGAACACTGTCTCCAGACTTCAGGAACAAAACTCCCACTGTCGCCAATATGTTGTAAAGAATCCAGGTTCTCAGTATGAAGTTCCAGAAGTAGGTTTATTGCCAAAGTAGATAAGACAGCTTAACAACCACAGGGACTGGCTACAAGCACAGTCAAGCTTCAACTGATTCCCCATAGAACCTCCCACTGAGAAGTGTAAATACATTCCAAGTTCCACAACACAATTCTACAGCTTAAACAAGTGAATAGGAATACCACACATCCTTGCTGCTTAGTGTCACTGGGACATCACCACATTCTAGTCTCAAGGTTCCTAGTCAGACCTTGCCTCAAGATATGAGACGTGAGTCCGAATAACTCTATTGTATATACCACAGTCACTAGCCTACTATCTCCCAGCCAAGCTGGGCTCACATGTGACAGAATTTGCCAAAGAGGCTCTGCAGTAACCTAGCACCACATGGCGGAGCAGCAAGCCAAAAGCTCACTGAATATTTTGTGAAATGGTCGCTGAGGTACTATAATCATAGCCACCAAGTTGTCATTCAGCATATGTGTCACATTTCTGTTTGCACTGTGCCTATGTGTGACATGTTATTAATGCCCTAAGTGTGACAATTCGAGTTTATTGCAAGTAGTTCAAAAAGAAGATGGTGCAAATTACTGTGCAATTCGGGCGTCTCCACCTTTGTTTCGTTCGTTTAATTAGTGTACCTGCAGTTTTACAAATATACTGTGAAAAGTAAATCTAAAAGCAACAGAATTCACAATTTGGAAAAATTCAATACTGACATGATAGAGCGTGCAGGTTACCCGACTCAGATTACCATAATCACCTGGGCCCATAAACAACATATGATGAGATTTTATCAGGTAACCTGTGCACTTACTCTAATTAGTGATTTATAAATTTCATGTAGGACCTATACCATTGTCTTACCAATCTTCGTCATCGGTACCTAAAGTCCTAAGGGATCAAAGGTGTTAGAATAATAGGTAGAATAAGAACATTTGCAATCATAAAATAACCACAACTCTGGGAAGGTTTAAACTCTTTATCTAAAATCTTCAAAATGCCATAATCCAAGCATTGAACAAGAGAAAATTCTCAATTAGGAAAATAACGATTAGAATGAAAATATGCAAAGTTTTTATAAAGCAGTCTTTATGCATTTGACAAGCGGGTGGGAAGAGAGAAGGAAACAATACGATGACATACCCACAATGAATATTTACCTAGAATGGTGTGAAGAACTAACCCTGGCCACGCGTCAGTTTAAAGGACAGAACCCCGAAAGTGCAGGCACCATAAAGGCAAGCAGGTGCAGATCGGAATCAGGACAGGTAAAGCCAAATTGGATCAGGATAAAACCACCAAGGGCTAAGACCAGCACCCGCAGTTAAAGTTGCAACGCCTGTTTTACTCCCTCTCTGCAGCTGACAGCCAGAACTCGGTAAAAGTTATCGATTTCTCCAACAAAGTGCTTCGCTAGCACTTCAGCTCTCAAACCCCGATCTGGATTTCGAACCTTCTGACAGAGGGCTCCGCCAGCACCTCTGCTCTCGATCACCTATTGAGTGTGTTGGGCCAGTGACAGGTCAGCTATTCGGACAAGTCGGACAAATTAACTAACTAAGCCTACTCTAGTTAAACTATTTTCCAGGTCAGTGTACCACCCCCCAATGTTGCAAGTGTAAGGATTCCCAATTTTGATAATACAAAAGAATGAGGAGAGGTCATCACACCATACCAACATGAAACTTTTAGAATGAATATTAATGTTTGCATTTCCGCCCATCAATTTATTTTCCCACGTATGTTTTATTCCACCCAACAATGAATGTTCGATTATTGGTTACATTTTAGTTCATATTTTAGATCAGCTTCCTTCTCAGGAGTCAAGAGTTGAAGTTCCCAGGTGCATCTTGGTCAAGACTGTTCCTGGCACTCATTCAATGCCATGACTCAATGGTTTTCAGACTCTGGTGCGCAGGCTCAAAGGTTTCAATATGGAGTGCAGTGGGTGTCAAAATGGAGTATCGGGTAAATTTCAGGCTCAGAAGCGTGATTACATGAAAGAATAGAAAATAAACAGTTTTAGAACAAGACTAAATGAATCCACTGTATACCACTTATCTCTACTCTATTCCCATTATTTTATATTTAACTACTGTGTTAGAGTTAAGCAGAACGAACAGCCTAGTAAAAGCAGCAGTGCAAGCTTCTTGCATGTGAGGACATGGAGCAGCCATCTTAGTTCTAGTGCGTAGAAGCAAAAGATTCCCTCCAAAAGCAGAGAGTACGTCATGTCACATGAGTATGACAGACGCATGCACAGTAGGAAATCCCGCGAAGCAGCGGCCATGTTAATGCAAGCGGATTATGGTTAGTAGAGACACATAAGCAAGCTTCTTCTAGATACCTAACATGTCGTGAAATGCAATATTAATAAGACAAATATGTTGGTTAGCGCATTAACGTTATGTTGAGAGGACTGAATTCAAGCAAGTTGCGTTACGTGCGAATCCTTGCTCCGTCAATCCCCTCTTTGATGATATTTTACATCATCACAAATTGATGAAACAGATGCCAACTTTTCATATTTCACCCAACTCAACTTCTTCAAACTTTCTATGTTTTTTTTTCATTGTTTGTGTGAAGGTTTTCACTTTCTTGTATATATTTCCATTCAACTCTTCTAATTCAAGCTCATCAATATTTATTTTTCCCTCTCCTATTTACTGTATATGCCTTTTTGTGCTTTCGACATTTACAACAAATTATTATCCCTAAAATCAGTAGGCCTATTCCCACCATTGGCATCAGTTTCTAGCTACAAAACCTTTTCCTACATTAGAAAGCCAACTACCTATAGAGAGACCATCAGCAAGTCTCTTCCATGCACTATCAACCTCCAGTGGTTTGAGCTCTTTTTTCAAATGTGTAATATTTCTTACATACCCTTTAATTTCAACACTTTTGTCAGGTATGTAAGTGCAACAATGTTGCCCTTTCAACATTCTACAGACTCCGTCCTCTTTTGCTAATAATGTATCAAGAGCACGTCGATTTTGTAAAACCATTGATCTGATTGCAACCAATTCGGTATTGACCATTAAGAACCCTCCAGAAGTATCAGTTGATAACCGATCCACTACTGTTGACAATTTGCAAATTCTTTGCGTATTCAGGGCCACTCCCACTTTAGGTATTAATGCACTAAATATATCACCTACTATTTCTCCAAAACTAGCTCTTTTGCTACGTATTAATCCATTAGTTTCTTCATTGTTTCCAGTGATTTTGTTTGCATGATATATCTTTGGGAATACTATTCCAAAATAACAGCTCCCATACCAATGATCTTGAAGTTTGTAATAAGCCTTGTTTCGGCATATAAAATAAGTTCCAGGAAACACAGGTTCAGTTCCATCTTTGAAACCCCAACCCCCAATTACCTTATAATTGTATTCACATTCACTGGAACCAATGAATATATTGTTATAATAACTAGTTCTTTCCCTGTGGAGACAGAGTTTCCCCTTCTTTTCCAAATCCAGCAACATAGCACCATGAAGCTTGCCATTTGGGGTGAACCCTATATTTTCAGCCCATTTAGGAATTTTATGATTCTTATCATTTGCCTTTCTTTGGAAATTCTCTCTCCTTTTCTCAAACATATTCAAAAATATTTTCTCTTTTTCTTGTAATAAGCATGTTAAATTATTCTTGTGTGCTTCAGCTATATCTATTGTACCTATAGTTAGAAAGTATTCACCCATATAAAGAGTTACATCACTCTTAGTATGTATAGGATTTAGCTTACTACGTATAGGAAGTTCAGAAAATATCACATCTGAATTAGAATAGTAACACTGCAAAGGTCCTTTCTTATAGAATAAACTAGCTAAAATACTACATGAAATTCCATATGTTATTGGTAAATGATGGTAAGTCACACCTTCGGCTACCAAAGTAGGTAACGTCATACAAACATAGCAATCTTCTATTTCCATAACTTCTACATAGTGTACTAATAGGTTTGCAAATACATTTAAGTGAGTTCTGTTTTTAATTCCAGTATAATGTAGTCCTTCCTCATGTGATGCTTCTAAATCTACCTTCTGTTGTTTAATGCTAAGTGCTTTTTCTTGTGTATCTATTCTTCTTGGTGTATCTATCGTTTGTAGCTCATTAGTATTATTCTTCACGTCTCTACTCATTATGTAAGGAATAGCTACTGTCAGTCCTAACCATACTATGAGTACTATCGCTATACTACATGTGCATATTCTACACCATGTTTTTAAACAGTTTCTTTTCGGTCTTCCATTAACAGTATGATCAGCCATTTCTGACCAAGGAGACTTAACCCCTCTTTGTAGCTTTTACACAGTCTTTTACCCTGTGAAATTTTCAAATGGGTCTCACTTCTCCGTCAGTCTGGGCAGCAACCAATTCGTCATCACTTTCGTCACTTATTTGTAAGTTTTCAAAATCTTCAAGAACGATGTAAGTCCATTCAGGGCCTCATTCAGTCTTTTCAGTCGTGGACTTCTCCTTCTCAGTTGTACTGTAGATTGTTCAGCTTGACTTGTTATTTCATTTACTTGTTCTGGTTCTTCATTTATTGTCTTTAGACAAAATTTCAGCCTTTTTACAAACCGAGGCCACTTGTCTCCTTTTCTGAGTCTTTTTGCTAGCACTGTGCTCTGGCTTTCTTCCAGTGCTCTCTTATTTTCATTCAGTTATGGCACATCTATTCCAATGCTGTCTTCTGTATTCTTTTCTATCTGACTAGGTCCAGGTCTTATTTCTGTTTCTTCTGCCTGCTTACTAATCTGGCCTTTTACAGGTATCAGCTGAATTTGACTTTGATTTGATTCACCTTCTTCTTCCTGAACACATTTTTCTACTCCTATCTGGCCCTGCTCAAGCTCTTCGAACCCTTGATTTTCTTCTGCCTGAGCTCTCGCCCTATTACCTATCTGTTCTGGTTCTCACGTATTCTGCAGGTATCTCAAGTACTGGAATCCAATCATCTTGACTGGTGCTTGGTTGTTCCTCTTCAGCTACTTCAGGATCGATATCTTAAGACCCCTAAGCTGCACAACATTCAGCTTCAGTTTCATCAGGTTCAGTCACTCTTTTTTTGTGACTGGCATGAATCCAGTGTGGAAATCCTCCGCACTTTACAGCTGTGGTAGTAACCAGAATTACTTGTGGTTTTCCCCAACTCGGTGCAAGGCAAGATTTTCGAGTATGTTTCTTTAGCACTACCCAGTCACCTGGGTTCAGGTCATGTGCTGGAGTTGCTTGTCTGGCGACAGCGTCTTCCCCAACCTGGTGAGAGATAGAACGCACTTGGTCAGCCAGTTCTTTGCCGTACTCCAGTACTAAATCATCAGATATATTTATCAGCTTGTGTCCTGGCACCCATGCTTGCCCTATTGCTCTTCCCATTAGTATTTCATTAAGTCTCAAGCCTGTGTTGCAGTCTGGAATACTTCTGAGTCCCATCAGAACAAGAGGTACAGCATCTGGCCACTCTAATCGAGTAGATTCATACATCTTTCCCAATCTCGACTTCATTGTGCCATTCAATTGTTCTACCACTCCAGAAGCCTATGGGCGGTATGCACAGTGCAGCTTTTGCTTAATGTTGAATGCTTCACAGATTAGGCCAATTATTTCATTATTAAAATTGCAGCCTCGGTCTGATTCAAGTGTAACTGGAAAACTGAATCTAGGTATGAGTTCTCTGAGTAAGAGTTTGGCTACAGTGATGCTTTCATTTTTACGTGTGGGGTAAGCTTCCACCCATTTTGAAAATAGGCAGAAAATGACAAGAATGTATTTTAGTCCTCGACAAGGGGGTAACTGAATGAAATCAATCTGCAATCTTATAAAGGGACCCTCTGCCTTCCCAACCTTTCCTGGTAACACTACAGTTTTCTTTCCAGGATTCATTTGTTGCCAAATTAAACATCTATGGCAAAGTGCTTCTGCTATGTTCCTGAATTTCGCATTGAACCACAACTGTCTGAACAGACGTATCACGTCATCTCTCCCCAAATGTGAATCTCCATGGAACATCCTAGCCATAGGAGCAGGCAAACAGTCTGGTAACACAGGCCTACCATCAAGGTAAACAATGACACCATCTTCAACCCTTCTTTGACAATCTATCTTTCTCCAATCTTCCTTTTCTTTTGGTTCTGCTTCATTTTGCAAGTCTATCACTTCTTCCCACGTTCTCACACCTTCAAGCAACATAAGTTGGCAGCTGTTTCCACCCACTTCAATTTTCTTGTTTAAAGGCATTTTAAATTTGGCACAATGTTGGGCTAACTGGTCAGCATATCGATTATCAGCTGTCACTTTGTCATTTCCAGATTGGTGAGCAGCACACTTGACCACTGCCACTTCTTTTGGCAATTGGATTGCTTCAAGCAAATCTTTTACATATTGGCCATTTTTAATAGGAGCACCTGAAGAAGTCAGGAACTCCCTTTGCATCCATAATGGGTTAAAGTCGTACACAACCCCGTAACCATACAGGCTATCAGTGTAAATGGTTACTTTTCAATTTTTCCCAAATTTTTAACCAATTTGTCTACTTGTGCAGACTTGACTCCAGGTAAATAGGATGCTTCAATTGAACCCACCCAACATGCACACTGCATAGGCAGCACTCAAACCTCCTTCCTCATTTCTCATACATGAGCCATCTACAAATAGCTCATATTCAGAATCAATTAATGGCTCTTCTCTTATGTCAGGACCTGTATTCAGTCAAGTCGATGCAATCATGCAATCATGTTCAACCTATCCCTTTACTTCTGCAAAGTGTGAGTTGGGTAGCAGTGTTGCTGGGTTCAAAATATTACACCTGGTAATGGTTACATTTCCTGCACCTACAAGGATTCACTCATACTTAGTCAGCCGACTAGGAGTGAGGTACTGAGTCTTGGTCCTTGTTAACAAAATCACAACTGCATGCGGAACATACACTGTCACTGGATGTCCCATAATAATGGACTCACTTTGCTCAAGGCTCATGCAGGTTGCAGCTACTGCTTTCAGGCATCCGGGCAATGCAGATGCCACTGGGTCTAGTGTGGAAGAAAAATATGCCACAGGACGTCCCATCAGACCGTGAGTTTGGGTCAAGACTGATAGTGCACAATTATCTCATGTATTACAGAACAGTGCAAAATCTTTTGAATAGTCAGGCATCCCTAATGCTGGAGCTGTACACAGACATTCTCGTAATTTCAAAAAAGCAGTCATGCTTTCGTCATCCCATTTTACTGGGTCTTTTGCTCTTTTTTTGTCATTTGTATCAATGGCTTTGCTAGAACTGCAAGTCCCACAATCCATTGCCTGAAGTAACCAACAACTCCAACAAGCATTCTGATCTCTTTCTGAGTTTGAGCCTGGTAAATTCATGTTTTTGATTATTCTGATTCTTTCTGAGGTAACCCTTCTGACACCTCTTTCTATCTGGTGCCCCAGATGTATCACTGATGTGGTGCAAAATTGCAACTTTTCAGGTGACACTTTGGGGCCGATTCCGAATCTGTAAAATCCCCTACGATTCGCTGTACGGAGCGTTTTTCCCATACGATTCGTACAGTCTCAATGTCCCCGTACGTATGATAAAGTACGATCCAAACTCAAAGCAGATCTCCGTACGAATCGTACCAAACACCGTACGACAAAAAAATGCATACGATTTGTATCCGGTTCATGCAGTACGCTACGTCCGTACGTAAACAAGCAGCAGTTTCCGGCCCAGCAAGTACGATTCATGTTGGCGCCACTCCGTACAACCCTTTTTCTACGGGAGCTGAAAACTACCGTAAAAGCAGAGTCCGGTCCAAACAGCACCCTAGTACTCGACAGACACACCATGAACCCCATTGACCGTGCCATCCCAGTCCTGTACGCCTACAACCTGGTTCACAGAAACCGACGACGGCGCAGACGGTGAGTATAACGTACCGCAACAATGGAAGTGTACATGTAAGGTGTGTCACACGCTCGAGTATTTCACCATTGCAATAGTGATAGGAGCCGCACACACACCATTAATGTTGGGGGGCGCTGCGTCACACGCTCGCGTATGTCACCATTGCAATAGTGATACGAGCCCCACACACGCCATTTATGTTGGGGTATGTTGCTCACATCTGAGGGATGTGTGGATATAACTCCCAGCAGTGCCAGACCTAGGAGGGGGGGCTGGATAGGACTCCCAGCAGTGCCCAGACATAGGAGGGGGTGTAGATATGACTCCCAGCAGTGCCCAGACATAAGAGGGGTGGGCTCTGAGGACTCACAGCAGTGCCCAGACATAGGAGGGGTGGCTGGATAGGACTTCCAGCAGTGCCCAGACATAGGAGATGGTGTGCACAGGACTCCCAGCAGTGCCCAGACATAGGAGGGGTGGGTGCAGAGGGCTCCCAGCAATGCCCAGACAAAGGAGGGGGGTGTAGATATAAATCCCAGCAGTGCACAGACATAGGAGGGTAGTGTGCACAGGACTCCCAGCAGTGCCTAGACATAGGAGTAGTGGCTGGGTAGGACTCCCAGCAGTGCCCAGGCATAGGAGGGGTGGCTGGATAGGACTCCCAGCAGTGCCCAGACATAGGAGGGTGTGTGCACAGGACTCCCGGCAGTGCCCAGACATAGGAGGGGTGGCTGGATAGGACTCCCACCAGTGCCCAGACATAGGAGGGGTGGCTGGATAGGACTCCCACCAGTGCCCAGACATAGGAGGGGGTGTAGATATGACTCCCAGCAGTGCCCAGACATAGGATGGGTGGCTGTATAGGACCACCAGCAGTGCCCAGACATAGGAGGGTTGGCTGGATAGGACTCCCAGCAGTGCCCAGACATAGGAGGGGTGTGTGCGTAGGACCCCCAGCAGTGCCCAGACATAGGAGGGTGGTGTGCATAGGACCCCCAGCAGTGCCCAAACATAAGAGGGGTGGCTGTATAGGACTCCCAGCAGTGCCCAGACATAGGAGGGGGTATGCACAAGACCCCCAGCAGTGCCCAGACATAGGAGGGGAGTGTGCACAGGACTCCCAGCAGTGCCCAGACATAGCAGTAGTGGCTGGATAGGACTCCCAGCAGTGCCCAGACATAGGAGGGGTGGCTGGATAGGACTCCCACAGTGCCCAGACATAGGAGGGGGTGTGCACAGGACACCCAGCAGTGCCCAGACATAGGAGGGATGGCTGGATAGGACTCCCAGCAGTGCCCAGACATAGGAGGGGGGTGTGCACAGGACTCCCAGCAGTGGCCAGACATAGGAGGGGTGGCTGGATAGGACTCCCAGCAGTGCCCAGATATAGGAGGGGTGGCTGGATAGGACTCCCAGCAGTGCCCAGACATAGGGGGGTGTATGTAGGACCAACAGCAGTGCCCAGACATAGGAGGTGTGGCTGGATAGGACTCCCAGCAGTGCCCAGATATAGGAGGGGGTGTGCACAGGACTCCCAGCAGTGCCCAGATATAGGAGGGGGTGTGCACAGGACTCCCAGCAGTGCCCAGACATAGGAGGGGGTGTGCACAGGACTCTCAGCAGTGCCCATACATAGGAGGGGTGGCTGGATAGGACTCCCAGCAGTGCCCAGACGTAGGAGGGGTGGCTGGATGGGACTCCCAGCAATGCCCAGAAATAGGAGGGGTGGCTGGATAGGACTCCCAGCAGTGCCCAGACATAGGAGGGGTGTGTGCACAGGACTCCCAGCAGTGCCCAGACATAGGAGGGGGTGTGCACAGGACTCCCAGCAGTGCCCAGACATAGGAGGGGGTGTAGATATGACTCCCAGCAGTGCCCAGACATAGGAGGGGTAGCTAGATAGGACCCCCAGCAGTGCCCAGACATAGAAGGGGCTGGATAGGACTCCCAGCAGTGCCCAGACATAGGAGGGGTATGTGCATAGGACCCCCAGCAGTGCCCAGACATAGGAGGGGTGGCTGGATAGGACTCCCAGCAGTGTACAGACATAGGAGGGGGTGTGCGTAGGACCCACAGCAGTGCCCAGACATAGGAGGAGTGGCTGGATAGGACTCCCAGCAGTGCCCAGACATAGTAGGGGGTGTGCACAGGACTCCCAGCAGTGCCCAGACATAGGAGGGGCGGTGCACAGGACTCCCATCAGTGCCCAGACATAGGAGGGGTGTGTGCACAGGACTCCCAGCAGCGCCCAGACATAGGAGGGGGTGTGCACAGGACTCCCAGCAGTGCCCAGACATAGGCGGGGGTGTAGATATGACTCCCAGCAGTGCCCAGACATAGGAGGGGTAGCTAGATAGGACTCCCAGCAGTGCCCAGACATAGAAGGGGCTGGATAGGACTCCCAGCAGTGCCCAGACATAGGAGGGGTATGTGCATAGGACCCCCAGCAGTGCCCAGACATAGGAGGGGTGGCTGGATAGGACTCCCAGCAGTGCACAGACATAGGAGGGGGTGTGCGTAGGACCCACAGCAGTGCCCAGACATAGGAGGAGTGGCTGGATAGAACTCCCAGCAGTGCCCAGACATAGTAGGGGGTGTGCACAGGACTCCCAGCAGTGCCCAGACATAGGAGGGGCGGTGCACAGGACTCCCAGCAGTGCCCAGACATAGGAGGGGTGGCTGGATAGGACTCCCAGCAGTGCCCAGACATAGGAGGGGGGGGGGGTGCACAGGACTCCCAACATTGCCCAGACATAGGAGGGGTGGCTGGATAGGACTCCCAGCAGTGCCCAGACATAGGAGGGATGGCTGGATAGTACGCCCAGCAGTGCCCAGACAGAGGAGGGGGGTGTGCACAGGACTCCCAAGCAGTGCCCAGACATAGGAGGGTGTGCACAGGGCTCCCAGCAGTGGCCAGACATAGGAGGGGTGGCTAGCTAGGACCCCAGCAGTGCCCAGATATAGGAGGGGGTGTGCACAGGACTCTCAGCAGTGCCCAGACATAGGAGGGGGGTGTAGATATGACTCCCAGCAGTGTGCAGACATAGGAGGGGTCGCTGGATAGGACTCCCAGCAGTGCCCAGACATAGGAGGGGGGTGTAGATATGACTCCCAGCAGTGTGCAGACATACGAGGGGTGGCTGGATAGAACTCCCAGCAGTGCCCAGACATAGGAGGGGGGTGTATATATGACTCCCAGCAGTGACAAGACATAGGACGGGTGGCTGGATAGGACCCTCAGCAGTGCCCAGACATAGGAGGGGTGGATGGATAGGACTCCCAGCAGTGCCCAGACATAGGAGGGGGGTGTACGTAGGACCCCCAGCAGTGCCCAGACATAGGAGGGGTGGCTGGATAGGACTCACAGCAGTGCCCAAACATAGGAGGGGGGTGTGCATAGGACTCCCAGCAGTGCCCAGACATAGGAGGGGTGGCTGGATAGGACTCCCAGCAGTGCCCAGACATAGGAGGGGTGGCTGGATAGGACTCCAAGCAGTGCCCAGACATAGGAGGGTGGTAGTGCACAGGACTCCCAGCATTGGCCAGACATAGGAGGGGTGGCTGGATAGGACTCCCAGCAGTGCCCAGACATAGGAGGGGTGTGTGCGTAGGACCCCCAGCAGTGCCCAGACATAGGAGGGTGGTGTGCGTAGGACCCCCAGCAGTGCCCAAACATAAGAGGGGTGGCTGTATAGGACTCCCAGCAGTGCCCAGACATAGGAGGGGTATAGATATGACTCCCAGCAGTGCCCAGACATAGGAGGGGTGGCTGGATAGGACCCCCAGCAGTGCCCAGACATAGGAGGGGTGGCTGGATAGGACTCCCAGCAGTGCCCAGACATAGGAGGGGTGTGTGCGTAGGACCCCCAGCAGTGGCCAGACATAGGAGGGGTGGCTAGCTAGGACCCCAGCAGTGCCCAGATATAGGAGGGGGTGTGCACAGGACTCTCAGCAGTGCCCAGACATAGGAGGGGGGTGTAGATATGACTCCCAGCAGTGTGCAGACATACGAGGGGTGGCTGGATAGAACTCCCAGCAGTGCCCAGACATAGGAGGGGGGTGTAGATATGACTCCCAGCAGTGACAAGACATAGGACGGGTGGCTGGATAGGACTCACAGCAGTGCCCAGACATAGGAGGGGTGTGTGCGTAGGACCCCCAGCAGTGCCCAGACATAGGAGCGGTGGCTGGATAGGACTCCCAGCAGTGCCCAGACATAGGAGGGGGGTGTGCGTAGGACCCCCAGCAGTGCCCAGACATAGGAGGGGTGGCTGGATAGGACTCACAGCAGTGCCCAAACATAGGAGGGGGGTGTGCATAGGACTCCCAGCAGTGCCCAGACATAGGAGGGGTGGCTGGATAGGACTCCCAGCAGTGCCCAGACATAGGAGGGGTGGCTGGATAGGACTCCCATCAGGGCCCAGACATAGGAGGGGGGTGTGCACAGGACTCCCAGCAGTGCCCAGACATAGAAGGAGTGGCTGGGTAGGACTCCAAGCAATGCCCAGACATAGGAGGGTGGTAGTGCACAGGACTCCCAGCATTGGCCAGACATAGGAGGGGTGGCTGGATAGGACTCCCAGCAGTGCCCAGGCATAGGAGGGTGTGTGCATAGGACTTCCAGCAGTGCCCAGACATAGGAGGGGGGTGTAGATATGACTCCCAGCAGTGCCCAGACACAGGAGGGTGGATGGATAGGACTCTCAGCAGTGCCCAGACATAGGAGGGGTATAGATATGACTCCCAGCAGTGCCCAGACATAGGAGGGGTGGCTGGATAGGACCCCCAGCAGTGCCCAGACATAGGAGGTGTGGCTGGATAGGACTCCCAGCAGTGCCCAGACATAGGAGGGGTGTGTGCATAGGACCCCCAGCAGTGCCCAGACATAGGAGGGGTGGCTGGATAGGATTCCCAGCAGTGCCCAGACGTAGGAGGGGTGTGTACGTAGGACCCCCAGCAGTGCCCAGACTTTGGAGGGGTGGCTAGATAGGACTCCCAGCAGTGCACAGACATAGGAGGGGGGTGTGCGTAGGACCCCCAGCAGTGTCCAGACATAGGAGGGGTGGCTGGATAGGACTCCCAGCAGTGCCTAGACATAGGAGGGGGGTGTGCACAGGACTCCCAGCAGTGCCCAGACAGAGGAGGGGGGTGCGTAGGACCCCCAGCAGTGCCCAGACATAGCAGGGGTGGCTGGATAGGACTCCCAGCAGTGCCCAGACATAAGAGAGGTGTGTGCAGAGGACTCCCAGCAGTGCCCAGACATAGGAGGGGGGTGTGCACAGGACTACCAGCAGTGCCTAGACATAGGCGGGGTTGTAGATATGACTCCCAGCAGTGCCCAGACATAGGAGGAGGGTGTAGATAAGACTCCCAGCAGTGCCCAGACATAGGAGAGATGGCTGGATAGGACTCCCAGCAGTGCCCAGACATAGGAAGGGATGTGCACAGGACTCCTAGTAGTGCCCAGACATAGGAGGGGTGGGTGCAGAGGACTCCCAGCAGTGCCCAGACATAGGAGGGGGGTGTGCACAGAACTCCCAGCAGTGCCCAGACATAGGAGGGGTGGGTGCAGAGGACTCCCAGCAGTGCCCAGACATAGGAGGGTGGTGTGCACAGGTCTCCCAGCAGTGCCCAGGCATAGGAGGGGTGGCTGGATAGGACTCCCAGCAGTGCCCAGACAGAGAAGGGATGGCTGGATAGGACTCCCAGCAGTGCCTAACAGTATGGGGTGGGTGAATATGACTCCCAGCAGTGCCTAACAGTATGGGGTGGGTGGATATGACTCCCTGCAATGCTCAGTCATAGGGGTGTGCATGTCCACCATCATCCAACAACTACATGCCTGTATGTGTACATCCTAACCTGTTACACTCATGATAGTTGCATATCAACACATCACTCACAGCAGTGACCTACTCCACGGAGGATGGCATCCTGTCACACACTGCGTGACACACCACATGTGGGTGTTTTGTCAGATCCCACATGCATATCCACCCATGGAGGTTGCAGGCACCCACACACCCCTCCATCATTACTCAATAGTGTCTAGTCATGTAACAGCCCACCAAACAAATAAAGCACAAATGGACTAATGAAGTGTCATGTACATCCCGGCCATGATGTGAATGTCCAGGTGGTGAAACATGTACTCCCTCATGGAAGGAACAGGGTTGAAAACCCCTAGATACAAAGCACTGAAATGTGAGTTGTGTGCTAAAATTCCCGGCATTACAATTAGAAACATAAGGTCAAGGCTGATAACATTTTCATGCATAGTCTGAAAAAAGTTTGATGGTGTCCCTGAAGGCATTAGTACATACTACAAATCCAAGCACAGTGAGTAGCATGGATGGCACAGACCAATGATCAGAACTCATTTGTGAGCAGGCATGGCCATTGCTGAGGGGAATGTACAAATAAATAGGAAATCTACACAAAAGTTACCACAACAATTGTGCAACTGTCTGTAGTGAAGGTCTCATGTGTCACTGAGGAAGGGACACTCTTTGGGACTATGTCTGTATGCAAACTGAACACACACAAACAAAGAGTAATTGCTGCAACATTGTGATGGCACTTAGATACCATGGTCCAACTCATCACCATCATGAAATAGACATCTTTCACAATCCCTAAACATTACCATGACAACAACTCCTAGACACCCAGCACCTAAAGCAAGTACCTGAAATGCAAATGTTTGGAAAGAAAAATAAAATGCTTTATTCAGCTCCAAAGGAAAAAGATGATGCAAATTATTCCCGGATATAACAAGGCCAATGGCCAGTCCACAAAATAATTATTGTCTGGGGACATAGTTGCCTTTCGGCTGTCTTCGGATGGCTGGCCCAGGCACAGTTGAAGTGTAATGAAGGTAAGTTGGAGGTTCTTCTCTATGGAACCTTCACCCCGTTCTTTAGAGAGACTCTGTGGCCTCCAGAGTACCCCCAGCCTCAGTCATCTGGCAACCCTGCAAAAAATCTGGGGATCTGGTTTGGGGAAGATCTTAGATTTACCGCTCTGGTAAAGCGACTGGCGGGGGGGTGCATTGGTATCCTAAAATCTCTTAGGAAGTTCTTCCCTCTGCTTCCTAGATCTGCTAGGGAAATGGTGACTCGGGCACTCATCTTGTCTCGTATCGACTATGCCAATGGTCTATATATTGGACTCCCAGGGTATCAGTCAAAGAAACTACAAGTAATACAGAATGCGGCTGCCAGGGTTCTGCTGCAAATCCCTGGGCGCGCAAGTATGAAACAGCATTTACGAGACCTGCATTGGCTGCCTGTGGTCCACCGAATCACGTTTTGAGGCACTTACGCTGGCTCATAGAGCCCTGCATGGTCTAGGCCCGGTCTATCTCCAGAGGCGATTTTCCTTCTACGCTTCTCGCAGAAATCTCCGCTCTACCACGCCTGACTGCCGTTCTCCGTTTCCGCAGGGTTCGGTTAGGGGGTAGTTCTCTTTCTGTTAAGGCTGCGGATGCCTGGAATTCCCTTCCTCTGGAGCTCCGCAACATTCAGGACACCATGCTATTTAAGAAACAGCTGAAGACCTTCCTTTTTAACCAACCCATCTAAATACGCTGCTCTGCTGTTATGGTTCACCATCCGCGCCGGGACACTCTTGAGTATCCGTGCGCGATATAAATGTTTAATAACATAACATAACATAGTGGAGTATCACAACCCCAAACTTGCCTGCACACGGATGATTCAAAGGGTTGGTGACCCGTGGGGGGCATCATCAGGGACAGGGTCCGGCACCATAGGGACAGTAGAGGGAAGGGTAGGTGTTGTGGGTGCAGGGGGGGAGGAATCATCCTCAGTGGGGTGTGCAGCGCCAAAGGTGGTAACATATACACTGCTGCACATAGCTGCCTGGTCCAACAGACTACCACCTGCACCCGGGGATGAAATGGGAGTGGAGGTAGAGGGCTCTGCGTCTTGTGGAATATGTGTGTCGCTGCGTGCGTGATGTCTGTCCCCTGTCCCTGTGGGTGTGCCTACATCCCCCTGAGATTTGGTGCCTGGAGTTCTGCGCTTTGACTTCCGTGTGGGTGTGCTGGGTGTCTCTGTTGTGGTGTGTGATTTGGTGCGTCTGCGTGTATGGTGGACAGGTATGGGAGAGGGGGAGAGGATGGTCCTGAAGGAGTGGGGGGGTGGTACGCTGCAGGAGGGCAAGTGCTGCCATCAGTGAAGAGTCTATGGACGTCAAACTCCGACATTGATCAGACATGTCAGATGACATGTATTAGAAAGGCGATCTTAGGGGGGAGGCAGATGCTATCTGGCCGACCACCCCGAGACCCACCTCTCCTTATGGAACTGGCCCCGTTGTCGAGAGGCCTCCTGGCGAGGTTCCTCTCCTAGGATCGTACAGGCGAGCAATCACACCACTACACAAGGACACCACACAAGGATAGATTCTTAACGTCTTTATCAGCAATCAAGGCAGGTTATCTCAGCGATATATGTACAAAGGGATCGAGGGATCCTTAAGGTCTCGGTAACTGTGGGAATGGGGTAGCGGGACAGTCTCGGTACCAGCCTGGTACAGGGATACCCTGCGCTCAGCTCTCAATCCTCGAGCTGGGGGGTTCCTCGGGGTCGGGCCGCGGCAGCGCCAGCAAGGCTCCGAAGATGGTTCAGCGAAGTCGGGCCGCGGCAGCGCCAGCAGGGCTCCGAAGGTGGTTCAGCGAGGTCGGGCCGCGGCAGCGCCAGCAGGGCTCCGAAGGTGGTTCAGCGAGGTCGGGCAGCGGCAGCGCCAACAGGGCTCCAAAGATGGTTCAGCAAGGTCGGGCCGCGGCAGCGCCAGCAGGGCTCCGAAGATGGTTTCAGCAAGGTCGGAACGCGGCAGCGCCAGCAGGGCTCCGAAGATGTATTCAAGGTTCCGTAGTGAGTTCGTCTCAGGGTCAGCCGCGGTTCAACCTGCAGGGCTCTCGACTCCAGGATACAATGCCGACCCATTCTAGAGCTGCCCCAGATATAGGTCTGGGGTCCTTTGATGTCCGGACCCTCGCACCTGGGGGTCAGAGGGGCCAGGATGAGAGTTTCCAGACACCCAGCAGGAGGGTGGAGCCAGTGCCCAGGGAGGCCGGAGGGCGATCGAAACCAGACGTCCGGGGATGGCTAGAGGGCCATCGAAACTCCCCTCCTCCTTGATCTGTCAAGATGCCGTTTTACCACCTGGTCGGATCTTGGTGCCTCGATGTCGGGGCTTTGCTGGGGCTGCGGCCGAGGTCGGGCCGAGGCCACCGGGCCCGGACATGGAAGGCCCACGATGGAGTCGGGGCCTGAGAGGGTGGCCCGGGATAGGGGTCGGACCAGCAGCGTGGGGCGAGTAGGGGTTGCCATGTTCTGGAGGGGGAGAGCCGGGGGTCGCCATGAGTGGTGGCTCTCGTGAAGGTTATTGGGGGTAGCTTCAGGCCGGAGGACAGGGGTCGATGTCGTCCAGGGCCCGCCATGCGAGAGGAGTGGGACCACGCCACGAGGCCGGGTCCAACACACGTCCCCCCCAGCTGAAGGCAGGGAGAGTCACCCATCTTCTTGGGGGTTCTCCTCGCTGAGGCGGAAGAAGCGGGACAGGCCGTCAGCGTTGGCGTGGTCGCTGCCGGGGCGATGCTCCACGGTGAAGTCCATCCCTTGTAGGGAGATGGACCAACGTAGCAACTTCGGGTTCTCCCCTCGCATCTGCATCAACCACCGCAGGGGGCGGTGGTCAGTTTGCACCCGGAAATGGGTGCCGAAAAGATTGGGTCGGAGCTTCTTGAGGGCCCACACCACGGCAAAGGCCTCTCGTTCAATGGTGCTCCAGCGTTGCTCTCGGGCCAGCAGACGTCGGCTGATGAAGGCTACCGGCTGATCGACTCCGTCGGCGTTGATTTGGGACAGGACTGCCCCGACACCATGCTCGGAGGCATCTGTTTGGACTACGAATTCCCGGCTGTAGTCGGGGGCTTGGAGCACGGGGGCAGTACACATCGCTGTCTTTAGGGTCTCAAAGGCGGCCTGACACTCGGGGGTCCAGTGTACCTTCTGTGGCTGCTTCTTGGAAGTGAGTTCAGTGAGGGGCCCCACAATGCTGCCATAATTCTTCACAAAGCGCTGGTAATACCCAGTGAGCCCCAGGAAGGCTTGGACCGCTGTCTGGGTGACCGGGGGCTCCCAGGCCAAGATGGCGTCGATCTTGGGTTGGAGGGGGGCCACCTGGCCGCTCCCCACTTGGTGTCCCAGATAGGTCACTGAACCTTGGCCGATCTGGCATTTGCTTGCTTTTATGGTCAATCCGGCCCGGCGGAGGGCCGCCAAGACCTCCCAGAGGTGCTGGAGGTGTTCGGCCCAGTGGAGGCTGTACACCGCGATATCGTCCAGATATGCGCCGCTGAACTCTTCTAACCCCGCCAGCACCTTATTCACCAGTCTCTGGAACGTTGCGGGGGCGTTTTTCATCCCGAAGGGCATCACCCTGAAGTGGTAGTAGCCATCGGGGGTTGAGAAAGCGGAGCGCTCTTGGGCGCCTGGTGTGAGTCCGATCTGCCAGTAGCCGGAGGTTAGGTCGAATGTGCTCAGGTAGCGGGCCGCCCCCAGGCGGTCGATCAGTTCATGAGCCCGGGGAATGGGGTGGGCGTCGGTCCGGATGACGGCGTTCAATCCCCGGTAGTCTTCACAAAACCTTAGTTCGGGAGAAGCGCCAGGGGCGGCTTTGGGACCAGGACGACAGGGCTGGCCCATGGACTGTCAGAGGGTTCGACCACCCCCAGAGCCAGCATCTTGGAGACCTCCAATTGAATGTAGGTCCGAACTCGATCGGGAACTCGGTAGGCCCGGTGTCGCACAGGCAGGCTGTCCCCAGTGTCGACATCGTGGACGCACCACAGGGTGACTCCGGGGGTGAGAGAAAATAAGTCTGCAAATTGTCCCAACAGCTTTTGGCAGTCTCGGCGTTGTTCTGGGGTCAGGGCGGAGGAGAGGTTGACTCCCTCCACAGAGCCATCTTTTTTGGAGGTGTTCAGGAGGTCCGGTAGGGGCTCGTAGTCGTCTTCGGCCCCGCTGTCAGTAGCCATCAGGAGGCTAAGTTCCGTCCGGACAAAGTGAGGTTTGAGCCTGTTGGTGTGGAGGACCCGGAGGGGGTTCCTGGGAGATTCCATGTCCACCAGGTATGTGACAGGGCTCTTGCGCTCCACCACTTTGAAGGGCCCAGTCCACTTGTCCTGGAGGGCACATGGTTCGACCGGGGACATGACCCAGACCTGTTGGCCCGGCTCGAACTCAATGGAAGAGGCGTTTTGATCATACCAGCGTTTCATCTCTTCTTGGCTGGCCTCGAGGTTGTTTTTAGCAAGTTCCCGGAACCGCCGAGTCTGGTTGCGGAGGGTCAGGAGGTACCGGTATACGTCGGGGGGAGTATCTTGTGCGGCCACCTCCCAGCCTTCTTTGACCAGGCTTAGGGGACTCCGGACGGGGTGCCCGTACAATAGTTCGAAGGGGCTGAACCCCAGGGACTTCTGCGGGACCTCCCGATAGGCGAAGAGGAGGCAGGGCAGCAGCACGTCCCACTGGCTTCGTAAGGGCTCTTCTAGGCCCATGATCATCCCCTTGAGGGTTCGATTGAAACGTTCCACCAGTCCGTTCCCTTGGGAGTAGTAGGGGGTCGAAAATTTGTACGTGACCCCGCATTGTTGCCACAGGGACTTCATGTAGCGGGAAATGAAGTTCGTACCCCGGTCACTAACGACTTCTCGGGGGAAGCCCACTCGTGAGAAGATCCCCATTAGCGCCCGGCCCACCACTGGAGCCGTCACGGTCCGGAGAGGGATGGCTTCGGGATAATGGGTGGCATGGTCCACCAGGACGAGGATAAAACGGTGACCTTGAGATGTTCGGGCTCCAGGAGTCCCACGATGTCGATCCCCACCCGCTCGAAGGGGGTGTTGACGACGGGCAATGGTTGCAGGGGGACCTTGTGCTTTCCGCCGCTCTTCCCGCTGGCTTGGCAGGTGGGGCAAGTCCGGCAGTGATTGCTTACATCATTCCTCATCTTGGGCCAGTAGAAATGGGTCACCAGGCGGCTGTATGTCTTGTCCTGCCCCAGGTGCCCGGCGAGGGGCACATCGGGTGCCAGATTCACGAGGAAGTCTCTGAACCGGAGGGGGACCACCAGCACCCGGCTGGCCCCCAGCTCGGCAATCTTTTGTTCACTGTAGAGGAGATCGTTGTCCCAATAGACCCAGTGGGACCCCGAGGGGTCTCCGGCGGTTTGAGCGGTGGCTTGCTGTCGGATCCCCTCGAGGGAGGGAAACGTTTTCTGTTCTTGTCGGAACTGCTCTCGTGTGGGGCCACCTTCTTGGCGCCATTGGGCCAGTTCCGGGAGGTCGCTGAGCGGGGCAATTTCTTCACGGTTGGGCCCTAGGGGGCCGGGCTCAGGGTCGGAGTCTTCGGAGACGGCGGGCGGCTGAGAAACCTAAAAATCCTCACACTCCTTCTCAGGGGTCTTACCAATAAGTAGTCCATCCAAAAAGCAGCAAATAAATCAACAGAGAATCTGAAATATGAAAAGACATCTTTATTACAATTAATTGTGAGGCTACGTCGCCCAGTCACACCTAAAGCAACTGGATGAGGCAGTCTGCCTGAATGGTCTCCGCACAGACCTTTTATACAATTTATTATGCCCTAGGCACACATTCTTCCTTTGAAGTAAATTATTGTTATTCACTCCCAGGACGTGCACACAAAGCACTGTATGATGACAAACCCACTTTCAAGATAAGTCCAGGCCATAAACAATGTCCACATAATGCGTACATTCTCTAGCTGACAAGGCCGGATAAACCCAAAACATTAAGAACACAGCCCATGTCATAAATAGCTCGTGGAGGCACGAACAGGAACAGATGGAAGTAAGATAGGCACGTTTGTGTGTAGTAAATCTTTACAATGTCCTGTGCTCTGATCTATAATCTTGATCAGCAAAAGGGCAGGAACTGGCTTGGCAAGGTTAGCCTCAAGCTACAGGGTCAGCTTTCGTCAGGTCATGCAGAAGTCAGCACAAACCTATGCTAAGGTTATGTCCTTTAATACTTGTTCTCCCATGGTGAGAGCCTACTGTAAGGGCAATGCACAAAATGGCTGCTATTCACAAGATGGAACCCAAGGGTTAAAACAGAACCTTCAAATACACAGTGAATCCATTGGTGTAACATGATGAAAACACTCATGCATACCGCATTAGTAATTTGCGGTTCGCTGATACCAAATTCATAACAGAATCATGATATTTAAAACACAGGTTCAGAATTTTCAGAACCACAGACCATCCTTTTGCTCTTACATAGGCAATAACCTACACTCATGCTAATCTGAGTCCAGGTCTATATTCATCACTAACTGGTGTTGGTGTAAAAGCTGAACGAATGAATTATTGACAAACTCCAATCTTCTAGCAGACTAGTGTTCAGGCAGAGGGTGAAAAGAATGCGAGGAAACAGTAGGAGGAGGTATGGGCTGTGTAGTGGGTACAGATGTCACTTGAAAAGTGAAGCAAACATAACCTATTAAAAACATCATCACACCAAGCAACATAAAAAAATGCATATTATCAAAAATTGTTTTTCTTGCCATCACAGTGCATATTGTCTTTTCAAAGTTCGCTGATCTAGCAGGTCTCTCCATCTTTGGAAACTCCATCCTCTAAGTTGCTGCCCGCGGTGGGAGATTGATTCTGCTAAGCAGTGCTTCTGTTCAGTCCAGGGTAACTCCCTTAGACCAACCAGAACTGTCGACCTAACCGTCTCCAGCTGCACTCCAAAGACTGTGGCAACCGTGACCCTAGCAGCAGAACCGGATGGCGGTTTGAAAATCAAAAATGAGCAAGTTTCGTGGATGAGAGAGTTGCACAATCAAAAAGAAAAAAAACTTTTATTTAGTCCATAGTCATAGTTCTTGGCCTACAAATCCGCTTCCATTGTTTTCTTCCGCGTTGAGCCTCTTCAATTCAGGCTTTTTCATGAGAAAACAATACTGTTTAGTTGGAGTGCCCTCCTGGCAAAACACCCACAGCTCACTCGAAAGTCTCAATGTCTCAAAACAAATGCACCAGTGTCTCTTCTTTGTGGCAGACACTACAAATGATGTGCTCTTCATTGATCAAGGGCACAAAGCATCTCGTGCAGATCCAAGCACTACTGAGAAACAACCTAGCAAGATCAGCAGCACTTTCAGACTCCAACACTCATTATTTAGTGTCAGAGGACGCTCAAGCTACTTTCCCATGGACGCCAAAATGTAGTGCCTTTTCCAAACGTGGATCCTTGGGTGCACTGCCTTTCCGCTGGAGCAAAGCAAAAGAGGTGTGTGTATGGCCAAAACTCGGGCCAAGAGCTCAAAGGACTGTACACTGACAGAGGTTTCCAGCACATAACAGGTACAAAGCTCAAACACACAGAAGCTCTCATTCTGTGGCAAACAAAGAACCAGCTCCTCCTTTTTTCTGCCTCGCCTTTCGTTGAAGCAAATGCCTTGCTTGGGAGGTACCGTTGATGTCACGCTGATGATCGCTGTCCAGCTTCGCGACTTTCTTGTTGCAGGAATTGTAGAGCCAAGAAATCTGTCATTCATCTGTAGCAGTCACTGATGGGGAGTGGGCTTAGTCTTGATCACAGGTCTGCAGGGAATCACTCTTCCTTTGACTCTGGAAGATCCAGCAGAACCTAGTGATGTAGGAAATGTAACACAATTGTTAGTTTCCCTCAAATCAAGCACAAAAAAACAGTTCATGGGTTTTAACAAGGGGACTGCAAACAGGTGGCCTGCAATCTGCAAGGGAGTGGCAATACGTCATAGGAACCTAAATGGGTGTCCTCACACAGTGGCATTGTCTAATGGGGTAAATACATATTTCCCTCAATTATTAAGCCTAGGTGTTTCTAAATTCCTTATCTTAGAACATCTCAAAATAGAGAAATTACATAATACAGATTATCAAGGACATGAAGAAAAGTCCCTTTAAAAAATGTGCATCAGGTGCACTATGCAATACAAATGTGCAGACAAAGGACAAGCACTAGAAAGTCCTGGTATTTGCATGATTAGAACACATCTGATCCCACCAAAAATTAAAGCAGCAGGAACAAAAGAGAACTGAAACATTTAAAAAATAGACATTGAAAATTTGTCATGTTCAAAAGGGTAAACTTAAGGTATCTCCTATTGAGATGGAAAACTTGTCTTGCTATAATATTGGGTCAGTTAACCAGCCTATCACTACCCTGACAGTCTGAAAAAAAACATTTTACATAACATGGGGGGTCCCTGATACATCACTACAGTCTAGAAGTGTGCACATAAACAATACACCCATAATAAATGGGCTGCCAGCATAATGCGACATTGGTCAGGGAAGAAGCAATAAAAGAAAAAAATCTATAGGAAGAACAAGAGTTTGCTTGGGTGCCTCAGGCATGTGACACAGCACCAAGAGTACGGGGGGGGGTACACAAAAGACCAAAGTTACACACATTCTAACTCTGCTGGCAACTACACCATATACGGTAATCCTAACTAATGTTCCTGTTCTCTCTACAGGAGAGAAAAAATGAAACGTGGTTTCCTTTCAAGGGACAAAACCATATGCTATTTGGGAAACAAAACATGATTAAATAATGCAATATAGAAATTAGGTCACCTTGAGTCACAGATCTATAATTCCATCCTTAGGTCCAATCAAGGATACATAACAATTTAGGGCTGCCTATTCCTTTAAGGGAATGTGCAGTAAGTGACTAACATCAAGTGATACACTTTGATTGTGTATATCTTTTTAGTTTTCTTCAATATCATTACAGCCAGATTTAGGCATGCACTGGTAAAAATGCTGCCTGTCTTCCTTACAGTATGAAAACCATATCTGTGAAATTTATAATTATACCAAATTCATCCAATTATTGTGTAACGATACGTATCGTCATACGGACCCCTTCACAACACAGGAGAACTTGTAATAGTAAAAACATAAAACAAAACATACAAAAAAAATGCACATGTCAAGCCATCAGATATACTTGTTGGCGGTGCCACACAGCACCATGGCATATGTACTTTATGCACTGTAAACCTGCAGCCAAAAACCCAATATTTGGGCCTGCACCATCCTTTTGACAGTAGAACACAACATAGTTGGAGTCTACTGTCAAGTATAACTTTACTGTCTCTCTCCTAACATACAGGACCAATTAAAACATTTCACGATAGGGCCAAATACACAAACGAAAACATGAACATTTTTTTTCCAAAGAAATTACGCAAATAAAACACATCTCCTTTCAATTAACCAAACTCACGTGTCTTGTCTGCCTTAGAACAATCCATGAATAATCTGTTGGCAGAAGCAGAAAAATACACAGCACAAAAAAACATTGTAACATACACAAAAATAAAGTTACATTACTTAACTGTTACTCTCTTGTCAGTTCACATCGCAACATCAAGCCATCATATTTTTACCGTTCTAAAGGAAATGATTTCTGATTGAAAAGCTTTATTCGAGTTATACACTCATAAAAGCACTGGCATATAAATTCATACATTTTAAAACATCAAGCATTCTATAACAACAATTTATAATTGAAAATACATAATACCAAAGCATTAAAATTTTTACCAATTGGAATAAAATAAGCTTTTTCATACTATGCGAATACTAAATGCATGCTGAGGTATGGGAACCTCCGCGTTACAGACCATTCCCAAAATTTGGACAAATTAAAACTCATACCATACATATTGCCCGCATTTTGTGATGTTAAAATTCATATACAACACCCAGTGGATATTTGCAAGGTTTAGTCAAACAAATATAAAGATGTGGAATTCAAAACACATTGGGGAGTAGAGCCCGCCTCCTTATGGACCATGCCCACCCCAGATATTTAGCTGTTCCAACTACGATGGGCATTTCAGTGGAGGAACAGATAATTCTCAGCCCCTCCACACCGCTTCGGACACCAAGATTCCTACATACTGGAGCCAACCATGATTTTCTTGGGATTGCATAGGACTCACATATAAACAGGAAGTGTGCAATATTCTCATTGGGGGCCCCACATGACGGGCAGCACAAACCACCACTATTTCTCCAGCCGGACGTCAGGCACCTCAGGGGGAGAGAGCCCGCCCTTAGCTGGAAAAATAGTTTCCTGTCTAATGGGACAGTTATGCTGTCCCAATACTTTTCCAGGGATGGGCTTTGTTTGAATTCCAGGAATCTTCCCCCCATTGAATCCGAGGTTGCGCTCCTCCATAATTTCTGATCTATGTAATCCCAATATATTTCTTTAATGTTGGTTTTACTGGGGAATACTTCCCCGAGGGGGTTTTCCCATAATTTGGAGAGCCCAAGTTCCGCAAGAACGTCCTTGAGCGTTTTTAGCCATTTAATTTTGCGAAAAACATCTAATTTGGCTAATGCTAGGAAGCCCTCGGCGTAGTGCCTTATTTCCATGGTTGACCAAAGCCGTCTCCAATAAAGGATTGGCCTCAGTCGGGCTCGGTCCCTGAGCGATTTTCTACCTAAATCAAGGACAAGCGGTATTAAGGGGGTGCTTTGGGGAAGACTAGTTATCCCTCTCAAAAACTTGTTCTCAGATTTTTGAATGTTGATAAGACTCTCAAAGCCCCAGACTTCGGCCCCATAAAGGGTTGCGCCCAAGGCTTTGGCGTCATAAACCATAAGAACTGGTTTTATGGGCCTGGTCTTAGATTTCACTTGCTCAAGCCTGAGGGCTCCTGAAATTTGCCGATGCTTCAACAGCGCCTTCTCTATGTGTCTTGCCCAACCAAGTTTGCTTGAGATCTCAACCCCGAGGTATGTAAAAACATTTACTAGCTCCAACTTAACATTATTCAAAAATACCCTAGGTTGAGATTGGCGCTTATGCCCAAAGGCCATCAACTTGGTTTTATTTACATTCACCTCAAGACCCCGTTCTTTGCAAAAAGCGTCAAAAATGTTCAGGGCTCTCTGCAGGCCCGACGGAGTCTTGGACACAATCAAGGTATCGTCCGCGAACATCAGAATTGGGACTCTGATGCCCGCTAACGAAGGTGCGTCAACCATTGCGTCCAACATCCTGTCCACGATGCCATTGATGAACAGGGAGAACAGCAGGGGTGCCATTGCACAACCCTGCCGCACTCCCCGCTCAACCGGGAAGTTAGTAGTGGATTCCCCATTCCTCCCCCACTGGACCTTGGCATAATTGCTCTCGTGAAGACGCATTATCAGCGAGAGCAATTCAAGGGGAACCCCAATTTTGGATAAAACCTCCCACAGCGTGCACCTGGGCACCAAGTCAAAGGCAGCCCTTAGATCTACAAATGCTACATAAAGGCTGCCTTTACCCAGGAGTACAGTCCCCCACCGCAGCATGGTGAAGCGGAAAATTTGGTCGACCGTACTGGTTGCACGTCTGAATCCTGCCTGGTAAGGGGATAGGGCATTATTGTCATCTACCCAGGCCATAAGTTTGTCGACAAGCATCTTCCCCACTACTTTTTGTATAGTAGCCAGCAAACTTATTGGTCTATAGTTTGCTGGGAGTGACCGATCGCCTTTTTTAAAAATCGGTATAATTATGGCCCCCTTCCATATATTGGGGATTTTTGCCCCTTTAGCCAAGCCATTTCCCAACAAAGTCGCATATTTTGCCCACTTAACCTTGTCATACTTAAAAATGTCTGAAGGGATTCCATCCAGCCCGGGGGCTTTTCCCCCCTGCAGTGTTGAGATTACAATTTCCGCATCCTTAGTGTTAAAAAAATCACCCTTGCAAAATACCATAGGGATAGGTTCTTTAGCCACTATATCCCTACACTCAGCATACTGGGGTTTAAAATACTCGACCCACAATGCCTCATCGACATTGTTGTCGGGATTGTTGGGGGCGCCCCCTCTTCCCCATTTCACAATTTTCCAGAACATTCTGGAGTCCCTTTGACCTGAGGCCTCCAGTAGCTCCTCCCAGTACTCCTCATCCCACTGCTTCTTAGCCTTTCGAATACTGTCATTATAACATTTCCTTGTAGCTTTAATCGAGGCCTTGTCCCTGCTTTTGAGTGCTCTGCCCAACTCCAGCCTAGCTACCCTACATTGTTTGTTGAACCAGGTTGGAATTGTGATTGGTACTTTCCTATTAGCCTTCAGAGGTTTAGTGAAATGCGGTTTTAACAGAGAAAAAAAAGTCTCATGTATGTCAGTTATTTGGACAGAACCTGGTAGTACAGAGTCTACTCTTTCCATGGCGGCAATGGCATTGTCAACCTCCAGATTAATAGACTCCAAGGTGGTCAAATTAGCCAGGACATATGGCCATTTCACCCTTCTTGAGTCATTGGCCATAACAGGTACGCTCCCACTACCTGACACTGAGTTGGCTCGTGCGGCCTTCCACCATGAGTGGGAGACACAGAGAGGATTGTGGTCGCTTTCTATTCTGGCCACAATTTCCATGTCACCCACGCCACACCATAACTCAAGACTGCAGATGACATAGTCAATCCTGCTTTTATTATGTCCATTATCGTATGTGCAACTACCACCTTGATCACTTTTTGTCCTGCCATTGAGGGCCCTCAAACCATATTCCAAACATAATGCATTCAACAATAAGATGTCGTTAGTCCACCGCTTCACTGGTAGGAGGTCTAGGTTGGGGATGCCCCAAAGGGCATCTTCCTCTAGTCCTATTGGGAATGCAGTATGTTCTAGGGGCTCGAATGTCCTATTCAAGTCACCTGCCAAAATTACACTGTTTCCAAGTGACCGGGATTCAAGGGAAGCGGATAGTACTTCTAGGGTAACAGAATTCCCTGGACTCGTGCCCCTGGCATATATATTATAGATATCTATTGTTGAACCCTTGGCTACAGATAATCTCAGTAACTGGATATCCTTACAACCTAGATCAATCGTTTTTGCCTTTACATTTAAGTTTTGTTTAATCCAGACTGCAAGGCCTCCCATAGGTCTACCCCTGTGGCCTCTCGTTGCCGGTATGCAGAAGTTTAAGTAACCCTGGAAGTGGATTGGCTCACATGCCCATGTCTCCTGAAATAGGCACATTTCAAACCCGGTTACGAAGTCAATCCAATCCTGCGACATCATTCTTGCCCCCAACCCCGCAACATTCCATGACAAAAATCTCTCCAGGATATTTTCTACACAAATCCCCTTGTCATTAGGTGTCATAGGCGGTAGATCATCCTGCTTCCCACAATCACAAACCTCACTTAGAGCAATATTTATACAATTAACATCTGTACCATCTTTGGAGCAGTCAATAGTTTGCAAACTCGGTTCACCCACACACCCCCCCGAGCATTCAATAATGTCCACATCCCTCACATATTCCACTACGAGTTTTCCGGTCATTTCATCGTGGGGTCTTAGTATTACATCAGGAAACTTCCCACTAACCATGACCTCATCCTGTCGTAATTGCTCAATTGATCTCTGTCAGCAACCCCACCTCATCTGCCCCTGCCCTTTATAGGGGTTAAATGCCTCAGTATAACAGTTAGTCGATCTAAATATAGGAGCAGCAGGTGGGACAGCCTCTACCCAGGTGCAAAGACTGGGTCTCGGTTGCTCATTGGAGCCCCCTAGATAGATCGCCGGTCTTGGGTAAAAGAAAGTGAGGTCAACAACCCCAATACCTCCAATGTTAGTGTTCCAACCCTGTCCCGTAATCAGCCCCACAACCCTTGGATCCTGGAAATTGATTATAATACACTCACCCCCCTGTTTTTTTATAGTATTCCCTATCCAAAGGACCCTTCTAGCCCCGATTATCAGGCCATCCACCCCCCCTGGGAGCGGTCTATTGACTGAAAGCCAATGCATGGCCTTGTTTTTTAACATGTCAAAGGTTTCTCTTTGGCCCTCCGTTAGGGGTGGGACGTTAGTAAGTACGGCCACATATGGGAAGGAGTCAGGGGTGAGCTGTACTGGCGGGATTCTAGTTGGCAGTTTGGTTATTTGGGTCTGTGTTTGGACTTGTTGTGGGGGAACATAACTCTGTGAGGGAGGTTTTGCCACTGTTACACAGGAATTAATCCCATTCCCATTACTCGGGTGAATTTTATCTGCCTGTGTATGGACTTGTTGTGGGGGAACATGGCTCTGTGTGGGAGGTTTTACCACTGTCACACAGGTATTATTCCCATGCCCATTACTAGGGTGAATTTTATCATTTCCTGACCGTTGGGCCAAAGTTATTCCCGATCCGGTCATCAAGGGTGTGGCATTTTTGCTAATTGTTGTAGGTGGGTTTTTTACACTGTCCTTGCTTTCCTTATTTCTAGTGTTATTGGACTTCGGTTTCCCGCAATTACTACTGGTTTTGCTAGACACTGGATCAGGTACATTCTTGCTATTCCCCCCTTCATAATTGACCTGTGCAGGAATACCACTTACAGGCGGAGATTGTAGGTCAACCAACATGGCTCCTTGAACTTTATCACCCTTCTGCTGGTTGTTTCCAACCTCACCCATTTTTTTGCCAGACTTAATTAAAGATTTAATAGAAAAAAAGTTATCTAGGCTAGCTTGTTCTAGATGGTCAAGTTGCTCAGCTAGCTTTTTAAGTCTTATTTCCACTGGATTAAGGAGGGAACGCATTATTTTTTCCACTTCTATCAGAAGATCGTGGTTGGAGGGTAGCGAACCAGGGGGAACTATAACAGATGGATCTGGGAAAGGCACCGCCATTATTGTCGGGTGCACCATACTTATAGGCTCCACTACAACTGGAGCTACTTCAGCCTCCCCTATTGTCATTAAGGCATCATGCTTTGGAGGGACATGATTCAAAGTCGATTTAGTACCTAGCTTCCTGTATTTTCTAGCAGGTTTTATTGGTTGTGGTTTTTTTACAGTAGCTCCCCATTTCCTTTTGACACCAGGCTTAAGTTTGCCCGCTTCGGTTAGTACACAGTGATTTTCTGAGGCTCCTTCCCTTGTTACTGTTTGGCTAGGTGGCTCAGGATGCACAACAGATAAGTTTGTTGTAACAATGTCCAATTGGGGGTTAGCTACTAACTCGGTAAGCAGTGGTACGTCAAGTAATAAGTCCTGGGGGGCTGGTAAAACAATGGATGATAATGGTGTAACCAGCGCAGGATAGTTCAAGCCTTGGTTTTTCTCCAGTGGATTTTTCAGAAGCTCAATCGAAAGCCTACGCCCGGCTCGCCTTTCTGCCAAGGCGATCTCTTTATCGATATCCTGCGGCAGACGCTTGAAGTAGGAGTCAAGGGGGCCCATGATAGCAGGCTCAGCTTCCCCCAGGGGAGGCAGCAGAGTAGAAGTACTTGTTGAGCTAGCCATAATACAAGGGACCCCCTTTCTACCCACCTATAGGGAAATAGGTCACAAAGCCTTTCCAACAACAGCGGGTTTGATCAATACCTGGCCCGTAGATGTTAGTGGGGTGGCCCAGCCCGGCCTCCAGCGGCCCCGGACGGCCACAGACGGTCCCGCCCTTGTCCCGGGCTTCTCCCGGCGCGCTCCCGCGCGCTCACGCGAAGCGGCAGGGCCTACTCCTAATAAAGATAGGAGGTGTTTAGGGCGGGGCAAACAGGGAGAGCGACCAGGTGTAGGTGATTACAGCGCAGGGACTCCTGGGCAATGGAGTCCCTGTTCCTCACCTGGCGCTCGCAGCCCTGTGCTTCCTCCTCCTGCCCCCGGTGATGGAATCCAGACGATTAGCGCCTTGACACGAAGGCGAAGCGGGACCCGCGCAGCGGGGACCGCGAGGTGTAAAAAAAGTTCAGCAAAAGAAAGGCAAGCCCAGCAAGGGAAAGCAGCGTGCAAAGGTACTCCTCCTCTCAGCCACGGAAAGCGTCTCCCACAGGCAGCAGCTCACAGGCGCCTTTCACTCGGTGTTCAGGGCGGGGCAAACAGGGAGAGCGACCAGGTGTAGGTGATTACAGCGCAGGGACTCCTGGGCAATGGAGTCCCTGTTCCTCACCTGGCGCTCGCAGCCCTGTGCTTCCTCCTCCTGCCCCCGGTGATGGAATCCAGACGATTAGCGCCTTGACACGAAGGCGAAGCGGGACCCGCGCAGCGGGGACCGCGAGGTGTAAAAAAAGTTCAGCAAAAGAAAGGCAAGCCCAGCAAGGGAAAGCAGCGTGCAAAGGTACTCCTCCTCTCAGCCACGGAAAGCGTCTCCCACAGGCAGCAGCTCACAGGCGCCTTTCACTCGGTGTTCAGGGCGGGGCAAACAGGGAGAGCGACCAGGTGTAGGTGATTACAGCGCAGGGACTCCTGGGCAATGGAGTCCCTGTTCCTCACCTGGCGCTCGCAGCCCTGTGCTTCCTCCTCCTGCCCCCGGTGATGGAATCCAGACGATTAGCGCCTTGACACGAAGGCGAAGCGGGACCCGCGCAGCGGGGACCGCGAGGTGTAAAAAAAGTTCAGCAAAAGAAAGGCAAGCCCAGCAAGGGAAAGCAGCGTGCAAAGGTACTCCTCCTCTCAGCCACGGAAAGCGTCTCCCACAGGCAGCAGCTCACAGGCGCCTTTCACTCGGTGTTCAGGGCGGGGCAAACAGGGAGAGCGACCAGGTGTAGGTGATTACAGCGCAGGGACTCCTGGGCAATGGAGTCCCTGTTCCTCACCTGGCGCTCGCAGCCCTGTGCTTCCTCCTCCTGCCCCCGGTGATGGAATCCAGACGATTAGCGCCTTGACACGAAGGCGAAGCGGGACCCGCGCAGCGGGGACCGCGAGGTGTAAAAAAAGTTCAGCAAAAGAAAGGCAAGCCCAGCAAGGGAAAGCAGCGTGCAAAGGTACTCCTCCTCTCAGCCACGGAAAGCGTCTCTAAAGGAAATGGTTATACTGACACTCTATATTAACTTGGCACCTATAAAGTGCACTGAAAAATAATATCTAATGAGTAAATCTTTTTTTACGTTGGCCTGTAGCCTGTAGCCATCAAAATTTGGAAAAGGGCTGCATCTTATTTTCTATCTAAGACTTAATGCAACACTTCATTTTCTGTAAAATAAACGCAGCTAGCAAACATTATTTCCTTAGCGTAGAGACACAAATGAATCCTTTCTGCCGATTATTTAACACATGTTTGGGACCTTCAGAGAAACCCCTATTTATTTTCCCTTTTAAATTAAGTTCTTTCATTTTATTGATGTCCTCACGGAGAAACCAGAAACCTCACCTCTAGAGGCCCGTTCAGAGAGGTCATTCTGCATTCCTCAGAGGCAAAGTCCTAATTAAAGGGTCACAAATGTCAACATGACAGCCTTCTCCATTGTTTACAGGAAATTAAAAGATAACATCTCAGCAGCGCACTCCAGCCAGCCTCTGCAAATTCTCCCGGCCCCCGGTCTCTGCCACATTGAAGCTGACAAAGCCAGTAGGCTCTATCTAACCTACAATAATTCACTCTATTTTGAAAAATAATTTCTCTTTTTTAGGCGCCAAAATTATCTCTATTCCTAGATCATTAAACTACATTAACTGTCAATTTTTCTCAAAACCTAAAGACACACAGACCAGTTTTTTAGAGTAAATGCTTGTTGCAATCCTATGGTACACACTTCATCAGCCTTAAATAAACAAACTTTCCGTAGGCCTAGCTGAAGCTAGAACCTTCAACCCTGATATTAAAACAAGCCTGTGTACTGGCATATTAACCCACTGAATCATAAGAAGGCACAACCTGCAAATATATATCAAAACCTAAATGTATGCATTTGCATAAGCCTGAGACACTTTAAAAAGCACTCTGAATGAAAGTAAAATGCAGTTTAAACAGTGCTTTTACTCAAAATCGACTTTCAGGTTTTGGGCATTTAAAAATGAATATCCTACAATTTTCTTGCATAATATGCATTACTAGAATGTCTATTACATAACCCATGAGTCAGGTACTTGAAAATAATAACTTATACTTTATAAAAATGAGCTTGCTTGCACCTATGCCAAAGGGGAAATTATACACACGAATACTTGTCATTTTAGTGATGCAACATAACTTAAATCAAATTTTAATGCTAGGAGGTCATAGTATGAGTGTTAAGCTTTATAAATATTAAAAAACGATTTTTGTAGCACTAGTTTTTAATAATAATTTTTTCATAATTAATAATTTTTGTCTTCTAAAAAAAACCAATTATCCCTTTTTTGTGATTGTTCTACATATAAGAGTCCGCTGCATCCTTTGCCTATCATTTAGATGCATTAACTCACAAACCTAAGCGCATATGCCTAACTTAAAACGCGTCACAATCCTGCGTCACATTTTTGCGCCACATTTATGTAAAAGGACTGTTATGCAAAATTCCACCCGTGTTTAACTGAAAAAGTGCTGGCTGAATGAACATTCCAATCAAATATACTGCAGCTGAAAAGGTTTGCCTGTGAACATCTAATACAGTGCATCTAAGGAAAAATGCTGTAAATGTATATATTTTTGCAAAAATAGGTAATTTCGTTTTTGTTTGGGGGCCTTATTTATATCTATTGAATGTGACCCACACACACACTGAGCTCATTTCAGACATAAACAAAAAGTGTTGAAACATTCAGGACACACAATACAATGCTTTCATAAATTGCGCGAACGCTATGTACATACCGAAGTTACACTAATGAGAAAACCCACATAAACATTTAAACACACATTGAAACCCACAAATCAACACTCAGGACGAAAACAGGACAGTGCAGACTGTACGTAAACCAAGTAGCTGTAAGTCATATTTACAAGAAACACTTCTCAATAGTGTTCCAAAAGACTGTATAAACAGCCCAACATCACTAGCTGTATGTGCAGGCATAACATTGCACAAAGGATCCTTGTTTTGTTTTATGTCATATTTTAATTCCCTGGGTATACAAAATCACCAAGGAAGAAATATGTTAGTAAACCTAACCTATTTAACCGGCTAATCCAAACGTATACAAAGTTGGCCAACACAAATCTTCAAATTCGCTAAGATCAGGCATCTTATAGCTCACTAATCTAGCTTCAAACTTCAAGGGGCTATCTCTATCGATACACTTGTAAATATACAAAACCCTTGGTTATTGAAAATTGCAATCTTCAAATAATACTAAGGACTAAACAAACCAAGCAAAGAACCACAAAACAAAGGACTGGGAGCGACCCACTTATACTTCAACTAAAGCAGATGGAGAAAAAAATCCCTTCCTTACCTGCCTATACAAATTGCAATTCGCATATACAAACCTATACAAACCTATCAAAGCTATACCAAACAAATAGTTGTCCAAATTCTAACTGCCAAGTTCTAACTGCACTTACAGTCTCTTTTTTTAAAAACTTACGCCAAAAAAAAAAGGTTGCTCAGTCAGGAGTGACATCTTTTGGAGAATTTAAGTCAGAAAAAATCAAAAATATACTGAGTCGCAAAGACAGAGAATCCCCCAGAACCTCCGTGCACAGAGTACCTCTTTTAGTAGATTTCTGTCTTGCCTTCCCCAGTAGATTTCTGCCCCTGACAAGATTACTCCTCCAGATAGTCACTTCTTGATGAGGCCCACCGTTGGTCGCGCCATCTGAGAAACCTAAAAATCCTCATACTCCTTCTCAGGGGTCTTACCAATAAGTAGTCCATCCAAAAAGCAGCAAATAAATCAACAGAGAATCTGAAATATGAAAATGTTATGTTAATAATATTTATACAGCGCACAGCTGCCCCAGCAAAGGGGCGTCCTGGCGCTTGGACAGGTACTAAAACATAACACGCAGGAAGAGGAAAAAGACGGCTAACCAGGTACAGAGAACAGAAAGGTTTTGATAGCACGCCTAAAAGCGGTCAGATTATCCAGAGCTCGAATGTGCACCGGGAGTGAGTTCCACAAACCGGCGGCAAGCACTCGGTAGGAGCGGCCACCCATCCTGCTGAGTTTAAAACGGGGGCAGGCCGCGAGATGAAGAGCCTCCGATCTCAGGGACCTCGAAGGGACATAGGGGATAAGCAAATTAGCGAGTGCAGGCGGCGAAGAGAGCTTCATGATTTTAAAGGCCAGACAAAAGCGACTTAAACTTAATTCTTTGTCTGACCGGCAGCCAGTGAAGGGCGGAAATAGTGCTGGAAACAGAACAATGCCTGGGAAGGCCAACAATGGCCCGCGCCGCAGCATTCTGCACCCTTTGTAGCCTAGATGCCTCAGCCTGGTTTATCCCCAGCAGCAGCGCGCTGCCGTAGTCCAGCCGAGATAGAACCGAGGCCTGGACCACGAGCTGCCGGGTGGAGGGATCAAAAAACTTAAGGATCGGTCTTAAGCCCCGCAAGATGCCGTAGCAGGTGGCTGCAACCTTCTTCGTATGGCCCTTGAAGGTAAGCGCCGGATCCAGCCATACCCCTAGGTTCTTTACTTCGGAAGCTGGAACGGGAGTGACGCCCAATTCTGGAGGCCACCACTGATCTCCCCAAAGCTCCGCATGTTTCCCCAAAACCATAACTTCGGTCTTTTTGGCGTTCAGTTGTAAGCAATTGGTTCTTAACCAATTTGCTACTGCCACAAGTCCAGCTCGGAATCTGGGGGCATCCATTTCAGGGTCTCCACTCAGTGTCACCGCCACCTGCGTATCATCTGCATATGAGGTCATCGCCAAACCCCACTGTTTGACGATCGCAGTTAGCGGTTTCACGTAAAGGTTGAACAGGGTCGGGCTCAACGAGGAGCCCTGTGGAACCCCCAGATCCAAAGGATGGAAGGTGGACTGGCAGGGTGGTATAGTCACCTTGAAGGACCGATCAGAGAGGAAAGAGCGGAACCACTGAAGAGCAGTCCCCGCTACTCCAGCTTCCTCTAGGCGCTGAATTAAGACACGGTGGGACACAGTATCGAATGCGGCACTCAGATCTAGTAAAAGGAGTGCCGCCGTCCGCCCAGAGTCGAGCACCAAGCGCAGGTGTTCGATCATGTAGAGCAAAGCGGTCTCGGTGCTGTGTCCCGCCCGGAAGCCATTCTGACTCGGGTCCAGTATATGGTTACGGGAAAGATGATCAGACAGAATGGAATTTACATGAGGCTCAGTGACTTTGGCGGTCCAGGGGAGAAGAGATATGGGGCGGTAGTTCTCAGGCAGGAGCGGGTCTAAATTTGCCTTCTTCAAAACTGGGGTGACTACCACCTGCTTCCACGAGGAGGGGACCATTCCGGATGAAAGCGACAGGTTGTCAAGGAAAGTATCGGGACACGACACAGGGGGGAAAGGATGCTGATTTGAGCTGGCTTCAGCGGATCCAAAGGGGAGCCTGATTTGATCCTGAGGCTCAGCATGTCAAAAGCCTCCATAGACAGGTCAGGCAAGGAGGTCAGAGTCTCACAAGCCAGGGAGTTAGGATCGGCTGGCTCTGGATCGGGCAGAGACCAGTCAAATCCTTATCTTTATTACAATTAATTGTGAGGCTATGTCGCCCAGTCACACCTAAAGCAACTGGATGAGGCAGTCTGCCTGAATGGTCTCCGCACAGACCTTTTATGCAATTTATTATGCCCTAGGCACACATTCTTCCTTTGAAGTAAATTATTGTTGGTCACTCCCAGGACGTGCACACAAAGCACTGTATGATGACAAACCCACTTTCAAGATAAGTCCAGGCCGTAAACAATGTCCACATAATGCGTACATTCTCTAGATGACAAGGCCGGATAAACCCAAAACATTAAGAACACAGCCCATGTCATAAATAGCTCGTGGAGGCGGGAACAGGAACAGATGGAAGTAAGATAGGCACGTTTGTGTGTAGTAAATCTTTACAATGTCCTGTGCTCTGATCTATAATCTTGATCAGAAAAAGGGCAGGAACTGGCTTGGCAAGGTTAGCCTCAAGCAACAGGGTCAGCTTTCGTCAGGTCATGCAGAAGTCAGCACAAACCCATGCTAAGGTTATGTCCTTAAATACTTGTTCTCCCATGGTGAGAGCCTACTGTAAGGGCAATGCACAAAATGGCTGCTATTCACAAGATGGAACCCAAGGGTTAAAACAGAACCTTCAAATACACAGTGAATCCATTGGTGTAACATGATGAAAACACTCATGCATACCGCATTAGTCATTTGCGGTTCGCTGATACCAAATTCATAACAGAATCATGATATTTAAAACACAGGTTCAGAATTTTCAGAACCACACGGCGGTGGCCCGGGCAGCCATGGATCGGGTGGTTGCACAGACCCACTCAGGGAGGCCTAGCATCCCCAGATGCTCTCTCCGCTCGACGTTGGCCCAGGGGGAACTTTCCAGGTCGTTCCAGAGGAGGCAGTCTATGGGGCCATCGTCCCGGACGGTCACTTTCAGCATGCCCACCACTTCCCCCCACTCAAAGGGGATTCGGACCATCTGGCACAGGCTCTCTGAATTGTCCGCTGACCGCACTGGGCATAGTACATTGGGCAGGATCTGGTCAGGGGTCACCAGGTGGCAACGGACGGCTGTCACGCTGGCTCCCGTGTCGCGGAGGGCTTCGGCTCGGTGTCCATTAATGGTGACCCACTGGCTGTACTTCTGAGTGTTGGCTGGGATTGGGGCCCGGGGGACCATGTCTCTTTCGCCCAGACATACCAGGGACATGGCGGCGGGCTCCCATTCGGTCTGGTCTTGGTCATAGTCCTCTTCTTCGCCCCTCTCCTCTCCCAGGGAGGCGGTGGCGATCTGGCAGTTTGGCGGACCGGTGGTGCTGGCTCGCTGGTTCATTGGGCAGTTGGGGTCATTGGCATAGTGACCGGGTCGCTGGCATTTGTGGCAGATAACGTTCGAGCGGGGCCCCGGCCGTGCTGGGGGGCCCCTCTTCTGGCCAGGGAGGGCGAAGTGTTGGTCGGGGGAGGCACCACGGGGGCGTCCCGGTTCCGGTTCTGGCCTCTTCCGCCGCCCCGCGGACGGTGGGGCCCCTGGGTAGCTCGGCCGTGGTCTCCCATCGAGTTCTGGGGGACCCGGGTGCTCTCCCATCGATCGGCTTCGATGGCGAGTTTACGTGGCTCGGTCAGTTTGCTGTCGAGGAGATGCTGCCTGAGTTCGACAAAACAGTTGTTGGAGAGGTGCTCCCATACAATGAGGTTGAACAGCTGTTCGTAGGTGGTGACTTGGCTGCCTTTGATCCACCCCTCTAAGGCTCTACTATAGAAGTTCACATACTCCACCCATGTAGTACCGGGGATTCTCTTACAGTCTCGGAATCGCTGCCGGTACATCTCGGGGGTGAGTCCATAGCGGGTAAGGAGGGCGGCTTTCATGTGTTCATAAGAGGTCATCTCGGCGTCTGGGAGCTGTAGCAGGGCGTCTCTCCCCTCGTTGACGAACTTTCCCCACAAGCCGGCACCCCAGTCTTTTTGCGGCACCCGGTGCGAGGTCATGGCTACCTCGTAGGCCTTAAACTATTGTTGAATGTCGTCGTTTTTATAATATTCTCTGACGACATCTTTGGGGATGTGGACCTTTGTGTCCGCAGGAGGAGGTGGGCTCCGGTTCCCGGAGGCGCTGGCCTCCCCGTTTTTAGCCTTGATCTCAAGTTCTTTTAAACCACGCTTGTGCTGGTACGTGAGCTTCTTCTCCTCTAAGTCCCTCTGCCTGCGTTTCTCCTCCAGGTCCCCTTGCAGCCGTAGTTGCTCAAGGGCTATCTTTTTCTCGGCCAGCTGTAGCTCTCCATCCAGACGGAGTCGGGCCAGCTCCAATTCGTGGAGTCGGCTCTTTTCTCGCTCTCGGGCGTCTTCGTGGGAGAGGCCCGTGTTTACGTTGGTATTTCTTTCCTCTGCTGTGGTTGTGATGGTTTCCGGGTGCATATCTGGGACCGTGTCATCTTCGTTCTGGGGTGGCGTCGCTCCTGCCTCTACCCATGTTTGCAGGGCCTGTTTGAAATCGTCCTCGGTGCTCAGTCCAGTGGTAGCGATGCCCAGGTCCTTGCAGAATTGTTTCAATTCTTTGTGGTTATAGTCTTCAAACCGTTCCTTCTGGAACTCGGCGGTCGGTCTGGTTTCCTTGGTAGTCATGGTCGTAGTGTGTTTCTGTCAGCAGTGGGTGAGTCACTCTCTGTACGATTTGCGTTGGCTCGGATCGCACCGCCTGCCACCAATGTTAGAAAGGCGATCTTAGGGGGGAGGCAGAGGCTATCTGGCCGACCACCCCGAGACCCACATCTCCTTATGGAACCGGCCAGTTGTCGAGAGGCCTCCTGGCGAGGTTCCTCTCCGAGGATCCTACAGGCGAGCAATCACACCACTACAGAAGGACACCACACAAGGATAGATTCTTAACGTCTTTATCAGCAATCAAGGCAGGTTATCTCAGCGATATATGTACAAAGGGATCGAGGGATCCTTAAGGTCTTGGTAACTGTGGGAATGGGGTAGCGGGACAGTCTCGGTACCAGCCTGGTACAGGGATACCCTGCGCTCAGCTCTCAATCCTCGAGCTGGGGGGTTCCTCGGGGTCGGGCCGCGGCAGTGCCAGCAGAGCTCCGAAGATGGTTCAGCGAAGTCGGGCCGCGGCAGCGCCAGCAGGGCTCCGAAGATGGTTCAGCGAGGTCGGGCCGCGGCAGCGCCAGCAGGGCTCCGAAGGTGGTTCAGCGAGGTCGGGCCGCGGCAGCGCCAGCAGGGCTCCGAAGATGGTTCAGCGAGGTCGGGCTGCCGCAGCGCCAGCAGGGCTCCGAAGGTGGTTCAGCGAGGTCGGGCCGCGCCAGCGCCAGCAGGGCTCCGAAGATGGTTCAGCGAGGTCGGGCTGCGGCAGCGCCAGCAGGGCTCCGAAGATGGATTCAAGGTTCCGTAGCGAGTTCGTCTCAGGGTCAGCCGCGGTTCAACCTGCAGGGCTCTCGACTCCAGGATACAACTGCCGACCCATTCCAGAGCTGCCCCAGATATAGGTCTGGGGTCCTTTGATGTCCGGACCCTCTCACCTGGGGGTCAGAGGGGCCGGGATGAGAGTGTCCAGACACCCAGCAGGAGGGTGGAGCCAGCGCCCAGGGAGGCCGGAGGGCGATCGAAACCCCCCTCCTCCTTGATCTGTCAAGTGGCCGTTTTACCACCTGGTCGGACCTTGGTGGCTCGATGTCGGGGCTTCGCTGTGGCTGCGGCCGAGGTCGGGCCGAGGCCACGGGGCCCGGACGTGGAAGGCCCAAGATGGAGTCGGGCCTGAGAGGGTGGCCCGGGATAGGGGTCGGACCAGCAGCGTGGGGCGAGTAGGGGTCGCCATGTTCTGGAGAGGGAGAGCCGGGGGTCGCCATGAGTGGTGGCTCTCGTGAAGGTTGGAGGGGGTAGCTTCAGACCGGAGGACAGGGGTCGATGTTGTCCAGGGCGGAGTGGGACCACACCACGAGGCTGGGTCCAACAACATGCCCTCCATGAATGACAACTGTGTCAAGATTTGTGTTTGTCCATGGAGGACAGTCAGCATTGACGTCTGACCAACGTGAATCTGCCGGAGTAGGTCCACACACTCGGCACTGAGGGGAGACAGGGGCAGGGGCTGCGGTGCCGGGGATGAAGGAGACACGGGGAGTAGCACGGATCAAAGGGACCCTAGCAACTGGGAGGGTGGAGAGGGGTCTGGAGGAGGAGGTGGCAGACATAGTGGTGGCAGATGCTATTGCTGCGTATTCCCCCTCCTCCTAGGAGTCTGAAGCCGAGCCGTCCGCATGATAGGAAGTGTGTTGCCAATAGGTCCGGCCAGCTGACTCCGCTCACCCTCTGTGCCACTGCCTCCCTCTGACTCCTCAAAGCAGGTGGCACTGCGGCTGGGTCCCTCTGCCTGGTCTGTGCTTGGGTCTCCTCCCGTTTCGGTTGATGATGCTGTTGGCAAGGAGAAAGGAAAAAATATATATCAGTCACCTGTACACATCAGACACATGAGCACAAAATCATTTGAGCACATTTCGATTCATGGCATGCATCATGAGTCCTAAGAAAACTCGATCCCCTTGATCTAACAAACCAATTTCAGCACAATTATAAACAAGAATGACTGACCAACTATTAAAAAAACTATTATTTTTATTCAGTGGAAAAGTTTATGCAATTAATGTTAAAAACACAATATAAGTGGGGGAGGAGCCTAGCCTACATCCGAGATGGCCGCCTGATCCCTCGGCTCCGCCGATCCTTCCGCTTTCTCCCGGTCCGCGACTTCTCCTGCTGCCAATCCTGATTTTACACTACATCCTCGGGACCGGGAGACGATTCGGCATCCAGCGGTGTGCTTCCCTGAACGTTCCGTGAAGTAGAAGTGCCGGCACGCCCTTGTCTCCTCCTCGGCGCTGGCGGCAGTGGGACTGTTCTTTGTCCTCGACATGGCCGGCCATGTTTGTACTCTTCTCGGATCCTGAAGCGGAGAAGATCTGACCGGCGGGGAACAGTTGCTGCGCTGTGTTTATCGCTGCGGGGCTCAGCTCAGCCTTGATCATCCTCGCGCTTCGGGACTACTGAGTCTGGTAGTGAAACATTGTATCTGCGCCTTGGTCCATGCTCGGCGCTGCTGGCTCGCTTGTCTCCACCGGCGAAGAGGTGGAAGCCATATTGCTGACTGTGCTCCCTGCTCCTGCGATTCCTCCGTGCTGCTGCCAGCGAGAGGTCCGGTTGTTTCTGCTGTATCGGTGCCGTGCATGGCGTCAGAATGGCTTGTGTTGCTTCTGTGCTCCCCGCTAATACATATCCTGCGGTACCCGGACTGGACGCCTATCTAGGTGGGAGAGACAATGGCGACCGGCCTCGAGGATTGCAACCCTATTGCGAGCCCTGTGTGCAGAGACCTGCTGCCCCGTACACTTCTGCGGCACCATTGAAAGTAGGAGACATCATGCGTGCATTGAGCGCCTTACGATCTAAAATGCAAGATAATGCCCGGGACCTAAAAGATCGCCTGGATGCTACTTCCCCCTATGTGCCTCCGATGGGACATGGTAGCGCCCGACTGCAGGACACTACACCACATCCTGTCCCGATCACAGTGGGGAGCCTACCCAGTTGTGTCCAGAGAAATTGGGAGTGAGTGAGCCTGGTGGCGTTCCGGCGCGGATTGACATGACGGAGCAGCGGCCTGAGGACGGGGGTTTTGAGATATGGCTGGTGAGCCGTCCTTGGACGCCATGTTTGGCTCTTCCTTTGTGTTCTGCTGGTGTCGATTGCAACTTTCTCCTGAAGCAGATGGCTTTGTTTTGGCAGACTGACTTGAGTGGACTGAAACAACATGAAGTCCCCCTTGCTATCATTGTTGCTCGCATGACTCTGGTGTGGACAGGCTCTGCTGGGCGGCGTTGTACCCTGCCAGGATCGCTCCGTTTATCTCTCCAGTTCAATATGGCCACTGTGCAACCGGACCACGTCAGTGCCCCAGATCGCAGGGGCCAGGGCTGAGGATGCTCTTTCTATCCTTACTTGCGGTAGAGTGTACCGTCGGGGCTGCAGGGAATAAACTGTGGAGTTGAATATTTGTTTTTCTACGGGTCGGGGATCCGGGGATGGGTGGCCAAGGATTCACAAGCTGGTTGTTTCTTTTGTTGATCCTAGTTGATGGGGTGGAGGTTCTGTGCGGGCTGGGGAGTCCGGGATTAAGTGGTTCTGGCCCTCCTCCGGTCTTATGTGTTCTATGGGAGTTTTAGATTAGGATACTCTTTTCTTACTCTCTATATTTCAGGTATTACTGTAATTCTTTCTTCTTTTTCTCTTCTTTCTTTTCTTGTTCTATATTTCGGGTTTATAGGGCGACACAACCGATCTTTCCAATTCAAAGAGGCTACTTGTGGTGCCTTAAATGGTGTCGGTTCTGGGGTTCCTAGTAACATGCCACATAACTCAGCACATATTTAAGACTAGTACTGCGCAGTTGTACTAGACACAATGCTCCTTGGATACAAAGATACAAGTAACAGACCAGGCCACAACTTGAATGAGAGTCACAATGATGACCCACTGTATGTCAAAAGATCAGGTTTTGATCCATCGCCGTCCTGTTGCCCACTCTGCCACCCCAGTACAGACATGGTCAGGTGCAAATCAGTCTGACCCTGTGCCACATGGGAACAGTCCTGCCCCAACTGCCAAGCAATACCATCCCTGGACCAGAAACAAGTTTTCTAGGACTGGTCACTAGCATCACAGCCGTCTTCAGCCAGGCTTTCATGAAACCCCGATCTGGATTCAAGCAAGCATGACTGAAGACGGCTGTAATGCCAGAAAGCGGTCACAGGAAGCTTGTTTCCAGTCCAGGGAAGGCATGGCTTGACATATCTGGCTGGACTGTTCCCATGAGGCACACGGTCAGACTGATTTGCACATGACCATGTTTGAAGTTGGGGTGCAGAGTGGGCAACAGAACGGTGATGGATAAAACCCTGACCTGTTGACTGTGTGTGAGTGTATGATTGGTACAGATGCTGCCTCCATCACCACCCCCTTTTGTGACACTCCTCACAGGGGCATCTATCACCAGATCATACAGTTGCTATCACATAACACACACTGGCTGTCAAGTGAAGTGGCCCACATGTCCAAAATCCTGACAATGCCTAAGCTAATGTGCCTGCAATTGTGAAGATCGAAATCATTGCTGCATTGTTGACACACCCTCAACCACATGGGAAATGTGACCACAGTAGTGTGTACATCAAGAGAAAACAGCGTTGCACCACCAATACATACATGTTGCACAAATCTATGAGGAACAATCATCTCTGTGAGCAATCAACATAGCCTGTAACGCCCCCGATGACAGCATTGTCCAGCATCACAGGGTAAGTGCATCCACAGCTTACCACTGACAAGGCCAAACAGGCAGGCCCATCACACCTCTCCTCCACAACACCCCATCACTCCGTCAATGTGAGTGATACAGCTCAAGAAGTGAAAACTCAGAATCAGGGTATCAACAACTGTGCAACTATTTAAATAAACTCAAGGTCACCTCGTGTGGCTGGCCATCCATATTAGTCATAAACAACCAGCAACATATTCTTGTGAATAGGCACGCAGTCACTGCCCAGTGTGAGTATGCATAAGCCAAATTTTGTATACATGGTCAGTGTGCACATGTAGCTAACACATGAGAAATACAAAGTATGCCAGGGACAAATGCCACTGAGGCAGACCCATGCTGAACTCCATGTTGAGACTCATGATCAGTGCTAAAAATCAAGAATTCTAAACACAGTGCACATGTCGTGGAACAGCTGAGGTACCAACCCGTGTCACAGACCTCCCTCCAACATGATGATGTGCTAAGCAATGTGCATACTCATACCTTGCACCCTAGGAGTACATGTGCAAAATGAAAATACACAAAGCAGCAGACACATGTGGAGGAGAGAAAGGGATGTAAAAGAGCATCAGACAAATATGGGGAATAGAAACTACAATGCATAAATTGCCTGTCTGACGAGACCCCCCCCCAACTGTGGGAGTGTTACCAGGCTTCAGAGCACCGCAAGTAGCATGTGACACACAAGACAACAAACAGACATGTACCTACCCCCTCCTTGCTGCTGTCCCTCTTGCAACTGCCTGTGGAGGTGTGGAAAAACCACTTCCAGAACCCGGAGCATGTGGGGGGTGAGGTGACGTTCACCGCCATCCTGGCATGGAGCTTCAAGCTTCAGCTGGACCCGGGCGATACGCCGGGTCCAGCACCGGATGTCCTGCCACCTCTTCCTGATTTTCATCATCCTTCCACGAGGGCCCCCCACAGACCTGACAGCCCTGGCTATGTCCAGCCAGATCTCCCCATTATCATAGGCAGTTACCTGTAAGGAACACAAAGTGAAACAACATCACTACACCTGCTCTATGTCCCAAAGACACACACTTGCACCACATTGTTGATGGCAACAGGGCATAGGATGCTGACAGGACTTGCATCATTGTCCATGTGAATGTGGCCTGTGAGCAAACACGAATGCACTACATGCCTTTGAAAGGCAACAGATGCCATAAGGGGTGCAAACCACTCAATGAGCATGGTACACACTGAACAAGACATGCAACTGCAGGGTGGCAGACAGCACGTGACATGCTGTCACATTTCGCACTACACCTAAGAACCCTCAGCAAACCACACATACACACCCTGGCACATACCATTTGATTGTCAGTGTCAACAGTGTATCCAACCCTCACTTTGCACATGTCACACTTAACAAAGATGTGACACAGGCGTCATGCTAACTGTCCAAGTCATGCACATGACACTGCATACTTGTCACATCAGATGGCTACAGCTGTGGCATACGCCATGCAGCTGTGTTGCAAGACATCACATATTTAAGACTAGTACTGCGCAGTAACGCCCCCAATGACAGCATTGTCCAGCATCACAGGGTAAGTGCATCCACAGCTCACCACTGACAAGGCCAAACAGGCAGGCCCATCACACCTCTCCTCCACAACACCCCCATCACTCCGTCAATGTCGCCAGGTGACAACGAACATTCACACTCTTCAATGTCCATGAGTTCAAACCATGCATTTGTCCAACATCCACACAGGTCACCAAAAACAATTAACTACAGTGAGTACATTCATCTGACACTCTGTTGAGAACACTGTTACACCTCAGTAAATCATGGCAATAAAACATGCAATGTGTGGCACAGCAGAATGTGTGATTCACGTTGCATTGAATGTCACAGTTAGCACAATGCAGGTAAGCAATGAACACTATTTAACTACATCATTCACTGCATGGGAGAAAACACAATGAACACACACGGCACTCAGTGCCAAACCACATTGCATGTCTGTTCCACAAATACACAATGGCTGTAGTGACACACACACACCAGGTGCAAAGTCCAAGCTAGTGCAGTCATCACTCACCTGCTCCCCTGATCTCCCATACAGCTTGCTGTGGTTTGGTAGGAGGGCATCCAGCAGGGCCTGGTTCTCCTCCTCACTGAATGCAGGTGACCTCTCCATAGTCAGCAAAATCAGAGTCCAGTTAATGCAGAGACTGCAGCAGTGTGGTCCACTCCAATGTTGTGCAAGGAAGTGCCCTCTCCCAGAGCTACTGAGGTGCTTTCAGTATCATGAGTAAAGTGTGATAGGCCAGATTACTTAGCATCCTATGTTTCATCCAATCCCATTCCACATAAGGGCCTGACCTACATGTGCATGGTTTGAAAATTGAGCTTTAGCTCCACAACAAATTTTGCAACATTGTATAGTTTTGCCCAACTGAATTTTGCAGGACACCTGTAGCACACACTCAAATCTCAGTTTCCTTGACTACTAGACTGCATTCTGGGCATTCTACTCGTCCCCTAGGTGTTCCCTATGTATTTTCTGGGATCTCCACACAAGTACGGTGCATTTTTTGTCGCCAATGCCACATATTCAATAGTGAAACGATGCGCACACACACACACGCAATGGCGTGGTACGGTCTGCTCGTGTATGGCCCCATTGCAATTGTGAAACGCCCCGCACACACGCACGTACTATTGGGGTACGGTCCGCTCGCGTATGTCACCATTACAATGGTGAAACGTCCCGCACACACACACGCACTCTCGGGGTACGGCTCGCTCGCGTATGGCACCATTACAATGGTGAAACGTCCCGCAACATTCTCGGGGTACGGCTCGCTCGCGTATGTCACCATTACAATGGTGAAACGCCCCGCACACACGCACGCACTCTCGGTGTACTGCTTGCTCGCATATGTCACCATTACAACGGTGAAACGTTCCGCACTCACGCACGCACTCTCGGGGTACGATGCATTATACACAGTGCGTTTCACACGCCCATGTGAATGCAGGTGTATGGTGCATTTAACACAGTGCGTGATCACCTGGTGACACATGTGATGTGTGATGGGGCACTATGTGGTACACACCACCTTTCCACTTGCCCCCTGTGTATCATCATATGTAAAAATGTACTGTGTGTGTAATTCTTAATGCAGATTTTTCAGTTTGGGCTCCGTATAATGCATCTGCCGCGGGTGCATCTCAAATGGGTCTGTGTTGTGACTGAAATGGTTTTGCATGTACGCACACCATGGCACATGTGCCTTTTCAAGGGATTTTGTGTCTGATGGCATAATACATCAATGATCCACATGCATACATGTCTGCATCTTGACAATTGCTGTGGTCTTGCATTGTCACATACACACCTCATTAGCAAGTTGTATGATATGTCCAATAGATATTCCATGTGACCTGGGTCTGTGCCTTGCAGTCAGCTGTCTGTATGGGATGACAACTTTCTAATGCAGGTCTGGTGATGTGTGTCACTCCGGTGAAATCTTGCTCTGCTCACTCAGAGCAGCCCTGCACTTTTTTTGTGTGCATGTAAAGTTTATTACTATTACTAAAGATGTATCTTGGTAATTTTTAAAGTGCCATGAAGCTGCCACATGTGTCCAGGATGTATTGCTTACACCAGACCCCATAGTACCTTGATGTGTAGTAGCAAGGTTGCATGTGGTATGTACATTGGAATATTTCTGGTTGACAGTTGTTCTACATTATTCCTAAATATGTACTGCAGGGCACCACCTCTACCAAGGCCTTTTCCCGACTTGGAGACCATGAGGGAACGTGATTGCATCCGTCGTTACAGATTCACTCAAGAGTTGATTCAGGACTTGACGGACAGGCTGGAACCACATCTCCAACCGCGACAAAGGTATCCAACTACACTGACACCAAAGCTAAAGGTGATGGCAGCCCTACATTTTTTTGCCACAGGTATGTTTCAATTTACCATTGCAGATGTGGGGGGTATGTCCCAGACCATGTTCAGCCGTGTCCTACGTGATGTCTTAGCTGCCATGTTAGAGCACATTGATGAATTCATCACATTTCCAAACCCTGAAGAGTTGAGAGATGTCAAGGGTGAATTCTATGCCCTGGGAGGGATGCCACATGTCATTCAATCAATCAATCAATCAAGACATTTATAGAACGCACTGCTTACCCGTAGGGTCTCAAGGCGCTTGGGGGGGGGGGGGTGCCGTTACTGCTCGAACAGCCAGGTCTTGAGCTTCTTCCTGAAGGAGAGGTGGTCTTGGGTCAGGCGCAGGTCGGTCGGGAGGGAGTTCCAGGTCTTGGCGGCCAGGTAGGAGAAGGACCTTCCTCCTGTTGTCGCTCTTCGGATGCAGGGGACGGCGGCGAGGGCGTGGCTGGCTGAACGGAGGTGGCGTTTGGGAGCGTAGAAGTTGATTCGGTTGTTGAGGTAGCTCGGGCCTTGATCGTGTAGGGCTTTGTGTGCGTGGGTGAGGAGACGGAAGGTGATTCTTTTGTTGACGGGGAGCCAATGCAGGTCTCTCAGATGTCCGGAGATGTGGCTGTTTCGTGGGATGTCGAGGATGAGTCTGGCTGAGGCGTTCTGGATCCGCTGGAGTCTCTTCTGGAGCTTGGCGGTGGTTCCGGCGTAGAGGGCGTTGCCGTAGTCCAGTCCGCTGGTGACGAGGGCCTGGGTGACAGTCTTCCTGGTCTCGGTGGGGATCCGCCAGAAGATCTTCCGTAGCATGCGCAGGATGTTGAAGCACGACGAGGAGACGGCGTTGACTTGTCTGGTCATGGAGAGGGAGGAGTCCAGGATGAAGCCCAGGTTGTGTGCGTGGTCCGTCGGTTTGGGTGCGGTGCCCAGGGCGGGGGGCCACCAGGAGTCGTCCCAGGCGGAGGGCGAGGAGCCCAGGATGAGGACCTCCGTCTTGTCTGAGTTCAGTTTCAGGCGGCTGGTCGTCATCCACTCGGCTACATCTTTCATCCCTTCGTGCAGGTTGGCTCTGGCGGTGGCGGGTCGTTGGTCAGGGAGAGGATCAGCGGGTGTCGTCGGCGTAGGAGATTATGTTGAGGTTGTGTTGGCGTGCGATGGCCGCGAGGGGGCTCATGTAGACGTTGAAGAGGGTGGGGCTCAGCGAGGATCCTTGAGGGACGCCGCAGATGACTTCGGTGGCCTCTGACTTGTACGGTGGTAGGCGGACTCTCTGTGTTCTTCCGTCGAGGAAGGAGATGATCCATTCCAGTGCCTTCCCCTGGATTCCGACGTTGCTGAGGCGCTGCACTAGGGTGCGGTGGCAGACAGTGTCGAATGCCGCGGAGAGGTCTAGGAGGATGAGGGCCGCTGTTTCTCCGTTGTCCATCAGGGCTCGGATGTCGTCGGTGGCAGCGATGAGGGCGGTCTCGGTGCTGTGGTTGGCTCGGAAGCCAGACTGTGAGGGGTCGAGGGATCCATTCGTCTCGAGGAAGTCTCGAGTCTTGATGACTTTGGCTGGAAACGGGAGGAGCGAGATGGGGCGGTAATTCTTGAGTTCGGTGGGGTCCACTGTAGGTTTCTTGAGTAGAGCGCTGAGTTCGGCGTGTTTCCAGCTCTCCAGGAAGGTGGCGGTGTCGAAGGAGGTGTTGATAATGTCCCGCAGGTGGGGTGCGATGACAGCGTCGGCCTTGTTGAAGACGTGGTGAGGGCAGGGGTCGGTCGGAGAACCGGAGTGGATGGAGTTCATCATGCGGACGGTGTCTTCGGTGCTGATCGGAGTCCAGGCGCGGAGGGTGGTGGTGGGCGGCGTTGCTGCGGTCGTGGCGTGCGTCGGTTGAATGCTGAAGCTGTTGTGTATGTCCGCGATCTTGTTGTGGAAGTAGGAGGCGAGGGAGTTGCAGAGGTCTTCCGATGGGGTGATGTCGTTGTTTCCGGCGTTGGGGTTGGAGAGCTCTTTCACGATGTTGAAGAGTTCCTTGCAGTTGTGTGCGTTGTTGTCCAGCTGGTCCTTGAATGCAGTTTTCTTGGTGGCGCGGATCAGTTGGTGGTGCTTCCGGGTGGCGAGCTTGAGGGTGGTCATGTTGTCCGGTGTTGGTTCCCTTCTCCAGACTTTCTCGAGGGCTCGACAGTTCTTCTTGGAGCTCTTGAGTTCGTCGGTGAACCATGGGGCTTTCTTGCTGCCGGGTCTGCTGGGCGGGGTCCTCAGAGGGGCGAGTTTGTCCGCGCAGTTGCTGATCCACTTCGTGAGGTTGTCGGCGGCCTGGCTGGGGTTCGCTGAGCTGGCAGGAGGGTGCTGGCTCAGGGAAGCGGCAAGCTGGTCGGCTGTGATCTTGTTCCAGCTTCTTCGGGCAACCTGTTGCTGGTGGTGGTGGATCGTCGTTCTTCTGAAGGTGAAGTGGACGCAGCTGTGGTCCGTCCAGTGGAGTCCTGTGGCGTGGCTGAAGGCGATGTCTTTGCTGGATGAGAAGACGGCGTCGAGTGTGTGTCCAGCGAGGTGGGTGGGGGTGGACACCAGCTGCTTGAGTCCGAGGTTGGCGAGGTTGTCGAGCAGGGTGATGGTGTTGCGGTCGCTGTTGTTCTCCAGGTGGAAGTTGAGGTCCCCCAGGAGGATGTAGTCAGCGGAGGGGAGGGCATGCGGGCTGACGAAGTCGGCGATGTCCTCGCTGAATTGTGTGCGTGGTCCCGGGGGTCGGTAGATCAGGGTGCCTCTGAGGGTGGTCTTCGGGTCGGTGTGGATCTGGAAGTGCAGGTGTTCGGCGGTGGTCAGGGTGTCGTCGGTGTTGGTCGTGATGCGGACGGTGTCCCTGTGGATGATGGCGATGCCTCCTCCCATCTGGTTGGCGGTGCGGTCCCTCCGGGTGATTTTGTAGCCCTCTGGGATGGCGATGGCGATGTCGGGCGCTGAAGAGCCGTTCATCCAGGTTTCCGTGAGGAAGGCAACGTCAGGGGCTGTGGTGTCGAGGAGGTTCCAGAGTTCGATGGCGTGTCTGTGGACGGAGCGGGTGTTGAGCAGGATGCACTTGAGGTGGTTGCTGCTGGTGTTCGGCTTGGCGGGTGCTGGTGGGGGGCAGGTCCGGATGCAGGTGAACTTGCAGGCGTGGCAGCTGAAGGGTCCGTGGGTGCGTCTCGGGGTGGCTCGGCAGCATCCTGGGATTCGGCCGGTGTTGAGTGCGTTGAGGGTGGCGGCTGTGTACGTCAGGCGGGTGGGTAGGGGTCCTCGAGGGCCAGGGGTCCTGGCGCTGGGCGCGGTCCAGGCGCAGACGGGCGTAGACGGGCTTACCTTTGGCGCGCCTTCGGCGCACAATCGGCGCGCCCGCTGCGCGTGACCGCTGCGCGTTCGCACGGTCGCCATATATGGCGAAGTGCGAGGGGGGGCGGAGCAGCTGGGAGGCGGGAGCGGGGAGGGTACAGAAGGAAAAAGGGGCGGGGTTAGCGGCGGTGGCGGAAAGCGGGGAGCGGGGAGGGAAGAGACGATGGGAAACAACACAGGCAAACAGGCACTACAAAAATTTAAAAATAAAAACACACAATGCAAATTAATACAAGACAGTAAAAACAGGGGCACAGGGCAAGAAGCGGCGCCCAGGAGCCTGCAGGTCAGGCGAGCACGGACCACGCCGCTCGGAGGCAGGGGGCGTGGTCACGCGGCGGCAGCCGGGGCAGCGAGGCAGTCAGGCGGGGAGGCACACGCAGCAGCTGGTGGCCGTGCAGCGCGGGGGTGTCCTAACCATTGGGTCCATTGATGGTACACATGTGGCTTTGGTGCCACCACAGGCTCAAGAGCAGGCCTACCGCAATAGGAAGCATTACCACTCAATAAATGCCCTTGTGGTGTGTCTTGCTAACATGCTGATTTCCCATGTTTGTGCACGTTTTCCAGGATCGTGCCATGATGCATTCATCATGAGGCGTAGCAGGATACCACAGATGATGCTGCAGCTGTGCAACCATCGTGCATGTCTTGTTGGTGGGTATACTCTGTTTGTCCTGTATGTTTAACATTTTAATTTGCTCTGAAAAAATAGCTTTGCCCTACATTTCAACACGCGGTATTTTTTTAGGAGGTACAGGATATCCCAACATGCCGTGGCTCATGACACCGCTTCGAACCCAAGGACAGCTGCAGACCATCGGTACAACAATGCACACGGGCAGACCAGGCGTGTGATTGAGCGATCGTTTGGACTCCTGAAGAGCAGATTCCGGTGCCTTGATAAGACCGGCGGATCCCTCCTATACGCCCCAGTCAAGGTGTGTAACATCTTCATTGTGTGCTGCATGCTGCACAACATGGCAGTTGAGAAGGCCGTGCCACTCATCCTGGATTCTGATGAGCTGGAACATCCACCCGTTGAGGATCAAGGGCTTGGTCACGATGCAAGTGATGAGGAGGAGGAGGATGATATCCGGACTCAGCTCATTTACAACTTCTTCTCTTAATGGTGAGTCACTGGGTAGTTGTGTGCATGCTTGTGACATGGAGTGGCATGTGTTGCATACTGTGTGTCCAGCTGACTATATGTGAGAACACTTTGATGTTTGTTGTGATGTGTCACACAAGTGATGATATAATGACACACGCATATGTGCAATGATTGTTTTAGAAATGTACATATGTACTACATTGTGATGCATTTTCACATGACCATGTCTGTATGCAATTATTATTAATGTGTCCCCTTGTGTGCCTGTCTTTCCCAGTTTGCTCTGCCTGTTGTCTGTTCGTGTCATCTTGGTACTCCTGCTATTGATCATAATGATTGCAACGTGTGTCGAATCACCGTTCCATGCACAGACCTGTGGAAATGTCAGTTTTGGTAAGATATCTAAACATTGTTTTTGGGTTGGTATGCTATGGCAATATGTGGGAGCTGTTACTGTTCTTGTTGTTGAAGCATACATACTTGTGTCATTAACATCGATCAAGATGACTGTTGCAATACTCCCATTACTGGACACTCACCCTTCTTCTCAGTCATCTGTTGTTGAGTGATGACTCTGGGAAATGCATCAATGTGTGTATACCATGGTCCACAGACATTGCGGATGTGACCGGTTTACATTGTGTGTGACATCACAATCACAGGTTCTGTGTGGATTTGCAAACTCACTGTATGCAGCAGGATGTGTTTGGCTCATCACATTGATGTTGTTGGCCAGTACAGTTAGGTTTACCTATTGAAATGTTGTGAAGGTTTGGACCACTGTAGGTCCCACATGTTCTGACAATTGTCCAGTGAGTGTGTTCGTATGGATGCATTGCCCCCTGTTCCAGTATGTAATGTCACTGTCAGGTCGCAACATCTGTGCCAGTGGAGATCACTGCTTTGCAAGCCTTCTTGGTAACTTTATGACAACTTTCAATTCCCATTATTCCAGGAATGTTGCACTGATGACGTAGGAACGTAGAGGTGTTGGTAATGTAAACACTTCCTTTACACCAGTCGGTTGACGTTAGTTGCAGAAAAGTCTTGTGCCGTGCTGCATATCCTGGTCACGGTAGGGTTGGTTTACTGGGTTTGATCCTCATTACTCTCTGTAGAGTTTGCTCACACCTGCTTGTCATGTTTGTCTTTGTAAGGCACAGTTTGATGAGCCAATGGTTGGCTCTTGCTAGGCTACATTGTGTTTAAATAATCCCCTTCCTCGTTGCTATGTACGGCTCTAGCAGGTGATGTGTATCTTACTTTCATGAGCCGCACTGATTCCTAGGGCTGACTACAATAATTTGATTTTTGTGAGTAGCACTGCTACACATTCAATTCACTGTATTTTTGAGCCAAATTCATACACTGTGAGTAAGTTTGTGAGCGCCTGGTTCGAATTGCATTGAATCAGCCTGGTGAGAGTTAGACCCCCTTCATTTTGGAGGCAAACTCTGCTACCTTTTATGTGTCCGTGTTGAAAATTGTTATGTACTATAATTTCTAAACATGTGCAGACAAATTGGATACAGTGGCTGTGGTTAATGTACACAGGTGTAACAGTTACAGAATACGTCATTAGTATAATGTGAATCAGTTCCAAGAACAGTTGAATTGTAATGCTTGTTTACCTTTGTTTCAGATCTCCCTCCCTGCTGTTCCCATCCTCACCTTCCCTCGCCTGATCTCCCTTTTGAGTCTGTTATTCATACTCAGACCAAGGGGCTATCTGGAGATGGACCCCTTTGAGCATCAAACTAATCAGAAGATCAAAGGTACCGACAGTCCCTGGCAGTCGTGTGGAGATTGTTTCATCAGCATTACAGGTACCCTCATTGCATGACAGTTATTTTCTTCTGAACAATGCCACGGGCCATGTACATTGCCTAAAGCAGCATGTCCTCACAACAAACTTCCACCATTTATGTATGAAATGTTTTCCAAAGTGTACATTGTGCCCCATTGCTGTCACCGCAGATCTCTTGCCAGTCTGCATGCGTCATCTATGGAATACTTTACAATGATTGTGCATATGTTGTTATGTGTACTGGTTCAACATGCATGGTGTTTGTAATAGGTCATGGTCCATATTGTGATTGACAGACATGGTTGTCTATGTATTGTTTGAGCTCAATACCCACAACGGACATGCAACACTTGCTGACGCTGTTTTCCTGTGCCCCGCTTGGCCTTTTGGTGCCTGGTCCTGATGCCGTCATATTTGGTAATTGTTCACACATTTTCTAGCAGTGACCCATGAGTTACCAAACACTCCTTCCTTTCCATACATATGTAACATGCTGCTATGCAAATATCCTTGTCTTTGTGTGCCACTTTTGCATGGCGTCTCACACCTTCGGCCATCATGAGTTCAGACATTCTTGATGCTGCATCCCCAGTGACACCGCAAAAGCCAGTGGCCAGATTCTGCAACACACACGCCTCCAATATGCTCCACCATCCATCAATCCATTCTTAGGGCAGACAGCAGATTGTCCGTGCTACAGTTTCACCACATCCATGACAAAGGCAGGCCTGTCAGCGCATGCAACGTGCACAGTGCAAGGCCCTGTGGTAATTGACTGACACAGGTTACACTACGGACTCATGCTCCTCCCACCCTCCAGACAGTGAACACCAGACAATCATGCACCTGGTATCAGGCAACCCCTAAGGGCACACATTACAGCTTCGCAGGCTGTGTGTGCAACTCATACTGCAAACCCCGCACTGCCACACATAACAGTGCATGTCCGTACAAGCAGGTCATGTGCGTCGTTCTGCACACGTGCTACTTACACCAGCACAACATTGCACTCTGTTACCTCATCCACATAAAAGCACAACACAAAACCATCATTACTGTGACCTGGTTGTTAGTAAGACCCAAACACTAGTTCTACATTGCCATCACAGATGGATAGTAGACCACCCGCAAGGACGACACCAACTTTCCAGGAGTATGATTGATAAAAGTATGTGAGGTACACCCCCAGAGTGACATACTACACCAAGTACCAACTGTGGTGATCCTCACATTGTGCAGCTCTGACTGAATTTCCGTTGATTAGAATCAGAAGATCCTCTGCATATGATATCATTTAGACTCTAGACATGGCAATCAATTCAGCCTGCGGGCCAATGGAAATATTGTCTAAGTATGCGTACTCTGAGCAGAGCCCTGCAGCATACCCCACTTGTGTGTTTTGACTAAGGAGTCGATGTTGTAGGTGCGGACCTGATGTGTGCAGTCAGATAGTTATGACAATATCCAGTTCAGCACTGAGGACCACACACCTATGGTCTTCATGTGGTTCTGAAGATTGTGATGGTGTACGGTGTCAAATGATGTAGACATGTTGGACAGCACCAACGCCGCCTTGGAACCCCCATCTACATCTCAGCGTATAGAGTCTGGCATTTGTATGAGGGCCACCTGTGTAGTATGGGTGGGATAGAGGCTGGATAGTGAGTAATGAAGGAGGCTATTAGCTTCAAAAAAGGCCATCAGTTGCTTCCAAGAAAATTCTACATAAATCTTTGCCAGGACTGATAGATCTTGGTATATGATTGTAAGCTTAAACAGGATCTGTGTTACCTCAAGTAAAGATGTGCTAGATGACCGTGTGTCTCCACACATCTGGGTTACAGACCAATCTGACCTAAGGGTTACCCATGACGTTTCAGTGTTCATAGTGTATCTTAGCAAGGATGTTGTTGTGGTTTGTGGTCAGCGGGCCAGTAGGGGAAGTGGATTAACATATGCTAATGGAGCTGAGAGGCTTCAACATGAATTGAGTTCAAATCGTAAACCACTGGGCTGCAACACAACTTTCCTGATTGATCCTCAGACATTGTACTAGTACTTCAGCACGCAGGCCCACAGCTAAACATGAAAAAAATGTTTCCGTGGTAGAGCTACTCCTGCCTGGAGAACAGAAAAGCCACCATCCTGCTTTGCTACATCAATGTTTGCATGTAGTTCACCAAATCCACACCATTGCTAACTCATGATGCAAGTCCCTACACATTCTGGAACTGACCTTCAGATAAATCCACTCCTAGAGAAGACAGACCGCCACCCAGGTCCACAACAGCATCCACCTAAACTACATCAACAACCTCTACACAGGAAGAAGACCAAACTCCAGGACATTTGCAAACCAAAGGGGCATGCACACACCTCATCATCAACATCCCCTGCCACAGCTACATAACCGTCCACCTGAGATACCTACTAGATTCAAAAGTGACCCTGTGTCATGGCCGGGTTTTCTGATTAGATGGGATCAGCCCCTGGGGGCCCCTCCAACCCAGCCAGAACGTAACCACATCCCTCCTCAGGACCATCTATCCAGGCACCGGGGTACCTACCTGAGGATGGGGAACTCGCAATATACAAGCTCATATTATCAGAAACACCACTAAATCTATAGGGATTCTAAGAATACTCACTGATTACTAAGGATATCCAAGCCCTACACTACACTCATACCTTATAGTCTCGCGGCCACTCAGACCCAGACTAATCTACCCTGGGGCAGATATGACACACAATCTGGCGTGTCTACACACGTGGGTCTGCAGCCCCAGTGCTCTCCCTTATTTCCAAACGGTTCGCAAACCGGCAAACCTCCACGCTGGTAATCCTCCCCAGCGCTCTCACTTACACAAGCCACACTGAGAGCACTGATTGTGGGTATACACACAATCAGTGCTCTCATTAACGCCGTATATCAACGACGACCACATTCCTATGAACACCTTCAGATATATGTCTCTTCACTAAGGGTCTGCTACTACAATAATATTATGGGATAGCCGAATTACTTAGTGTCAACAATTCCCTAGCTCAAGGGCTCCCTGTTCTCTCTATTTATTCAGACTTACCGGATCAGGGGCAGCATCTGTTCTGGCTGTAACATCTGACTAGGAGAAAAAGGTTACCTATGCTTTGGAACAGAAGACGCTGTTTACAGGATTATGGGAGGGTGTACTAACTTGGTCCCTTAGTTGCAGGTCTCCTCTCTCCCTCACTATTACTTACCTGATCAGGGGTAGCATCTGTTCAAACAGTAATACCTACTAGGAAAGGGGATTACCCTCACTGTATGGGGACAAAGATATACACACTATGTGATTGAGTTATTCCTTGATTTAAGCGCTCCTACTCCCTTCTGATCCATCAGTGGCTCAACGGCAACTGGCTAGAAGCCAGGCTAGCTTTATCATAAAAAAACTCATGCACACTAATTCACTAATTAATGGGGAAGTTTATTGTAACAATAATAAAGTACACATATACAAACCTATGGGGTCTCTATAACTAGCAGTAACTTTAACACACCGCTGAAAGAAAAGGATTAAACATACAATTTATCTGCGGGGTAACAGGATCTTTTAACACACCGCTGAAAGAAAAGGATTAAACATACAATAGCCTAGGGAATAAGAACAAGATTAAAGTGTACTAGTTCAGACTACCTCACCTATTAGAAGGAAGATTTCTCTCTGCCTCTGGTGGGATTAGGGCTCTCTATGTCTCTCCCTCCTTCACCACATCACCACGCCTCTGGTTCAGTTGCTCCAGCTGACAGCCTTCTTTGATGCTCTCTGCACTGCTCTCTCTCCTCATCTTCAGCAATCGTCTGCCTTCTTTCTCCATTCAAGAACTGCACTCTATTCTGCAGCTCCAGCAGACATCCTGTTCTCTCTCCAAGCTGAACTGAGCTCCAAGCTGAACTGAGCTCCAAGCTGAACTGAGCTCCAAGCTGTTCTGAGCTCCAGGCTGAACTGCACACAAGCTGGAATGAACACTCCTCCTTTCCTGCAGCTCGTTAATATGGATTCCTCTCCCCTCATGGAAATTTCCACCAGAGGGCTGCCTCCTACTGAATTCCTGTGCCAGCTCCCAGGCTTCCACGCAACCGCAGTGGCCATCTGCTTGTTACGTCTGGGCCCAAGAGAAAAACACATTTCTCGGATAAGAAGCAGTCCTAACTGGTCTTCCTCTAGCACACAAACAGCCTTACTGTAAACTTTACCTTTACTCTAAAAAGCCTCTCAGCTCCATCAAGATGTAGTCCCTCTAGTTCTAGACCTGTAGGCCTGAAAGGAATAAAATACCCCTTAGCTCTGCCAGAATACCTACATAAACCATACCAATGTGTCTACTATGTCAAAGCCAATAGGCAATAGACAGGTTAGAGTCAAGAATAAGGGATCTATCATCATATTAAGCAGCTATCCTCTTCTAGGTCTGGAAGAAAGGGCTTAAAAGGGCCAACACAGGCTAAGAATACCTATCCCAGATGTGAGCAAGATTAAAGTCTATATCACTGCTAAATAGAGCCAAAAACCCTGCCAAGACACCCTGGGCCCTGCTTGCAGGCCAGCTCGCCGCCCTGCCACAAAACAGCTCCACCTGTTCCTTGCCTGCTACTGCGTGTAGCGTGACTTTGCAACTGCTGTGACCAGCCTTCCACTGTGCATGGTTGCCTACTGCACTTTCCACAGTGATTTGTAACTTGTATTATCTTCCACCTCCGTGTACGCTGTGCCCTGTGTTTCCATTGTAGCGGCTAAGGAGTGCTCATGCAATTTAAGATAAACACCCGCACCCTTGCTTCTACGCACCCCTTCCCGCTGCTGCCCCTGCGGTAATGCCCCCTTGCCACCACGCTCAAGCCTCCCAGATGCACCTCCCTCCATGCTTTAAAATGTCGGAGGCTGTGCGTCCACACAGTGGACGTTCACAGCGGGTGCACCACTGGCGCACTAAAGGTGCACCAAAGGCAAGGTAATCTGTGCCCGTCCGTGCCTGGACCACGCCCAGCGCCAGAACCCCGGGTCCCCAAAGCCACCACAACACCAGCCTGCTCTACTACTCCAGCACCCTCCATGTACGCAACCCCGGACGCAATGACTCCTGCTACCGGGCTACCCCAAAAAACACCCAAGGGACCTTCACCTGCGGGAACTGCAGCTTCTACTGCATCCGGCCCCACAAACCATCTAACAGAGTACCCACCACCTGCAACCTCCTCAACACCCACTCTGCTCGCAAGGACGCCATCGTACTCTGGGACCTCCTACACTCAACCACCCCTGACGTTGCCTTCCAGGCGCAGACCTGGCTGAGCGTAACCTCGGCACAAGACATCGCCATTGCCATCCAAGTGGGCTACCAAATCTCCCGTAGAGAGCCCACCAACAGAGTGGGAGGGGGGATCGCCATCAACCACAAGGACTCCCTCAGAGTCACAAACAACACCAACAACACCCTAAGCACCGCCAAGCATATGCACTTCCAGATCCACACCGACCCCAAAACCTGCCTCAGAGTGACTCTCGTATCCAGAACACCCAGACCCCCACCACCATCACCAACCTCATCAGCACACACGCCCTCGCATCCACGGACTTCATCCTCCTCAGGGACCTGAACTTCAAATGCAAATATAACAACAACGCCAAATGCACCGCCCAGATCAACAACCTTGGCAACCTCAGTCTGAAACAGCTTGTGACAACACCAACACACGCCACTGGACACACACTGGACCCCATGTTGTCCGCAAGTCCCCACGTCTCTGTCAACCACACAACCAAACATTGTTGGATTGACCACAAATGCGTCCACTTTACCTTCAGGAAGCACACCAAACACCACACCACCCAACAGTTTCCACGCCACTGCTGGGGCAAGGTCACCAAGGACCAAGGGACCACCACCCTCACCCTGGGACCACCCACCACCCCACCAACCCCAACACCACCACCATCAACATCATTCAGTGGATCGACAACTGCACACACACCCTTGCCCCACACAAGACCTCCGCAACCAAATGCTGGAACATCACAGAAACCTCCTCCTTTGAATACGACTCATTTGAATGTCTATCCACTGTCATCAAAACCAAAGACAATGACTCTCTACTATGCCATCTACTCTATCACCCCCCGGGCAGAAACAATAAGTTTGGAGACCAACTATCTAACCTGATCGCTCCTGACGCTCTTGGTGATTCCAAAAACCTAATTCTTGGTGACCTGAATCTCCGATGGAATGAAACCCACAACCCTCTAATTAGATCGCTATCCAGCCTCCTCGCCGATAACAACCTCACGCAACACTGCACTGAGGAGACTCACTACAAAGGAGCCACACTGGACGCCATCATTGCATAAAAGAATTCAATCACGATCAACCACATACTTCCCGTTGATTGGTCAGATCATCATCTGATCCTATTTCACATCAATCACCCCATCATCCCGCTTAAACCTCCTCAAGACCCCCCCAAATGGTCGAGAAACCTCTCCCAAGTACCTCTAGACCTTCTAGAAGGCCAGCTAAGTTCACTTCTTCCAGACAACTCTCCACTCCTTTCGACCAACGATCTCATCGACCACTACAACTCTGAGCTAGTCTCCATTCTCGATAATCTAGCTCCTCCAAAGCTCAAAAGAAGCCGTGCCACCCCGTCTAGATCCTGGTTCAATGCGGACCTCAACGTAGAAAGAAGAACCCTGAGAGCCAAAGAAAGAAAGTGGAGAAACAACCCAACAGCCATCCTTCGCCTACAACTAAAAACAGCCCGCAGGAAGTATAACAACCATATCAAAAACAAGAAATCCAGCTTCTTCTGAGAGGCACTAGCCAACTCCAAAAACAGACCTAAGGAGCTCTACAACATAATCAGACATCAAACTTCTAAGCCTCGGCCCTCACCCCTGCAGGCGTCCAAAGAACTATGCGACAACTTCGCCAGCTTCTTCAACGACAAGGTTTTTAAAATCGAACTATCTCTAAACATCAGCAACGCGCCCAACCCTCAGGCCCTCCCTTCTAGCCCCTCTCCCCTCCTTTGGCTAAACTTTCGCCACGTGCAGGAAACTGAGATAATCTCGCTGATCTCGACCTCCAAACCATCAGCTCACATCTCAGACCCCATTCCCCCCTCACTTATCAAAAAATTGAGGTTCACCTTAGCACCCATCTGGGGCAAAATCATAAACAGCTCCCTACAAAGCGGAGTGGTCCCCGACTGTCTAAAAATGGGACAAGTCACCCCTTTGCTGAAAAAACCCGGCCTTGACTCTACTGACTTGAACAATTTCAGACCGATATCAAACCTCCCTCTACTCGCCAAAACACTGGAACGCTGCGTTCTCCTGCAATTGACTCATCATCTGGATAACATCAGTCTCCTGGACCCCCTCCAATCTGGCTTCAGACAAGGCCGCAGCACAGAAACCGTGATGCTGAACATCATAGACGACATTCACGGCTCTCTTGACGCTGACAAGTGCTGCCTTCTCATATTCCTTGATCTATCCGCAGCTTTCGACACGGTGGACCATAAGCTCCTCATCAAGACTCTGCAAGCAAGAGCTGCCCTCGGCGAGGTAGTTCTTGATTGGTTTTCTTCCTTTCTACATAACCGCTCGCAAATAATAAAACTGAAGAACTTCACCTCCGAAACCCAGCAAGTCAACAAGGGTGTCCCTCAAGGATCGGTACTTTCTCCTCAGCTTTTCAACATCTATATGGAACCGCTCGCCAAACTACTCAGGAATGCCAATATCCTCTTCCACCTCTACGCGGATGACACGCAGATCTACCTGGAAACCTCTTCACTTAATGACATCCACAGACTAAATGCTGTCTTAAACGATGTTCAATATTGGCTGACAAAAAACCACCTGAAACTTAATCCCGACAAGACCGAAACTCTTCTCATCTCAAACAAAGAAGACAATCCTCAAATCATTGAGTGGCTGAAGTCGATCGATGCGCTTAAAGGTTCTCTCACGCCAACTGATTCCGTTAAATCTCTGGGTTTCACCCTAGACCCCAAACTAACTTTGACAAACCACATTAAGAACTCGGCAAAAAGTGCTTTCTTCAACCTCAGACTGCTGAACAAAATCAAACCTTTCATTCCAAACAAGGACCTTAAACTAGCCACACAATCTCTAGTTCTATCTAGACTGGACTATGGGAGCTCAATCCTTACAGGTATCCCCAAATCGCACCTGGCTCCATTAAAAACAACACTACATGCGGCAGCAAGAATGATCACAGGATGCAAAAAATTTGACCACATCTCCCCAGCACTCAAAGAACTTGAATGGCTCCCGGTGGAAATGCGTAGCACCTTCAGAACGGCCTGCCTAACCCACAAGGCCCTCCACACCGGAAAACCAGAATACTTGGCAAACAAGCTAACAAAAGCAGGCCAAAGTAGATATTTGAGAAGCTCCAACTCCCTGTTGCTCATCCTACCAAAAACCAGAAAGAAGAAAACTGCGGACTGCTCCTTCACTGGAAATGCCCCCAAAATATGGAACTCTATCCCCCGCATATCAGAACTATACCGTCCTATACGGAATTCAAGAATCAACTCAAATCCTTGTTCCACATCCGTTCCCTAGGTCCTAGATGACCAGGATCACCCACAGAAATATGTGCTATCTCTGTATCTTTCTACCAAAAGCCCTACTGTTACGAACTTTTCCTCCTCCAATACTGTCTTTTGGGGATCGCCTTTATTTGTTACGTGTCTTGTTGTTTCACCTTGTCATTCCTTTTACTGTAAAGCGCTCTGCTACCCTCGGGTCTTGTTAGCGCTATAGAAAACTTCTAAATAAATAAATGAAAGCCACTTGGTTCACCAAAGACCTCCGGCCCTCCAAACACACATGTCGGAAACTGGAGGAGAACTGGCTCTGCAACTGAACACCAGACAGCTACACAGCCCACAAGAATGCCCCCCGCAAACAACACCAACTGACCATGACTACCAAGAGGCCCGCCTTAAAGGACCGCCTACACAACAACACACACGACACCAAAGAGCTCTTGAACATCAGGAAAGACCTCTACAACCCCAGCACCAACGACATTCCACCATCACAAGACCTGTGGAAATCAGTGGCCACCTTCTTTCACTGCAAGATCACCAACATCCATGACAGCTTCAACAACAATACCCCCTCATCCACCACCAAGACCACCACCGCTGACAATCCCACACGCACCAGTCACCTGACCGCCTGGTCCAACGTCAGTGACAAACACACCATCAAGCCCATGAACTCCATCCACTCTGGATCCCCTTCTGACCCATGCACCCACCATGTTTTAAACAAAGCAAGCACAGCCATCGCACACCATCTCCAAAAAACTATCAACATCTCCTTCAAGACATCAACCTTTACGGAGAGCTGGCAGCACGCCGAGATCAACACCCTACTGAAGTAACACAAGGCAGACCCAAATGACTTAAATGACTTCCGGTCCATCTCCTTGCTCACTTTCCCCGCCAAAGTCACAGCGTAGATTGTCAACAGACAGCTGACCCACTACCTAGTAGACAACAACATCCTGGACCCATCCCAGTCCGGCTTTTGCAGCAACCACAGCACAGAGACGGCCCTCATCACCACCACCAAGGACATCTGGATCCTGATGGACAAAGGAGGACCAGCCACACTCATCCTTCTGGACCTATCAGCAGCCTTCAACATGGTCTACCACTGCACCCTAACAGCTCGCCTCCATGACGCTGGAATACAAGAGATGGCACTGGCCTGGACTACATCCTTCCTCTACGGCAGTACCCCGAATGTACGCCTCCCACACTTCTGCTCCAAGACCACCAAGATCTTCTGGGGCATCCCACAGGCATCATCCCTCAGCCCAGTACAGTTCTATATCTACATGGCACCTCTTGCCCACGTTGATCAACAACACAGCCTCAACATCATCTACGCCAACAACACCCAAATGATCATATCACTCACTAGAGACAACCACACCACCAAAGCCAACCTCCACAGGGGAATGAAGGCCTTTGCAGAATGGATTATGGACAGCAGGCTGGAGCAGAATTCAGACAAGACGGAGGTCCTCATCCTCAGCAACACCCCATCAGCCTGGGATGACTCATACTCAAATCCGCCCTCTCCATGACCAAGCAAGTCAATGCTGTCTCCACATCATGCTTCTACACCCTGCGATAGCTCCGCCGGATCTTCAAAAGTATCCCCTCCAACACAAGTAAAACTGTCACCCAGGCCCTCGTCACCAGCAGACTGGACTGCGGGAACACCCTCTATGCAGGAACATCAACAAAGCTCCTGAGACAGCTGCAACACATCCTGAATGCCTCAGCACGACTGATCCTCAATGTCCCCCAACACAGTGACATCACACACCACCTGAGAGGCCTGCATTGGCTCCCCATCAACAAAAGGATCACCTTAAAACTCCACATCCACGCCCAAAAAGCCCTACCCAACGCAGTACCAACATACCTCAATGACCGATTCAGCTTCTACACCCCTTCCGGCAGCCTGTGGTCTGCTAACCTTGCCCTCGCCACTGTTGAACGCATCCTGAAATCCCCTACCGGAGGCTGATCCTTCTTCCACCTCACCACCAAGACCTGGTACACTCTCCCAAACAACCTACATTAGACCCAGGAGCTGTTGCCTTTCACAAGACTCCTCAATACCTGGCTCTTCGATCAGTAACAGCCCCCTCCCCGCCACCCAGCGCCTTCAAACCATCACGGGTATGTAGCACACTTTAGAAATATCCTGTTTGATTGATTGTTTGAGAGTGCCACTGTCAACTACGGGCAGACATTCATACTCCTCAGCCACACTCAGTTGGCACTCCACAACCACAACCAAAATAGACTAATATGGATGCCTCCCATCCCACACCACGTTGCTTGTAGTCCGTCCAGCCATCCTTGCCCTGGACAACATTCATCACTTCCACAGTACAAATGCATGAGGCTGATAGATTTCCCACATCAAGAAAAAGACCTGGTAGTCACTCCCTGGACAACAACACATTACCCATGACCTGTACACCTTCATGAGACTCTTATGTAACTGTCTGTTAGAGCAGTATGGCAACACCCCCCCCCCCCCCCCCTTAGCAGATAGTAACCATCAGGTGTGAGTATTTACCACAATGGATGTAGTTGATCATACATTGTGTCCTATGTGTGTCCACAACCAGACTCCGATCCCAGTGTATGTATGGCTTGTGTTTGTTTGACACTCTGGCATACTTTGACATATCCCAACACGTATGTTGTTGACTCTGGGTGAAAAGATACTTCTACATCAATACCTATTGTGTTATATTTATTTTATTCTCCATCTTGTGAGTGAAATGTAAGTAGGTGTTAGGTGCTGTACAAAAATATGGGGAATCCAAAGTTCACATAAGGAGATGTGATGCCTTGCAGTTTCAGCCAACAGAGTCCAGAACACAGTGTATGGCATCATTGGTGACACTGCGACCAGCAAGTCCATGTGGGAGAGTCAATAAGGTGTTGCTGTTGCACAAAAAGGCAAGATGCAAGACCAGGTGACCTGAAAGTTGGGCATGGCCCTCTGCCTCTCAACGTCTTTTCCGTGGACGACCCGCCTTCCTTGTGGGACCCTCATATGCAGGCCTTGACGATACGTGGGACTCTCTGTCGGATGTATCCACCTCCTCCTCCCTCCCTGTGCCTGTTGCCAGTGTTTGCCTGGATGTGTATTGCCTAGTGACACAGGGAGGGTGCTGCATGTTGTCAGCAATCTGACTGCGTGAATGGCTGATGTCCCTCTGCACCACCAAGAGCTCATCCAGTCTTGCCTCCATCCGTCCTTGGTGTAGTTGTTGACTGGCGTATTGCTCGGCCTGCTGTTTTTTTTAAAGCAATGAGGGCCCCCACTCCCTGGCTGAACTCCCTGGTATCTCGCCGGTATCCCTGCATGATGTTTCTGAGTTCAGACATACCGGGCCCGTCAGCTTGCTGGTCAGGTTCTCGCCTCCGCCTTGAGCCACTCCCACCACCCCTGCCCACACAAGCCTGGCCTGCTGTTGTGGGCACATCGGGTCGACGGGACCCCTGAGGGTTGACAGTGGTGGTGTTGTCTGCCTCCTCCTAGGTGTCCGCCGAACCTTGTCCCTCATTGTCAGACAGGTTCAGTTGTGGATTGTGGGCAGGGCTCCGAGCTGTCTGCTGGGATGTGGCAGGAATGGGTGTGATGGTTGGCACAGATGCCCCTGATCCAGCTGCTGCACGAGTTTGGGATCCAGAGGTGCCAGGTTGGTCTGTGTCATCCATGGAGTGATGAGAGGCGTCGCTGTTGGTGGGATCAGAGTCCTGTGGAGCCTGCAACTGGGATCCTTCTCCCCCTGGTTGGGGGTAGATTGTGCACTTTGCCTTGTGTGTGAGAGACAGACGATGGGAATGGCATTCAATGCAAAAAAATATGTTTCATATACATTTTCGTTATCACTGTTACACCTGCTTTAGATTTTTCACACTGTTCAGTGGTGGTGTCAGATTGATCTGTGTTCATGACACATTTTAATGTGAGGGTCTTTTAACACTGAATGGCACTGGCAGGAATTTCAGCAGTGATTTGACAGTCATTGTACACCACACCTATTCCAACATGGATGCAACACTTTCACACTGTGGATCCCCATAGTGTGATAACAGTACAGGCATTTCCCGCATCTGTGCCGTGGCAGATTGCTTGAGTTGTGTCGCTGGTGCAACGCTGATCCAGCAATGCTCTGTGCAGCCCTATCTGCACAATGCTGTGTCAATCTTTACGTCTGCTTTAGGCATGCACATGTTTTTGAGGCAGCATGCGCATGAAAGTGGCTGAGTGAAATTGTTAATATTTCAGTCAGCCACTTTTGGGAGGTGTTGCTGTGCCGTGACAGGCAGCCAATGCACTCCACAACACAACCACACCATGACCAGTCCACATACTTTTCCCGCAGGGCTTTACAACGTGACACATCTCCAATGTGCATCACCTTGTCAATACCCAACAGCATTGCAGTAATATTTGTGCGTCCGCTGCATCAGTAACGTGTAGCTATGGCATTGTGGTATAAGTGCAAGTGACTTGTGAATCATGCCTGTGCAAGTTTTGGCTTACATGCTTCATCAAATCTGTATTTGTGGTGTTACATGAGGGTGGTGACAGTGGAACACTACATTGCCTGTCCCAGCTGGCTATGTTTCTGTAAGGGGTGTGTGTGATAGGCTGTGCTGGTATTTTGAGTGTGCGTTGGAACTGTGCCTCACTCATGGTGTGGCTGTCCCCCCATGGAACATGGTGCCATGACCATGTTTGTGAGTTCCGGTTTAAGATATCTGACCTTGTTGTCCTGATGTTACTGTTTGCACTGGTCACAGGATGACCTTTTGCAGCATACACCATGGCCCAGTGTCAGCTATGTTGTCAGTACTTTCTCATTCCCTGTACAGTGAGCATAGTCCATGCGTGTGGTCCTGGTCCATATGGGATGCTTGCAATTGGGCTTGTGCGTACACAGTAGTGGTGATAGGGTTGTCCTTAGTTTAAGCTTCTTCACCATCCCCCTTACAGCCTTCTGGCCCTGAGCCTTGCACCCACCCCCAGCTGTTGACCAGTGGAAGGAGTCCTATCCACACCCCCCTCCTATGTCTGGGCACTGCTGGGAGTCCGGTGTACACCCCCTCCTATGTCTGGGTACTGCTGGGAGTCATATCTACACCCCCCTCCTATGTCTGGGCACTGCTGGGAATCAAATCTACACCCCCCTCCTATATCTGAGCACTGCTGGAAGTCCTGTGCACACCCCCTCCTATGTCTGGGCACTGCTGGGAGTCCGGTGTACACCCCCCTCCTATGTCTGGGCACTGCTGGGAGTCATATCTACTCCCCCTCCTATGTCTGGGCACTGCTGGGGGTCCTACGCACACACCCCTCCTAAGTCAGGGCACTGCTGGGAGTCCTATCCAGCCACCCCTCCTATGTCTGGGCACTGCTGGGAGCCCTATCCAGCCACCCCTCCTATGTCTGGGCACTGCTGGGAGTCCTGTGCACACCCCTCCCTATGTCTGGGCATTGCTGGGAGTCCTATCCAGCCACCCCTCCTATGTCTGGGCACTGCTGGGAGTCCTGTGCACCCCCCTCCTATGTCTGGGCATTGCTGGGAGTCCTATCCAGCCACCCCTCTTATGTCTGGGCACTGCTGGGAGTCATATCTACACCCCCTCCTATGTCTGGGCACTGCTGGGAGCCCTATCCAGCCACCCCTCCTATGTCTGGGCACTGCTGGGAGTCCTGTGCACACCCCTCCCTATGTCTGGGCATTGCTGGGAGTCCTATCCAGCCACCCCTCCTATGTCTGGGCACTGCTGGGAGTCCTGTGCACCCCCTCCTATGTCTGGGCATTGCTGGGAGTCCTATCCAGCCACCCCTCCTATGTCTGGGCACTGCTGGGAGTCATATCTACACCCCCTCCTATGTCTGGGCACTGCTGGGAGTTCTATCCAGCACCCCTCGTATGTCTGGGCACTGCTGGGAGTCACATCTACACCCCCCTCCTATGTCAGGGCACTGCTGGAAGTCCTATTCAGCCACCCCTCCTATTTCTGGGCACTGCTGTGAGTCCTATCCAGCCACCCCTCCTATGTCTGGGCACTGTTGGGAGTCTTATCCAGCCACCCCTCATGTGTCGGGCCAATGCTGGTGGTCTACCCATGTGACATGAGTTGTTTGTATACTCACCAGGCTCCACTACTACTCGAATTCCATGTACTCCCACCGGTGGTAAAGGGCCATGACCTTCCCCTCCCAGGCTGGAACTGTACTGGTCTGCAGGGACCACCACCTCAGGTGTGGTTAGCGTTGGCGTAGTCCTCATCCATCTTGCGCTTGACCATCCTCCGCAGATCGTACCACCTGGCCTGGCAATCCTTCCTGGTGCGCCTGATGGGTGCAACAGCATTCACCCTATCGACGATCCTCTCCCACATGCGTGTTTTCTCCGCTATGCTGGTCTGTCTGACCAATGTACCAAACAGCTGTGGCTCAACTCTGATGACTTCATCAGCAAGAATCTCCATCTCCTGGTTAGTGAACTTTGGATTCTTTGGTGTAGTCATGTGTGGGGCAAATGTGGTTGGGGGGTGACTGTGTGTATGGATGGGGGGTGTGAGTCAGAATGTGAAGAGGGGGTGTGTGGGGGGTGAATATGATTGTGGGTATGTGTGAAGGTAGATGTGTCCAGTTGTTGGTATGTTGTCAGTCTCTGTCAGAAAATGGATATGTTGCAAAGGATGGTGGTGTGTGGGTGTGGGCCCTTTTTATTGGTCCATTTGTGCGTGTGGCTTATTTTGAATTTTTGGGTGGGAGTGTTATAAGGGGTGGGTCTGAGTTGGGCCCTCTGTTTGCCATTTTTGATCTGGCCAGGACATTGCTTTGTACACAGGAGATATGTTTAGTGGTGTTGTGTGACTCTTTTGAACACTCCTTGTGCTTTTTTTGGGGTATGCCTGTGTTTTTTTGAGGGGTGTTCATTTTGTACTTTATTGTATAGTTCTCTCAAACGCGACGTATTTACGGGGTACGCGTGCGCTTCTTTGAGGGGGGTTCGATTCGTACTTTATTGTGTGACTCTCTCATACGCGATGTATTTAAGGGGTACGCGTGCGCTTCGTTGAGGGGGGTTCGATTCGTACTTTATTGTGTGACTCTCTCAAACGCAATGTATTTACGGGGTATGCGTGCGCTTCGTTGAGGGGGTTCGATTCGGACTTTATTGTGTGAATCTCTCATACGCGATGTATTTACGGGGTACGCGTGCGCTTCGTTGAGGGGGGTTCGAATCGTACTTTATTGTGTGTCTCTCTCATGCGTGACGTATTGGCGGGGTACGCGTGCTCTTCGTTGAGGGGGGGTTCGATTCGTACTTTATTGTGTGACTCTCTCAAACGCAATGTATTTACGGGGTATGCGTGCGCTTCGTTGAGGGGGTTCGATTCGGACTTTATTGTGTGACTCTCTCATACGCGATGTATTTACGGGGTACGCGTGCGCTTCGTTAAGGGGGGTTCGAATCGTACTTTATTGTGTGTCTCTCTCATGCGTGACGTATTGGCGGGGTACGCGTGCGCTTCGTTGATGGGGGTAAACTTTAAATTTGATTGTGCGGCTTGCTCATACGCGATGTTTTCGGTACGAATCGCAGCTCATACGCGGCGACGGCGTTTTCACATACGAATCGCGGGAATGGTCTCAAATCAGTATCGTACTTGGCGGATCGTACGCCATGTTTACAAATTGTACGGTTCGCTAGCCGAGTCCGTATCGTACGGTTCTTCGCTGGTTTTTTGTACGGTTCGTAAACATTCGTACGGAATCTTTGTAAATGGACCGTACTACGCAATTCGGAAGGCATTGTACGAATCGTACGGAAACGGCTACAAATACGAATCGTAGGACGGTTTCCTATCCCGAATCGGAATCGACCCCTTTATATCCTCCTTCACATAAATGTTTCAGTAAAGCAATGGTATCAAGAACACAGTCATTTTGAGTTTTAGACACCACCAAAGGGTCGTCTATATACTGGACCAGGACTGACTGTCCAGGCAGCACCAAAGACTCAAGGCACTTTTTCAAAATCTGATTAAAAATCGATGGACTCTCTGTATAACCCTGAGGAACGCGGTTCCAGACGTACACATGACTGTCGAATTCAAAAGAAAAAAGAAATGTACTATCTGGATGCAATAGAATCAAGAAAAATGTGTGACATAAATCGATTACGGTGAACCATCCAGCTTCCGACGGTATATGATACAGAATCACTGCAGGATTTGGCACAACTGGACAGCACGGGACAACAATCTTATTAATCTTGCGGAGGTCTTGTACGACCCTATACTTGCCACTTGGCTTCTTTATGCCAATTATGGGCGAATTACATGGACTGCTCATTATTTCTTGTAAAATGCCTGCTTCAACCAAACGCTTTATTTCTGCTGCAACACCTGCTTTTATTTCTGGGCTCATTTTGTACTGTCGGGTATTTGGGTAAACTGCACCTTCTTTTACTTTCACTTTTATTGGACCGACATTTGCCATTAATCCTACATCTTTTCCGATAAAATCCCATACATTAAGATTTACAGTCTGTTGTAATTCGTCTGGTAAGTCTTCTATAGTTAACTTTTATTCTCTGTTTCTTGTTTTGCTAACATTAGTTTATAAACTCCGTCTTCGTCTGCAAAAGATGGTGCAATTCATTTGCCTAACAGGTTCACTGGACTTGAATCACACTCAACAAATATATGCATTTCTTTAAAATTGCCTATTCTAACTTCCATTGGTTCTGTAACTGGGGTTCTAATTTGTTTATTAGAAATGCCCATTACTTGGATCGCTTCTCCCGAAAGGGGTAGGTTTGGAACGTCTGCTGTTCTCACAGTAGAACGGGTAGCACCAGTGTCCAATAGAAAGGTGACATCATTTCCTTCAACCTTTCCTTCAATGTATGGACCTGACTGATCTAACTGCAAGGAGGCGCCAAGTACGCACTCCTCGTCCTCCCCTCTCAGGCACCGTCAGTATGTGTCATCACTGAAAAATGTATTACTCAAAAGAAATTGTGATGTTGCTGTGTCTCTCCTCTCACTTCCCTCCCAATGTGTGGTATCCACACTCTGGTGTGCTTTGCTCCTAAAATTTGGCATAGGTGCAAGGGTAACTGGTTTTGTATTACCTGCTGCTGTTGTTTCTGTGGCACCTCATTCTGCGTCTATGGATTTAAATCATTAGTTTGATGTTACCGTTTTGCACAGCCTTACACTCGTTCTTCCAGTGCCCCAAAACTTATTTTTGGCTTCTCGTCTATTGAACTTTTCCCTTGGCTTACCCCCATTACCCTCACCCCGAGTCTGGTTATTGTTTATTTGGCTCAATTGAAGCTCCTGTTGCTCTGCTAATTTTACTTTTGCCCACATTACTTTTTCCTTTAATTCTTTACGTTTATTGTCGATTTCATCTTCACAATATTTTGCATATTTAAGGATTTCATCAATCGGCTTGGCCTGCCAGCAAATTTTATGATCCTTGATCCATTGTGAAATTTCTGGCCTTAATCCTGACATAAACCAATAGATGAAAAGCGTCATGTCTTTCATATCGATATTATCCAATCACTTTACTGTTTGAATACTTGTAACAGACGTTTATAATATGCATGCACAGATTCATCTTTATTCTGAGTGGTTCTATCTATCCTAGTCCAATCTGTCTCTTTTGCAGGCACCTTCCCTTTGAGGTAGAGTATTACCTGATTGTATTTTTTCATAACCTCATCAGAAGGTGCCCCTGTCTTCGGATCTCTAGGATACTCATCACTAGGCCAATCAATAGCAATTTTACATTCTATCCACAAATCTACAGGAACAACAATGTCGAATAGTCCATCTAAATCTTTCAAAAGACATTTTGAAACCTTCACAAATCTCTCGACTTGTCTGTACCATTCTACAGCTTCTCTCGAAGTTTTGGAAAATCATTTGTGAATGACAAAATATGCTTTTGGGACCATGGGACATGTACATAACCTCCACCTGGTACCTCTCTTATGGGACATTACCTTTCCACCTTTTCTGCCTCTTTTAACACATATTCGGATACAGTTTGTTTTGATCAGGCCTCTTCTTTTTTCTTTGCCCAACTAGTTTTCCATTTTTCTATGTCACCCCATTTTTGCAATAATGTCATAAGCTCCCTGACACATTCATATTTTCCAAATCTTTGTCAGAAAATTCAGCTCAATATGGTTTCTGTAACACTTTAGATTTGCCTATGTCAATTCCCATATTAGCTGCCATATCCATTAATTTTTCATGAAACACTCTTGTATTTCTAGTAATACTTTTGCATATGAACAACAATTCATCTTCACTGAATGTATTTAATCTGTCCAATCCTACATTTCCAGCCATCATTTCTTCTAGTTCGACTCTTAATTTAAATATATCCAATACTTTTGGCTGTGATTTTGGTTTCTCTATTTCTCGTGTCAATCTCTCTATTTCTTCTGGGGTTACTACTGTGGCATTTCTTGTACCTGAGGATGTCTCCATTTGTACTTCTCTAGAATTTATGGAAGTGGTTTTCCTGACCGAGTCACTCACTGGTTCTCTAATTGGCAAATCCATCAAGGAAATCACTGACTCACATTCACTTGCTTGATCATCAGCTATTAAGGGTTCTTTCCTTGGCTGAACTACAGGTGTAGTCAGAACGGGAGTTTTAGGGCTAGTCTGCTTATCTCTGTACAAAGGAACAACTGGGACAATAGTTACCGGAATTGTCAGGGCTTCAGGACTTGTATTTAATTGGGAAATTTTCTGAATCAACTCACTTCTTTGTTTATTTAATGCTTCTCTTTCCCTTTCTTGTAGTAGTTTCTCTAACGAAGTCTCATGTACCACTTGTGGTATCAGAGGTGGTTTTAGAAATGGAGCATTTGGATTAACTGTGCTTGGTTCCTCATTATAAGGTGGTGGATTTTTCATTAATAAATCCTCCAAATAATCATCATCCAATTCACCACTAGTCATTACATGTTTCGTTTTCTCAGTCCTTTTACTCCCTGTAGTTTCTTCTAAAGTTATTACAGGATATAGTCCTTCCACTAACATGGACTGTCTCCATTGTTTCCTTTGTTGGTCTCTTGTCTCTTTTAGAAATCTAGGATAAAACTTACTCCAATTCCTGTTACTTCTGGGTCTATCTCGCTCAAAAGCCTCAGTTTCCCATTCTTCCAATGCCTCATACTGCGTTAATCTAGGTCTGGGATCTAATTCATTCATGCGAGTTCTCAAATTGTACAAATTTCTGCCATTAAACGTACCATTTTCTGGAAATGCTAAAACCACATCATCTTTTGTGTACTCCATCCAATTCTCTAACCACACACAAGTGTATTAGCCCCTTTCGACCATCATGTATGATGCAGGCGTATTTGGTGGTGGAATAATAATCCCTTCTCTTGTTTTAATTGCTTTATCTTTCTAGATACCTAACATGTTGTGAAATGCAATATTAATAAGACAAAATGTTGGTTAGCGCATTAACGTTATGTCGAGAGGACTGAATTCAAGCAAGTCGCGTTACGTGCAAATCCTTGCTCCATCAGACACATAGAATGAGTTAATCGAAGATTTCCTCAAATTGTATGTACCATGTGAGGAGTAATAATTTGCATTTTCAGTGATTTCGCACTAATTGAGATTGCACCATCTTGTACTCAAATAACAATACAGAATGTGAAAGTGGTAAAATTAACATAACACAAGCATCTCGCTAAAAATGAACACTAAAACTAAAATATTACCTAATGTGTCAAAAATTTAGGTGGCCACAATAATTGGACAATTGATCTCACTTCCCAACACCCAAAAATTACTCTGCAGAGATTATATACTTCAATAATATTGAATAATAATAATATTTAACAGTCAGCAGCCCCGCCAATTACCACACATCGGGCGTTAGACTAACGCTTTTTAATTTGATGGGCTGCATCACCGCATTAAAATGCATTATCATGCACTTTTGCGCTTTCACCACCTGTGCACGCAGGGCTTGGGAGAAGTAAGCAGTTAGTGAGACTGTCTGCGCTGAGCCGGAATGATGGAAACAGCAGCGCACATGCTGCCATACAGGCAGAGGTGTAGTGCAGCGGTTAGAGAGGCTGACTCCAAGGAGAAGAGGGGCGGAGGGCTGAAACTTTTCAGACACCCACCCCAAGTCTTCGCCACCTCGGTTCAGACCCAGCTATATGCAAATCAGTCTTGACCCTGTGCTTCACAGGTACAGTCCAGCCCGAACTGTAAATGTAAAATGTAAATTGATACTTGTATAGCGCACTACTCACCCGCAAGGGTCTCAAGGCGCTTGTACGAATACCGCTGTGGAACCCATCCTGGCTTTCCCTGTGAGGGGTCCACTCCTGGGCACCCCCAGGGTGGAGGCCAGGCATCCTTAGCGTTGTGGGGGCCGTTGTGGAGATTAAGAAAGCTATTGCCCAGAGTTGCAGAGTGGGACTCCATGATTGGAATAGGCACCGAGGCGAGAATTATCAGGTCTGTGGAATTTTGAGCCCAAGACCCGCCGAGGCAGGGAATTGAACCCTGGTCCCAGGCTAGACCTCTGCATCAGGGTCTGCCGCTCTAATCATTGAGCCACACTTCTCCACCATACTGTCAAGCCATATCTTCCTTGAACCACAAACAAGCATCCTTGGACCGGTTTCTGGGTAACACCCTTCATCAGTCAGGCTAGCTTGAACCCAGTGGCAAAGTGAGAAAAGGACCCACGTCTGAGCATACCCTGCCAACTCAGGCAGGACAATGCATACACAAGGAGATGATGGACAGAGCACTGAAACTTTTCAGACACTCTCCCCCAGTCACAGACCTGGGTTGATTCCATCATCATTCTTTAGCTCACTTTGCCACCTCAGTTCAGACCCAGTTATATGCAAATCAGTCTTGACCCTGTGCCTCATGGGAACAGTCCAGCCCGTACTTCCAGTCCAGGGAGGACCTGGCTTGGCAGTTCGGTCTGGACTGTTCCCATGAGGCACAGGGTCAAGACTGATTTGCATGTGGCTGGGTCTAAACTGGGGTGGCATGGTGAGCAAAAGAACAATGGATTTAACCCAGATCTCTTGCCTAGGGTGAATGTCTGATTTATTTGGCATTCCGTTCATTGTGTAGTACTTTAACATAGGCATAAGTTTACCTGTTTAAGACTGTGTTTAGGACTGTCATGTGAGGACGCGCTGTACCAGAAAAGCCGTAAGGAGTTTTCCTTCTGAAAACCAGAAGCTATAGAGATCAGGTAGAAGTGTTAGTGTCCTATTCTGCCGTGAAGTCTGTGTAGGCATGCACATTAAAAACGTTGTGCACGGGGGCGTGGCCGGCGACCAGACAAGATGGCCGCAGATTGATCGAGCTCCGTGAAAGTCGAAGCCTCCCACAATCAATCCGACCGCTTATCCTGATACTGCACCAGTGCTGCACCGCGGATATTGTGTAGGAGCACTCCCGACGACCGTTGGTCGAAACTAGACCCCTGGAAAATGAAGGGCCACGGAGTTATGGGCTCTTAAAGATTGCGGCCTAGGCCCAAGCTGAAGCCTGGACATCGAGTACACCTCAGCCCGAACAGAGCAAGGCGACATCGGTGCAGACGGTGCTGGACGTGAGGAAACGGAGACAACCAGCAGCAGCGGCTAGGTCACAACAACGCAGCGGCAGGAGCACCCGGATGAGGTTGGTGCGGACCGGGCGCGTTTGCGACCATCAACCCTGTAGTGGCCTGGAGAGACCCCGGCATCGTAGAACACCGCACCTCCTCGCAAGGACTGCGCTCCTCCAGCGCATCCGACCGCGGAGGACATTCCCCACACTGAATCCAACGCTCAGGGATAAACGCGGCTCCCGGGACTGAGGCCTAACCAAAACAAAGAAGCCAGGGACTGGAGTAGGTGACCGGCCCAGAGTGCGGAGGGCCTCCTACCGAGACAGAAAACGATGACAGAAGCAGCGCTTAACAGCTGCCAATCAAGGGCTTTAGCCAGCGCCACGAGTTCGGGGGGACAATAGCTGCGGCCTAAGAGACACTGGCGAGGCCTGGAGGGACAGGGACAGACTAGTACACTACACCACGGTGGTCAGGCCGCAAATCCTGATACGACGAACAGTAAGGCCCAGCGCAAGGGGTGACAGCATAGCAGTGGAAGTACACAGTGGGAGCCCAAGCTAAGGATCTCTATACTTGCCAAATCGATGAACAGAGTCTGGGTTGGTTGCAGATACTCAGGGGATTACCAGTGAAACACCTCCAGTCACCACAGACGCGGAGTACGCAAGACGACGCGGCCTCCCTACGGATAAACTGCCTGCCTCAGCGGACACGTACCAAGATCCACTCATACAGTACAGGGGCGGGTCACGCACTGCTGGCAACTATGGCTGGACGAGGGCCCAGAGTGACACAGACCCCCAGACTAGACCAATATGCCTACACAAAGGACTCCAACGGAGACAAATCAAAAGGACGACCACCAGACGTACCGGAAAGCACGAAGGAAGTGACCCTCCAAGACGTAATGGCGACCCTAAGGACAATGCAAACCTCCATGGGCACGATCTCCACAGACATTAGCCTCATACGGGCGGTTTCGCAAAAATTACGGATAGACTGGTAGAGGTGGAGAAAACGACGGTGGACCTCTCCACAGACACGGCAACACTACAGCAACAAGTACGCAAGCTGGAAGCAGACAACAAAGTGATAAAGGCTCGACGACCAGGAAGTGCGATCACGGAGAAACAACGTGTGTCTGGTGGGTGTTCCAGAATCCGCAGGGGGTCCTGCGCTAGATCTCTTGGTGGAAGATTTGATCCAGAATCACTTGAAACCGCGTGGGCTCTCTAAATTCTTTTCAGTCGAAAGAGCGCATCGGGTGCCAGGAGGTAAACTGCACCCTGGGGCTCAGCCACTGCCAATACTGGCAAGACTATTCACCTTCCGAGATCGCGACGCGGTGCTACAAGCTGCACGGGTAGCACCACCATTAAAAGTGGACAATGCAGAAGTTGCCTTTTATCCCGACTACACGGCGGCGGTAACCCGGCAAAGACGTAGCTACATGGAAGTCAAGAAAGAACAACGCGCCAAAGAACTAAAGTACTCAATGCTATTCCCAGCGAAGCTACGGGTAGAATCGGACACAAAGACACTATTCTTTGAGACACCGGGAGAAGCGCTCGACTGGCTGGAGGGATGGAGACCGGCCAGAGGAAACAGAACCAGAGACACCACGCAGATAGGACGCTAAGGTACCACCGCGACAGGAAGCAGAAAGAGGAGAAATACCTCTGGAAGAAGATGATGTTGACACGCACATGCACCATGGGACCTAAACGATGTCAACTTCATAACTACCAAGAGACCACCAGAGACTGCGACTGGGAGGAAAGTCCTTCCATGGTGAACGCAACTTGTACTGATATGATGCTGGTGCATAGACTGCCACAGGGACACCAGAAAGCACAAGACTGAGTCAGGGGTTTGGGGCCCCGCAGGTATGATAAAATGAAGACGGGGCGAAGCTGGGTGCATGTTTAGGGAGCGGGAGGCTTCGTACTTGACACGGAAGACTCACCCCCACGAATAAGTCACTTTGTTGGGGAATTTAAGCACTCTGCTCAGTTGGGGGGGCAGGCAGCTTCAGTACCGCCGGGCAGGGAGGCAGGGTGGGGGGTAAGGGTTCAGGAATCATTGTTACAAGTGTTAAACTGTTTAAGTTTATTAGTTAAGGTATCTCGCAGAGCAAATGTGTATACTTACTGTGTAGTGTACTCAGGCGCATGGCAGACAAAGTGAAACAGACGCTATCAATACTATCCGAAATCAGTGATCACACACCATACACAACATGACTTTACACGAGGGTAGTGATACCAACGCTCAGTTACCACTGACGCCAGCCCCTCCCATGTCCATAATATCTTGGAACATAAACGGTCTAGGACACAAGATCAAAAGAGGGTTGGTTCTACAATATCTGAAACGCAGGGGGCCCACGGTCGCCTTGCTCCAAGAGACACACTTGAAGGGAACGCCATGCAAGGCACTAGACTGGTGGGGATTCAAGATGGTGGCCCATGCGGAGTTCACATCAGGATCTAGAGGGGTGGGAATCCTGGTCCATAAGGGCTCTCCACTGGTGATCAAGAAAACTTGGACCGACGACCAGGGGCGGTTCGCCGCTTTATCCTGTCAATGGGAAGGTAGAATGTATAACATGATCTCTGTGTATTTTCCCCCGACACTTCACCAACAGGCATTTCAGGACCTCTGGAAACTCCTACTGGACCTCCCTGAGGGAGAACTGATCATAGGCGGAGACTTTAATACAGTGTTAGATGCGGCCATGGACCGCAACCCATCCAGAGATATGGACTGATCTAATCGGGCTTTACAAGGCTTTATAAACAGAATGGGACTGACTGACATCTGGAGACTCAAACACCCAACAGAACGTCAGTACACCTTTCACTCAGGGGCACACAGAAGTCTCACTCGGATAGATTACATACTGACACTAGCGATTACCCCCGAAAAGGTGAGGGAAGTAGAGCATTTACCGAGAGGTATCTCGGATCACTCGCCCATTCAACTCATATACAAGGCTCAGATCCCTGGAAGGTTCCCAGGGTTCCTTAAAAACGCTAAGATTTCCAAGGACCTCGTGAAATCAACTGCACAGTACTTTGCAGAAAATGAACACTCAGTTGAGTCACAAAGCACACTGTGGGAGTCTTATAAATCAGTTATCAGGGGACAGGCCATTTCAACCATTACCCGACACAATCGTACGCAAAGAGAGACCCTAGATACATTAGAAGAGGCCATGCAGACAGCACCACAGCCCAGTCCCTGACATTAGCGGCCCTAGAGTTTAGAACCTATGCGTGGGAAACCGCAAAGACCAAAAAAACTGATACCCTCCACAGAATCTATGAACTAGGGGACAAAACTGGGAAAATGCTTGCATGGCTAGAAAAGCGGGAAAAGGCAAATAGATGGATCGCGCAACTTAGTTTAAGAGACGGTACTACCGCGACAGACCCCGAGCGCATAGTGGATGAGTTGGCAACGCATTACGAGACAATCTATACACCACAAGCAGTAGCCACAGTGGAGGAGAACACACAATTTTTGCGTGATATTAAGATGCCTACACTTCAACCGGAGGCTATGCGCGATCTAGACGCAGACCTCTCAGTTGAGGAATTGGGGAGGGCACTGGCGGTGCTTCACACGGGGAAAGCGATGGCGCCAAACGGACTGCCAGCAGAACCATACAAGAAGGTGGCAGGTAATGTTACTCCCCACTTACTCAACATGTACAATGAATGCCTAGAGAAGGGAATACTACCAAGAGATCAGAGACTAGCCACAATTGTGGCCATACACAAAACGGGCAAGCCAGCACAGACGGCCGCTTCCTACCGCCCAATATCACTAATAAACGCAGAAGCCAAAATACTGATCAAAGCATTGGCAATCCGATTGCAACCACATCTCAAGGAGTTGGTTCACCAGGACCAATCTGGCTTTATGCCAGGACGCAACACCTCCCTTAATTTAAGGTGTCTACACAGCGTATTGGCCCGCACACCGATGCAGCAATCCTCTCCTTAGATGCCACAATAGCTTCTGACCTCGTGAAATGGCCGTTCCTATTTGCGGTACTTCAAAAACTAGGGTTTGGCCTAAAGTTCTGTGCGTGGATCAAGTTATTGTATACGGAACACCTTGCATAAGTAGTAGCTAATGGGCGAATATCGAGAGAATTCAAACTGGGGAGGGGGACCAGGCAGGGTTGCCCGTTATCACCGCTTCTCTTCGCCCTAGTGCTGGAACCGCTTGCCGCATGGATCAGGCAGGACGTGTCAATTCATGGAATGAGATGGGAAGCAGATTGGGAGGACAAAATCTCGCTTTATGCAGATGATGTGCTCATATACTTAACATCATAAAATAAATTGGACGAAATCACTACTCTATGTACTACACGGCCCGACACCCCAGCTTCCCCGGGGCTGCGAGTTGTAGGTCACGACCAGAGGATTTAAATATTTAGGGATATATGTCACCCCCCGACAGAATCCATTTTTATAGAAGAAAATTTAATGAAGCCTCTGGGACGACTTCGAGCAAATATAAAACACTGGAGATCCCTCCCGCTGACATTACTGGGAAGGGCCATGCTATTCAAAAGGCTGGCACTACCCAGGTTCCCCTACGCCCTCCAAAACACCCCATTTCCGGTCCCCCTTTCGAACTTTAAAGCCATTGAAGCAGAAGTGACAACTTTGTTGTGGGACGGAAAGCCGCCCCGGATAGCGCAACATAAACTGACGCGGAGCTGGTACGACAGGGGTATTGCCCTGCCAAACGTTAAATTGTACTACTGGGACTCGCAACTGATAGTAATTAATCAATGGCTGCATGTCCCACAGGACGAACCGGCATTCAGATTAGATAGGAGCCTCCTACCCGTGGATGGCTGATGAGGGCACTGTACACCACCAAAAGACAGACAGCACTCACAGTACCAACAGCGCACACGATCAAAATATGGCACACAGCACAAAAGGCGCTGGGTTGGGAGGGAGTACTGACACGGGCTAACCCCCTTTGGGAAACGCGGCGTTTGGGCACCCTGGCGAACACAAAGGGTTTCAGACAGTGGGACCTCATAGGCATCACTAAGATAGGCGATCTGTGGATAAAAGGAAAGATAATACCTTTCGATGACTTGAGAGCAAAGTACGGGATGGCAGAAACGGAACTCTATCGATACATACAGATAAGACACGCACTGCAAAGTGCGATCCCCCAGGACACCCAATTGGCTGAATCCGCCCCTTTGGAGGACAGACTCGTCACAGACTATATGGACAAGAAGGCCACCTCACAAACATCTCAGAAACTGGTTAATATTCAACCAGACCCCTTGATAGCATTGAAGGATAAATTGCAGGCAGAGTTGGGGGACATAGGGGACTCGGACTAGATAGACGCTCTAGCATCAGCCCGAGAGGCGGCGATTCCATCCCGACTTAAACTCATACAACTCAAAATCTTGCACCGAGTATATTACCCACGCACCATGTTACATAAGCTGGGGCACACACCTGATCCGCTTTGCCTTAGAGGTTGTGGTCTTACAGGGACATTTTATCATATACTATGGGAATACCCCACTATACACCGCTACTGGACAAGGGTGCTAGCCGTAATCTCGGAGGTGGGAGGGGCCGAAGTTCCCTGTGATCCCAAATGCTGTCCAGTGCAGCTTGGGTGTTTGATGTGAAGACCGATTGAATCGCGGAAAATTTTCCGAACTACAGCGGCGGCTGCCGCTCGAGTTCGCGCACAGTAACGAACGGCTACCAAACAAGGCATAATCGCCGTAACTCCTGACTTCACGCACATCGGCACCCCTCACATTATGTAGTGTTGTATTCATCAAGGAAAACCCACAGAGAGTTTCCTGACATTACAAGTATAAGCAACAACGACCCCCAATCCTTGTCCTGAGGAGAACCCTCAACTTATTCTATGGGTTCGAAACGCGTCGGCGTCCTGCTCCACCCAGATACTGCAAATATTAGGGCACAATAGGAACAGAATTCGCACAAATTCTACACGTCTGCTTAGTTTTTTGTGTGTTCCTATTTTGTTGTACCACATGTTAAAATTAACACGTATCTAGTGGCGGTGGAAACAAGTAGGCTAGCATTTCATTTCTCTGTCCACTTGTTCATTTGTAATCTAGGATTGGTGCCTCAGCACAACGTTATATTTTGAGGCATAGCACAGTTGTTCATTGTAATCACAATTATTATATGTGTATATTGTAATTTTATGTACTGTGTTTTGGTTTCAATGCATTTGTGTACTTTTGTGAATGTGGTGTGTATCCTTTGATGCCAATTACGTTTCAAAAAACTTTTCCATAAAATATAAGTGATTAATCACAAATGGGTTGTCCACCTAGCAATTACTTATACTAGGTGTGCATTTGTTTGCATTTATTCAGACTGTCCGGCACTTTCTTGTGTTTGGTTTATAAGAGTGGTCCAAGCCGGTCAGAGACAGGACCCAGCCTTTCTCTCTTCTTTGCTTCTTAAATATCTGGCAGCCAACTGATTTAAACTTGGCGGTACAAAATTGGGCCATGTTGGGGACGACGGTTGCAAAGCGGAACATAGCTAAGAACTGAGGTTCCGGGGTCTCACCTACAGTTGCACAATGGGAAAAAGACATGGACGTCGCCATAGTGGCAGAAAGGGCAGTCTTCACACACAGGGGTTGCCCCAAGAAATGGTCCAGAATATGGGGAAAGTGGAACGATTTCCGGGGTAACATATGTGACCCTCCACTAACGACCCCCTTCCCCGAAGATAGTCCATAACTGCAAAACGGGCCAGATAGAACGGGCAGGAGAAGAGACCAAAACAATGTTGTACCTACACGAATGCTGAGGAATGATGTCACCTGTTAAACTATGTTAAAGGTGATATTGTGATGGAACAGCTATGTCGCATGAGTAGGAACAGTACAATGCATGATAGAAACATGGATAGAGATACCTGATGTTTGTTAAGGTTAATGGAAGAAATTACTATGTATGGAACCGTATTGAAAGACAATAAAGGTTTTTGAAAATCAAAAAAAAAAGAAAAAAGTGCACATTCACTGGAAAGGAGGTTTCGGCACAGAAAGAAAGTAAAATTGGAGGGATGGCCAAGCCGTAAACCGGAGGCGAGTCGGGCACTTTGAGAGAGCCGTACTGGGCAGTAGTGGCTGCTACTGATTGGAAGAGGAGGGGCGGGGGGTATTTGCGGGGCGGAATGAAAAAATAAAGGGACGGATAGACATAATAAATTAAAAAAACACTTACCTGGGCTGGCTGGCCACCGCCACTTCTCCGTCCTCTTCTTCCTGTCTCCACTGGCTGCAGAAAGGAGCAGAAAGCACACAGGCTCCCCATAGCCAATCACAATGCTGCAATGCTGCGTTGTTATTAGTCTGAACACTGAACCACGGTGGTCAGATGGGGACTGGGAGGCTTTGCATGTTCCTGACTAGGCTGCGTACTTGCAGCCTGGTGGGGAAGCTACAAAGCGTGCAGGACTCTTTGGCCGGCTCTCTTAGGCTGGCCAAGCAGTCCTGCACACTTGAGGAGTGCAAACCACTCCTCTCCCTGCTCTGACCAGTCCTTCCCCGCCTGAGAGCCACTCACTTCAATGGAAAAATAAAAATTATAATAACAATACGTTATTATCATTTTCTTTTTCCTATTGAAGTCAGTGGCGTGACGCTCCTCCGCCTTAGCAGAGGATCCGCCACTGATTCTGTGGCTATGTTGTACAAGCCTGAAGCTGCATCCGAGGGTCTGAGATGGCAATTGCTGCCCAGTACCATTACATCCAGTGTCAGCACCTAATAAGGCCCAGTGAGAAGAAGTTATTACTGTGAAACTTGGGACACAAGAATTTATTCTTTGGTCAGTGATCCCGCCCTGGGGTAGTTCCTGTTGGCAGTGCCAAAGGATTCTTCCTCCCGCCCTCTATGCTGAGCGATCCTCATGCCTCTTAACTTGAAAGAATGTTGCTCATTTAAAAGCGCTTGGATCTACTTCAACCTTCATTTCATTCTGGGCCTACACCCTGCACATTACTGCCCTCAGCATTTTATTTATAGGAAGAGCATACTTCACTCAACAGGAAACACCCCCTTACACAAGTCTTAAAATTATATGTATGCTTCATTTATTCTACATTGCCAGTTATGTTCTAAAACTTATTTAGAATTTCAGGCTTTTGTCCTGCCATTAAAAACATCCCCCAGAACAGTATAATAGACTAGTATTTATTGTGTGTGTGTGTCTGGCTGTGTGTTGTGCACATTTTGTGAGTGTGTGACACATGTATGGTAGTAGCTTATAGTGGGTTTCTGAGTACTGGGACCATTGGGATTCATTTTGGATGACCCCAGGCTTACCATGGCACAATATGGATGGAGGGTACAGCTTCAGTATTAATATGGATATTTTTCCTAGGCCACAGAGCACCTTTCTAAAATCAGGTTACAATTACAGAAAGATAGGTAGCTACCTCAAAATATATTTAACAGAAAATACAATTAAAGTGTAAAAAACACCATTTATTTTTTTGTTAAAAATCGAAAGAAAAACAGAAAAATATACACAAATGATTTAAAAAGGAGACAATATAAAAAAATTACAACTTTGTCCACTTACAATACAATTTGTAAAACATATTCGTGTTAAAAAGACATATAAATGTACATAACTAAAAAGTTTCTCAAACAAAGATATTCAACAATGTCAATGTAAATGGTGACAATCTCAACGCGCGCTTCTTCAGGAGAGCACCAAGATGTTTCTAAAAAACAATATAAGTACATCAGAAACACAAAATGATATAATTACATATACATGAGGTAGCGACTGATGGTGCAGGTGCAAGAAGAGATTAGATTTCCAACCAAGATTCATGCGATAAATCCTAAAGAACATGACGCAAAACGTATTTATATAAACGTCTTATCAAACAGTCTGGAGACCAGTGTAGAAACAATTAGTGTGTCCGGAGATGGATATAATGAAAAGTGAATTAATAAAAAAAGGAAAAGTAGATGTGCAAAAATAAAGTAAAGAGTGAATGTCACCCAAAAGATTCAAAAAGCCTAGAGAGATGGAGTCTTACCTGTACAGCCAAAGGGCTGTTTGTATATTTGATAATTCTTGAAGATCAGAATAAAGGTTTCTCTGGATACTAAAAAGAAGAAATAAAAAGCGACATGAACGTCCTGGTTTAATTGGGGACTAACCTGTTTATTAACGTCACTTCCAAGGATGAAAGGTAGCCTCTAGATTAATTTATATAGATACCTGATTCTAACAAGATGAATTGCACGAAGGTAAAAGCGTGATGATATTTCAGTTACAGGGAAAGAACTGAGCCTCAATGGATGATGAATCAATCATCTGTAAACGTGCAAGCAATTTTTGTCCCTCGTTGTGAAGAAGCTGGGACTTTCTTCTTGTCTCTTTTTCTTTTTTATCAGGTACATACTTTTATGTTTATTCAACATAGATATGCTTATAGGCCATTTCTCTGCATATAGAATGGGATTGTATATTCATCCATTAAATCGTTCTTGCAGATTCATCATCCATCATCCATATTTTGTGGTAGCTACCTTTCTTTCTGTAATTGTAACCTGATTTTAGACAGGTGCTCTGTGGCCTAGGAAAAATATCCATATTAATAATATTGTTGCCCTGTCCAAGGAACTATATCCAGACTCAGGGGGTCCCTCTTTTTTTTTATTGGTGGGTACAGCTTCCCCAGATAGTAGACTACAGATTGCATTTCTTAGACTGGAGTGCGGAGACTGAGAACCTGAAGTGAAGGAGGATGGAGACAGAGCTCACCTTAGAAATTGGTGACAGCCGGGCGTAGAGATCTCAAGCTTCATTGTGCCATTGTATTGGTTACTCCTGCATGGAGTGAGCATCATTGTCACCTGCTGTGAAAACCACATCCTTCCACAAGGGTTGTGTATGAGGAACACATTTAAAGGAGACCCTAACCAAACCGATTAGGAAACCCTCACACAGTGATCCACAATCCCGGTCTAGAAGATGTGCACAAAAGTGCGATCCAATCCATCCTATTTTGTTCCTGTTCCAAGTTTTTCATGGCCAATGAAAAACTTGGAAAGGAGTGCTCTGCAGAGTACTCAAAGAACTTTATGTATGAGGGTAAGTCTCCGGAAGATGAGGGGACATCACCAGAAAGGTGCACTTACTCCTAATGATTTGGGGGTCTGCCTTGAACGTAGAACTCTGTCTGGTTGCTAATTATGGATGAAGTGTACCTGTGCACTGTAGGAGAAGAAAGTTTCCAGGAGGAAAAACCTAGCATGTTTTGAGCATGGAAAAGGCCAGAGAGGGTGAGCGACTACCAGGGAGCAAATGCAGCAGTGACCCTCGAGTGGAGGGAACTCCCTTTCTCCCAAAATAGTTTTGGTCAAGAACCGCATCAAGCCTTCTACAAAAATCAAATATCAAGTGTGTCCTACAGTCTTCCAAGACTAAAATATTAGTGCTTCCACTGCTGACGTTGGAGTCAGTGTGATCTGTCTTTGCTGAGAAGCGAACACTGATTGGCCAACTACCGGAAGTCATCCACAATAGTGGTGATTAGCTAGAGGCCACAATTCCATCTGCATATGGCCAACTGAGGCCACAGCTGATGTAGTCAAGCTCATCCCATTCCAACGTGGCCTGGAGAGACTGCAACTGCGGAAGACCAGAGCTCAATCAATCAATCAATCAATCAATCAACGTTTTGTAGTGCGTACTACTCACCCGTGAGGGTCTCAAGGGGCTGAAGGAGGAGGGTGTGAGCAGCTCCGTTGGGGCCATTCGAAGAGCCAGGTCGTTATGTTCTTTCTGAATTGGTACAGTGTCAGGCTTCGTTGGAGGTGAAGGGGGAGTTTATTCCAGGTCTTGGCTGCGAGGTAGGAGAAGGATCTTCCCCCTGCCTAGGTCCTGTAGAAACAAGATACAGTGGCTAAGGTGAGGACGGCTGAGCGGAGGTTTCTCTTGGTGGCGTGGAAGGAGATTCGGTTCTTGACACATTAGGGTCCGGTGTTGTTGAGAGGTTTGTAAGCATGTTTAAGAAGTTTGAAGGTTATTCTTCTTTCGACAGGGAGCCATTGGAGGTCGCAGATTTGTTGGGTAATGTTGTCATGTCGTGGGATGTCGAGGAAAAGTCTGGTTGCAGCGTTCTGCAGTTTGGAGTTTGCGGAGGAGTTTTCTGTTCATTCCGGCATAGAGAGCGTTTCTGTATTCCAGTCTTCTGGTGATGAGTGCATGGGTGACGGTTTCCCTGAAGTTGGGGCGGGGATCCACTTGAACGTCTTGCAAAGTATGTGGAGGGTGTTGAAGCCTGTGGAGGATAGGGCATTGATCTGCCGATTCATGGTGAGTGAAGAGTTGATTATGATTCTGAGGTTGAGTGCGTGGTCCATTGGGGTGGGTGGGTTTCTGAGGGTGGGGGGCCAACAGGTGTTGTCCCATGCATAGGGGATGGAATCGAGGATAAGGACTTCTGTTTTCTCCACGTTGAGTTTCAAGCAGCTGTTGCTCATCCAAGTCACAAAGGTTTTCATCCCTTTTTGGAAATTGCACCTGGTGATGTTTGGTTCCTTGGTGAGGGAGAGGATGAGCTGGGTGTCATCGGCGTTGGAGACGATGTTGAGTCTGTGGTTTCTGACAATGGTTGCGGGGGCACCATGTGGACATTGAAGAGTGTGGGGCTGAGGGTGGATCCTTGGGTTACTCCGCATCTGATCTCTGTTGGTTCTTAGAGGAAGGGCTGGAGTCTTATTCTCTGTGCTCTCCCTGAGAGGAAAGATCGTATCCAGTCTATGGCTATTCGTCGGATGGCGGCATCGTGGAGCCTAGTGGCTAGAGTGCAGTGGAGATGGTGTTGAAAGTTGCTGATAGGTCCAGGAGGATTAGGGGATGCCGTGTGGCCTTGGTCGAGAAGGGCGCGGACGTCATCGGTGGCGGCAATGAGGGCAGTGTTGGTACTGTGATTAATGCAGAATCCATATTGAGAGGTGTCTAGGATGTTGGTAGAGTCAGCTGCATGTTAACAGATGCAATGGCGGCCCTAAGGAAGACGTGCGGTGGGTATGTGCTTCGGAGTGAATGCTCAGGGAGCTGCTTCAGAGAGATGATGTGTTGAAATCCCTGAAGTATGCAATTTCCAGGTGGGGTCACCACCTCAGCACTAAAGGCTCAGAAGCTGCAAGAGCAGGACCATAGCATGGGGGCATCACACACCACCCCAAACTGCAACACACAAATGTTATGTTAAGAAGATTTCTAAAGCGCACAACTGCCCCCAGAAGAGGGCTTCCTGGTGCCAGTCACAAGTAAGACGATAGCAGAAGAGGAAGGCAGGCTAGGCCAAGGAGGAGAACAACCAGGTTTTTAGTTGCTTCTGAATAATTAAGTGGTTTTAAGTCTTTCTAAGTGAAGCAGGCAAAGAGCTCTAACGGGCTGGAGCAAGGACAGGGAAAACACTGCAGCCACTCTGGTTCTTCTCTGATGGGGTATGGAGGCCAGCTTCAAGTCTGCTGAGCGTAAGACTGAGGAATACAATTGCATCAGAGCAGCAAGACTTTGAAAATGCAGATAACCATGGGGCTTGAAAATTATGTGAGAGCAAAGAATGAACAGCAGACCGAAGTTTAAGAATAAATCCACAAAGAGAAAAGGGAACTGAACTGTTGGGTGCATATGCTTTGGGGGTGACTGAGTGACCAGAGCCTGTGCCTAATCAGTGCAGTCTCCAAGATTAGATGCCAGGGATTACTGACTCTGCCAACTCCATTAGTGGGATTGGGAACAGAAAGGTGTAGTGTCTCAAGATTGTAAACAGGATTTCCACCATGTATTGCATTCCTATAACTGTGCTGTGCATTATAAGTAGCACTTCGTGATTCCAGTCTGTAATGGCACAGACAAGCTGAAAAACAATGGATTGGAATGGCTGCTAGAGTAATTAACAGTGACTAAGATTAATTCAAGTATTCCCTTGAATGTATGACATTGTTCTGCATTCTGTCCATCAATTGTTCTTTTTGCATTTGTCACCCTGAGTGGGATGGGTATGCTCAGAAAAGAGTCCAGAGCTCTCCATGCCACTGGAATCAAGTTATCCTGGCTGATGAGGGTTGAAACCCAAAACCGGTCCTGGGATCAGGGCCGGCCCTGGGCATGTGCAAACTGTGCACCTGCACAGGGCCGCCAAACCCCAGGGGCCGCCACGACGAGGATCCGTTCGTGGCACTGGCGGCCCCCTGGCAGGATTTGGCGGCCTCCCGGCTCTGACCCCGGGCAAGCGTCGTTGTTGTTTACCAAATATCCAGTGCTCGTAGTTTCACTTTCCCAATCGCAGGCCAGAGTCGGGCAGCCAGCAGTTTGGGTCCCAGGGCCGTCAATCTTAGCACTACCAATGACGTGACGGCCCTGGGACAGCCCCCGCGGCGGCGCGCACTGCCTGTGCGCAGTGAGCAACTCGCACGCACCTGCTGCTTACGTTACGCGGCGCGGCGTCACGCCCGGTCACGAGTGGTGGTCTGGACTGTCTGAGACTGGTCACGAGACGAGAGATTGCGTGCGTCGTCATCGTCCAGAAAGAGATAACGCGCCACCGAGTGACCGACGATCATCTCACACAGAGAACACCTGTGTGTCCGACTCCGGTTCGTTCCCCGACCCTATTTGGACGGTGAGAGACTCCCTAGTGTCTCAGCGGACGACAGTCAGCGGCGGACTTGCACTGCACAGCCAGGTAGACTACTAACTAGTAACTGACAACAAATTTCAATGAATCGGCAGTGCGGCACTTACTATATAATGTGCAAACAAATGTGATGATTGTGGGAGTGGGACGTGCAACTGCAGGCCTCGTCAGTGAGTCACTCACTCACTCTTGTTCTCTTGTGAAACTGAAAGCACGGAGCCAGCTAGCTTCCAGGTTCACGTGTCGGGAAGGTTTCAGTTCCTTTCAAACCTGGCAACCGCGTCATAGCTCAGTGGGCTAAGCTCTTATGTGTAGACCTACAATAATATTATTTGTTATCTTTATTAATGTTAAATACAGATAGAGGGACCGATTCTCAAAAGGTGTGTACATACAATTTGAATACTTTAAGTTGCCCTAAACTGTATGGCAGTAGAGTTTCATCCCTTATTATCCGTTGTGTGCACTGTAAAATCCACTGCAATTTGAAATTACAAACCACTGAATGTGTGCGTTATGAAAGTAATATGGTACCTCAGAGAACAGTAAAAGGAGACCGAATTTAATCAAATGGACTACCATTCCAAACAAAGGGGCGCCCAAAACTGCCCCGCAAGTACCGCGCCCTTGACTGGTTTTTAAAATAGCTACATACAGTCGATCTAAAGGAGAAATGCTTCCCCAGACAACTGTTATCTTAAAAAAAAAGTTGTCCATTCAGAAGAAACGATTGAATACATGTTCCGACAAGTACCATTTTAATTCTAGATCAGTTCTTTGAATCTGTAGTAAAATGGTGCATTGCTCCGAAAGAGTCTGCACGTGTGTGCATCAGGTCCGCTTCTTACTGGGGGCGGGTGACAGCCGGGTGTGGGGTCCGCCGCGGCAAACGCCCGCTTCCACCGCAAAGCAGGAGCAAAGGTTGCCCATCACGGGGAGGGGCTGCGGGGCATTTTTATTTAATACTAGCATCTTTCCTCAAATCCGTCCGTGGAAACGCACGCACTTCATATTTGAAGCAGACCGCGCACTGCTAATCCATGAAGCAGGGCAAGATGCATATCTTTGAAGCCATAAATAAAAATCACATTCACTTTAAATAATGTTTCGGCGGGGATCGGTACTGTAAACTCAGCAAATGGTAATGGGTTCTCTCTCGATTAGCAGCTCACGTGCAGAATATATTGGCCCACGTCGAGCGCTATCTGTCTCTATAGAGATAGATACTGTGATACACTTGTCTTTTGTCTATTTACCGGCGGGGCCCCCACCTACGCTCCCTGCACAGGGCCACCATGAGCCTAGAGCCGGCCCTGCTGGGATGCTTGTTTCCGGTCCAGGGAGGACCTGGCTTGGCAGTTCGGGCTGCTCTGTTCCCATGAGGCACAGGGTCAAGACTGATTTGCATATGGCCAGGTCTAAACTGGGATGGCATGGTGAGCAAAAAAACAATGGATTTAACCCAGATCTCTTGAATGGGGGTGAATGTTTTGATTTGTTCTGCATTCCGTCCATCAATTGTGTGTCTTTTGCTTTCTAGCCCTAAGTGCGCCGGGTATGCCCACACTGCCCAGACGTGGGTCCCTGGCTCACTGTGCCACTGGAATCAAGCTATCCTGGCTGATGAGGCGCGAAACCCCAAAACCGGTCCTAGGAGGCTTGTTTCCGGTCCAGGGAGGACCTGGCTTGGCAGTTCGGGCTGGAGGTGAATGTTTTGATTTGTTCTGCATTCCGTCGTTTGCTTTTGAATATGCAGCACAGGTTCAGGGACCTTCATCTCTAATAGATGTTCCGACATTTTCTTCCTTCATCAGAGGAAGGAGGCTTTTCTTCCCTCAGCAGAGGCAGGAGACTTTTCTTTCTTCAGCAGAGGCTGGAGGCTGAGTCAGCGCCGTGTCGCCATGGTTAATGTCAGTGCCCGAGGCAGGGCATTGCTTGAACATCAGCAGATACAGGCTGTGCATCTTGTGCAACCAGCATTTAGGGACAAGGGAACGAAATGCCAATGAGGGAGGGTCTCCTCTGCTGGGGATTCCAGGCTTCTGTGGGCCCACGGTCATCTTGTCACTGGGATAAGGCAAGGAGGGCAGAGGGTCTCCGTGTTAAGGCAGAAAGGAAAGTTCACGAGCCAGAGAAAGGCCTGGAGTGTCCTCTGCTGTTGTGCCACCTTATTTGCAGTTCAGATGCCCAAGGCACACATCCTTTGGGTCTCTTTGTTTGCATTATGAGCGGGGCAGACAGGGCATCGCCTTGCTAGTGAGACCACCACGGGCAAAAGAGATAGTGAAAATTGGGGGGAAAAAAAAGTGAAAACTGGGGTTGGTCGTGCATTAACAGCCCCCACGCTAAGAGGCATGGCATCCAAAAGCCTGGCAAAATCGGTCTGGTTACTCATTTAATTAATGAGTCCACCCAATTATCTTTAGCCTCGTGGCCCTCGAAGGACCACTCAGCTTTTCATCCTTCCAAGGTCAATGAAATGAATAAGATTAAGTATGGAATCAATACAAGTCTGTTATTCAATGCTAAAATGTCCCAAGGGGTGAACGTTTGCTTTACAAATACATATATAAAAATAGCCGAATGGTTGGAGTGCCTGCTACTAAGGTAAACATATGTGCAGCTCACAGATTTGACTCTCACAATGGGAAGCTCTGCCTTGCATCTTCTGGGTACCAGTACATATGGTAATATAAAAAAACATGTACTGAAAGTGCAAAGGGATTGGTGTAACCTGCCTGTATGTGCGCCCGGGGAATTTCGTGCCAATTCTTTGCTATCGTATCACAAACTATGCAAATTAACGCAAAGAGCTCTGCGATCTTGGATTGCACAGGTGTATTTGCACACTGAGGTTTGGACTGAACGAGAATGTACAAAATGTTGGTTTCTACATATGATATGGTGAATAACTTGGTGAGAAATTTCAACACCAGTACTGTATTCCAAGTAATAGGGGAACGCCAGAACAAAAGTGCACCCTTGCAATCTGTCTGATTTCACCACAGAAACCCAGTCCGCCTGCGATGTGCATGATGTAGTAGACTTACCCTTTTGGCTAAGATCACGTATTGTAGCTGGCTGGCTGGCTGGATGGCTGGCTGGTCGGAAGGCTGGCTGGCTGGTGAGCTAAACTGGCTGGCTAGCTAAGCCGGCTGGCTAGGCTTGTAGCAGGGATTTCTGCTCCTATACAGAACTGTGCATAGAGACTTAGAACCTCAGTGAATTAGGGTGTGCCAAAACTCACCTTAGTATCCAAAATCCCCTACCAGACTAGCAATCAGTGTCTCATTGGTTCTTACAAAACCCCAATGATTTAGACAACACAAAACATGGACTTAGAACACCTCAGGAAACGTGGAACACATGAACACTCTTTTATACTAACATATCAATCCAGAATGAGGAGTCAATGAGGACACGTGCGAGTTTGAAATGTTTATTTCTAATGCAGTGTTCTCAAACGCAGTATCTTAGCTAATACAAGCAAACATATTATAAAGATCAAGGTTATAAGCATAGTTATTATTCCATAAAAAAACAAAGGGTGAAAGCATGTTAAAATGCTAAAGGAAACAGGTCTAAATAGAACCTCAGTTTACCCTCCCTAGCTAGTATATTAAATTATATCTACAGAAGGTCTCTTTGGGTTTAGAAAGACGGGCCCATACCTTTAGGTTCAGTGGAAATGGATCACATCATCTCCTACACCAAAACTCTGCATACGGATATTCATCAAGTGTGTGTCTCCTGCCTTGCGCAGTGCAATATCATTCGCGCCTAAAAACAAAGTTGGCCACAGCTGCATCCATATTATGTCTACTCTGTACGCTGATCAATCCAAACAATAAGCGCTGTGTTGAGATAACCTTGAAGGCCTCGGCACTCAGACATAGCTTACCAAGCAAGACTGATATTATAAGCAAACATGTTATTCTCGTGTAAAGCAAAATACCTAACTAGGCGAAAAGCATTAATAACAAAATGTGTTGTGTGCAGAGGCAGCAGGAAAGGAAAAATGGCGTTTAAAACTCTAACTAACACATGCTAACTTAACACAGTGCAAAGGTGAAACCAAGACATAAGACAGGCTGACTGCCTAGGCCGACGGGCTAGGCTGACCGGATAGGATGACCTGCTAGGCTGATCGGCTAGGCTGACTAGCCAGGCCAGTTGGCTAGGCTGTATGGCTAGGCTGGATGGCTAGGCTGGATGGCTAGGCCGAGTTGCTAGGCTGAGTTGCTAGGCTGGTTGGCTAGGCTGCTTGGCTAGATTGGTAGGCTAGGCTAGCACGGACGGCTGGCTTGACTGGCTAAATGTGGGGATGACGGGTATGACAAAAAAAAAGCAGTCTTAGATGCACGACAAATTAAAGACAAAAAACGAACCTTTCATGTAAAACAGGAAAGAGAAGAGATGCCCTTTTAGTGGAGGAATCGCACAATGTCATATCAGAAAACATGGGTCAAACACAGTTTCCCCCCGTCACCAAATTGTGTGATCCCAGGCAAATATTTAGCGCCCTTTTTCTTCATTATCACGTATGAGTCAGGATGTGTACTGTTCACAAATCTCAGTTTTTCTTTTATATTTTTCAACAACTCTTTATTGGAAACAAAAAGCGAAGTCATGGGCTAGGAGGAAACAATGGGATTACTAGGAAAGGAGTAGGTGGCAAAAAGGGAGGGGCAGTCAAGAGAACAGCCAATCCCACCTAGTTATATGATACACCAATATAGCCAAAGAATAAAAACTGGTAACTAGACATAATATCGAATACAAAATATAGAATGGACATAATATCGTAGTTAAAATATAGAATGGACAAAATATCAAATGGACACAATTTGCTGGCAGATGCATCAAGCAAAATACCTCCCGGTAAAATAGTGAATCGGTAAAACAGGCCGATACCGAACGCAAAACCTGAAAATGCAATGCATCAACCCCACATCTGTAAAAAATAAAGAATCGCTAAATAATCCCCTCGGTAAATTACCGAATCGCAAATTAGCCAATCGGTAATAACGAAAACGAAAGTAGACTCCGGAAATACCGAATCGCTAATAAAGAATCGCAACAAAATGCATCAAAAATCGCAAATACCGAAAATGCCCCAAATCGCTATTTTGCATGAGCAAAATAAGGGGAATCTCAAACTGGAGGTAAAGTTATTGGAAGGAAAAAAAAACTATTTTCCACAGGTGCTGACAATCAGTAACCCTTTAAAAATGCCCCTGGAAACCCTGTATGTCTACCAAAATGGCTGCAACCCTACATGCTTGCTAGGAGGAGGAGAATCAACGCTCATGCACAGCGCAGGAGGATGATCCAGGACAGGGTCTTCAGGGTGCGCATCACATTGCTGGGCCAGACCGAGGAACAGGTCTACGACAAGTACAGACAGAACTGGACCATGATCATGTGCCTCATTGCAGAACTGGAACTACTACTGCAGCACCAGACCCGTAGGACCAACGCCATACCAGCACATATCCAGGTCCTATGCAGCCTGCACCTGCTGGCATCTGGAAGCTTCCAGGGGGTAATAGTAGAAGCCGGAGTCGTGTCGCAAAGCGCACTATCCCGCTTCTTCCACAAATTCCTAGATGCCATGCTGACATTGATACATCGCCACACCCCCTTCCCCACAATCCTCCAACAGTCGAACCGCACCAAACGGGAGTTCTACCAGGTCGCACAATTTCCCCATGTGATAGGATGTGTTGACTGCACACATGTCCCCATCTGTCCTCCCTCAGCCAACGAATACATCTTCCGCAACCGGAAGTCATATCATTCAATCAACGTGCAGGTCGTGTGCAATGCCAAGCACATCATAACGGACCTCGTAGCCCAATTCCCAGGAAGCACACACAACGCATACATTTTCCATCACAGTGGCATCCACAGGCGTCTGATCAACGGTGAATTCGGAGAGGGACACCTACTAGGTACATATTGATGCCTCATCGTTTACGCCATCCTCACATGTATAATTGCATTTATGCTGCTGACCATTTTCTCCCCACCCTGCAGGTGACAGCGCCTACGCCTTGCGTGAGTATCTACTCACTCCCTACCTCAACCCAGCAACACCTCAAGAGCAGCGCTATAACACAGCACACATCAGCACAAGGAATGTGGTGGAGCGAACCTTCACCATCCTCAAGAGTCGCTTCCGAATACTACACAAGACAGTAGGGGGCAGATTTATGAGGCCCTTGCGCCACGTTTACGCCGCTGTTGCGTCACGCAAGGCGGCGTAAACATGGCGCATCCCTACAAACGATTTACAACGTGACGCATCTAGGCAGATGCGTCACGTTGTAAAGCCCTGCGCCGCTTGTGGGCGTTCCGGCGCAGGATGGGCGTTCCGGGGCAGGTGCGCCTCACAAAAGTGGCTGAGTGAAATCTATGAGATTTCACTCAGTCACTTTTAAGCCAATGCTGCGTCAAAAGCCTGCGCCTGCTTGAAGCAGGCATAGGTCTTGACGCAGCATTGTTAAAATGGGGCACCCCCGAGCCTTGCTGGAGCTGCGTCGCGCTTGCGACGCAACTCCAGCAATGCGCCACATTTCCGGCACAGATGTGTCACGCATCTGTGCCGTTTTTGCACCATGGCTGGCGGAGCTGTGGCGCACTGTTGCGCATGTTAACTGGCGCATCCATGGGGATGCGCCAGTTATCATAAATCTGCCCCATTGTGCCTTGCAGTATGACCCAGTGACCTGCTGCCAGATCATAGCGCTCTGTGCCATGCTGCACAACATCGCCACAAGAAGGGGGATACCCATAGACATGGACGGAGAGGACGACTTACGTGCACAGCAACCCCCCCACCCCAACACCAACAGGCACACGTGCCTAACACAGCAGAAGGCCAAAGGAGGCGGGCAGACATCACACAGCATCACTTCCGAGACAGGTAAGAAAGAGCCATGACAACATGATCTGGTTTGCAATGGTTTAATGCCCATGAACACCTGACTGGTGCAGATAAATGAAACACAAACATGATGCAGTGTAATTATATGTAAAGGAATTCTGTCCGTTGTCATCACGGATGCTGCATGTGGCAGTATAGTTGGCCCATGGTTACGTCACCATGGCCAGGGAGCCAATGGAACATGGCTATTTGCGTTTGCCACGTACCCCCAGCGTCCTGTCTTGTGACTCCTCCACATCGCCACGATGTGTGTCAGTGGCTGTTGAGCTGCGCGCACTGCGCCTCCTTTCGCTGGCCTCCGGCACTAAGATGCTGCTCACACTTGAAGCAGCCTCACTCCCCTCCTCCCCTCCCAAACTGCTGACACTGACAGTCCCAGACTACAGATGCTCCACTGCAGTTGTCACTCTTTCTAGGGACCTTGCCACATCTCCACAAGAATGCCCCAAGTCAATCTGCAGGGACACAGATCTGCGGGAGAGCACAGCTGTGCTGTTGCACAGCTTAGTGATGGCCCTAATGGAGGCATTTGTACAGAGCATGTTCTGCCGATGCCTCCGGCGCTCGCTCTGTTGGCCTGCAATGACAGCACGTGTTAGTTCCTGCAGGCACTGTTTCATGTCATTGTTGCCCTCAGCAACGGCTGTGGTCAGCTCACGCACAGTGTCAGTCATGGTGCCAATTTTGTTGGATAATTTAGATAAGTTGATATTAATAGCACCCATGTGTCTCCCCTGCAGGCGCTGGACGCGCAGCATCCGTTTCTCAACAACTCCGTACGCATCTGTTGGATCCTCTGATCTCGTTGCAGCCCTACCCAGGGACCTGGCCTGCTGTCTGACTCGCGCACATGCTGCTGTTTAGGCAGTTGGAGTGACGACTGTCTGCCGTTGGACATTTGTGGCTGCTGTCCTCTGCTCTGTCTCCATCTCCTGCAGGGAGGGGACATTTGCCCTGCGCCTTTGTGTAGTTGTCCGTGGTGGTGGTGGTGTACTTGTCCGCGGTGGTGGGTGGTGAAGGGGATGTCGTGGGTTCACGTCCCTGCGGGATCTCAGCATCGGGCACCACTGGTGTTTCAGAGATGACGAGGCGGCCGCTGTCTTCTGATTCAAGGGGTGATGTATCTGTGTGTGAAACAGTGAATTGTTATAATTTTGTCATGATATATCAGATTTGCATTCTTTTGTCTATATAAAGGACATATTTGGACTGACATTTGGACCTGTGCTGTTGTTTTCATTTCATTCACCTCAGGGGTCAGACATGCACTCTTTCATGAAATGACTACTACTCCCATAATGCAACACTACGGTGAGGGGATATGCTTTAGGCACGGCTACATATGCACTGTGTTTGGCCTGGGGGAATGGGCAGGGGTTGACAACATGCTGCATACCTGCACTGGCATGCATCTTACCTTGTCCTCCTTTCGCAGCATCAGAGGTGTCCAATTGGGTGACCCCCACAACAGCTTCAGGTTCGATGGTAGCCTCAACGAGGTCCTCGAGGGGTGTGTTTGGTGTCACGTTCGAGGTCCCACCACCTGTGCCAGCTGCATCCTTGACCCTTTCCGCAATCTTCTCCTTTGCCCTTTTCCTGAAGTCATACCACCTCTTTTTTAAATCGTCAATTCTGCGGTGGGTGACTCCTACAGCATTCACCCTGTCCTTGATGCGCAGCCACATCTTCCTTTTCTCTGCCTCAGGCACCTTCAGGGACCAAACAGCCTGTCATGTTTGCTGCTGACACCCTCAATCAGTATTTCCAGTTCTTTATCTGAAAACTTTCGCTTTCTGTACCTTGGCTTGTCCTTTGCCTGGGGTGCATCCTTCTCCATCCTGGAATGCTGGGCAGTTTCTGGTTTCTGCTGGCACTGTGTTACTCCTCTGCTCCAGTGCTCTGCCTCCTCCTCTGAGCTCCTCAGGACACTGAATGAAGCATGGGCTGTGCTACTTCCTGGTTGTGATGTCATCAGCCTGCTTCAAATGCGCTGGGTAATTTTGCGATTTCGCAAATACCGAATTCGCAAATACCGATTTGGTATTTGCTAATTCGGTATTTTTTTTTTTTTTTTAAACCTTTATTGATAAACAGAAAGATACAATAGCAGTCATATAGCCATTTCGGGTCGGCTGGCAACAATTCCAGTGTCATGTCAGGATAAAAGAATACACAGCCCTTCAGCCGACAACCCTAAGGCCCGGCGGCAATTAACCAATCATGTTATTTTTTTTTTTTTTTTTTAAATATGTCTTTTATTCAGTGCAAAGGAGAAAAAAAGAATACAAGCATATTCCATACAGAGTCTCAATGTATGAAGATTCAATAGTCAAGGTAATGCATACATAGATCATGGAGTAGTCCGCAGAGTATATCACAACATTTCGCCGAGAATGTCAGCGTTCAAACAGTGCGTGATCATGCTGTCTTAGTTATTGTATCCTGCCAATCAAGCAACTTCAATAAAAGTGTAATGGGATAGGGGTGTCAAACTTGGGGTCGTGGGGCGTGCAGTGCAACAGCTGGTAGGGCCTACGGTAGGGGGGGGCGAGGAGAGAGGGGGGGGAGGGCCCGGTAGTAATGTTTCAGCAGGCTCGTGTCTGATCTTGCATGTGTGGGAAGTATGCTGGCGATGCAGGAGGGTGTCGGCAATCCTGGCGTGTCAGCTGAGCCGGGGGGGGGAGAAGAGGGGGGGGGGCCTAGGGGTCAGGTGTATGGGCGTTGTGTCTGTCGTCTGCGGCACCTGGAGTGTGTTGGTCATCGCTATGTTCCTCATCCGGGGGTGTCTGTCTCTCAGGAGTGTCTGGTGCCTGGGGTCCATTGTGGAAGGAGCGGATCATATCGTCCCAGAGCGCCGCTATGGGGTATTTACGCAATCCCGCCGTCTCCTCATTATGTAATGATATGCTTTCCGCTTTCGCCCAGTTATCTAGTGAAGCGCGCCAGTGTTCCGCCGCTGGTGGCGCCGCCCGCTTCCAATGCTTCGTGATGAGTCTTTTGGCTGTGATGAGGCCAAGGTCCCAGAAGCGGGAAGGCACCCTGTTCAGTTTGGTCCTATGGAAGAGGCCCAGGAGGCACGCCTCCCACGAGAACGGGATCGGCATTGCCGTGCATCGTTTCAGTAGTGTGAGTATCGAGTGCCAATATGCCCGAAGCTGGGGACATTGCCACAGCATGTGGAGGAGATCCGCTCCCTCCGTGCCACACCTCGGGCATTTGGCTCCCGTGCCCGGGAAGTACAAGTTTATCTTGTCCGGGGATAGATATGCGCGGTGTAGAACATAAAATTGGATCTGTTTGAAACGTGCATTACGGGGAATGTTGCGGGGGCCTGAGAGTATCGCCGCCCACTCCTTGTCCGTCCATGCCTTCCCTCTGTCCACCGCCCATTTGTCCCGGAGAGGTTGCAATGTGTGTTGAGTGTGCGAGAGTAGCGCCTGTGTCAGCCAGTGCACCACATGCATCCCGTTGCCCATCACGTGCATGCACTGTACTAGCTGGTGTGTGGGCGGTTCGTCAGCGATGTTCCCCCATTTCCGCGTGAGTGTCCGCAGTATTGTGGCATGTTGCAGGAATTGTCCCGCGGGCAGTCCCGTGTCAGCAGTCAGTGCCTCGAAGGAAAGTAAAGCGCCATCTGCGTACAAATCTGCCATGGTTTCTATGCCTGCGTGGGTCCACTGTGCCAGTGCCGCCTCTGTCACGACTGACGTGGCCTTGGGGGTGCCCAGGAGCGGTAACGCTGGCGCATACAGTATGGTGGTTCTAGTGAGGCGTAAGCATCTGTCGTAACATTTCGTGGCCACAGCCACATGTAGTTGCGAGTGCTTCCTCGGGCTCGTCAGCGGGTGAAATAGGGTGAGTACCTGCAGTTGGGAAAGGACGTCTGTGGCCGTAGCCGTGTCCTCGAGATTCCTGCCCGAAATCCAGGCTACCGCCCATTGCACCTGTGCTGCTAGGTAATAGAGCTCTAGGTTCGGGACCGCTGCGCCGCCCTCAGTGACCGGGTTGTAGAGTTTCGTCAGTGCTACTCTTGGCCTGCCTGTGTTCCAGATCAGATCTCTGAGCATGGATTCCAGCTCCCTGAATATGCGGACAGGGATATAGAGTGGGAGGTTGGCAAAGTAGTACAGGAGCCTGGGGAGTATTATCATTTTCGTTAAGGTTACCCTGCTTGGCACATTGATGGGGAGAGTTTTCCAGAAGGCGACCTGTGTTCGAACAGACGTTATGGCCCGTGTCAGGTTGCCGTCTAAAATGTCTGGGGGCGTCCTGTATATATGAATGCCCAGGTACTTGAACGTGGTTTGGTACCATGGCAGTCGTTCATTATTAATGTGAAGTGCCGGGTCCGGAGCGTCGGGGGTGAACGAATATGCCCCCGACTTGGCCCAGTTAACTTTGAGGCCTGACATCGATTCGAACGCGCGGAATATGTCCGACAGTTCCGACGGCACATTCTCAAGGTCTTTGATATATAAGAGTAAGTCGTCTGCGTATAGTGACACTGCATGCGTGCCATCTGCTAGCGGGATACCCCATCGTGCTCCGCTGGTGCGCAGCCGTTCAGCCAGTGGTTCAATCGCCAGGGAGAATAGTAATGGGGAAAGTGGGCAACCTTGTCTGGTGCCTCTTCTAACCTTTATGGGCTCTGAGACCAGCTTGCCAGTGCGTACCCTCACCTCAGGTTTCCCATATAGCAGGCCGACCAGTTCTAGAAAGTCATCACCCAGGTCAAACTTACGTAGCACTGCCGATAAATAGGGCCATTCGACAGAGTCGAACGCTTTCTCCAGGTCCAACACCAGGCAACCCGATCTTGGCCACGTCTGGGCTGCGTATTCCTGCCCCCGGAACAGCCTCCGGATGTTCTGGGAGGTGCATCTCGTTGGGACAAGCCCGTTCTGGTCCTTGTGTACCAGGGCCGGTACCAGGGCCGCTAGTCTACGAGCCAGTGCTGATGCCAGGATTTTGTAGTCCGTTTTGAGCAGGGCTAACGGCCTATATGACCCAAGGAGCATCCCTTCCCTGTTTGGTTTGAGAAGCGATACCAGTATGGCTTCGTTCATGGATGTTGGTAAGGACGAGTCGTCTAGAGCTGCCGAGTATGTTCTGAGCAGCTCGGGAATCAGGATGTCAGAATATGCTTTGTAGTATTCTGCAGGCAGTCCGTCCGGACCAGGGGTCTTCCCGTTAGAGAGGGCGAATATGGCCTCACGTAATTCCTCCGCTACCAACGGGGCTCCGAGCTCATCTCGTTGGTCATCAGTCGGGGCGGGAAGTGTGAGTTCCTCCAGGTATGCCTGGATGTCCGGTTGCGGATTGGCCATTTGCGACTGGTATAGTGTCTTGTAATGCGCCACGAAGGCTGCATGTATGCCCGCCTGGGTGTATACCACGGTGTCCGCAGTAGGGCTTATGGCCGTTACTGGGGCGGAGCGGTCTTCTCGCCTTATCAGCCAGGCCAGTAATTTGCCCGGCTTGTCGCCGTAGCGGTGTGTGCGTGCTGAGTGTGCAGTGAAATTGACTTGTTTTAGTCTGCCTATCAGTCTGTCGTGTTCCGTCCTAGCCTCAAGCAGCTCTGTATCATCCCCTCCCATCGCCTCTTGTTCTGTGTGCAGCAATTCCCTTTCTAGCCGTTTCAGGTCTGCTTCCAGCTGTCGGCGGGTGTGTGCCTGGGTTCCGAGGCATAGCCCCCTCAGGACCACTTTGAACGCGTCCCACTCTATCTGGGGTGTGGAGGCAGTGTTGTTGTTATCCTCGAAGTGTTGTGCTGTTTGTGCCCCTATCGAGGCTCTGAATGTGCCGTCAAGTAAGAGGTCTGGTTGTAGTCGCCAGGTGGGGATTGGTGGTCGCGGCTGTTCCCAGGTGAGCGTCATGAAGTGTGGATTATGGTCCGAGTGCGTGCGGCCCATGTATTGCGTGTCTCGTATCGCCGGTAGTAGGTCTCTGGATACCATGTACCTATCTAGGCGTACATGCAGATTGTGTGCCCCTGAGTGGAAGGAGTAGGCCCTGGTGTCTGGGTTGTGGCTGCGCCATGCGTCTAGTAGGTCCCATTGCACGGACCAATCTAGGAGGGCTTGCGCTGCGTGAAGAGCTGGGGAATTAGGGAGTGGGGGACGGGAGCGGTCTAGGGAAGGGTCCAGTGTGCAGTTATAGTCCCCGCCCAGTATCCACTGTATGCCATGCCATGGCGCCAGGGTGTTGGACAGTTGTGTTAAGAAATCCTGTATCCCTGTGTTGGGTGCATATATCGAGGCTAGTACTATCGGGTTCCCGTCTATCCTGCCCCTGACCGCTACATGTCTCCCCCCGGGGTCCACCAAGGCGTCCTGCATTATCCATGGGGTGCCCGGACGTATCCATACCAGCGCCCCCTTAGCGTAGGAAGAGTGGTGCGTGGCATATAGGTGGCCACGCCATCTGCGGCGTAAGGTAGTGACTTCCTTTGCACAGAGGTGCGTCTCTTGTAAGAGAGCAATATGTACGTTATGGCGTTTGAGGTATGAGAATATTTGATACCGTCTGGACGGTGTGTGCATCCCTCTCACATTCCATGTGCATATATTGATCACAGACATTGCTTTGTATTGACGGTCTCCCCAGAGCGGCCTCCCCGTCCCACCTCCCGTCCGCCCGCAGTTCGTAAGGAATATTGATTGGCCCGCACGCCATTGCAGTATTGTGAAGGGGGAAAACAGGCAGTTAACGTGGCCAATAGAACAGTTAGCCAATGAACATCGCAAACATGCGAAATACCAAAAGGTCGGTGGGCAAACGTGCTCCCGTCCATGCTCTCAAGGAGAGTAACAAAGTTTAGTTCAGTTCTGGGGGCGGCCTTGCAGTGCTAGCAGTAGCAGCTGGCCAAGTGTTTGTAGAATCATCGTATAGGGGTTGTTCCCCTTCCCGGGGGGTATGTGAAGGCCCGAGTCAGCCTCAACTTTAAAAGTCATAGGTGCAAAACCAACATTTAATGCCATACATTACGTGTCTTGATTAGTGTGCAGCAGGATGACTGGCCACAGGAGTGGGGGGCCGGCCGCTCAGCGTCCGCTGGGTCATCACCAGGGCAAAACGTGGCTCTCAGCTTTCCGGAGGTCTCGCCGGGCCAGGCGTACTCAGTCTGAGTCCGCGATCTCCACGTGGATGGCCCTTCGAGTGTTCTTGTGGGAGACTTGGTGGATATGCTCTGGGAGACAGTTAGCCGATGTATTCCGAGGTTTGGGGGGTGACATCCGGTCCAGGATCTGTCACAGGAGAGTCCGACATTCCGTAGATTGCTTCGTCGTCGCTTGGGGGGTCTTGTGTGCCGCTGCCAGTTGGGTCGCTAGGCGTTGGGGAGTTGCTGAGTTCCCGCACAAGGCGGAGGGCTTCTTGTTTTTCCTGCTGCGTAGCGTCGGCAGGGGGAGACATCTTCCTTGGCCCGTTCGTGCGCCCCTGCGCCCGCTGCTTCGGGCGCCGTCGTCTCCTATTCCCGCCGGATTGGTGTCCATTCGCGTGGGCTGCCGGGGTCCTGGGGGCTGTGTCAGTGCCACTGTCCAGCCATGCTTCCACTTCATCTGGGTCTGTAAAGAAATGGGTTTTCTCCCCGGCTATCACTCTGAGTTTCGCGGGGAATAGTAAGGAGTACTGTAGGCCCTGCTGGCGCAGGCGTTTCTTCGCCGCTAGAAAGGATTGTCTCTGCCTCTGTACATGTATGGTGTAGTCCGGGAAGAACATTACTTTGGTGTTTTCGATTCTCACCTCCTCAAGTTTGCGCGTTTCTCTCAGTATGGAGTCCCGGTCTCTATAATTCAGGATGCGGAGGAGCATGGGTCTTGGGTTGGAGCCCGTAGCCAGGGGTGTAGTCGGGACTCTATGGGCGCGCTCCACCACGAATTGAGGCGAGAGTGAGCCCTCAGGCAGGATGGATGTCAGCCATTTTTCCATGTGTTCCTCCGGTTTTCTCCCTTCCCATTTCTCCGGAACGCCGACCAAGCGTACGTTCTTCCTCCGCGCCCTGCCTTCTGCATCCTCGGCCCGGTCTTCAAGGAACTCCACTCGGTTCAGCAAGTCCTGTATTTGGGTATGCGTCTGGCTGGCTTGGGGTTGGAGCTCTTTCACGGTTCCCTCCAGCATCGAGGTGCGGTCAGCAAGCTTTTTGTGGTCTTCGCGGAGATGCGTGAGGTCTATGGCCACACTGTCGATCTTAGTGGCCAGGGAGGTGCGTGTGAGTTGAATTGATTCTTCTAGCCGCTCCATGGCTGCCAGCATGACGTCGAGCTTCGCTGCCGTCTGGTCCTGGTCCGTAGTTTTGCCAGTTTTGTTCATTTCGCCTTTAGGCCTCGCGCCCCCAGTGCCGGTCCGCGCCCTGGTCCCGCCAGACATCGGCGTCCGATGGGGAGTCCGCTTTCCTTGTCCCGGCTCGGTTCAGTCTGGCCTGGCCAATGGCGGGTAGGTGGATGAAGGTCGTCGGCTGCCGGTTGGGGCTCGGCTGCTGGTATCGGTAGGCTCTGCCTGCGTGGTGTTTGCGTGGCACTCGTTCGCTCCTGGGAGGGTGGACAGCTGCTGGGCGCCTCGCACCTCGGCGCTGCGTGGTATATCTGGGCGTCGCCGGGTGTATGGCGCGGTTCCGCGATGTGCCCCTTGTGAGTCGCGAGCCTGTTTGTGGCAAGGGGCTCAGGGTCTGTGTGGATCCATGCGGGCTGTATGCTGTGCTGGCGTGGTGACTGGTTCCGCTCGTGTGGCAGCCGCTCGGTGTCGAGCTTCGCTCGGATCGCAGGTGGTGCAGGTCTTCGTCCCCTCAGGCCGTCGCTATTCCCACGGTGTGTGCCTGGGGTAGCGCCAGTGGGTCGCAGGCCGCGCTGCGTTGTGGAGCCATAGGGTGCTGCCTGTGACCGGGGTCCCGTGTGTCGTGGTTCGCGTGGCTGCCGGCGAGTGCCGAGTTGCGTGCCCCAACCTCCACTGCCCTCCAGCTCCCCAGGCGTCCGAGGCCCAGCCGCTCACCTCTCCGCACCGCTATGCGTTTGGGCCAGTGTAGCTCCCGATGCAGGGGAGACGCGTCCAGGCCTGGCGGCTACCGCCAGTTCCAGGGCACTCCCGCCGATCCGCCTTAGTGCGTGCGCGGGATGTCCAGCCGGGTTTGTGCGGTCATCTCACCCCAGTTCCTCACCGTCGTGGGGGGTGGGCGGCCTCCGGTGCTTTGGTGCGTGGTCCGCTGGCGTTTGGCGTCGGCCTCGTTTTTGGGCCTACCGCAACTGCTGGATCCCCGGTGTTTCCTGGGTCCGCGCCCGGGCTGGTGGCAACTTTCGCGGCCGCGGGCGGCCGGCACCTCCCGGTGCGGTTTCGTAAGTCCGATCCGCGCCAAAGTTGGACAGGCGCCGCGTCGGGTCTAGTGGGGCACTCGCCGATGGTTTTCGGCAGCCTCAGGGCAGAACTGTCCCGGAGAACAGCGCCGGGAAGGGGAACTCGGCATGGAGCTCTACCCGCAGGCGACCATTTGCTTCGCGTGCTAAGCCACGCCCCCCCTTAACCAATCATGTTATGCCATACTTCACTATACAGGAGGAATAAGGTTTTGATTTTATATTTTGAAAAAAACCAACCAACCAAAAAATATAAAGAAATAACAGCAGAGGCTAAATGAAAGGTGAAAAACATAAGGAATCCTTCTGGGGAGGGGATACCACATCCACAACTGTACATAGTCAACAGTAAGAGCAACCGAGAGGGGGGGGAAGAGGGGACAAGAGGTAGCCAGCAACACATAGACAAAATCAAGACCAGAAGGAACGTCAAGCTAAGGGGATTGTAGCACCTCCGGTGGAGGTTCAAAAGGAGGGGTACAAATTTCACCACGATATTGGTTCCACTGACTCCACACCCTCCCTCATTTCTTGGGCCTGCCCCAAGCAATGTACACAGTTTTTTCACGAAACATGCACCAGTCCATGTTCCTAGACCTGGCCGATAGACTCGGTGCCCTAGCCGACCCCCACAGTTGCGCAATGTCACGCTTGGCAATCATGTTATCCAAAGTGGCCCACTGCGCCTGGGCCACATTATAATCATTGGGCTCCCACACATTTAAGAGACACCGTCGGGCCTCCGGCAAAAGCGAAACACCCGTCACCTCAGACATAACACCATGCACACGAGTCCAAAAGGACGTAAGCGCAGGACATTCCCACATAATATGAAGGAACATAGCCACCATACCACAGCCACGTTTACACAAATCATCAGAGACATACCCCATACGCAACAGGCGAGGACCCGTCATGTACACTCAGTGTAGGATTTTTTACTGCACCAATCTCAAACGGGCCGAGATTGCCACCTCCTTTGGGGAGGATATCGCCGCCTGCCAGTCTTCATCATCAAGTTCCAGTCCATCTCCGGTCCAGGCCACGCGGAGCTGTAGAAGAAGGTCCGCTCTGTTGTTTATCAACTTTTTGTATATAAGGGAGATCGTACTGTCCGGGACGTGTCCATCGAGTACCCGGTCCTCCAGGGGTGAGGATTCTGGAACGGGCGTGCCAGCCAGTATAGCAGAGGAAAGGGCGTGTCTTGTCATATGGTTACTGCGTTTCTATATATTGTGTTAAGTTAGCATGAGTTTATTAAATGTTTAAACGACATATTTTCCTTCGGCTTCAGTTTGCACAAGACACCTAATTGTTATTGTAGCTTTCAACCTAGACGAAAGATGTGATTTATTTGAGAATAATATGTTATTGCTCTGATATCAGTCGTGCTTGGTACAACTGTCTGCACACTGAGAACTGCACCCTCTAAGAATAACCTAACACAAGGTTGCTGAAAGCCTGATCCTCGCACCACATTAGACATAACACAAATAATGTTGCTGCCAACATTGGGCTCTACGCGGGTTTAAGATAGAGTTACAGGGAATGAATCAACACACTTGATGCTTCGCATGCAGAGAGCTGGTAGCTGTTGATGTGATCTACTCCTACTGAAATTTAGAGGTATGGGCCCGCCCTGCTAGAACCCAAATGAGACCTTCTTAGATATAATATAATATGCTAAATAGGGTGCGCGAAATATAGGTGATACAGATTTCTATAGATTTTGCATTATAATATGCTATCACCGTTCGCTTACTATGGACTAGTGACTATGCTGCTAACTCTGATTTTTATAATATGTATGTTGATATTATATAAGATACTGCGTTTGAGAACTTTGCATTGAAAAATAAACATTTCAAACTTGCACGTGTGTTCTTTGCCTCCCAGTTTCGGTTTGTAATGATTATATAACGAAAGAGTGTTCATGTGTTCCACGATACCTGAGGTACCCTAAGTTCATGTTCTGGATTGTCTAAGTCATTGGGAAGTTATTACTACCGATGAGATACTGTAGCTAGCTTGGTAAGGGGATTTCTGAAACTAAGGTGAGTTTTGGGTCACCCTAACTCACCCAGGTTCTAGATCTCTGTGCACAGTTCTGTGGGAGAACGGAAACCCTGCTACAGTCTGACTTGTAGGTACCGAAAGTATTCACGAGGTCCGAGTTTAAATTCTAGCTGCAACTCCTCAAAGGAATTTATCCTGTCCTTCCTCCAAAGGTCTCCCACCGTACTAATCCCAATAAGGTACCATTTATCGAACCCCTTAGTAGTCCACAAATTGCCCAACCTCTCGGCAGCGTAGAGCGGAGTCGCTCGAGTGACAGTGTCCGACCATCCCATAGCAGCATTAGCGTTGTACCAGACCACACCGCAACTCTGGTAGGCCCAGTCAATGCCACATCGGACCGTTTATCGCCCTGTTATAATCTCCGCCCGGAAGCAGCCATGTATCCATGGCAAAAGCCGGGTTAGAAGCCGGACCATACATCGCATGATTAACCGAGCTCAGTTGAGAGGCCCAATAATAACGTCGTATATCCGGCAACGCAATACCGCCATCATACCAAGGCAGCGTAAGCTTGGCCAAGGCAATCCGGGGACGTCCGGCCCACAGCAGTTTCCTTTGCAAGCACTCAATCTCGTGAAAATAGCTGGAAGGCACTAGATATAAAGTATTCTGAAGGGCATACAAAAATCTGGTAAGGGACATCATTTTAAATAAGGCTGCCCTACCCACCAGGGAGAGAGGCAGTCTGCTCCAGGCTTTCACATCTGCTTTTAAGCGAGTAAGGGGGGGGAGTAAGTCGAGCCGATACCTGACCGCCGAATCACGCGAAATATGGATTCCTAAATATTTAAACCCGGAGGATGATATTTGTATAGGGCAGTTGCGTGGTACGAGCGGTGTATCGTCCGTGAGCGAATATACACAAGACTTGGCCCAATTGATGACCAGTCCCGAGTTCCTTCCAAAGGAATTAAGCTAATTCGGTATTTACTATTCTTTATTTTGGTGTCTCGCAGCTGTGGTTTCGGAATCATGTACCGATTTTTACCGATTCGGTATTTTTTACCGAATCTCTTGATGCATCGCGGTTAGCATGCCCTTATTAGCGAATCCTTATTTTTCGCTAATAAGGACTTGTAATACCGATTTTTGATGCATATGCCCAATAGTGGTTAAAAATATCGAATTGAAGGTAAACGTAATATAATATCGATTATCAAAATATAGAAGTTTAAAATATCAAAGTATATAATATAGGCATTAAATATATAGAATTTTTAATAATATACATTTTTTTAAAGTGTTTTGTATGTTAGTATATGTGTGAAAAGTGTATATTATTTTTGTAATGTATGTTTAATTTATTTTAAGTAAATATTAATATTATGTTATTTAATTTTTGCATAATTTATTTGTGTAGCGGATTGTGGGTTTATAGGGGAATAGGGTAGAAAATAATTTAATTATATTAAATTAAATATTATTTTTTAGCAATTATTAATTATTTTTAATTTAATTTTGCTTTTTGGTTCTGTAGCGGGTTTGTGAGTTTTTAGGGGAATAGGGTGGGAAGTAATTTAATTGTAATTAATTAAATATTTTTATTTATTTATTGGTATTAATTTTGAATTATTGTTAATTAATTTTTAATTGGTCATTAATTTTTATTAATTGATTAATTGATAATTATGTTAATTTTATAAATGTATTTTCCGTAGCGGGTTCTGGGTTTATAGCAGAATAGGGTGGGAAGTAATTTAATTGTGATTAAGTAAATCATTTATTTTTATTTATTGGTATTGATTTTTAATTTATTGTTAATTAATTTGTAATTGGAAATTAATTTTTATTAATTGGTAATTTAATTGTTTATTAATTAACTATTTGATAATTATGATTATTTTATTAATGTATTTTCTGTAGTGGGTTGTGGGTTTATAGGGGGGTAGGGTGGGAAGTGAAGTCATTGTAATTAATTACTTATTAAAAATACTTTTTGTGTATTGATAATTAATTTACTGTTAATTAATTGGTATTCATTTTTATTATTAATATATTTTTGTTATTGAAAATTAATTTGCTGTTAATTAATTATGAATATGTAATTAATTTTCAATAACTAATATTTATTTGTATTTTAAATTAATAAAATGATTATATAATATTAAATTGGTAATTAATTCAATTTAATGTTTTATTGGTATTGAAATGTAATTACTTTTTAGGTCGAGGTACTATCCGGTTCGGCAGAACCGGAAGTAGCGAGATCTTATGTTTCTGAGAGTGGCTCTTTATCCCGCCTCTAATTTTGGCTCTCTCCCATTGGCTGGCTTCCTAAATGGAGGCCAGCCATTGGAGGAGAGAGCCATCACTCCAAATAGGCTCTGTCGTTTTCGGATTTGGAGGTGTGTTCGGTGTTCTTCTTTCCACTTTTTAGCCACGCCCACCGAACACGCACCCAAATCCGAAAAATTCCTGAAGCTTGAGGCTGCCATTTTGTTTCCTTCGCAATGAAGGTGAGCCGTTCCTCGCTGTCCTCTTGCCTTCTTCCCCCTGCCTTCTGCTGTCCTCTTGTTTTACGCTGTCAGTGAGTGGTACAAAATGTACTGCAGCGCAAAAAGTGGGTTCGCTCCTATCAGATTTAACGCTGGTCTGTAGCGCAGAGGCACTGGCACCCCGGTGCCCTCTCCCTTCAGGTGCATTGCTGATCCCCGCCGAGACCCGGGCAGCCGCGGCCGGGCGCTCCATCTACTCCCTGCCATTTTCGGCCAAGAAGAAAGGCTTTCCAGAGGAGCCGGTCCGGACCCTCCTCCTGCCTCAGACAGCAGCAGGGCGGGCGGAGGAGGGGAGGAGAGCGGGCGGCGCTTGACTGCACCGCGGCCCCGGGACTGTGACTGGCCGCCCAGGGAGTGTGGGGCCCGCTGGAGAGAGCCGAGCTCCGTCTGTGCTAGGCGCTGTGGGACCGGAGAGCGCTGATCAGGGTCTGCGAGGAGCTAGGGACGAGGGATCCGTGCGGTGGCCGGAGGACGGGACTTTGTGCGCCTTCCGCCCGGAGTTCCCGGCCCTGTCTGGCCGTTGTTCATCCACAGCACTGCCCCCGGGGAGACGGGACTGTCCCGCAGAGTGAGGTGAGTGATCGAGGCCCAGCCCCCCTTAGAGGTCCGGGGTAGCGATCCGAGTGTTAGCCCCTTTGGCTGGTGAAGCTCCCCTGACTCCTCTCCCCTTGTTCTGTGTACACCAGGGCCCCTTGGACACCCCCACTCACTGCTGTGGGGCCTCCCGGGGCAGAACAGGGCTGCTTATGCCTGGCACCACCGCAGGCAGGAACCGCAGAAATGGCTGCAGGCTCGGAGCTTTAGGAGCGGTGACCGAGACACGGCACATTTCAGTGCACAGAAAATTGAACGAAAACTGAGCAAACGAAGTGCTGAAACAGGGCTTTGCTGACTAGATTTGTTCAAAGGTGTGAACTGTGCCGGACACGTAAAGTGTTCTGTAAACTTGGTCGGCAAGCAGGACCTTGTTTGTGTGTTCTTTAAAGTAGAGACCTGACAGCACGTTTCGTCCCCTGCGTTATGTCCTGTCTGGATACACTTCCGTCTCACTGTGCCTTCTTAGTGTAATGCGTGCCCCCTACATGTTTCCGTTCACTTTCATACCTTAATTATCTTCCGTCTTTATCAATTCATATTCTGCTGACCTTACCCTTTCAGCATTCGCCTGTCCTCGCCTGGCTCCAAAGCTGCCCTTACCTCCTGGGCTTTCAGCTGCCTTTACTCTATGTGTCTTCTGCAGCCCTTACACTTTCTACCGACGTTACCCTCTGTGTATTCTACTGCACTTACCCTGTTTGTCTTTGCTGCCCTTACCCTGTTTGTCTTTGCTGCCCTTGCCCTATGTGTCTTCTGCAGTCCTTGTCCTATGTGTCTTCTGCAGTCCTTGCCCTATGTGTCTTCTGCAGTCCTTGCCCTATGTGTCTTCTGCAGTCCTTGCCCTAAGTGTCTTCTGCAGTCCTTGCCCTATGTGTCTTCTGCAGTCCTTGCCCTATGTGCCTTCTGCAGTCCTTGCCCTATGTGTCTTCTGCAGTCCTTGCCCTATGTGTCTTCTGCAGTCCTTGCCCTATGTGTCTTCTGCAGTCCTTGCCCTACGTGTCTTCTGCAGTCCTTGCCCTATGTGTCGTTTTGCAGTCCTTGCCCTATGTGCCTTCTGCTGCTCTCGCCCTGTGTATTCTACTGCTCTCACCCCGTGTCTTTTGCTGCTCTCACCCCGTGTCTTTTGCTGCTCTCACCCCGTGTCTTCTGCTGCTCTCACCCCGTGTCTTTTGCTGCTCTCACCCCGTGTCTTTTGCTGCTCTCACCCGTGTCTTCTGCTGCTCTCACCCTGTGTGTGTGTGTGTCTTCTGCTGCTCTCACCCCGTGTCTTCTACTGCTCGCACCCTGTGTGTTTGTGTGTGCGCCTTCTGCTGCTCTCGCCCTGTGTGCACCTTCTGCTGCTCTCACCCTGTGTGCGCCTTCTGCTGCTCTCACCCTGTGTGTGTCTTTTGCTGCTCTCACCCTGTGTGTGTGCCTTCTGCTGCTCTCACCCTGTGTGTGTGCCTTCTGCTGCTCTCACCCTGTGTGTGTGTCTTGGGCTCCTCTCACCCTGTGTGTGTCTTGGGCTCCTCTCACCCTGTGTGTGTGTGTTGGGCTCCTCTCACCCTGTGTGTGTGTGTCTTGGGCTGCTCTCACCCTGTATTTTTGTATTTTGCTGGTCTCACCTTGTGTGTGTGTCTTGGGCTGCTCTCACCCTGTGTGTGTGTGTGTCTTGGGCTGCTCTCACCCTGTGTGTGTGTCTTGGGCTGCTCTCACCCTGTGTGTGTTTGTCTTGGGCTGCTGTCACCTTGTGTGTGTGTGTCTTGTGCTGCTCTCACTCTGTGTGTGTGTCTTGGGCTGCTCTCACGCTGTGTGTGTTTGTCTTGGGCTGCTCTCACCCTGTGTGTGTGTGTGTTGTGCTGCTCTCACTCTGTGTGTGTGCCTTCTGCTGCTCTCACCCTGTGTGTGTCTTTTGCTGTTCTCACCCTGTGTGTGCCTTCTGCTGCTCTCACCCTGTGTGTGTGCCTTCTGCTGCTCTCACCCTGTGTGTGTGCCTTCTGCTGCTCTCACCCTGTGCGTGTGCCTTCTGCTTCTCTCACCCTGTGTGTGTGTCTTGGGCTCCTCTCACCCTGTGTCTGTGTCTTGGGCTCCTCTCACCCTGTGTGTATGTCTTGGGCTCCTCTCACCCTGTGTGTGTGTCTTGGGCTCCTCTCACCCTGTGTGTGTGTCGCTTGGGCTCCTCTCACCCTGTGTGTGTGTCTTGGGCTCCTCTCACCCTGTGTGTGTGTGTCTTGGGCTGCTCTCACCCTGTGTGTGTGTCTTGGGCTGCTCTCACCCTGTATTTTTGTATTTTGCTGGTCTCACCTTGTGTGTGTGTCTTGGGCTGCTCTCACCCTGTGTGTGTGTGTGTCTTGGGCTCCTCTCACCCTGTGTGTGTGTCTTGGGCTGCTCTCACCCTGTATTTTTGTATTTTGCTATTCTCATCTTGTGTGTGTGTCTTGGGTTGCTCTCACTCTGTGTGTGTGTCTTGGGCTGCTCTCACCCTGTGTGTGTGTGTGTCTTGGGCTGCTCTCACCCTGTGTGTGTTTGTCTTGGGCTGCTCTCACCCTGTGTGTGTATGTCTTGTGCTGCTCTCACTCTGTGTGTCTTGGGCTGCTCTCACCATGTGCGTGTGTGTGTGTCTTGGGCTGCTCTCACCCTGTGTGTGTGTGTGTCTTGGGCTGCTCTCACCCTGTGTGTGTTTGTCTTCTGCTGCTCTCACTGTGTGTGTGTGTCTTGTGCTGCTCTCACCCTGGGTGTCTTTTGCTGCTCTCACCCTGTGTGTGTCTCTTCTGCTGCTCTCACCATGTGTGTGTCTTAAGTATGGGCGGAAAATCCGTTCCGCTCGCGGATTTTGCGGATTTTCGGTAAATTCGCAATCCGCGAGATTCGCGAATTTCCCGCGAAATCCGCAAATCCGCGAGCAGCGGATTTTATGGCTTGCCCGCACTGTTCGCGTGAGTTCGCGGCTTCCCAGTTCAACTTCGCGCCCCGCGAATAAGCGCTAAATTGCAGAAATACGATCTTAGCAAAACTGAAACTACTTACCAGGTTCAAAAGTTCAAGCTCATCATTAGTAGCCATTTCCTGTAGTGCTTCCTGAGGGGCCCCTCCAGAGTTCAGTTGCCTAATTGCAACTATTATGTGACCCTGCTCTGACCCTCAGAATAGTTACACATATGCCACAAAGGTCCTGAATTACAGCTAAGGAAGACAAGCAGGAGCCAGGCTGGAAGTTCAAATCCAACAGTGACACATTAATCAGCCCCTAATTCATTATTGTCAGTTGGGGCAGGGCAGGTGTTGTAACTAATTTTGCAACAATGAAAGCACTTAGCAAGTGCAAAAGATCACTAATCAGGAAGCACTAAGGAAGCAGGTGCCAGCTAAAAAAATATTCTGTGACACATTAATCAGCCCCAAATTAATTCAGGTCACTTGAGGCAGGGAAGGTGTGCTTTGCTTTGCCACAATAATGTACACTGGACAACCAGAGGGTGCTGTGATGAAACAGAGGGTGGCATGGGTGGGCCAGAGGGTGGCATGAGTAGTCAGAGAGTGGCAGTGGTGACAGAGGGTGGCAGTGATGAAGAAGAGTGTCCCAAACAGGCTGGACACGTAGAAACAACAAGTTCGCAAAACTTGCGACCCAACAGGTAAGTTCGCGTTTGCGAAATTGTACAAAACCCTCGCGAACTGGCAGAAACCCGCGCGAACACAAAAAAAATCCTCAAATTCGCGAGAATTCGCTGATTTTTGCGGATTGCGAGTTCGCAAATCCGCAAAATTCGCGAACGCGAGATTCGCAAAATTCGCCCATGCTTAGTGTGTCTCTTTTGCTGCTCTGGGGCTCCTGTTGCTCTTAGGCTCCTGCTGCTCTTACTGCTTGTACGTGCTAGTGCCTGCTTTCCCTTTAGCTGCTGTGCATGCTGTTGCCCGTATGCACTGATCTCTTTCTTACCCGCTATTGTGTATCCTACCCATACTTTGTATTCCTGTCTGTGCATTTTGCTGCCCTTACACTTTGTTCTATCTGGTGACCTTACCTTGGGGGCCCCTGCTGCCCATACACACTTGACCTGCTCCTGTCTGTACCTGCTGCGCCCTCACCTTTGTCTTCTGTGACTTAGTTCCCCCTTACCCTCTGAGTGGTTTGCTCCTACATTCACGGTTTCCCTTGCCCGCTGTGCTATCCATCACTTTTCAGGGGCAGCCTCTTTGTTACCCCCTGAGCCTTCTGTCCCCGCTTACTCTCTGTGCCTTCTGTTTCCCTCCCAGTGCTGCTCTGCGTCTCCGTTCCTGTGTGTGTTTCCCTCACCCCTTCCTGACACCCTGTATCCCACCCCTGTGTGTGCTCATCTGCCGCCCTGGCATCTCTCTCATTGCCCTGCGTTTTCTTCACCCCTTGCTGTCTGTCCCCTGGGTGCTCATCTGACACTCCTCGCTGCCCCAGCATCCTCTGTTCCAATGCCTTTCATTGTCCTGGGTCACCCCTTCCCAGGGCTTTAATTGGGATGAAAAAACTGTGGGAGTCTATCACAGGGGCGTGGCCTATGTAATTAAGGGTGTGGCTTTAAAACACTTAACTAAAAATCTGTGGTTAGCATAGTGTGCCTCCCCACTGGTATTTTGCTGCTTCTTTCAGACTTTGCATCCAGATATATAATACAGCAGCTCACTTTACACCTAAAACAAGCCAGTACTGTTGACTTTGTTGATGATTGTTCTCTCCATACGATGAGAGAGTAACAACTATGGCTTTGTTGTTTATAATATTGAAAATGCTTCAGTTCTAAAAGGACGAGACTGTGAAATAACTATAAGGAATCTTTTTGAGGTTACATCAAAGGCAGTCAAGGGTGGTACTGCTGTAGAATTAAGATAGTTCTCCTCTGAGGGGAAGGGCAAAAATATACAGTACCAGCAGGACCCGGCCCACTTAATGCCCTACCTATTCCTGTCCCCTCTGTTCCATTATGTGTGCTCATATGCCCCCTTACATCTCCTCCACTCATACCACTCCTAGCCCTGTGTTTTTAGGTCTCGTGACCTATCAATGCGCATGCGCATTGAGCGGAGCGAGACTATAGGGCTTTAAACAGACTTTAACTAACTGGCGATTTGGTGCTGTGCCCGTGCGCTTTTAGGTCAATGGGCAAGCCCATTGACCTAAACTGCGCGTTCACATCATCAAATCGCCATCTGTTCCCTCAGCCGCACTCCTCCCACACCTTTGCAGTGAAGTTTAGCTTCTCTTCAAAGGCCCCTACTGCTTCACAACCTCATAGCCGCTCTCCCCGCTCCGCCCCCTCCCCTGCCCGCTGTGTCGCATTTCTCCTCCCCCCTCCCCACAGCAATGCCCTCCGTCTTGTTTTATTGTAGCTCGTTTGTTCTTGTATTTGGTGCATGTAAAGCGTACGTATGTTAAAGCGGTGGTACCAACCTTTTTGTGAGTATTTCTTTCATGTTCTGACTGTGCTTAAAACGGAATTACCATGTTATGTAGAAGTCTCTCACTAGCATGCGCATGTCACACATTCCTAATATTCCGTACATGCAGCAGCATTTTTTCCATGTGGTTACAGTGCCAGAGACCTCGATTTGAACTACATTTTCCTGGATTGCTATGACAAACATATTTTTATGTAAAGCGAGATGGTTTAAGCCACGAATTACGATTCTCATGACCTACAGCGCTGGAAATGTGTGTACTCACTAGCCAAGCAGATGTAGATCTTTTACGTGCCATTACTGTACATTTATAGATGTTATTTTTGAGAAATGGCCGTACTGGTCCATTAAAGACATAATCGCCATACCTATGTATCTGTTCTTTAAAGGACGATTGTTAAAAGGTCGTCAAATTGGTGTATTAAAGACTGAGTGCAGAGTAGTGAGTGCAGAGTAGTGAGTGCAGAGTAGTGAGTGCAGAGTGATGTGTGCTGTTGAGTGCAGAGTGCTGTGTGCTGTTGAGTGCAGTGCTGTGTGCTGTTGAGTGCAGAGTGCTGTGTGCTGTTGAGTGCAGAGTGCTGTGTGCTGTGTGCTGTTGAGTGCAGAGTGCTGTGTATTGGTAATGTAAATGACAATGCCATTTATTTATGATTTAAAGAAAAAAAAAAGAAATGTCATGAGCAATGCCAATAGCTCTACCTTTAATGATACCGAGACCATTGCATTGTAAATGCTTGTTATTAATATATTAAATCATTACTTTCCCTACTGTTAAACTTACTGGATTGGGAATTGTAATTTTTACCCTTACGCTATCCAACGCTTTCCCTACTGTTGCACTCTCTGGAGTGGGAATAGTAATTTTTACCCCTACGCTAGCCAACGCTTTCCCTACTGTTGCACTCTCTGTAGTGGGAATAGTAATTTTACCCTCCTGCTATTCAACACTTTCCCTACTGTTGCACTAACTGGAGAGGGAATAGTAATATTTACCCTCTTGCTATCCAACGCTTTCCCTACTGTGCACTCTCTGGAGTGGGAATAGTCATTTTTACCCTCCCGCTATCCAACGCTTTCCCTACTGTGAACTCTCTGGAGTTGGAATAGTAATTTTTACCCTCCCACTATCCAACGCTTTCCCTACTGTTGCACTCTCTGGATTGGCAATAGTCATTTTTACCCCTACGCTATCCAACGCTTTCCCTACTGTTGCACTCTCTGGAGTGGGAATAGTAATTTTTACCCTCCCGCTACCAAACGCTTTCCCAACTGTTGCACTCTCTGGAGTGGGAATAGTAATTTTACCCTTACGCTATCCAAAGTTTTCCCTACTGTTGAACTCTCTGGAGTGGGAATAGTATTTTTTACCCCTACGCTATCCAACGCTTTCCCTACTGTTGCACTCTCTGGAGTGGGAATAGTAATCTCTACCCCTACGCTATCCAACGCTTTCCCTACTGTTGCACTCTCTGGAGTGGGTATAGTAATTTTAACCCTATGCTATCCAACACTTTCCCTACTGTTGCACTCTCTGGAGTGGGAATAGTAATTTTTACCCGTACGCTATCCAACTCTTTATCCAACGCTTTCCCTACTGTTGCACTCACTGGAGTGCTAATAGTACATTTTACCCTCCCGCTATCTTACAGTAAAAATATTGTATATTTGTTATTAATATTATGTTAATATATATATATATATATATGTATTAAAAAATAAAATTGTATGTTTTTTTAACTTAAATTAATTATTTATTAATTTTAAGGTTATTTAAGTATTTTTAAGTATGTTTAAATTAATTATATTTATTATTTCATTTTTTTAAATTACTTTTAAGACATTTAAAGAATATTGATATTTTGACTAACTATATTTTTTAAAACAATATTTTTGATTCAATATTTTTGTACTTACCCGTTTGTAGATAGTAATTCGATATTTTTGCATTCTATATTTTGGCAACAATATTTTGTAAGTCTATATTTTTGTATTCCATATTATGTCAGTAATCCTTAAAAACTATATGCATTGAAGGCTTCTAGGCACATCTAGGCAATAATATATCAAAGCTCCCTCGCTGGCAGACTTCTGAAAGAGACTCAGGCCTGGCTCTTTGACGAAGATACAGTGCACAACTACTCCTAACGGGGACAGTGTGCGCTTTACACATGTTGTTGAGTGATTGATTGATTAAGGCAGTTCCAGGTAGGTCAGGGCCCTGGCAATCCATCTCACTAGATCACCATGGATACTCGCCTTAGTTATGATCTTTTTGGGGGATGGAGCATCACATTCCATTCCAGTTATTTTTGTATCCAGAAAACTGGGAACATTCCAGGATAAGGGGCATCCTTTTGTGCAGCTAGGCTAATGGGTTCACAATGATTAAGAGAATGTCACCGGCGTACAGGAATGATTTAATAGTTCCAGTGGATGAGGGCATACCTGATATCGTCATTGATGAATGAATGATTAAAGCTGCCATCAGAGCTTCATACCACTAGTGCACTTTAGATATTAAGGGCCAGATGTAGGACGGCTATTACCGGTCGGTAATAGCCGAAATTAACGAATTTCGGTTGTTACCGATCGGTAATAGGCTTTTGTTATGTAGGGGGCCAATTTATAGATTCTGTAAATACCAATTCGGTATTTACCGAATCATCATTTACTGATTCGGTATTTACCGAATCGATAAATGACATGTAGGAAGCACTTTGAAGAGTGCTTCTGTGCTTTAAGGTTTCGTTATTTACCTCCAACTATTAGTTGGTGGTAAATAACGAATACCTTTGTAAATGCAAATCTGTGCATTTACACCAGTGCCATGTGGCAGACATACATGCCCTTGGGGCATGTATGTGTGCCACATGTGCACACAAACACTATTCAGGGGTGCAACAGGATGTCAATGTGACACCCTGCCACCTTTGACTCTTTCCTTATTTTACCGAATCGGTATTTACCGATTCGGTAATTCACATTCATTCCTATGGGCCTCCAGGCCCATAGGAATGAATGGCAATTACCGAATCGGTAAATACCGTTTCGGTAAATACCGAATCTTAACGATTCAGTAATTTTTACAGAATTTTTAGCTACATAGCATTTAGCGATTCGAAAATACAGAATCGGTAAAATTCAGTATTTTCGAATCGGTAAATACTGTTTACCTACATCTAGCCCAAAATGATTACTGGCAGCGGCCCTCTCGAAGGCGTGGAAAAGGTATACCTACTCGACCCTAACGAAAGCCATCTTCACATCAGTCAAGGAAGCCAGAACCTCTATCCAGAGGTCCATGATGTCCGGACGAAGATGTGATAGCATGCAAAGTGGTTACTGGAAAAACTACCAGGTATGAAACCAACATGTGATCTGTGGATTACCAATGGTAGGACCTTTCCAAGCCTAGTGGCTAAGCTCTTTGCAAGAATTTTAATGTCCACGTTCATGAGAGATATCGATATATAGTTGGGGCATGTGAGAGAATCATTACCAGCTTTAGCTAGTAGGGATATGAGTTTTTATTGGATAGGACACTCAGGGAGTCAGAGGTTTGGGCTTCCTTAAAAACTTTGTCGAGCACTTGACTTGCAGAGACTTAGTTGTTTTGTAAAATTTGTCTGGATAACTGTCTTCTCTAGTTGAGTGGCATGTATGGAATTCATACGTATCAGCTGAAATTACCTCTGTTGTGCACTATCCTTCTAGTTAATCACCTTTTTTTCAAATGCCACACATCCGACCTCATTCTGGCATCACATTTAAATAATCAACTTCCCACTTCAATCCTTTTGAACGCTAAAGTATTAAGCCTGGAGTTGGAAATAATGGGAATATTAATGACTGCCAAAGTGGAGAGGATGTGTAAATAGTCACTTGTAAGGTTTTGTCACTGTAACAATCAGCAGATAATGGAACTGGAAGAATGGTGGCAAACTTACTGCACCATACCTGCTACACAGTGCAAGAACCACATTTAGCAACTGAAGCTGTGGATCGATGCTACCGTCAAGGGGTTGCAAAGGTGCTCACCTTGCAAGGGTGCTGTTATGTCTTTAAGAGATCATAGAATGTCTATTATTCTTGGAATATCATGTGTGGTTCCTTTGAGGACAGTTGTGTTGCATTGACCTTCGGAGAGCAACAAAGAGGTCCTGTTGGCATTAAAATTTATAACCGGCATAGTGTGATTATCGGTTTTAGAACTTTAGCAACAAAGGTGAGGCCTGCGCATCACCTTTGGGATGATAGTGAGTAAAGCCACTTATGTGTTTTGGACCATTTGCTGTTTGATGCAAACCGCTGCATCATCAGACAAGTAAGACCCAATTTATACAAGTATGTTTCATGAGCCATCAACACGGTGGCAGGCCTGTCAATTGGCATAACATTCATATGATTATTTGCCGACAAATATTTTAATTGTGACCTGCCGGTAGACTTACAGTGGGGCACTGGTATTGCACATGCAAGCGGTGTAAGCGCAGTGCAGGGATGTGTGCCAGGTTGACTCTTCTTGTTTAACAGCACTAAAACACGCAGGCTGCAGTGGCAGTATGTCTGTGTTTGGTGAGGAGTCTCTTAGGGTGCCACCATGATCAACAGGGCCAAAAGGCCTAAGTTGCTATTTGGCATAGGGTCAGGCCACCATACCACGAATAGTGCAGCCATATAGCCTAAAACTCAGCAGAGGTCATTGACTGCTGTCAGTGCCCAGAACCACACCTTTTGCTCTTCACTGACAGGTGAAGGGGCAAATTTACAGGCTTCTTTGGATTCAGGTTGACTGTCTGCTGTTTTAGAGTGGGGGGTCACCACTTCCGTTAGTGACCACCCTACTTCCACTCTCTTTTATGTCAGCTGAAGGGCCACCAACTCAGGCTGGACAGGTGCCTGACTAGTCAGGTCTTTTTATGGGTCAGGTAGGACCTCACCAGTGCCAACATTGGAGGTCTCCCCTAGTGGTGTAGATTTTCCTTCGCTCACTGGAACTGTGGCTAACAGTTGCCTACCTTTCCTCTACTTCCTCTTCTTTTTCTTTTGGGGCCTACCTACACTAGTTGCAAATTCAACCCCCCAGATTCCTTGAGTGAGGACTGGCACTAGACGAGTACTTCACGTTGGCTTAGGCCAACTTCTGGGTGGTCATTTCCAAGGAGACAGTTAAGGGGGAGGTCTCTACTGACTACCACCCTTCTCTAACTAAGGGACCCACCTATATTTGGGGGCAATAAGGCCATAGGCCTAACAGTGACCTCCCCTGGGATAGCTCTAACTCTTTTTGTCTCCTCTGGGACATACTGGTTTGAGAGTACCAACCTGTCATGTACCATCGTTTGGCTGGCACAGGTATCTCTCAGGGCAATGGCTGGGGTTCCATTCACCAGTAGGTGGTGGAAGTTTCTACTACCATCTAGAATCGGCAATTCACTTTTTGGGCCCCCTTACCAGTGGAAGTCTAGGAGGACTTCCTCATCAGAGGAAACATCCCTAAAGGCTATACTGGCAAACCCTGAAGTTACACTAGGGGTTTGGTTTTTAGTACAGCAAGGGCCCTTGACTAGGTGCCTCGTCCTGTTAGTTAAAGCACCAAGTCTACCTGGGCCCCATTTCTTACCCTGGAACCCATTTTCAGTTTGTGAGTTGTCTCTGGGCAACTCCAGGACAGGTTTTCCGGAACACAATTACTTAATAGTTGTTCTTTCATTATGAAATAATAAGGTCTATCATAGTCATGCACATTAGTTCCAGTTAACCAGTCAAATGTTGTTTTTACTGAGTATTCTACAAAGTCAACCCAGGACTGAAGGTTTGTGAGCCCCCCCTGAATCTGATCCTATACTCTTCAGTTGTGAGTTCAAATCCCTCAATCAGGGCACCCTTCATGAGGTCATAGGACTGCATCTGTCACAGTGAGTGTCAGAAGTCAATCCTTGCACATCCCAATGAACAGTTCCCAAAACAATGCTTCCCAGTGTGACCTCTTTAAATGTCTCCATGCACAGGCCTTCTCAAAGGCTATGAACCATTTTGGAATGTCATCACCTTCCTCATATTTGGAGACAATCCCCTTTGGGGATTTTAGGGTCATAAAGGTTCACTCTATCCCTAGTAGTTATGCTGCAGCCACCATTTATGGGTGCTAGGCCCATATCTGCTCCTTCTCTTTCTATAGCTAGGAGTTTATCCTCCTGAGACATCCTTGCAATAAGGATGTCCTCCTCATTGAGGCTGTCCTCAGCACTGCTTGGAGTGAATGACCCCACTGTTTGGGAGCTAGGTACTCTTTGACTACTCTTGAAAAGATGGGTATAGGGACCATATCTTCTCTGTCTAGTTGAGGAGGTTGGGAATGGTCCCCCTCATTACTACTTTCTCCTTCAGGAGGAGGTTTGTGAGTCTACAGAGGGTCCTTAGCTCTTTTATGCCAAGATGGAGGTAAGGGGTCAGCTTGAGTTCCACAACAACATTATCTGTAACTCCCATTATTTTAATAAAGTTGGGTCCTTTTTTATAAAAGGTCTAAAAACGACTAGCCACTTTTATTCCCTAACTAAAGCAGGCTTTTAACTTTTAAAAATGTGAAAGAGCCTTAACCAAGGCTTAACACGAATTTTAAAATTCTGAAAAAATTATCAATTCAAAAATGCAGTTGAATCTAAAGGCAGTGTTGAATTGTAGTCATGTGGTCACTTTTTGTCAGAGTGGTACAGCAAATGCAAAGTCCTTGACACCATATTTGATCCACCAATGTAGGAAGCTGGTTCTGTACACACTATACCAAAGCAAGGTATAGTGTGCACAGAGTCCAGTGAATCCCCTGAGGCTCACGGAGATAATACTAATACTATCCTTTGTGGTAGTGTGGACGAGCAGTTAGTCTTATCAGAGGGCAGAGCTAAGCATTTGTACACACACAGGCTAGAAATGAATACACAACCTTCTTGACTAAATACGAGACCAATGGTTTGTAAAAATATTACTTTTTATATATTTATTTCTTAGAACTAAGAACATTTTGTTGCAATGAAATACGTTTTGCAATATCATTGTTTTTCTTGTAAATAGTGGGCACTGCATTTTTCAATCAATACAGTCTTATCCTATGAGAGGAAACACAATCAGCAATATACAGGTAAGTAAACGATGTAGGTTATTGAGCTTTTGTTTGATGGATCAGTACCAGGCATGGTTCAGGTTAGTGACAAAATTACACAACTGGGGCAACCGGGTGCAGATGTCAAACTTGGGACCGGGTTCTACTGTTATCCCATGGAGAAAGAGCAATCAAAGTGGTACTACATGCAGGAGGTGAGTAGCACAGTTTTGCAACCGAGTCTCTGAGGGTTAAGATAAGCCTGGGGAGGACATAAGGCAGCACCAAACTTACATCCTCAGCGGCTCAGGGGCGGTTGGGTGCAGAGGGCCAATACAGCGACGATCGCCAGATACAATCAAATAGAGAATCTTAAGGTTGGAAAAAGGCTGCAGGCTCAGGCCAGGAGACCCATCGACAGAAACCTATAGCTGCACAGGTAAGTTTGGTTGAGCTGGAGCTTCGGGACACCATCATATCTCCCCAAGGCCCAGGGGCTTTGGGTGCGTGGGTGTCATTGTGCGTGGGTGTCATTTGGTGTCGGAAATCAGCTTACCAGTGCAGGTCGCAGTTGGGTTGTCACGCAGGGACCGCAAGTGTTATAGTGGAATTGGAATGGGTCAACCAATGGTGGACTCTTGCTCTAAATTGCTAGAGAGACATTGCTGGATCGGTGGGCCACTGGAACTTGGGCCCTGATCGTCGGGTGCAGAGGTAGTCGGTTTCGTGGTATCGCAGGCAGACCACTTAGTATTTAAAGTTATTTTACTTCTGGACAGGTCCGCTGTACAAAAAAGATTAGGAGTCTTTTTAGAAGGCAGGCAGCACAGCAACCTGGGGGTTGCTGTGCTGTGGGACGAGTCACTCTTCTTTAGCAGGGTCTCTGAGGACTGCAGACAGGCCAGTATGCCTGCGGCCAAGTCAGTTGTTACCTTCAGTCTTCGCTGCTGCATGGCCCTCATTTGTCCTCTTCTATGTAGTTCATCAGTATTCTCAGGGCTAAGGATTAAATACAAATTTTAGGGGGATTACCGGGATCAGTAGGTAGTAGCCAATGGGCTACTTACCTCTAGGGCAGGGGTTACCAAACCGGTCCTGGAGGGCCGGATCCATGCCAGATTTTTAAAACAACTACATGTATTTCAATGGGGATATCCAAAAAATCTGGCATGGATCCGGCCCTCCAGGACCGGTTTGGAGACCCCTGCTCTAGGGTGTCTACACCCTTTGCATGTCCACTCTGTCTGGCGAAGGGGCATATCCCTTAACCCTTTTGGCTGGAGTCCTCTAAAATTACATGTTTGGATGATGGAAAGGATGGCGTGTCTAAAGCTGTTACAAATGCTGAATGGCTAGCAGTCATGTAGAAGGATGATATTTTGAAAGAAGCCAGGAAGACGATTCACAAGGGTATATGGAGAGAAGATTCAGTGTCTGTGTTAGTCAAGCCATATTGCAAGGGGGTGGAGGAGTTGACAATATGTGGTAAAGAACTGATCATGATAGGAGAAAGATGGAGGATTCTCAAAGGAGGAGGTCACTTCAGAGGTGTGGGCATCTCCACTGGCTGGAGTGGCCCTGGTCAGCATAACTAGGGGCATAACAAGGGGCAGGAAGCCTTTGAGGCTTACTGTCTTTCTGTGCTTATCCTGCTTTGGGGTAGGTGTGAAGCACCTCCACCCAGAGCAGGCTTGATTCTGACCCACAAGAGCAAATGGCTCCCAACTTACAGGGTCAGAAACATGTCTAGAGGTAGCAGGCTTGCAAGGACCAGTCAGACACACACTAGCGAGTTTTTCGGATTTCAGGGGGTGCCTCTGAAGTGCCTTCTGGGTGCATTTTTTTATAAATTCATCTCTGGCATTAGTGTGGGTTTATTAAGCTGAGATGTTTGATACCATCATGAACCTGTGGAACTCATAATGACAAGCTCCCAGCCCATGTTCTCAGTACGGCTTCACTGTGCACTTATAATGTCTAAGAATAGACTTAGGCACTGTATAAGGGCAAATATGCTCATGCAGGTATGCCCTCACAAGAGGTATGGTGCAGCTTGCTATAGGGCTGTAAGGTCTGCTCTAGAAGTGACTTACCTATGCCTTTTGCAGTACTGCCAGGCATGGCACACAGGGATGTGCAACTGGTTGACTCTTCACTTTTATCTGCACCAAAAGAAGCAGGCTGCAGTGGAGCCATGTCTGCGTTTGGTGAGGAGTCTCTTAGGGTACCACAATACGTGCTGCAGCCCTTAAATATCCTCTCTGGTCACAAGGCCCTTGGTACCATTGGTACTTTTAACAATGGAAATATATGTGAGCCAGAGGTGTGCCAATTGTGGCAACAATACTATAGTTTTGGTGAAAGAACACTGGTACTGGGAAGCTGATTAGCAGGAACCCAGTGCTCTACAGTCAAAGTTATATCACAAGCCAGGCAAAAAATTGGGGGGCTACTGCAATAGAAACCCATTTCCATATATGTGACAAACAAAGCACTAGCATACGCTCGTTCACCTACTCATTCAGTTGAGGAATGACAGCAAAGCAATTAAGGGCACACAAATAAGCAGCACACTAAAATGCATGGTACAAGAATCCTAGTGCTGAAGCTAACGGACATAAAACACATCAAATTATAAATCGAATCTCAATTCAAAGGAATTGTCATTGGTGTGGAAGCTCATATCATGGTTCTGAATCAACAAATTTGAAAAATAATTTAGGCAGTTTAGGAAACAATGTTACTCGATGTGGCTTTTAAATATATCACTACTAATACCTAGGATGACCAGGATGATGCAGTGCACGCTTTGGAAGAAGTTCAAAACAAAAATTCCAAACAGACAGTGGTAAGAAACTCTTTGCTAGGCTGAAGAGGCCAAACTTGATGGAACAAAGATCAGCTCAGGTCTTTCATGGGTTTAATATAATATAATTCAAAGTTTGTGAGTACTAGTGCAGAAAAAAATGGATGGATCTCAGGGTGATAGTAAAAAAAGTTCAATTTTCTTGGGGGAAAGAATATATTTGGGCAATTCAAGGACTTATGTGTGATATAGCAGAAGAGGGCATGCTCATACCTTCTGACATCAACAGACAATCCATAGTTATGGTGGATGCCGATACTTCTGGGATTGGGGCCATTCTTTCTAAAAAAACACAATGGCAGAGACATGATTGCAGCCTTGGCTTCATTGAGAGAGAGATATTGGCAGCAGTGTGGGGAATGGGACATTTCAGAATATAGGTATGGGAAACTAATGTAGTCTTCAGGACAAATCACAAAGCTCTGTTGATAATTCTGAGGCATGCAGTCATGGACAAAAGTTCAGAGAGTCCGCCTCCCCCCTTTCAAATCGGAAGCCACTGAAGTCATTTGCGGCGTACCACAAGGATCATCGCTCAGTCCCACCCTCTTCAACGTATACATGAGTCCCCTAGCATCCATTGTGCGCCAACACAACCTCAACATCATCTCCTATGCAGACGACACCCAGCTGATCCTCTCCCTCACCAAAGACCCAAACACCGCCAAAACCAACCTACACGAAGGGATGAAAGAAGTAGCCGAATGGATGAAGAACAGCCGTTTAAAACTGAACTCGGACAAAACGGAAGTCCTCATCTTGGGATCATCCCCCTCCGCTTGGGACGACTCTTGGTGGCCACCGGCCTTGGGCAACGCACCCAAACCAACGGACCACGCACGTAACCTGGGCTTCATCCTGGACTCCTCCCTCTCGATGACCAGACAAGTCAACACCATCTCATCATCCTGCTTCAACATCCTACGTATGCTCAAAAAAATCTTCCGTTGGATCCCCACTGAAACAAGAAAGTCGGTCACCCATGCACTGGTCACAAGCCGACTGGACTACGGAAACACCCTTTACGACAGAACCACAGCCAAATTACAGAAAAAACTCCAACGCATCCAGAACGCCTCAGCCAGACTCATCCTTGACATTCCCCGCCAAGCTCATATTTCCTGTCACCTGAGAGACCTCCACTGGCTCCCCGTCAACAAGAGAATAACGTTCCGTCTCCTCACCCACGCACACAAAGACCTCTACGACCTAGGACCCAAATACCTCAACACGCGCCTGACCTTTTACACCCCCACCCGCCAACTACGATCGTCCAATCAAGCCCTCGTCGCAATTCAACGCATCCAAAGATCCACCATGGGCGGAAGATCCTTCTCCTACTTAGCGGCAAAAACCTGGAATTCTCTCCCCACCCACTTCCGCCTTACACAGAACCACCTCTCCTTCAGAAAACAACTCAAAACTTGGATATTCGATAAGTAACGCACCCCCCCTCCCTCAAGCGCCTTGAGACCCTCTGGGTGAGTAGTGCGCTATACAAATTTTAACTTGCCTTGACTTGACTTGGTAGGTTAGCAAGATTTGCAGTCAGACTGCAGAGTTTTAACTGTGTAATTGAATACATTCTGGGTTGAAGGAAATGCATGGCAAATTGCCTTTCAGGACTACATAATAAGAGTGAATTGATTGGGGGTTATGAGGTCGAGGAGGTTTTGGCATGTTTGGATGATGGAAAGGATGGCGTGTATAAAGCTGTCAGTAATGCTGAAAGTTATCAGCGATGAATAAGAACGAGATTTTGAAAGAAGCAAGGAAGACGATTCACAAGGGTATAAGGAGAGAGGGTTCAGTGTCTGTGTCTTTCAAACCATATCACAAGGTGGTGGAGGAGCTGACAATATGTGGTGAAGAACTGATCATGAGAGGAGACAGATCTGTACCTCACCAGGAGGTGAGTGGGAAGCGGATTAATTTAGCACTTTAGAGGAAAATAAATTTGTGTTTATCATGTGTGTGTAGCTCTAGAAGTCAAACACTGGTAAAGAATACCAAAATGAAAGCAACCACATACCCTGCTGTTGAAGATAGCATTGTTCAAAATGTACAGTCAATGTAAAACACAAAAGCGCCAAGAATTGTTTAATTTCAGTATATTTAATTTGATATACTTGAGATAGATCAAAATTAATTAGATAAATGGACGATACAAAGGTTGCTCAGAGAAAGGGAGAAGAATGGGTGTGCTTGTGATGGATAGGGAAAGGTGAAAAGTCACAAATATTCAGAGTTTATACACATTCGGGAAACAAATCCGTACGACAATTCGAATTCGTTGCTGTTTCCCGTACTAATCGTACAAATCCGTCTGAATCGCGTAGTACGATCCGTAGGTAAAAAATACGTCCGAATCTTTGCGAACCGTACGAAAAGCAAGGGAAAATCTGTACGAAAGGACCCTGAAAGTGAACCGTACGATTCGTAAACATGCTGTACGACCCGACAAGTACGATCCAGACCCGGGAATCAGAATGCGATTTGTACAGAAAACGTCGCGTATGATCTGCGATTCGTACGGAAAACTTGCGTATGAGAGAGCCACACAATCAAATACCAGACGAACCGCCCTGAATGAAGCGCACGTGAACCCCGTAGAAACATCGCATATGAGCAAGCCACAAAAGCAAATACAAATCAAACCACCCCTGAACGAAGCGCACGCGAACCCCGTAAAAACGTTGCGTATGAGCAAGCCACAAAAACAAATATGAATTGAACCCACCCTGAATGAAGCGCACACGAACCCCGTAAAAACGTCGCGTATGAGCGAGCAACAAAATCAAATACGAGACGAACCCCCCCTGAACGAAGCGCAAGCGAACCCCGTAAAAAACGTTGCGTAAGAGCCAGCCACAAAATCAAATACGAGATGAACCCCCCCTGAACGAAGCGCATGCGAACCTCTAAAAACAGCACAAGGATGTAGAAAATGACTCGTACCGCGACAACGTCGCAATGCACATACAAATAAACAGAAGCAAATACAAGTAAATGAACCGTACTGAACCACGCTGACACTGTAAAACAGCACAAGGAGGGTGAAAACGACTCACACAACACCACAAAACACGTCTCCAGTGTACAAACCGTGGAAATGAATGTCCTGGCCAGATCCAAACAGGCAAACAGAGGGGCTAACTCAGTAACACACTTTATAACACATCCACCAAAAATTCAAACTAAGCCCCACCCACAAACTGACCAATAAAAAGGACCCACACACACAAACCATGATCCTTTGCAACAGACACAATTAGCAAGACACACTGAAAACACACCACCAACTGCACACATCCACCTTCACACATACCCCCCGATCACATTCTGACCCACACCCCCCTTCACATTCAGACCCACACACCCACATCCATACTGTCAAGGATGCTCTGTGCTCTTCGGGATCTTGGTGATGCTCTAGAGGGTCCACCTCCAGATCTCCCCAAGCTCAGGAAAACGTACGCACCCAGAGCTTAGAGGTGATCAGGTGAGGGAAAAATGTGAAGCGGCCGGGGGAAGGTGCTGCACAGGCTGAGGCAAATCTGAAACGACAAATGACAACCCGTTATGAAAGGCCTGTGACCCTATCCGCCTTCCGTAACCTCCCTATGACGCTTCACATACCTTGGTTCAGTAAACGCAGTGCGACAATCGCGGAACAGACTCTGTACCCCCTCTCCTATCGTGGAACACCTGGTGATATCCTATAAAACACAAGCACAGATTATCTTACCTATTCCACACACATTCCTGATTTGTCCCCTAACGTAACCTGACTTTGTACACACCTGGTTCTTATGCCTAGTTGAATCATAAAACCAGGTCAGCGTTCCCAGACCTAGAGTGTCTTCTCAGCCTATGTAAAATGGTTCACAAACGTTCTCCTTCTGTTCCTTCACAGAATTAAGGATCAGTATTCTCCGTGTAACAGCACCAAAGCCCCACCCCAAAAGAAAGTAATAAGCAAAAACAAAACTGTAGCAATCCCCAGAGGTGTAATGCTCTCCCGTCGCCTTACCACCAACACCAATGGAGTCTACAGGATTCTGGGCTCCTATGTTGTGGTATCGCCCGATTCCGTGAGTAACGTCCGCACCTCCACCAGATAAAGCAGAATACCGCTCTTTACCCAATCGATCAATATGGGCTCCAATCCCCGAGTGTATCTTCAGGACCCCCGCTAGGAATCACCCGTAGACCATTCAGGGAATCAGCACAGGTGTAAGTGTCTTCGCGTTTCAGACGGCGAAGCACCACTGCACCGATAGACGGGTATCCGCCGCCACACTCGTCCAAGGATCGAAAGTTCATCCGAAGCAGGGTCTGTGTCTTCGCGTAAGGACCAACAGCGAAGCACCACAGGACCCTCACAGTGAGTCAGCCGACTACACTGTATCCGCCTAGTAGCGAATTCGCAAACAGCAGCGAGACCAACAAGGGGGTGTCCGTGTCTTCGCGAAAGCTCAGCGAAGCACCACCACACCCACACAGTAACGGGCAGCCGCTCCGTTACAGTACCGGCAAGCAACAAAATCCAATACAACCCGACTTCCGGGTTCGGATCGTATAAATAGTTTCCGCCCACACGCTGCCGAGACTTCTGGGACATGTAGTCCTCTATAACCAGGCAGGCGTGGTTAGCAGGGGATTCAGATCCTGACACATACATACACCATGTCCGCACAGAAGAATCCAAAGTTCACAAAGGAGGAGATGGAGATCCTTGTAGATGAAGTCATAAGAGTCGAGCCACAGCTGTTTGGCGCATTGGTCAGACGGACCAGCATAGCTGAGAAAACACAGCTGTGGAACAGGATAGTCAATAGGGTGAATATTGTTGCACCCATCAGACGCACAAGGAAGGAGGGCCAGGCCAGGTGGTATGATCTGCGAAGGATGATCAAGCGGAAGATGGACGAGGCGCACCAACAGAGCCAGCACACTGGAGGTGGGGGCCCCCGCAGACCAGTAAAGTACCAGCCCTGGGAGGAGAAGGTGATGGCCTGCTACCGCCGGTGGGAGTACATGGAATTGAAGGAGTTGTAGAGCCTGGTGAGTACACAAACAACTCATGTAACATGGGGGTAATGGCATCCACACCCCAAGTACAAAAGATGCCCGCACCAACCCCCAAGCGCCCACCGACCCACAACTACATCCAAAAACAATGCTAATGCCACCAACATGTGTATGCCCCATTGAGAAAGCAAGGCCATGCTATGTCCCAAGCTACAGGAAGCACATACCCAAAAATGGACGTCCGGTATGCTGGGAAGGCGGGTGTCACAAAATGCATTGTGGGACTACAAATCAGACCCAATTGCATGGGCGTCCACAGGGGGGAGCAAGGGGGGCTCTTGCCCCCCTTGGATCGCCAGTGCATCTGGTGTGGGCCCAGTCAGGGCCAGACCTAGTCCATCATGCTTTTGAAATGGTGACATTGTTCCAGGTGGCAGCCCCCTCCATTGGGTGGGAAGGGTGCAAGGGGGAGGGGGAGAAGGGTGTAAGGGGGAGGTGGGGCAGGGTACAAGGGGGAGGGGGAGAAGGGTGCAAGGGGGAGAGGAAGAAGGGTGCAAGGTGGAAGGGAGAAGTGTGCAAGGCAGAGGGGAGAAGGGTGCAAGGGGAAGGGCGAGAAGGGGGCAATGCAGAGGGGAGAAGTGTGCAAGGCAGAGGGGAGAAGTGTGTAAGGGGGAGGGCGAGAAGTGTGCAAGGCAGAGGGAAGAAGGGTGCAAGGGGGAGGGGGAGAAGGGTGCAAGGGGGAAAGGGCTCAGGGTGCGAGGGGGAGAAGGGTGCATGGGGAAGGGGAGAAGGGTGCAAGGCAGAGGGGAGAAGTATGCAAGGCAGAGGGGAGAAGGGTGCAAGGCAGAGGGAAGAAGGGTGCAAGGGGAGGGGGAGAAGGGTGCAAGGGGGAGGGGGCAGGGTGCAAGGGGGAGGGAGAGCAGGGTGCAAGGGGGAGGGGGAGCCGGGTACAAGGGGGAGGTGGAGCAGGGTACAAGGGGGAGGGGGAGAAGGGTGCAAGGGGGAGAGGAAGAAGGGTGCAAGGTGGAAGGGAGAAGTGTGCAAGGCAGAGGGGAGAAGGGTGCAAGGGGAAGGGCGAGAAGGGTGCAATGCAGAGGGGAGAAGTGTGCAAGGCAGAGGGGAGAAGTGTGTAAGGGGGAGGGCGAGAAGTGTGCAAGGTAGAGGGAAGAAGGGTGCAAGGGGGAGGGGGAGAAGGGTGCAAGGGGGAAAGGGATCAGGGTGCAAGGGGGAGGGGGAGAAGGGCGCATGGGGAAGGGGGAGAAGGGTGCAAGGCAGAGGGGAGAAGTATGCAAGGCAGAGGGGAGAAGGGTGCAAGGGGAGGGAGAGAAGGGTGCCAGGCAGAGGGGAGAAGTGTGTAAGGCAGAGGGGAGAAGGGTGCAAGGGGTAGGGCGAGAAGGGTGCAAGGCAGAGGGGAGAAGGGTGCAAGAGGGAGGGGAGAAGGGTGCAAGGCAGAGGTGAGAATGGTACAAGGTGGAGGAGAGAAGTGTGCAATGCAGAGGGGAGAAGTGTGCAAGGCAGAGGGGAGAAGGGTGCAAGGGAGAGGGCGAGATGTGTGCAAGACAGAGGGAAGAAGGGTGCAAGGGGGAGGGGGAGAAGGGTGCAAGGGAAAGGGGGAGCAGGGTGCAAGGCAGAGGGAAGAAGGGTGCAAGGGGAGGAGGAGAAGGGTGCAAGGGGGAGGGAGAGCAGGGTGCAAGGGGGAGGGGGAGCAGGGTACAAGGGGGAGGTGGAGCAGGGTACAAGGGGGAGGGGGAGAAAGGTGCAAGTCGGAGGGAAGAAGGGTGCAAGGGGGAGGGTGAGAAGGAACCAAGGGGAGAGTGAGAAGTGTGCAAGGCAGAGGGGAGAAGGGTGCAATAGGGATGGTGATGAAGTTAAAAATGTGCACACCCCTATAAACATATCTGTGGACGCCCATGCCCAATTTACCTCATCCCATATGGGCCAGATACACATCCATGCATCATGGGAGTGGGAAAGTACTGACAAGATAGCTGACACTGGGCTCTGGTGTAGGCAGCACAAGGCCCTCCTGTGACCAGTGAAAACATAAACACCAGGACAACAAGGTCAGATATCTTGAACAGGAACTCACAACCACTGTCATGGCAGCATGCTCCATGGGGGGACAGCCACACCACATCGGAGGTCCAGTTCCAAATCAGACTCCAACTACCAGCAGGCACTTTCACACACACCCCTTACACAAACATAGCCTCCTGGGACAGGCAATGGAGTGCCCCACTATCACAATGGCCATGTAACACAACAAAACGAATACAGATCTGAAGATTCACAATCCCCTTGGGCTTCTTTCACGCCGCCCTAGCGTCACCTTTGTGACGCAGCGGCCACCAAAAAGTGGCGCCATGGTGCAGGATATTTACAAGGTGACACATCTGGGAGATGTGTCACGTTCTAAAGCCCTGCGCCAGAAGTAGGTATTCTGGTGCAGGGGGGGTTGGGTGGGTGTTCCGGCACAGCAACGCCTCCCAAAAGTGGCAGAGTGACAGTACAAGATTTCACTCGTCACTTTTAAGCACATGCTGCGTCAATACGGCTGGAATGCCAGAAACCGGTCCTCGGTAGCTTGTTTCCGGTCCAGGGAAGACATGGCTTGGCAGTTCAGGCTGGACTGCTCCCATGAGGCACAGGTCAGACTGATTTGCATATATGATGATAAAACCCAGATCTTTTGACTGGGTGTGAGTGTTTGATTGATTCAGATGCTCCGTCCATCACCACCCCTTTTTGTACCGCTTTTGTCTGAACTGGGGTGGCAGAGTGGGCTAAAGAACGGGGATGGATTAAACCCAGATATTTTGACTGGGTGTGAGTGTTTGATTGATTCAGACTGATTTGCATATAGCCATGTCTGAACTGGGGTGGCAGAGTGAGCTAAAGAACGGTGATGGATTAAACCCAGATCTTTTGACTGGGTGTGAGTGTTTGATTGATTCAGATGCTCCGTCCATCACCACCCCCTTTTGTACCGCTTTTGGCCACCATAAGTGTGGCAGAGTATGCTCAGACGTGAGCCCTTGCTCACTTTGCCACTGGATTCAAGCAAGCCGGGCTGAAGACGGCTGGAATGTCAGAAACCTGTCCTCGGTAGCTTGTTTCCGGTCCAGGGAAGACATGGCTTGGCAGTTCGGGCTGGACTGCTCCCATGAGGCACAGGGTCAGACTGATTTGCATATAGCCATGTCTGAACTGGGGTGGCAGAGTGGGCTAAAGAACGGTGATGGATTAAACCCAGATCTTTTGACTGGGTGTGAGTGTTTGATTGATTCAGATGCTCCGTCCATCACCACTCCCTTTTGTACCGCTTTTGGCCGCCATAAGTGTGGCAGGGTACGCTCAGACGTGAGTCCCTTGCTCACTTTGCCACTGGATTCAAGCAAGCCGGGCTGAAGACGGCTGGAATGCCAGAAACCGGTCCTCGGTAGCTTGTTTCCGGTCCAGGGAAGACATGGCATGGCAGTTCGGGCTGGACTGCTCCCATGAGGCACAGGGTCAGACTGATTTGCATATAGCCATGTCTGAACTGGGGTGGCAGAGTGGGCTAAAGAACGGTGATGGATTAAACCCAGATCTTTTGACTGGGTGTGAGTGTTTGATTGATTCAGATGCTCCCTCCATCACCACCCCCTTTTGTACCGCTTTTGGCCGCCATAAGTGTGGCAGGGTACGCTCAGACGTGAGTCCCTTGCTCACTTTGACCCTGGATTCAAACAAGCCGGGCTGAAGACGGTTGGAATGCCAGAAACCGGTCCTCGGTAGCTTGTTTCCGGTCCAGGAAAGAAATGGCTTGGCAGTTCGGGCTGGACTGCTCCCATGAGGCACAGGGTCAGACTGATTTGCATATAGCCATGTCTGAACTGGGGTGGCAGAGTGGGCTAAAGAACGGTGATGGATTAAACCCAGATCTTTTGACTGGGTGTGAGTGTTTGATTGATTCAGATGCTCCGTCCATCACCACCCCCTTTTGTACCTCTTTTGGCCGCCATAAGTGTGGCAGGGTATGCTCAGACGTCAGTCCCTTGCTCACTTTGCCACTGGATTCAAGCAAGCCAGGCTGAAGACGGCTGGAATGCCAGAAACTGGTCCTCGGTAGGTTGTTTCCGGTCCAGGGAAGACATGGCTTGGCAGTTCGGGCTGGACTGCTCCCATGAGGCACAGGGTCAGACTGATTTGCATATAGCCCTGTCTGAACTGGGGTGGCAGAGTGGGCTAAAGAACGGTGATGGATTAAACCCAGATCTTTTGACTGGGTGTGAGTGTTTGATTGATTCAGATGCTCCGTCCATCACCACCCCCTTTTGTACCGCTTTTGGCCGCCATAAGTGTGGCAGGTTATGCTCAGACGTGAGTCCCTTGCTCACTTTGCCACTGGATTCAAGCAAGCCGGGCTGAAGACGGCTGGATTGCCAAAAACCGGTCCTCGGTAGCTTGTTTCAGGTCCAGGGAAGACATGGCTTGGCAGTTCGGGCTGGACTGCTCCCATGAGGCACAGGGTCAAACTGATTTGCATATAGCCATGTCTGAACTGAGGTGGCAGAGTGGGCTAAAGAATGGTGATGGATTAAACCCAGATCTTTTGACTGGGTGTGAGTGTTTGATTGATTCAGATGCTCCGTCTATCACCACCCCCTTTTGTACCGCTTTGGGCCGCTATAAGTGTGGCAGGGTATGCTCAGACGTGAGTCCCTTGCTCACTTTGCCACTGGATTCAAGCAAGCCGGGCTGAAGACGGCTGGAATGCCAGAAACCGGTCCTCTGAGGTTCCGTGACGATTTGAACCCGTGTTTTCAACATTGTCGTAAATACATAATTTTGGTATCAGTGAACCGCAAATGATCCATTTAGCATATCCTGGTGTTTTCGCTATGCTACGAGCAAGAGCACTCCTGTTACAAACACATTTCTGATCTACCCATGGCATCCATCTTAGATTACGGCAGCCATTTTGTATTTCTTGCCCTCACATAGTCAATGGACACGCAATGACCTCTGATTACTTCATTTCAATTAAGGACACGTAGGCTTTGGCCGGCGATTCACCTCCCTAGTTACACATGCACCTTAAGACAGAAAACGCCATGGTTGCATGACTCGACAGAAACTGCCTCCTCTGCCTGAGGCCAGTCCTGCTATACTGGTTCTCGTGTTCGTTGGCCTGATCATGATTAGGCGGCCGAAGCTGGTAGCCTTGCCCATTTACGACCCACAAACATCTCTTATCCTGCTTTTCTATCTTCTGCACCTGGCTCTGCTCCTTTCCTTCTGGGCCTTTATTAGGGGGAGGTAATGAAATTTACGATGAGGCGGTCCGGCTCTTGAATGAAAAGTTGACATGGGATTATGATGGAATAGTGGGAACCCCTCGTTCGTAATGTTTCGACATCAGATATTGTTGACGATTCCTGTGCAACGCCAAATATTTATTGTTTAGACACAAAGGTTTGGGAATGTACTAACATGTAAAGAATTTGCCCGAAGCCTAATATTTAGTATATAAGGAGCAACCCTCTTTGTACAAATCGAACAGGCTCCTAGACACTGCCCGTGTGTAGTTTCTGTGACTTCTGTGTCCCTGCAGTAATAAACCTTTGGTCTTTGACGCCACCATCGAGAAGCCCGTGTTTCTGTTTATTTGTGCACCGAGACAGGTAGAACTCCGGGGTCTTCGGGTGTTATCCCTGACACCTCTGGACGGAACTAAAAAGTCCAGCACTCCAATTGGCGCCCATGTGGGGCGACGTCATTCGGTACCGGTCCAAAAGCCTGAAGAGTTCGAGAAGCTTCGTGTGAAGATTCCTGAGGGAGGCGCCCCACTTCATCGATCCCGGCATATCGCAAAAGTGGCCCGACGTTCTCTTCCACGAGGGTTCCCGTTCAGGACGGCTGCAGTGGTCCGTTGCCTTGACCGTCGCCCTGTCTTGGACCCGAGGTGCAGTCCTTAGTACGGCGAGACGTGACGGGTTTCTCCTTGGTGACGTCTTCAGTACCTCAGTTAAGTATTAAGTGGTTGCTAGTTGGTTACTTCGTAAGGGTTGCTCCTGTTTGGATAATCCTTTTTAGTTCTTGGTTTGGTTTGGTTTCGTAAGATTATCACTGGTTGTTCTGGTTACGATAATCTTTTGGTTTAGTTTGGGTATCGATACATTTGTTCGCTTTGGTAGGCCTAAGTTCTTGGTTCGAGTGCACATTTTTGTTTGTGTTTTTGTTTGTTCTGTGTTCCGGATTATAAAATGGTAAGTCGGAAAAGTTGTATGTTGTCGTGTTTTGGTTGCAACAGTGATTCCCGGTTGGAGGACTCATGTCTGGTTCCTCCGATTGGAACTCCTCTTTATGATCTTTACTGTAAGCACGGTGTGGGTCCTATATCTTATAATGAGGTGTGGATCTGATATACGGAGAAAGACGGTGTCCTTAGTTGGCCACTACATGGTAGTTTTGAACCCGAAGTCCTTGATAATTTGGAAGTGAAATTGTTTAAGAAGAAAGCCCGGCCGGCAATGTTTGATTCTTTCCGTTATTGGCGAAAAGAATCTAAACAGAGAGAAATTAAGAAGTTGAAGAAAGAACAGAAAGAGCAAGAGTTGACTTTAGAACAGGCTGCTAAGCAGCTGCAACTCAACGAGTCTGAGAAAGCAATGGAGGTGGCTACTAGAGAATGTAATCTAGCGATAGACAAGTGCTACCCTGCCTTGCCATCGAGTACAGCTAAGATAATAGAGGACCCCGAAAATGATCCTCTGTTGTCTTACTTGTTAAGGTCACCCCCACCGTATGCACAGGGTGCTACGGCTCCACCTTTACCGAATGTTCAATTGCCGGTTGCTGGACAACCTGGTATTGCTGCTCCTGCCCCTCTGAATCAAGCTCCTGTACCTCCTGTGGTCAATGTTAATGTTCCTTCGGCACCCCCTCTTCCAGGGTTGCCGGCTACTTTACCTATACCTGTATCGCTTACACCTGCTGTTTCACAAGCTACTTTGACTGCTACTCCTACTGTTCCTGTTCTATCTGTTCCAACTGCTACTGTGTTTTCTGCTTCTGCTAGTATTATGACTCCACTTTCTGTCCGTCGGAGAATCACTGATTCTGTCTCTAATATTCTGTCTCCCTTCTATAAAACTTTAATTAAGACTCCTGCCTCTGACTCTGTTCAGAGACGTAGTCAGCTTCCCAGTACTGAAGAACGGGGAATATTAGATTTCACAGCTCTTAGATGGATTTCGAAAAGTAGAAGATATAGTACTAGAGATGTATTAGATACATTTATGCAATGGAATGAACCGACACAACGATATGTGTTCGATGAAATGTGCTCCCTTTTACGTGAGGAGTTTGAAGAGGATGACTCTGAATCAAATCTAGAAGAATTAATTAATGTTCAGAAAGAGTTTGCTGCTGGTATGATAGTTGGTCAAAATATAAAAGAAGCGATGGAATTGATTTTAAATTATAGGAATGATCCATCCCTTCGTTCACCGAGAGAGTTAGAGAAACATAGTACGAAGCAGAGTCGCCAATATCCAATGAGGGAGGTTCCTCCAATTTGGCGTGAAGCTGTGCAAGCTGACGCAGTCCGTGGTATTGCTGCCGCTCCGGCCCAATTCCAGAGAGTGTGGATACACATTCCGTGGAAGCGAGCTGAAGTATTAGCAGTGAAGCAGGCCTTGCCAGATCCGCGTAAGAATCCTGCCGGATACTATAAAGAGTTAGCGCAGACAGTTGAAGCTTGCGTGATGAATTTAGCGGACATTGACATGTTATTTGGGAATGTAGTTCCGCAACCAATTTGGGCTAAAATTCGTAAAGAGAATCATCCCATTGCCCTAGGTGGTGATTGGGCAGCTATAATTGCGGCAGATGGTCAACAAATAGGTGGTTCCAAACCCGAACCTCTAATTGCTGATCTTCCTGGGAGAATAATTGAATTAATGAAAACTCTGATGCCAGCATTGCGCGTTAACTGGGACAAGTTGTCCGCATGCAGGCAGAAGAAAGACGAAAGTGTCTCCGATTTTTTCACAAGGTTCGAAGAGACTTTTGTAGATCACAGTGGTCAGGATATGAGCACAGAAGGAGGACAGAGACTGTTTGTCGATAAATTTGTACACAATCTGCTACCAGAACTCAGTAATAAATTGAAAGATTCCGAAAGTGCGTGGGCTGTCTCTACAACTGCGCAAATACTTGCAACTGCACAGTATTATGAAAATAGGGATAAAGAGGAGAAGGAAAAGTCAGATAAGAAGACGAAAGATTTAAAAACTAAAGTTCTTTTGCAGCAAGCATATCCGCCTCGCACGAATCAGACTAATACACAGCAAGGGTCATATCAAAGGACAGATTATAGTTCGCCGAGGCCGCAATATCAGTGGAACCAGTGTGTGTACTGTAAAAAAGAAGGTCATTATAAGAATGACTGTCCAGTCTTAGCGCAGAATAATGCTGCAGCAGCTCAGAGAGGTCGTGATGGTTCCATGCAAAATTCTAGAGGTCGAGGACGAGGTGCTATGCCTCCACAAACGAATGATCGCCCTTCTAATCATTTTGATCAGCGAAATGGACAGTCTGCCCAACAAAATAGATCTCAACAGTATCATGTTGAGGACTATTGTGAAGTTGATGAGGGATTTCAGCAAACTGAATACTAGGACAGCCATGGACAAAGAGAGGGAGTAGTATCAGTTCCAGTGGATCAGAGTGGGCCTTATGTCGCAGTAGCAACATCAGGTGTAGTCGAACCGTTTCTGTTGGATACTGGTGCAGCAAAAAGTTCTATCATTCATGCGAAACTCCCTGGCGCACCTTTGTCTGGCTTAACAAACGTTTCAGTAGGTTTTTCAGGCGCCCCTGTGTACAACCCCGTATCTGGTCCTTTGTCTATTTCAGTTGGACCGTGTCAATTGAAAGCACCCTTGATTCTGACAACCGGTTGTAATGAAAATCTGCTTGGTTTAGACTTGTTAAAATGCCTATATGCGACACTGTACTGTTCTCCTTGAGGAGTACAGCTTACATTGGGTAAAAGAATCACCTCTCCGATGTACTTGTCAATGGATGCACTCCCGCCAGAGCTGCGTTCACTCCCTGATACTCTCTGCGGAATTGATTGCACTAACGAGAGCGTGTGTTTTAGCTAAGGGAAAGAGAGTGAATGTGTTCACAGATAGCCAGTACGCGTTCGGCGTGGCCCATAGTTTTGGCCGTTTGTGGAAAGAGAGAGGTTTCATTACGTCCCATGGGACTAAGATTCAACATGGTCAGCTAGTTAACGACTTGTTGGAATCTCTAACCTTGCCGACTGAAGTTGCGATTGTGAAATGCAGTGCTCATAAAGCAATCACGGATGATGTTGGTCGTGGGAATGCTTTTGCTGATGAGACCGCTAAACAGACAGCTTGAAATATGATGAGTAGAATGTATGTGGCTATGTCTGCAAGATGGATTTCTGAATCTGGAATGTGTGAGGACACAGCGGAAAGTGTGAAAGAAATTCAGAAAGAAGCGACTGAGGAGGAAAAGCTTGCATGGAAAGAAAGCACGGGTAAATTGGACTCGAGTGGGTGTTGGATTGATCTGTCAGAACAACAGCGTTGGATGTTGCCTGATGCGTACGTGCTTGCAGTAGTAACGATGGCGCATGGAGCAGCGCACATCAGTTCTAAAGGGATTTGTAAGATGTTGGCTCCAGTCTGGAAGAATGATGGGATTAGTAAGTGTGCAGAGAGAGTGGTGAAAAATTGTATGGTATGCCTGATGCATAATCCTGGCAAGGGAATCCCCACACCCGCTGGTCACTTCGCTTCTCCTTCTTGCCCCTTTGAAGTGATTCAGTTAGACTTCATTCACATGGATCGTTGCAACAATCTAAAGTACGTCCTAGTGGTAGTCTGTGCTTTGTCCAGATGGATCGAAGCATATCCACTGAAGGACAACACTGCCTTGTCCACTGCCAAAATTCTTCTCAAGGAATACTTCCCCAGGTATGGCATGCCACGGATTGTATGGTCAGATAATGGAAGTGAGTTCGTAGGGAAAGTTATGCAGAGTGTGTGTACCGGCTTAGGGATCAAACAGAAGTTCCACAGTGCAAATCATCCCCAATCTGCTGGTTTAGTTGAGGGTTACAATGGCACCCTTAAACTGAAACTTGCTAAGATACAAGCATCCACGGGTTTGTCCTGGCCAGATGCACTACCTTTGGCTCTGCTATCTACAAGAGCGACCGTGCATTCTAGAGTAGGGCTTAGTCCATACGAAATAGTATTTGGTCGTCCTGCCAATGTTTGGGGAGTACCTAGACCGAAGGAATTCAAACAGCTAGAATACCCAATGTTAATTGATTATCTTTTCGACTTGACTGCTAAATTGAGTCTTATTCACCAACAGGTTTTCGATGCATTGCCAAAGCCACCGGAGAGTCCAGGTCATCAGCTGAAACCAGGTGACCAAGTGGTCATTCGTAATTTTGCCCGGACGAAAAATCTCCAACCTAGATTTGTTGGCCCCTTCCAGGTGTTATTGACGACGAGAACTGCTATTCGTGTGGCTGGACGGAAGAACTGGATCCATACAACACACTTCAAGTGTGTGCCTCTGCCGCTTCCTTATGATGACTGGGTGAAGAAAGGAATCGGTGCCTCTGAATCTGAACAAATTCCCAGGTTTATTCCTTTCAGCGATGCAGAACTGATCACTGACACAGCGAACTTTGACTCCCCATCTGAAACTGCTCCTTTGAATTCTGAACATTTGCCCTCTGCATCAGAAGAAACTTTGCCATCTGCGAACTTGAACATTGCAACCCCTGCTGAAAATACATTGTTTTCAGATCAAACAGCTCCTGCAAAATTGAGATACAATTTACGATCTCGCAATATGGATAAATAAAGCAGGAAACTGCCTATTTTACACATTTGAATCTTGATACATTGCCTCCAGCCAGGAAGTTTGCTAAATACTTTGCATTGTTTTGTTGTTTTAAAATTGCCTTGCCGTCTGGGTAGCCGTAGGGTCGTGGCTGTGTGCCTAGTTGAATCTGCGGGGGTCAGACACTAGGTCGATCTTTCTGTTAGTTCTGGGAACTCCCAGAGCTGATAGAGGCATTTTCATCTACGTACACATCATCAGTGGTCGCGAGCGGATTGTAGAAGATGGAGCTTCCTGAGCTGCAACGAGAGAATGTGATTTATGTTCGCAGAAATAGACTTTACAAAATTCTTCACAGCAAATGTTTTCTAATGCAATGTGCCGTTACGTTCTTGATTGTTTTAATAACGTTGGTGGGTGGAATCGTCTTTGGTGTGCATTTAATTCTTACACCGGTAACCACTACAGTACCTCCCCTTGATCCTGTTTCTTCTACTGTTGCTTCTATGCATTCTTTTCACTCGTTTCCTGAACACGAACAAGCTTGACGCTCAGAATTCATTAATAACACATTTGTGCAGCTGTTGCACCAACACCAACTGGTAGTTAACACTACAGACTGCTGGGTGTATGGCTTGATACCCCACACTATGGATAAAGGCATCCACTATCTAGTCTTGCCTTTTAGCTATAATGGATCATTTCAGGCCTTTCAGACCATCTTTGCTTATGCCCTTGAGACCTATCCTCCGCGTTCCACTAAATACAACTCTGTCAACAAAGCTTTAATCCAGGGAATTATTGACATGATTAAAGACGTCAATAATACTCCATCTTACCCTAGAGATGAATTACGGGTATATCTGAGTTGGAATTCTACAGAGTATCGCCTTACTTTGGGAGAAAGCAAGCGTAAAAGCTCCACTCCAGTCTGGGTCGTACCTCACCGAGGTCAAGTCTGTTTGCAGGGAAATGGGAGAAATCCGAGAGCTCAGCTAGGGAAGAGTGAGTGCGTTGAGACGTACGTGTTTCCATCCAACTCTTCCCCTGCCTTTCTTACTGCTAGGGGTACCTACTTCATCTGTCAAGACAGAGCGTATACATGGTTGCCTGCTGACTTTTCAGGTTCATGTTATATTGCTCGACTGTTGCCTCAAACGTACACTGCTTCTTCAGATTATCACAAGACCAGAGTAGCAAGAGGTGTCTTCAGCAAGGAAGATACCGCTGGTCAGGAAGCTGGAGACTTCTTCAAAGGTTTCCTTCCGTTCTAGGGGCCTATGGCCAATAGTAGAAATCTACGTCAGCTAACACGGGTAGTTGAATCTACTATTACGGAAACTGCTGGTGCCCTTAGTAATCTAACAGCTGAGCTTCAGGCGGATCGTCTCATGACGTTGCAGAACCGTATGGTTCTAGACGTAATACTTGCAGATCGAGGTGGGGTATGCAGAATGATCCAATCGAGCTGCTGTATTTTTATTCCCAATAATGCTCCAACCGTCTATGAGACGATCTCTAAACTACACAAGATTTCCGACTCTATACACGTAGACAAGGGAAACTGGTCCTTAATGGAGTGGTTTTGGACTCTGCTATCAGCGTGGGGATGGAAGGTTCTGATGGTCATTGGTGTCATCCTAGTATTCCTGTTCTCGTGCTGCCTTATTATCCAATGTGGTCTCGCTTTGTGTAGTCTCTGTGCTGCAACCTGTTTCAGAAAACCACCTGCGTTTGGAGAAAAGGCGCGAGAAAGGATGATGATACAGCAACATGTCATTGACCTGATGAGCATAGAGTTAGACTCTGACATAGACTGAGTAATTGCCTATGTAAGGGCAAAAGGAGGGTCTGAGGTTCCGTGACGATTTGAACCCGTGTTTTCAACATTGTCGTAAATACATAATTTTGGTATCAGTGAACCGCAAATGATCCATTTAGCATATCCTGGTGTTTTCGCTATGCTACGAGCAAGAGCACTCCTGTTACAAACACATTTCTGATCTACCCATGGCATCCATCTTAGATTACGGCAGCCATTTTGTATTTCTTGCCCTCACATAGTCAATGGACACGCAATGACCTCTGATTACTTCATTTCAATTAAGGACACGTAGGCTTTGGCCGGCGATTCACCTCCCTAGTTACACGTGCACCGTAAGACAGAAAACGCCATGGTTGCATGACTCGACAGAAACTGCCTCCTCTGCCTGAGGCCAGTCCTGCTATACTGGTTCTCGTGTTCGTTGGCCTGATCATGATTAGGCGGCCGAAGCTGGTAGCCTTGCCCATTTACGACCCACAAACATCTCTTATCCTGCTTTTCTATCTTCTGCACCTGGCTCTGCTCCTTTCCTTCTGGGCCTTTATTAGGGGGAGGTAACGAAATTTACGATGAGGCGGTCCGGCTCTTGAATGAAAAGTTGACATGGGATTATGATGGAATAGTGGGAACCCCTCGTTCGTAATGTTTCGACATCAGATATTGTTGACGAATTCTGTGCAACGCCAAATATTTATTGTTTAGACACAAAGGTTTGGGAATGTACTAACATGTAAAGAATTTGCCCGAAGCCTAATATTTAGTATATAAGGAGCAACCCTCTTTGTACAAATCGAACAGGCTCCTAGATACTGCCCGTGTGTAGTTTCTGTGACTTCTGTGTCCCTGCAGTAATAAACCTTTGGTCTTTGACGCCACCATCGAGAAGCCCGTGTTTCTGTTTATTTGTGCACCGAGACAGGTAGAACTCCGGGGTCTTCGGGTGTTATCCCTGACACCTCTGGACGGAACTAAAAAGTCCAGAACTCCAATTCGGTAGCTTGTTTCCGGTCCAGGGAAGACATGGCTTGGCAGTTCGGGCTGGACTGCTCCCATGAGGCACAGGGTCAGACTGATTTGCATATAGCCATGTCTGAACTGGGGTATCAGAGTGGGCTAAAGAACGGTGATGGATTAAACCCAGATCTTTTGACTGGGTGTGTGTGTTTGATTGATTCAGATGCTCCGTCCATCACCACCCCCTTTTGTACCGCTTTTGGCCGCCATAAGTGTGGCAGGGTATGCTCAGACGTGAGTCCCTTGCTCACTTTGCCACTGGATTCAAGCAAGCCGGGTTGAAGACGGCTGGAATGCCAGAAACCGGTCCTCGGTAGCTTGTTTCCGGTCCAGGGAAGACATGGCTTGGCAGTTCGGGCTGGACTGCTCCCATGAGGCACAGGGTCAGACTGATTTGCATATAGCCATGTCTGAACTGGGGTGGCAGAGTGGGCTAAAGAACGGTGATGGATTAAACCCAGATCTTTTGACTGGGTGTGAGTGTTTGATTGATTCAGATGCTCGTCCATCATCACCCCCTTTTGTACCGCTTTTGGCCGCCATAAGTGTGGCAGGGTATGCTCAGACGTGAGTCCCTTGCTCACTTTGCCACTGGATTGAAGCAAGCCGTGCTGAAGACTGCTGGAATGCCAGAAACCGGTCCTCTGTAGCTTGTTTCCGGTCCAGGGAAGACATGGCGTGGCAGTTCGGGCTGGACTGCTCCCATGAGGCACAGGGTCAGACTGATTTGCATATAGCCATGTCTGAACTGGGGTGGCAGAGTTGGCTAAAGAACGGTGATGGATTAAACCCAGATCTTTTGACAGGGTGTGAGTGTTTGATTGATTCAGATGCTCCGTCCATCACCACCCCCTTTTGTACCGCTTTTGGCCGCATTAAGTGTGGCAGGGTACGCTCAGATGTGAGTCCATTGCTCACTTTGCCACTGGATTCAAGCAAGCCGGGCTGAAGACGGCTGGAATGCCAGAAACCGGTCCTCGGTAGCTTGTTTCCGGTCCAGGAAAGACATGGCTTGGCAGTTCGGGCTGGACTGCTCCCATGAGGCACAGGGTCAGACTGATTTGCATATAGCCATGTCTGAACTGGGGTGGCAGAGTGGGCTAAAGAACGGTGATGGATCTAACCCAGATCTTTTGACTGGGTGTGAGTGTTGATTGGTTCAGATGCTCCGTCCATCACCACCCCCTTTTGTACCGCTTTTGGCCGCCATAAGTGTGGCAGGGTATGCTCAGACGTGAGTCCCTTGCTCACTTTGCCACTGAATTCAAGCAAGCCGGGCTGAAGACGGCTGGAATGCCAGAAACCAGTCCTCGGAAGCTTGTTTTTGGTCCAGGGAAGGCATGGCTTGGCAGTTCGGGCTGGACTGTTCCCATGAGGCACAGGGTCAGACTGATTTGCATATAGCCATGTCTGAACTGGGGTGGCAGAGTGGGCTAAAGAACGGTGATGGATCTAACCCAGATCTTTTGACTGGGTGTGAGTGTTTGATTGGTTCAGATGCTCCGTCCATCACCACCCCCTTTTGTACCGCTTTTGGCCGCCATAAGTGTGGCAGGGTATGCTCAGACGTGAGTCCCTTGCTCACTTTGCCACTGAATTCAAGCAAGCCGGGCTGAAGACGGCTGGAATGCCAGAAACCAGTCCTCGGAAGCTTGTTTCCGGTCCAGGGAAGGCATGGCTTGGCAGTTTGTGCTGGACTGTTCCCATGAGGCACAGGGTCAGACTGATTTGCATATAGCCATGTCTGAACTGGGGTGGCAGAGTGGGCTAAAGAACTGTGATGGATCTAACCCAGATCTTTTGACTGGGTGTGAGTGTTTGATTGGTTCAGATGCTCCGTCCATCACCACCCCCTTTTGTACCGCTTTTGGCCGCCATAAGTGTGGCAGGGGATGCTCAGACGTGAGTCCCTTGCTCACTTTGCCACTGCATTCAAGCAAGCTGGGCTGAAGATGGCTGGAATGCCAGAAACCGGTCCTCGGAAGCCTGTTTTTGGTCCAGGGAAGGCATGGCTTGGCAGTTCGGGCTGGACTGTTCCCATGAGGCACAGGGTCAGACTGATTTGCATATAGCCATGTCTGAACTGGGGTGGCAGAGTGGGCTAAAGAACGGTGATGGATCTAACCCAGATCTTTTGACTGGGTGTGAGTGTTTGATTTGTTCAGATGCTCCGTCCATCACCACCCCCTTTTGTACCGCTTTTGGCCGCCATAAGTGTGGCAGGGTATGCTCAGACGTGAGTCCCTTGCTCACTTTGCCACTGAATTCAAGCAAGCCGGGCTGAAGACGGCTGGAATGCCAGAAACCAGTCCTCGGACGCTTGTTTCCGGTCCAGGGAAGGCATGGCATGGCAGTTCGGGCTGGACTGTTCCCATGAGGCACAGGGTCAGACTGATTTGCATATAGACATGTCTGAACTGGGGTGGCAGAGTGGGCTAAAGAACGGTGAGGGATCTAACCCAGATCTTTTGACTGGGTGTGTGTGTTTGATTGGTTCAGATGCTCCGTCCATCACCACCCCCTTTTGTACCACTGCTAATCATAAAGCATGATGGCCGCATTTATAAAAGGTATGGCATGGCGGCTCTGTGAAGCGGGTGCTCTTGTAAATTACTAACAGAAAATAAGATAAGTAATCCCTAAAGAAGCAGATAGAGACCTAAAGTGTAAAGACACTGTAGTTGGCTGGGGCTCCTTCCTTGAAAACGGAAGTGATGTAGAGGGAGCACCGGTCAATAAGGAGACAGAAAATAGGAGCGATGGAGTTGTGAACTAATGGCAGGCAAGCAGGTGTAATTACACACCGTAGAGTGATTACACCAGATCTTGAAGACAGAGCATGCGCACTGATGCTCAACCTAAAAAAGGATCAACAATGTACCTGATGCATTACAAGTAGGCGAGTACAAACCTTTTTAAAATGGCTAACTCTTGGTTTTATGTATTTGCAATAAAATCAAAAAGCAGTCACCTTAGTAGCACACTTTAGTACCTATGATAGTACTTGTAATGGACTATGTTCAATAATATGGGGACAGAACATAAAAGAAGGAATGATTACTTATAGTTTTGTTTCAGCATTGTAGAAGTCTTCTTTGAAGGCATAAATGCTAGAATATTTCTCCACTGAATGAACGTACCCCAGCACACTTCAAATTCATATTTGTTCATATGGCAGTATGCACAGGGTGCCAGTATGCATATGTCCATATGAAGTGAAGCACCCTTCAGAAGCCAACCAAAGGTAAAGGTTTTTTTAATGTAGTCTACAAGGACAGCATTTTAGAATTGCATAGCACCATTTAAAATACAAAACATGTAAGACTGTCTTATATTCTATAAAACAATTTAGCCTAATAGGCTTATAGTATAAAACTGTAGAAAAAGGCTGCTGCACCTTAAAGTCCCGGAGATTCCACTATCCATGATGCAATTTACTGTCAGGTTCTCCCTCTGGCAGTCCTTTTTTATGGTAAGGGAAACCAAGGAAAACAATCCTAAGCAATCATTAAATTGAATTTCGGACACCCAAGACACTCTAGCCAGGGAGGTGGGTGTGTCATTTATGACTTCAATTAATGTGTCTGTAATGCTGAACCAGGACTAAAAGCAAGTTAGCATTTCTTCTGCATCGTATCATCTTTACTGATAGTCATAAACATTAGAATAGTATAGTCTTAAACATTAGAATAAAATAGCCAGCTACTATTAGATGTGTGGCTCTTGGGCCTACAAAATCATTTTCTGCTATCTACATTATTTCATCCTTAACCAAATAGATTTCTTCGGGCGACATGACCAACCCTAACATCATACTGTCTATCTGAATCTAGAAAATATTGCTTTATGAAGGTGTGTACTAATTTTAAAGTGGTATCTGTACATATATCAGTTAAGGGGACATTCCTAAGCCAGGTTGCTGTTGCTGCTTTCCCTTTGGTTGAAAGTATTTTGGGCTTACCTGGAAGTGGCTTCTTTGTTAATTGATAGCATAAGGTTACACCAAGTCCCTAGGGCTCGTCTCCATCTTGAGAAGGCCCAGACTCCATTTTTGCATAGTCATAGTCATGTCTACCTTTGACACACATGTCATCTGTTCTTATCTTTTCAAGAAACTGTGAAAGTGTTAAGTAGCAAACAGGTTATGTCAAACCTTTCTAAGGTTAGAAATGTCTATCTCAGATAAGATATAGTCTAAAATGGTCTGTGTAGTACATAAGTATCCGCTCTAGTGTTTATAGAATGCTTTTACCTTCGCCTGGCCTGGTAGGTCGCTCCCCCACCGTTGCAGCTGTACCAGCCCTTGTGCCTGACCCTCGCTCCTGCCTCAGACATTCCTGCTGCCCATTCCTGGGCGCCGTTTTTTCCCTTGCCTCCAGCCTGCTTTCCCGCTGCAGCTGCCCCGGCGGCCCCGCCCCCGTGCCCATTCGCTTAACCCCTGCCTCCCGCCTCCCAGCTACTCCGCCCCCCCTGCTCCCTTGAATCTGGAGACAGCGCGCGGTGACCGCGCCCAGCACCAGAATCCCAGGACCCCGCGAACACCACGACACCAGACTCCACTACGAAGCCAGCATCCTCCACTCACTCAACGCCGGCCGAAACCACACCTGCTTCCAGGCTGCCCTGAAATGGACCCACGGACCCTTCTCCTGCCGCACCTGCAGCTACACCTGCGACAGAACCATCAAACCTTCAAGGACTGGACCCAACTCCGCTGCATACTCCTCAACACCCGCTCTGCACGCAAACATGCCGTTGAGCTATGGTATCTGCTCGACACCTCCGCCCCAGACGTGGCCTTCCTGACAGAGACCTGGTGGATCGACTCCTCGGCCGCCGACATCGCCATAGACATCCCGGATGGCTACAAGATCACCCGCAGAGATCGCGCCAACAGAATCGGAGGAGGAATAGCCATCGTCCACAAGTCGCCACCCACGCAGAGGACACCCTCAACGCCACTGAACACCTGCACTTCCGGATCCACACCGACCCCAACATCACCCTCAGAGGAACACTCATCTACAGACCCCCCGGACCCCGGGCCCAGTTCATCGACCCCATCGCCGACCTCGCGAGCACCCACGCACACGCCTCCACGGACTACATCTTCCTTGGGGACATGAACTTCCACCTCAAGAACAACAACGCCAACTCCGCTACCCTGATCGACAACCTCGCCAACCTCGGCCTCAGACAACTCGTCACTGCACCCACCCACGCCGCTGGCCACACGCTGGACCCTGTCTTCTCCACAGGCACCCATGTCGCCTTCAACCACACCACCGAACTCCACTGGACCGACCACCGATGCATCCATTTCACCTTCAAGAAACCAACCACGCACTACCGCACCCAACCGCTGCCTCGCCGCTGCTGGAGCAAAGTCACCAAAGACCGGCTGATCACCACCCTCGCCCAGAACCCACCTACCGACCCCACCAACCCAGACACCGCAGCTCGCAACCTCAGACAGTGGATCGACGACTGCGCCAACACCCTCGCCCCACTCAAGAAATCCTCCAACAATCACTCAAGCAAGAGAGCCACCTGGTTCACCGACTAACTCCAGACCTGCCGAAAACTGGAGAAAATATGGCTCCACGAATGCACACCGACCAACCACACAGCCCACAAGGACGCAACCCGAAGACATCACCACCTCATCAGATTAGCCAAGAGATCCTCCTTCAAAGACTGCTTGGATAACAACGCACACGACATCAAAGAGCTCTTCAGCATCGTAAGGGAACTCTCCAACCCCAGCGCCAACGCCAACGACATCCCACCCTCTCAAGAACTGTGCGACTCACTAGACATCTTCCACCGCAAGATCGCTGACATCCACAACAGCTTTAACATCACAACCACCCCGACTACGCCAGACCCCACCTCCCTTGTGAACGGCGCCATCCGCCTGACCTCCTGGTCCAACGTCAACGACGACGAGACACGCAAGGTCATGAACTCCATCTACTCAGGATCTCCGTCAGACCCATGCCCACACCACATATTCAACAAAGCAGACGTAGCCGTCACACCTCAACTACGGAAGGTCATCAACATCTCCTTTGAAACAGCAATATTCCCAGAAAGCTGGAAACACGTAGAAATCAACGCCCTCCTCAAGAAGCCCAAGGCAGACCCCAAGGACCTCAAGAACTACCGGCCCATCTCCCTGCTCCCGTTCCCAGCAAAGGTCATCGAGAAAATTATCAACAGACAGCTGGCCCGCCACCTGGAAGACAACAACATCTTGGACCATTCCCAGTCCAGATTCAGATGAAACCACAGCACCGAGATTGTCCTCATCGTTGCCACAGAAAACATCAAGCGCCAACTAGACAATGGCGAAACATCAGCCCTCATCCTCCTGGACCTGTCGGCCACCTTCGGCACGGTCTGCCATCGCACTCTAAAGACACGCCTCTTAGAAGCCGGAATCCAAGGGAAGGCTCTTGACTGGACCACGTCCTTCCTCTCCAGCAGAACCCAGAGCGTCCGCATCCCACCCTTCCGATCTGAAGCCACCAAAATCATCTGTGGCGTCCCCCAGGGCTCGTCCCTCAGCTCAACACTGTTCAACATCTACATGGCCCCCCTCGCACAAGTGGGCCGCCATCACGACCTCAACATCATCTCTTACGCCGACGACACCCAGCTCATCCTCTCCCTCACCAAGGACCCACACACCGCCAAAACCAACCTCCACGAGGGAATGAAGGCCGTCGCCAACTGGATGAGGAACAGCCGTCTGAAGCTGAACTCGGACAAGACGGAGGTACTCATCCTCGGACCCACCCTCTCAGCCTGGGACGACTCCTGGTGGCCGACCACACTGGGAGCAGCACCAAAACCCACCAACATGCATGCAACCTAGGATTCATCCTCGACTCTTCCCTCTCCATGGCTAGACAGGTCAACGCCGTCTTCTCCTCCTGCTACAACACCCTCCGCAAGATCTACAAGTGGATCCCGACCGAAACAAGAAGAACGGTGGAAACAAGAAGAACAGTGACACAGGCCCTCGCCAGCAGCAGACTGGACTACGGCAACTTACTCTACGCGGGAATCCCAGCCAAACACCTATGACGACTACAATGTATCCAAAACGCCTCCGCCCGACTGATCGTCAACGTCCCCGGCCGCAGCCACATCACCCCCCACCTGAGAGACCTACACTGGCTCCCCGTCGACAAGAGAATCACCTTCAGGCTCCTCACCCATACACACAAAGGACTCCACAACGCCGGACCAGCTTACCTGAGCAGCAGACTCAGCTTCTACACCCCCACTCGCAAGCTCCTCTCCGCCAGCCTCACCCTCGCCACTTACCCCCGCATCCAACGAACCACCTCCGGCGGAAGATCCTTCTCCTACCTCGCCGCCAACACCCTCCCTACCCACATATGGCAGACTCAAGACCTACTCGCCTTCAGAAGACTCCTCAAGACCTGGCTCTTCGAGCAGTAGCAGCACCCCCCTCCCCTCAGCGCCTCGAGGTCCTCACAGGTATGTAGCGCGCTCTACAAGTATTGATGGTTACTTCATGCAGAATGTGCTTCACTCTTATGTTCTATGTTTGCCTGTGATTTATGGGTTCTGTTCCACAGCAGTTACTGGTTGCCTCTGTGGTGGAGAGTCCGCTCTTGTCTCTTCTCTGGATCTTATTAAAGGACTTTTTAACTTCACCTGAATCCTGTATCCTCTATTTACAACAATCTTTGGCGACGATTTCTACAACCCACCGTGCAACTGAACATGGTTCTTCAGTGGTTTTAAGACAAGAGCGGACAAGAAGATTCTTACATTCCTGTCGACATCTAAGAATCACACGTGGAGTACACACAAGCAGCAAGTGGACATTTCAACCAAAGGTGAGCTCCTAATACCCTCTGTACTTTGGCTGTTGTTCCCGTTGTGTAATTAAGAAAGGCAGCGGCAAGTAACGTGTGGTTGTCATGGCTACGGACGATTGAGCCCTGCACCGTTCAGTTGGTCACAGCAAGTAGCGGCAAGTAGCGTGAAGTAGCGACAAGTAGCGTGAAGTCTGTGTGAACTGTGCTCCCAACTTAACTCAAGCTTTAGTTACTCACGCTATGGCTCATCACTAATTGTTACTCACCTTTGGCCGCAGCAGAGATCGTTCTTCTTCAATTCGCCTCGTCTGTGTGATGACATCATGGAATGTTCACAGGTGTTAGCACAGAGATCGTGAGGCTCGGCTTCCGAATGAATCTTTGCATTCCTTTCGTGAGACGACAGCTCCGTCGAATCTGCTCTTTCATCCTCACGCTGCAGACGTCATCACGCAGATCGTAGCAGCCATTTTGTATTGTTTCTACTGTTACCGTGACAACGGTCCTCACCTCCGCTTCCAGTCTATTCAAGTACGCTGATGCACACGCGTCTCATGCTTTCAAGTGTTTCTTATCAGGAAATCGTTCAGGGCACATTAATCTCCTTGGCGATGCACACGCCTGTTGTGTATCCAGTACCTGCAATATTGTAAAAACACAGTTTCTTCCTTCGGCGATACACATGCCTACAGTGCTTTTGCATCCTCAGTGTTTCAGGTACTTTGGGAAAATTTTGGGCACAGTGTGTTAATACATGCTAAGTACTTTGGGGCAATTATACGCACAGTGTGTTAAATACTTTCGTAGACTTTACATTTCATACATATTTTGACTAAATTACTGGCATAATACACTGTGTTTAGTTAAACTTACCTGTCTCAAAGAAAATTCTCTTTTATATTGATTGAAGTTTTTTTGTTGCGTCAAGAAGTCGGACGGCAAACTCCGCTTCTGTGTGGACTTGAGGTCTTTAAATCAGGGTGTGGTCGCAGACACATTTCCCCTTCACGATATTTCAGAATGAGTTACTACTTTGAAAGGTGCAAAGGTATTCTCTTAACTAGACCTTAGGAGTGTGAGAGAGCGCAAAACTGTGTTAGAAATTGTAGGGGTGCACCATATTCACGAGTAATCAGCACCCACATATATAGAGGATTATAATCATGTTTAAATGTGACACAGAGCTATGAACCCATGTTCCAGAAATTACATAGCTGTAACGTAAAGTGTTTTTTGAAATACTAATGTCATGTTAACTTAGGAATGTATTCGTAGTGTAATACTAATTCAGTTAAAGGATGCTCAAATAGGCATTGATGTATTTAAATGCATGTTTAGAGATTTACTATTGTATCCATGTAACGACATAGAAGTGCTTTAGTTAAAGAATGTATTCCTTTTTCTATAATGATGTAGGCTTAATGAACGAGACTGTTTGCCAATGTTAGAGGGTGACATCTCGAAACGTGCAGAGGCCCAGGTGGGGAGAGAGGATTGTGTAGGCCGAACTAAGAAAGTTTCTTTTAACATTAAATCATGGAAATGTCTTTCCTAGAAGGTTGCTTTAGAGAATTAATTGCAAGTAGCATGGTACTGTGAATCGATTTATGTGCGTTCCTTTGCAGGTGCAAGGTTAACCAAAGATAGTAGAGAAGGGCCCATTGTATGTGAGCAGTAGGATGGTAGTCCCAGACATGGAGGAGTGGCTGCGGAATTTTAGGGAAGCAACTTCAAGAGGAGACGACTCTGGGACCCAAGGCCGTTTTGCAACGAACAAGGATGAAGATGTCGTAATGAAGTTACTTTGAAAATTAATACTTTGAGAGGGGCATCCCTTGTGGCGTGTCGTCCATATTGTGGGATTTGTATTAGGGACAGCACCCCGGGAGAAGGGCAGAGCAGATGCGCACTAGGGCGAAGAAAGATGCTGGGTAGGCAGAGAGCTTGCTATGCAAGATGAGTCCATAGGCCAAGTCCAAACTAAGTGAGTGAACTTCTTTGGAAGTCACCACGGCTGACACCTTTGTTAGGAGGGAACTCTGTTAAGTAGGATGTCACTTAGTATAGTGTAGGGACAGATTAATCTGGATGTATTTCTTCTTTTCTTCGATGCCTACCAAGACCCAGATTATTGCAATTCTTGCAAGTCTAGTGGTTTTGGAAATTATACTTGTGTTGTTCCTTAGTCGACTGCGACTTTTCCGTAGGATCATGTTTGTATTAGTGCCCGTATATCTCCTGAACCTTTTACTGAGGTGTTTATATACACAACTGCTTTTGGCTTTATAATAAATTTTCAAACTTGACTTTTTGTCAGTGGTTCTTTGGGGAAGGACATGGAAGTAATTCGAATTGATATGTTGAAAAAGATTACCTTCTACACTCTATGACAGGTAAAAAGGTCTAGTCGACCTGTGGCGGGATTTCAGAGTTCTGATTCTGATTCTAGAGTGAAAATCCCACATTTCCAGTTGGTAGCAGAGTAGGATGGTTTATCCTCTGGAGTGAGGGTAATCTAGAGTAGGCTAAGATTTCCCCAAGGCCCATAGAGATCTGGAGATGTGCGTCCATAGAGCAGCGGACGGAGGATGGCGTTCCACGGAAGATGACGGAGAGTGACGGTGCGGCAGAAAGCAGCAGGTCGTAAGAGAGTGAGTATGAAAAGGGTCATGCGTGTTAGATTGCGGTGTGCATTGTGTTGTTGAATTGTATTGTCTAGCGGAGTTGAATGCCTGTAGTGTGAAAGGATATCAGGTTGTGAGCGCGCGCAACCGGTGAAAATCTTAAGCTCAAAGTGAGTTTAAGTGGTTTGGGTGTATCGAACACCTACAGTAATTGTCGACCATTGAAAGGGGATCATGAGGTACCATTGATCGCCCGCAGGACCAAGATAGGGGGAACGAATGTGTGAATGCGTGGGTAACGGACGCTGGTCGGAAGTTACCGTGTGTATGAAACCTATCAGAGAGGCGATTGTTTGGTCATTAAGCGGGCAGACATTTGCCAGTCGGTGACAATTACAGTCAGACTGTGGACGTACAGTCAGAGAAGTGATTGCTTGGTCGGAAGTGATCATTTCAAAGCATATGATTGGGACGCATGCATGACCGAGAGACGAGCGGAGAAAGGAGGGGAACTGCTGCAAAACGGAGGCGAGTGACGTCAGGAAGAGCCGCGCTGGGATAGGACGGTTAGAGAGAACCCGCGCTGGGATTGGTGGATTGTCATTGTGAAGTAAACGAGCGTAGTAAACAAGGAATCGTCGTGGGTTGCATCATGAAGTGTCTAAAAGGATTGCGAAGTTGTTTTTTGGGAGAAAAGAAACTAGAACCTCGGGGTGGGGAAGAGGATCCACCCGAGGATACGCCAGCTCATTACATGTCTACGAATGTTGGGTTACAAACTATATTGTGGCTTAAGAACTGGTGTAAGATGACTGAGGGGAATGAGGAATTTACTTTTCCTAGGTACGGGACATTCAGATTTGAGGTGTTGTACCAGCTAAAAGCGATTATGTCTTCTTTGCGACCTTTGCCTAGACCAACACAGTTCGAAGCATTGAATGCATGGATCAGGGCAGCCCACGAGAAAAACAGGGATAGGAGACAGGAAAGAGTGAACAGATTAGTCAGGGCGGTACAGGACGCGAGGTGGGATGCACTGGCTAAGAGGTGGAGAGTGCAGACCATAGAGGGAGACAGGTTGTACCCACGGTTGGTCAATGAAAGGGAGGCGCAGAAAAAGAGTACAGAGGATGATGACAGCGAGACGGACGACAGCTTGATAGAGAGACTGCTGTCAGAGAGACCACCTCCATATAATCCAGAAGTAGATGGGAGATCACCACCACAAACAGGGAGAGAGACATCGGTAGTGGACGGTGGGGTACTAAGGGAGAGCGACTTGGGCCCAGTAGGGGACAGGTCGGGCTCGATGGAAGGTGAGGGAGTACCTCAACGGACCCCAGAAGCGAGGGTAGTAGGAAGATTCACAGTACAGCAGGTACACTGTGAAGAGGGGGCCAATGCTCAGAGGCTACCAGATGCTCTTACGGTACTTGTCACCATAGGTCCCATAGTGTCAGTATACAACCCAGAACAGAGACAAAACGAGAGCCTGCCACAAATAGATAGGGAAAGGAATGTCAGCGAAGATAGAAGTAATGTGGTGGACGACTGGAACCGCTGGTCCAGACCTGTAGAAGGGAGCACCCCTTTGGCAGCATCAGCAGACTCATCCAGAGAACAGGGGGGTCTAAGGGGACCGATGGATCTGAGAGGGCCACGGCCAAGACCAATCAGAGAACTAAGACCAGATCTGCGAACTTGGGAGACAGTCACGGATACCCAGAGCGACAGGGCAAGAGATGACTTTTCTGCATGCGTGTTAGATTGCGGTGTGCATTGTGTTGTTGAATTGTATTGTCTAGCGGAGTTGAATGCCTGTAGTGTGAAAGGATATCAGGTTGTGAGCGCGCGCAACCGGTGAAAATCTTAAGCTCAAAGGGAGTTTAAGTGGTTCGGGTGTATCGAACACCTACAGTAATTGTCGACCATTGAAAGGGGATCATGAGGTACCATTGATCGCCCGCAGGACCAAGATAGGGGGAACGAATGTGTGAATGGGTGGGTAACGGACGCTGGTCGGAAGTTACCGTGTGTATGAAACCTATCAGAGAGGCGATTGTTTGGTCATTAAGCGGACAGACATTTGCCAGTCGGTGACAATTACAGTCAGACTGTGGACGTACAGTCAGAGAAGTGATTGCTTGGTCGGAAGTGATCATTTCAAAGCATATGATTGGGACTCATGCATGACCGAGAGACAAGCGGAGAAAGGAGGGGAACTGCTGGAAAACGGAGGCGAGTGACGTCAGGAAGCGCCGCGCTGGGATAGGACGGTTAGAGAGAAGCCGCGCTGGGATTGGTGGATTGTCATTGTGAAGTAAACGAGCGTAGTAAACAAGGAATCGTCGTGGGTTGCATCATGAAGTGTCTAAAAGGATTGCGAAGTTGTTTTTTGGGAGAAAAGAAACTAGAACCTCGGGTGGGGAAGAGGATCCACCCGAGGATACGCCAGCTCATTACATGTCTACGAATGTTGGGTTACAAACTATATTGTGGCTTAAGAACTGGTGTAAGATGACTGAGGGGAATGAGGAATTGACTTTTCCTAGGTACGGGACATTCAGATTAGAGGTGTTGTACCAGCTAAAAGCGATTATGTCTTCTTTGCGACCTTTGCCTAGGCCAACACAGTTCGAAGCATTGAATGCATGGATCAGGGCAGCCCACGAGAAAAACAGGGATAGGAGACAGGAAAGAGTGAACAGATCAGTCAGGGCGGTACAAGACGCGAGGTGGGATGCACTGGCCAAGAGGTGGAGAGTGCAGACCATAGAGGGAGACAGGTTGTACCCACGGTTGGTCAATGAAAGGGAGGCTCAGAAAAAGAGTACAGAGGATGATGACAGCGAGACGGACGACAGCTTGATAGAGAGACTGCTGTCAGAGAGACCACCTCCATATAATCCAGAAGTAGATGGGAGATCACCACCACAAACAGGGAGAGGGACATCGGTAGTGGACGGTGGGGTACTAAGGGAGAGCGACTTGGGCCCAGTAGGGGACAGGTCGGGCTCGATGGAAGGTGAGGGAGTACCTCAACGGACCCCAGAAGCGAGGGTAGTAGGAAGATTCACAGTACAGCAGGTACACTGTGAAGAGGGGGCCAATGCTCAGAGGCTACCAGATGCTCTTACGGTACTTGTCACCATAGGTCAGTGTACAACCCAGAACAGAGACAAAACGAGAGCCTGCCACAAATAGATAGGGAAAGGAATGTCAGCGAAGATAGAAGTAATGTGGTGGACGACTGGAACCGCTGGTCCAGACCTGTAGAAGGGAGCACCCCTTTGGCAGCATCAGCAGACTCATCCAGAGAACAGGGGGGTCTAAGGGGACCGATGGATCTGAGAGGGCCACGGCCAAGACCAATCAGAGAACTAAGACCAGATCTGCGAACTTGGGAGACAGTCACGGATACCCAGAGCGACAGGGCAAGAGATGATTGTAGGCATTGGAGTCCAGAGAATAGGGAGGTGTCCCATTGCAGGTCTAATGGAAGCAGACAGGAAGGGGACCGTGGGAGTGAGGAAAATAGGGGTACGTTTACCCATGGAACTGCAGAGAGAAGACAAGATTGGGACTGCGAAAGATGGGAGCGAGGAAGTGTTCCTCATAACACCCCTGAGGAAGATAGAAGAGTGAGTCAGGAATGTAAAGGGAAAGACCCGAGCGAAACCTCTAGTCAAGGCACATTGAGAGCGGTGATAAAGCCAAGGAGAATAGATGTGCTAACACTCAAGTCAGAGGTAAAGGAGATAGTGGAAGGTACGATACCCCTGGAGAGAATAGAACTTTACGAACCAGATGAACTATTGTTTGTAGCGAAGGATGTTACTCGCAGAGCTAGGGCAGCTCACGAGAAGTTAACCGAACTAGCGAACAAATACTCAGTGGACATGACCAGGACAAAGGCATTTCAGGGTGGCCATAGGTTGCAGTATACAGACCAAGATCTAGACGAGAAGAGGGTGATCGGATTAAAAACCCACATCAGAGAATTAATAGTGGGAATCCGAATATGGGTTCAACTGGACAAGTGGGAGGAAAAGTGGTCCAAAAAAAAAAGTGTTAGACGGAGCACTGTAGAGGCGTCTCCAGGAGCTGGGCTGATGCATGCAGAAGCATACCCCTTGAGGGAAGTAGCTCACGGAGGATATGTGCATGTTCCCTGGAGCAGGGGAGATTTGGCTGCTTTTACGAACACATTTCCAAAATTGAACGAAAGCCCAGTAGAATGGTACAAGCAGGTAGAGAGGTTTGTTAAAATTTCAAAGGTACTGTGGGTTGATTTGAACACATTGTTTGACATTGTGGTTCCGGGAGATTTGTGGGTAGCATGCAAGATCAGTGTTGAATGGCCCACGGAGGAGCCAGAACGAGATGCACTCACAAATGGACTTTCACCAAGAGTAATGATAAAGTATGAGCAAGTGATTACGTGGTTAAAAACAAAGGTGCCACCACAAGACATAGATTGGGTGAAAATAGATAGAACTAGACAAGAACCGAAAGAGACAGTTCATGAATACTATGAGAGACTGTTACAGATATTCAAGCAGTGCAGTGGCCTGGATGTGATGGATCCAAAGGACATGGGACAGTTTGTGTCCAAGTTTGTTTTGGGACTGAGACCTGAGATCTGTCTCATGATACAACAACATTTGATTTGTTGGCATGCAAGGTACTGCAGTGATGAAATAGACTCTAAAACGAAAAAGCTCAAAGATAAACTGATGCTAGTCCAGATGCAACCGGGAGGACAGGGTCAGTCTGGAAGTGGAACATTGGGGAGAAGATCGGGCGGTCAGAAAAGGGACAGCGGGGAGGGTCAAAGGCCAAGGGTAGACCTGGCGACTCTGAAGAAAACTACTAGGTGTCATCAGTGTCACGAGATCGGGCACTGGAGGCGTGAGTGTCCCCATAACCCAGACAATCAAGTACAGGAGGATGAAGAGGAGAGTCAGGCTCCCCAAGTTCCGAGATCAACAGTAGTCAAGCTCAAGGCGGCAAAAGGGGGGACTTCCGCTCCTAGAGCTCCCGTTCCCCAGCCACCGAAGATCGGAGCAGGGAACAAGATATACCAACAGATGCCTCTTCTGATAGACGGAGGCGAGTACTATCCTTTTAACCCAGTGACAGGAAGGTGCCTGAGTGAAGGGGAAGATTGTACCTTAGGAGCAGTGCTGGAGATAGACCAGAGGGGACCCTTTGTAGAATCTGATGTAGCCGGACACTCCACTACCTTTCTGGTGGATACGGGTGCAACTCGTTCTACTGTACAGTCCGCAGTGGTTCCTAACTTGCCTCTTTCCGGACAAACTATCCAGGTTGTGGGAGTCGCAAATAGGAAGATGACAAATCCATTGACCGAGCCAGTTCCAGTAAGAATAGGAAACTTCAGGGACAACCATCAATTCGTGGTGTGTGATTCTAGTCCTGTGTGTCTGCTAGGAAGAGACCTATTATGCAAACTTAATTGTACCATCTATTGTACACCTAAAGAAGTGGAGTTAGAGACGAATGATGATGATGCTGCCTTTAAGGTTACAAACACACGGGTGTCCATAGAACTGTATCCTGCACTAACAGTGGAGGAACTCCCCTGGGATTTGAGAGAGACAGTCAGACAGGAAGTTTGGGACTTTACCGGAGAGGAGATTGGATTAGTCAAAGGTGTGGAGCCAGTTAAGATACAAGTGAGACCAAATGCAGAATTTCCAAAAACACCCCAGTACAAGCTGACTCCAGAAACAATTGCAGGAATAAAACCGGTGATTGAATCCATGATAAGACAGGGAATCCTAAAGGAAATAATGGGCAGTCCGTGTAACTCTCCGTTCATGGGCTTGCAGAAGCCTAGCGGGAAGTTCAGGATTGTGCAAGATTTACGAAAAGTGAACGACATTGTCGTTTCATGCTGTCCAGTGGTACCGAATCCATCAGTAATATTGTTTCAGATTCCAGCGCAGGCTGAGTGGTTCACAGTGATTGACTTATGCCAGGCATTTTTCTCAATACCGTTACATGAGGAGAGCCAATTTCTTTTCGCTTTTAAGCTGGAAAATCGCGTGTTGACATGGTGTCGTATTCCACAGGGGTATACAGAAAGCCCATCGATCTTTAATCAATTATTGAAAATAAATCTTGAAAGTCTAGTGCTGCCCCAGAACTCGGTTCTTGTACAGTACATAGACGACCTCCTTGTTGCGTCAGAGACAGAAGATGCCTGTAGAATAGACACCATCGCTTTGTTGAACCATCTGGCAGAGAATGGTCACAAGGTATCTCCCAGCAAACTACAATACTGTCTCCCAGAAGTACAGTATTTGGGACACAGAATAGAGAAGGGAATAAGGAAAGTGTCTCCAGACAGAATAGAGGCGATAATGAAAATGATGGTGCCTTCAACACAAAGAGAGGTTAGAATGATCCTGGGAATGGTTGGCTACTGTCGCCAGTGGATTGCTAATTTCTCACTAAAGGCGAAGCCCTTACAGAAACTGACGCTCAAGGACGTGAGTGATCCGGTACCATGGGACACAGACTGCATGATGGCTTTCCTTGAGTTGAGAGAGGACTTATGTCGTGCTCCGGCTCTGGGAATGCCTGATTACACCAAATTGTTTTCATTGTTCTGCTGCGAGCGAGAGGGTTGCGCGTTAGCAGTTTTGACCCAAGATCATGGAGGTGTCCGTAAAACAGTTGCTTATTTCTCAGCTACTTTAGACCCCGTAGCCGCAGCGTTGCCCGGATGTCTTAAATCCGTTGCTGCAACAGGTGTCAGCATTGAGAGATGTGAGAGTATTGTGATGGGACATCCATTGGTGGTACATGTTCCACATTCAGTAGAACTGTTAATGACCAGGACCAAAACACAGCACCTGACTAACAACAGGCTCTCACGCTACGAGCAGGTTATACTTGCTGCTGAGAATGTGACCCTAAAGAGGTGCTCAGTTTTGAACCCTGCTACACTGATGCCATTGCCAAATGTTTTAGATGATGATTGTGACGAAAATGACTGCCTCGAGGTGACTGAACTGTGCACCAAACCTAGACCAGACATTGTCGATGAGCCTTTGGAAGACCCTGATGAAATTCTCTTTGTAGATGGCTCATGTATAAGAGACAATGCTGGACAGTTAAGAGCGGCTTTTGCCATTTGCACGATTCATGGGATAATCGAAGCTGCCTGCTTAGAAGGAGTACACTCCGCTCAGGTGGCTGAGATAGTTGCGTTGACGCGTGCCTGTTTGGCAGCCAACAAGATTCGAGTCACCATATACACCTACAGCCGATATGGGTTTGGTGTGGTTCACGACTTCGGTCAGTTGTGGTCTCAAAGGGGTTACATGACATCATCAGGTTCCCCTATCAGGAATGGAGAATTTGTCAGGTTACTGCTGGAAGCTCTGCAGGGACCAGCAGAAATCGCTGTGGTGAAATGTACAGCACATAGCAAAGGTGCTGATTTTGTGTCCCTGGGAAACCGGTATGCGGATGAGGTTGCACGTTATTGTGCCGAGCAAGCTTACTCATTCACTGACCAGGTTATTGAGGGGATGCATAGAGGGACCGAGCTAAACATGATACTTGAAGTGGCGGATACCTGGGATGAATTGAGGAAGATGCAAGAGCAAGCGTCAGACTTCGAGAAAAGAGTGTGGGTGACTTCTGGCTGTACCAAGGGAGATCTGGATTTGTGGATTTCGGCAGATGGGAGAGCTGTGTTGCCGAATGAACTAGTGAGCCCGATGGCTCGACAGATACATGGTTCTGTGCATTTGGGAAGAGATGCAATGATACGAGTGTTCAGGCAGACTTGGTATAATCCCAAGTTCAGAACGGCTGCAGAAGCGGTGTGTCAGAGGTGTGTTACGTGTCAACAGATGAATGTTGGAAAGAGGACACCAGTCACGTTAAGTCATGTGGGGAGGTCTGGAGGGCCTTTCAACAGAATGCAACTGGATTTCATTGAGATGCCGAAGTGTAATAGCCTCAGATATGTCCTGGTAATTGTATGTGTGTTCTCCAGATGAGTTGAGGCATATCCCACTCGTAGGTGTGATACACTCACAGTAGCCAAATTATTGTTGAGGGAATTAGTGCCTAGATTCGGGGTCCCGACCTCTTTGGAATCGGACAGAGGGACACATTTTAACAGTGAAGTTGTGAAGATGCTCTGCTCTGCACTGAACATTGACCAGAGACTGCATTGTAGCTATTGGCCAGAGGCTTCTGGCATAGTGGAGCAAACAAATGGAACACTCAAAGCACGAATGGCGAAAGTGTGTTCATCCACGTCCCTGAAATGGCCAGATGCTTTACCGTTGGTGTTAATGAGCATGCGTAGTACACCAGACAGGAGAACAGGAGTTTCACCTCATGAGGTGCTGATGGGAAGAGCTATGAGTTTGCCGTCCGTCCCCTCAGCAGCCTTGCTAAATATCACAGATGATCTGATTCTTGACTACTGCAAAGGACTATCTGACGTCATCCATTCTGTGTTTCTTCAGGTGCAGACGGCTGAAATCCCGACTTCTAGAGACCTTTGTCATGACCTATGTCCCGGAGACTGGGTTCTAGTGCGGAAGCACGTGAGGAAGAGCTGCTTGGACGTCCGCTGGCGAGGGCCGTTCCAAGTCATCCTGGTGACGAACACTGCTGTGAAGTGCGGTGGATTGCCAAATTGGATACATGCCTCTCACACCCGAAGAGTCCCAGCGCCCCTGGAAGAAACAGCTCCTCTCGTTGAAGAAAATCCAGCAGTGGAGGAAGATCCACTAGAGGGGACAAGTCAAGCTGTGGGGGCGTCTGAAGAGGCTGGTAACTAATCCGACCGAGCTGAGGGAGATCACAACGGCAGTGACACAGAATCCGCCTCAGAGGAAGGAAGCTGCTGTGAAGGTGATCTAGACCCTGAAAGAGCTGAAGGCAGTGATGAGCAAGTTGTGCCGTCAAGAAGCAGAGGAGTGAATCGCACAGAGGCAAGTTGGCCTGAAAGGCGGAAGAGGCTGAACGTGAGGCTGACCTCTGAAAGAGAACTTGCACCTGTATCTGAAGAATCAGACCCGGAAGGAGAAAGCAAGGAGTCAGAGGAAAAGGGTCCGAGAAGATCAAGGAGGGTGAGAGTACCTTGCCGAAAATACGCTACTCCGCAGTGGCCCTACCCTTTGACAAATGCCAGGTGTGCTGAGATCCGGGAGGGTGAGGTCGGTGCTTGTGACCGATACGACTCCTAATGTTAAGTTGGAAGTGATATTGTTGGTACCTGGACTGGAAATCGAAGGTTTACTGACAATCACTGTTCCTAACCCCCCTCTCCTAAGCAAGATAAATGACTTGATCCTAAATAGACTGGTTTTTCCTACATTTGGCCCTGAAATACCTGCCTATGAATCAATAGTCCTTCACATGGAACTCTTGGATTACGTACTCTGTGCACTTGGAGAAAATCTTATCATTGATGCGCAGTAAAGACTTTGTAAATAGCTGCTAAAGTTACTTAGAGCCGAGTGGAAGAAGAAGAAATTTAGGGACATCCCTTAGAGGACGGAGAAGGGTTAGGGTCACCTGAATACGAAATGGAAGACTAAGATCTGAAAGGGGATCTCTGCTTCTAGGTGTGGTTCGAGAAATTCATAAAGCCAAGCTGAGACGTTGTGTTGCTGCTAGAATCGAATCATACTGTCTGAGACCATGGAGGCTGGGAACCCGACTCGTAGGGCAAAATGTATGAAAGGTACACTAATAGGGCTAGTGATTTTCTTTATATTTGTAGTAGTTTTAGTTTCTTATTTAGCACCACAAGAGCAGGAAGCGGAGGTCAAGGGAACACCTACACCTACCACTCCTAGCCAGAAAGAGGTAAACATAGGAGCTGAGAAAGCTTTGCTAGCAGAAGAAAGCCGTAGATTACATGCTGATTTGTCCAAAGGAAACTTTGGAAAGAATGAGTATGCCAAGTTGTTGTATGAGTACATTGATGCGATGGATGCGAAGGATTGTTATGTGTGTATGCAATTGCCAGCTTCAGTAGACGAGGGTATTAGATACCATCACCTGCCGTTGACATATGGAATTTCATGTAGTTTGCTGCTTAGCATATTTTATGGGCGGAGTCATTTTGAATATTTCTTTTCAAATTATGATGCTGTGCTACCGGAAGTCCCAAATTATAAGCATCTGAACAAGTGGGACTATTACAAATCAGAGGATAGACTTAGATACTTTTTCATTCCAACACGAGCAATAGACACCTCATACGCACACCGACACAACTTAACCTGCTCATTGACAGAGGTAGAGAAGAAGTTCGTAGAACAGGTTGAAGATAGATATCAAAAACAAAAGCAGTTACAGACGTCAGGTCAGGGCAAAGTAGATTGGACGGATGAGGAGCTTGGACATAAGTCAAAGGGAAGCTATGGTCCGATAGCTTTGGATGTGGTGCAGAAAGGGAAGTTGTGTTTGCATAGGCCAAAGACGTATTACGAAAATGTGTATGTGGGCGAGACAACTTGTGAACACACTTTCAAGATTGAATATTACACCAAGGATTTCCTGAAGAGCGTGGTGCAAGTGATCCCTACGGTGTACTTTGTTTGTGGGAAAAATGCGTACGTGAGGTTGCCGGATAAGTGGTATGGGACATGTTCCCTGGCGATTATCTTTCCTAAGATATATCCCACTGAGGATTTTGCTCAGGTGGAGGGTGGCAAATTGACAAGGGTAAAGAGAGGAGAAAGTGCTGGTGCAATAGTGGGAGATGTGTTTGGAGCTGCAATACCAATGTTGGGAGTGATTTTAAATGACGTAAAGATACGGGGATTAGCAACAGTGGTGGATGAGCTATCAATGAGTACGGCAAAATCACTGGTGTTGATTCATGGTGAGATGTTGTCGATAAGGGCGATGGTTTTACAGAACCGTCTTGCCTTAGACGTTCTTTTAGCGAAAGAGGGCGGAGTCTGTAAACTTTTAAAGGTTCAGGAATGTTGCACGTATATTCCGGACAATTCCAAGGATCTGAAGAAATATATACGCAACATTACTGCAATTCACTATGAAATTAACGATTTGACACAAGAGAATATATGGGAAAAGGTTGGCAAGGGGTTTGGAAGTGTTGGAAATTGGTTTGCTAACCTGGGAAGGGGTTTTCTTGGATACGTGCTAGAACCCCTTATCATCAGTGTCATGCGTGATTGGATTGTGGGGTTTGTTGAGATTGTACAAATGGTATAGATCAAATAGACTGGCAAGGTCGATGAGGGTACAAGAGCAGAGAATGGAAGACTTGCAGGACAATCAATATCGAAGTTTAAGGGCATTAGAAATGCTCAGGCGAGGGAACGTCGCAACAAGTGCTGTGTAGCTCGGTCCCTACCCTAAGGAATGTGGGTTGGTGGTGATGACACAGGTCATCAAAGGGGGGACTGAGAGAGCGCAAAACTGTGTTAGAAATTGTAGGGGTGCACCATATTCACGAGTAATCAGCACCCACATATATAGAGGATTATAATCATGTTTAAATGTGACACAGAGCTATGAACCCATGTGCCAGAATTTACATAGCTGTAACGTAAAGTGTTTTTTGAAATACTAATGTCATGTTAACTTAGGAATGTATTCGTAGTGTAATACTAATTCAGTTAAAGGATGCTCAAATAGGGATTGATGTATTTAAATGCATGTTTAGAGATTTACTATTGTATCCATGTAACGACATAGAAGTGCTTTAGTTAAAGAATGTATTCCTTTTTCTATAATGATGTAGGCTTAATGAACGAGACTGTTTGCCAATGTTAGAGGGTGACATCTCGAAACGTGCAGAGGCCCAGGTGGGGAGAGAGGATTGTGTAGGCCGAACTAAGAATGTTTCTTTTAACATTAAATCATGGAAATGTCTTTCCTAGAAGGTTGCTTTAGAGAATTAATTGCAAGTAGCATGGTACTGTGATTTGATTTATGTGCGTTCCTTTGCAGGTGCAAGGTTAACCAAAGACAGTAGAGAAGGGCCCATTGTATGTGAGCAGTAGGATGGTAGTCCCATGGAGGAGTGGCTGTGGAATTTTAGGGAAGCAACTTCAAGAGGAGACGACTTTGGGACCCAAGGCCGTTTTGCAACGAACAAGGATGAAGATGTCGTAATGAAGTTACTTTGAAAATTAATACTTTGAGAGGGGCGTCCCTTGGGGCGTGTCGTCCATATTGTGGGATTTGTATTAGGGACAGCACCCCGGGAGAAGGGCAGAGCAGATGCGCACGAGGGCGAAGAAAGATGCTGGGTAGGCAGAGAGCTTTGCTATGCAAGATGAGTCCATAGGCCAAGTCCGAACTAAGTGAGTGAACTTCTTTGGAAGTCACCACGACTGACACCTTTGTTAGGAGGGAACTCTGTTAAGTAGGATGTCACTTAGTATAGTGTAGGGACAGATTAATCTGGATGTATTTCTTCTTTTCTTCGATGCCTACCAAGACCCAGATTATTGCAATTCTTGCAAGTCTAGTGGTTTTGGAAATTATACTTGTGTTGTTCCTTAGTCGACTGCGACTTTTCCGTAGGATCATGTTTGTATTAGTGCCCGTATATCTCCTGAACCTTTTACTGAGGTGTTTATATACACAACTGCTTTTGGCTTTATAATACATTTTCAAACTTGACTTTTTGTCAGTGGTTCTTTGGGGAAGGACATGGAAGTAATTCGAATTGATATGTTGAAAAAGATTACCTTCTACACTCTATGACAGGTAAAAAGGTCTAGTCGACCTGTGGCGGGATTTCAGAGTTCTGATTCTGATTCTAGAGTGAAAATCCCACCTTTCCAAGTGCATACCACCAAATCAATTTACACAAGGATTCAAAGCACTTGACAGCTTTTATCACACCCTACGATACATTTCAGTTCACACGCCTCCCTTTTGGCCTCAATTCTGCGGCCAGTGTCTTCCAGAGAATGGTGTCCAATATTTTTGAGAGGGTGGGTAATACTGATATATTGGTTTATGGACAGTCAGTTGAACAACACAACACCACTCTTAAGATAGTCTTAGACAGACTGTCTTCAGCTGGTCTCACCCACTGTAGAGAAAAGTGTAAGTTTTTAGTCAACCAAATCGACTACTTAGGCTACACCATCAGTTCTTTGGGGGTGAAATCGAAAAGGCATTTATGTCAAGCTATTCATTCAGCACCTCAGCCTAAAGACAAAGACCAATTACGTTATTTTATGGGTCTCATTGAGTATTACTCAAAATTTGTTAAAACTTTTTCAGACAAAACATCATGCATGAGATTGTTACTTAAACATGGGGTGAGCTTTTCATGGAGTGTTCAACATCAGGAATGTTTTGAAAATATCAAAAAAGAAAATTGTAATGCTAAAGTTTTATCACCTTTTGATGTACATAACAAATATGTTCTTACAGTGGATGCAAGTGATACTGGTCTTGGAGCTATGCTTTTCCAAATCAAAGGTGGGTCTGAATATACAGTTGCCTTTGCGTCTAGGATTCCAACTGATGCTGAAAAAAACTATTCAGTTATCGAAAGAGAAGCGTTGGCTGCTTCTTGGGGTGTAGAGTATTTCAGGACATATCTTTGAGGCATAAAGTTCCTTTTAAGAACAGACCATAAACCACTTCTCAAAATTCTTTCTCTTGGGGGCACTGGTAAAGGGTCAGCTAGACTTGTTAAACTTGCTTCAAAATTTCAAGAGTTCCAATATTCTATTGAATATATTCAGGGGTGGAAGAATGTAAAGGCTGACTGTCTTTCTAGAATGTTCCTAGATTGGCATACTATTCCCGACCCATTTGTTTCTGAAGGTGCTGATGACATTGCTGTTGCTTCTATAGAGGATGCTGTGTTTGTGGGTGAGGGTGCTTTTGAGGCTGGTGATTGGGAACGTGAAATGAACGCTGATCACACTCTTCAAGAAGTTATCAAACTTCTTAGACTTGGTTCCAGGAGGGAAAGTTCTGTCTCAATATCAGTCAGACCCGTTGACAAAGTTTTTGATGATCTTTCTATCATCAATAATAGCATTTTGGTCAAAGATGAAAAATTCATACCTCCATTTGGTCTCAGAAAAAAACTTTTAGCCTTAGCACATTAAGGGCATTTGGACCAGACTCTTACACAGCGTTGACTCAAGAACCTTTTCTGGTGGCCAGGAATGGATTCCCACATTGTGGAATGGGTGGAAAATTGTTCTATTTGCAGGGAAGGTGAGAAAAGACTCAAAGTGGGACCCAAATCTACGGATGCACATATACAAAACCCGGGTTCATCTTGGCACACCATTTGTCTGGATTTTATTGGTCCTAATGGTGAATTAAATGAAAAAAACCTTAATTGCTATTGTTGTGGTTGACATTTATTCTAATGGTTAGTTGTGGAGTTCACCAACGATGTTACCACTGAGAGTTCTTAGGTAATCTCTTAAGGATGAAGGTATTCCTTCAGTCATTATCACAGACAATGGCACACAGCGTATCTCCAAGGAGATGCAAACATGTCTAAAGAGTTGTGGTGTCTCTCACCATCGCAATTCATTGTACAACCCCCAGGGCAATGGAATATGTGAGAGAGCCAACAAAGTGGTCAACAGTATTATACAAATGGCCTCTGCTAATGGATCTATTGTGCGGAAAATGGTTAATGAGATGTTATGGGCCTATCGCACTACTCCCTTAGTTGATGGTCAGCTTTCTCCATTCCAATTTATGAGAGGGCGAGCTCCTGGTTTAAAATTGGTAGCAGCTTGGATGAAACATATTGTTACAAACTAAAGCTCCGTTCATACCTATTTCTACAAAGGTGTCATCTCCTTTCATGGTGGGTGACCTTGTCAAAATTAAGAGTGAGAGTGCAAAAAGGGTTGTCTAAATTCAAAGGGCCTTTCACTGTCAAGAAAGTACTTGATCATTGTGTGATTCTCAATAATGGTGAATGTTAGAACTTCAGGAGAGTGGCGTTATTCAAAAGAGGCATTGCAACTTCTGATAAGAATAAGGCCTCTTCTGCCCTCAGTACTAGTGGTTACCTTTTAGCTCATACACCTGTCGAGACTATTTCTTTAGTTCCAACAGGTGAAGCTCGTAAAGTGGGTAGTGGGGATGCTCCCATGTCTGAAAATTACTCTTTACAAACATCTAATTTACCTGCTGATGGTATGGTCAGTGATCGTGCTCCAAGGCATCGTAGACCATCAACCTATTTACAAGATTTTGTTTGCTAGAAATGTCTTTTCATGGTGATCTTCATCTGTTAAGATTGTTTTGTTTGTTTTTTGTATTTGTTTTTCTTGCTTAACAATAGAGAGGAAGAAGATGTGTAGTACATAAATATCCGCTCTAGTGTTTATTGAATGCTTTTACTTCATGCAGAATGTGCTTCACTCTTTTGTTCTATGTTTGCCTGTGATTTATGGGTTCTGTTCCACGGCAGTTACTGGTTGCCTCCGTGGTGGAGAGTCCGCTCTTGTCTCTTTTCTGGATCTTATTGAAGGACTTTCTAACTTCACCTGAATCCTGTATCTTCTATTTACAACAGTCTGTCAATCAACCCCTTGTAAGAAGAGGTCCTTCGCCCCAGATTAACGAGCAATATACTGCCAGAAGATCTTCCGACTGCTGTGATGCCACAGCATCTCCTTCTACACTGAAAACGAATGCAGAGCCAAGTATAGAAGAAGAGAAGCTACTGCGGATGTGTGTTTTCCTTTAGAGTGAACACTTACTCAGAGTATTTCACATAGAGGTAGGTTTTAGGGTTTTAGGTGGCTAGATGACATTTGAAGTTTGGTAGAAACGGTCACTTTATTTTCATTGTTTGCAACATGCATTAGTGCTGTTTTAATAATATTTTGTGTAGTTATTTTAGGTATGTAGTAATAAAAGGATGAGACTGTTGAAATAAATACTTTTAAAACATAAAATGTCTTATTCCTAGTGCATCCATTGTGTGTGATAGTGTAAAGAATGAAACTGGGGGTTTTCAAATAACCACTTCCTTTCTGGATCTCTGTTTAGGGAATATATAAGTATTGAGTGGGGTTGTGTGGGGCTACAAAAACAACAGCTTCTTCACATTCAAATGCTGGTGCATTGAACTAAGTTCACTTGTGACACCTGTGGATGTGAATGCAACCCTTGTAGTGCTAGGCCAGAGTCTTAGTTTATGCAAATGCAGGCTAAGATCTATCTGAAAATGGATTGTTTAGCTGTGTCTAAGCCTTGTTGGATATGGACCATAATTAGCAAACAACTGATTAGATTTTGAGTGTTGAAGGCCCTTATTACGAGTGTAGGTGCTAGTTATCGAACCTGATTAATAATAATACCATGGAGTACGTTATTAATCGGCTGTGATAAATAGCACCTATTAAGTTTGATGCAGTAAATACCATATACTTTTACCCTGTTAAATTTCAATAGGTTTGACCTGCCAAAATATAACGAAAGTTGAGGTATGTAATGCATCCAATAATTATTGGATGTGTTGAATAGTTACCAAGTCGTAATTCCAACCTGTGCGTAAACTGGGGTTTACGCATGGGTCGGAATACACTGAGCCACTCATAATTAGGCCCTAAGTCTTACCTAGGTAAAAACGGTGGGGCATATCTACAAGGAAGTGCTGCAGCGTGGCACCGCAAGCCATTTGGCTGCGCCACGCAGCTGCACTTCAGAAGCACAGGGATGCAAAGTATTTCCAAGAATATGTTGCATCTCTGTGCTTCTACCTGCGCTGGTGCACAAACTGCAGCCATGCGCTGGCGCAGGCACCCTTGCATCATGGTGCAAGGATGACTGCGTAGTGGGGAGATTATTTTTGTGCAGGAAGGGGCACCTTCATGCACAAAATCAATCACTACAGGCATTTTCTTCTTTCAATGTGTGCTGTAGAATGCAGCAGGCATGGAAAGAGGAAAAAACAAGGAGAAATAAAATCATTTTTCCTCGTTGCGCCTCGCTACACCACCTCTAGTGTGGCATAGCATTCAAACGCATCTCTGGATTCACGTTTTCTCGTAAATCTGGAGATGTGTCTTGTTCCATGGGTGTTGCGTGGGATCACCCACAGCAACACCCATGGAACGCGCCTTCAATGCAAAGCGCTGCATGTGAAGGGGCTGTATTACAAGGAGAGGTAAAGTCACGCAGGGTGGCTTTTCCTCTCCTTGTAAATATGGAGGAGCCCCCTGCGCCACCAGTACGTCACCAAAAGTGATGTACTGGTGGCGCAGGGGGCTTGTAAATCTGCCCCAGAGTATACTCCTAATATCCAGAGAATTTAGGGAACTTTCTGCTGGTGTGCATGAATTGGAAAAATACAGAGATAAAGGTATTGACTGATTCAGACTAAACACAGAAACTACTTTGGTTAGGAAGGTTGGATATGTCCTTGTGACTACTCTGTATGCATGAAAAATGGTGTATGATTCTACTGCTGATGTAGCCTGTAGCATTGTGCATTGATTCAAAAGGACACATTAGTCTGGATAAATTCAAATTGAGTTCCCAAAGTGGCAATGTTTTTCTTTTAGAAGGAAACACTTTTTGAGACCTTCAAAAAATCTTTTATCACAGGCTATTTGAAAAAAGAAAACTGTTATGGAGATTTATTATAAGCTGGGATGAACGCTAAATGCACTATACGGGCAGGTGGATAGAAGGGAGATAGAAGATAAATGGAATTATGACATTCTCCTGGCATGAGATCGGATCATGATTCATGACCATTACTAATGCACCATATGCAGAATCTGTTTCACTTTATTGCATAGCAGGTCCTTTTTGAAGTGGTTTTCCCTTCTTTCAGACTCTCCATACAAGCGGGAGAAAGATTCATATGTCTGTATTGTCTGACCTCAGGAGCCATTCTGCAAATGCAAAGATGTTATATTTTGGCTATTTTATGTTTGCCACTTATATCTGATGAGCAGGTTCTGTTTGTGCAGCAGTCTCTTGTGAGGAGTGATTGACATTTGGAGGTGATCTGCATACCATAACTGTCTCACCCATCAGAAGCGATTATAATTCTTATGGACTGAGTCTTTTACAACTTCAAAAGCACTTTTGGAATGAGTAGCTTTGGTGAAAAAGCGTAGAGAAATCTCCTTGAACAGGTTATTAAAAGGGCATTCTCCAGAGATCTCAGGTTGAGAACCCAGGATGCAAAGTCTTAGCATTCTTTATTTTGAGCTGTCACACATAGAACTAGAGCAGGTGGTACCCCACAATAAAATGTCTTGAACAGCTGCATAGTCTTAAACCTATTCATGGTTGTTTTCGTAAAACTGACTACAGAAGTCTGCATGCTGGTTTTGCATTCCTGGAATGTTTACTGCCTGCAAGGTCAGACCTCCTGCTAACGTCCAGTGATAAACTACCTGTGCTTCCAATGAAGGAATCCTTGATCTTGTGCCTCCCAGCTTGTTCAGAGAGTACATGGCAGTGGTATTGTCCATCTGGATGAGGATGTTGTCTGATCGTATTGAAGGAAGAAATTCTTTTAGGGATAGGTGGACTGCACATAATTCCAGATAACTTATGTCACATGTTCTTTCTTTTTCTGTCAATTGATCCTGTACAGGCAAGTTCCCTAGATGAGCTCCACACCTTATCAGAGATGCACCGTCTGCACCATCAGAGAATGTCTTGGTGAGAAGGTTAGGTACAACTTGTCTTCCCAACTATTCTGTCTCTGAGACCACTGATCCTCGAGTCATAGCTGTAATGGCTGGATATGCAACCCTGCATTTGGGGTAGGAGAGATGCAGGAAGCCATGGAGCAGCCCAGAGTCAATGATATTTGACGAGCTGTAGAGAAATAGTTGTTTAGCAATAGATGACATTTGTTTTTGATTGAAAACAATCTTTCCTCTGAAGGAACACTTTTGTTTTGATGTGGTCTATTGTGGTTCGTGGATAAGTTTGGCTTGCACTGCTGTCCCTCTTGATTCTTGCATGTTTTGTCTGGAGATCTAGTCTTAAGCGAGGAAAGACAGCTACTCGAAAATCTTGCAATAGCTTAAAGCGATTGTGAGATTTATGAAGGTAATCATTTAAATAGTGGCATCTGAATATTTCTTGTTTTCCCCAGGTGTGCTTCCAAAACTGCATACACTTTGACAATGTAGATGGGTCTGAATTCAGCCTAAATGGTAGGAAAGAGTATTAAAAGTGTAGATTGGTTACTAGAAACCTCAAATACTTACTGTGGTTATTTCGCTATATTACTTGACCCTTTTGTTTGGATGGAACCAGTTCTATTGCCCTTTCTTTTTGTAGCAGATGTGAGGTTTCCTTTCTTAACCTCTTGGCTGCTAATGACAAGGGTAACTCGTCATGGACTTTCCATTGATTTCAATGGAAATTATATGAGATTAATAATAATGCCTTAGCAGTAAAGGGGTTAAGAGTATAAGTGACAAAATATCTCCTCCCAGTGGAGTGGCGAATGGAGGGGTAATAGGTTGTCAATTCCTGTTTTTGGAAAAGAGCCATCCTTCAGAAGAAAACTGTCTTCAAGTGATTTTCTTTTGCTTTGACGTTTTCATGTTGCAAGGATATCTTTATCCTTGCTGTTGGTGATTTTGGGGTTGATACGGCCAGTGAGGGATGGAACCCCATGCGAGGAATAGCTGCTGACTTTTGGCTTATGCTGTTGTTTGAAAACGTATTTTCTTCAAGTCCATCAACTTTCAGGGACTCCAACTCTTTTTTAATTCAAATCATTCAAATCATTTCTTTTTCTATTTACAGACAAATAGCTTGATAGCAGAGAAAGGAAGACTGATCTCTTTTAGCTGTGCATCTAGTTTCAGGGTGGTCAATCTTAACCAGCATGATCTTTGGAGTGATACCCCCTGGCAATAGCCTGTACGAGCTAATTGTGTTCCATCAGCAGCTGCACTAATAACTTGATTAGAAACTAGTGAGGCTTCATTGTCCATCTCCTTGAAATCTTGCGGACTATGTTTAGGAAGAGATTCTAATACAAATCTTCATACCTTCTCATATTTCTCTGTGATAGCAGCCCAGAAGAGCTGTAGCACTCTTATTTGTAATGCCTTTGCCGCAGTGTTGCACATCTTCCTACCAGTAATGACTATGTTACTTAACTTTAGTAATGCCTTTAGTAGAAATTCTATCTAGCCGCAGATTTCTTAACTTAGAATTATTCCCAGACTAAACACCTCTCCAGATACTGACATGTTTTCTCCTCCTATTATGGCTAGGGGAGAGTTAGCTTTGTTTGCTATGGTGGGGAGAAGGGCAGCCAAGGTCCTGGACCAAAGTCTGCCCTCTGTGGTAGTCAAGACTAACATTTATAATCTAGACAGAGTTGCTGTGTTCTTCGTGTCTCTGTGCTCCTGATCTGGAAAGTCGTGAAAAGAAACTGACAGTGTACTGGGGTGGCATCTATTAAGGCACCACGCATCGTCACTTCAGGCACCTACGACGCCACCTACCAGCGCGCATGGGTACTGTAAACAAAAACATTCCGGATCCCGTCTGACGCTTGGGGATAACTCCAAGACTAGGAATCAACGTCTAGAAGTATCTATCAGATATCAAAAGTTTTACTCTCTTGCTCTTGAAGCCGTTTTTTAAGGTGCCGATGCATCATGTTTTTTGATTGAGTGACCACTTTGAAAGTTGTCAGTGTAAATAACTTATCTCCCATGATTCCTAGAAGACCTGGGACCATGGGAAGTAACTGTCTTCGAGACCCACTTGGTTGAAAAGTATAAAGTATGACCGAGACAAATGTTTGAGATGCTTCAAGAGGATTGTTCAGTTTATTTGCTCCTGTCATCAATATATTGTGAAAAGCTGTGATGTATTTACTGGTGAGACTCTCGCTGAAAGAGCAGGAGAAGCCAGAGTGTAGGACGAAAATAATCTGTCACTAGATGTTGATGGCGATTTAGATCTTGTGGATGACCTTCTACATTTCTCAGGAGTATGTTGACTCATTTATTTATTTATTTTTGACATTTGTACAGCGCTCTGTTACCCGTGGGTGTCCTAGCGCTAAGTGTCACTCCTGAGGAAAGGTCGGGTCCGGGATTAGTTAGTGAACAGCCAGGTCTTCAATCCTCTTCTGAAGGCCATGAGGTCAGTCATCTTCCTGAGAGCAAGGGACAGGACGTTCCAGGCCTTGGTTGTGCCTAGTACAAAGCTTCTTCCTCCCCAGTGCACTCTCCTAATGCGAGGCACTGCAATCAACCCCAAATTGGCTGATCTAAGGTGTCTAGTCAGGCAATACCAATAAAAGTACTGCCGGAAGAATGATGGCCCCAGGCCCCGTAAGGCCTTAAATACTAGGCATAGTGCTTTAAACACAATCCTTTTTCGCATCGGGAGCCAATGGAGTTTGACTAACTCCTGGGACACCGGGGCATATTTTGGAATGCCCAGAATGAGCCGGGCTGCAGTGTTTTGCAGCACATGCAGTTTGTTCAATATCCCCTGTTGGGCACTAAGAAACAGACTATTACAATAATCCAGCCGTGCCAAAACCAGGGTAGTGACCACTGTTTTTCTGTTACTACCTGGAATAAATGGCAAGATCTTGCGGATGGATTTAAGCAAAAAAGCAATAGAGGAGGACAGAGCATTAACTTGTGGTCGAAAGGTAAGTTGATCATGGTGGCAAAATGGCAAGGTTGCTATGTCCTGAAGTGGCTGCGATGCAGGAGTAATAGGAGGAACAGGTTTGCTACCCAGCAGTGACATAGATGTCTGTCTTAGCACCATTTTTGGTTTTGGTGTAAGAAGAGGTAATTATGGAGTAGTATATGGATGAGGTAATAGAGGGGTCACTGGAGTTTCCAATGAGTCCTCCAACATGATTACCCAAAAATGGAGCTCCAGGATGACATAGAGTGTCTTCTTCAGAAAGTCTTAGTCTCTTTTTTGGTCTAGGCGTAAATGAAGAGGAATATCTGGGAGTTTCTCATTTTGGAGAATGTAGAGACTACTTTGAATGAATAGACGGTGGAGAAGAGGCAGAATAAATCGTGGAATTCATTTCATTAACTTTGATGGTCTCAGTGTCGAATGGTGTTCTCTTGGGATCACTGACAGAATATCAACAATCAAAATATCGACTAACAGAATATAGAATTTCTATTTACAAACAGGTAAGTACAAAAATATTGAATCCTAAATATCGTTGTAAATAATATAGTTTGCTAAAATATCGAGTTTTTGAAATCTCCTAAAATTAATGTAAAATAATGAAATAATAACTATAATTAAGTAAAATATACTTAAAAATACTTAAACAAAATTAATAAATAATAAATGTAAATAAAAAAAGCATGCATTTTTCCCATTACATATATATTAACTTAATAATATTACAAAGTAATTAATATATTTGTAATAATTAAATGTTAAAAACATAATGTTAAATATAATTACATATATATAAATAAAACTATATTATAAATATGAAAATACATTATATATAACTTAAAACATAAAAAATATTTTTTTTTAAATTATATTTTACACTACATAAAATATAACAATACTAAAAAATTGCATAGCGTAAAAGATAACATTTCTATTCCCACTCCAAAAAGTGGTACCGTAGGGAAAATGTTGGATTGCGAGTAAAGAAAAATGACTATTCCCACTCCAGCGAGTGGAATAGTAGGGAAAGCGTTGGATAGCGGGAGGGTACAATTTACTATTCCCACTCCAGTGAGTGCAACAGTAGGGAAAGCATTGGATAGCGGGAGGGTAAAAATTACTATTCCCACTCCAGTGAGTGCAACAGTAGGGAAAGCGTAGGATAGCAGGAGGGTAGAAATTACTATTCCCACTCCAGTGAGTGCAACAGTAGGGAAAGTGTTGGATAGGGGGAGAGTAAAAATCACTATTCCCACTCCAGTGAGTGCAACAGTAGGGAGAATGGTGGATAGCAGGAAGGTAAAAATTACTATATTTCTCCAGCGAGTGCAACAGAAGGGAAAGCATTGGATAGCGGGAGGGTAAAAATTACTATTCCCACTCCAGTGAGTGCAACAGTAGGGAAAGCGTTGGATAGCGGGAGGGTAAACATGGCTATTCCCACTTCAGGGAGTGCAACAGTAGGGAAAGTGTTGGATAGCGGGAGGGTAAAAATTACTATTCCCACTCCAGGGTGTGCAACAGTAGGGAAAGCGTTGGATAGCGGGAGGGTACAATTTACTATTCCCACTCCAGTGAGTGCAACAGTAGGAAAAGCATTGGATAGCAGGAGGGTAAAAATTACTATTCCCACTCCAGTGAGTGCAACAGTAGGGAAAGCGTAGGATAGCAGGAGGGTAAAAATTACTATTCCCACTCCAGTGAGTGCAACAGTTGGGAAAGCGTTGGATAGCGGGAGGGTAAAAATGACTATTCCCACTCCAGGGAGTGCAACCGTAGGGAAAGTGTTGTATAGCGGGAGGGTAAAAATTACTATTCCCACTCCACAGAGTGCAACAGTAGGGAAAGCGTTGGATAGCGAGAGGGTAAAAATTACTATTCCCACTCCAGTGAGTGCAACAGTAGGGAAAGCGCTGGATAGCGGGAGGGTAACAATTACTATACGCACTCCAGTGAGTGCAACAGTAGGGAAAGCGTTGGATAGCGGGAGGGTAAAAATTACTATTCCCACTCCAGTGGGTGCAACAGTAGGGAAAGCGTAGGATAGCAGGAGGGTAAAAATTACTATTCTCACTCCAGTGAGTGCAACAGTAGGGAGAACGGTGGATAGCAGGAAGGTAAAAATGACTATATTTCTCCAGCGAGTGCAACAGAAGGGAAAGCGTTGGATAGCGGGAGGGTAAAAATGACTATTCCCACTTCAGGGAGTGCAACAGTAGGGAAAGTGTTGGATAGCGGGAGGGCAAAAATGACTATTCCCACTCCAGGAGTGCAACATTAGGGAAAGCGTTGGATAGAGGTAGGGTAAAAATTACTATTCTCACTCCAGTGAGTGGAATAGTAGGGAAAGCGTTGGATAGCGGGAGGGTACAATTTACTATTCCCACTCCAGTGAGTGCAACAGTAGGAAAAGCATTGGATAGCGGGAGGGTAAAAATTACTATTCCCACTCCAGTGAGTGCAACAGTAGGGAAAGCATAGGATAGCAGGAGGGTAAAAATGACTATTCCCACTCCAGTGAGTGCAACAGTAGTGAAAGTGTTGGATAGAGGGAGAGTAAAAATGACTATTCCCACTCCAGTGAGTGCAACAGTAGGGAGAACAGTGGATAGCAGGAAGGTAAAAATTACTATTCCCACTCCAGTGAGTGCAACAGAAGGGAAAGCATTGGATAGCGGGAGGGTAAAAATTACTATTCCCACTCCAGTGAGTGCAACAGTAGGGAAAGCGTTGGATAGCGGGAGGGTAAAAATTACTATTCCCACTCCAGGGAGTGCAACAGTAGGGAAAGTGTTGGATAGCGGGAGGGTAAAAATTACTATTCCCACTCCACAGAGTGCAACAGTAGGGAAAGCGTTGGATAGCGGGAGGGTAAAAATTACTATTCCCACTCCAGTGAGTGGAACAGTAGGGAAAGCGTTGGATAGCGGGAGGGTAACAATTACTATTCGCACTCCAGTGAGTGCAACAGTAGGGAAAGCGTTGGATAGCGGGAGGCCAAAAATTACTATTCCCACTCCAGGGAGTGCAACAGTAGGGAAAGCGTTGGATAGCGGGAGGGTAAAAATGACTATTCCCACTCAAGTGAGTGCAACAGTAGGGAAAGCGTTGGATAGCGGAAGGGTAAAAATTACTATTCCCACTCCAGTGAGTGCAACAGTAAGGAAAGTGTTGCATAGCGTAGGGGAATAATTTAATATACCAACTCCTGAAATATAATTAATATTAATTAACAATTAATTATTTTGTTCAAATATATTTATCTCCCACCATTTTCCCTATAAACACCACCTACAATATTGTAACATATTATTACATTAACATCATTAATTAACAATTAACTAATTAATAAATTACAATTAAGAATATAATTAATTAACACACTTACAAATTAATTTTTAATAATTAATATCAACATAATTAGTAATTAATACAAAATATTACACACTTAAAATAAATACCAATTATTATTAATCAATTTATAATTAATTATTAATACATTAATTACCTTAATTAACAATATATATTATTAAATATTAAATTATTAAGTGATACAATAATAAATTAATGTATTTCAATTAAATTACTTCCCACCCTATTCCCCTATAAACCCACAATCTGCTACAGAATTAAATTACGCAAAAATGTTTTAACATATAATTCATTACTTCTAAATAATGCTAAAAATATATATTATAATTAAATTACATCCCACCTTATTGCCCTATAAACCCACAACCCGCTACGGAATTAAATTACACAAAAAATATTTAACATAAAATTCATTACTTTTAAAAAATTCAAACATACATTACAAAAAATACATACTTTTAACACATATACTAACACTTAAAACACAAAAAAATTAATCGATATTACTAACTTCGATATTGTCGAATTCGATATTTCTTACCTGCATTTCGATATTCTGCACCACTATTTTTTTCAAGTGGATATTCTGTCCATTCGATATCAAAAACTCGATATTCTGTCCAGTGATATTTTTTTTCTCGATATTGTGACTAGTTACCGGTCTCTTGCTATCGATGAAGCCCCTGGTGGCAATACATATCTCGTCAATGTTGACAGTGATGCTCTCAATGTTGCCAAGTGCTTTTTCAATGTCATTGAAGGTACTGTTGGCGATCTGTGTCGCTTCAACGCAGTGCGGCCAATGCAGGTAAGAGCAGTGGGGTGGTGGAGCCGGGTTGGGGTGGGGGTTCAACAGAGGACCACGAGGGAAAATTAAATAAATAATGACTTTTCCCACGTCGTCATCTGTCGAAATCCCCCCCACTCGGCCCCACTGCTTTTAGCTGCTGCTTTAACGTCGATCTCAGCAATGAAGTTGTCGAGGAAGAGTCTATCGAGGGTTTTGACATTAATAGCTCCACTGAACTGCGCCTCGCCAATGATAAACCTTCTCTCAATGGTGAACATGTTAGCACAGATGCTTTTCATGCCGACATCTTTGACGTTGTACAAGAATGTCATCTTATGTGGTGGTAATGAAACATCCTGCCATCATTTTTCCTTTTCGAGATGTAGGATTCTTGGGAGGGTGGATGGGTGATTTCTCAGCTCTTTCCTTCCTTGTCTTTTGCCATCATTTACTCATGCTTCCCCCAGAGTCTGGTACCTTGTCCTCTTAGACATGTTATGGCAAAATTTGCATTCCATGGTTGAATGTGAAGAAGGTACACACACCACAGAGAGACCATGTGGGTCTAAAGTCACCTTTTTTCTGCCATAGCAAAGACACTTCATGAATAGTGAACACGAACAGTGAAGGCATTTTGACAGTAAAATATCAAATCTTCAGAGAAAAACAAGATTACTTGAGGATGAGATGTGTAAAGATAAAAAAAACGAATTCCGATTCAAAAGCTTCCGAGAAATCAGGTTTGAAACCTCGATGTGTTCCAGGATCCTTATTGCACATGATGGAAAAAAACAACTTTCTGCGAAAGGCAATAGCCAGTGACATGAAACATGTGTAGTGGATGCTCCTGGAGTCATAAAGGCACAGCAGCCTTTTCTTCACAGCTTTATAATATAAGCCTATCATGCTACATTTTTAATCACACACTGTTAGACAATCTTACAGTTTTTCATTTCAAATACTACACTGAAGTTTTAAAATGGCATTTGAGCATCTACAGTCTACATTTCGGAAAACAGTTTGTGGTTTATTCAAAAGGAGCTATTGCTGAATTAATGGCTCTTTATTGCAGCCAATGTCATGATACATTTACCCCACCATTCACAAGCTGGTGCTAACAGCCTACAGCACCAGTTTTCCCACGATAGCAGCCGCAAAAAACATCGCCACAAAGGACCCCTGCAACTATCGCCAATGAGATGCAGAGTAGGCGTTCCCGTGCCAAACGCCGCAAAAACACCATACAACAACATTCATAATGACCAGACAGACCCGCAAAAAAACACAAAACACGCGATAAGCCACCCTAGCAGCAGGGAATATACACCTTCTCTGTCAACGGGGTGGCTGACTACCTGTCCCTGGTCCCTTCCGACACCCCGGTGTTGGCAGGTGATCACATCTCTATCCTCATGTTTGCTGACGACACCTTAATTATCTCCAAGACGCCCAGTGGCCTCCAAAGAGCCATTGACCCGTTTGAAGATTTCTGCCGTATTCGGGGTCTTGAAATCAGCACGGCGAAAACTAAGTTCATGTCTTTCAATTAACACCGATCTTTCCGGGGCAAAATCTACATGAATAAAGCCGCGTTGGAACAGGTCAATGCTTTCACCTATTTGGGTGTAACTTTGCAGAAGGACATGGGTTGGAAAAACCAACTTGATTTGACTGTCCTAAAGCATAGGCAGCAAGCGGGGGCTCTTATAGCCAAATTTAAATCCTCCTATACGAAGCCAATTAGCCCGGTGATGGAGATTTATGGGCTTAAGGTACTAAGCTCCGCACTTTACGGAGCTGAGTTATGGGGCTTCTCGAACCTACACCATCTAACTGCTGCTGAGAATTCCTTCTTACGCCAGGTTACCGGAGTCCAGCGGAGTACTCCGTTGCAGCCGCTCCTGCTAGACTTAGGTAGGAAAGCAGCAGAAGATCTTGCGAAACTTCGCCCATTATTATATTGGCGAAGATTGTGGTGTACGGACGAACTAGCGCATTATGCTAAAGGTCTCAAAGATATATTGGAAGCAGATACTTTTCATAAGATAACCTGGTTGAAGGAGTTTAGATTTCTCCTAACGAGGTTGGGTATGTGTGAACTATGGAATGACCCTACCAAAGCTGACTTTCCCTCAATAAAGATTTAGAGGGACAGGTATTGGGAAATGGTCATGGTATCAGTTTGTTCCAAAGGATTCTCGAAGCACCTAACTGGGCGTTTCTTGGAACTTAAATCCTGGCCGGCCTTAGAAAAATATTGGGATGCAATCTCGAAACCCCATGACCGAAAATTGTACTTTCAGCTAAGGGTAGGAGCATTACCCATAAAGGTCTTTACAAGCAAGTGGGCAGGATCTTCTAACAAAGCATGCCCATGGTGTCCAGAAAAACAGGAAACGACAATCACTTATTGTTCTTTTGCCCTTCACACGCTATACCCCGTCGTGTGTGGGTTATTCCTAATTGTAAATTATTGGGCTTTAGAAAGCATGACGATGCACTTAGAGTCCTATGCTCGGACCCAGCTCTTCCGATTGCCATTGCTATGGCTAAGTTTTTAGGTTGGGCTTGGTCCATAAGAGCCAAGGCGCCACACTTAGCATTAGATAACTGCTAATTGCTAGCTATCATCGGATTGTAATATTATGTGTGTTTAAGGCATAATGAGACGGGGAGCAGGAACTAAGGTTGAGCGTTTTAGTATAGTAGATGAAGGCGACGGGGTACCCTATCAGTATTTTAACTAGTTGCATTCGACAGTTAGCAATGAATTTAATAATTTTTGTATCTATTTATATAAGCTGAACTATTAAAGTTTTATATTTGTGTATAAAGATTGTATTGATGAAATGATGTATGTTGTGCTTTTATGACTTAACTGTCAAATAAAGATATGATGATGATGAATATCTTCATTGTTCATATAATCGTATATGTGCATCACATTTCGTAATTAACATCATTTCACTAATATATTTTCTGTTACAGTTAGTACTGCTGTTACAAGTGTTGTCAGCATAATCCACCTTATGCTTTTGAGGCTCTCATTGTTCTTCAACTAGAAATGAGGGAAACATTAAACAATTCAAAAATCCCCCCACCCTCCCCATAATTGGTATTCACCTTGCCTAATTCCTTAGTGAAACTGGTGTACTGAGAGTGATCCGGGCTCAATTTCAATTAGTGGTGGGTGAATCTTCTGACGCCATTAGTCGGAAAAGACGGAGATACCTCGGGCACGTGATTTCATTAAATTCCGCAGACAGCAGAGTCAGAAGTGGTTCCCAGACCTCTTTAAATCCAGTTTCAGAATTTGTGAGGAAAGCTTGAACGTGTTCCTTCCCTAAGATGTACCATAATCTATGGAGCCAGCCTGTGTAGGTGGGTGTCATTTGTGTTCCCCAATGTGTTAAAATGTTTTGAAGCTCTGCCCCCAGAGCCAGACCCATTTGTTTTCCTTTCCAAGATTTCAATGGGAACGTTAAGGGGTTGGGTAACCCTAATCTATACTACTATTATAAAGAGAGAAGTGTGTCCTTGGAGCCAGGTAAACTCGAAAACTACACCACCAATCCAAACACCCAATACATCTTTGAAAACGTCAGGGCAAGCCGATGGACATAGGCTATATTAAAAAAACAGATATACGTTGGAAGAAGCGCCGGCTGCGACGTGTGTGCTGACATCAGGAGCGCGGGGAGGAGCGGCGTACAGGAGCAAGAGGAAGAGCGGGGGACGTGAGCCAGGGAGGAGCGGCGGACAGGTGGGGAGGAGCGGTGAGAAGTGGCGGACAAGCGGGGAGGAGCGTGACGACCGGCGAGGAGCGGCAGAGCGGTGAACTCAGGAGCAGGTAAGAAAGACTCACACTGCTCATGCCTCTTTGCGGTTACCGCAGCAGTGAAAGCCTTGCATGCTATGTTGGGTACATCCGGCTACCGAGTGATGCAATTCAGTGACCTGACTTCCACCCACATACTGAGGATACGCTACACTTTATGTTGCCAAACCAGCTCAGGAGCCATGTCTAAGCTCCCGACAGGGCACCAGGAGGAAGCTGGCACCCGCGGGTGCGCTCCGGGGGACACAATGACAACGTCGGGTGGGCAGGGGCACTGAAGCAGCCTTAACGTCAGGGCGGGCGGGGGCCCTGAAGCAGCCTTAACGTCAGGGCGGGCGGGGGCCCTGAAGCAGCCCGGGGGACACAATGACAACGTCGGGGCGGGCAGGGGCACTGAAGCAGCCTTAACGTTGGGGCTGGCGGGGGCCCCGAAGCAGTCTTAACGTCAGGGCGGGCGGGGGCCCTGAAGCAGCCTTAACATCGGGGCGGGCGGGGGCCCTGAAGCAGCCTTGGGATCTGTGTCTCGAACTGCTCAACTATTTCATAGAATATTTTGGGCCAATATGTGGACAGGACAGAACAGTCCTACAACAGATGTAACAAGGTTCCTTCCTCCCCGCACCCACGCCAGCAAGTAGGACTGCGGTCCGGGTTTCCTTGTTTGAGGCACACAGGAGTTCGAGGATTTTTGGCCCTATAATATACCTACGCCCATTCCTTCTTCGAAAGGTCCCTCCCTATTTTCTTTTGGGTGGATATCTGGGTGGAGTAGCCAATGTCTTATCTGCAGATAGCGGAACCATTCTGTCTCGGGGAGTGATTAATCCTGTCGTAGCTGTGGAAATGGGATAATCCCCTTCACGTTAAACATATTGGCTGCTGCCTTACTCGCCAGGCTGCAAAGGCCTTGCCATCCAACCCCGGAGTAAAATCCTTGCTCTCCAATAAAGGCGTCATCAGGGAGGGGAATGTATTAAGATCCCTTCTAATAGCCACCCCTTACCACAACTCCAACACCGAGTGATAGGTGACCCCTGAAGGCCCTGTGGCCTCTCCGTCTTCTTTAAAAAATGAACTTTCCACAGTGAAAGTCTGGACAGCACTCTATCCTGAAACAGGGGGATAGACAACAGGAGTATAACCCTTAGACCATGTAAAAAACAACAATATCTCAATTGGATTCACTTGAGTAACAGAAACGTTTGCATGTGCAGGACATTACAAAAGATCTGGATATAAAAGAAAGAGAGACTCTAAATTTCAGTTTGTTTAGAATTGCATATAGCATCATATATTTAAGGACATATTTACGCAAAACAATCAAAAAACAGTTTAAGATATCAGCACTGGAGCCATATAATACGTATGGCAACCCAAGGGGGCTTTGTGTGCTCTGTGATAGTGAGAGAAACGGTGACGGCGCAAGTGAAATAAGGGTGAACAACAGCGAAGGACGCAAAATGACGGAAAAATTAAATACACAATATATACAAAGTTGTTGGTTCCGCTTTGGTGAATGGGTATTTACAACTAGTTTGGGAACCAAAGGAGGTACTGCGCCATGGGTCGCGCTGTATTGTGGGTCGACGGCGTTTCGATCCTATTGATTTAAAATCTTCATCAGGACCGGGTTGCCGATTGACGAAGGTGCTGTAAGGTAAAGAAGGGATAGGTAAGGGGTCAGAAGGGAGGTAGGGTATGCGGTACGTGGGTGAAGGAGGGGGCTGGAGAAGAGGGACCAAGAAGGACGAGTAGGGTCGGGGCAGTGGGTACACAGGGGCATTGTATGGCGGCAAGGATGGCAAACTTTTGGGGGTTAAAAGGGGGGGGTGTTTATTATAGGACCAGTGGGGGCTAATGAGAGCAAAAGGAAGGAGTGAAAAGGGAGGAGGGACGGGAAGGTGTAGAAGGGGGGAAAAAAGGGGGAAAAAAGGGGATACTCACTGGAATAAGGTGCTGGACCAGAGACAGGTCCCCGTTCTGGTTGGGAAGTAGAATAAGTATTGAATAGTCCTGAGGCTTAATCCGAAGGAGGTGGCTGAATAAGGGAGGAAAGTGAATTAATACGAGGTGAAGCTGAGGAGGGAGAGAAATGGGAGGCAGCAGCGCAAGCCACTTACATGGAGGAGAAGGGCACAGTAGCAGAGCCCCGCTATGGCCGTGGAAGAACCAAAATGTGGCGACGGTCAAGTTGAGGTCCGGTGGCGGGATCCGATGAACGGATCTGTTCGGAGAGTCCTGGAGAGGTGGAGAGGCAAGGACTGCTCAGGGGTGGGCGGGAGCGGAGAAGGGATCGTGAGTAAAGAAGCGGGCGTGGTGAGGCACTTACGTGAGTTAGCCGAGGAACGGAGCCCCGTTCTGGCTGTGATGTACGATAATGGGATTTGGTACAATAATTTGAAGAGGAAGGGTCTATGATCCGCTGTCTAATTCCTGGAGGGAGAACCTGGAGAGGGCCAGAGAGAACAAAACTGGATAACCATACAGAATTCGATATGATTTGGCAAGTGATTGAACAGCCTACTCTACCCCTAAGAGGCGGTAATCTCCAAAGCCTTCTAAACCGCAGAGAGTGTAAGTGGATAACTACCTGCAATTCGGTGAACCAGGGACTGTACACCCCCTTGATGAATGGAATAGTACCATACATACTTAAACACCTATGGACCCTGTCTGCTCTCTCCTACCCCACTCAGAGTTCCACAACCACACTAACCCACTGCGGCACTACTACATTGTAACCAGATTGTGCCTGCCCGGCCCAAGCTCGCCATCGCTTAGCCCTATGTATGAACCTACACTGATTATGCCAAACCCCATTTTAACTCCCAACACAATGATCATCCCACTCTAGCTGAACTATGTTTTCAATTTATGTACCGCCTATACCGATTGTTATATACTGTCCAATCAGTCCGTTGTTTTCTAACAATTTATCTTTTTCCCTTCACTTGAGAATTTTCCTTAATTAATTATTTAAGTTGGAATGTAAAGTGAAATTTCTATGCATACATCTAGGACCGCCTGTGTACTCCTCTCGCCTGCCACCCGGCAATTTCGTGCAATCATGCCTCAAATACGTGTTTCCTTATAATGTTTGCATCCTTTGCCCACATTGTCCTCGATTAAATTACAAATGTTGGAATGAATAGTACATTTCTAAATAATTGGATCCATGACCCTTTGTGCGCGGTTCGTGTGCTTTCATGCCTCGCACACTGTCATTTTGCACTTCTTGCATTGATTCGCCGACCTCAACTCAACACCACCCCTGCTCCAGCCCCCTCTATGACACAGCCCTCGCGTCATCTGGCGTGTTCCGGCCCCTTTCCCGACACTGCCCTCACTTCAGCTGGCCCCGCCCACCCTGGAAATAACACACCAGTTTCTTGTAGCCCATTCGTATTCCAGCATTTCTGCGGATCGGGATCTACTCAGCAGATCACACGACCGCTCTACTAGTACCGGACTTTGACGGGAATGAGTGGTCGACTCCACGGTGATCCTGCTAACTCTCCCCCGGGGTCCGTCCCTTTTGCTCATCGTACACGGCTAGACTGGCCTCCCACCGGACCGCCAACCGTCTCTTTTTTCTCTCTCCCTCCCTTTCCAGATTCCCACTCCGGGAGTTAGACAGCGGTTGGCCGGACCCTGCCTCATAATTTTAATCCCAACCTTTCCCAAGAAGCCAGAACAGGGCTCGGTTCCTGTGCTCTTCCACGTGAGTGTCTCTTTGCGCCCGTTTCTCCCATCTCCACCATCCCTCGTCCTCGCGCCCACCTCTGATTATCCGGTTTTGTTCTCTCTCAGGGAACCAGACAGCGGATCATAGACCCTGCCCCTTCAAATTATTGTACCAATTCCCATTATCGTACATCACAACCAGAACGGGGCTCCGTTCCTCGGTTACCTCATGTAAGGGCCCCACTGCGCCCGCTTCTTTACTCAAGATCCCTTCTCTGCTCCCGCCCACCCCTGATCACCCCTTGCCTCTCCACCTCTCTAGGATTCTCCAAACAGATCTGTTCATCGGATCCCGCCAATGGGCCTCAACTTGACCGTCGCCACATTTCGGTTCTTCCACGGCCATAGCGGGTCTCCGCTAATGTGCCCTTCTCCTCCATGTAAGTGGCTCACGCCGCTGCCTCCCATTTCTCTCCCTCCTCAGCTTCACCTGAATTAATTCACCTTCCTCCCTTATTCAGCCACGTCCTTCGGATTAAGCCTCAGGACAATTCAATACTTATTCTACTTCCCAACCAGAACGGGGACCCGTCTCTGGTCCAGCACCTTATTCCAGTGAGTATCCCCTCCCCCCCCTTTTACCCCTTCCCGTTTCTCCTCCCTTTTTCTCTCAATAGCCCCCACTGGTCCTATAATAAACACCCCCCCTTTTAACCTCCCATAGATTGCTATCCTTGCCGCCATACTGTGCCTCTGTGCGCCCACTGCCCCGAATCTACTCGTCCTTCTTGGTCGCTCTTCTCCCGCCCCCTCCTTCACCCACGTACTAGGTACCCGACCTCCCTTTCGACCCCTAACCAATCCCTTCTTTACCTTATAGCTCCGTCGTCAATCGGCAACCTGGTCCTGATGAAGATCCTAAATCAATATGATCGAAACGCCGTCGACCCACAATACAGCGCGATTTATGGCGCAGTACCTCCTTTGGTTCCCAAACTAGTTGCAAATACCCATTCACCAAAGCGGAACCAACAACTTTGTATATTTTGTGTATTTCATTTTTCTGTCATTTTGTGACCTTCGCTGTTTTTCACCCATATGTCACTTGCGCCGTCACCGTTTGTCTCACTATCACGTAGCACACAAAGCCCCCTTGGGTTGCCATACGCATTATATACCTCCAGTGTTGATATCTTAAACTGTTTCTTGATTGTTTTGCGTAAATATGTCCTTAAATATATGATGCTATATGCAATTGTAAACTGTTGGACTTGGCCCTTAAGGCAGGTTCACCCCTAATCTTTTTGCTTTTAATCTGTGATATGTGTGGATGATTTTCTGGTCTGTGCGCACTTTTTCTCTGTGTCCCAGAGTAAAGTGCGTGCATGTAGTTAGGCTGACCTGCTCTCCCATAGGGATGCATGGGGAATGTCTGTGTCCCTAGTAGTTCCTGATGTGTGGGGAGTGCATGCTCGAATTTGGTATGTGCGAGTTTGTGAAAATGAATGCTTCGCAATGGTGTATGTGGTATGTGTGTGTCATGCGTAGAAATGACATTTCTAGGACTTGGCATATTACTGTAAAATATGCCTGCAGTGTGATTGGCTGGAGCTGGCTGGTGAGCCTGGCTCCAGGAAGGCTGGATGGGTCTGCCCGGTGGTGAGTGTGAGATTAGCATGCTTGATGGCTTGGGAGGAGTGCACCTGGTCCCTGATGGGCCTGGACTTTCCCCAGACAATGCTGGCTCCACCCCCTGTAGTGCGACTGATGACCCTAGCCCTGCCAGTGAATAGAGAGGGTGGTTGAGGTAAACAAAGTACTTCAAAACCAGCTGCGACTGGTTTTCCCCCACCCTGCACCCTGAGACAAAGGGATTTTACTGTATAAGAAGGGGCTGTGTCCCCACACAATTTGTCCTTGGTTCTTTGGTTTTCTTCCAGGATCCTTGCCAGAGGGGGCTGTTGCTGCTGCTGGGGCCAAGAGGACCGCCACTTGGCTGTCTCCCTGCCTGGAGACCCAGTGTGCTGCCTCTGGCCCTGCCTTGCCCCTCTGCCTGCCTCCAGACCCTGCTGGAGCTTTGCTGTGCCTGGAGGCGCTCTGACTTTTGATTTATAGCGCTAGGCGCGCTTTATTTCCCTTTGAGCGCTGAGCGCGCTTCCCTTGGCGCTTGAGAGCGCTGTGCCTTGACCTTCGGCGCTGGGAGCGCTTTATTTACATTGCCGGTGCCCACCCGGCATTGGAGCCGATTTGCCGATTTTCGGCGTAGCGAGTGCCACCTCGCTTTGTCTTTATTTCAGAGGTCGGTGCCCACCCGGCATTGCCCCGTTGTGTTTTGCTTATTTAAAACCGGTGCCCACCCGGCATTACCCAGAAGATCACCGCCGCAGCCCGGGAGCACTGGAAATCGTTGCCAGGCCGCTGCCTAGCGCGACCCGGAAGTCCCGCCTTCTGACCCCCAGGGCCGCGCTGCCATTGGCGGCCCCGGCGGAAGTCAGGCGGCGTGCTGTGGAGACAGGTCCAGGCGGGGGCGTGAGAGGAGCAGCCGGCGTGTCCTGCCCGAGGCTCCCGATCGAAGGGAGAGCCCCGGGACGAGAGGAGAGGAGCGGCCGCAGCCCCATACAGCCGGTGAGTGGAGCAGGAGGGAGGGGCGCCGGGACACATTGTCGGTGTCCGCCCCCCCCCTTTTCCCGGTAGCGCGAGCTCGCGCTAGAATTCAGAGTGAAGCCACGAGGGCTTCACGGGGGCATTGCGTGAGACCTGAGTCCCCCGTGAGGGACTCCACCGATCTTGGGCCATTTTAATTGATTTCGAGCCAAGAGGCTCTGAGGGGCATAGTTTTTGTTGAGCCCCGAGGCTCCCCACGCCCACCAGTGTATTCCGAGCCAGAGTAGCTCGTGGGGCCACATCTGATCTACGAGCCCAGCGAGGCTCATCGCCCACATCGCTTTAGAGCCCTGAGAGAGGCTCTGGGGCAATTCATGATTTTGAGAGCGCTGAGCTCTACGGTGCCACTTTTGTTCAGCGAGCCCTGAGAGGCTCTAGGGGGACACAGGCAGCTAGTTGGTTGTAGCCCCGAGGCTCCCACGCTGTGTCTCCCCACTTTGTTCTTGAGCCCTCCTGGCTCCAACGTTGCCCAGTCCTGTTCAACAACTGTCCAGCACTTAGTGGACAGTTGCCACGTTTAGGCTTTGTGTTCTGTGCTGCCTGCGCAACCCCCCTGACACTGAGACTCCGGGCATTCCGCCCCTTTCGAGGCCAGTTGGCCTGAGGGACATTTTGAGTGTTGTGCTATGTGCACCCCGCGCATTGTGATTTCTGATATGTGATTCTTGCGCAATATGTTCTAATCTGCACCTCTGTGTTTAATACCTCATGTGCAATTGTTGATGTCCCACTTTATGTTTATCCCCTTTGTTAGGTGTGACCTGCATAGTGGATTGTTGATGTCCCATTTGGTGTTTAGGTTTCCTTCCCTTTGCTAAGAGTGAATTGCTTAGGTGTTGGTATTCCTTCCTTAGGTCCTGATGATAGGGTCCTAGTTACCTGCGTAATTTCCTACAGTGTTTTAGGGTTGCGTAGGAGGTCTTTACTTTGTTCCAGTGATTACTGGATGTGTGTTGCATTTACAATTTTGGTGCTAATCATTCAATGTGTATGTCCTAAGTGTGTACCTACCAGTATTATTTTCCAACAAGTGCCTACCCCTGACAGTGGTCCATGTGGCCCTGTCCTGTACATAATTCCCCTTGTAAATTCTGCCCGTGCCTCTGGCACATTGTACAGTTTGCGTGTGTTATCTAATGTGTTTTGTTTATTATAATACAAAGGCTATTTTTTTTATATATAACCTTGTGTGGAGTCTTCTTTGTGGTGGGCCTTGGGTGTTGTTGCTGGGGTGCGTGCGCAAATACTTAACTCATACCGCCTCCAAGTTTAGCCTTGACTGCTCGCGCCACGTTACCTAGAGGGTGAGCGGGGGTTACCTTGGTGTGTGACTCCCTTGCCCTGACCTTAGGAATGGTGATCCCTGACTGACCTTGACGCGAGTCTTGGCCAGCCAAGGTCCCATTTCTAACATAAACAAACTGAAATTCCGAGTCTCTCTATCTTTTATGTCCAGATCTTTTGTAATGTCCCTCACATGCAAACGTTTCTGTTACTCAAGTGAATCCAATTGAGATATTGTTGTTTTTTACTATCCTGAAACAGCCACAGCTTTTCCGACTCCTCTCTGTTCCACTCTACAAGGTAACTCATTTTGGCAGCTGTAAAATAGCCCGCTGTAAAATAACCCAATCTGTTCGGGATCCCCAGTCCTCCCTCCTCCAGAGATTTCAGACACCCCACTTCCCTTTGCATGCGTGGTCGCGCCCATGCCCAAATTAAACGAAGTATGTCCTCTGTAGAGCCGTGAGGGCTCCCCTAGGGGGCCAGTCCGGTAACGCCTGGAACTGATAAAATGCCTTTGGTAGGATAGACATTTTGACCGCGGTAACGTGACCCATATGTGAAACTGGTGGTGCCTCCAGCTCTTCAGGTCCTTCGTAATCTGTCGGGCGAGTTTAGCATGAGTCAAAGTGACCGTTTGTTTAACAGACGAGGCCAGCTCACTCCCTAAAAACGGGATAGAGTCTGTTACCTGAACCCCTAAGAATTTAATCAGTCAATGGGTCTGCCTATACCCCGGCCAGGTTGAGAATCTGTGACTTTCCTACAATTATCCTGAAGCTGGAGACCCTTCCAAAGGATTCCAGTTCCACTAAGAATGGCGGGACCGACCTCTCCAGAGACTCAAGTGAGGCTAAAATATCATCGACGTAAAGGCTTATTGCGTGTCTTTCCCCTCAAAACGGGATACCCGTAATTTGAGGATGGTCCCTAACCCTCTCGGTCAGCTGATCAATATATAGGGCAAATAAGAGGGGTGGCAATCGGCACCCCTACCTCTTACCCCATTGAATGGCGAAGTGGCGAAATGACACCCAGTTGACCCTGATGGAGGCGGTGGTAGAGCTATAACAGCTCACCACGCAAGCTCTTAAGCGTTCCTCCATCACAAAATGGATCAATGTTCTTTCTAAGAATCCCCAGTCCACACAATTAAACGCCTTCTCGGCATCGGTTAATAATAGGGCGTCCATATTTGTACGGTGAGCTTTATCGATCAAATGAAGGATCCGTTTGGTGTTGTCTCCACTTTGTCGATTTTGAATAAACCCCGCTTGGTCCGGGTCTAATATACTGGGCATCAACAGACCCAATTTTGCCGCCAAAATGCCAGTGAACAACTTGATTTCCACATTTAGGAGGGACAACGGACGATAGGAGCCACACTTCTTTTTATCTCTCCCCGCTTGGGCAAAACCACAATAGCTGCTGCCAGCATTTCAGAGGGAATCGAGCCCCCCGAATGAATTAAAAAATATTGTTAGGACCGGGGCTAAAATATGACAAAAGGACTCATAAGAGCCTGCTGAGAAGCCCTCCGGACCAGGCGACTTAAGAAGTTTAAGGCGTGATATTGCCCCAATCACTTCTATCTAAATCGGGGCGTCCAGCATTTTCGCCTGATCTTTACCTATTGTGAACGTGTGGTCCCTTGCAGATATGTCATATGTGGTTCTGAGTTGGTTTACCCAGTATATAGGCCCGTGTAAAAGTCCCTGAATGTTTGCTCTATATCTTTGTCGTCTGTGAGTTCCTCCCCCTTGTCATTCTCTATGAACTGTATCTTCGTCTAAGTTTACCCGCCGACGTGCGCCCCGTCCTATCTCCTCCAATGTAGTAGGAGTGTTTTAATCGCAGCACCGCATACTCAGCTCTATCGAGGTCTAGCCCCACTAATTGCGACCTTGCCGCCTTCAATTGACCCCATACGCTAGGCGCTCCGTCTGACTGTGTACCCACTCCACTACTAGGACCTGTGCTATTAGATGTTCCCTCTTTTCCCTGCGTTCCTTATTTTCTGTGGCTGAAATCACAATTAATTCTCCTCTCGCCACCATCTTCAGGGCCCCCCAAAGCATGGTCACAGATATATCTGGTGAGTCGTTTACCTCCAGATATTCCCTAATGCATTTGGTGAGTTGTTTCCTCACTACTTCTCTGTGGAGCATACTTTCCCACAATCACCAGCACCCCGGTTGTTTTCTATGTGGTGGTAACCGTATGGAAACAGTCACTGCATCGTGATCCGAGAGCGCTGCCGGTAAAATGTTGACCTCTCCCACTATCTTATTGATTTCCACCGTACCCATCAAATAATCAAGGCGTGCATATGTCCCATGTGTATGAGAATAAAATGAGAATTGTGATGCCCTGGGTGTGCCGCCCGCCACAGATCCACCAGGCCCATGGCCTGGAGCCACTCACTCCCTTCTTGGGACAACTCTCGGCCTTTGTGTAACGATTGCCAGATCTATTCCTGAGAGCATTCATGACAATAGTTTGGTCCCCCTCTACAATCGTTCTGCACTCTTGTCTATGCATAACCTCTGACTTTAGGAATTTCTCCTGTCCTGTGTTAGGGGGCGTAGATTGATCCTATTACTAGTGTATGTTCCCCAACCTGAAATGAATATGCTAAGAGTCTCCCTTTAATTTTGGCTACCTTATCCCCCGCTATCCCTTTAATACACTTAGCAACCAATATAGCCACTTCTGCCTTTTTATCCGAAGTAGACAAAAAAAATTGTTGGGGAAAGATTTGTGACCTCATTCTGTGCCAATCTTTTGAGAAGAGGTGATTCTCCTGGAGAAGGCACTCGTCGGCTGTTGTGTTTTCCAAGTATGATAGAATCGCTTTCCTCTTAGTGGGATTGTTGAGGCCTCTTATGTTAAGTGTAAGGATTTTCAGTGTGTACTATGACATTACATGAGGTTGCGGGTGTGACAGCAATGGTCTGGTACTAAGCCCCCGTGTTCGCTCTTCACCCCATCCCCTAAACATTGCCTTTCCCCCAGTAAGCAACAGTTATCTCTGCAATGCCATTACCATATATACCAGTTCCCCTCCCCCCTCTCTAATCCCAACTGGAAACCCCAATGTCCCCCATATTGCCTAGGGCTCGCAGATCATATTTGCATGTCCTTGGAAGTCAAAGGTGTTGGGTGCATAGTGTGGTCAAATCCCCATGGTCTCGCAGCTCCCATAGAGTGTCCCCTCCGCCCGCCCAGCCCGGCTCTAGTCACTTATTTGTCCCTCAATTGTTCAGGTGCCTTCTTGAGAGAACGTCTCTTTGGATAGCGTCTCCAGGACCAACTGTCTCTCATGTGCGAGAGTTGTGGGGTCAGGCCTCGTCGCATGCTCTGTGGAGCGCCCTCATTGGAATCGCTGCCATCTCTCTCTAGGGACCTTGTGCCTCTTTCCCACCAGCTCTTCCTGGTGCGGTTCCTCAATACCCAACACCCGGCAGGTTTCCTCCAGTGATCTGAGTTGGTGTAGTTTGCCCTTCCACCTGAAGGGATGACCCCAGGAGTTTGCTACTCCTTGGTTCCGTAGGTGCGATGTTGCCAATCGGAACTCCGTACATTTTTTGAGTTATTAGAACCAGGACTTGGTAAAGAGCGATGGGGTGGTCCTGATACAGGAGGGGTTACTTGTCCCTGGCTTCCAGTAGTATTCAATTTTTTAGTTGAAAGTCGGGAAGATAGGCCAGGATGTCCAGCGGAGGTACCAGCATTCCTCTTTGCAGTCCCACCCTATGTGAACGATCTATTTTAATTTCAAAGCCCAGCGGTGATTCTAATATACTTCTGAAGAGACCCTATAGATATTGCGGATGTCCAAGCCTTCTGCTTTAAGCGGAACTCCCTCAATGCGAATGTTCTTCCTTCAAGAGCGATTCTCCAAGTCTTCCCTATGCGCCTGGACATCGATCTGTTGAGCCCGTAGCCGGATCACCTCATGTTGCAATTGTTCCACTTCCTCATTCCGGGCTTGCTCATGTTCTTCCATATTAGCCACACGCTCTCCCACTACGTCAACATACCATCTGACCTCCTTCATCTCTCTTGCTTTTTCACCCTTCAGCATCTGCATGTCTTATAGCAGTGTATTGAAGAGCCTCTCCAATAAGGAGCGAGTGACCGGGGCATCAGCGGCCTCCGGATCTTTCCCTGCTTGCGTAGTTTGGGATAGTCTCCCCTACCCGGAACCTGTCATTGGGAGCTTGGTCAACATGTCCTTTAGGTTCCGGTATTTCTTTCCCAGCACAGAAGTCATAGCTGCTTCTCCCCAAGCCGCCCCACCGTTTCGCTCTACTCTTCTGTCTGGGAGTGTCTATCCTGGGGAGGCCCTAGGTCGTGGCCGTGATAAAGTGTGTTGCTTCACCGGGCCCAGTCTCTTCTGTGATGCCGCGGAGCTGGCAAGCTGAGTCTTTCTCAGAGTGGCCACCCCCGTTGGGATCCCTGGGGCTACTCCACGCCTTGCTCCTGCAGGCCCCGCTTCAGCCCATTCTCCCGGGTTGCTCTCTCGGTCCGCTTCTCCATACCCCCACACTGCTGGGCCAGTCTCTACTGCTCCATCATGGTGTGCCGTGATAGTCATCCTGCCCAGTGTTCCCATGGTCTCCTGCTTCCTCCCTGTCCCACTGTGCTTGATACTCCGCTCTGGGTGCTCTCTGCTTGCTTCTCACATCTCCCTTCCCTGCTGCCTTCTATTCCAGGGGAGCGCTAACGTCGAGGCTGCTTGGGCCTTCTCAACCCATTGGCCTTGAGCCTAACTTTAATGTGGGCCCCTGGTTCCTGCGACTCTGCCCTTCCGTGTCCTGGCCTCTCCTGTGTAGCTCCCGGATGTTTCTGAACCGTATTGACACTGTTGTTTAGGGCCCCTGGTTCTTAGCACATCTAGCCCCCGGTGTGAGGAGGACCGCGCCACTCTCCGCCTTTGGGCCCCTATCGTTGACGGCGCTACAGCCTCCTGCCCCCTTCCAGGCCACTGTTTGCCGCCTCTTACCGTCTCTGTTGCGGCTTTGGCACAATAGGCCTGTGGGCTCACTGTAGATGCGCAGAGATTTTGGCGAAACGGCAGTCACTATCCGCTCCCAGGGTCTCCGTCTTCAGGGTCAAGCTATTGCAAAAAGCAAGGGCGATATGAACACAGGTGGTCCACCCGCCCTTGCCCTCCACAGCGCCTGCTGCAGGTAGGGGGTCAGTCTCAGTCTGCAACTCCCCACTGATGCTACTTCTCGCCATCTCTAGGGCCCCGGCCTTCCGATTCTGTGGCACGGTAGCCCCGCCCCACGTCAGCCGAGTGTGCTGGCCGATGCCCCATGGGCTGATACGACAGCGCCTCGTCCCCCTGTCATCGCCTCTTACCGTCGAGGTGCACCACTCTCGAAATCTGACCCAGCTGCCTTCTCCCAGCACAGGCCCCGTTTTCTCCTGCTGCCCACACACGCTCTCTCCCGAGCCCCGGCCTCTCTTGTGCGCAATCAGCCGTAGTGCATTTGCCGCGTCTGTTTGTTGTTTAAAGAGACGTCAATACCTCGTCTTGTTGGGGGCGTCTCCAGCTGTCGGGTGAGTACCACCTCGGGAGTCAGCCTCAGGAGTTTCCGCGGGAAACATCCTTTACAACCGAACCGTTACAACGCAGGATTTACAACGAAAGTCGTTACAACGACTTTCGCTGGAGGGTGCTCTAGGATAGGGGATTGTTTAATTTACTGTCCAACACCTTCCCTACTATCCACGGGGACTGGAGTTGGAATAGTAAATTAAACTGTTCACTATCCAGCGCCCCCCAACGCAAGTCGTTGTAACGACTTGCGTTGTTAAACCTGCGTCGTAAAGGTACGCGTTGTAACGGTACGCGTTGTACCGTCATACATCCGTTTCCGCAGATCCCAGCCACCATTTTCTCTCCCAGGCCTCACGTCGTCTCATATCCTGCATACGCTTTCTAGCAGGCCCCAGCACCGGGAAAGCAGCTCGTCTCTTGTGCAGTCGGTACCAGAGCGCTTGCTGCTGTACAAAAGGCAGCTCTCCGGGGACCACTGCATTGTTTGGGCTGGAAGGGACAAGAGAGACAAGAGAAACACGTCTTACCCACTCACCATCTTGGCCAAGCCCCCTCCCCTCTGAATTTAGAGGATTTTTAGTTCCAGACAAACTCTAAAGGAGGCCCAATATCTCTTAATCCTGTGTTCAAGTGGTTAAAATCCTCATTCACTTTCTGGCTACTAATAGTACAGGAATTTGTTAATGGATGCATTACTGAGCAGTAAATATATAATTCATAACAGAATACACAACTTAAAAAAGTAGTTTTATTTATTACTCTACATCAAAAGTCCTTTTGATGTGGTAACTTTCGTCTCTCCAAATCGGCATGTAGATAACATCACAAAACAGAGAAATTAATACACATTAGAAACTTGTTTTAGTTACTTATTCAATTTCATCAACAGTGGAAAATATGTCTTACGTATTAAGATACAATTACAAATAACTCTTCAGGGTGTCAGAGTGAAGTGTTACAGAAAACAATTGAATTCAAATAAAACAATACAAGCATGTTCATCCTAAGGATACAAATATGAATTTATGTGATGGCATTTACACTCCAACCGTGATAAATAATTAGCAGCTGTCAAATAATGCAATGAGTATTCGTTGTGGATATTCTTCAGTGTTCATACATTGACAGCTATATGCTGGCATAACTGCTCAACTTGCCAGATAAAAATGAGGTGCTAATAACAAATGTTCACTGTTCTCATTACAATACCTGTAATAATTGTGTTCAAAAGCAACCTAGGTGTGTGGGCCACTACAGATTCCCTACAGTAATTTACTGCAGAAGTAAAAAAAAACATTTCTGGAGCTGTAACAAAGGAACAGCAGGCTTTAACCAATCCCCTTGTCAGGCTTTTATCACTTTACCAGCCTACCCACCTACCTAATTAAAAAACACAACAGCTCCTCTTTCTCTATTTTTTACATGTTGGCTCTTTCCCAACTCAAGACCTTTGCTTTACACTGGTCGGGCTGGTGGCTAATGGACAACTAAGAAATGCCCTGTAGGGCATAACCAAAAGGTTTTAGGATAATTAGTCTTTTAATAACAACCTACCACTCCAATGCTCAGAAAACATGGCAAATTCTATCATTTCATGATTTTCCAGATCAAAGTCCTTCCTCAACTCTATTATTCTAGAGTGTATTTAGGTCTGTGAACGCTTGTACTTTCTTCTCATCTAGTTTCCATCTTCTTCTTTGCAGGCATGTGTTACAATTGAGAAATAACCTTCTTTTACCTACTCCCAGCCTCAGAATGACCTTTATGAAACATCTCTCAACATTTTCACATTTCTTATAGCACAGTTTCTTCCTTGTCTGCGAGTGGTCTTCATACCACCTAATGAAATATAAAGGACCGTCTCTTGATTAACTAAAATTAACTAAATGCAATGTATGTTTTTGCCTAACAGCACTCTACTCCAGGGTAAAGGGAAAGTTCGTTTTTTGTTTTTCAGAAACAAAACTCCTGTATTTGAAGTAATAAGTTTTGGTGAACAGCTGGCCAGCAAATGGCAGCAATCCCCCAACCTTGTGGTGCTTTCAGAGGAACAGCTGTGTCCGCAGTTCCTCTGAATACACAGAAACCACAGCTGTGCTGGCGGTGATCTCCGCCGCTGTGATGAATGTGCAAGCCGCCTGCACACTTTATATCGGCTGTATGGTTTCTTTGGGCCGTTAATGGGTGGGTGCAAATGTATTTCACCAGACACTTGTTCCAATGCAGTGAAATTGCTCACAGGCGATCTGTTGTCTCTATTTTATTTTTTACCCACTGTTCAGTTTTTTTGGGGAATGCTGTCTTATCTAATTTTGCCTGTACTATATTGTGCTCTGGATTTTAGCCTGATCATAGGCTGTGATCTAGTAAAACTCGTGCATAAAATGAAAAAAAAATGCGGCGTACTCACTGGCACAATATATTGTATTGACTTTGTTTACATACCAGCCTATTACTGTGATGTTGACAGTATTTATATTTACATTTATCTCTACTTGCAAAGACTGACCAAAGACCAATAATACATATTTATGGGTTCACATATGTTTAGATCACATTGCTTACATTGTTCTTTGTAATGGAACAACAGCATTTTTGGCTTATCAAAGCAGCATCAAGAAAGTCTGGTTCTTTTGGATCATATAAATTACTTGTCAAACACCATACCACTGGCCATACCATTTTCTTTTCAAACACTCTTGTATCCTCATATTCAACCGTTTGCATCTACCACAGACCTTAGCCTTTGACTGGGGCAGCATCAGAGAGTTCAGACTTTGCATCTTCACAAAATGTCTTTGGACATTTTGGCCAGTAAACAATTTCTGACCCATTTGTATTACTTAAGTCTTAAGCAGTTCCAGTCTACAACTTTTGATTTCTAAAATTAATATGATGACCTGATATTATGATCCGATTTGGCCTTACTGTTTTCTTGAAAACCATCAACTCATCGGTATTGCCATTTAGAGAAACATAGATGATGATGTTACTTGGCTTCCCATCCTCCAATGGGGTTCGTGGGGTAACCTGGGGCAATTTCTAAATCATGGCAGTTCGCTTTGAGAGCCACAGAGGGGCCGCACTACCCCTTCCAGATGAAGATCAGCTCATCTAGTTGTGAGCTGTGCTTGCCCTTCCCAATGTGATACCAAAAGGCATAAGAGCCAGTGGTACTTATGTTCTCGTATAGCTTCAGCACTTTTGCCTGCCTGTGATGAAAAGATGTTGCAGCTTCATCTCAGTGGCTAAGGAAGGAAAGGACTCCGTGGCTTTGAGAAGGAGGACAGATATAATTAGGGTGGGTGGGATTCCAGTTTCCACATCATACTGCCACAACCTATTGGCCACATCATAAGTCAACCTATACTCCGCTCCCCAGATGAATTGTACAGGCCACGCCCCAGCGAAACTCTATGGCAGAAATGAACTCTACAGCAGCCAAACAGAATTTGCATTCAAGCATTGGCTGTTTTTCCAGTTCAACATTTTTTGGGGGTTTGTAACAGTACAGCCTTTGCTTCAAATGACCTGTAGTACAGATTTAGCTTAGGGCAGAATCATTATGTTGACGGGAAATTAATTGTTTGCTAAAGACGTGTCTTGCCCCGAACAATAAATAGTTTGTCTGCAGAACTGTTCAACTTCAGCAGATTATTGTTTGCAGATTCTCCAAAAGATCAATAGCAGAAGGAATTACAGATCTGGAAAAATGGGTCCTTGTTTGTTGTGCAACTGGTCATGGCAACTATTGTTTTTTTGTAATATTTCACTAGTGCTTCACCTCTAAAAGTGCAAACACTTGTAACATGATTTTGGATGTTATTGCATGAACTTATTCAAGCTTCTGAAATTATCCATCATATTTGAAATAAGTGTTGTGTTGTCTAGGTTGCTTCTAAAAAATATTTCCAGTGATTAATTTGTATTAACCCTAGTCAGCTGCATAATTTTGAAATGCTTAACACATTTGTCGTACATCACATATTGATAATCTAATGGCACACGCCCACAGAAGTAAACATGTATATCAAACCCATTTTTCTTATTAGAACACTACTTAAACTCCAGGAAAGGTGGGATTTACTCCTTTCTTTCTCTACAAAAAGAACATAATATGATCAATGCAACGCACTCGATGTAGGTAATTACTTTGAATAAACCACTTCACATAATTCTCACTTGCTACTGAGACCAGTGATATAAGTGTAATCATGGAAAAGGGCTGCAATAAATGAAATGTGCCTCCACACATTACTAACGTTTTCTAGTTGAAAAATGAAGCAGCTCTGTATTCGTTTCATTCTGTTGCTTTGCTTCGTTTCACATGCCAAAGCTGGTTTCAAAATCATGAAGAGTCAACATGAAAAGTAAGAAAGTCTGGAAAGAGTGAGGATTATCACTGGCGACAATCATCATCTTGCCATGTGTAGCTTCTTCTGATGTTTTCTTTCTGCTAAAATATGGCACGGATAATTTCGAAATTTGTAACTAACCTAAAGGTACAGCAAACAAGCTAATATCTAGAGTCTTCATGAAGGGACCTTTACCAATTAATTATCAAGCTAAGTGTTTCTTCGTGATATCATTAAAATTAATTGCTTCCAGTTTTGTATCTGTGGTGTTCTATAGCAAAACAATCTATACTGAATGGCAAGTTCAACTGTCTAATTTGTAAAATGCTGTAACACTCAATAATGGGGCAGAGCTTGTTTCTACGCATACTCAATTGTGGAAGAAAAGAGAAGTTAAACACTGAAAGATTAAGGGCCATATGTATCTAGCCTTTTTCACGTTTGCAAACTGGCCGATTCTCAGAATTGGCCCGTTTTCGAATTGGAAAAAGCCTTTTTGGATGTATCATCCCAAAAGGCCATCGCAAAATAGAGAATTTCAAAAGTTGCAATTCTCTATTTTGCCAATTCAATTAAGGAATTGAAATTGCGATTCCTTAAATGCAATTCTGGAATTACCAGAAATTTGCGATTTGGCCTTAATGAATTGCAAATTTTCTTTAAAAAAACACTTTTTTTAATTTTTTAAAGTGCCATATGTCGCACATGCCCTTAGGGCATGTATGTGCGCAAAATGTGCATGCATGCATGTTTCAGGGGTGCAACAGGATGTCATTTTGGCACCCTTGAAATTGCATTCTCAATTTACGATTCTCTAATTGGTAATCACACATTGAGAATGTCTTCCCATTCATTCCTATGGGCCTCCTAGCCCATAGGAATAAATGGGAAGGTATTCCTTAATTGTGAATCTGAATTTGCGATTCCCAAATAAGGAATATGTAGGATTCGCTAAATTTTTAGCAAATCCTACATACATTGCATTTTGCGATTCTCTAATTGCGATTCTCTAATTGCGATTCGCTAAAAATGGCAAGTTGAGAATTGCAAAACTCTTTTTTGATACATATGGCCCTTTATTATTTGTCCAGAAGCACACATTTGCTCTTGGAGGAAGTTGGGTGAGGAGGGGTTACTGAGATTGGAACTCACGTTTCACATTTACACAGCTAACAATTCAGTTACTTGAACAAAATGGAAAAAAGGATTGACATTCTATTTTCTAGACTTAAAATACACCTAAGCTCTCTTTATCTGAAAATGTCAACAGAAACATACAGGTCTAGTTGAAAAGCACGGGTAGCCATTTATTAAACGATCATTAATTGTGTTTAGAGGAATATATATATTTAGCCTGTGCACGTAGTCTAAATCTTATGCTGTACATATACTATCTTTTCACCTAGCAGAGCCATTTCTTACATTATGTTGTATTTGTTTCAAGCAGCGCCCCCAACAACTGTATAAGCACAGACAATGTAAAGGAATTATACATAGCAGAAGTCTTCTGTAAAAGATTGCTTCCTGTGTACACAATAGTCTATTCTATATGTCTTGCTCAACTGCCTAATGCTCGACATACTTTAAATAGAATATTCTGTGATAAACGCAGTGTTTTTAGTAAGAAATCTGTTATTCAGTGCCAAGATGCCTACGGGTAATGATGTAAAGCTGTACTGCCATACTGTATTTGTGTGCCTTATCACTAAACTGTTTGGGGAAGGCACTTATGCATTACATTAATGCAAACACGCGAACTTTAATGGGTAAGAGAATGGAAAGTGTAATTTCAAGTTATTTGTCCAGGAAAAGGGAATACATTGCTGACCCGGTTTAAAGGGTCAAAAACCCCAAGCAAATCCATATTCTGAATTGAGGACCACGCATTTTCCTCCGCATTTATCACATGATCTTTTGCTCCAATTCACCAACCTCTTAAACACACACTGTACATCTGCATAAAGGATTCATTTCGTCATTTACCACCTGTTTTAGCAAATGGTAAATAACAGTGGCAGGATCGCTAAGGTTTAGGGCAGTGGAGATTGGGACGGCTACCAGGGCCAGGACAGATGTTGCTAGATATAGGGAAGTGTTCCATTAACCTCAAGGTGTTACACGCATCGTGTAAATGCAGTGGCGTAACATCAGCAGGGCCAGCCACGGAGGTGTTGCCCTAGGTAAAATATTCTAAGGGGCATTCTTAGGGACGCAAAATTTTAAAAGGTACTTGCTTTGTCCAAGGGTGCTGGCAACCCACTCTACGCCACTGTGTAGATGTTCTCAAACTTTGCCAGTCTCAGCAGTGTTTTTTTCTGGCTGTGACCGGGCTCCCAGTAAAACCAGGGCTGATGTCCTTGCCCTTAGATATTGCAGTCGTAGCAACACAGGGACAGTTGTAATCAGACAGAGCAGTATCGCCACTGCAAATTCTACTCTGACTTTTAATCAGGCCCTCACTATAATGGCAAGCTATCAGAGCAGGGAATAGAATGAGAACAAAGGGGCTTACATACTTAACAGCATAATGTTGTATGATACTATGTTTTAATTCATTTTACTCAATAATTTGGTTTTAGTTAACACCAAAAATACCACAACAGAACATTATAATTCAAAGTTCTGTTTTCGAAACTACAAAATACTAAGGTCCAATCGAGCAAGTAGTCTAATCATCTTATTACAGCGATTTAGTCATTTATAAAAGCTAGTTGCTATTAAATAGCCAGCTAGTTTCAGTTTTCCAATGCAATGGCAACAGGCATGCTGGGTCTCGAATGAAAAGTGTGTGCGTGTGTGTCTGTCTCTAATAATCTTTTAAAGATAACATGAAATCATTAATGGGCTTATTTACAAGACCCTTGCGCTGCCGGTGTGTCACTTTTAAAATGGGAAAAAGTGATGTACCGGCGGCACAAGGGTTTTGTAAATAAGCCCCTAAGAGTGTATGCCATTAACGCCAGTCCTTCACTATCGTGGGCTGAATTCAATAGCCTTCCTCTCTCTGTGAACATCATCTCTGGATAATAATGACAGTAATAATAGCAATCATTCTGCTGTGCTCACTGAGTATGTGCAGGGAATGTAAAATACATAAAAACCTGATGCTATACAGCAGCCATTGCTAAAATAAAATATAACAGATTCATTCAGGCGTATTTAGTAACATAAAAACTATTAGAAAACTGATTAAACTTTAAGGGAGCTTAGGAGGTCATTACTTTCCAATTCACTTTGAAAAACAAGTCGGCTTCAAACATGCCATGTAGTCTTTTTTTTTTTTACTATATTGTACAAACATTGTATTTTATTACTTTTCACAGCATATCGTCACGGTTGTGAGTTTATTTTGTTAAGAATATACTGTGAGCTGAGTTTGCTTCATTAAATTTCTTTAGCTCCTATAATTCTACTTTTTGTTAATTGATTCCGTAGAGCGCTCACTAAAAAGCTTGTCATTTGAAGGCTATTAACACGGGTTTGCTGGATGGAATGATTGCCAAACACTGACAATTATTCAAGTTTTCTGTGTAAGTGCCACTTGGTGAAAATGTAGTTTGCTCGATTGGACCCATTTTGTTTGATTATAAATAAAACAAGCATCAACAAGTACAACATTTTAAATGTAAATGAGCATTATAACCCTAAACAACTCACATTGCTAACACATGAATAAACAGAGAATTATTGCCTAAAACTATACTGAAACATACGTGTAAAAACTTAAGGCACGTTTCTGTTAAAGAGCGAATAGTACAATATATGGTTTCTTTAAATACACATCTGGATACATTTATGTGATTGGAAGGAGTAAAAATCAGTAAACGTGTTTATGGCTGCAGAAGTTTTCGTATGATGTATATCCTGACAGTTTCTGTGCTGTCAGTGCAGTTCCAGTGACATGATGCTTCTTTTAAGGGTCCAGTATTGCGTCCCTTTCAAGAAAGCTCACTACTTATTCAAGCACGAAATCAATCTTCAATAACTCAAAAGGCAAGAGGTTCACTGCTCATACTTCAGACTTTGTGTGTTAGTATTTCGCATTACAAACAAATGTGTGACTTGGTTTTCACAACCAAAGTTCAGAATTCTAAGATGGGATACATCCCCAGTTCTTATATGTAATTGTAGCGCAAATGAATAACACAATGCAATATATGTTGGCAAATAACCACATTCCTGGGTTTATAAGGAAATCACTTTCTGCAACAGCACCAATTTCACAAAAGCAATAAATATAAAAAAAGCACGTGACTTGTTAAGTTGTCTCCTTCTCTGGTTAAACCCACTGTAGATTGTCTAGATTTGATCAAAACAATTTCCTTGAGAGTTCAGAGACAAGAGATGAGAAGATGATCATCACTGAGGGAATACCTTTTCTCCTACATTCTGTAAAATCAATCTAGTATTTCCATGACGTTATTCTTTTTCCAGTAAGGAAAACTCATTGCACAATTTCCTGTCAAGAGCCAAGAAAAACTCAATAGTTCTTCAAATCTTTTTTGGTTTCGCTGTCTTCAGTACACTGACGCCATCTTTTGTTATCATCAGAAGTAGGCAGAAAAATTAAACAAGGATGTGCAGCATCCTATCAAATCCAGGCATAGGTACACTCCATTACATAATGGAATACAATTATGTTTTCATGATGTATGAGTTGGAGCTAAGATAATCTGAAAAGCATGAATTCTTTAATACCATTTCCAACACCAGCACACTAGACTGTCAACAGTGTGTATTTTGGTATTAAAATTGTACGAAACCAAATGTCACGAAGGCTAAGGACACTTACAGTACTTCTGGTGTGATATTTCCATAATAGAAGTTCCCTGAAAATGATTTATGTACGGATTTGGAGTAAAAAAGTCCAGTTCTTATTATTCAAGTTCACTTGTTTACAGTTGAAATTTTATTAAAAAAATATTTTATCGCATTTTAGCCGGTTTTGACGTTTCAACGGTTTTTTGCTTAACAGATGGCTGCAGCTCTCCGGTTTCAGTTGCTTTCCTTACTGTCTTAGGGCTTATTGCACTTTTGCGAGAACCCTGAGGGCTGGGCATGCCTTTCTTAGGGATCTGTGGGCTGGATTGGGTGGATCCTGCTTTCCGTCCCATGGAGGGGCTTTTGGATCCCTTAGGCTTTGCTGGCGTTTGTAGCGTATCAGTGCTCTTCAATGACCTCAGCCCCAGAATTTCACAATAACGGTTACACTGATGAAGTGATACGAATAGTTCAACAGAAGAAGGGCAACAGCTCTCTTTGAGGCCTTGATACCTAAAATTGATATAAAATTAAATTTAGACACACACAGACTTTCATTGATGGAATACAAATTGAAATGCCTCTTGTGCTTATTAAATGAAATGACCACAGAGTTCCATTCTGCTTCACTCTCATCCTAGGATACTTTTCTTAGAAATCTGTTGCATAACACTACATTAATTCCACTAGAATTGGGCTTACATTCAATGGAAATGAAAGTACATTCAAAAGGATTTGCTAAATAATGAATTTGTGTTCACTGAAGGCTGGCACATTTGAATATGTGAGGCAGAGCATGTAGGAAGTTGGCTCTGTACATAGTATACCAAAGTAAGGTATAGTGTGCACAGAATCCAGGTAGTGCCCAGAGGTATAGTAGAGGCTAAATTAGGTAAGTACTACCAGCTCTCTTTGTGGTAGTGTGGGTGAGCAGTTAGCCCAATCCAGAGGGTGTGTTAAACATTTCTTGTATTCGCTCAATCAAGACTGAAGGCACACACTGAATCCAGACCAATAGGGTAAGTATAAAAAAGGTATACTTGTACTTTATTTCTAGAACCAAGCAGGACTTGGTACAGCTATGTGAAATATACTATCAATCATAGAACGTTTCAAGAAGTGGTACTGGGAATTGATTTTCAATTGTTACAGGTTTGTATCGGTTCAAAAAGCAGTTTAAATTACACAGTAATTACTTTGGATGACTTTCTCGTTACTTCTGTATTACATCGACTACTCAGGGTGATATGCCTAGATATCACACTCCAGACTTCACTTACAGGTAAGCACGACAATTATCCATTTAAAGCATAGTTACTTTAGTCCCATACAAAATGGCCACCTGGCTATGGGAGCATAGCTCCTGGAGTTAAGGTCAGCACTGCAGGGGCCAACAATCAGCACCAAAGCTGCACTACCTGGGGCACAGGGGCAGCGGGGTGCAGTGTACTAAGGGGATGTCGGGTACAAGGACGATTCTAATAGGGACTTTTGGTTTGGAAAAGATGCTGCCGGCTCAGGCAGGGAGACTTTCTGGAGGAGACCAACAGCTGGAAAGGTAAGTTGGGTTTTGGGGGATGCCTGGACAACGTCGGTTGGGCCACCCAAGGCTATTGGGCATCTGGTGCAGGGGTGTCTTTTGGCATCAGGTCTCCTTTCCCAGCTCTGGGGGACCCTTCCGGTGAGGCTGCAGAGTGGCCAAAAATCACAGAGCTGCCTGGATCCGGATTCTGTGAGTGAATCTGTGTTTGAGCAAATCCGGTGCTCATGGGAGACAGAGTCTTAAAGATGGCCACAGGGCAGGTCCTCCGGGCTCTGGGAGCTGCTGCAGTTGCTGGGGCTCTCGCTGTAGGTAGGTTGAAGTCGGGAGAGGCTAGTAGGGCGGGGGCGAAAGCAATAGGTGTTCTCTTCTTCCTGGGTCAGCACGTCTCTTCGGTTCATCTTCTTTCTTCCTCGAATCAGTGGCAAGGTTCAGGATCACCTCTAAATACTACATTTAGGTGTGTTTTAAAGGGGTGTGCAGGGCGGGACCATTGGGTCCCTTCCTTGGGGTGGGTACACCCTCTATTTTGCCACCTTTCAGTGGGAGGGGGGCATGAGCCTTTCCCTAATTGGCTGGGTTACCTCATCTTCAAGATGGAGGGGACTGGAGGACTGAGATGTGTGCTTCACCTCGCCTCCCCCACCCGAGGGGTGGAGTTGGAAAATGTAGGCACACCTCTCGTCCTAGCTTGGTTTTCCCGCTGATTCTCCCACCCAAAGTGGGGGCAGAACCAGAGGGTGCCAGTTGCTGGGGGCAGCAAAAGTCAGGGACAGCTTACTAAACGGCAGGCCTTTATAGCTTCCCCTTCGTGGACCCAGCCCATCCTAGGGGACGAGGCATGACACCTATCCCCAGGGTGGGCTTTGTTTAAACCCATCTGGCGGTGGCAAATGGCAGGCAGTCATTCATGAACCACACCAGGGCTGGTCGTTTTTCAGAGGACATCTCCAAGATGCCCTCTGAGTGCATTTTACATTAAATCCCACACTGGCATCAGTGTGGGTTTATTGTGCTGAGACGTTTGCTACTAAGCTTCCCAGGGTTCAGTAAACCCATCTATGGAGCTGCAGATTTCGTAGTGACCAACTCCAACAGCATATACTCTTTATGCCTTTACTACACTTATAATGTCTAAGAATGGACTTAGACACTGGGCTCATGGCACTGTACCCTCACCTGAGGGCTAGTACACCCTGCTAGAGGGTGACTTACCTAGGCCGTCAGGCAGTGGGTTGCAGGCATGGCAAACAGGGATGTTTGTTATGTTGACTCTTCACTTTCTCCACACCAAAACACGCAGCCTACAATGGGACTTTGTGGGTGTTAAGGTATAAGGTCTCTAACGGTGGTACAATTGGTCCTGCAGCCCTTAGAGGCAACAGGGATGTGGGCCATGTCGACCAAAACACGCAGCCTGCAATACCAGTGTGTGGGTGTTAAGGTACAGGTTCTCGAAGGGTGACACAATAGGTGCTGCAGCACTTAGAGGCCTTCCCTGGTGACAGTGCCCTTGGTACCCATGGTACCTTATACAAGGGGCTTACCTGTGGCCAGAGATGTGCCAATTATGGGTACAAAGGTACAGTTTTGGGAAAGAACTCCAACCCTGGGAACCTGATTGGCAGGGACACAGGGAAACTTAAAAAATTAAATACAGTAATTTGTGACCTAGAAAAACAAATCAAAGATAAAAACACCAATACAGAATCTAAAAAACTTCTGGAACAAATACAAAAAAACATTGAAGACTTTCACAAATTCGAATTAAACAAAAAAACAAAGTCCGAAAGGACATAAAAGGTCTCAGTCAGGAAAGAGCATACCCTTACCTCTCTAAAGACTTTTATACCAACTGCCCCTATAACGTCCCACAAAACCAGAGGCCTTCGGGCAGATACAACAGAAGACAACAGTTTGTAAGTTTCACCGACAGCTCTGCCGACTCATCTGACCAGTCAGATCAAGGCGACAGCCCAGGTCCTTCACATAGGAATTTTTTAGGGAGAGGCCGTGGACAATCAGAACCACAGGGGCCTGGAAGAGGAAAACAACCACAGAGATGGCCCAACCCACCAGGTGAACGGTTCACTCGTCGCCAACACTACAGCTGGTAGTAACACCCGACCTCACAGGAACAGATATGGTACCTGTTCAAGAGAATGGTCTCCTACCAATTTTCAACCTTACCCAACATACCTTATCGGCTGACGAGGTATCACTTCTCAACAAAGGCTTATCCTTTGTCCCTACGATACGGCCCAACTTTTTGGATGCCCAAACAGAACTCCTAAGATTTTTCAGAAAAATACGTCTACACAGTTTTTTTATTCTCAATCCCTCTCCACCCAAGCATTTTAACACGCCCTTCAAACCACTTTCTAAATTCTCCCCCACTGCAGGAATGATACCCCCAGAAATCCCTACCTTCGAAAAGTTGGTCCTCAATGACTTGACCGACCTTGAAAGTAAGAGGACCTTTGTACCTTACAACATCACTATACACGAGAAAAAAACCATATCCACCCTCAAAAACAATCAGTCACTTATTATAAAACCGGCTGACAAAGGTGGAGGCATAGTGATCCAAGACCGGGATAAGTACATAAGAGAAATACTACGCCATCTCAGTAACACTGAACATTATTGTAAATTGCCAGGCAACCCCACCAGTGAGATTCAGAAACTTATCTCACAAGTTACCACTGATGCACTTGACTCTGGTTTCCTTTCCAAAAAGGAATACGAATTCCTCAACGTTAAATCTCCACGGATACCGGTCATTTACTGTCTCCCTAAAATTCACAAAAACCATGAATCCCCCCCCAGGTCGCCCCATCGTATCTGGATGTGGTTCTATACTTGAACCCCTGGGACACTACATAGACTTTTGTATAAAACCATTTGTCCCTGAGACATCATGTTACATCAGGGACAGCATGGCCATGATCAATCTCATTGAGGACCACCCGTTTGATCCCACATCCAACACTATGTGTACGTTGGATGTGGAATCACTCTACACCAACATTCCCCAGTTCGAGTCCCTTCGGGTAATTGAGACAATCCTAGAGACACGCCCACGCCCTCAAAATGTGCCATCCAGTTTTATTCTCCAACTTCTTGAGATTTGCCTCACAAAAAACTTTTTCCTTTTTGAGGGTCAATTCTATGGCCAGGTACGGGGTACCTCCATGGGAGCCATTTTTGCCCCGAATCTGGCTATCCTGTACATGGACAATCTAGAGACATCTTGCATCCTTGATTCATCTAACCCTTTCCACAATGGCATTGCCTTGTGGAAGCGTTATATAGAAGATATGTTCTTCTCTGGACTGAATCCCCTGACAGCCTAGTGCAGTTTCATCATTGGCTCAACAATAATAGTGGAGGCCTCAAGTATACACTGTCCATCAGCAAAGAATCCATTCCCTTTTTAGATCGGGAAATCAAACACACAGAAGGCCAACTTACCACCAGCCTTCATCACAAACCCACAGAGAGAAATACTCTACTGAACTACAGCAGTCACCATCCACGGGCATTGAGAGACTCCCTTCCCTTTTCACAGTTTTTACGCATTAGGAGGAACTGCTACTTTAAAGAGGACTACTTCACTGAGGCCAAAGTCCTAAGCCATAAACTCAGAAATAGGGGGTACCCACGCAAACTTGTGCACCGCTCCCTAAAACGAGCATGGTATTGCCCAAGGGAGACCCTCCTTGAACCAAAACCCAAAAAGGACCAAGATAGGCTAATCTGTGTTACCACCTTTTCTCCAGCTTCCAATGCCATCAGGAAAGGTGTGTTGAAACACTGGCCCGTACTTAATGCTGGACAACTCAACCGGGAACGCCCAATGTTCGCCTTCAAAAGAGCAAAAAATATAAAGGACCATTTAGTGCGTGCCTCTCTACGCCAACAACCACTTAAAACAACACTCAATGACGCATGGGGTCTCCCTACATTGACAGGTCATGCCAAATGCGGAAGCTGTGTGTGTTGTGAATCAACCATAGAAGGAAAAAGTTTTGAATTCGGTACAATCAAATTGGACAGGAAATACTTTTCAAACTGTAATTCAATAAACATGGTATATGCTATCTTCTGTTCCTGTATGTTGATTTACATAGGTCAAACCACCCAGAAGATAAAACTCAGGATTGGACAACACCGCAGCAGGATCCGCTGTAAAACTGCGAACGCCCCCCTCGTGGATCATTTCACAGAGAAAGGACACACTGATCTGATCTGGACTGTAATAACATTGATCAAACCTCCACCTAGGGAAGCAGATGTCTCTATGCTACTTAACAAAGAGGAACTGCACTGGATCCTCAAGACCAACAGTTTCCGCACTGGATTGAATCGCCTTGAAGACTGGACCTCCCTGATCTAATGTGTAATCCTGTATAATAATCAATAATTAATTGTACTGGGATTTTAAGTCACCTGCGTCGCTCTCACTTTCACTATCGACTAGAATATCACCATTCACCACATTAATCTGTCCTATGCACTCCATTTCAAAATGGCCACTCCAATTCCTCATTATTTTCACTGAACCTCAGTCTTTCTTCTGTCTCCACGCCCACCCCTCAGTCCTTCCTCTCTGTCCACGCCCATCCTTGCCTACAACAGGGCTTCCCAAGATGGCTGCCACCCTCTATCCTGAAGACGGACCAGCCATTGAGCTCCTGATCTTGAAGTAAGTTAGTTCCCATTCCAGGAACTAGAGACCATTTCCAGCTCAACTCAATTGGAAATCTAGTTGCAACGCAATTTTTTTTTAAAAACCCTCTTTTTCAGACTGTGCGATTGGGCACTTGTAAGGAATCCCTATCTCGACTATCCAAGTGGACTCCCGAACTAAAGCTTTCCCGCTTTTCATCCCACGGATGTGCCACAATCCTCGTCACAATGGCTTGAGTAATAGTAATTCTGTCCTCCCTTCGCCTCTAGATCCCTATCAGCTGGCTAACCGCCCCTTGTGACCCCGAGCTATCGCGCCCGCTTCAGATCCAACTTGCAGGTATCCTCTCACAAGCCCGTCTTAATACCTACTTCACATCCTAATTAGTCACATCGACCACTGCGCCATAATTACTAGTGCTCTAATCACGGCAGGAGACATCATCAGCTTTCTGTTCTTGACACATGCTTTATCGAATGTGTCCTACCAATCACTGCGCCGTTTTTATCCACTTTTTCATTTCATTACCACCTTCATGCTCACACGATCTAATGCATGAACCCTGTGTTTGTGGTCCTGTCATTGTTTAAACACACTGACTGCTGCCCCTTACACATAAGTGTTCACATCACGACACTAGATTGCATCCGCATTTAAATTAATGCATGACCAACCCAGATGTGGTCTCTCAGCAGCCGTACAATACCAATCACTGCGCCGTCCTCCCTTTCACTTTATCACAGTGTATTCTGTATAGATTGATCGGCAAAGAGTGGTCTCACCTCTTTGACCACGCACAAAAGGCACTCAGTCACGCCAAACCTTCCTCCCCCACTCGTTGGCCAAAAGTGGCTCTTTTGGCCGCCATAAGTGTGGCAGGGTATACTCAGACGTGAGTCCCTTGCTCACTTTGCCACTGGATTCAAGCAAGCCGGGCTGAAGACGGCTGAAATGCCAGAAACCGGTCCTCGGAAGCTTGTTTCCGGTCCAGGGAAGACATGGCTTGGCAGTTCGGGCTGGACTGTTCCCATGAGGCACAGGGTCAGACTGATTTGCATATAGCCATGTCTGAACTGGGGTGGCAGAGTGGGCTAAAGAACGGTGATGGATTCAACCCAGATCTTTTGACTGGGTGTGAGTGTTTGATTGGTTCAGATGCTCCGTCCATCACCACCCCCTTTTGTACCAGTATCTAGTGGTGGCATCGAAACGTCGTCGACACCAAAAAACGCCATATGCAATATGACTATGCAATATTGTAATGTGCAATGGTGTATAAGAAAATGATCTTAGTCTGTTAAAACTTTCAAATAGGAGTGTACAGACGTATTTCACTTTGCCCTTTGGCCATTCTGTGCTTCGTTTTGTTGTCTCACTGTTTCGTGGGCCACAGCTGTGCCCACTTGTCATTGAATGTTTCTAACAATTTAATTTTATATATATTTGTAAAATAAATTCTTGTCCGGCTGGACAAAAGACATACTACCTATTTAGAGTATGATTATTGTATATAAGTGATGCTTCCTCTGAAAATAGGGACCATTGTTTTCTATAACATGGCATGGACACAGGGCACATTAAGTCTAGTTGCATCAGATGTCAGGTAGAAAGTGGGGGGTAACCATGCAAATATGGCACTTTCCTACAAGGTGCCATCAATCTTGACAGTCACCACTGGAAGTGATGGCGTGTATGTAGGAAGGTGGATATCTGACTATGGTTGCCCCCAACTTTTTGCCTGGTGTTTTGCTGGTTTTTCAACTTAGTTGACCTGGGACCCTGCTATACAGGGCCCCAGGCCCACTGCTCTCTCTGTAAAATGGATTCCATGTACCTTAGGTGCATTTACCAATTGGTACTGGGCCACCTTATCAGTCCCTGTACAGCATACCTTAGGTATCCAGGGCATAGGTGTACCCAGGGCCTACTAGGGGCTGCAGCATGTATTATGCCACCCCTGGCTGGCCACCCAAATCTGGCACCACTGGCTGCACGACAGCTGGGGCAAGGTGGTGTAATCACCCTTTGCTTTAGATATAGTATTCCTATATCTAACCCTAAAATGGACACATATATTCCTATCAGTCACTCCTACGGCTGGCCTTATCAATCCTGAAGGCAGAGTGCTTGGAATTATGGGAGATGGTGCTCTGGCATGAGCTGAGCCCATTTGCAGCTTGCGGAACCAAGTCCTAATAGCTGTCCCATGATAACGCTATACCATATACTCTTAAGTGCATTATGTACCTCGCGGTCAAATGCTAACTTTGGCATAGCATTATCAAAACATGTCGAGTAAGGTGTCATACAAATTGGAATACTAACCCCTCGCCAATTCTGGCGACGGGGTTAGCATTCCACCCTTCTAGAGGGACACAACATGTATGTAACTGTGAACTCCAGGTTAAAGTTAACTCGAGCCTCAGCATCACAAAATGGATGCTGCCACCACAGACACAAGTCTGACCTCCTGCTGCTGGGAGTCCTTCCAGCGAGGAGGGCTTGGACAAAGGGTTTCCTGTCAGGGGCGGTGCTAGCACCATCCCAGACAGGGGTTTTGTGTATTCCAGGTAGGCAGGGCTGAGAGGAAGGTGACTGCAAGTGGCACTCCGGTGCTCACTGTGCATATGCCGGCTCAAACCAGTTCCAGGGGCACCCCAGCCCCTGAGCTGGGGAGAGACTGGACAAAGGAGAGGGGTGTAACCACCCCCCTCCTGGTCCCACCCATGGGCAGGACCTAGTCGCGTGCCAGCCCCTTTTCTTAGGATAAAGGTAGGAGCTGGCCCCCTTCCCAAATTAGATAATCTTGAACTACTTTCCACGAAAGGAACTCTTGACATTCTCTGAAGACTCTCCCTTGTGGCTAAGGAGTAGCCACCCTGCACCCGCAGGCACCACCTAAGCATTTGCGGTTTGCTGCACGTCCATCCTCCGGATCAAGACTGACCAGCTCGACGAGACCCGGATTCCCTGCCATCTCTGACCTCTACCTGCATCATCAGCCCAGCTGAGATTCGTGGGTGTGACGAGACCTGAGGGACCGGCCATCTTCAAAACCTGCACGACGCTTAACCAGCACGACCGCCGAGGGATCCTCGAGTGAGTGCACTGGGGTTTGAGAAGCCCCAACCCAGAGCAGCTCCAGCACCGAAATCCAGCCCCCCAGCATCCACAAGATCTGCGTGGGGCCCCTCTGCTCCTTTGTTGCTTGCCACGTTGTCCGGTCACTTGCCCGTTGGCCAGTGGCCCTCCTGACGACGTACCACAACGCTTTCATCGCTGGTCTGGTTGCTCCAGACTGGCCCTTGCTCCCTTCCAAAAGAGGAGCACCCCGGACCCTCCTGGTCCACTCCAGACGCCATTTTGACTCCACCGCGTGGGCTTGCCTTTGCCATGGCTTGTTGCTCCAATCCTGGTTCCAGCATCGCCGACAGCAGACATCATCGTGGGACAGCTCGCACCTCCAGCCTGGTCGCCGACAACGCCTCCTGGCCCGTGTGACTGCAGAGTCCAGTGTCGCCCACTAGCCTGATCGCGTTGACCTCATCCGGTGCCATCCTGGTGCCCACACAATCACTGGCTAGTGATTAAGAACTGAGTCCCCTCTGCTTTCAGGTTGTCTCCATCACCGATCCAGCCTTGGATCACACCGAACATCTTCACTGTTCGCCTGCCAGCAACATCTTCTTTCAGGCTCCATAGACTACAACGAGGATTCCCGACGTCATTTGAACCCTATGCAGCCGCAGCCCCTGGGCTAGGTAGCCCGAGCATTTCGGTGCTCCAACGCAGGTTCACTATCCAAGTGTCCAGATCCTTTTTTGTTTTTAGTCTACCTAGTCGGATTCTCCTGGAAACAGTAACTTTAGAACTACTAGCATCCATAGACTTTGTCCCGCATCCCGCGTAAGAGTTCACACTCTGCACCCAAGTTCCCTAGGCCTCCTGCTCCTAACCTTAGGGTTCAGTAAGGTAGTCCTAGCGGTTCTGAAGCCTCTGGATTGTGTTACTCACCTGCTAGTATTTCGCATTCCACTTTTAGAGTATATGGTTTTTCGTGCCCCTCGGGCATTTGTGTAAATTGTGCAACTTGTAGTATTTTCTTAAGAGTTTTGTATTGTGCTTAGCTCCCTGACTCATAAAGAGTTCAGGGTAGACTTGTTATTAATAAATATACTTTATTTTTATAACAACTTTTGTGGTGTCCTTTCACTTGGTGTTCAAGGGGTATATGTGATGGGAAAACAGCTGGCTTAACACGCCCTCTAGAGTTTAGCCTAAAGACTGCTTTTGTCTACGCTTCTAGGATAGCTGGTCTATAAGGTTGACTTACAACCAATCATCAATAAGGGTCATTTGGAATGATACACAGTGATCACTAGAATAGTGAGCACTATATATCAGGCCAACTTCTCACATTGGTGTGCAGCGGTTGGGATTTGAGCTTGCTGTTGTTTTACCACCCACGTATCCTAAGAATATCATTTGAAAGATCACATAAGTACCAAGGTACATATAACTTAGCTTAGAATACTCTGAGTTCTACTGAACCAGCTGTTGTAGTTCAACAGCGCCTAGCACACCCTGACTACAACTCTTAGCAAGGGATCAGTAGGTAAACCCATAGTGTAGGTAAGTGTACCACTTACACCTCACTAGAAGCATGTCTACCCATGGAGAGTCTGCAGAGACTCCCCTTGTGGTTATTGACCCTCCACAGGTCATTTCCAGATATGCAGCCCTTAGCTTCCAGGAGATGAGACAATTGTATACCTCACAGGTCTCTTAGAGACATATGATGCCAGAAGGGCTTCTAACCCAGGCCCCTCTAATCCAGATGGGAGCATGCCCCCCTTAGAGGGAACCCTTGGGGACCCTGACCTCAACCTCAATGGAACAGAGAGTGAAGAGGAGGAAGAGGAACAGGAGTTGTCAGGGATGAGGCAGAAAAAGGTCCAGTTGTAGTCAGTAGGCTCACCAGGACCAACTTAAGCATGCATGAGAATGGAACTGGGGGACCCCCAGCCCCACTCTCAGGTAGGCTTAACATTGGGGATAGACGAGTTAGGTCTCGCTCCAGAGGCTCTAGCAGATCTATCCATACCCATGTCTCTCAGGCATCTTCTCACAGAGGGATGACATCCCCTCAGAGAAGGGAGCATGAAGCTAAAATGAGGGAAGTCAATCTGAGGATTGAGAGGGAAGAACTTGCCCTTGCCAAAGAAAGACTTGCCTTTGCCAGAGAGCAGAAATTGAGTGGGGCAGACCCCACTGGTGGCAGCATTATCCCTAGAGATAAAGACAGGAGTTTTGATACTAGACACCTGAGTAAAATAGTGCCCCCCTTTAAACAAGGGGATGACATCCACAAATGGATGACTGCTTTGGAGAGGGCCTGCACTGTCCAGTGCATCCCCCAGAGTCAGTGGGCAGCTATACTGTGGCTCTCCTTTGAAGGTAAAGGTAGAGATAAGCTCCTCACTACTAGAGCTGAGGATGCTAACAATTACCAAGTCCTGAAGAATACACTGGTTGATGGGTTTGGCTTAACAACTGAGCAGTACAGGTTGCTGTTCAGAGACACCCAGAAACTCCGTCTCAGGATTGGGCTGACTTTGTTGATTGTGCCACTAAGGCTCTAGAAGGCTGGCTATTAGGTAGTAAAGTTACTGACTTCACAGGATTGTATAATCTTATTATGAGAGAGCAAGTCTTAAATAATTGTCAGAACCAGTTATTACACCAGCACCTGGTAGACTCTGATCTAACCTCTCCACAAGAATTGGGTAAGAGGGCAGACAAATGGGTCAGAACCAGGATTAGGCCTAAGAAACAGGGTGGTGACCAAAAGAAAGAATCAACCAAGCCTCAAGAGAAGGGTGGGAATAAATCTTCTGATCAAACCACACCAGGTCCCCAAAAATCCTCTGAAAAGGGTGGGTCCCAGTATCCTTCCAATACCCAAAAGAAACCTTATTGCCATACCTGCAAACAGGTAGGTCATTGGAAAACTGACAGCAGTTGCCCAAGGGCCAACAACAATAAGGAGAACATACCCCCAAGTAAAACTTCCCAGCCTCCTGTTACTACCAGTAGTAATCCCCCAGATGGTGGGAGTGCCCCCAAGAATCTGGGTGCATTTACTTTGGGAGTTCCTGGGGACTCTGGCCTAACCAGGTCCCCTGACTTAGATACTCTTGTCTGTGAGACTGGCATGGGGTTTGCCAACTTCACAGCTTATCCCAACACTTTGGGCAAGTACAGACAGGAGCCCCTCATCAATGGTTCAAAAGCTGAGGCCTATAGAGATACAGGGGCTAGCATCACCATGGTGACTGAGAGCCTAGTCCCCTCAAGGCAACTTATACCTGGAGCCACATACCAGGTGACCAACATTGATGGAGTGCAGAGAGATCATCCCATAGCAGTGGTAAATATCAGCTGGGGAGGTGTCACTGGCCCCAAGAGAGTGGCAGTGTCATCAAACTTGCCTGTAGATTGCCTACTGGGGAATGATTTAGAGATCTCAGCCTGGGCTGAGGTAGAGCAAGAAACCCATTTTAAAATGGTAAACCTCCATGGTAAGGTTAGTGGGGCAGTGATAGCCACAGCCCCAGTCCAAGATGTCTTCCCTGAACAGGTCAGGAGGGCTGTGCCAGTCACAGCCCAATCTCAGACAGATTCCTTCCCTGAACAGGTTGGCAAGGCTGTGATGGTCACAGCCCATACCCAAACTGAGTCTCTTCCTGAAAAGGTTGGTGGAGTTGTGATGGCCACAGATCAAACTCAGACAGATAATAGTGTTGTGAAGCCTGAAACTAGGGATCACTCCACTCAGACAGAGAGCATTGAGGAGGAAGAGAAATCTCCCTCCCACCAGACTTTAGGAAAGGATCAGCCTCCTCAGGGAACTGATCTGACCCCTTGTGAAGAAACTGCCCCAGAGGTAGTCAGGCCTAGCCTGGCAGAACCCCTGATGTCAGTGGACCCTTCCAAGGTGGAACCCAGTCTGGAGCAGGTAACCTGCCCCTCTCTACCCTGCCTCAGTCAGCCCAGGGCTGTAGAGAATGCAAACACAACAGGTGATGGACCGAATGTGGATCAATGTCACACACTCACCCCAGTCCAAAGATCTGGGCCCAAATCCATCGTTTTTTTGCACTCCACACCACCCTGGGTTAGACAATGGCGATATGCAAATCAGCTCTGACCCTGTGCCCCATGGGAACAGTCCAGTCCGAACTACAAAAGCCATGTCCTTCCCAGAACGGAATCAAGCATCCGAGGACCGGACCGGTTTCGAGGTAACACCTCTCATCAGCCCGGCTAGCTTGACTCCAGTGGTGTGGAGTGCCTGGGACCCACGTCTGGGCATCCCCAGCGCACTTAGGGCGGAATATGCAAACACAACAGGTAATGGACCGAATGTGGATCAATGTCACACACTCACCCCAGTCCAAAGATCTGGGCCCAAATCCATCGTTTTTTTGCACTCCACACCACCCTGGGTTAGACAATGCCGATATGCAAATCAGCTCTGACCCTGTGCCCCATGGGAACAGTCCAGTCCGAACTACAAAAGCCATGTCCTTCCCAGAACGGAATCAAGCATCCGAGGACCGGACCGGTTTCGAGGTAACACCTCTCATCAGCCCGGCTAGCTTGACTCCAGTGGTGTGGAGTGCCTGGGACCCATGTCTGGGCATCCCCAGCGCACTTAGGGCGGAATATGCAAACACAACAGGTGATGGACCGAATGTGGATCAATGTCACACACTCACCCCAGTCCAAAGATCTGGGCCCAAATCCATCGTTTTTTTGCACTCCACACCACCCTGGGTTAGACAATGGCGATATGCAAATCAGCTTTGACCCTGTGCCCCATGGGAACAGTCCAGTCCGAACTACAAAAGCCATGTCCTTCCCAGAACGGAATCAAGCATCCGAGGACCGGACCGGTTTCGAGGTAACACCTCTCATCAGCCCGGCTAGCTTGACTCCAGTGGTGTGGAGTGCCTGGGACCCACGTCTGGGCATCCCCAGCGCACTTAGGGCGGAATATGCAAACACAACAGGTGATGGACCGAATGTGGATCAATGTCACACACTCACCCCAGTCCAAAGATCTGGGCCCAAATCCATCGTTTTTTTGCACTCCACACCACCCTGGGTTAGACAATGGCGATATGCAAATCAGCTCTGACCCTGTGCCCCATGGGAACAGTCCAGTCCGAACTACAAAAGCCATGTCCTTCCCAGAACGGAATCAAGCATCCGAGGACCGGACCGGTTTCGAAGTAACACCTCTCACGAGCCCGGCTAGCTTGACTCCAGTGGTGTGGAGTGCCTGGGATCCACGTCTGGGCATCCCCAGCGCACTTAGGGCGGAATATGCAAACACAACAGGTGATGGACCGAATGTGGATCAATGTCACACACTCACCCCAGTCCAAAGATCTGGGCCCAAATCCATCGTTTTTGTTTGCACTCCACACCACCCTGGGTTAGACAATGGCGATATGCAAATCAGCTCTGACCCTGTGCCCCATGGAAACAGTCCAGTCCGAACTACAAAAGCCATGTCCTTCCAGAACGGAATCAAGCATCCGAGGACCGGACCGGTTTCGAGGTAACACCTCTCATCAGCCCGGCTAGCTTGACTCCAGTGGTGTGGAGTGCCTGGGACCCACGTCTGGGCATCCCCAGCGCACTTAGGGCGGAATATGCAAACACAACAGGTGATGGACCGAATGTGGATCAATGTCACACACTCACCCCAGTCCAAAGATCTGGGCCCAAATCCATCGTTTTTTTGCACTCCACACCACCTGGGTTAGACAATGGCGATATGCAAATCAGCTCTGACCCTGTGCCCCATGGGAACAGTCCAGTCCAAACTACAAAAGCCATGTCCTTCCCAGAACGGAATCAAGCATCCGAGGACCGGACCGGTTTCGAGGTAACACCTCTCATCAGCCCAGCTAGCTTGACTCCAGTGGTGTGGAGTGCCTGGGACCCACGTCTGGGCATCCCCAGCGCACTTAGGGCGGAATATGCAAACACAACAGGTCAGGGAGGCCAGTGGTGGACCCCAAAGGGCCCCCTGTCCAAAAGAACTCCCCAATCAGCAGATTAAGGGCACTGAAGCTAGTAGTCCTAGCCAAGTGAAAATAAAACAAACTCCTGAGGGATCCCCCTTAAAATTAGTTAGGGACCTCCCACAGATGGACACTGTTGGGCACAGCCAAACCTGGGACCTAAAAGCCCCAAACCTGACCTGTCCCTCCAGTAAGCCAAACAGAGGGACCCAGCCTCCAGCTTTAGGTAGCCAGAGGTTGACCCTGAGAGCTCACAGCAACTCAGTCCTGGAAAGAAAGGCACATATGGTGGATAGTTATTGGAGGAAGTTGAGCCCAACATTAGTGGAGTCTCACTTCAGTACTCCATCTCAGCACCAGCCTTTTACTTTGCCAAAACACACCATAGGTAGAGATTCCCTATGGTGGAGACCCTCAGATACCCTTAGGGTGAGGGATTGCTTAGTGGACCATGATATAGGGGGTAACCATGCCAGTGCATATACCACCTCATATGGCCACTCAGGCAATATAGGCTTACCTGGTCAAGGATAGCCTTATCTCCTTTCGTTTGGGGGGGGGGGGGTTATGTAGAAAGGTGGATATCTGACTATGGTTGCCCCCAACTTTTTGCCTGGTGTTTTGCTGGTTTTTCGACTTAGTTGACCTGGGACCCTGCTATTCAGTGCCCCAGGCCCACTGCCCTCTCTGTAAAATGGATTCCATGTACCTTAGGTGCATTTACCAATTGGTACTGGGCCACCTTATCAGTCCCTGTACAGCATACCTTAGGTATCCAGGGCATAGGGGTACCCAGGGTCTACCAGGGGCTGCAGCATGTATTATGCCACCCCTGGCTGGCCACCCAAATCTGACACCACTGGCTGCACGACAGCTGGGGCAAGGTGGTGTAATCACCCTTTGCTTTAGATATAGTATTCCTATATCTAACCCTAAAATGGACACATATATTCCTATCAGTCACTCCTATGACAGGCCTTATCAATCCTGAAGGCAGAGTGCTTGGAATTATGTGAGATGGTGCTCTGGCATGAGCTGAGCCCATTTGCAGCTTGCGGAACCAAGTCCTAATAGCTGTCCCATGATAACGCCATACCATATACTCTAAAGTGCATTATGTACCTCGTGGTCAAATGCTAACTTTGGCATAGCATTATCAAAACATGTTGAGTAAGGTGTCATACGAATTGGAATACTAACCCCTCGCCAATTCTGGCGACGTGGTTAGCATTCCACCCTTCTAGAGGGACACGACATGTATGTAACTGTGAACCCCGGTTAAAGTTAACTCGAGCCTCAGCATTACAAAATGGATGCTGCCACCACAGACACAAGTCTGACCTCCTGCTGCTGGGAGTCCTTCCAGCGAGGAGGGCTTGGACAAAGGGTTTCCTGTCAGGGGCGGTGCTAGCACCATCCCAGACAGGATTTTTGTGTATTCCAGGTAGGCAGGGCTGAGAGGAAGGTGACTGCAAGTGGCACCACGGTGCTCACTGTGCATATGCCGGCTCAAACCAGTTCCAGGCGCACCCCAGCCCCTGAGCTGGGGAGAGACCGGACAAAGGAGAGGGGTGTAACCACCCCCCTCCTGGTCCCACCCATGGGCAGGACCTAGTCGCGTGCCAGACCCTTTTCTTAGGATAAAGGTAGGAGCGGGCCCCCTTCCCAAATTAGATAATCTTGAATCTTGAACTACTTTCCACGAAAGGAACTCTTGACATTCTCTGAAGACTCTCCCTTGTGGCTAAGGAGTAGCCACCCTGCACCCGCAGGCACCACCTAAGCATTTGCGGTTTGCTGCACGTCCATCCTCCGGATCAAGACTGACCAGCTCGACGAGACCCGGATTCCCTGCCATCTCTGACCTCTACCTGCATCATCAGCCCAGAGATTCGTGGGTGTGACGAGACCTGAGGGACCGGCAATCTTCAAAACCTGCACAACGCTTAACCAGCACGACCGCCGAGGGATCCTCGAGTGAGTGCACTGGGGTTTGAGAAGCCCCAACCCAGAGTAGCTCCAGCACCGAAGTCCAGCCCCCCAGCATCCACGAGATCTGCGTGGGGCTCTTCTGCTCCTTTGTTGCTTGCCACGTTGTCCGGTCACTTGTCCGTTGGCCAGTGGCCCTCCTGACGACGTACCACGACGTTTTCATCGCTGGTCTGGTTGCTTCAGACTGGCCCTTGCTCCCTTCCAAAAGAGGAGCACCCCGGACCCTCCTGGTCTACTCCAGACGCCATTTTGACTCCACCGCGTGGGCTTGCCTTTGCCAAGGCTTGTTGCTCCAATCCTTGTTCCAGCATCGCCGACAGCAGACACCATCGTGGGACAGCTCGCACCTCCAGCCTGGTCGCCGACAACGCCTCCTGGCCCGTGTTAATGCAGAGTCCAGCGTCGCCCACTCACCTGATCGCGGTGACCTCATCCGGTGCCATCCTGGTGCCCACACAATCACTGGCTAGTGATTAAGAACTGAGTCCCCTCTGCTTTCAGGTCGTCTCCATCACTGATCCAGCCTTGGATCACACCGAACATCTTCACTGGTCACCTGCCAGCAACATCTTCTTTCAGGCTCCATAGACTACAACGATGATTCCCGACGTCATTTGAACCCTATGCAGCCGCAGCCCCTGGGCTAGGTAACCCGAGCATTTCGGTGCTCCAACGCAGGTTCACTATCCAAGTGTCCAGATCCTTTTTCGTTTTTAGTCTACCTAGTCGGATTCGTCCGGAAACAGTAACTTTAGAACTACTAGCATCCATAGACTTTGTCCCTCATCCCGCGTAAGAGTTCACACTCTGCACCCGAGTTCCCTAGGCCTCCTGCTCCTAACCTTAGGGTTCAGTAAGGTAGTCCTAGCGGTCCTGAAGACTCTGGATCGTGTTACTCACCTGCTAGTATTTCGCATTCCACTTTTAGAGTATATAGTTTTTCGTGCCCCACGGGCATTTGTGTAAATTGTGCAACTTGTAGTATTTTCTTAAGAGTTTTGTATTGTGCTTAGTTCCCTGACTCATAAAGAGTTCAGGGTAGACTTGTTATTAATAAATATACTTTATTTGTATAACAACTTGTGTGGTGTCCTTTCACTTGGTGTTCAAGGGGTATATGTGATGGTAAAACAGCTGGCTTAACACGCCCTCTAGAGTTTAGCCTAAAGACTGCTTTTGTCCACGCTACTAGGATAGCTGGTACATAAGGTTGACTTACAACCAATCATCAATAAGGGTCGTTTGGAATGATACACAGTGATCACTAGAATAGTGAGCACTATATATCAGGCCAACTTCTCACAGTGTACAGTTTTAAAGCCATCAGCCAATCACTTTCATTTTAATGCATACGACATATGCGTGGATCAAGGGCTCAGACAGCTTCAGCTCTAATCCAAATGCATAGCGTAAATGTAAGAGAGCGTGGAATGACATAGACATGTTTAGCAGCTCATTGTTACAGAATGCCCTGCGCCCAGCACAGATCCCATCCTTTTCCTGTCAGACAGGCAATAGGGCTCAGCCAATGAAAGACTGAGATGGGGACCTAAACAAGACAATCAAGAGGACTTCTGTTCATTCCTGATTTTGCTTCCTCGCTCTCATGCTCTCGGCAGGCTCAATTTGGAACTGTCCTATGCCATCCATTCCCCCTCACCAGTGTGGCCTGGATGCTCCTACAACACTGGTCCATCTGTCCAGGATGCAGAGATCTGCAGCCTCTTGCGTTAGGGTTCCAGGGCCCGAGATGTGGTGGGACAATTATGGTGTGGGAGTGTATGTCTGTATATATTTGTGCAATGGGGGTCCCTGGCATATAGTGGGATTGACTGGTATTTAGAGAATACCTGGAATATGTTGCAGCATTAATTGCCATCTGATGATTACATAGGACATATCATGTGTTGAATGACAAATGTGGTGATGCCTGCAACACATCATTGCTTTGACAGGCATATGAGGATACCAGGATCACATCATGGCATTTGAAGCTACACAAAGTGTTAGATATTGCGTTTCTGGTTGGCAGAGGTATGAACTCTGTGCAAGCAGGAACCACAATCCTAGTCAGTGTACATGAGGTTGACACTAAAAGATCACCTGTTCTCACCGCACACAGTCAGGCTAATCTAAAGAGGCAATGTGTAAACACACAGTAACACAGTGAATAAACCACAAAAAGACTGCACACCTATTTAGAAAAACACTATTATAATATAAATAAAACAAGACCAAAGTGACAAAAATCCAATAAGTACAAGTCAAGATATTAATTATGAATTTTTAAAGAATAAGCAAAAAATAGCGCTTAGAAGCAAATAGCGATTTAAGGCTACTCTAGGCTGCGCTGAACCGGGACAAAGTCAAGAGTTCAGGCTTCCCACGATGGAGCTCAGGCTGGTTACAGGACCCACGCAGGGCCCACTGAGCAAAGAACCTTAATCCTTGTCGCAGACAGAAATGTAGTAGTGGCGAAGCGTTGCTTCCAAGTTCGGAATGTGAGGGCAATGCACTGAGTTAATCCATGCTAGAGATGGTGTGTTGATCTTTTCCACACGCTGGCAATGATGTGTTGATACCTGAAGCAGTGATTTTGGAGGCTCTGCACTGGTGCTGAGTGCAGTTCGCTGAGTCCAAACCTCGCAGCAGCGGTGATGCGTCGATTCTGATACATTGGTGTCTGATCGGTGCAGAGATATCGAAGTGCAGGTTTTGGCAGACGCAGCACTTTAACCTCACATTCAAGGGCCCTGAACTGGATTGGCACCACTTGGTAGAGCAAGACTTACAGCAAGTAAAGTCCAGGTGCTGGGTTGAAGTTTAAAGGTGAAGTCTTTGCATTAGAGTGAGAGTGCAGAAACAGAAGGAAAGCCAACAAGCCCTTGGAGAAAATTAAGTCCTTATGATGTAGAGAGCAGGTACAGTCCTTCTCACTTTCAGGCATGAAGCACCCAGCAGCAGCCCAACACAGCAAGTGGCCATCCCTCCTATAGCACAGCAATCAGCAGGCAGCAGGCCAACACAGCAAAGCAGTTAGCAAAGTGGCAGTCCCTCCTACAGCACAGTAGCTCTTCTTCCTGGCAGAATGGCCTTAGTTCCAGCAGCCTTCTGAGCACATGGTGTTAGAAACAGTGACACTTCAAAGAAAGATCTTTGTAGTGCACAAGATCCTGCCCTTCCTTGCCCTGGCTCCAGACTCACTACAGGGGGGTATGCAACCCTTTCTGTGGGGACAAGATGCAGCCCTTTCAGGTAGGAGTGTCAGCTTCTCCCCCTCATCCTGCTTAGGCAGACCCATCAACATGCAGATGACCAATCAGGCACACCTACCCTTCCTTTGAGTGGGGCTGTCTAGAGGGAATGCAGGAAGCAAGCTGTCACCCACCCCAGACATGTATTCCAGAGACAGGCAGAAGGCACCAAATGACATAAGAAAGAAAATGCTAACTTTCAAAAAGTGGAATTTTCAGAACTGAAATAGAAAAACGAACTTAACTAAAAGATGTGTTTTTAAATTGTGAGTCCAAAGACATCAACTTTGGTTTTCCTATCTTTTCCCAATTGGAAGCTACACTTAAAAATGTTACAAGGCAGCTCCAATGTTATTGAATGGGAGAGATAGGCCTTGCAGTAGTGAAACACTAATTTAAGAGTATTTCACTACCAGAACATGTCCTACGTTTTAGGTACATGGCACCCTGACCATGGGCTGTCAGGGGCATACTCTAGGGCTGACCTATGTAATAAAAAAGAAGGTCTGGGCCTAGGAAGTAGGCTAACTTGCAAGGTCAACATGGCAGTTTAAAACTGCACATACAGGCTCTCGAATGGCAGGCCTGAGACATGTTTAAAGGACTACTTAGTCTCGTCAGAGGAGATTCCATAAGAACCAAGATGGCTACTACTATGTGTAAAGGGTGAAATAAAGTGCCCCAATATGTACTGATCTGGCTGAATCGCGGCGATTGTGGCGAAACAAAATATTGCCAGGGGTGGGGGGCATCCAGACCACCGGACCTTCGGGACTGGGAAGAAGATTTAGACTAGGGTGCTAAGGGGCTGAAAAGGTAACATACGCAGCTAGAGGTTGCCCACGGAAATGGGACAAAATATGGGGGAGTGGAATACGTACAGAGGAATTTAAATTGAAATATAAGCTCCAAGGGAAAATTAGCAGGCGGTGAAAGTACCTGAAGAAAGGGCGTGCTGTTTCCAAGGGTTGACACAACAACAGTTGATGAAGGGTTATGACAAAGTGGGAAATATGTTGTATTTATGATGCAAAAGGAGTGTGTTCAAGTTTACTGTAATATTTGTGAAAGAAGATGTACTGAGCAAATGAACAATAATAATAAAAAATAAAATACAACGAAAAAAGGGATACCTATGTGGGTGGCACAATCAGTGCTGTAGGCCCACCATTAGCATTTGATTTATAGGCCCTGAGCACATGTAATGAACTGTACTAGGGATTTATAGGTAAGTCAAATATGCCAATCACGGATAAACCAATTGTATTGACATTTTAGATACAGAGCACATGCACTTTAGCACTGGTCAGCAGTGAAAAAGTGCACACAGTTCTACAACCAGCAAAAAAGAAGTTCAGCAAAATAGTCAAAAACAGGAGGTATAAAGGCAAAAAGTTAGGGGTACCACATCAAATATGCCAGGTTTAACACAGAGGATATCTGGGAAACATGATCATATTTTCCGAAATATGAGGATTAGCTAACATATCGTGGCATTAACTTTCATGTACGACTTATCACAGAAATATTGTGACTTAGATTGGTGTATGGGCAATACTTGGAGTACATCATAAATTGATTGGCACGTGGGGCTATCTGGTGCTCATCATGGAAATGTCTGTCACATGGGCAATAAGTAAGGAAGAGTATGCCATTATGTGACATAAGGGGGATACTTGGGACACACAATTGCATAAACCAACAAGAAGAGCAGAACTGGGGGCATCTTGGCAAAGCCTGAAAGCTGGGGATGCCATGGAACACCATGTCTTGAGTGGCATTTGGAGGATACATAGGCAACATAACGGCATTCCTTGCACATAGGAATACCTGAGGCCGATCACACATTGACTGGCATAAGATGGGTTCCTGGGCACCAAGTGACATAGGCTGGTAAATGCGAGATATCTGACTTGATCATATCATTGACTGAAATATGACAGGGAATACTTATGTCAAGATGCATGAGCTGGAACTGACTTCCATGTGGGGGCTTATAGGGGCATCTGGTTAGCAAGGCACAATATGACATTGACTAACATTTGATGAGGTACAGCCGCTCATATGATAGGGATGATTTTCATCTAAGGGTGTAGCTGAGAAAATAAAATCAAATACCTGGACCATGATAGCGATGTGTATATTCATTAAATAAAACCAAAGAAACAAAGGTATTTGTGGATAAAATTCATGTGTTTACTTATAATATGAATGCTGATATTTGTGAAAACTGTTCATGCAGTTCCAGAACATGAAAAGCTATTATTTTAGAAAAATATATTGGTTTAATTGAAAAGCTAGAATTTGGGACAATATGATTATTATTTAAAACATATATATAAGCTGATCTTTAGAGTTAAGGGACTAAGGATGTATTCAGAAAATAAGCAGATGGTTCAGTGTGTTAAGCACCACTAATAACATCTTTGTGACCTGCAGGTCAAATTTAATCTCTTTAAGGCACAGTTTGTCAATTCATCTTTATGAATTTGATCACTGGGTCATACTGTGTAGGTGCACTTGCAACATAGTCACACAAACTCATGACAAATGCAGATCCTAAATTATGCTACAAGAAAGATAATCTACTTTGAAGAGGCAGAATTGGAAAATGAAAGGAAGCGGAAAGACAAGTTAGTTATACTCTACCAATCTGAATGTTCTGCAACCACAATTACTGTCTTCAATTGTTTGGAATACTATGTAGAATTTGTTAGAATAAGGTACTCATTGTGTAATTATTTGCAAAGCCGACATATTTATATGAAGCCTGGCCCAAACGTAGACTATCATCATATCCAAATTATATTTTGATTGGTAGTCCACTCCCACTAGTTATCAGTAAAAGGAAGCCAAGTGGAAGAAAAAGAAATAATGAACTTACACTCAACTGCTATGCTCATCCTTCATTTGTTCGTTTGTATTAGCTATATCCACCCAGCATTCAATCTCATAGTCAAGCCCATTTCTACTGATCTGCATCTCAGAAATGGTTCCCTGATAGAATATCAATGCTAAAAACATCGATGGTAAAAATATCGTATTTTTTATAGCGATTGTAAAAATATCGACTCCCTATGCTAAAACAGGTCAAAAATATTGAGTCAAAAATATTGAAGTTAAAAATATACGTGTAAAAAAATCGATTTAAAAATGACTATTCCCACTTCAGTGAGTGTAACAGTAGGGAAAGTGTTGGATAGCGGAGGAGTAAAAATGACTATTCCCACTCCAGAAAGTGCAACAGTAGGGAAAGTGCTGGATAGTGGAGGGGTAAAAATTACTACTCCCACTCCAGTGATTGCAACAGAAGGAAAAAGCGCTAGATAGCGCAAGGGAAAACATTTCTATTCCCACTCCATTGAGTGCAACAGTAGAAAATGCGCTAGATAACAGAAGGGAAACATTACTATTCCCACTCCAGGGAGTGAAACAGTAGGGAAAATATTGGATAGCAGAGGGTTAATAATTACTTTTCCCACTCCAATGACTGGAAAGTATTGGATAGCAGAGAAGCAAAAATTACTAATAACATTTAAAAAAATGAAAAGAAATTAAATAATCTTAACCACTTCGACGCTATTGACGGAACCGTTCTGTCACGCCCCTCTGGTGGGCTGTGCTCATGACGGAACGGTTCCGTCACGGCCCGCTCGCCGCGCCTGCGCGGCACTGATTTCGCGCCTGCGCGGCGCGTTTCATTAAGCGGGCGGGGCTGTGATGGAACCGTTCCATCACAAGCACAGCTCACCCGCCAGCCGTGACGGAACGGTTCTGTCACCCACGCAGGTGAGCCGCGCGCCCCCCCCCCCCGCGACCGTTAGCGCTGTGGCGGAATAGCCACCGCAGCAAAGGTGTTAAAATAAATAAACAATATTTTAAAAATATACAATTAAATATATTAAACATATAAAGGAATACATATAATGTTAATTACATTTAACAAAAAGCTACAATTATTATATAAAGTAAATTAATAAATACATTTATGAACAATATTTATTTAAAAGGAGCAAATATTCAAAAAACAAACACAATATTTAAAACATGAATGTATTTTATTCCTTACCCTATAACACCACACCAATGAAAAAAAGAAGACATCAACATTTTTATTTAAATGTATCTCCATAATTAACATAATTAATGAGTTTAAAATATATTAATAATAAAAAAGATAATAAACATTCATTGAGTACACACTCTTTAAAACTATAATATCCACAACGCAGACCTACAATTAATGACACAATTATCATAATTAATTACTAATTAAATAAATAATTATCAAATTATTAATCCTTCATCAATAAAAAATAAATTACTTGCCATCCTCCCACCATTTAAACCTATGAACACCACAACACACACTTAAAATTAATTACACAATTACCATCATTAATTACTAATTAATTATCAACTAATTAATAATTTATAAATAAAAAGAATGACTTTGCAATCTTCACACCATGTACCCCTATAAACACCACAACACACACCTACAATTAATTACACAATTACCATCATTAATTACTAATTAATTAACATCTAATTAATAATTCATAAATAAAAATAATGACTTCCCCATCTTCACACCATTTACACCTATTAACACCACAACGCACACCTAAAATTTATTACACAATTACCATAATGAATTACTAATCAATTAATTTAAATTACTTAACTAATTATTAAACAATTATTATTAAATTAATTTACACATTTGACACTATAACATCATACATTAACAAATATTAATAAATAGAAATTATTCAATACATTTTATATAATTAAATTACTTCCCACCCTATTCCCCTATAAACCCACGACCCACTACAGAACTAAAAACGCAAATTTTAAATAAAAACATAGTAATAACTACTATAAATAATCAATAAATGGTGTATAAATAAATTACTTTCCACCCTATTCCCCTATAAACCCACAACCCGCTACAGAACTAAAACGCAGAATCAAATAAAAAAAATTAATAACTACTAAATTTTTAACACATATAATAAAAATACAAACAATTCTTATACAAAAAACAAACATCACACACATATAATATATATACTAAAATACATCACATTATTACAAATTCTTCAATACATTATATATAATAAATTATTTCCCACCCATTTCCCCTATAAACCCACAACCCAATACTAGAACTAAAAGCGCAAATTCCAAATAAAAAAATAATAATAACTACCATAAATAATCAATACATTTTATATATTTAAATTACTTCCCACCCTATTCCCCTATAAACCCAGAACCCGCTAAGAAACTAAAAACACAATATTAAATAAAAAAAATTAATAACTACAACATTTTTAACATATATAATAAAATTACAAAAATTCTTATACAAAAAAACACACACATATAAAATATATACTAAAATACATAACATTAATATAAAAATTGATATTTTTAACAACTATATTTTTACAAACGATATTAAACAGTTTGATGTTTTTTAATTCAATATTACTTACCTAAAATCAATATTCTTGACCACGAGGACTTTTCTGTCGATATTCCTGACCCACAATATTTGAGCAATTCGATATTTCTTCCTCAATATTCTTTCTCTGTACCTTCAGAACTTAGGGTGAGAATTAGTTAGCCTCTCCCAAAAGTGACAGAAGGAATGTGGCTACCTAACTCAGACCTTTTTATAATCTGTATATAGGACATACAGTACATTAGTGAAGATAGTTGAAAACAGATTGTTGGGACAAAAAAGTCATCTGAATGGTTGAAGACGTGTACCCCTGCCTGAGTGCCCAACTATACGGTTGCATGGATCCCTAAAGCTAATATTTTAATCATAGGTAAACACAGATCATGTGTATGTGCCATGGCATTAGCCTATTTCCCGGATTTCAGTCTTGTTGAACTGGGAGGGTCACCCAAAGCGATACCCTCATAGTGGTGGAAGGCTACTGCCTTCACCAGGAGTTAAGCATCACAAGCGCAGTGGTGGTAGCATACTGTGTAGTGATCAGTAGTAGTGAACAGGACATTTTTAACATGTGCTACTGGAGTGAAGCTTACAGGTTCAGTCGTCTTTTTAAAAGTTCTGCTGCTGTTTGCTTATATCACCCTTGACCTACATCAGGTATGTATGGATTGCTGCGCAGAGCAGGAGTAGTGACTCTACACTGGATGTACATGCACCTGGAAAGGGTACAATACAGGGATAGAGCAGTATTGTGTAGTACAAGTATGATAAGTGCATGTGCTGAGTGTATGTATGCCTGTGGGGAATACATGACATGAAAGATGACTGCTCTTTGATTCAGTGTTAGATCACAAGGAAGGGACTGGGACACATCTCAGGAAAGGAGATGGGTCTTATAAGGTATTCTTTAAGAATGGGGAGGAGGGCCTAGTATTAACCTTTTGATACACATATCACTGTGGCAAACATCCAGGTGTGAACTCTGGTAACTCCCATGAATTGTGTAGTGGGTCAATTAGCTTCGGAGTCTTGCCTGCCATGACACACATCCTTTCAGGGGGAAAGAAGCAAAATAGAAATGTATACTTCAAAGGAACCTCAACGTAAAACTTCAAAGACTCAGACCCTAAATCATGTTTGGTTCCTAGAAAAGACCATAAGAAGGGTAGATTGAGACCCCCAAAAATTGTCAGCTGCAAGCACCTAGGCTATGTGAGAAGGGGAAGATCTGAAAGACTTGTGACCAGGACTGAGTGCAAAGGCCTGCTAGTCTCACTGCTGGGTGAGGGGACATCAGCCAGGAAAACAAGACCACCTGCCCTGGAGCCTGGAGCACCAGCGCCTGCCTGCTTGCCAAACTCAGTGTGCCCAGTGAGGAAGAGGAGAGCGTTGAAGGATCGAGGTCCAGTGGACCTCCGTAATGTGACGACTCCCCGTGTGAGGTGTGAGAATTCGGCTGTAGAACACCCGCTTGGCGCAATACCTTTTTTATACTCCTTAATGTACGCTCTTCTAGGATCATCCCATATGGCACCAAGCTCACAATAGTCCCATCAGCAACCCTTCAAGCTGCCCTCACAATCCCCCTCTACAAGAGCGGCATTGTACTGATCCAAGCCTCAACAAAAAATCTTGAAAAATTCTCAGATCTTTTTATCACTCTCCGTAACCATGTCACCGGGACGCCAAACAACTCACGGCCCAACCTTACTCCAACACCCCTGCCCAACATGGAACACCGCAACCCCCTCACTACTCCTACCAACCTCCTTAATATCTTGGATCGGAGACCCGTGATCCCACCTGTCCATGATCCCCAACCCAACTTGGAACACCTCAACCCCCCCACTAATCCGTCCAACCTCCTTAACAACCCGGCCCTGAGACCCTTGATTCCACTCGTCCTCGATCCCCAATCGGATTCCACGGCTCCCATCTCAGCACACCTCTTACACATTAAGCCTCCCACAACCACCCCGAGCGAAATAAACCCTGGACCCTTGGTCTCCTCCCGCCATGCTCCCCGCTCGGACGATAAGACCACTAGGTCATCTCCATCTTGTCCTGTGGCAAATCAAGCCAGCCCCGGTAACACCCAAGTCATCCTCACTACGACCCCCAACACAGCCCTCCCTTGCCCTATAACCACCCCCTCCTCAGTGACTCCTCCTGTAGCAGTCCCAGCAAGCCCCGCTTACACCATAGCCCCCCTTTCCATGGTGCCCAACACAGCCCACCTTTGGCCCCCTACCCCTCCCCCCTCCCCAGCGACTCCCGCCGCTGCAGGTCATGCCAGCCCCACTAACACTTGCCCTCCAACCCGCTCCTCCTCAGTGACTCTTCCTGTAGCAGGCCATGCCAGCCCCGCTAACACTATAGCCACCCCATCCACGGTCCCTAACACAGCCCACCCTTACCCCTCAAACCCCCCTACCCAGCGACTCCCGCTGCCGCAGACCATGCCAGCCCCGCTAACACTCAAGCCACCCCCCCCACGACCCATTGCACACCCTCCCTCACCCTCCAACCCCCCCATCCGCAGCGATCCATTCTCTGCACGCCAGAGCCTCCAAAATAATTCAGAGCTTCCACTCCTCTATCCTCGATCTTACAAACCTCCTCCACCTCGCCGAACTCTCTCTCTCAAACCTCATGCCTCAGCTGTCCACCCCTCCTATCCCAGAGCTTCCCAAACGCCCTCTACCGACAGCCTTGAGACATCTCCGCCCCCGCAAGCACACTAGCTGCCTATCTGATGAGGAAACCCTCAACCTCGCCCTCTCTTACAACCTTTCCCTCCCCATAACTAACTCACAAGACCTCACTGAAAAGGAAATCCAAGATCTTCTCAATGACCATAATGCAGCCACTACCCCTCTGTGCCTACCTGTCGTGAGTGCCGCCTTCCCCATCTGCACGGTCGCTATTGACCCATACAGATCATCCCCCCTCCGCAATAGAAAGGCGATCACAAATAACCTTGCCCCCGTACCCCTGCCCATCCCGACCTCTGCTACTACCCACCTCCCTGATCTGTCTGGGCTCTTAATCAACTGCCGTTCCACAGTGAAGCATGCAGTAGATGTCGCTGCTCTCATTCTGAACAACAATGCAGATGTAGCCATTCTAACAGAATCATGGCTTAATGACGCATCATCCCCATGCCTCGATCTCTTAATCCCTCCCAACTTTAACATTACCAGACTAGACAGACCACAAAACAAAAAAGGTGGCGGAATCGCCTGCATCCATCGCTCTAACCCCCTTGTCACAGAGCTTCTAACAGATTCCACTGGTTCCTGCGAATACCTAGCCCTCTAAGTCTGTAGTAACACCACCCACCTATGCAACCTACACATTTTTTACCACCCCCCAGACACTAACGAATCCTTCACCGACTACCTCATGGAAGTCATCACGACCAAGTACTCCCCCAACACTAAAGACATTTTCCTCGGAGACTTCAACCTGCACTGGAATGACCCCAACGACCCTCATGTCAACACCATCAAAGACCTCATGACGGATCTTGCCCTGACCCAAGCTTGCCCCCTCCCAACCCACTCGAAAGGGGCCACTCTAGACTGGATCATTTCCAAGGAGACAACCGTCAAACTCATATCGATCGACCCTTGCGACTGGTCAGACCACCAAGCTATCACCTTCCTGCTCCCTGGCACACGCAGGACATGGACACCACAACTGGTGCTCCCTAAACGCTGGGCCAGAGACACTAAAAACCTCGACCTCAATGCACTTGAGATGGATGTATGACGTTACCACGCATACTATTACCACGCATACCATTACAACGCGGTATTTACAACACATACCGTTACAGCGCATAGCGCTTTGAGGTGCTGGATAGTGGTAAGTATAATTTTATATTCCAACTCCAGTCCCCGTGGATACTAGGGAAGGTGTTGGATATAAAATTAAACTTATCCCCTATCCTAGAGCGCCCCCCAGCGCAATGCGTTGTAATGGTATGCGTGGTAATGCCTGCGTTGTAAGTGTAGTGCGTGGTAAAAAATGCGTGGTAAACGTTGTACACCACTTGAGATTCGCTGCAAAACCGACCCCCCCACCCCACCACATCACCTCGGTCAATGACCTAAATGATCATTACTCTGCTACAATGTCGAACATCTTGGATGACCTAGCCCCTCTTAAACTAAAAAGAACTCAAGCCAAAGCTAGAAACCCATGGTTCACTGGTTCCCTCAACGATGAGAGGAGATCCCTGCGACAAACCGAAAGAATCTGGAGACAGCACCCCTCGGCAGATCACCTAAAACATCTTCGCCAGGCCAGAAATACTTACAACAAGAATATCATCACCTCTAAAAAGCAGTTTTTCAGATCGGAATTAGGAAATGCCCAGAACAGACCTCGCAAACTCTTTGAGATGGTCAAACTGCAATCGAACAAACTGTCCAAAACAGTTCTCCTCGTTTTTCGCAAACAAAATCAAAGCCCTAGATATCGAACTCAAGACCGCCTCACTCCCCCCTCCGAATCTGGACCTTCCAATGTCTCTCCCCTTGCCGCCATGGTCCACACCGAAGAATCTAGCACACTGGTCCGAATTCACACCCTATGATGAAGACGCTGTCGCTAAAATCCTTTCAACCCTGAACCCTAACAACCATTTCAACGACCCGCTCCCCTCGAACTGTCCAGCGACCGTTGCCAAATCCATTATTCCCAGCTGGACTGCGATAATCAACGCCTCTCCCCGACAGGGATCAATACCGGCCTCACTGAAAGCTGGCCAAGTCCTCCCCATTCTGAAAAAGCTGTCTTTGGACCCAGCCTCCCCAGACAACTTTAGACCAATTTCTAACATTCCTCTCTTGGCCAAAGTGCTGGAAAAGTGTGTCCAAACACAACTAAGACACCACATCAACAACTTCCATATACTCTACGACTGCCAATCTTGATTCAGACCGGTTCACAGTACTGAAACCACTATGCTCCACATTATGGATGATGCTCTCCTAGCCCTTGACCAAGATAAAACCTGTCTCCTGATCCTCCTCGATCTATCCTCCGCCTTCGACACGGTCAACCACGAGATGCTACTCAAACTCCTTAAACTGAGAATGGGATTAGATGGTACAGTCCTCGACTGGTTTAGTTCCTATCTTCAAAACCGATCCCAGAGATTCTTAATCAACGGCGAACTATCCGCTCCCTCCATGGTCACGGTGGGAGTCCCGCAAGGATCAACGTTGTCCCCCACCCTCTTCAATCTCTATCTTGAACCCCTTGCCGAAGTCCTTCGCACTGCAAATATCTCCTTCCATATGTACGCTGATGACACTCAGATCTACATAAAAATCTCTTCCCTTGCGGATATCCTCACCTTGAATGAGGCCCTGAAGCTGACCGTCAGATGGCTATCCTCAAACCAACTTAAACTCAATGCTAAGAAAACCGAGTTCCTTTTAATCTCCCCGCCCAAGAACAACCCTGAGATCCAGACATGGATTAAAGCCATCACTGCCTTAAACTGTTCTCCAACCATTGTGGATTCGGCCAAATCTCTGGGAATTACCTTGGACCACAACTTGAACATGCGAGACCATGTCAACGCAATGGCCAAATCTGCCAGATTCCACTTGAGCTACCTATGGAAATTGAAACCCTTTCTGGACGCTCCTGACCTAAAACTTGCAGTCCAATCATTAGTTATTTCTTGACTGGAATATGGTTGCTCCACCCTCTCCGGCTTACCTAAGATCTCGCTAGCTCCCTTAAAAGCCTGCCTCAATGCAGCTGCCAGACTACTTACAGGCTCGAGAAAATTCGATCACATCACTCCTCACTTGAAAGCTTTGAACTAGCTTCCCGTCGAGACCAGAATACACCTCAAACTGGCATGCATCACGCACAAGGCCTTACACTCTAACTCCCCTGCGTACCTTGCACAGAAGCTTGTGATATCTGGAGGAAGCAGAAACTCACGATCGGCTAACACCCTCCTCCTCCGGCCTGCACGCTTCAGGAAAACAAAAACCTACAATCGAGCCTTCGCCGGTTCTGCACCAAGAATCTGGAACTCCCTCCCTCCGGACATCAGAACAATCCCCTCCTTTGCACGCTTCAAAAAAGAGGCTAAATCCATCCTCATGGGTAAATTCCTTGGCTAAACCTGCTCCTCAGCTACATAAGAGACTATTGGATCAACCTGCTCCTCAGCTACCTAAGAGACTATTGCCTCATCCTGCGACCCTGTACAGTACTCTTATGATTTTCTCCCTATTGTATGACTCGTGTCCCTGTAAAATACCCCGATGTATAGTTTCTCCTATCCTTCTCCAAATGTGCAGTATTTGTTGTAATCTCCTGCCCACCTTATGACCCCGCAATTCTGTAAGCTCTATGATTTGAATTTGAATTTAAAAGCATTTGTTGAGCGCACTTATACCCAGCGGTTTCATGGCGCTTTAAGGATTACGACCAGCAGATAGCAGCAGGGCATACTAGGGCAAGGGCATACTAAGTGGCAAAGGCGCTAGAAAAGAGAAAAGTTTTCAGATTTTTCCGGAACTCTAAATAGGAGGATGAAGTACGAAGCGCCAAGGGGAGGGAGTTCCAGAACACTGGTGCAAGGGCCGCAAATTTCGCCCCGCCGGCTTTCTTTTTCTTGAAGCAGGGGATGGTCAGAAGTGCCATGTGGGTTGAACGGAGTTCTCTGCCCGGTAAGTAGGGACTGATGGCTGAACTGATGAACTCGGGGGCAGTGCCCATCCTGGCCTGAAAAGTGAGACAGCCTAGTTTGAATAGGGATCGCTCTCTCACCGGCAGCCAGTGCAGTGCCTTTAGCAGTGGAGTGGATCGATGGTATTTAGGCAATCCATGAATCAGGCGGGCAGCCTGATTCTGCACTAACTGCAAGCGATGTATGGCGTAGGCCGGCGCGCCGTTGTAGATTATGTTTCCATAGTCAAGGCGCGAAAGCACATAGCCATTACGATGACCTTTAACGCCTGGATGGAGAAGAAGCAAGAGATTTTCCTAATTGTCCTGAGAGAAAAGAAGCAGGAGGATACCACCGAGCTAACTTGGGAGTGCACAGAGAGTTGTGAGTTGAGCAGAATCCCAAGGGTCTTGACTTTAGGGACCGGGAGTGGGGGAGCACCAAGTGAAGGGGGCCAAAATAACGGGGACCATGGACTGCAACCACCTCCAGTCAAGACTAACTCAGTCTTGTCTGGATTGAGCTTGAGGTGGTTGCAGTTCATCCAGTCCTGGATGAATAGCATAACAGTTTGAACATTCTGAGCGGACGAGGGGGAATGGGAAAGATTGAAGATTAGCTGGAGGTTGTCGGCGTAGTTGAACACCGTGACCTCCAGCTGCTGCAACATAAAAATGAGGGGGTAAATGTATAAATTAAACAGAAGGGGGGAAAGTGATGAGCCCTGGGGGACGCCACACTCCACCTTACGGGAGGCGGCAGTGAAGCCAGCAAGGTGGACCGCTTGAGCCCTGTCGCATAGGAAGGACTCAAGCCATGAGAGGGCTAAGCCCTCTATGCCCGCCGCCTTGACACGGGTGAGGAGGATGGAGTGGTCCACCGTGTCAAAGGCGGCGGACAGGTCCAGGAGGATGAGGGCCTGCGAGAGATTGGTGTCAATGCCCTCGCGAAGTCCATCCATTACCAAAATCATTACATTCTCCGTGGAGTGTAGCGGTCGGAAGACCGCCTGGCGGGGGGAGTGACAGTGATTCGCTTCCACGTGAGCGCTCAGGGTGGTGGTGACATGAGTTTCCAAAACCTTTCCCAAATAGGGCAACAGGGAAATGGGGCGGTAATTGGAAGGGGATGAGGGGTATGCACCAGGTTTTTTCAGGATTGGAATAACGACCGCTGCTTTATGTACAGGTTCCTGTGATTTACTGCTCTCTATACTACCCTTTGAATATGTAAAGCGCTCTGATACCCTCACGGGTCAAGTTCGCGCTCTATAAAACCTTAAACTAAATAAATAAATAAATAAAACCAATAGAGATGTTGTCCATGAGCAGTTTCAGTTCGCCAACCCCAGTAGTCGAGGAGAGGGCCACCGCGAACTGAGCTGTGAGTTAAGTGTTGTGCAGGTCTGGATGAGCCCGTACTGCTGTGCTGCGGTGACTGCGTATGCCAGAAGGGGCCTCCAGCCAAGATGCTACTGTGAGAATTGCTGAAGCGTTACTGTCTTCCGGGGGGCCGTTGTACCTGAGGAGCCTGTTCTATGTAGTACTGGAGAAGCCAGATGGGGGCTGCCAGTACCAATGTTGCAGAAGGATTTGGGCTACTGCCCAAAGAAGAGACTGGGGCTACATTTGGAGGTTTGTACCTGTACTGCGAGGGAATTACCTCTGACTAACCACTGAGGACTGCAGAGGACACAATGAACAATGTGGCACCCTCCCTGAGCTCCAGTCTGGAGCGGAAGAAAGCATTGCAACCTGCTCAGTAAAGCCAACATACAGCGTCTTCACAACCTGGGAGTAGCTCCGACAACTCAGAGAACTCCGGAAGCGCCGCTCAGGAGAGACAGTCGGCTTTCCCGGGTGCTGTTGTGTGGGCTGCAGGCAGCCCGACTTCTCCGAGCAGAGTAGGTCCCATGGGTGTTCATGGAGAGGGCACCCACTGCACTGCTGAACTCTTCCATGCTGTGACAGTGGGTAAGGGTAGAACTGGGCTGTTTAGCCCCCAGGTAATTCACTGCTAATGGTGCTGCTGCTGCACCATAAACACTTTTGACTAAATTCTGAAGAGTCAAAGCAGGAACTCCGGTGTGCATCCTAATAGTGAGGTTTCCTTAGATGCGGCCACATGTGAATGGGGAATAACCCCTAACATGTTACACGAAGGAGGGTGGAACAGGGATTTTCTTAACAATTACTAGAGCCCCGACCTCTATGGGATTGGGTTTTTTGCTTCTGAATGTCACATGTTTTTGCATGTGTAGAGTTATAAATACAATACTACTTTTTTTATTATAAAAGCAAGTATTTGACTTTACATTGATTTAATGTTTGTACTGTTTGTACTTTGAGTTATGAGTTGTGTTCTCTTACCTGTATCTACACCCCCTAACCAAGAGAGCAAAGACTGCTTGAAAACAGCTACCACTCAGAGTCAACTGTAAAAGGGGTACTTGGCTCAGCTGCTCAGAATCCATAATAGTTCGGGCAGTGGGATATCAGGAGGGAAAGGCAGCAACCACCACAGTTAGGCCCAGTAAACCCTGCATGCCCCTTGGCCCCCCGAACAGGGTTCTGACACAGATTATAGGAGTACTTTATGTCTTACTTATTTGATTAACGGAGGAGAACGCAGATGTTCCACCAAACATTCACTAAGTAAGAAATTGTTGACTTAGCTATGAAATATTGAATTAGGTTCCAGTACTCATTTTCTTCTTTTCATTTATTACAAAAACATCGTTGTAAGTTTATAGTACACTGTACATGTTGTTGCAAAATATAATTAATATTCCAGAGTCAAACTCTCAACTAAAAATGTAAAAAAACACATACCCTTTTGATTTGGTTGCTATTGCCACATTTGTGATCTTCCAGCCGACACCTAGAAAATAGCATGACCTTTAAAATTTGTAGATACAGAAATGAGTATAAAACTTAAGAGACAGTGTTTAGCATAAAAACCAACAAATACATTTTTATTTCACATACTGTTGTGGAATTGTACATAAATTCATAATTAACAAGACATTCCCATTGTCAGTTCTCCATCACCTGCATGTCACAGTGATCAAAATCATAACATATATGTGTAAGATAGATGACATCCAGAAATGAATGAAATTATTTACGAATGCAAGAAATACTAATACAATAATTACTGTAATAGCATAGTCTAAATAAACTCAGAGGCCATTTGCTGTTAATTTTGAAAAAATGATTTTGGGTCCTGCTATCAGCAGTGCTAATGTTGCAATTCACGACCCAACAAGTATGTACACTAGGATGTGTGTACAGAGATCTTATCAGACATCTTTACAGTTAACTAGTAGTAAGTCATAGGAATATGTTATCTATCCAATTTGGGTAGATCCCTGGTTAAGTAAACTTTTACACAAACCACTGTCGAGCTAGGTTAATAGCAACCTGAAACAAATCAATATTGACACTATATACCTCAGCACAAAAGGAATGATTGAGCTTCCAACTAATGGTTACCCAGTGATTCCTGGCACTGCCAGCAAGTATCGGAGTGTATGAAGCCTCGTTTGTGTAGTATCAAAAGTCTACAATAAGTTATGTGATTAGTCTGAAAACTAGGTTCTGCCAGCGTGGTGGAATCTTTGAAAACAAATGACGAGCAAGATAGAAGAGACTTACGTAAGCTTCTCTTGTTTATCCAAGAGCAATTCTCCCAATTGACGTCACTCTCATATTTATTACATTTTTTGCACTTGTAAGTAATTAATATATTTATACTATCAAGTGATCCTGTTCATTATTCTGTTGCAGGGCCCCAAGTAAATATGGGTGACACAGCCTACCAAGTCTAGTAAGTGAGGCTTTTAGTTGGAGAAATCTATAGAAGTCAATACTGTTCACAGGCAATCTAGAGTAGAACTCAGGAAAAGTAAGAAGGGTGCCATAAGTTTTTTTTATCACTCTTCAGGGATAGTCCAGCCCTGAATCAGTGATACCAGAATATAGTGCTCCCAACCACTTATTATTCCGCAGGGACATCATGACATAGAAAGCTCAAGTGGTAGGAAGTTTCGTATGTAATGGAAATAGAGCGACAATTGTATCTACCAGGATGTGTTTGGTGCGCATAATCTTGTAGTTAGTATCATTGTGATGGGTGCTATAAGTGATTTGGTGCCCGTTGAGAGGATTCCTAGGCTCAGGGAGCAGTGGCAAATAAGTTACTTTTCTTCTCTGGTAGAGACTCTATGTAACTGCAGAGTCCTCCCCCTGTAAATTTCCTCAGGCGCCAGACTGGATGCAGAAACTTTTTTAGCAATTCCCTCGAACATCAGTGGATGGTGTCTGGCTCTGTGTCAGCTCCGCCCTGCCCTGTATGTAATGTCGGGCCACTATATCTGTGCCACCTCGAGTGCTGATGTCAGTTTCTTTTTGATTTCCATCTGCACCAATGGACATGCAGCCATTGAAATCAGAATATTACTGCATACATAAGGCACCAAGAATTTAAGCAGATATCGCCTAACAATTCGACAAGCACCTAGCAGGGTTAAAGGCCAGAAATGAGTGTATCCCAGTTTATTATACTTTACAATATTTGCATACGTCCAGATTGGCATCTTATTTATGGACTGTGTTAGACTTGGACTTCCTAGTAGGCAAAGGTATGCACCCAGGTCAGGCAGGAACCGCAACTCTAGTCAGGGTAAGTTAAATACATACTAAAAGATAGCCTGTCCAACCCTCGTTTAGATTGGCGCAGAGCAGTCAGGCTTATCTAAAGAGAAAATGTGTAAAGTATTTGTGCAACATACACAAAGTAACACAATGAGTAGATCACAAAAAGAATCTAAACAGGGGTAGAAAAACATTATTATATTCTTAACAAAACAAGACAAAAACAAAAAAATCCAATGTATAAAAGTTGAGATATGAATTTTAAAAGAATAAATGAAAAATAGCACTTGGAAGCAAATAGCCCTTTAGGGGTACTTGAGGTGGTGCCGTACTGGGGCAAAGTCAAAGTTGGAACAGGACCCACGCAGGCCTAGGTTTAAGACACATTGACGCACTTACATGTCAACTCCATGTCGCCATCGTGCTTCAACACCCTGTGCATGCTCCGTAAGATCTTCCGATGGATCCCCACCGAAACCAAGAAGACTGTCACCCAGGCTCTCGTCGCCAGCCGACTGGACTACGGGAACACCCTCTACGCTGGAACCACTGCCAAACTACAGAAAAGACTCCAGCGCATACAGAACGCCTACGCACGACTCATCCTGGACATCCCTTGCCACAACCACATCTCGACCCACCTGAGAGACCTGCACTGGCTCCCCGTCAACAAGAGGATCACGTTCAGACTCCTCACTCACACACACAAGGCCCTCCACGACATGGGCCCAAAGTACCTCCACAACCGCCTCACTTTCCACCCGCCAGCTATGATCCGCCAGCCTTGCCCTCGCCGCCGTACCACGGATCCACAGAGCCACCGCTGGAGGAAGATCCTTCTCCTACCTGGCGGCCAAGACATGGAACTCCCTCCCCATCCACCTACGGCTGACCCAGGACCACCTCTCCTTCAGGAAACAACTCAAGACCTGGCTCTTCGAGTCAAGTCAAGTCAAGTCAGGAATTTATATAGCGCACTACATACCCAGAGGGTTTCAAGGCGCTTAGGAAGGGGAGGAGGATTACTTGTCAAATATCCATGTTTTAAGTAGTTTTCTGAATGCTAGGTGGTTCTGGGTAAGGCGAAGGTGAGTGGGGAGTGAGTTCCATGTTTTAGCAGCCAGGTATGAGAAGGATCTGCCTCCCATGGTGGTCTTGTTGATGCGAGGTACAGTGGCCAGGGCTTGGCTGGAAGAACGTAGTTGGCGGGCGGGGGTGTAGAAGGACAGTCGTGAGTTGAGGCATTCTGGTCCGATGTCGTAGAGTGATTTGTGTGCGTGGGTTAGCAGTCGGAAAGTGATTCTCTTATTGACGGGTAGCCAGTGGAGGTCTTTCAGGTGACCAGAGATGTGTTCGTTGCGTGGGATGTCTAATATGATCCTGGCTGAGGCGTTTTGGATTCGTTGGAGTTTTTTCTGGAGTTTAGTGGTGGTACCTGCGTAGAGGGTGTTTCCGTAGTCCAGTCGGCTCGTGACCAGAGCATGGGTGACAGTTTTCCTGGTTTCGGTGGGGATCCAGCGAAATGTTTTTTTGAGCATGCGAAGAATGTTGAAGCAGGATGAGGATACGGCGCTGACTTGTCTGTTCATTGAGAGTGAAGAATCCAGGATGACGCCTAGGTTCCGTGCGTGGTCTGTCGGGATGGGTGCTTTTCCAAGGGCTTCCGGCCACCAAGAGTCATCCCATGCAGAGGGGGATGTACCTAAGATGAGGACTTCTGTTTTATCTGAGTTCAGTTTCAGACGGCTGTGTTTCATCCATTCGGCAACTTCTTTCATTCCTTCGTGTAGGTTAGTTTTGGCGGTGCTGGGGTCATTGGTGAGAGAAAGGATTAGTTGAGTGTCATCCGCGTAAGAGATGATGTTGAGGTTGTGTTGGCGGGCGATGGCCGCGAGGGGGCTCATGTATACGTTGAAGAGGGTGGGGCTGAGTGAGGACCCTTGGGGTACGCCACAGATGACTTCAGTGGCCTCGGACTTGAATGGTGGAAGGCGGACTCTCTGTGTTCTTCCGGTGAGGAATGAGGTGATCCATTCAAGTGCTTTTCCTTGTATTCCGATGTTACTGAGGCGTTGTAAAAGGGTGCTGTGGCAGACTGTGTCGAATGCTGCAGAGAGGTCGAGGAGGATGAGGGCGACTGTGTCTCCATTGTCCAGTAGAGTTCGAATGTCGTCCGTTGCTGCGATGAGGGCGGTCTCGGTGCTGTGTTTTGCTCGGAAGCCAGATTGTGAGGAGTCGAGGGATTTGTTGGCTTCGAGGAAAGCGGCGAGTTGGTTGTTGACAGCTTTCTCGATTACTTTGGCCGGGAATGGAAGGAGCGAAATGGGGCGGTAATTTTTGAGTTCGGTGGGGTCCGCTGTGGGTTTTTTCAGAAGGGCGGTGAGTTCGGCGTGTTTCCAGATTTCCGGGAAGGTGGCGGAGTTGAAGGAGCAGTTGATGACGTCTCGGAGGTGCGGTGCTATGACGGAGTCTGCTTTGTTGAAGATGTGGTGAGGACATGGGTCTGTGGGGGATCCTGAGTGGATGGAGTTCATCAGGCGGATGGTGTCCTCAGTGGAGATTGGGTTCCAGTCATTAAGGGTGTTCACGGGGGGAGAGTGTTCAGCAAATGGTTGGGTGGGTTGGTCTCCGGGTTGGTTGTCGAAGCTGTTGTGGATGTCTGCAATCTTGTTGTGGAAGAATGAGGCTAGGGAGTCGCAGAGGGCTTGAGAGGGGGTGATGTCGTTGGAGTTGGCCGAGGGATTGGAAAATTCCTTGACGATGTTGAAAAGTTCCTTGCTATTGTGGGCGTTGTTGTCAAGTCGATCCTTGAATGCTGTTTTCTTGGCCTTTCGGATAAGTTGGTGGTGAGTGCGGGTGGCGTTTTTGAAGGCGTCCTTGGTGCTAGTGGTTGGGTCTTTTTTCCAGGCCTTTTCAAGGGAGCGGCAGAGTTTCTTGGACTTCTTAAGATCATCGTTGAACCATGAGGCCTTCTTGCTGCCAGGTTTGCTTTGACGTTTTTTCAGTGGTGCTAAGGTGTCGCCGGTGTTGGATAACCATAGGGTGAAGTTGGCGGCGGCTTGGTCTGGGTTAGAAGAGTGGGCTGGGGTGTTTAGAAGGAGCGATGAGGAGATCTGGTCGGTGGTGATTTTGTTCCAGTTTCTTTGCAGAGTTGGTTGGAGGTGGTTGATGGGTTTTGGCTGCTTGTAGGTGAAGTGAACGCAGCTGTGGTCAGTCCAGAGGAGATCCGTAGTGTGGCTGAAGGAGACATGATTGCTGGAGGTGAAGATGGGGTCGAGTGTGTGACCTGCGATGTGGGTGGGGGAAGTGACCAGTTGTTTAAGTCCGAGGTTGGCGAGGTTGTCCAAGAGGGTGGTGGTGTTGCGGTCGTTGATCTTTTCAAGGTGAAAGTTGAGGTCTCCCAGGAGGATGTAGTCTTTGGAGGGGAGCGCGTGAGGAGTGATGAAGTCCGTGATGTCTTCACTAAATTTTGCGCGGGGTCCTGGTGGTCTGTAGAGGAGGGTGCCTCTGAGTGTGGTCTTGGGGTCGATGTGGATCTGGAAGTGAAGGTGTTCGGAGTTGGCGAGGTTGGCGTCAGAGCTGGTTGAGATGCGGATTGATTTCTTATGGACGATAGCGATTCCTCCTCCTGTGTGGCCGGTACGGTCCTTGCATGTGATCTTATAGTCTTCAGGGATGGCAATGGTGATGTCTGGGGCGGAGGAAGCGTTCATCCATGTTTCTGTTAGGAAGGCGACGTCCGGAGAGATGGTGTCTAGTAGGTTCCATAGGTCAATGGCGTGTCTGTGGACCGAGCGGGTGTTGAGAAGGATGCATTGTAGGTGGTTGGGGTCGGGAATCTGTGGTGTGGTTGTAGCAAGGATGTTGTCGGTGCCGATGAATTTGCAGGAGTAGCAGGAGAAAGGTCCATGGGTGCGTCCAGGAGCGGCTTGGACGCAGTTGGGGGCGCGACCGGGGTTAAGGGCTAGGAGGGTGGCGGCATCGTAGGTAATGCGGGAGGGCTGGGCGGCGCGAGGGGCAGGGGTCTGGCGCTGGGCGCGGTCCAGGCGCGGACGGGCGTAGACGGGCTTACCTTTGGCGCACTTTCGGCGCGGGTTGGGCGCGTCCGCTGCGCGTTAACGCTGCGCGCAAATGCTACGGTCATAAATGGTTGGGGGAGGGGGAGGGGCGAGGGCGGGTCAGCAGGGAGGCGGGGCGGGCTGTGGGGGTCAGGCTCTGAGGCACCAACAACAAACAACAACACGCGTAAGATGGCGGCAGCGTGGGGAGAAACGCAACTGGAGGTAGGCTGGGGCTCAGGTGACTGTCTGTGCTAGCAGTAGGGTCGCGCTATGTTAATTAGCGTTAGAAAGTCGAGCGCCGTGCAAACAATGCCCACAAAGTTTTCCTGTCTGTGTGACAGTGAGCGCCGTGTCAGCAGTCCCCCCGAGGCTCTACAAATGTCCCAGAACAAGTAAATATCCTCGCGCTGCAGCGTTAGCCAGAGTAGTGAATTAAATAATATTTAAATGGCAAAATCCAATCCCACAGCAATGTGGCACTGAGCAACGATACCAGGCAGGAGCAGGCAGCAGGGTAAACGGACCCCCCCCCCAAGCGCCTTGAGACTCTACTGGGTGAGTAGCGCGCTATACAAAATTGCTGATTGATTGATTGATTACTCTGAAACAGTGTAATTGTTAATACACTTGGTGATACAGGAAGTAGGGTTCCCTGGTAAGCTTTTGAATTATAAAGCAATCAGTAGCAAATCGCTTCTCTGGTTGGCTTCTTTATGGTTTATTAAAGATTATTTTTTGTTCTGTAGAAATAATGGTACAAAGACGGTGGTGAACTCCTTGATTGAAAATTTTCTTTTGGGTTCCTGCCCGACTCATCTTCTGTAATAAGTACTTTATCATTTTTGCTTTTGATGACATTTATGGAGTTTTCCTAATAAATTGGGATACACACATTTCTGGTCAGAAACCCTGGCAGGTGCTTGTCGAACTGTTGGGCAATATTGGCTTAAATTCTTGGTGCCTTATGTTGTCTCACATTCTAGCTGTTGATTTCAATTTTAGGTTGGTGATGGTTTCTTCCTCCGCCACCTTTTTAAGGCCTTTGGTTTGTCCCTTGCTATCTTATAAACTGTATTATTTATATTCAGATATGATTTTTGTGGTTGCTTTCCAAATTCTATATGTCCTGATGATGACCTAACAAAGTACCATGGCCAAAATGCTGTCAAAGCCTCCTTTGGCAAAGAGGAAGCATTTATAATACGGACAAACATTTTTAATGTTATTCCTCTGCCATTCTGTATTTTTGTTTACACTGTATATTTTTCTATTATATGTTTGTGTAGTGTAACCATGTGAGCGCATATATGTTTGTTGATGTATTGGATGTTGTATGGTATTGTATCTTTCACAAAATAAAATAAAAATAATAACCAAAAAACTTCTCCTTCTTTGAAAAATATATTGTGGGTACTTTTCTTTTTATCTAGATCAAACCATATGTTTTTTGGTTTTGTTAAGTGGTGTATGTTGTTTATTCCAAAAATTCTCTACCTGAACTATTGTAGTTTTAATATTGTTCACTGGCCCCATGTTCTGGGTAATCACTTTATAAAAGTGGCAATTCTTAAACAGTAATGTTAAATCCAATTTCACCAGCTAGGAGGATTTATCATTACCATTCTAAAACTATAAAACATGAACTGGTTACTCTTCTCTGATCAGGAATTACAGCTTAAAAGTGTATAAAGGAATTCCCAATGTTATCCTATGAGAGTGGTAGGCATCACAGTAGTGATAAGCGAATTTAGCTGTTTATCACTACCAGGGCAGGCAAAACATAAAAGTACATGTTCTACCAGGTGGCTTGTATTTGCACTAACTAGGTATCTCTTGTATGCGTGGCAGAAACGTTTGAAGTTTTTATCAACTTAATCTTAGTACATGCAAAACAGTATTGATTGAAATGAACTGTTATTGTTTTTTATTGTAATTGCTGCTACTTGGAATATAATGTTCCTATCCAATTTTATTCAATTGTTTTTATATTGTATTATGATGGTTTTTATTTCTGCAAATGATCAATTTCCTTTTTGATCAAATAAATGTACTTACTTACATGTTCTACCTTTTACTTGAAAAGCACCCTTCCCTTAGGGCTTCCTAAGGCCTACCTTAGGGGTGGTGTATGTGTAAAGAAAAGGGGAGGTTAAGGCTTGGCAAGTAGTTTAAATGTAAAATGTAAATATAAATGTGTGGGACTTGTAAAGCGCACTGTTGCCCGGGAGCGTCCTAGCGCTGAAGACCGCTGGGGAACCCGTCCTGGCTTTCTCTGTGAGATGGTCCATTCTGGGTATCTCCAAGGTGAAACTAGGCATACTGGCGTCAAGTCAAGGAGTAAAAAAATGTAATTGATCCATTGTTAGATTTGATGTAGTTTATTTGTATAGCTTCTCAGGATGTTTAATACTTGCCTCTAATTTATTAAAGGCCTAAAAGGTACATGTAATGTTATGGGCCACATTATCCTTAATTGCTCTTTGTTACATCACTTTGAGATAGTCCCATCAGAACCAATCCGAGAAGCATGAGTATTTTGTTTATGATAAGGATAGATTAATTGTGAAGCAATTTGGGTTGTACAATGTATCCTCATTCAGCCTCTGAGCTTGAAACAAGGGTCAACCAGAGCGTAAGATGCTTATTTACATGCATTCTCCAAAACCAACGTATTCAATGTTAGCTTCAACAGAGGAAAGGTAAGCCTCCTCTCTCAGAATGTAACGGTTGCTGGAAGAATTCTGATGTCGGAAAGAACATATTGTGAATTCTGAATAACAGGGCTGTATGTTCTTCACACATTCTATGATTAATTCTAGCTTTCACTGCGATAGTCTGACCAGCTAATGAAGTCCCAAAGTTTAACCAGAAAGATAGAGTGTCCATTGTAGAGGAATATATATTTAAAAAATATAGGTCTTTATCTGTTTTTTTCTAATACACCAACCCTACTCATTTAACGTAGAAATTAAAAAGAACAGTTTAGATATGTTACATATTAAAGTGAAAGCAGAACATATGGAGCCTTCCACTAACGGACTTCTTATATCCATGGCTTCTTTCAATGATACTTTACTTTCCTTGTACATCACAGTGTCTTCTTTCCACTAAAGCTGTAGTGAAGTCCCTTCCTTCTCCTAACAAGCTTGATTTATGGTTTGGCAGAGGGTACTGTGCACGTCAAATTTAGAGATGACCTCCTCGCTGGCTGTCTCAGCAGTTCTTTTCAATATACAAAACATTTGTTGGATGGCCACAATCAGTTCATCAAACATTTTCTGAGTTTTTGTTTTACAGAAACAAACTCCCAAAGCAGGAGTTAAGATCTAAAAAACAAAAAACGAATGACCCTCACACCCTTGGAGTTTTCTCCGGGTATCTGGAAATATATTTTTTTTCTGTCTATCACTGTCATCATTTTTATCTTGGCAGTGAGGGGTAGGAAAAAGTACATTACACTGTTCACCCTTAGAAGACTAGATGGTGTAATGTCCTTCCAACAGCCTCTATTCTGTCGGCAGACAGTATGGGTTTGCTCATCTCTAAATCTGGTGGGCGGACTGAGGGTGTGCCAGACAGGATACTCAGTTGTGTTTGTGATGGAGTACCCCATCCACTAAACTCTAAATGAATCCCAAATCTTCAATGCATCTATATTATGTATGTGTCTAACGTGAGTAGGGTGTGAAATCATACAAAGGTAATGTCTCATATCGAAGTCAAGGCATCAAATACGGGGATGTTTCCTCAGCTAGGAATGACACTAAAGACTATTTCGAAAAGGAAAATAAAATTGTATTCGGTGCATTAAGGAAATTGTTTCACAAAAGGCAATTCCAATCAAATCTTGGATGCAAATAGATTTGGTATAAAAGTATCCCTTACTAAAAAATGTAGTGTGGAAAGAACCACAGACTAGTAACAGAAAAGTAAGTAAAGCACATAAACCAGAAATACAAACACCTACAATCCCTTGTCCAACGCCCCAAGAATCTCATTTATTTCAGAGACATGCAAACTCTTCCAGAGCTGGCTCCCATGAAAACATAGCATGTTAACATAGCATGTGATCAGAGAATGATCCCTAGACAATCTGTTTTCAGGCAGTGAAAGTAACTTCTGGCCACATGGGAGTGACTCTTTAACAAGACTGTTGAGGATTCATTAAACTATACTTAATGTCAATGCCCATTTTCAAATAAGAACCCATGATACTGGTTGGTAGAAGGCCTATCTCTGCCGGTGATATTAAGAATGTTAACTTCTTATCACTGGGATGAGAAAAAACACATGAGAAAACAAGGAGACTAAATAACGAGATAACCAATCATTGTTATAATCTAAAATACTTTTGATATAAATGACTAGAGTACATGGTAAGGAGAAATGACAGCTAAAACGTTAAGTTCATCAAAGACGATGTTTCCACAAAAAAGCAAGGCTGCATGCCTGCCACACCGCAAGTAACTAATAAGCACAAACACTGATGATAAATGAAATATGGTACATTCAGTGGCATTAGAAACGCTGTAGTGCATATTGCCATAATATGTATAACTTTAACTACAGGTACAATCGTCTCTGCTGTGGGAAAGGAGGCATACGAACCATCCCTATTGACATTTTACTTCACCCTTTCAGCAGGATTGAAAACACATGGTTGAGATTTATGGAAATAGGTTTTAAAACAGTGTTACAAGTTATGTTAGGTCGCTGGATCATAAATGTGACGATCCTAAAAGATGAAGTTAGGAGAAGAGGACTCCCAAACAATACGCTCTAGCCAGATGTATCTACTAATGTACTGGACTAGTAGTAAATTGTAGTCTTACCTTGCAAATCTGTTATTAGGACATTTCCATTTGTCCATTGGTAAACCCAGTGCTGGAATGCACAGCATTTCTTTTCAATTTCTGAAGTATTCTTCATCTGCAGGTTTCCACTTTTGTCCTTTGTACAATACTTCTCAAATCTCCCTTCCAAATCATCTTCTATTGTTGCATAAGGGATGTTATTGGCAGGTCGATAGATCAAATTCAGTGGAATTATCCTATAAATATAAGAGTAATCTCAAATCTGAAACAACATGCATTTCATTGTTTAAGAGGTATCACTTCACTATACCATATTCCATGTATTTCAGTTGTGGAATAAAAAATCAATTTTAGTTGTTTAGCTTCATAATTTCTTGAATAACCCACTATCAGAAATTATTCTGGAAGATAATTGTCTTCTATTTAATACATTATCAGGTTTACAACAATTTATTAACAAAAATACTAAAAAAAAATTAAAATCTACATAAAAATGTAAGGAACAAATTCTAACATTCAGACTTCTGAAGGCCCTGTGGCGAACCAGTAGGGTGACCAGACATCCTGGTTTTCCCCAGATAGTCCCGGTTTTTGGAGAAGTGTCCTGGTGTCCTAACACTTTGCTCCAAATTAAAGAAATGTCTCGGTTTTTGCGCAGTGCCCGGGTTAAACAAATAAATGTCCCGATCTTTGTGCAGTGCCCGGGTTAAACAGATAAATGCCCCCGTTTTTAAATAGTGTCTTGGTGCGCCTGCTTTACTTCGCACAGGTGCTGACACAGGTCTTGATTGAGCTCTCCATTTTTGCCCTCACAGTGAAAAAAATAATCCTACTGCTGCCGCAGTGCCACCCTTGACTACCTTCACAGGGACTCGTTACAGTTCTTTCACATTCTTTTCAATCCAGAACTGAAGCATTTTCAATGTTATGTACAATGAAGCCAAAGTTGTTGCTTATTTTGCCTATGCAGCTAACAACAATTGACAAAGCCAATAGTCCTGGCTTATTGTTGGTGTAATGTTACTTGTTGTATTATATATCTGGATACAATGACAGAAACAGCACATTTTTCGGGCGGGACGCTATGCTAAGCACAGATCTTTTTAGCTTATGTGTTTTAAGCCACATCCTTAATTACGTCGACCACGCCCCTTGAGAGACCCTCGTCTACCCCGTTTTTACATATCACTTAAAGCCCTGGGTACTTCTGCCAGTCCTACTTCTATGTCTATGACCTGTCCCGTTTTTTTGTTTTGGGAATCTGGTCACTCTACGCACCAGGAACATTGCTCCACCTTCTGTGGGTTTGTCCAAAACTCACCAGGTACTGAGATGCAGTCCTGACCTCCACTACCAACTACTCTGACACACAGCTGCCCTGCTTCCCAGCGTACGTTGTCATGGGGCTTCCCCATACCCTTGACCTTTCCCCTTAAATCTAGGCGGGTCGATCTGTTGGCTTGGCACTAGGAGCAGCACTACAAGGAATTCTCTCCCTTTGGGAAAAAGAGAAACTCCAGACATATACTGAATGTCTCAACAGAATATGGTGTATATTAGGTATGGAACGCATGACCATCGCGATGACCCATCAGCTAGCTGCCTACAGAGGGCTGTGACTACTCTACAACACACTGCTCTCTGCGAAAGTTTATGAATTAACGTGTCCCAAATACTTACGCCTGCTGCAACATACAGAGACTGAGGACGGTACACAACGAGGGAGGGAGGTCGACAAGGCACGAGGTACTAGAGGTTTGCAAGATGCTTAAGTGCAGTTTTCTGGAGTAAGTATTAGGACGGGCAGTGAATTTGGGTTGGGACAGTTAGTGTATTGTTCTGGGTGCTTTTATTTTTCTTATTTCAATGCGCGCCCCAGGTAAGGGGTCCTATAGCAGCTGCATTCATGTACCATTTTGCACCGAAATGTTAACAATAATAAAAATATTTCAACCATAAACTTGATCTAAAATGTACCGTATTGGGTATAGCCACCTTAAATCCGCTAGCCACAGCTGTCTGTAATTCTCTCGCAGTTTTACAAATATCTACAGAGGATATCCTTCAAGTCATTACAATCTGTAAAATCGCAGATCTTAAACTGCTGTCCTGCAAAAATCTTTAAGTAAATACTGCATTTGCCAGCTGACGTTCTTGTCTTTGTGACCCTTGACCCTGCTTCAGGGCCTGTCGCTCCACGCACTGCGCGACTCCCCGTGAGTGTGCCCAGGCTTCTGTTTTTTTGTACTCTGTGCCTGTATTGCTTCCCGTGACTGTATTGTTTCTTGCCCCCTCGCCTCCGTTTTTCTGGCTCTGAACTCCCCCTGCTCCCCGCGGCCCGCCGCTGCTCCCCTGCGGCCCGCCCCTTTCTCTTCTGTACCCCCTTCCATTCGCCTCCCCGCTCCCCCCTCCCAGCTGCTCCTCCCTCCCACTTGGCCATTTATGGCAGAGTCCACGCAGTGGTGAGCTGTGACCCTTGACCCTGCTTCAGGGCCGGTCGCTCCACGCACTGCGCGACTCCCGGTGAGTGTGCCCAGGCTTCACCGCTGCTGCCCGAGTTCGCCGCTGCCCTGCAGCTGAGTTTTCTGGTTTTGTATCCTGTGCCTGTTTTTCTGCCCGTGATTCACTGCTGCTCCTGCAGCTGAGTATTCTGTGTTTTTGTACTCTGTGCCTGTATTGCTGCCCGTGACTGTATTGTTTCTTGCCCCCTGGCCTCCGTTTTTCCGGCTCTGAACTCCCCCCGCTTCCCACTCCCGGCCGCTGCTCCCCTGCGGCCCGCCCCTTTCTCTTCTGTACCCCCTCCCATTCACCTCCCCGCTCCCGCCTCCCAGCTGCTCCTCCCTCCCACTTGGCCATTTATGGCGGAGTCCACTCAGTGGTGAGCTGTGACCCTTGACCCTGCTTCAGGGCCGATCGCTCCAGGCACTGCGCGACTCCCCGTGAGTGTGCTCAGGCTTCACCTCTGCTGCCCGAGTTCGCCGCTGCCCTGCAGCTGAGTTTTCTGGTTTTGTATCCTGTGCCTGTTTGTCTGCCAGTGATTCGCCGCTGCTCCTGCAGCTGAGTATTCTGTGTTTTTGTTGGGATTGGAAGCAGCGCAAGAACACGCACGCGCCACTAACCTGATTCCGATGGCCAGCAGACACGATAAGACGATAGTCCTCCCAACTCCCCTCAGCACAATACCCAACAATGGAACTATCACCACTATCGGAGCATGTACCGAAGGGCGCCGTGAGGTGGAATGGCAATGGGGTGTCTGATGCTCCCTTTAATCTCTGGTCGAGGTTTACCCACAAAGTCACCGGTATTGATATACTGCATGGGGAGGAGAAGGCAGAGAGCAGAAGATAAGTACTACAAGCTGCTATTGCCTGAACTCCCTACCCCTCTGCCACTAGACTCACCGACTTCTCCACAGCTGGCGGCGTGAATGAATCAAGATAATGTACGTTACACGGTTGTGGGGGTCTTGCCAAAAGTACTGAGAAGTTATCTCCACTTCTCTTTCTCCGCACACCTCAGTTTGCCAATAGTTGGTTCTGTTGGGCTTCTCGTACGAGGCGTTATATATAAACGTCTCGTAGTGACCACAATGCTTCTTGTGGAAAAGAATAGTTCCAAGTAACTGAGAAGTTCTAATCCAATTAGAACTGCTAATAGTTAGACCACTTAACCCCAGAGTAAATGAAAACCAAAAGGATGCGCACTCCGCACATATGAGACAAAAGGTTACCAGAGAAACAAAAGAAAACGTAGGAGGCGGGCCCGCACTCCACAGGTATACTTGCGATAGTCAAACAACTGGACAGGTGCAGGATACGGCTTGTATGAACGGACCCACAGGAACTCTGACCACGCGGGCTCTTCGTCGGCGAAGCTAGGACACAGGAACTCTGACCACGCTGGCTCTTCGTCGGCGAAGCTAGGACACAGGAACTCTGACCTCCCAGGCTCTTCGTCGGCGATGAGCATAGATGCAACGAACTCCGGTGGGGACACACCATCCGACTCGATGGAGTACCCAGAAACGAATTGACAAGCACCGTACCGTTCTCTGGGAGGAGCTTAAATAGAGTCCTCCCATTTTCCCGATCTCCAGCGCCGCATGGCCTTCTGAGACATGTAGTATTTTCTTAAAGGACGCTCAACACGGAGTCCTTTTCTCCCTGCTACGCCGGCATTGGCGATCGCTACAGTTTTTGTACTCTGTGCCTGTATTGCTGCCCGTGACTGTATTGTTTCTTGCCCCCTCGCCTCCGTTTTTCCCACTCTGTACTCCCCCCGCTCCCCGCCGCTGCTCCCCTGCCCCTTTCTCTTCTGTACCCCTTCCCATTTGCCTCCCCGCTCCCGCCTCCCAGCTTCTCCTCCCTCCCACTTCGACATTTATGGCGGAGTCTACGCGTACGCGCAGTGGGCGCACGGATTGAGTGCCAAAGGCGCGCCAAAGGCAAGCCCGTCTGCGCCCTTCCGCGCCTGGACCGCGCCCAGCGCCAGGACCCCTGGCCTCAACGATACCAGCCCACCCGACTGAGCTACGCCGCCGCCACTCTCCACACTCTCAACACCAGCCGGAACCCCGCCTTCCACCCAGCCACCCCGAAACACCCCCTTGGACTCTTCACCTGCCAAGCCTGCAAAATCATCTGCCTCTGGACCTGCACCGCACCCGCCAGGCCAGGCACCAGCAACAATCACCTCAAGCGCATCCTGCTCAACACCCTCTCCGTCCACAGGCACGCCGTCGAACTCTGGAACCTCCTCGACACAACAGCGCTAGACGTCGCCTTCCTCACAGAAACCTGGATGAACGCCTCCTCAGCCCCCGACATTGCCATAGCCATCCTGGATGGCTACAAGATCACCCGGAGGGACCGCATCAACCAAACCGGAGGAGGCTTCGCCATCGTCCACAGAAACACCATCCGCATCACGACCAACTCCGACGACACCCTCACCGCCGCTGAGCACCTTCACTTCCAGATACACACCGACCCCAAGACCACCCTCAGAGGCACTCTCATCTACAGACCCCCGGGACCAAACACACAGTTCAGCGAAGCCATCGCAGACTTCATCAGCCCGCAGGCCCTCACCTCCTCAGACTACATCCTATTGGTGGACCTCAACTTCCACCTGGAAAACAACAACGACAACAACAACACCACCCTGCTGGACAATCTCGCCAACCTCAGACTCAAGCAACTGGTGGACACCCCCACCCACTACGCCGGCCACACGCTTGACCCAGTCTTCTCCTCCAGCAACCACATATCCTTCAGCCACTACACTGGACAGATCACAGCTGCGTCCACTTCAACTTCAGGAAAACAACGACCCACCACCACCCGCAACAGGCTCCCCGAAGATGCTGGAGCAAGATCACCCCCGACCAGCTCACCACCTCCCTGAGCCAAAACCCCCCCACCAACACTACGGACTCCAACGAAGCAGCCCGTAACCTCACACAGTGGCTCACCAACTGCGCCGATACCCTTGCACCGCTGAAGAATCCTCCCAGCAGACCCGGCAGCAAGAAAACCTCGTGGTTCACCAACGACCTCAAAGACTCCAAGAAATCCTGCTGTACCCTCGAGAAAGCCTGGCGCCACGACCAGTCAACAGAAAACATGACAGCCCTCAAGAACGCCATCCGCAAACACCACCAGCTGATCCACACCACCAAAAGGACAGCATTCAGAGAACGACTAGACAACAACACCCACAACAGCAAGGAACTCTTCAACATCGTTAAAGAGCTCTCCAACCCCAGCGCCAGAAACAACGACATCATGCCCTTGCAAGACCTCTGCGATGCTCTCGCCTCGTTCTTCCACCACAAGATCGCCAACATACACAACAGCTTCGGCGCCCAGACCACGCACCCAACCACCGAACCAACGCCCCCCACCACCACCATCTGCGCCTGGACCCCTGTCAGCTCTGAAGACACCACCCACGTGATGAACACCATCCACTCCGGCTCCCCTGCTGACCCCTGTCCACACCACATCTTTAACAAAGCTGACTCCATCATCGCACCCCAACTCCGAAACATCATTAACAACTCCTTCACATCCGCCACCTTGCTGGAGAGCTGGAAGCATGCGGAGATCAGCGCCCTCCTGAAGAAACCCACAGCGAACCCCACGGACCTCAAGAACTTCCGCCCCATCTCGCTCCTCCCGTTCCCCGCTAAAGTCATCGAGAAGACCATCAACAAACAGCTAACCTCCTTCCTCGAGATCAACGGCTCCCTCGACCCTTCGCAGTCCGGATTCCGAGCAAACCACAGCACCGAGACCGCCCTCATCGCAGCCACCGACGACATCAGGTCCCTGCTCGACAACGGGGAAACTGCTGCCCTCATCCTCCTCGACCTATCGGCCGCATTCGACACAGTCTGCCACCGCACCCTAACAAGCCGCCTCCACCACGCCGGGATCCAAGGAATGGCCCTGGAATGGATCACCTCCTTCCTCTCCGACAGAACTCAGAGAGTCCACCTCCCTCCCTTCCGCTCAGCGGCCACCAAGATCATCTACGGCGTACCTCAAGGCTCCTCGCTCAGCCCCACCCTCTTCAACATCTACATGACCCCCCTCGCAGCCATCGCACTCCAACACAACCTTAACATCATCTCCTACGCTGACGACACCCAGCTGATCCTCTCCCTCACCAACGACCCCGCCACTGCCAGAGCCAGCCTCCAGGAAGGAATGAAGGACGCTGCGGAATGGATGAAACTCAGCCGTCTGAAACTGAACTCAGACAAGACGGAAGTCCTCATCCTGGGACCATCCCCCTCTGCCTGGGACGACTCGTGGTGGCCCCCTGCACTGGGCACCGCCCCCAAGCCCACGGACCACGCACGCAACCTAGGTTTCATCCTGGACTCCTCCCTCACGATGACCAAGCAAGTCAACGCCGTCTCGTCATCATGTTTCAACACCCAGCGCATGCTCCTAAAGATCTTCCGGTGGATCCCCACCGACACCAGAAAGACGGTCACCCAAGCCCTCGTCACCAGCCTACTGGACTATGGGAACACCCTCTACACCGGAACCACAGCCAAACTACAGAAAAGACTCCAAAGCATACATAACGCTTCTGCATGACTCATCCTGGGCATTCCCCGACACAGCCACATCTCTGCCCACCTGAGAGACCTGAACTGGCTCCCCGTCAGCAAAAGGATCACGTTCAGGCTCCTCACCCACGCTCACAAGGCTCTCCACGACATGGGCCCCCGAATACCTCAACAACTGCCTCACGTTCTACGCACCCACCCGTCAGCTCCGTTCCGCCAGCCTCGCCCTCGCTACCGTCCCATGGATTCGCAGAAACACCACCGAAGGAAGATCCTTCTATTACCTGGCTGACAAGACATGGAACTCCCTCCCCACCCACGTACAACTGACCCAGGACCATCTCTCCTTCAGGAAGCAACTCAAGACCTGGCTCTTCGAGCAGTAGCAGCACCCCTCCCCCCCCCCCCCCCCCCTCCCAACGCCTTGAGACCCTTGCGGGTGAGTAGAGCGCTCTATAAATGTGCCTGATTGGTCTTGAACTGAGTTTTTAATTTTTGCTTAGTCTGAACTTTCCCTCTAGCCACGAGAGACTCTAATGTTACTCCTCTTAAAAAAACAGAAGTCCAAGGCCAGCAGTGCTGACCTCTCTAATCTTCACTGGCGAAACCATATACAACTAGCTCGCAAAAGCCTGCATTAGTTACTGGCTAAAATGCGCCTTATACAATGCTTTCTGTGAGGCCAGTTTTTCTACACCAACATTTTGGAAGATATGAATTGTTGTGCCATGTTTTTCAAGTTCAGATGAGATAAATGAATAAAACGAGCCTTGTTTGTTGGGGCAGCAAAACCTTGGAATGTACTCCCCGAATCTGTAGGGACTTAAAAAAGACACACCTGGCCTTTTCAAACAGTCCCTTAAAATCTATTCTTTCAGTTCGCTTTTTTATGATTCTTTACCCTTATCTATGCATTGTTCGGTAAGCTTCTCAGCGCCATGACAGAGATCTGAAGCCGGGCTGGCTTTGGTGCAACAATCTTTTTCAGCGCCCCACCCCCATGACGTCCTCATCAGATTCCATCACTACCACCAGGCAAAAGGGCCCCTCATCTCTCTCTAGCCCCTTGCATACATTCATTTGTTTTAAAGCCCTGGTAAAGGCTGGCTTTACTAATCCACTCAGCTTTCTAAATAAAATACAGATCTGTTCTTTGCAGCAGGCATTTAACCCCCTGTGCTACTATATGGCGAGTCAAAACTGCCACCAGACAAACATTCCGAACTCTCTCTCTCAAGCAGGAACATTAATCACAAGAGTAATCTTGACATTTTTATTGCTGCCTGAAAGCTGAGCGCCACCTACTTTCAAATCATGTTATTGATAAACACAGCACCGCTACCTGACGTCAGCTCCCCCCACTCCAGGGCAGCGCCCAGGGCGGTTGCACTGTCCTAAAACCTGCCCTGCTCTTAGGTATATACGCCTATCAACCAATAGAAATAGTCGCAAATGTAAATGTGTCGGAGTTGGATTTATGGAGTTAAAAGCGAATCACTGTTGTTTACATTTTTGTATGCTGAACAAAATTGGCACCAGATAATCAGGCCTGTGAACTTTGCTAGAACACACTATATAGCCCGTAGTCTCAGAGAAAGGCAACACATGAAAAAACCAAAACAAGACTTCTGTCAAAAAAATACAACAAATTTGTATGGATTCCCATAACTCACCATTCCAGGTGACATGCTTCATCATCTGGGTCTCCTTTAACAGAGCTAACACTCCACTCTAATGATGGAGGAGCCCAAGGATGTTTTCAAAGTTCGTTAATACAGATGTGCGCAGATATTATTTATGAAGTGTATGGGAACAAAAATGCAGTGCAAAAATTATATATAAAGTGAATAATAAAATTGAAGCGTTATCAGACACCTAATTTATTCTTGTCTGCCACGTACAATCATTAAAAACAGTGCAGGTGGATAGTTTTAATAAATAGCCATCCCTAGATGTATACTGGTCAACATGTTCCAGCACTAAGTGGTGAAAAGGACACCAGTGCTTTCATCAGGACCCAAGCAATAATTAAGCTGCTACTGCAAATAGTGAAAAATTAAATGAATACTGTAAAAGGATACTCCGTGAAATAGACTTTCCACAGTAACAATTCCTTCAACCTCTTGGTCGATCTAAAAAGAAAATAAGAGGTATACAGAACAGAGAGTCTTGGAAGGAAAACCCTTGTATTCTTGACAGTATTCCAACAACAATAATAAATAATGAAGATGAATGGCATAAAGTTCTAGGTTTAAAAAAGTCACACTCAAGAACTATAGTGCATGGCCTTACCATGCCAGAGTATCTGAGAGGGAATTGTGCCCCTAGAGGTCTCTTGGTAACTAATGCCCGAGGTTATTTCTCAAAGATAAAGAATTCCTGAAGGATTGGTCGATGATCGCATGGCGCTGCACGCGTGATTGGCTCATACTTATCATCAAAACAGCCAAGCGCGTTGCAGACACCATTTTGATTGAGATACAGATATTAGAAACTAAAATCAAAACGACTATAAGTACATCCTTTTAAAAAAAAAACAAGATGAGACAAATAAGACAAATAGAGAATTTAAAGATAATATTCTCTTTACGAAAATTGAGAAGTTCAAGAAGGACCTTGCCAAATTTGCGTTTGACAAGGTATACCCATACACATCTGACAGCTATGTGGCCCCTGATTATAACAACAAAGGTCATAGAATAGGGTCTACATATGGCTCTTCATCATCCTCTTCTGATGAAGATAATTCGAGTAGTTCCAACAGTTCACTACAGAGTGGCCAACGCAGCAGAGGCAAAGGTAGGGGCTATCAACAAAGATGGCATGGAGATTTTCCTAATCAGGGTTCCCCCATGGTGGCAACCAAATCCTTGGCAACCCCCCTTTCCCCCAGGAGCAATGGGACCGATGGGCCCTATGGGTGTTTTTCAACCAAACTACCCAGGAAACTTCCCTAATCAGCCTTTTTTAGTGTTTGGCCAAGGACCACCAAGGGGAAGAGGCAGAAACCAGAGAGCACAAGTACATTGGAGTCCACCTGCGTCTCCCCGTACTCTTCGGAGTTCCAAGAAGAAAGTGGGGGCGTAAGCGCAAGCGGGACAGAGCACGGAGTCGGACTAATAGTCAATCTCAGTTCTAAGAATCTGAGCCCAGGAGAAGAAAAGGTACGCAACAGAGGACTAGGATTTGTTACCACAACCGCTGGTGATCCATTTGGGGTCAACTGGGAGATGGCCACTTTTTCTTTAAGGACAAAACTGAAGTTGGGGAACCTCGAGACACCAATACAGGTCTCAGACAGAAATCCACATTTTATCCACCTACCCATATGGTACCACCCCAAGTCCTCACATTCGAGAAGGCAGTGAGCAAAGATATTACTGAAATTCTGGACAAAGAACGTAAGAAATTCTGTAATTTACCTAAGTCAGAGCAGATAGCCTTGAAAAGTTTAATGTCTGACCCGTTAATTACAATCAAACCAGCAGACAAGGGTGGCGCCACGGTCCTTATGGACTCTGACGTCTATCGAGCAGAATGTTTGAGACAATTTTGGGTGAGGACATCCTACCGCCCACTCAAGGAAGACCCAACCGAGAGAATTAGAAATTACATCTCTATTATGGTTGAAGAAGCTGTTAATGAGGGGAGGATCACTACTTCTGAGACTACCTTTTTACATACCAAACATCCGGTAATGCCATATTTTTATATTCTCCCCAAAATTCATAAACCCACTAGACCACCAGTGGGTGGTCCAATCATCTCCGGAAAAGGGTCGTTACTCGAACCCTTGTCCACTTTTGTGGATTTTTTCCTCAATCCTATGGTACGAGAAATGCCAACTTTCCTTCAGGACACTATGGATGTCCTGCGGGTATTAACTGATCGACTTGTCTCATTTGATGTGGAGTTGTTGTACACTTCAATCCCTCAAGATGAGACATTAGACACTATCAATGGACTGCTTGAAAAACGAGACTTACAATCTATTACGCCCGTACATATCATCATGGCACTTGCTCAGATCGCCATGAAGAACATTTTTTTTAAATTTGAGGACACTATATATCTCCAAACCAGTGGTACGAGTATAGGAAGTATTTTTGTCCCAAGTTTGGCAAACCTTTATGTTCATGGATTTGAACAAGAACACGTTCTGAGCGAAAATAATCCCTACCGAGAATCGATACGTCTATGGAAAAGGTACATAGACAATATCCTGGTTGTCTGTCGAGGGGATGTAGCCAGTGTCTATGTCTTTTTGGAGTGGCTTAACAATCGTAACAATTTCCTCAAATTCACTGTTGACATAGATAAGCACAGACTAGCTTTTTTGGATCTGCTGATTGTCGCATCACCTAATGGCCTAGAGACAGAACTTTATACCAAACCTATGGCTAGGAACTCTTTACTGAGTTTTAAAGGCCATCACCCAGTAGCCCTGAAAGAGAATCTACAGTTCGGTCAGTTTCTGCGACTGCGTAGGAACTGTTTGACTAAAGATAGCTTCTTTACACATGCTGAAGAATTAACATTGAATCTCTTACAAAGGGACAATCCAGCTAAATTGGTACGCCGCGCAGCCAAACGCGCTGTCAATAACAATCGCGATTGTCTCTTAGAAGTAAACACCAAGAAAGAGACTAACTCTAAACTGACCTTTGTTAATACTTACAGCACTGAGTCTAATGATATAAAGAAGACTATCCGTCGACATTGGAAGATGCTGAACGTTGGGGGAGATCAGTTGCCAGAACCCCTTTTTGCCTTCAAACGGAATAGCAATCTGCGTGATAAACTTGTACCTACTAGACCACGTAGCCGTCTTCCACAAACTCAAAACACCATGTGGGATTTACCACCTGTACAGGGACACTTTCCTTGTGGACTATGCAAAGTTTGTCCACTGACAAAGAAATCTGAAAGAGTAGACATAGGTACAGACAGACCTTGGATCCAAAAAAGTTTCACAAATTGCAACAGTGAAAAGGTGGCCTATTTGATTGTCTGTCCTTGTAACATGAGGTATGTGGGCATGACCTTGCGTAAAATTAAACTGCGGATTATGAAACATATAACTACCATAAGATGTAAAAAACAGGCGACACGACTAACTACTCACTACCTAGAAAAAAAACATCATCCAGAAGATATGGAAAGGACCGTACTGGAACAGCCATCTATCCCACAACATGTTACAGACATTTCAAAGTTTCTTTTGTTGAAAGAGCAAAAGTGGGTTTTCAGACTTAAGAGAGACACAGAAGGGCTGAATGATTCAATTCCTTGGTCCACCTTATGAGAGGTATATAATACATCTGTTAGAATTTTCCGGAATAATCTAAGCGGTTTCTATAATTTATACTGAAGAAACATATATTGTAATGTGAAGTTCATATATAACCATACATGCCATTATGTATCTCTAAACCATTTTTAAAGGACCATGAAATACTGTCTATGAATACACTAGATCTGATAGTGCCTGGTTGAATCTCTAATATCTTGAGATTCCGTTCTAGCTGTGATGCAAAATTGATTTGGCACCATTCAAGATTTAAAACTTTATTGATTACACTTTGATGACGATTGTTACGTTATTGCACATATCCAGTTAACACTATGCCAGAGCGTTGTGTTCTGATAACATTAACTTTCACCTGACACTGATGTAGATAAACTCCAGTTGCGATGTGTAATCTTTCTCGCATTACACATATAGCCAAAAAACATCAATACAGCCCGTTAAACTACACTTCCCATTACCTCTTGGGCGCTTTGGTACTTTCTCGCGTGATCACGCGAGAACAGATCGAATTCTCGCATCTCGCGAGACAACGCATTGAAATCTCCAATGCCACTATAAACAGTAGCTTTCACGGTAGTCGGTAACTCCCCGACGGCTTAGATGATAGCCTGAGGAACCGACGGAAAGGTAGGGTGAGCCGACGACTTATATGAGTACCTTACGAGTGATTGCAAGTGTGCGAGCGTTTAAAATTCTAACTCTAGTTTCGATTCTTTAAGATGGCGAGAATGCGATGATAATTTTCACTCACAAATGTTTACTCAAAAACAAACACCCAGTTTCAAAATGGGTTAAATATTATGGGTGGGGCTGACTAGATGGTGTGAATGCGATTATAACTTTCGCTTACATACTAATGACCAGTTTAAAAATGGGCTGACAACTTCCATTTTTTGGATGAAGTTAATACAGGACTGCTGCTATGCTTGCAACAGTCTAAAAGACCCGGGCTATATGGACTTAATGAGCGATACCCCCTCTCAACATATAAATCGAGGTGGGAACTTGTTCTAAAGCGAGAAAATGAACAATTGTGAATAAATTCCTTTGAGAATGAATGAATTGTCATGGACAATCAAAATATATGTATTATTAATAATACCCCGATTACAACTATAGGGGTTTACACAGAGTATAGAGTTATGAGTATATCGGAGAGGTGGGGGTTCCTATGGACCCCGTGGACATGCAATGCTGTGATTTTAAATGTTTAGGAAGAATAACTCACCAAATGAATTTATGTTTGGTGTTATGTTTCCTTCCTAGAGCGGTGCCTCCTTTGCCCTGAGCTTGTTGCCAGTTGAGGTGAGGCCTCTCCTCCGTACTCTTGAGGTAAGGGGGTATTGTTATAAACCTATTGAGGTTGTATATGGGATGGTCAATTTTGACTTCTTAAAAAAAGGCACTTATGTTTTTCATTCCAAGACTCTCTGTTCTGTATACCTCTTATTTTCTTTTTAGATCGTCCAAGAGGTTGAAGGAATTGTTACTGTGGAAAGTCTATTCCACGGAGTATCCGTTTACAGTATTATTTAATTTTTCACTATTTGCAGTAGCAGCTTAATTATTGCTTTGGTCCTGATGAAAGCACTGGTGTCCTTTTCACCACTTAGTGCTGAAATATGTCGACCAGTATACATCTAGGGATGGCTATTTATTAAAACTATCCCCCTGCACTGTTTTTAATGATTGTACGTTGCAGACAAGAATAAATTAGGTGTCTGATAACGCTTCAATTTTATTATTCACTTTATATATAATTTTTGCACTGCATTTTTGTTCCCATACACTTCATAAATAATATCTGCGCACATCTGTATTAACAAACTTTGAAAACATCCTTGGGCTCCTCCATCATTAGGGTGGAGTGTTAGCCCTGTTAAAGGAGACCCAGATGATGAAGCATGTCACCTGGAATGGTGAGTGATGGGAATCCATACAAATTTGTTGTATTTTTTTTTTAGAGAAGTCTTGGTTTGGTTTTTTCATGTGTTGCCTTTCTCTGAGACTACGGGCTATATAGTGTGTTATTGCTTTCAGTTTGTGGGGCTGCATATCCCGTTTAGTTTTTAAACTTTAGGCCTCCGACCCTAATCAAATATCTAGTGTACTCTGTGAACTTTGCTGCCAATAAATCGTTCTAAATTTAGCTGCTGCAGGAAAAGCCTAGTTCTAAAGATAACATAAACATTTTCTGTGTAGAGTATTGTTTGGCAGATGTGGGGGAAAAAGATATCGAGGCCTATGCAAGAACAACCCAAAATAATCAAAAAAGGGCTCTGCATCAGGGACGGGTGAGGGGAGGGGCTGCTAGGAAGATGGGGACAGGAGGGGTGAACAGCCGCTGTCCGTGCAGGTAACAGTGGTGGGGCCACAGGAGGGGGGATGTCGAGGGATGATGTAGAGGGAAAATTAAATAAATAGTTAATTTTCCCTCTGTATCGTCCCACGAAATCCCCTGTCACGCGGCCCCACCACTGTTACCTGCATGGACCGCTGCTGGGGGTGAACCCTCATCATTTAAGGGGTTAATTAGTAAATAGAATGCTTTTCAGTATTTGGTCCTTTACAGGCTCATAATGTAACAAAAACCGATCAGATAAACGTATTACTGATTATTAATAAATGTGTTACAAATAAAATAGGATTTATATAGCGCAATGGCTACCCTGAGGCCTCCCAGCGCTGCAGACGAACACAGAAAGACAGAGAAGAAGAGGTTTAGGTACAGTCATTGAAAAGACAGGTATTTAGAAGTTTTTAAAACATCAGCAGGTTTAGGCTCCTTCTGCAGATGCAATGGGAGGGCGTTCCAAGAGTTTGCGGCGTTATAAGAGAAGGCACGCCCACCCCATCTAGCTTTCCTTATTCTGTGTGTGGTGGCTAGGAAGGAAGACATAGAGCGAAGATCTCTGGAAGGTTGGTAGGGGGGATCAGGGATTGGAGCACCGCTGGGCCATTCTTCAAGAAGGCCCTGTGAGTCGGACAAATAGCCTTAAACTGGATCCTCGTCTTGACTGGCAGCCAATGAAGGCCCCTTAGTGCTGTTTACGCAGATTGCCGTCGGGGGATCTGAAGGAGCATGCAAGCACCACAATTCTGAATGATCTGGAGCTTATGGATGGTAGATTGAGGGGCTCCCAGATAAAGGGCATTCCCATAGTCCAAGCTAGAAAGTAAAAGAGCTTGAACCATGATCCTTCTTGCTTGGAAAGGGAGTAGGGGAAGGATCTTGCGAAGCATCCTCAGAAGGCCGTAGCAGGTAGCTGAGATCTTGGAAGCCTGGTGGTTGAAGCTGAGAGAGCGGTCGAGCCAAATGCTAAGGCTCTAAATCTGGATCTTCGGATCTGGTGCAGGACCGAGACAGTTAGGCCAGAGTAGAGCAGTATTGAAGGAGGGGGAGTTGCCAAGGAGCATAAGCTCGGTCTTATTCCCATTGAGTATAAGGCATGAGAGTTCCATCCACTTGGCAACCTCCTCTAGGCAAGGGCCTAGGGTGCTAGATAACCTCTCGGGGTGGTTTAATGCCACCACGAGCTGCGTGCCATCTGCATAGGTGATGATTTTTATACCAAATGGATGGACAATCTCCGCTAGGGGTCACATATAGATGTTAAACAGCGTGGGGCTCTGGGAGGAGCCCTAAGGCACCACACAGCTGAAAGGCAACTGGTTGGAGACAACATCTCCTTCAAAAACCTGAAAGAACCGGTCGCTGAGGAAGGACTGTAGCCATGTTATAGCAGTGCCGGTCACTACCAAACTCTTTAGCCGGAGGATCACAGTGTTATGGTTGAAGTGTCAAATGCGGCACTGAGATCGCTGCAGTGCCTCCTTGATCCAGTATCCTCCTCAGCGAGGAAAATAGTACGTATAAGCTGTAAACATGTGTTTTCATTTCGTCACAATCATCCAGTACTGAAATTAAAGCAATCTTCTGTTAGCAGTGAGTTGTTCTTGTCATTTTACTTGATTTTCAACTTTAAACGTGTGCCATATGCAAGCATTTTGCAACTTTAGATATTTGTAAATATAAATACTTCTTTTAATGTTTCTTTATTCATGGAAAAAAATGTTTTCCTAATGCAGTTTGATACACACCACAACATCATTGATATTGAGAAAATCACAACAAAACTCCCAGAATAGCTTGTGTATAGTTGAAGTAATTGGACACTCATGAATGAAACCACACAACATGGTTCACAAATGATTACAGTATGAAAGTGGTCGCTCCAGGCCAAGAGCAGGGTGTTGAACCTGATACTCATGGTTCTTTACAAAGTCTACATATCAGTCATTCTATAACCATGAATGTAAATTAGGTATGAACATTTGTGGAATGGTGGACAGATAATTCAACAGTGAATACAAATCACATTATGAAAAAATAAAAAGATAAAACGCTTACTCTGGTATTTGTCCGAAGTTTGGGACTACCCGTGCTTCTGCAGCAAATATTTTGCAATATTCTCTTGTTGTGTTTTGAATTTTGCAACTCTGTAGTTTTAAAGACAAAAGCATAGCATAAGTTGTGGCATAGGCGATTTTCTCCAATGAATGCCCTCTTCTTATATTTCAGATATTTATATAAAAGGATCTAGGCATACATTTTAGATACCAGTAGTTATCTGTGGTTTAAATGTTGTAAATGAGAAAAAATCTGTATTAACGTAGCAGGATTTAAGGTTCAGAGCGCTGCAAATGTCAACAAGCACTGGAAATGCAATAGGGCTCGCATTTACTTGAGTTAGATCTATTGCTGTTTTAAATAACAATGTCTTTTACCCCATGCATTATAGAGTGTATGTATGTGGTGTGTAGTAGAATTATGTGGGTTGCATTGGCATTGTTACATGAGGAATTGTGTTGCATGGAGTGGAATTGTGTAGTAGAATTATGTGGCATGATGTGTAGTGGAAATATGTGGACAGTAATTATTTGGTGTTGAGTGTACTGGAATTATGTGGCATGGGATTGTGTGTTATGGAGTTTCATCATGTGGAATGGTATTTTGTGTTGTGTAGTGGAGTTTAATTATGTGGTGTGATGTTGATTGTTGTGGCATGATGTAGAATTCTGTGGTGTGGATTGGATGTATGTGGTGTGTTATGTAATTGCATTGTTGAGTTGAATTATGTGGGTTGGTGTCAAATTATGTGGTATGGTTGAATTGTATGGCGTGGAACTGTTTGGATAGCTTTGCCTTTTTGGTGAGAATTAAAAAAAAAAAAAGTGAAGAACAATGCAGTGAAACAGATCATGATGTGAATAAGGAAAGAAGTAAAGAAGTACTTAGGCTATTTTCTGAAAAAATACCAGCATACCACTTGTATCTTAGTGGAAAAGGCCGACATTGCTGTTAACCAGAATGCCAGGGTTTGTAGCATTACTACCTAGTCTAGCAGGGCTGGGAGCATGAAGCACTATTACCCACCTCGCAGGCCAGCCGCACAGGGAACTACCATTCAGTCTCAGAGTTACGGCAGTGGGCACAAACCACAACCACGCAGCACGGTGGAGTCTTCAGTACACAGAACTACGACTGTACCACTTTGGGCAGAATAACATTGTAGGACCATTTCTTCTCACCATCCAGCAGCACCTAGCACTACTAATGTTTCTCATTGTCCAACAGCAACCAAAACTAAAAGTTCCATGTTGGTTGGAAGCACACTGCCCTATCAGTATTCCTCTTTGTATGTCATGACAAAGTATTTCCAACGTCCTATGTTGGCTGGTACTACACAGCACTATGATCACTTCTCTTTGGACAAAACCAGTTACACCAGGGGAAGAGGTGTGACGCAGCAGCCAGAGCTGCTGAACCCGTAACACAGAGGCTCATGGTTCGATCCCCAGCGGCAGTTAGCCCAGCACCATGTGAGTCTGTGCAATAGTTTGCTTAATCTTCCTGAGGACCTCAAGCGCCTTGACACCTTCAGGTAATTGTTTGCGCTTTACAAATACTGGTATTATTATTACTTACATGCATTAGATAGGACTCCCACAGTTACAAATCAGCTAGAGGTACATAGCACTATAAATGTGTCTCATTTGATGGCAACAGAGATTACTAATGTCACCCGTCAAAAATGGCAGTAAATGAAAATAAAACGATAATAAACACGTTTTATTATCATTTTATTTTTTCTTTCCTGCCGACTCTTTGGGGGCGGGGACGTGGGGGATGACAGGAGGAGTGGTGGGAACTGTTGTCAGTGTGCACATCTGTTTGGCTGGCTGTTTCAGGCCCGCCAAACCGTAATGCGCATTGAAGTGCTCTCCAACCCAAGCTGCAGTGCCGGGCTGAAGACAGCAGGCAAAGGCTCCCAGTCTGTCTGGGAGCGCAAATCGAGGGCGCTCAGGCCAATCCTGAAGCTGCTCTCATGTATGACAGCAGCTTCAGGATTGGCCCGCTGGGCAGTCTGGGAGCCTGTGTCTGCGAGGAGTGGAGCAGAAGAGCACAATGCGGTTGGCTGCAAGTACGTTTTTTTCTTTTAATGTTTTTCTCTGTCCTGTCACCCCTGTGCCCCCCACTCCTCCTGCCATCCACCCTGTCTCTCATCCACAACACGGTCGCTACTGCATACAGCACTACAAATGTTCCTCGCTAACCCCAAGTATTCAACGCTGCTCACTAGCTGAGGAGTGCATTACACTGCAGCAGTACCTCATAGGCCAGCGCAATATAAAACGCCACAGTGCTACAGCCTTACAATATGTTTGTTCAATTGTTTCTGCACTTTGTAGTGAAACTGGCACATTCATTTTCACCAACACTTGTGTTCAATTTCAATTTCTGAAAAGATGCCATACTTGCTGTACATATGCAACCCCTAAGGCTGAACACACCCAAACCAAGAGTATTTCGGTACGGACAGAATACGTCTCTGTCCCAAATTGAAGGTTTACAGATAAAATCACTCGCAAATCAGTAATTCAGACTTATTTAGCATATTTTACCAAAGATTTCAGATTGTGGGCATTAGTTTGGTTGTATTCAGTTCAGGTTCAAAACTGGACTTCAAACATCTAACAGACCTCTGTAAAATACTATATCAAAGTAGGTATAGTGTGCACAGAGTCCATTGGATCCCCAGAGGCTTTACAGAGGCTAAAGTAGATAATACCTCTCTCTCTTTTGTGGTAATGTGGTTGAGCAGGTAGGCTTATCAGAGGGTTTTTTTTGTAAACAGATTTTATTTCATTTAGAAGGTTACATGACACTTCCTGCATCGCATTATAGTATCTAGTAATAACAGTTGTTCATCTAAATCAGCAAATTGCTGGTCATCTCAGGTCTTATTACATCAGCATTCAAACTCCCTCAACCCCAACTACTCCCTCAAACTGAGTCGCATCCGTTCATGGTCATGTTTTGGACCTATCCTGTTCCTTATCCAGGGACTAGTATCATGCAAAGCCTCCCAAGTGGATCCTACTAATAATCTTCCTGAGGCAAAGTTCACGTGGAACACAGGAGTCACCTTGGTATTCCGTGAGCTATGTGCTACCAAGTGCAGATATCGCTCTGGGTGTGGAATCTCCAGACTGAGGCTCTGGATCTTTCATGCTGTCAACCACCGTTTCCCAAGCCTTGGCCACCTTAATTAAGCCAATCCCTCTACGAGCTTCGCCGAGCAAGACTACCCCCTCAGAACCTGCCCATCTCTCCAATTCTTTTGTCCATATTGTTATTCAGGGTCCCCCTAGGGCCTTCCAGTGTTGTTATTTAGCTAGGATGAATGTCAAGTCCTGGAACATATTGGTTACCTTAGTTTTGTCGGTGTGAGGGAACAAACTTAATAGGCAGTGGGCCGGTGAGCAGGGAATGGTCTTTTCGGTGACATCTGCCACTACTCTAGTGATTTCCTCCCAGTAGTTGTGTAATGCTGGGTATGACCATATTATGTGCAGTATCTCTACCCCGATTACCCTGCATTGTGGACATTTCCCATCCTCCCTCAGTACGTATTTATTAATGCGCCCAGGGATAAGGTATGCCCTATGCAGGAGATGAAGTTAATGAGTCAGAATCTAGCATTTCTAGACACCCTGGGGATTCTCTCGAATATACTCTCCCAAACTTTATCGTCTATGGGGGTACCCAAATCTTTCTATCGGTTCCTCAAATGGTCAGTGGTTGGAGAGTATCCTCTCATATTGCCCTGTAGAGGCACATGTTCGCTTTAAGCTCGCCCCCGCCGCCCTAATATATTGGCAAGCATTATAGTTTTTTGGGCACCGAGGTACTGGCCTTTCACTGATGACAGAGGTCTGCCATCACTGCTCTATCAGGGAGGAAGTGGCCCCGGGGGAGGTCCAATCCTGGCCGAAACTCTTCAAATAGGAGAAGCTCACCTCGATAAATCAATACCTTTTCTTGTTCGCACCCGCCATTATCCAGTCAGCTATTGCCCTTCAATGTGCTTCATGTGGTAGAAAAGTCAGCATTTTTATAGGTAAGTCCGGGGAGTATGGGAGCAGGCTCTGTGTCTTCTAGAAGCATCTATGCCATGATCATCTCCTGCTTGGAGCTTTTCAGGAAAATCTGGTGGGCCACGACCCACCCTTAACAGCACACTCAGCAGTACATCTAGGTCTGGTACAAAAGGCCTGACCATGCGTTCCTGTGTCTGTCGCCCTGCCAACCACTCCATGAACCACTGAAGTGCGCCTGCCATGTAGTAAGTCTTGAAGCTGGGGACCGCTAGACCTTTGTTATGCACCAGGCGCTTTAATGTTGACAGGGCCACTCGCATTTGGCCCGCCCCACAGATTAATGATAAAAGTAGAGAGTCCAACTCATCAAATCGTGTTCTCGGAATCCATATAGGCAAGGTTGTGAAGTACTATGGTAGCCTAGGAAGCGCTACCATTTTGAGAAGTGCTACTCTTCCACCAATGGAGAGGGGCAGTGTTTTCCGGAATCCATACTGACTTTCAGGGACCTAATGGCTGATCCGATATTCCCTTTATGTCCGAGGTCCATAAAAGGATGTCTAGTCTTATGTATAGACAAGACTATGGATGTCCGAGGTCCATAAAAAGATGTCTAGTCTTATGTATAAGTTGTGTGGATGTTAAAGGTAGGAGAAATCTTGTGCCATTGTGTGAAGTCGCTTCCATGTATCTTTCAGTCCCCGTCTATTATCCCAGCTTGTGAAGACACTTTTCACTAGTGTGTCCTTTATGTAATTAAAATCTCCCCCCATGATCATAGAATGAATCAGAAAAGGAGCCAATGTGCCTGATAGTCCGGTCAGGAAAGGACCCTGGTCTATATTAGACCCATATATATTTATTATTTCCACATCCTGGCCAGCTAGACAACCTGTCACTGCCAGATATCGTGGGTCCATCAAACCTCCTGTGTGCTAAAGGGGGACCCCCACTCTTATCCAAACCAGTACTCCCCTGCCATACACTATAGTAGGAGGTGTAATACGCCTGGCCTTGCCATCTACATTGAAGAGCAACTCTCTCTTTTGCCAGTAGGTGGGTCTCTAGCAGGAGAGCAATGCAGACACGCCACCTATTTAGGTAGGAGAATATTTTATACCGCTTGGACATTGTGAGCATCCCCCTGATATTCCATGCGAGGATCATAGGGGTAGCTATTGGTGTGCATTGTGTATGATCCTGTGCCAATTCCTCATTCTTGTATTCCCCACCCTGGAAGAGAGGAGCTTGTCCAACCCTCAAACATATTGGTCCCTGGTAGGTGACTCTCAAAAAAAGAATAACATCCCAACTACCCATACCCCAGGACAAGTGAGTAGTTCCCCCATCATCCAAACTTATGGTAACTTTACATTGTACAATTACTCATGGAAGCATCTACAGCTCTCTTAAAGTGGGAGGTATGCAAACCAATGTCAGACCCAACTGTTCTACCCTTTCCAGTGTAGTCATTAACCAAAGTTGTCTCTGGCCCAGGTAGACCGAGAATGCCCTCCTACATCGCCATTGACGCACTCACTACACTCTGCTAATAGTTTCAGACTGTCTCTTCCCCCAATAGTTGCAGTCCTCATCGTGGCTCCGATCATTTTATCAGTTGTCCTGGAGGTCACTGTGGGAAGAGCTTGGATGAGCTACCCCATTATGCTGGATCTATGGTCCGAGTCTGAGTCTTTAGTGTTGTCTCAAGTCAGTGAGGATGTCTCGCCGGCCCCAGTGGCAGTCAGCGTTGCTACTGCTGCCACAAGTCTGTCTCTTTCTTGTTGGGTCTCAGCTGTGGAGGGGGCACTGAGAATCTGGCACCCCTCCCAAGATGTTGGGCGTTCCTTCTCATTCGTTGTTTGTGTGGGGTCTGCTTGGAATTCCGCCGAGGTGGTTGATCTACCCAGTCCCACACCTGTGGTGGCATATTGAAGAATAGTGTGCCAGTCGGGATCACCACTTTGACACATGCAGAGAACATCATAGCGTATTGTATCTCCATCTGACAGAGTTTCTTTTTGGCTGCAAAGTAGGTCGAAAATTGCTAAGAGACACTCGGTTGCAGGTAAGTACCAGTTTAAGGCAGCAATACTTTTCAGGTACAGTATGAATGTGAATGCAAAAGCAATCGTAATACTTTACGGTGATGTTGAAAATAATTTGAAGTATCAATCATCAGTACCAGTAACTTAGCAATGTAAAAGATAATAATAATAATAATAATCCACATTTGTAAAGCGCGAACAATCACCTGTAAGGGTCTCTAGGCACTGGGGGCCGTCGGGAAGATTAAGCAAGCTATTGCCCAGAGTCACATGGTGCTGGGTTAATCTGCCGCCGGCGCCGGGGATCGAACCGTGATCCCCAGATTCCAGCGGCAGTCGCCCTGGCTGCGGTGCCACCCAACTTAGTGCCAGATTATGATGTCGGTCAAAATTAAACCGCCTGACTCCTTGTCGGATTCGGTTCCGACCGACTACGATACTTCCGAACATCCTTCAGAAGGACTCCACTTGACTTCAATGGGAGCATGTGTTCCGACCAACAACACCGGCTCCCACAGGGAAAAGGGGTGTCTGCGGAAAACCTTGCACCCTATTGCGGGCACTCCATGGTGCCTGCCCCACTCTGCATGGTGTTACAGGGGGTTCTGACCCCAAACTGGATGACTACGGATGAAGGGGGGCCGACAAGGGGCCCCCAAATTCAGTTATCAACAGCCTTTTGTGTTGCCAAGACTGAGTCAGAAAGGCTGTTGGAATCTGACATCATAATCGGTCGGTTGCAAACGCTGTACGTTGAGCTGTATGAATCGGCTCCGACCAACTCTGATTCTCCGAATGCCGGTCGGAATCGTTTTGGAATGACCAAATGGTTCCGCTTCCGACCGCGAGCATCATAAACGGTAGGTCAGAAATGTTTCCGACAGAGTCGAGCGGATGGGTTCCGACGCGGTGTAGGAGAATCTGACTGTTGGTCGGAGGCTTTCTGACCGACATCGTAATCAGTCCCTAAGTGCAAATATCAAGCACCACAATGCAATCCTATGGGAGGAAAACAGTTATGCACATTTACTGGTAAGTACTCGACTTACACATCCAGTCTTCGGGGTTCTGGACCAACACTGGGCAAGGGTCAAATCAAAGTAGGTACAGCACAGCCAGCGGCACTGGGGCAGTAGGGTGCAGAGGTCACTGAGCCAAATGTTAGTCAATGGAGACTGGGGTCACCTAGAGGTGCTGGTTGCAGGTAGGTGCCCACGGTTTCAAGACACAGGTCCCGGGGTTTAAGCAAGAACAGGGGGTGGACACAAGGCAGCACCAACCATACACCACTAGCAGCACAGGGTCGGTAGGGTGCAAAGGAGCATAGGGCACCCAATGCAAGTGAATGGGGAATCTGTATTGCACAAAGAGGCTGCAGGCTCGGACCAGGAGGCTGGACAAAGGTAACCAACAGCTGGGCAGGTAAGTAGAGATATCGGTGGATGCCTGGGCACTGTCAGATGGGCTCCTAACGTCTGGGGGCTGAGGTTGCATTGGTGCCTTTGGACGTCAGAACTTGTTTACCTGAGCCAGTCACAGTCAAGGGGACCCTTCAAGATGAGGCTGCAGCCGTCTTTGTGGAGTCCAGGAGAGGTCAGCCACCAATGATTTAGATGTCAGGATCGCTGGTAAGGCTTCACTGGGCTGTTGGCAACTCAGACTCGGACTGTGGGCGTTGAGTGCAGAGTAGTCAGGCGTTGCGGTTCAAGCTGGATCCGGAGTCCTTGGAGTGGGTTTCTTTTGGAAAGAGCAGCCTTCCTCAGGAGATCTGGTCTTTGTTGAAGTGCAGGTAGTCTTCCTTGGGTTTCTGGAAGACACTGGCTGCAGGACAGGCGTTGTCTTCTTTGCAGAGCCTTTAAGCGGGAGACAGGCCAGGAGGACTGGGGCTAGATCAGTAGTCATCTTCATCCTTCTTCGTCTTAGGTCGCAGAAATCTGAGGATCAAGTTTCAGAAATGCCCCTAAATACTGAATTTAGGGGTGTTACAGGTACTTGCAGGTAGTAGCCAATGGGCTACTTGACTTTAGGGTGACTAAAACCTTTATATGACCCCCTTCCCTAGGTGGGGAAAGATGGGGAGGCACCCCCAACTCCTATTGGCTAAAATTCTTCCATCCAACATGTAGAATTTTCTAAGGAGGGAGTCACTTTAACTCAGGACGCCTTAGGTGAGACATATCTCTCCTGACTACTAATTTTCCTGCTGACCTGGCCACCTAAAGTAGGGCTTGGTCAGAGGGGCGAGTATCTCCAATAGTTGGAGAGACCCTGGCTAGCATAAGAAAGGGCAGGGAGCCTTTGAGGCTCACCACTGTGAATATTGTTCGTGCTTGGGGTAGGAGGTAGGTGTGAAGCACCGCCACCCCCAGCAGGCTTTGTTTCTGACCCACAAGAACCCAAGGCTCCCACCTCAGGGGGTTAGAAACATGTCTGTAAGTGATAGGCTGGTGCAGACCAGTCAGCTGCACACCAGTGAGTTAGTAGTTTTTCAAGGGGCATCTCTAAGATGCCCTCTCAGTTAATTTTACAATAAAGCCAGCACTGGCATCATTGTGGGTTTATTATGTTGAGAGGTTTGATACCAAATTTCCTAGCATTCATTAAAGCCCTCGTGGAACTGTGGAGACTGAATTGACAAACTCCAAGCCCATGTACTCAATATGGCTTCACTGCACTTACAATGTCAAAGAATGTACTTAGACACTATAGGGGCATATTGATCATGTAACTATGCCCTCACCTGTGGTATAGTGGTGAGGCCGGCTAGAGGGGTGACTTACCTTTGCCACAGGCAGTGGTTTGTGGGTATAAGAAACAGGGATGTAAGCCATGCCGACTCTTCAGTTCTAGTTGCACCAAAACACACAGTCTGCAATGGGTATGTGCTGGTGAGAGGTCTCCGAGGGTGGCACAATGTATGCTGCAGCCCTTAGAGACCCTCTCTGGTCACAAGGCCCTTAGTACCAGGAGTACCTTTTACAGGGGACTTATATGTGTGCCAGTTGTAGAAACAAAGGTACATTTTTGGAAAAGAGCATAGGTACTGGGAACTGGATTAGCAGGGACCCAGTGCACATTCAGTAAAAGTGCATCAGATAGCAAAAAGTGGGAGGGTACCATGCAAAAAGGAGCACTTTCTTAAAAGCACCCAGCAACATTTTAGGGGTGCTCGTCTGAGGGTAGGTGGTATCTCTTCTGCCCCCACTCTGACATGACCCAAACAAGCTCGCTTGGTGCAACATTGGCAAAGGGTGCAGCTGGGCTCAGAGCGTTGGATGGTTCACACAGGAGCACCCACAGCGGCAGCACAAGGCAGGTATCACAGCAGGGTTTCCTTTAGTATTCAACACCTCCTTTTCCCTTTTAGTGACAGATAACGTGGCTCAGTCTACCGTGGTTTGGGCACAATACAGCCGTATACTCAGTATTTGCTGCCGTCTGTATAGTTTTTTGACATTGTGTAAACAGGATGAGTATAGTTTGTTTAATGTTGATATGTGTCTCTCTTGCAGCTCTTTTTGATATGTTGTTGCTCTGCCTCCTTCCCGGTTGATGAGGGAAATTATTACACTTTTGACAAGGTATCTACTCACATTAAGGATAGAGAATTTATGTTGTTGTGCTGTTAGCCTACTCAAAAAAATTAGAAGAGATTCAAAGAAATGTTTTTAGTATGTTTTAATAATAGTATGCATTATAGAATTGTATATACATGTCTATGTCCTTCACCAGTAGTTGTAGAAAGAGTATTATTCTCTGAAATATATTTGTGTGGAAATAATATACACAATTTTGATGATACCACATCACATTATTCTTTTTGTTTTAAAGGGACATCATATATTAACCCCAGCTGAATGGGCAAACAGCACCAAAAAAGACTGAGTTTCAGGGGGGCAAATTTGTTCCACTAGGTTTAGCAGGGATTTGACAGGAAAAACTGGTCCTGAAGAAAGCCGCCGACCCTTGTGACGCAAGCTGTTTGAAACTAGTCGACTCCAATGTTTTGGCCACATATAGAATGTATAGGACACCTAGAGGCCCTATTGACATCCTCTGGATTTTTAACCTTGCAACTGTTCCCCTTTTTTATGTTTGTGATTACAAGTGCTATCCTAGGGGTTAGTAAGCAATCTTATTTCACTTGAGCACAGATCCCACCATGTCTCTCAGGATAGAGACTCAACCTCCTGGTAGAGGAAAGGCCTAAAGATGACGAAATGGACCACAAGTACGGCAGTGATGAGAACATAACACTGAGGAAAGTGATCATTGAGGGCTTTCCTATCTATCAATGGAGAGTCTCTAAAAAACACAGCAATGGTGTGGATGCATTCTTTTTTGATTACCCCTATGTAGGAGAGTAGGGTCTGCAATCCTATGATCACCCCAGATTTTTGCTTTTTGCTTCACTGGTGTACGACTTCCCTGGCTGTGGGCCTGCTAATCAGACCCACAGCCTAGCTGTTCTCTCACTAAATTGACACGTGTACCTTAGGTGCATTTACCAATTGGTACTGGGCCACCTTATCAGACTCTGTATCCAGGGCATAGGTGTACCCAGGGCCTACCAGGGGCTGAAGCATGTATTATGCCACCCCTGGCTGGCCATCTAAAATCTGACACAACTGGCTGCACGACAGCTGGGGCAAGGTAGTGTAATCACCCTTTGCTTTAGATATAGTATACCTATATCTAACCCTAAAATGGACACATGCATTCCTATAAGTCATTCCTACGGCAGGCCTTAACAATCCTGAAGGCAGAGTGCTTGGAATCATGTGAGATGGTGCTCTGGCATGAGCTGAGCCCGTTTGCAGCTTGCGGAACCACGTCCTAATAGCTGATCCATGATAACGCATACCATATACTCTTAAGTGCATTATAATCCTCGCGGTTATATGCCAACTCTGGTATCGCTTTATCAAAACATGTCGAGTAAGGTGTCATACGAATTGGAATACTAACCCCTCGCCAATTCTGGCGACGGGGTTAGCATTCCACCCTTCTAGAGGGACACAACATGTATGTAACTGTGAACACCGGTTAAAGTTAACTCGAGCCTCAGCATCACAAAATGGATGCTGCCACCACAGACACAAGTCTGACCTCCTGCTGCTGGGAGTCCTTCCAGCGAGGACAAAGGGTTTCCTGTCAGGGGCGGTGCTAGCACCATCCCAGACAGGGTTTTGTGTATCCTGGGTAGGCAGGGCTGAATAGGAAGTAACTGCAAGTGGCACCCCGGTGCTCACTATGCATATGCCGGCTTGAACCAGTTCCAGGGGCTTACCAGCCCCTGAGCTGGGGAAAGTCCGGACAGGGGAGAGGGGTGTAACCACCCCCCTTCCTGGTCCCACCCATGGGCAGGACCTAGTCGCGTACCAGCCCCTTTCTTTAGAATAAAGGTGGGAGCGGGGACCCTTCCAAATTAGATCATCTTTGAATCCTGAAACTACTTTCTACGAAAGGAACTCAAGACTTCTCCCTTGTGACTAAGGAGTAGTCACCCTGCATCAGCGGGCACCAACTAAGTAACCTGCGGTTTGCTGCACGTCCTTCCTTCGGAACCAGACTGACCAGCACGACGAGACCCGGCTTCCCTGGCACCTCTGACCTCTACCTGCATCATCAGCCCAGCTGAGATTCGTGGGTGTGACAAGACCTCGAGGGACCAGCCATCTTCAGAACTGCACTAAGCTTATCCAGCACGACCGCCGAGGGATCCTCGAGTGAGTGCTTTGGGGTTTGAGAAGCCCTAAACCTGAGCAGCTCCAGCACCGAAGTCCAGCCCCCCAGCATCCACGAGATCTGCGTGGGGCCCTTCTGCTCTTTGCTGCTCACTGCGTTGTCCGGCCACTTGCCTGCTGGCTTGTAGCCCTCTTGACGACGAACTACGACATTTCCACCGCTGGTCTGGTTGTTCCAGGCTGGCCCTTGCTCCCCTCCAACAGAGGAGCACCCCGGACCCTCCTGGTCCACTCCAGACGCCAATTTGAGTCCACCGCGTGGGCTTGCATTTGCCAAGAGTTGTTGCCCCAATCCTGGGTCCAGCATCGCCGACATCAGATACCTTCGTGGGACAGCTCGCACCTCCATCCTGGTCGCCGACAATGCCTCCTGGTCCGAGAGACTGCAAAGCCCAGCTTCGCCCACTCACCTGGTCGAGGTGACTTCATCCGGTGCCATCCTGGTGCCCATCTAATCACTGGCTAGTGATTCAGAACTTGGTCCCCTCTGCTTACAGGTCGTCTCCATCATCGATCCAGGCTTGGATCACATAATCCATCTTCACTGGTCGCCTGCCAGCAACTTCTTCTTTCAGGCTCCTCGTTCGTCAACGAAGAAACGCGACGACACTTGAACCCTATGCAGCCGCAGCCCCTGGGCTAGGTAAACCGAGTACCACGGTGCTCCAGCGTAGTCCAACTCTCTAAGTGTCCAGATCCACTTTCGTTTTTGACCTACCTAGTCGGGTTCGCCCGAGAACACTAACTTTTGCATTTACTAGTATCCATAGACTTTGTCCCGCATTACGCGTGAGAGTTCCCACTCTGCACACGACGTCCCTAGGCCACCTGCTTCTAATCAAAGGGTTCAGCATTGTAGGCCTAGCGTTTCTAAAGTCTCTGAGAGTAGTACTTACCTGCTAGTAATTTCGCATTCCACTTCCATAGTATATGGTTTTTCGTGCCCCTCGGGCATTTGTGTAAATTGTGCGACTTTCAGTATTTCTTTAGTAGTTTTGTATTGTGCTTAGCACCCTGTCTTCATAAAGAGTCCAGGGCTGTTGTGTTATAAATAAATATCTGTTTATTTTCATAACAACTTGTGTGGTGTCCTTTCACTTGGTGTTCAAGGGGTATATGTGATGGTATAACAGCTGGCTTAACACGCCCTCTAGAGTTTAGCCTAAAGACTGCTCTTGTCCATGCTACTAGGATAGCTGGTCTATCAGGTTGACTTACAACCAATCATCAATAAGGGTCGTTTGGAATGATACACAGTGATCACTAGAATAGTGAGCACTACATATCAGGCCAACTTCTCACATTGGTAAGCAGCGGTTGGGATTTGAGCTTGCTGTTGTTTTATCACACGTATCCTAAGAATATCATTTGAAAGATCACATAAGTACCAAGGTACATATAACTTAGCTTAGAATACTCTGAGTTCTACTGAACCAGCTGTTGTAGTTCAACAGGGCTTAGCACACCCTGACTACAACTCTTAGCAAGGGATCAGTAGGCAAACAAATAGTGTAGGTAAGTGCACCACTTACACCTCACTAGAAAAGCATGTCAGACAAAGGAGGGAACTCAGAGGCCCCCCTTGTGTCAGTTGACCCTCCACAGGTCATATCAAGATATGCAGCTCTTAGCTTCCAGGAGATGAGACAAGTGTGTACCTCCAGGAAGCTAAAACAGGGTTCTAACCCTACAATCCCATTCCTGATTGGTCTCTTAGAGACGTATGATGCCAGGAGGGCTTCTAACACAGGCCCTCCTAATCCAGATGGGAGCATGCCCCCCTTAGAGGAAACCCTTGGGGACCCTGACCTCCAACTCAATGGAACAGTTAGTGAAGGAGAGGAGGAGGATCAGGAGGTGTCAGGGGATGAGGCAGACAAGGGTCAGGTAGAAGTCAGTAGACTCACCAGGACCAACTTAAGCAGGCATGAGAATGGACTTGGGGGACCTCCAGGGCCACTCTCAGGCAGGCTTAACATTGGGAGTGGACGAGTTAGGTCTCTATCCAGAGGCTCTAACAGATCCATTCGTACCAATGGCTCTCAGTCCTCTTCTCACAGAGGGATGACATCCCCTCAGAGAAGAGAGCATGAAGCTAAGATGAGGGAAGTCAATCTGAGGATTGAAAGGGAAGAACTTGCCCTGGCCAAAGAGAGACGTGCCTTTGCTTGAGAGGAGAAATTGAGTGGGGCAGACCCCACTGGTGGCAGCATTTTAACTAGAGAAAAGGACAGGAGTTTAGACACTAGACACCTGAGTAAGATAGTGCCCCCCTTTAAACAAGGGGATGATATCCACAAATGGATAACTGCTTTGGAGAGGGCCTGCACTGTCCAGTGCGTCCCCCAGAGTCAGTGGGCAGCTGTCTTGTGGCTCTCCTTTGAAGGCAAAGGTAGAGATAAGCTCCTCACTACTAGAGCTGAGGATGCTAACAATTACCAAGTCCTGAAAAATACACTAATTGATGGGTTTGGCTTAACCACTGAGCAGTACAGGTTGCTGTTCAGGGATACCCAGAAAATTCAGTCTCAGGATTGGTCTGACTTTGTGGATTGTGCCACTAAGGCTTTGGAAGGCTGGTTGCTGGGCAGTAAGGTTACTGATTACACAGGATTATACAAACTGATCATGAGGGAACAGATTTTAAATAATTGTCAGAACCAGTTGTTGCATCAGCACCTTGTTGATCCAGATCTGACCTCTCCCCAAGAATTGGGAAAGAAGGCAGACAGATGGGTCAGAACAAGGGTCAAGCAGAACCAGGCTCAGAACCAGGGTGGTCAGAAGAAAGCAAACCAAAAGGGTAATACTAAGAATGAGCAAAATGACCAGAAGTCTTCGACAGGCCCCCAACAAACCAAAGAGGGTGGGGGTCAGGCTTCACAGCAGAAAAAGAAGACTCAAGAAGGCCGGTCTAAAAGGTGGTGCCAATACTATAAAAGTAAAACTCACTGGTTTAGTGAGTGCACCAAGAAAGGAGGGAAAACTCCTACCACTACAGCCCCTAAGGCAACTGCTCCCCCTAGTACAGTCAGTAGTGGTAGTGCACCTCCCAAGGGATTAGTTGGGTTAACCTTGGGATCTGAGGGGTATGACAACTTAGTTGGCACACTCACTCAGGCTGTCCTTGTCTGTACAGGGGATGTGGATATATCCCCTGATGCAAGTCCCAATACTTTGGGCAAATACAGGCAGACACCTTTTATAAATGGAAAAATGGCTCAGGCCTACAGGGACAATTGTGCCAGTGTCACAATGGTGACACCTAACTTTGTGGACCCTGGACAGATCATACTAGGTACAGACTACCTAGTGACCAATGCCAGCAATGTCACTACCAACCATAGTATGGCAATTGTTGATTTCTCCTGTGGAGGGGTAAGTGGCCAAAAGAAGGTTGTAGTTAGTTCAGACCTCCCAGTTGAATGTTTGTTGGGCAATGATTTGGAAACATCACTATGGTCAGAAGTGGAGCAGAGGACTCACATGGAAATGTTAGGCTTGCCAGCACATATGCTTGCTGTGACTAGGTCACAGGACAGAAGATGCCCCACTGAACAGGTGCTGGATCCTGAAACAATGGACCAGACACCTTCCAAGAAGAAGAGCAGTAGGGTTAAGGCATTGCCTTCCCCCTTGCCCCAGGTTGTGGATCAAGTCTCAGAGGAGGCTGACCTCAAAGAGCTGAGGGAAACTGAGTCTAAAGAACTTGAACCTGATCAGGTTGAGTTTCTGGGTTCAGGGGGACCCTCCAGAGAATACCTGGGGAAGGCACAGTTAGACTGCCCTTCTCTTGAACCCTTCAGACAGCAGGCTGCTGCTGAGGCTGCAGGGAACGCCACAGGTGCCCACAGGGTATACTGGGATGATGGACTCCTGTACTCTGAAGCAAGAGACCCCAAACCTGGTGCAACCAGGAGGCTGGTCATCCCCTTGTCACAGAGAGGTTTCCTTCTTACCTTGGCACATGAGATTCCCCTTGCAGGACACTTAGGCCAGAATAAGACTTGGGACAGGCTTGTCTCACACTTTCACTGGCCTCACATGAATGAAGATACCAAGGAGTTTTGTCGCTCCTGTGTCACTTGCCAAGCCAGTGGTAAGTCAGGTGGCACAACAAAGGCCCCCTCATACCACTACCTGTGGTGGGGGTACCCTTTGAAAGAGTGGGGATTGACATTGTTGGTCGAATGGAACCCCAGACAGCATCAGGGCACAAGTTTATACTGGTGGTGGTGGACCATGCCACCAGGTATCCTGAAGCTATTCCCCTTAGGACCACTACAGCACCTGTTGTGGCAAGAGCCCTAGTTGGAGTGTTCTCCAGAGTGGGCTTCCCTAAGGAGGTTGTCTCTGACAGAGGTGCAAACTTCATGTCAACTACAAGTTCACTACACCCTATCATCCACAGTGCAATGGGCTTGTTGAAAGGTTCAACAGGACCCTAAAAGGGATGATTCATGGACTACCTGAAAAGCTCAGGCATAGATGGGATGTCCTGATACCCTGCCTTTTGTTTGCTTATAGAGAAGTCCCACAGAAGGGGGTTGGCTACAGCCCCTTTGAACTTTTGTATGGACATCCTGTAAGGGGACCCCTGTGTTTGGTGAAGGAAGGATGGGAGAGACCTCTCAAAAAGCCTGCAACCAACATAGTGGACTATGTACTTGGTCTCCGCTCCAGGATGGCTGAGTATATGGAAATGGCTTCTAAAAACCTCGAGGCAAGCCAAGAACTCCAAAAAGCTTGGCATGACCAAAAGGCTGTCCTGACTGTGTACAAGCCTGGACAGAAGGTGTGGGTGTTGGAGCCAGTGGCCCCAGCAGCACTCAAAGACAAATGGTCTGGGCCCCACACAATCATTGAGCAAAAGGGAGAGGTCACCTACCTGGTGGACCTTGGAACTCCCAGGAGCCCCCTCAGAGTGCTCCATGTGAATAGGCTCAAGGCATATGTCGACAGGAAGGACATGAGCCTGCTCATGGCCACAGATGAGGGACAGGAGGAGGAGAGTGACCCTCTCCCAGACCTGCTCACTCAGAACCCTGATGATGGGTCAGTAGATGGTGTTGTCTTTTGTGGCAGCCTCTCTGAGCATCAGCAAAAGGATTGCAAACAAGTTCTTCAATCCTTTAGACATATGTTCTCTCTGACACCCAGCCAAACCAATTGGTGTACCCATGAGGTTGACACTGGTGACAGTCTGCCAGTTAAGAGTAACATCTACAGACAGCCTGATCATGTCAGAGACTGCATCAAGACAGAGGTGCAGAAAATGTTGGAGCTGGGAGTCATTGAGCCCTCAGATAGCCCTTGGGCTAGTCCAGTAGTTCTAGTGCCAAAGCCTCACACCCAGGGTGGTAAGAAAGAGATGAGGTTTTGCGTAGACTACAGAGGCCTCAATGCAGTCACTAAGACTGATGCCCACCCAATACCAAGGGCAGATGACCTTATAGATAGATTGGCTTCTGCCAACTACTTAAGTACATTTGACCTGACAGCTGGGTATTGGCAAATCAGGTTAGCTGAGGTAGCCAAGCCCAAGACAGCATTTTCTACCCCTGGTGGGCATTATCAGTTTGTGGTAATGCCCTTTGGTTTGTAAAATGCACCTGCCACCTTCCAAAGGCTGGTGAATCAAGTTCTCACTGGGCTGGATGACTTCTGTGCAGCATATCTGGATGATATAGCTGGATATCTAGCTGGATATATAGATGATCCACCTGGGAGGATCACCTGGTCCACCTGAGGAAAGTGTTAGAGGCACTGCAAAAAGCAGGTCTCACTATCAAGGCCACAAAGTGCCAGATAGGGCAGACACATGTTGTATACCTGGGCCACCTTGTAGGTGGAGGCCAGGTTCAGCCAATGGAGAGCAAGATACAGTCCATCAAGGACTGGGCTCCTCCAACCACCCAGACTCAGGTTCGAGCTTTCTTGGGCTGACTGTTTTTTACAGGAAATTTGTCAGAAATTATGGATCAATTGTGTCTCCTCTCAATGACCTGACAAGTAAAAAGATGCCAAAGAAAGTTCAGTGGACAGCAGGCTGTCAAAAAGCATTCGATGACCTAAAGCAGGCCATGTGCACAGCACCTATCCTAAAGAGTCCAGACTACTCCAAACCATTCATTGTCCAAACAGATGCTTCTGAGTTGGGTGTGGGAGCTGTTCTATCTCAGCTGAATTTTGATGGTCATGACCAGCCCATTGCTTTTATTAGCAGAAGGCTGACCCCCAGAGAGAAGAATTGGTCAGCTATTGAGAGGGAGGCCTTTGCTGTGGTTTGGGCCCTGAAGAAACTGAGGCCCTACTTGTTTGGCACTCATTTCAAGATTCAGACCGACCATAAGCCCCTCTTGTGGCTAAATCAGATGAAGGGTGAAAACCCCAAACTGCTTAGGTGGTCCATTTCCCTACAGGGGATGGATTTTACAGTGGAGCATGGACCTGGCACTGATCATGGCAATGCAGATAGGCTCTCCAGGTATTTCCACTTAGAGCAAGAAGACTCACCTGGTCAAGGTTAGTTTATTGTCCCAAAGTTTGGGGGGGGGGGTCATGTAGGAGAGTAGGGTCTGCAATCCTATGATCACACCAGATTTTTGCTTTTTGCTTCACTGGTTTACGACTTCCCTGGCTGTGGGCCTGCTAATCAGACCCACAGCCTAGCTGTTCTCTCACTAAATTGACACATGTACCTTAGGTGCATTTACCAATTGGTACTGGGCCACCTTATCAGACTCTGTATCCAGGGCATAGGTGTACCCAGGGCCTACCAGGGGCTGCAGCATGTATTATGCCACCCCTGGCTGGCCATCTAAAATCTGACACAACTGGCTGCACGACAGCTGGGGCAAGGTGGTGTAATCACCCTTTGCTTTAGATATCGTATACCTATATCTAACCCTAAAATGGACACATGCATTCCTATCAGTCACTCCTACGGCAGGCCTTAACAATCCTGAAGGCAGAGGGCTTGGAATCATGTGAGATGGTGCTCTGGCATGAGCTGAGCCCGTTTGCAGCTTGCGGAACCAAGTCCTAATAGCTGTTCCATGATAACGCATACCATATACTTTTAAGTGCATTATAATCCTCGCGGTTATATGCCAACTCGGGTATTGCTTTATCAAAACATGTCGAGTAAGGTGTCATACGAATTGGAATACTAACCCCTCGCCAATTCTGGCGACGGGTTTAGCATTCCACCCTTCTAGAGGGACACGACATGTATGTAACTGTGAACCCCGGTTAAAGTTAACTCGAGCCTCAGCATCACAAAATGGATGCTGCCACCACAGACACAAGTCTGACCTCCTGCTGCTGGGAGTCTTTCCAGCGAGGACAAAGGATTTCCTGTCAGGGGCGGTGCTAGCACCATCCCAGACAGGGTTTTGTGTATCCTGGGTAGGCAGGGCTGAATAGGAAGGTGACTGCAAGTGGCACCCCGGTGCTCACTATGCATAGGCCGGCTTGAACCAGTTCCAGGGGCACACCAGCCCCTGAGCTGGGGAAAGTCCGGACCGGGGAGAGGGGTGTAACCATCCCCCTTCCTGGTCCCACCCATGGGCAGGACCTAGTCGCGTACCAGCCCCTTTCTTTAGAATAAAGGTGGGAGCGGGGACCCTTCCAAATTAGATCATCTTTGAATCCTGAAACTACTTTCTACGAAAGGAACTCAAGACTTCTTCCTAAGATTTCTCCCTTGTGACTAAGGAGTAGTCACCCTGCATCAGCGGGCACCAACTAAGTAACCTGCGGTTTGCTGCACGTCCTTCCTCCAGAACCAGACCGACCAGCACGACGAGACCCGGCTTCCCTGGCACCTCTGACCTCTACCTGCATCATCAGCCCAGCTGAGATTCGTGGGTGTGACGAGACCTCGAGGGACCGGCCATCTTCAGAACTGCACTAAGCTTATCCAGCACGACCGCCGAGGGATCCTCGAGTGAGTGCTTTGGGGTTTGAGAAGCCCTAAACCTGAGCAGCTCCAGCACCGAAGTCCAGCCCCCCAGCATCCACGAGATCTGCGTGGGGCCCTTCTGCTCTTTGCTGCTCACCACGTTGTCCGGCCACTTGCCTGCTGGCTTGTAGCCCTCTTGACGACGAACTACGACATTTCCACCGCTGGTCTGGTTGTTCCAGGCTGGCCCTTGCTCCCCTCCAACAGAGGAGCACCCCGGACCCTCCTGGTCCACTCCAGACGCCATTTTGAGTCCACAGCGTGGGCTTGCATTTGCCAAGAGTTGTTGCCCCAATCCTGGGTCCAGCATCGCCGACAGCAGATACCTTCGTGGGACAGCTCGCACCTCCATCCTGGTCGCCGACACCGCCTCCTGGTCCGAGAGACTGCAGAGCCCAGCGTCGCCCACTCACCTGGTCGAGGTGACTTCATCCGGTGCCTTCCTGGTGCCCAACTAATCACTGGCTAGTGATTCAGAACTTGGTCCCCTCTGCTTACAGGTCGTCTCCATCATCGATCCAGGCTTGGATCACATCATCCATCTTCACTAGTCGCCTGCCAGCAACTTCTTCTTTCAGGCTCCTGGTTCGTCAACGAAGAAACCCGACGACACTTGAACCCTATGCAGCCGCAGCCCCTGGACTAGGTAAACCGAGTATCACGGTGCTCCAGCGTAGTCCAACTCTCTAAGTGTCCAGATCCACTTTCGTTTTTGACCTACCTAGTCGGGTTCGCCCGAGAACACTAACTTTTGCATTTACTAGTATCCATAGACTTTGTCCCGCATTACGCGTGAGAGTTCCCACTCTGCACACGACGTCCCTAGGCCTCCTGCTTCTAATCAAAGGGTTCAGCATTGTAGGCCTAGCGTTTCTAAAGTCTCTGAGAGTAGTACTTACCTGCTAGTCATTTCGCATTCCACTTCCATAGTATATGGTTTTTCGTGCCCCTCGGGCATTTGTGTAAATTGTGCGACTTTCAGTATTTCTTTAAGAGTTTTGCATTGTGCTTAGCACCCTGTCCTCATAAAGAGTCCAGGGCTGTTGTGTTATAAATAAATATCTGTTTATTTTCATAACAACTTGTGTGGTGTCCTTTCACTTGGTGTTCAAGGGGTATATGTGATGGTATAACAGCTGGCTTAACACGCCCTCTAGAGTCTAGCCTAAAGACTGCTCTTGTCCATGCTACTAGGATAGCTGGTCTATCAGGTTGACTTACAACCAATCATCAATAAGGGACGTTTGGAATGATACACAGTGATCACTAGAATAGTGAGCACTACATATCAGGCCAACTTCTCACACCCTATATGAAATATTGGAAGCAGATTGCATCTTGCGTAAAACGCTTTTACCTGCCTCTACTGATTTTTTTTACTAAGAGCAATGGTAAACATCAATAAAGTTAACTCTTCCAGTGGCGTCACTAGGGGGTGCGGGGGGTGCGGACCGCACTGGGTGACACCATCACCTAGGGTGACATCAATCACGCACCAGGTGATTGGTGTCACCCCAAGTGATCGTGGTTAGTGGGACAACGCAGCTGCGGTTCACTGACGGTTGTTTGGTACATAATATGCAATAGAACGGTGGAGGCTGGCAACTGACTGTGAGGCACGATGACAGAAGCCTTTCTATAAAGTGCGAGTGGTCGAAGAAAGAGAATGGTATGCTGGGAGTCACATCACGTCGGACGCTGTAACCCTGGGCCTGCCTGCAGGCTGTCAGTCAACTCTAGTGACAGCAGTGGGTGCTACGGGTGATCAGTTGCAATGGGTTAGGGAGACCAAAGTTAGCATGTTCCAAAAACCCTTCGGACACCTGCCAATGGAGAGAGTCCGAAGGGTTTTTGGAATTTGCCGACTTTGGACTGCCAGATTGCGGGAAGTCACTAGAAGCTAGTGCCGAGCTTTTCCGAGGTCGGGCTCATCGGCGCTGGTGGCTTTGAATGTTTCCCCCACACAGCTGGGTTAAAACCCTTGTGTACGGCCGTGAATGGCAGATTTGACCCAACAATCCCAGACATCCCTAATCAAACACCCCTGCCGAGCCTCCGGTGACCCGTGTGTCCTGCTTAAACAGGCGGCCGCGTGCAAACGGAGCCTCCTTTCATTGGTCTGGCTTTAATCCCCTTAAGTGGGGCCCGGGGATGACGGTGATGGAGCGGTGGCCTCATCTTCCATAGCCCCGGCCCGTGGGTGTGGGCCTGACGGGGTCTCTCTGAGGCACCACAGCTGTGTTTAGATGCTGTGTCCGCCAATCAGGGGACTCCCAGATATGACCCGCCTGGGGCTTACCCGCCCGGGTATAAGAAGGTGCCCCCACACACACTTTTGTATAGATGCAGCAGTAGCACCACTAAGCACCGGGATCGACTCCAGGCTCCTCGCAAGCAGTCTCAGCGGAGAGGCCTAGAGGTAAGATAATGTCAGGTTTTTATCACATTTCCAATAGCTCCTCCCGGTTTTTTACGACAAAGACTAGGTCGAGGATCTAATAGTCCAGGCTCACACAGCGTGATCAAATGGATAGGCCGATATTAAAAAGTGGGACTTTTTAATTCAAACTTCATGATTTGGTCACTTGAGAGGATTGCATCTGTTTTATATGTCACGTGTTAACTAACAAATGAGTTTGAATTTTGTATAGCGCCAACATGCCTGGTATTGTGTGGCTTCAAGAGCCATGCGCTGAATGAACATTGTCTCATTCGAAGTCAAATGAATCTAAAAGATGTACACTTATGTTATCGAATACCTTATTAGGATCTTATAGAGGCTCAGCCCTTCCCTATACACAGCTGAAAGTCATGACGCAGCAAAATGATGCTTCTTGATAATGATGCAAACGCTGTGGGTGAAGATTTGAGATCCCGACATCCGGGTTTCCATGGGACAGGGTACTTCTCGCCTTACTCAACTCACCGATTTTACAAAAAAATGGCGTGCTTTTGTTGACATCTATTGTTTTAGGCTGCCGCGTCCGGGCTCATAGCGCAGTAGCAAATAGTGCGCATGTTCTGTTTTAACCCTCGGTCTCCTATGGGCAGGTAGTAGTGTCCCTGCTCTAGCCAATCACAGCTCTGCCATTGCAGCGTTGTGATTGGCGCACAAGAGGAGGGAGGCTGCTTGAAGCTTGCTTCGCAAAAAACGCGGCAGCCCAGGACCGGTCAGGAGCGGGACCAGGCGGTAAGGTAAGTTTTTTTTAAATTATAACATCCCCTGAGACCCCATCTGCCATGCCATTTTCACTCTGGTGTCGACAATAATGTAGGAATGTTAGGCAGGGTAAAATCATTTTGCTACTCCTCCCTTTCCCTCACACATGTACCCTTACACACCCCTCTGCCTGTCTTTCCCTCCAGTGGAGAGGGGGTGACACCCTTTACCCGCACTGGGTGGCACCAACCCTAGTGACGCCACTGAACTCTTCTATTGTGTGTGCAAGCAAATCAAAATTATCATGAAGAGAAAACGTCTTTTAATTCATTAGTGCAAAGCCATTTCATGTTATTCCATCTGGGAGCTGCGGTCACAAGTCGTTAATATTTATATTTGATGATTTTTACAGCACTGCCATTTTGGAGTCAGACAGCACTGTATGACCTACATCCTCTGATGTTATTTATTAATCTTTTTTGCCAAGCAGACATGTACAAACAAAGTGCCACACATTTTCTTTAAAATACCTCCTGAGAGTGTCTTCATTCTCTCTCTCTTTCTTTCACTTTTTTTTTTACAAAAACAGGCATGAACACAAACATAGCAGTCTCACAAAAGACTCTGGTATGATAAAAGTCATCTTTTCTCTTCACCTACCATTACTTTTTTATTTGCTATCAGGGCCGGACTGGCCATAGCCTGATTGCAACTTCCAGGGGACTGACATGATTCTGACATGATTCCTGTTCTTGCACGAATGCACAGGATAGTGTGAATGTGATTGACAGCACAGGGCCTGAATGGATCCTGCTTTGTCTAGCACAGCGTGATGGTGAGCATCCGGACATTATTCAAATGAGCCCTGCTGAATAGCTCAGCTGGGGGTCAGATCGGGGTTACAGAAGCGGCACCTTGGCAGCCAGATACGTTCCACTCCTGCTTATTAGCACTCTCAGCCAATGACCCGACCTTTTCATGAGTACCAGTACTCTCCAGGGCAGTAGATAAATACCGGTGTGTCGTAATTTGACAGTGATCAGGTTAGCGTTAAGCCTTGCTTCACGAATTTTCCCTTATCTTGACCATGATGTTCGGGAGCCATTTTGAGAACACTGGCGTCCATTTTATATGAATGCGCTGCCTCGTGATCAGCATGCCTTTTTGTCCTTTCTCTGTACCACTGACCACCTAATTTGCCCAGCAACAGCCTATTTTTAGTACTGGTCAAGCTTGCACATGCTTAGTCAAACCCTCATTACTAGTGGACAGTCATTACTTAGGAATGTTCCCCAAAACTGACCAGTAGTGTTATAACTCCTCCCATAAGCTGGCTGTGTTCCAAAAATGTCCTTATATGTACCTAAACTGAGCAAATGTGTTCCGCCTACTCTTTTTATTACTGTAAAACTGTATAAAAGAGGTCTCACACCGATGTTCGGTGTGATACTTCTTGCATTGCTGAAGGGTGCTGTAGGAATGTACCACCACCCCATGGGGTCCTAATAAACTTGTCTTTTGCATTTCCAGTTTCCGTGCCAACTTCTGTTTTATGGTGTTAAGCAGTTTTGCAGAATATGTAGGTCTGGAGAACCCGATACCACAAATTGGCGACCACGAAGGGACTCATCGGCGACTCGGATGCCCGAAGGAGAGGTCGTGACGAAGGATTGGAAACTCGCCATGGACGCGTATGCTGCCACTGAGTGATCCGAGTCTTGGCACCCATGGGTGTTTTCTTCCTTTCCTTCTGATCTGACCTTCCAGGTGGCGCCGGTCCTCGACTGAGATCCTGATCGTTCGAGTTGTCGTACAGTGCCTGTTTGGCTGATTTGATTACGGAACTTGGCAGTTGAAACATGGATATTTGAGAATTTGGTAAGCTTGTGATTGGTAAGATAGTCTACGGACCCTTAATGTGGCTTTTTGGATTTGTTTTGAGTTATCTAACATTTGGTTCTATGATTTGAGTTATATGTGCAGTGCACTTCACATAGGCAGGCAATGTAGAGATATTTCTCAAATTTCGTATTTGTTTGAACGGCACACCTTGTGTGAAGTATATTAAGTGCCATTTTTGTAATATCGCGTTTCCGTGATATTTTGACATGCCTGTTTTAAGCACACTTCGAGGAATGTGCTGTCTTGGAAAAGGTACCAATTATCGATTAAATGAATCTCAGCCGGCTCCCCCAGAGGGGACACCTAATCGCGAAATGTACGTTAAATTTGGCCTTCCCCATATTATGTACAGTACATTGTGGCACAAATATACCAAATCTGATCATGAATTGCAATGGCCACTACATGGGTAGTTTGATTTACGAAAGGTTCAGTATGTGGAGCAATGTCTGTTTCAGCGCAGGTCTAGACAAGATAGGTTTGATTGCGTACGTATGTGGGAGAAAGCGGTGCGTGAGCGAATGAAGCGTGAACAAGCCTTGGCGGACAAAGAACAGCGAAAGGCTGCTCGTGATAAAGCGTTACAGTTGGAGGAAAAAGAGTTGCAGGAAAAGAAAGAGAGGGAGGCACGGGAACGTAATTTGCAAATAAATGGTCAATTCCCTATTCGACGTCCTCTTTATCCTGTCCTTACTAACAAATCTGATGATTTTTCATTATTAGACCGTTGCCCGCCTCCATACGTTCCACCTACGGCCCCGACTGAGGATTCTGACGGAGACGATCAAGGGGATAGTCGTACTAGGCTAAGTGTTGACCGAGCTGCGGAATTGCGTAGTTTTGCTCGAAAACTTAATCTTAAGTCGATAACTATTTCAGAGATCGATGACCATATGCGTAAGTGGTCTGAGCGAGAACGGTTGTATTTCTTGAGCCATTTTGGAGATGAAGTTGTAGAACGATTTAGAAAGTATTCAACTGATTTGGAGCCTAAGGATGTATCAGTTGGTCGTGAGAATATGCGTAAAGGTCTTTTTGTTCTTTCAGATGCGGATCCGTTTTTCCAACGGTTGGTCCAGCTACGGGATGAGGCGTTAAGATTACGGGAGGCGAAAAAGGCATCAGATGCGCCTGCGCCGGGATCGACGGAGAAATCCAAAGAGTGTCCTATCTTTGGAGCAGATAAGAGTTCTACAGTCCATGTTATGCCTATGCGTGAAGCTGCACCTTTATATGTCCCTCCTAAAGGGCAAGGTACAGATGATGACAAAATGTCTGTGGATGCAAAGGGTTATTTTATATATAATGATGTTTACACACCGTGGAACAGAACAGATGTTATGGCACTTAAAGCTGCTCTGCCTGACCCCCGTAAGAATCCGGCAGCCTTTCATGAAGGGGCTATTTTTTCGTGTGTTATGACATTAGTTGATATTGACCTTTTCTTTGGGTTAATATTGCCTCCTGATATGTGGAGGGCGATTCGTAAGTGCGATGATCAAGCGATCCTGGGAGGGCGTGGATTGGAAAACTTTAGCCCAAGCTGATTTGGATAGGGAGCCCGCATGTAAGCCATGTCAATTGATTTTAGATCTCCCGGCGGCTATTTTGAATAAGTTAAAAACACTTGTTCCTCCTAAAAAGATTGATTGGACCATGTTAGCCTCTTGTAAGCAGAAAGTGGATGAGTCGGTTTCTGACTTCTTCTCACGTTTTGAGGAAGCATTCCATGATTACAGTGGGCAATTATTAACAGAGGACACGGGTAGGCATTTATTCGTTGATAAGTATGTGGCTAATCTCCTACCGGAGATTGCAAAACGTTTGAAGACTAGTGAAAGTTCCTGGACCACGGCGACCCCTGCTTCTTTATTGACTATGGCTCAGTATTATGAGCGACAGGAATTGGAGGCTAAAGAAAGTACTGATAAGAAAGCGAAGGAATTAAAGACGAAAGTGATGTTAGCTCAGGTTTATGCTACACAGCCGAGAGGGAATGATAGAGGTAGGCGTGGATTGTACGGTACGTCTTCCGTCCGTACCGACATTTCTGAGGATCAGTGTGCATACTGCAAACAGTTTGGACATTGGGCCTCAGACTGTCCGGTGCTTCGAGAACAACGTAATCAGCGTGGTCGAGGAGGTGGAAGGACACGGAATAGTTATTCAGGAGTGAGGGGTGGAGCGAGTGATCGTGGCAGGTTTGAAGCGAGGGGTCGTGGTCAGGCTGATCATAATACTTTTGATCGACGGAATCAGTATCAGATAGCGGAGGGTGAGATTGCAGAGTCTCAGGATTATGTGCATGCATAGGATTGCGTAGGATGGGGTGTGGAATCGGTTGAAGTACCAGTAGATCAAAGAGGTCCTTATGTATCAGCGGGCGTTTTGGGTTCTACTGATCAGTTCCTGGTTGATACAGGAGCTACTCGTAGTGCTCTGTCTAAACACTAGGTTCCAAGGGCTCCCCTGTCTGGCGAAATGATTACATCAATAGGGTTCGATGGAACACCCTCTCTTAGCCCATTGTCACAACCCCTTACATTTCACATTGACAAATTTCTTGCCCCGTGCCCGTTTTTGTTGTCACCAAACACTCCAGACAATATTATGGGAATAGATATGCTTAAATATTTTCGAGCAACAATACGCTGCGCTCCCGAAGGGGTGCGGGTCATTTTGAATGATAATTACCCAGATGTAGAGAGATTGCGCCCCATGCAAGAGATCGAGGCGTTAGCCTCTCTCCCAAAAACGTTATGGGCTACTTCGGACACGGATGTGGGACAGATGATTATCCCTCCTATTCGCATCACTGTAAAGGAGGGAGCGTCTCTGCCTCGTGTACCACAGTATAAAATCTCCAGGGAAAGTGAAGTTGCTTTAACGCATATTGTACATGATTTGATTATTGCAGGCGTGGTAGAGGAAGTTCCCTATGATGTCTGTAACAGCCCTATTCTTCCGATTTTAAAGAAAGATACTGATGACAAGATCTATCGGTTTATTATTGATTTGAGAGAAATTAACAAGATAGTAGTGCCCCAATACCCGGTGGTGTCTGATATTACCACCCTACTTACTTTGATTCCGCCCACAGCCACTACCTTCACCGTCTTAGACCTGAAAAATGCTTTCTTTTCCATTCCCATCCATCCTGATAGCCGATATTTGTTTGGCTTCACATTAAATAATAAATCGTATAGATTTTGTCGAGTTCCTCAAGGTTATACTGAAAGTCCTAGTATTTATAGCCAGGCTCTAAAAAGACAGCTTGATTCTTTTGATTTACAGTCTGGAGTGGCTCTCATTCAATATGTTGATGATATTTTACTTGCAGCAGACACGCAGGAGCAATGTGAGGAGAGTAGTCTTGCTTTGCTTTCTTTTCTTGCCCAAAATAATCACAAGGTTTCGAGGAAAAAGCTCCAATATTGTAGACCAAAGGTGACCTACCTCGGTCATCTTTTGTCTAAGGAGGGATGTGCATTGACATCTGATCGAATCCAAGCGATTTTAGATACACCAGTCCCTCGCACTCAGAGAGATGTTCGTGCTTTTATAGGCCTAACGTCTTTTTGTAGGCAGTGGATAATGGGGTTTTCACACATTATAAAACCTTTGTTAGCATTGTTGTCCAAAACTACACCGATTCCCCTTGAATGGACAGATGGATGTCAGAATGCCTTTGAACAATTGAGACAAGCCCTTTGTTCTGCACCAGTACTAGGTACACCAGATTATACGAAGATTTTTACATTATATGTACACGAGAAGGATGGGTGTGCATTGTCAGTTCTAGTGCAGACGCACGGGGATAAACAGAGACCGCGTGCGTATTTCTCGGCAGTACTTGACCCCGTAGCACGAGGATTACCTGGGTGTTTTCGAGCAGTCGCAGCAACAGCAGTGGCTATACGACAGAGTGAGGGAATAGTTTTGTCACATAAATTGCTGGTGTTAGTTCCCCATGCGGTAGATGCTCTGTTAAATCATACAAAGACCCAGTACTTAACGAGTGCACGTTTAACAGGATATGAGCTAACGCTGTTGGCGCCACATATCACACTGAAGAGATGTGCTACTCTGAACCCTGCTACTTTATTGCCGTATCCAGTTGCTGAGGGCCAGGAGGAAGAACACCATGATTGTGTTTTCCTGACTGAAGAACAAACAAAGGGTCGTATTGACTTACAGGATACAGCACTTCCAGAGGTAGAAGGAGAACTGTGGGTTGATGGATCGTGTTTAAGGTTACCAGATGGTACAACTTCTGCAGCATATGCGATCACGACACTTAGGACAGTGGTAGAAGCAGCACGAATACCACAGAAATCGGCCCACGCAGCGGAATTGATAGCCTTAACAAGAGCATGTGAATTAAGTGCTGGTTTATGTGTGAATATCTACACTGATAGCCGGTACGCCTTTGGAGTAGCGCATGATTTTGGCCTACTCTGGAGAGAGCGAGGGTTTTTGACTTCACATGGAGTGCACATTATGCATGGAGAACTAGTGTGTGATCTCCTGAATGCGCTACTATGTCCAAAGAAAGTGGCGATAATTAAATGCAGTGCACATAAGAAAGTGACAGACAAAGTAGGACAAGGAAACGCTTTTGCAGATTGCATAGCGAGGGAAACTGCTATGTTGCAAAACCTCGCCGATTTATGTAGTGAAATCGCAGGCTGAGCGATGGCATGATGCTAGAGAGGAGATACTAGACATTCAGAAATCGGCGTCTGAAGCAGAACTTGCAACCTGGGCAACGGAGGGAGTGTTGGACGATGAGGGTTGCTGGAGGAGCAAGGACATGGAGAGATGGAAATTGCCTGCAGCTTACTTGCAAGCAATGGTTCAAATGACACATGGATTGGCACATGTTGGAGCTCTTGCAATCACTAAATTGCTTACGCGAGTCTGGGAGCATCCTGAGATAGCCAATACGGCCAAAAGAGTAGTGCAGACCTGTCTGATATGCTTGCAGTACAATCCTGCTAAAGGGACGTATACTCCAAACGGAGGGTTTGTTCCACCTACTGCACCATTCGAAGTACTGCAAATGGATTACATCCAGCTTGAGCGTTGCAATAACCTTAAGTATGTCTTAGTGGTGGTGTGTGCTTTCAGTAAGTGGATTGAGGCCTTCCCCACGAAGGATAATACAGCGCTGACAACAGCTAAGGTGCTGCTCAAAGAGTACTTGCCACGCTATGGTGTTTGTAAATTTCTGTGGAATGATAATGGTCCTCATTTTGTTGGGAAAATTGTGGAATACGTCATGAAGGGATTGGGAATTCAGCAAAAGTTTCATGCTGTATTCCATCCGCAGTCAGCAGGTCAGGTGGAAAGGTATAATGCTACTCTGAAACTGAAGCTAGCAAAGATCGTGGCATCTACGTCTTTGAAATGGCCGGACGCTCTGCCTCTAGCATTGCTATCTATTAGATCGGTACCCCATTCCCGAACTGGCCTCACACCTTATGAAGTGGTGTTTGGGAGGCCTATGAATATATGGGGAGTTCCTAAGCCTCGGTTGTTACATGATGTGCCTTGTATAATGATGAACGATTATTTGGCACGATTGACAAATGATTTACTTTCTATTCATCAACAGGTTCGAGAAGCGCTCCCTGACAATTCTATTGGGGAGGTTCACAACCTTCGTCCTGGCGACCATGTTATGATCCGGTCCTTTGAGAGAACTAGCAGCTTGGAGCCGAGGTGGCGTGGCCCTGAGCAGGTGTTGATGGCGACTCGAACGGCTGTGCGAGTCACGAACAAGAAGCGATGGGTGCATTCTACTCATTGTCGTCGTGCCTCTCCGGATATGGTGAACCCCACTGTGCTGTCTGATTATCGAGTTATCTTGGACGAAGAGAAGAGCCCAGCTGTTACGTCTACTGAATCGGAAGGAGCCTTCCCGGACCACACTGTTTCTGGTGGAGAGAGATATAATCTACGGCCAAGAAAAGCAGTTGTTTTGTGCGAGACTGGTTGAGTTACCGCTCCAGGTTTGTGAAACGGAAGCCGGGAATATCAAGGGGGGATCAGTTCTGCTAAGTGTAGCGACACCCGTCTTGAATCTCGGAGAAGAAACCAACGGCTACCTCGGAGCTCAGCACTCATATTTTTTAATTTTTTTTATTAGTTGCTTTTTTTTTGTTGAGACATTTGTACTTTGAACTATGGCACCTTCTACGATGCGGAATAAGAGAATTCTTGGTGCAGTACTTTTCGTTATGACCATAGTGGTGATAGCGGTAATAGCTTGGGTGGTAGAACGACTGGTTCCGGCAAGAGAATATTTATTGCCTACTACCCCAATTCCATCTGAACATTTTCATTTCACTTTGCCCTATCATGAAGAACGACATAGACAGACTTATCTAAATAACAGTTTCATTCAAATTTTACATCACACCCATAATATGACGAACACTTCGAACTGTTGGGTATGTGGAATGTTGCCTGGACATCAAAAGAAAGGAGGCACTCCGCTTATTCCTCTTCCGTTCTCTCACAATGGTTCTTGCAATGCTTGGTACACTCATTTGTTCACTTTGAGATGGCCGACAAAAGGTGGATTACTTTTTCGGCTCAATAAAGTCTGTTATAATGATCGAGATGGTTACCCGCAAGCAGAAGGAACTAAAGTTGAATGGGAAGAATATCGACCAGATAATGTATCTTCGCCTCGAGTTTATACGAATCAGTGAAATGTAACATGTCTAGTCTGCACGTGATTACAGTTATTGATACTAAAGCTGATTTATGTGTCCGAAATAAAGGTACAATCCCAGTAGGAAGAAGTGAATGTAATACTACTCTCACCTTTGACACTCCAAATGGTATCACCTTTGTGGCTTCACGAAACACTTACTTTATTTGTGGAAATAAAGGTTATCACCGTCTCCCTAAAGGATGGTTAAGAACATGTTATATATCTTTTGTATTACCTCTTGTGTTTATTGCCCCGCCTATGTATCATAACGATTTTGTGTTATACCATGATTTTATACTAAATAGAGTGACGAGAACATTAGCAATTGACGAAATTGATCAGACAGATACCTCCCTGCAGCAATATGTTGATTTTAATTTAGGCCTCTTTTCATTTGTTGGTGCTGCTCTAAATAGCAGAAAGATCAGACGACTGACACGTGTTGTGGAAGCCGTTGCTAATGAGACAGTTTTTGCTTTAGGGAATTTGACTGAGGAACTTCAAATTACCAGAATTTTAACGCTCCAGAACAGAATGGTTCTAGACGTCGTGTTAGCTGATCGTGGGGGTGCATGCCGCATTATCGGAAGTAGTTGTTGCGTATATGTGCCTGATAATTCTCCTTCTGTATATGATGCTATTTCTAAATTGCACAAAATAGCTGCTGAAATACATCCTGATAATGGTACCGGGACACTTTCAGGTTGGTTTTGGACTTTGCTCAGTACTTGGGGTTGGAAACTGTTGACAATCTTATGTATAATAATTGGGATACTCTTCTTTCTATGCCTATGTATTCAGTGTGGCCCTATGTTATGTTCTATGTGCATTTCTGCTTGTATTCCATCCAAACGAGCTATTGTCAAGAATGAGCAAATGATCAATAGAGAAATAACGAATATTATGTCAATCAATATTGACGATGAGTACCCTGATTATGTCCATTATGAGGTAGCTTCAGCTAAACGCTAAAAGGGTAGTCTGTCGTAATTTGACAGTGATCAGGTTAGCGTTAAGCCTTGCTACACGAATTTTCCCTTATCTTGACCATGATGTTCGGGAGCCATTTTGAGAACACTGGCGTCCATTTTATATGAATGCACTGCCTCGTGGTCAGCATGCCTTTTTGTCCTTTCTCTGTACCACTGACCACCTAACTTGCCCAGCAACAGGCTATTTTTAGTACTGGTCAAGCTTGCACATGCGTAGTCAAACCCTCTATACTAGTGGACAGTCATTACTTGGGAATGTTCCCCAAAACTGACCAGTAGTGTTATAACTCCTCCCATAAGCTGGCTGTGTTCCAAAAATGTCCTTATATGTACCTAAACTGAGCAAATGTGTTCCGCCTACTCTTTTTATTACTGTAAAACTGTATAAAAGAGGTCTCACACCGATGTTCGGTGTGATACTTCTTGCATTGCCGAAGGGTGCTGTAGGAATGTACCACCACCCCATGGGGTCCTAATAAAGCTGTCTTTTGCATTTCCAGTTTCCGTGCCAACTTCTGTTTTATGGTGTTAAGCAGTTTTGCAGAATATGTAGGTCTGGAGAACCCGATACCACAGGTGAGTACCGGCCCATTTAAAGCACTGATGCTGGGAATTCAGTGTCTGCAGAGACATCTTGAAGTAACATGTGCATCTGAAAGAGACAATTTAGTGATAGGTTCCTTACCCCAGAATAGATACCCCAGCAATAACAACCCTGGTGGTGGGTCTGCAAACGAGATTACACCAGAAAGTCACGGAGCGCAGAACGGCCATAAAAGCCGTCTCTCCGGACCTGACTGTCAAGGCAGTAGTGCTAGGTAAACGTGTGCACAGAGGCCCACGTAGCTGCCCGATAAATGTCCTGCAATGGGACGCCCCGTCCCAAGGCAGTGGTGGCTGGAGTACCGCTGGTCGAATGGGCATGCAGTCCCACAGGAGGTTCCTTCTTGGCCAAGGAGTAGCATGCTTTGATGCGCAGAACGACCCACCAGGAGATGGTCCGTTTGTGCACGGCCTGACCTTTTTTGGCGCCCACGTAGCCGACAAAGAGTTGATCATCCACCCGGAACTGCTGTGTACGCTGAAGGTAGAATGCAAGCGCACGTTTTGGGTCCAGGCGGTGGAGCCTCTCTTCTTCCCCGGAAGGATGCGGAGGCTGAAAAAGGTGGGCAAAGTGATGGTCTGCCCGATGTGGAAGGGCGTGACAACCTTTGGCAAGAAAGAAGGACGGGTCCTCAGAACCACCTTGTCCGGATGAATAGAAAGGAAAGGAGGTTTAGAAGAAAGAGCCAGGAGCTCACTCACTCTTCTGGCAGAGGTGATAGCAACCAGGAAAGCAGTCTTTAAGGTGAGAAGACGCAAAGGACAGTTATGAAAGGGCTCGAAGGGAGAGCACATCAGAAAGTTCAAGACAAGATTTAAGTCCCACTGAGGCATTATGAAGGGCACAGGTGGAAACTTGTGCGTAATGCCTTTAAGAAAACGGTTAACAACCGGGGACTTGAAAAGAGAAGGCTGATCTGGGAGCCGTAGAAAGGCGGAGATGGCTGAAAGATAATCTTTAATAGTGCCCAAGCAGAGCCTTGCTGGGCCAAAGAGAGAAGGAACAGAAGAACCTAAGAAAGAGGGGCAGAAAGGGGATCTACTGCCTCTGCTGTGCACCATGCCACAAACCTGTTCCACTTGCAGGCGAATACCGTTTTGGTGGAGGGACGCCTGGCTGCCAGAATGACATTACAGACTTCAGGAGGAAGATCGAAAGGTGTCAACTGTCGCCGCTCAATCTCCATACATGGAGGTGGAGGCTGGACAGATTCAGGTTTAGGACCGTCCCCTGCTGCTGCGATAGAAGATCCTCTGGAAGAGGCAGACGGATCGGGGGATCGATGCTCATACTGAATAGCTCGGTATACCATACATTTCGAGCCCAATCTGGAGCCACAAGAATGACTTGGGCCCGGTCGTGCCTGATCTTCTTCAGCACTCTGGGCAGAAGTGGTATAGGCGGAAAGGCGTACAACAGATCACAACTCCACTCGCGACGAAAAGCGTTGCAGAGCGAATGCCGCCTTGGAAATTCCAACGCGCATGTAGGGGTAGGGGATGACTGACACCCCTGACCTGCGCATATGAGCCGCAACCACCGCCATCACCTTCGTGAACACCCGAGGGGCACTGGTAAGGCCAAAGGGGAGCACCCAAACTGAAAATGTTCTAGGCCTACAGTGAACCTCAGGTAACGCCGGTGGGCCGGCAGGACGGGAATGTGAAAATAAGCCTCCTGCAAGTCCAACGCCACCATCCAGTCTCCAGAGCGAGGGCATCCAGGACCTGAGCCAGGGTCAGTATTTTGAATTTCTCCTTCCAGAGGAAGCGATTGACGTCCCGGAGGTCCAAGATAGGGCGCAGGCCCCCCTTGTCCTTCTTGGGGACCAGAAAGTAATGGGAACAACAACCACTCCCCACTTCCGGACCGAGAACGCACCCGATGGCCCCCTTGGCCAGGAGGGCCATGACTTCCTGTCGGAGAAGAGCCAAATGATCTTCCGACAAGCGGTGGCACCGAGGTGACATGGCTGGAGGGGAGGACTGAAAGGGAAGGGAGTAACCCTGGCAGATTATCTGCAGCACCCATTTGTCCGATGTATTTTCTCGGCAGTGGTGGAGGCGGTGGCGGACCCTGCCTCCCACCGGAGTGGGGTGCTCCCTGAAGCTCGGATTAGGAAGGCTTAGAGGTGGAAGCAGCGGTGTCGGAGTTAGACTGCCCTGCACACTGGTTTCCAGACCCGCCCCTGTTGGAAGCCACGACCGCGACTGGGTGCCTCTGCCCTGGCCACGAAAGGAACGAAACCAGGAGCGGCAGGGTTCTTTGTAGAAATACCCAAGGATTTGGCCCTGGCCCGTGAGTCCTTAAAGCGCTCCAATGCACTGTCGGACTATCACTAAAAGAGGCGGGAGCCATCAAAGGGCATGTCCATGAGCGAGCCCTGGACATTGGGCGAGAACCCAATTGAACTCAATAAACATGAAAGGAAGCTGCCCCAGAGGATGAAGAACCAAACAATGGAAATCAACCAAGAACACCCACAGAACAGCTGAAATATTTTAGAAAATGTATTTTTAGTTGATCATTGTTGATAAAATTATTTAGATCGCAATTAATAAAGGTCAGCTTCTAATACACAGAAATTCATTAAATTGTGAGGTCATAAATGAACATCAGCCCAAGTACAAGTAAGACAATAAAAACATGACACACCATTCTTTCATTCTATCAATCATCCACAGGCTCTCTATCAAACAAACCATATATTCACGCTCAATCAGAACATCAAAAACGTCATGCAATGGGGAAAAAAGCACTGACGCACGTTTTGGAGACAGAAAGTTATTTAGAAAAATCCTTCATCAGGGCGCATGGAATAGTGCGGTCTTGTGAGATCCAAATTCATAGCACAAGATCAGTATAAAAGTCGGTTCACAGTCTCAATTATGGGCTGACAAAGCATGTCTCTGGGTAAGCTGTTGCTGACCAATGTTTGGGGAGCACCTATAGTTGGAGATCGATGATGACAGGCTGGCAACAGTGTCCCTAATATCTGTTAAGAATGAAGTTGCAGGATCAAAGAAAGCAGTTAAAATTCCTGTTCAATCCCGGTGTGCTCCTAACCCGTCAAGATGATTAAACAAACTGAAGGGGTTCAGATATTCTCCTCCTGTATAGTATATGGCTGTAGATTCGGAGAGATCGGATGGAATATCGGTTTGGTCCCGGGGTCTTGAAAATGGGAACAGTCGGGTTGACAAACAGATGGAGTTAAAACAGTCTGCTCCTTGTGGCATGAAGCAGTATACGTGATATATGAGGTGATAGTAATTCGTAGGCTGTAAGTAATTCGTAAGCTGTTCCCCGTTCCCGGAAGCGCTGTGTCCTTGTCTATCAAAAAGCGCATAAGGTACAACGATCCCACAGCGGGCAGCCTCCGCATGCGTCCATATCCGGAATACCCAGTTGAACGCAACGAGGCGTGGCGCCGCAACGCCACAGTCGTGGAAATTGTCCTACCCAACTAATCAGCGGTGTCCAAACCACACCTGATGGCAAACTTAGCCACATCCTTACCTTCAGCAATCGCTTGGGCGAGGACAGCCTGGACCTCCTCAGAACACTGAGGCAAGACCTGAGCCATGGAATCCCACACTGCGTGGGAGTAACGGCCCAACAAGCAGGCGGTGTTAACCGACCGCAGCCCTAAGCTGGCCAAGGAGAACAACCACTTGCCAAATTGTTCCAGCCTTTTAGAGTCCTTATCCGGCGGAGCAGTGGGGAAGGCACTCTGTGACGTCGAGGCCTGAATGACCAGGCTCTCAGGCGTAGGGTGAGTGATCAGGAAGGCAGGATCACCAGGCGCCATGCGATGAAGTCTGGTGCCATTTTTATCCACCAGCGCCCCCGTGGCCGGCCGCAACCAAGTGCCCAAGAGGACTTCGGTAAGGGCCTCATTGAAAGAGAGCAGCGGCTCCAACTATGCAAAGGCCGTCTGGAGCACTTCCATAAGGAGGTTGGTCATGAGGGCTACCATAGGGAGGTTGAGATTAAGAGCCTCCCCAGCACCACGGTGTAGGAACCACCCTCCTCCATAGTAGGCGTCGGAGAGGCAAACCTCAAGTTTGCCCGCGACTTCCAGGTCGTCCACCCAATCTTGCTCGGAGTCACATTGCCGGGCAAAGGGGTCCTCGGACCCGTCCCAGTCGTCGACCACCTCCGACGTGGAGGGGGCCGGTCACTGCGGCAGAGCCAGAGAAGGGACGAACGGCGCCGGGGCCGGGCTGGAGCAGTCTCCCAATTCGGATCCCAGGCCGGAACAAAATGGTCCGGGAACCAGGGCAGGGGTGGGATAAACGGCACCCAGTGCGGCACCGAGGGTGGAGCTGAGGGCAGCGCCGGGACCGGAGGCGCTGCCCCTAGTGGCGCCGGAGCCAGCGCCATAGGATCCTGTGGTGCCGGTGGCGGACCCACCGGGCCAGCAGGATATGGACACAGGACCTAAAAGCGCGCCGGTGCGAGCCCGGGGCCTAAAAAGGCGGTCCATGGCAGCAAGAAGCTCTTGCATCTGTTTGGGAGTCGCCCACGGACCCGGGTATGGAGGATAGGCCGCGGGACTCCCAGGCTCCAGAGGAGCCACAGGGGCGGAGCCCCTGTACTCCCTGGTACGCTTCTGGGGAGCGACGGGAAGACGTCGGAGAGCATACGCGCTTCTTTGACTTCTTTTTATGGCGTCGGTTACTGGAATCCGAAGGCGAAGATTTGGAGCCCGAGGAGCGACGGCTTCGGTCCCGCGAGCGGTCTCGGGAATGGCCCCTAGACCTAGAGCGGAAATGAGAGGAATGCCGGACCTCCAGCAATTTCCGGCGTTGCTCCCGCAAAGTCTTCGGGGCCATGACACAACATTCTCGGCAGTCCCGGGAGTCGTGGTCGGTCTCCAGGCAGTAGAGGCAAACTTCGTGGGGGTCCGCCACCGACATGTTACGGGGGCACGACCCGCAAGACTTTAAGCCGGGCATCCCTACGTGCACCAGGAGAAAAAAGGGGAGACAAAAGTCTCAAAAAGTAGTCATAAAGTGACTAAGGTACGTGCTCAATCCGGATCTGCGCTTACTGGTGCGGAAAAAGAAAGAACATTGGTGGCGCCTAAGTACCCTCCGTGACGTCATGTTGGCCCTGACGACACCAGTGATGGATGAGGAGCTGCAGGGCGCCACCTACAGACGCACAAGGGGACATCTATATTTACAACAAGGGGTGGTGAGGGACAGAGTCTCTGAATTAAGCAGAAAGCTCTCACCCAGTCAAGAGATCAGGGCTAGATCCAACACCGTTTTTTAGCTCACGCACCATCCCAGTTTCAGAACCTGGCTGTATGCAAATTAGTCTGTTCCTGTCCCAGTGCATGATGGGAACAGGGCAAACCAAACTACAAAAGCCAATTCTTACACTGGGAAGGAAACAAGCTCCCGGGGACCGGTTTCTGGCATTACAGCCGTCTTCGGCCCGGTTTGCTTGAATCCTGATAGTGCAATGAGCAAGGGACTCATGTCTGAGTATACCCTTCCACGCTTAGGGTGGACAAAAATATTTACAACAAGGGGTGGTGAGGGACAGAGTCTCTGAATTAAGCAGAAAGCTCTCACCCAGTCAAGAGATCAGGGCTAGATCCAACACCGTTTTTTAGCTCACTGCACCATCCCAGTTTCAGAACCTGGCTGTATGCAAATTAGTCTGTTCCTGTCCCAGTGCATGATGGGAACAGGGCAAACCAAACTACAAAAGCCAATTCTTACACTGGGAAGGAAACAAGCTCCCGGGGACCGGTTTCTGGCATTACAGCCGTCTTCGGTGATGGATAAAGCCCTGATCTTTGGACTGGGTAAGAGTGGTCTGCTTAATTCAGACACTCTGTTCATCACCACCCCCTTTTCTGAATCATTTTTGTCCACCATAAGCGTGGAAGGATATACTCAGATGTGAGTCCCTAGCTCATTGCACCATCAGGATTCAAGCAAGCCGGGCCGAAGACGGCTGAAATGCCAGAAACCGGTCCCCGGTAGCTTGTTTCCTTCCCAGTATAAGAATTGGCTTGGTATATTGGTCTGCCCTGTTCCCATGATGCACTGGGCCAGGGTCAGACTAATTTGCATATAGCCAAGTTCTGAGCTGGGATGGTGCAGTGAGCTAAAAAACGGTGATGGATAAAGCCCTGATCTTTGGACTGGGTAAGAGTGGTCTGCTTAATTCAGACACTCTGTTCATCACCACCCCCTTTTCTGAATCATTTTTGTCCACCATAAGCGTGGAAGGGTATACTCAGATGTGAGTCCCTAGCTCATTGCACCATCAGGATTGAAGCAAGCCGGGCCGAAGACGGCTGAAATGCCAGAAACCGGTCCCCGGTAGCTTGTTTCCTTCCCAGTATAAGAATTGGCTTGGTAGTTTGGTCTGCCCTGTTCCCATGATGCACTGGGCCAGGGTCAGACTAATTTGCATATAGCCAAGTTCTGAGCTGGGATGGTGCAGTGAGCTAAAAAACGGTGATGGATAAAGCCCTGATCTTTGGACTGGGTAAGAGTGGTCTGCTTAATTCAGACACTCTGTTCATCACCACCCCCTTTTCTGAATCATCAAGGGGACATCTAAGCAAAGCTTTCTGGATCCAGTCTGACGCCTGGGGATATTCTAAGATAAAGAATCTATCACTAACGTGTCCCTTTCAGATTCAGAACCTCAGAAATCAGAGTGGTGAGTCTTGAAAAAAAAAATCTTTAAGGCGGTGAAGGGCAAAGGGCAGTGCACCAGCTACTGTTGGCCTAGAAATAGTTTTATTGGGAATTAAGGGACATTATTGTTTCAGATCTGTATTTACTATACACTGAGGCACCTATTCATAAACTGCAGTTTGTAGCATGTTTACTAGTACTACAGAACAAGTGATTTATCTTCGGTAACATCTTATCTGGTGGAGACTCCATCTAGCCGCAGATTCCTTACCTTAGAATAATACTGAAGCATCAGACTGGATCTAAGATGTTTTTCATGAGCAGTACTCCTGCGCGCTGCTAGGTGGCGTTGTCTGGCTCCACGTGGCATCGTCGGCACTGGAAGTGACGCAAGCAGGGTGCCTACATAGGCGCCACCCGAGGTTACTGACGTCAGTTTTTTTTCATGACTTCTCACTCCAGAAGTGCGGAGCCACGAAGAATACTGACCAGCAGTATATTAAGCTACAGCCCTTATAAGGGAAAAAAACCCTTCACTCTCCGTGCACAAAGCGCGGAGGATGGTTGGGTCGATAAGGGATCTGTCGCTAGATAGAGTCTCTACCAGATAAGGAGTTACCGAAGATAAGTAACATGTATATCTGATAGAGACTTCTAGGTGCGGATTCCTTACCTTAGAATAGGTACCCAAGCAATACCTCCCCGGAGGTGGGGATGCTGCACGGATTAGCCTAGAAAGTTCTTTAGCACCATATGTGCAAAACGCCTCTTTTGTCGGACCTGGCTGTACATCCAGTAGTTCTTTATAAACATCTACAGGGAAGCCCAACCTGCTGCCTGACAAATTTCCAAGACAGGTACTTCTCAAGCTAATGCAGTGGTCGCAGCCTTAACTCTGGTGGAATGAGTTCCCAAACCTTCAGAAAGTTGCTTTTTGGCCAATGAACAGCAGATTTTGATGCAGAGCACGATCCATCATAAGATTATTCATTTTTGCAGTGCCCATTCCCTTTTTGGCTTGGATGTATCCAACAAAGAGTTGATCATCCACCGGAACTCTCATGTGCGGTCTAGGTAGAACAACTACGCTCTTTTGGGGTTGGCCGATGGAGTCCCTCCTCTTCTTTAGAGGGGTGAGAGGGGAGGTGTAAAAGGTAGTTAGGGTGATGGACTGGCCTACATGAAAGGGAATTGCCACCTGCATTAGGAAGTATGTTTTAGTCTGAAGGACCAGTTTATCTGGGCAGATGGTAAGGTACAGAGGCCAAGATAACCGAGCCTGTAGTTCACTGACCCTCCAGGCAGATGTTATTGCCACTAGGACGGCTATTTTTATGATTCGGAGCCTGATAGGGCAGTTGTCCTACTGTGGCATAAGGGAAGGGTCCGATGGGAACTTATGTGGTATACCTTTGAGAAACATATTTACAGTCTGGGATTTAACAAGGGATGGCTACCACAGAAATGACACTATGGCAGACAGATAACCTTTAAATAGGCCCAAATCAGAGCTCTGCTGGGCCACAGTAAGAATAAACAAAAGCGCCTGGGAACGGGATGCAGATAGAGGGTCAGCTCATTTATCTGTACAACATGCCACAAGCTTGCTCTAACAGCAGGCGTATACCGACTTGGCGGAGGTACGTTTGACTGCCAAGATAACAATACTGACTTCGGGCGGAGGGTCAAAAGCTGTCAACTGTCGCCACTCAATATTCACGCATTAAGGTAAAGCGTTTTCAGGTTTGGGTGAGAGCTGCCTTGGAAACTCCAGAGCGCAAAGCTGCTGACATTTTACATTGATGGCTGCGTTAGCTTCCCTGGCATTCAAAGAGCCTGCCAGGTGTTCAACCACCAGGGTTATGCCCCGACATTCCAGTCATGTCCAGGGGTGCAGACCCTCTTGACAAGGGGTCCACACTCCCCACCCTGCCCTGTTTGCTGCAATTCCACATGGCGGTGGTGTTGTCCTTGAACACCTGCATCAGCTTTCCTCTGATTGAAGGAAGAAAGACCTTTATTGCCAGGCGGATCACTTGGAGCGCCAACAGGTTGATGTGGATTCCGGATTCCGAAAGAGACCAGAGTACTCTGATCTCCACCTCTCCCAGATTGCCGCCCCAGCTGAAAAGAGATGCATCTGTCACTACAGTCAAATCTGGTTGAGGAAGGGAGAGGGGTTGCTACAGACCCAATTGCGGTTAGTTAGACACCACTGCAGGTCTTTTTGAGTTTCAACCGAGATCTGGACCACATCAGAGAGATTCCCCTAATGCTGTGCGCACTGGAACTTTGGGTCCCACTGCAGAGCCCTTATGTCAGCGGGCATGTGTCACAAGAAGGATGCAGGACGCCACAAGCCACAAGAGCCTCAGAGTCAATCTCACAGAAATCAAGGAAAGAGGCCGAAACATCGGTATCATAGCCAGAATATCCTGGACTCGCGACTCGGGAGGACAGGTCAGAAATTACACTGAATCCACATCAGCTCTGATAAAGGCAGTGTGTAGAAAAGTAAGATCTGCTTTTATGGTTACCCCAACTTTTCGCCGGCGTCAGAATGTGTTTTTGACTAGTTTGACTGGGATTATGCTAAACAGGCCCCAGTCACTGTGCTTTCTACCTAAATTGACTATGCTAAGTTCTTCTGTACATCCACAATTGGCTACTGGTGTACCCTTTTAAGTCCCTAGTATATGGTACTAAGGTACCCAGTGCATAAGTACAACAGGGGTCTCCCATGGGCTGCAGCATATATTGTGCCATCCATAAGAGACCACTCAAACTGTGACTACAGCCCTGACATAGCAGATTGTGTACCTGGTGCTAACACCACTTACGACAGATATACATTTTCCAATATCTGAGGTCACTACACTTAAAACCTATAGGTCACCCATAAGGCAGGCCTTTCAGTCCTTAATGCAGGATGCTGGGTTATAAGTGTGAGTGTGCCCCTGCTTAAGCAGGACACCCATACAAACCCCCGGAGTTGATTCTCCAGGCCAGGCTTTGTAAGTTCGGCCTACCATTTCGATACATATATTAGCCATCCGTCATTACGCGATGGTTAACTATGTAGTGGCAGTGCCAAACCTGGGCATGTTTGGTATCAAACATGTTGGAATCATACCCCAACACAATTACCGGTGTTGGGGTATGATTCCATGCACTGAGGGATGCCTCCGGGAAGCCCCTAGTACTCCCGGTAACAGCCTTTCAGGGTCTGCCAGGAGGCTAGTGCTGCTGTGGACCCCAGACACGATTTTGCCCTCCTCCTGCTAAACTTAGCTATGGCGCGAAACTGGACAAAGGACATGGGAGTACCCTCCCCCCTGTTCAGCATTCCTCTGGGAGAGACTCCTGAGTCGTCAAAAGCTCTTTCCTAGGGTATTTAAGGGCTTACCTATGGGTGGGTACCCAGATTTGTCGTGGGACAAGACTCAAGCCTGAAAGCACATCACTCTTCGACCGTCTGGACACTTGGAATTCGCTGGACGTCGCCTGGAACCGAGACTGCATCAAGGAAGACTCCTGCTGCTCCTGGTCTTGCTGTTCTTCAAGTCTTCTTCATAGTCTGTGTCTGTGCTTCTTCTAGGATCTTCAACAGATGTGTGGGCAACAAGGATACCCGTAGGAATCGGCCTTGGAGCGAATAAGTCACTCCCCTGCATCTGCAGGCACCACAACAAAGCTGACCGGTATGCTGCTCCTGACGTCCCACGGACTTCGAAAGGCTTCGCAACACAGGTGGTTATCCTCTCTACAATTTTGAGGCCAGTATCCCTTATCGAAATCGCTGGGACCGAACCCCTGTACACCGCATCAACTTGCCGTTTGCCAATGGTTGTTGGCTGTGCACTCCAGAGAGCTTCAGGCTACAAGAAGTTACAGCCTCCAGCATCTCTTTCAGCCAAGTACAGCATCCTCACCTCACCCTCTGCGCCGTGGGCCTTCCTTTTTGGTGAGCTGCTTGAGGTCCTCTTGCTACTCCCATGCCTGCAGCCTGAAGGTCCTCTCAAGGGTCTTCTTCTACTTCAGAGGGCTTCCCTGCTTGATCGGGCCTGACCTAACTCCTCTGCTTGTGGTGAGTCTCTTGGACCTTGCTGGTCCCAACATTGCTCCTTCTCCGCTTTCCAAGCTTGTTGCAGCTGCCAAGGCTTGTTGGTGCTCCTGCCAGGTAGAGACAAACTTCTCACTGTCAAGGAGGAAGATGCTGACAACTATACAGTCTTGACGGCTGTCCTCATAGATGGGTTTGATTTAACCACTGAGCAATACAGGGTTAATTTCAGGGACACACAGAAGGCACACACCCAAGACTGGGTTGATTTTGTAGATAGTGCTATTAAAGTTCTGGAAAGCGGGTTTCATGGAAGTCATGTGCAAGACTATGAGGGATTGCACAATTAATTGATGAGGGAATACATTCTTAATAACTGCCCAAATCAGCAGCTGCACCAGTACCTGGTAGACTCTGGTCTGACCTCCCCCCAAGAATTTGGAAAGAAGGCAGACAAGTGGGTCTATACCAGGGTCAAACAATGCTTGTAGTGGTGACTGGAAGAAGCAAGATTCTTTTAATAATCTTTCTCTGGGGGTGGATCCCAAAACCATCTCTTCCTCTGTTAAGAGACCTTGGTGTTACTTATGTAAGGAGAAAGGCCATAGAGCAAAGGATGCCAATTGCTCTAAAGCTAACACAAAACAAGCATTTGCAATGCAATAGGTCTCGTAGTTGTTAGAGTTTGAGCCATTGGCATTATAAATGGCACTGCCTTTTTATTTATGTGTTGGTTTTTAAAATGTAAATAAAAGGCATTGTCAATTACAATGCCAATAGGTTAAACTCTCGCAAATACGAGACCTATTGCATTGCAAATGCTTGTTTATCTTCAAAGAGCAGCACAGTACTCCTAATTACAGCAAAGGCACCACAGGACTAACTTGAAGTATTAGAACGAATATATTGAAAAAATAGACTGCGACGAGCTGCCATGAAGAAAAGAAAGTTGCTGTTCGGCCAAATCATTTTTTCAATATTGTAATCTTTTAGTAAGCAGTGGCTGCTTACAATAATCTAACAATATTGAAAAAATCAACTTTGGAGAGCTGCACCTTTCTTTTAATTGGCACGGCTCTCTGTAGCTGACTCCTCCTCCTCCCCGCTCCTCCTCTCTTCCACTGCAACAGGAAGCAATACAATAGGTCTTGCACTTGCGAGAGTTTTAACCTATTGGCATTGTAAATGACAATGCTTTGTATTTCTCTGTTTTAAAAAGAAACACATAAATAAAATGCATTGCCATTTACAATGACAATGCCGTGGGCGATAAGGTGATGATAAAAAGAATAGTGATACAGATGATGATGGTAATTTTAATAATCCAGATGAGAATAACAATTATATATAATGTTGTATATTATATATTATGTAGTGTATATTATATAGTATATGGTTTAATATATGCCGCTGTGAACAATAATATAAAAATTACCTCACCAGGGAGACATGGGCTCTGGGGTCTGATAGGCGGAGGCAGCGCCTAGTGCACTGAGTCCCAGCTCTAGGAGCCCGGAAGGGAAGGGGTGCAGGTAGAATTGTAGATACAGACGGCCCCACCCTGTGTCCCGCCATATCGCCTCCTCTCACACGGTCACCCGGGAAGCCCGAGATCACACGGTGCAAGGGACGATGACCCGGAAATGGCTGCAGAGAGTGCATGACCAGCCCGAGAAGGGCTCTTTCCACACTAAAGTCCACAGGGATTGTTCACTGACCTCCCTGGGATAACTAAGGGTTTGTTTTTTTCGGGAGGGGGGTTCTCGGCGTCTCTCCGTGTTTCCCCCACCAACTGACGGTCACCCAGGCCTCGCCCACTCAAGGCTCTTCTACCTCTCGCGCGGTGATGCTGTCTTTAAAGCCGGCAGCCGTGATATAAGCAAAAATCAGCGGATATCCGCTCTGACCCTCCGATGGTTCACTCAGTCAAACTGGGATAAATATCACAGAGGTACCGCGGGGGGTGGGCGGTGGCTACAGGGAAGGGGGGGACCACTTCAAAGCACGAGCACCGAAACACCAAGCACATTCAGCGCAAACGATATCAGCTGCTTCTGGGTTAAAAAACTGTGAAAAGGCCGAATAAATGCGTATCCGCCCAGAGAGGCCTTGGTTAGGATGGGGCGAGGCTGAGGAGGGCAATAAAATAATAAAAATATATAATTTCTTTTGCTGCTGAAACCAGCGTCAAAAATACAATTTAATTTGATAAGCGGCATTTCAGGGATTTCCGCAGGTTGGCACCAGCTGGACCCCGGATCCCGGCTGGAAACTATTTACATGATTTTTACACATTGCCTGATTTTTAAAAGCTGCCTTGTGGGGGAGACGAGTCCGGGGCCTGACAATACGTCACATGTCACGGATATCAAAAGAAAGATGACACATAGTATTGTGTTCCAGCGTTGCTTTCTACTGCCGAAACTGTGCTTAATTACAGATTAACTGGTATCGAAAGCCGATATTTATTCGATGAATCTGTTCGATGAAACAAGCCTTATAAGACGAATGGAAATAAAACAAGAATTACGGAAGCAAAACTCCTGGCTAGCCGTAACTAGGAAACTTAAAGCGCACCATGGGATCTAACCTGCCACAGCTCGGACGCCTCCTCTACTTCCGGTCCGGCGCCGGTTGGTGATGCCACAACAATCCTAAAGCTCTAACGCGCCACGCCTTGCCGGACTCCGCCCCCAACCGATAGCCCCGCCCCGAAGTTATGACGTACGACGTGGACTGTGGCGCGCGAGGAGAGGGGATGCATAAACTGGTGTCCAGCGCAGCTTGTGCACGAGATGAGGGGAAAGACCGACTGGAGGTAAGTGGGACGGGGGGCAGTGCACTTGTGTGTGCGAGCGTGTGTGTGTGCGACGGGGGAGCGTGTGTGTGTGTGTGCGCGACGGGGGTCTCTTTATGTGTGCGTGCGTGTATGCGCTCGTGTGTGTGTGTGGGGGAAGTGTGCCTGTGTATGTATGCGCTTCCCAGGAGACAGACACGGCGAGCGCGTTCGCGCGCGCGTGGCCTGCGCCGATCGCCTTTTGCGAGATGCGCGCGGCCGGTGCTGTCTCCTGGGAAGCAGAGTCAGCAACAAAAGATCTCTGGCGAGACACAGAGCTCACGCTCTGTGTTTTCGCTACGAGACCTAAAAAACGACTACTACCGCCCCTAAGGCAGCAAGCACACCTAGCACCAGCAAACGTAGTAGTAGTGCTTCCAAGGGATTAGTAGGGTTAACCCTGGGTTCTGGCCTAGCCAGAACACCCACTAAGGTTGTCCTCATCTGCGACCGTGGCATAGACCTTGCCACTTTACTTATAAGTCTAACTAACTAGTGCAAATACAGACAGCTGCCTCTGAACAATGGTCAGAATCCTGTGACAGACAGTGGCTAGTGTCACTATAGTGATAGAAAAGGTTGTGTCTCCTGATCAGATCATACTTGGCCAACTTTACCAAGTGACCAATGCAAGCAATGTCAGGACTGATCATTCCTTGGCAGTTATAAATGCCAGTTGGGGAGGGATAACTGGCCCTAAATGAGTTGTGGTTTCCCCAGACCCACCTCTGGACTGTCTGTTGGGGAATGATTTAGAAATGTCAGCCTGGTCTGCAGTGGAGTTCAGGGCACACGCAGAGATGATGGGAATCTCTGCAAGTGCATTTGCTGGTACTAGGGCCTGTCTAAATAGTTAGGCACTGAGGGAGATCTGGATCCAGGAAAATTGGACCAGCTAGCTCTAAAGAGAAGGAGCAGGAAGGGTAAGGAATTATCCTCCTCTCTGACTTCCAGTGAGGGTCAGTCTCCCGAGGGAGATTACCTAAGCCCCTGTGAAGGAACTGTCCCAGAGGAACTTCGGCTTGACACAGTAGAGTTCTTGGGGGCATGGGCCCTGTGAGGGCAGACTTGAGTCTGGAGCAGAAATCCTTTCCGTCTCTTGAACATCTCAGACAGTAAGCTGTTCCTGAGGAAGCAGGGAATGTCAGTGGGTCCCATAGGATCTATTGAAAAGTTGTGCTCCTTTTTTCTGAGGGTAGAGACCCCAAGACTGGTGCCACCAGGAGGTTGGTTATACCTCATAAATGTATGGGTTTTAATTTGTCCCTGGCACGTGACATTGCCCTTGCAGAACTTGGGACAGGCTTGTCCCCCACTTTCACTGACCCTACTTGTCTGAAGATAGCAAGGAGCTTTGTCGCTCCTGTGCCACTTGCCAAGCCAGTGGCAAGTCAGGTGGGACTACAAAGCCTTCCTTAATTCCACTTGCAGTCATTGGAGTTCCCTTTGAGAGGGTAAGGATAGACATTGCTGGTCCGTTAAATCCTCCAACAGCATATGGACATAGTTACATACTAGTGGTGGTGGACCATGCCACTAGGTATCCAGAGGCTATTCCGCTTAGAACCACTCCAGCTCTTGTGGAGGCTAGGGCCCTTCTGTGAGTCTTTTCTAGAGTGGGGTTTCCTAAGCAGGTCTTGTCAGACAGAGGTTTAAACTTCATGTCTAGTTGCTTAACTGCAATGTGGAAAGAGTGTGGTGTAAACTACAAGTTTACTACACCCTATCATCCATAGTGCATGTCGCTTGTTGTAAGGTTCAATTAAAACCTAAAGGTTATGATCATGGGACTCTCTGAAAAGCTCAGGGGAAAAAAGGCGGACTTACTACTCTGCCTTCTCATTCCCTACAGAGAGGTTCCTCAGAAGGGTATAGGCTACAGCCCATTTGAATTTTTGTTTGGACATCCAGCTAGGGGCCCATTGTGTTTGGTTAAGGAGGGATGGGAGCAACCTCTCCAACCTCCTAAACAGGACATTGTGTACTATGTCCTTGGCCTGCGTTCACACATAGCTAGGTACATGAAGGCGGACAGCAAAAACCTTGAGGCCAGCCAGGAGCTTCAGAGAGCTTGGCATGACCAAAAGGCTGTACTGACTGCTTAACAGCGAGAACAGAAAGTGTGGGTGTTAGAGCCTGTAGCCCCAGCAGCTCCCCAAGACAAGTGAAGTGGCCCCCACACTATCCTTGAAAAGAAAGGTGAGGTCACCTACTTGGTTGACCTAGGCACTCCATGAGGTCCTCACAGAGTTCTTCATGTGAAACGCCTAAAGTCTTTTATTGATAGGGCTGACATAAGCTTGCTCACTGCAACTGATGAGAGACAGGAGGAAGAGAGTGGCCCTCTCCCTGATCTCCTCTCTCAGGACCCTGTTGATGGTCAGTTGATGAAGTAGCATTGGCAAGCAGCATAAATGATCAGCAGCAAGGTGACTGTAGTCAAGACCTCAGTTTCTCAACTTGTTCTCTCTGACTCCCAGTCAAACAACCTGGTGTACCCATGAAGTGAACACAGGTGGCATTCTGCCTGTGAAGAGTAAAATCTAAAGACAATCTGACCATGTCGGAGACTGCATCTGGACTGAGGTCCAAAAGATGCTGGAGTTGGGGGGTTACTGAACCTTCGGATAGCCCATGGGCTAGTTCTGTAGTCCTGGTATCAAAATCTCACAACCATGATGGTAAGCGAGAGATGAGGTTTTGTGTAGACTATAGAGGTCTCAATGGAGTCACTAGGACTGATGCCATCCAATTCCCAGGGCAGAAGAGCTGATTGATACTCTGCCAAGTATCTCAGTACATTCGACCTGACAGCAGGTTACTGGCAAATCAAACTCTCTGAGGGTGCCAAAACAAAAACAGAATTTTCAACCCCTAGTGGGCATTATACATTTATTGTGATGCCTTTTGGTTTCAAGAACGCACCTGCCACATTTCAGAGGTTGGTGAACAAAGTTCTAACAGGTCTGGAAGCCTATAGTGCAGCATATCTAGATTATATTGCTGCCTTTAGCTCCACCCTGGAGGATCACCTGGTCGACCTCAGGGATGTTCTGGAGGCCCAGCAGAAAGCAGGCCTCACTGTCAAGGCGACAAAGTGCCAGATGAACAAGTTACTTACCTTCGGTAACGATATATCTGTAAGAAACATTAGTTAGTATTAGATTCCTTACCTTAGAATATCCCCAGGCGTCAGACTGGATCCGGAAATTTTTGCGTAGCAATACCCCTGCGCGTCGTTAGGCGTCGTCTCCGGCTCCGCGTCCGTCGTCGGCGTCGTCTGTGCCGGGATGACGTCTTCGGAGTACTTAGACGCCGCCTATGCGCGCTGACGTCAGTTCTTAGCCACAGCTTTTCCGCGCCAGATACGCAGAGCCATGGTAGAACCAACACTGGTGCCAAGAAACTAGGGCCCTGAAAGGGGAAAAACCCTTAACCCTAGGTATCAGTGCGCAGAACGGGGAGGATGGGTGGGGCGGTAAGGAATCTAATACTAACTAATGTTTCTTACAGATATATCGTTACCGAAGGTAAGTAACTTGTTCATCTGAAAGAAACACGTTAGTATTAGATTCCTTACCTTAGAATAGATACCCTAGCAATACCAACCCCGGTGGTGGGTATGCGAACCAATACTCACACCAGGAAGTCCTGGAGGACGGAACAGCCAAAGAAGCCATCCCTCCGGACTTGACTGTCCAGGCAGTAGTGCCTCGCAAAGGTGTGCAGCGAGGACCACGGCGCCGCTTGGCAAATGTCCTGCAGGGGGACTCCCCGACCCAGGGCAGTAGTAGCCGCCGTGGCCCGAGTGGAATGGGCCCTCAGCCCAACTGGAGGCTCCTTTCTAGCCAAGGAGTAGCACGCCTTGATGCATAAGACAACCCACCGAGAGATGGTCCGCTTATGCACCGCCCGTCCCTTCTTCGCACCCACGTAGCCAACAAAGAGTTGGTCGTCCACCCGGAACTGGCGTGTGCGATCCACATAGAATGAAAGCGCACGTTTTGGGTACAGACGATGGAGCCGCTCTTCATCCTTTGAGGGATGCAGAGGCGGGAAGAAGGAGGGTAAGGTGATGGACTGCCCGATGTGGAAAGCAGAGACTACCTTGGGCAGGAAAGATGGTTTTGTACGCAACACCACTTTGTCCGGATGCACAGACAGGAAGGGAGGTTTGCAAGATAGAGCCTGGAGCTCACTCACCCTTCTGGCAGAGGTGATGGCCACCAGGTAAAGCCGTCTTTAAGGTGAGAAGACGGAGAGGACAAGAGTGAAGTGGCTCAAAGGGAGCGCACATCAGGAAAGTAAGAACGAGGTTCAAGTCCCACTGAGGCATCACAAAAGGGACAGGTGGAAACATGTGTGTGATGCCCTTCAGAAAACGAGACACTATAGGGGACTTGAACAAAGAAGGTTGATCAGGTAGCCTTAGGAAGGCTGAAAGGGCAGAAAGGTAGCCCTTGAGAGTGCCCAAAGCAGAGCCCTGCTGGGCAAGAGAAAGAAGGAAGAGAAGAACTTCAGAAAGAGGGGCAGAAAGGGGATCCACAGCCTTTGCTGTGCACCATGCCACAAATTTGTTCCACCGGCAGGCGTATACTGACTTAGTGGAGGGACGCCTGGCTGCCAGAATAACATCACAGACTTCAGGAGGCAAGTCAAATGGCCTCAACTGCCGCCGCTCAATCTCCAAGCATGGAGGTGGAGACTGGACAGGTTCGGGTGGAGGACCGTCCCCTGCTGCTGTGACAGAAGGTCCTCCTGAAGAGGCAGACGAATCGGGGGATCGAGAGACATGCTGAGTAGCTCGGGATACCAGTACCTTCGTGCCCAGTCCGGAGCCACATGGATGACTTGGGCCCGGTCGCACTTGATCTTCTTCAGCAGTCTGGGCAGAAGTGGTATAGGCGGAAAGGCGAATAACAGACCGCAACTCCACTCGCGACGAAAAGCGGCTCCGAGCGAGTGCCGCCTTGCAAATTCCAACGAGCAGAACTGATGACATTGCGCGTTCTCTTCAGTGGCGAATACATCTAACCAAGGCTCTCCCCAGTGCAGAAAGATGCCTTGCGCCACGTCTGAGTTCAGACGCCATTCGTGATCCATCGAGCACCGTCGGCTGAGTTTGTCTGCCCTGGCGGTCAGAGAACCTGCCAGGTGTTGAACCACCAGGGTCACGCCCTGATGTTCCAGCCACTGCCAGAGCCGCAGAGCCTCTTGACAGAGGGTCCAGGACCCCACACCGCCCTGTTTGTTGCAGTACCACATGGCGGGGGTGTTGTCCGTGAACACCTGCACTACACTCCCCCGAACAGAGGGGAGGAATGCTTTCAGTGCTAGACGAATCGCCCTCAGCTCCTCAGGTTGATATGGAGCCGGGACTCCGCTGGAGACCAGAGGCCTCTGATCTCCGCCTCTCCCAAGTGGCCTCCCCAGCCCTGGAAGGACGCGTCCGTCACCACCACGTGCTCCGGTTGGGGAAGGGAGAGGGACCTGCCGTTGACCCAATCGCGGTCCGTGAGCCACCACTGCAACTGTCTCGCAGTGCCCTCCGAGATCAGGACATGGTCCGACAGGTTGCCCTGATGCTGGGCCCACTGAAACTTCAAGTCCCACTGCAGAGCCCGCCTCCGCCACCAGGCGTGATGCACCAGAAGGATGCAGGAGGCCATCAGTCCCAGGAGCCGCAGCGTCAACCTGACCGAAACCCGGGATAGCGGCTGGAATATGGGAATCAACGCCTGAATATTCCGGACTCGCTGCTCGGGAGGATAAACCCGAAACTGCGCCGAGTCCAGAACAGCTCCGATGAAGAGGAGCTTCTGAGAGGGACACAGGTGTGATTTCGGCACATTGATGGAAAACCCCAGCTGGTGCAGAAGATCCGCCGTAATCTGGAGGTGGTTGACGACTGTCTGGGGCGAGCCCGCCTTCAACAACCAGTCGTCGAGGTAGGGAAAGACTGAAACCCCCAACCTGCGCAGATGAGCTGCGACCACCGCCATCACTTTCGTGAACACCCGTGGGGCGCTTGTGAGGCCAAAGGGGAGCACGGTGAATTGAAAATGCTCGAGGCCTACCGTGAACCGCAGGTAACGTCGGTGGGCCGGCAGGACGGGGATGTGAAAGTAGGCGTACTGAAACGCCACCATCCAGTCTTGCGGGTCTAGGGCGGTCAAGACTTGAGCTAAAGTCAACATCTTGAACTTCTCCTTCCGGAGGACGCCGTTGACGCTCCGTAGGTCCAAGATAGGGCGTAGGCCCCCTTTGCCCTTCTTGGGGACCAGAAAGTAGTGGGTGCAGCAACCACACCCTACTTCTGGCCCAGGAACGCGCTCGATGGCCCCCTTGGCCAAGAGGGCCATAACTTCCTCTTGCAGAAGTTGCAAGTGGTCCCCCGACACGAGGTGGTACTGCGGTGGCATGGCTGGAGGGGTCGACTCGAAGGGGAGGGAGTAGCCCCTTCGGACGATTTGCAGCACCCACCTGTCCGATGTGACTGAGCGCCAGTGGAAGAGGTGATGGCGGACCCTGCCCCCCACTGGCGTCACATGGGCCTGAAAACTCGGACTAGGAAGGTTTTGAGGCGGGAGCTGCGGGAGCGGGTGCGGACTGGCCTCGCCTAGGACCCCGACCGCCTCCCCGGCGGTTCCCACGGCCGGGGGGCGCCCCTTCCTTGGCCACGAAAGGAGCGAAAGGCACCCATTTGCTGGCGCGGGGCCGAGAGGCCCAAGGACTTGGCCGTAGCCCTAGAGTCCTTAAAGCGCTCAAGCGCGTGGTCTGCCTGGTCGCCAAACAGGCGACGGACATCAAACGGCATGTCCAGAAGCGTGGCCTGGACATCGGCCGAAAAATTAGTGCACCGTAGCCAGGCGTGGCGTCTGACAGCCACTGTCGTGGCCATCGCTCGTGCCTAGCGTATCGGTGGTATCCAGCCCGCAACGGATAGAGTACCGTGCCGCATCTCGACCCTCCGCTAGGGCTTGGGCGAGTTTAGCCCTGACCTCCTCAGAGCATTGTGGCAGCACGTCCGCAACCGTGTCCCACAGGGTGTGGGTGTAGCGGCCCAAGAGGCATGCGGTGTTGACTGACCGCAGTCCCAGACTAAGGGACGAGAACACCTTTTTGCCAAACTGCCTGAACCTCTTGGATTCCCTGTCGGGAGGTGCCGACGGGAACGCGGTTTGGGAGTTAGAGGCCTGGATAAACAGGCTCTCAGGGGTCGGATGGGTCGACAGGAAACTTGGGTCACCCGGAGACGGGCAGCAGCGTCTGGCCACGTTCCTGTCCACAGGCTGCCCTGAGGCGGGCTTGGACCAGGTGTCCAGCAGAACGTCACATAAGGCCTCATTGAACGGCAGCAGAGGCTCGACCGAGCTTGACTGCGGTTTGAGGACCTCGGTGAGGAGATTAGTCCTCACGGCCGCTGAGGGGAGCGTAAGGTTTAAGGCCTTAGCTGCCCGCATCAGAACTACGGTATAGGCTGCCCCCTCCTCCGTAGCCACGGTTGGAGGGGAGACAAAACCAGTGTCTGGAGAAAGATCCAGCCCGCTGGCTTCCCCAAGCTCCTCTGTCCAGTCCGTTTGGTCCTGACATTCCTTTGTCAGAGGGTCCTCAGACCCCTCCCAGTCCTCATCATCACCCAATGCCTGGTAGCCAGGATCAACAATTGGGGCCCGTTCATTAAAGTAGAATGTACCCAGAGCTGTCTCGTACGGCGCCCAGCGGGGCCATGTCGACGGCTGAACTGGTTTGACCGAAGGACTGGGGCCGGCGTCGACCGAAGTCGGCGCCGGTGGTGACACCCTTGGGGACGGCGCCGGCGAGGTCGTGAGGTCGACCGGCGTCGACCCGGATCCGGCCGGGGCCTGCGGCGCCGAGACCGAAGTCGTCGGCGGCGCCGAGGCCGAAGCCGTCTGCGGCGTCGGTGCCGGAGCACTCGACCCGCTAGGCCCCGGAGCCGGACCCACTGGGCCCGAAGGCACTGTCGGGTCCGGTGGAGAAGAGAGCGACCTCATGGCCATGAGGTACCGCTCGATCTCCTCCGGCGCCGCAACCTGTTCAGGGACCCGAAAGGTATGGGGCAGGATGCGGCGCTAGCGACTGCTGAGCCGCGTGGGCGGTGCCACCCAAAACCCCGCCGCGTCGGGCGAGCGTCGGGGGCGGTCGGAGGAGCGATGACGCCGCTCCGACCTCTCATGCCTCTTACCTGAGGAGGAACCAGAAGACCAATGCCGACTTCCGGGACCTCGAATGGCGCGGGGGCGACTGCCGGAGCTCGAAGCGCTTGTGGGACCGCTCCCGCCTAGCCTTTGATGTCAGAGCTCGGCAGTCGGAGCAGGAACGGTCGTCGTGGTCGAGGCCTAGGCACTGCAGACACCGGCAATGGGGGTCGGTACTCGACATCAGTCGACTACACCTCGAGCAGGGTTTGAACCCGGGCATCCCTACCGGCACCTGAAGAGTCGAGCGACTCGAAGAAGATCAAAAAATTATCAAAACGTTTTAGTCAAAAAGTGACTAAGGGGTAGAGCTTCTCCGGATCTGCGCTAGCTGGCGCGGAAAAAAGAAGAACTGACGTCAGCGCGCATAGGCGGCGTCTAAGTACTCCGACAACGTCATCCCGGCGCAGACGACGCCGACGACGGACGCGGAGCCGGAGACGACGCCTAACGACGCGCAGGGGTATTGCTACGCAAAAATTTCCGGATCCAGTCTGACGCCTGGGGATATTCTAAGGTAAGGAATCTAATACTAACGTGTTTCTTTCAGATAGGGCAGAGCAAGGTTGTGTACTTGGGCCACCTGGTAGGTGGAGGCCAGGTTCAATCATTGGAGAGCAAAATCCAGACCATAAGGGACTGGGTTGCTCCCACTACCCAGACTTAGGTCAGAGCTTTCTTGTGCTTGATTGGGTACTACAGGAGGTTTGCTAAAGGTCCGTAGTGACTCCTGTTAATGTTATCACCTCCAACAGAATGGTTAATAAAGTACAGTGCACAGTTAGTTGTCAGAAGGCATTTGATGACCTGAAGCAGGCCATGTGCATTGCTCCAATTCAGCAAGTCCTGATTACTCCAAAACCTTAATTGTCCAGAGGGTGCTTCTGAGATAGGAGTAGGCGGATTTCTAACAAAATCTAATGCAGATGGCCAGGACCAACCAGTAGTTTTTATAAGCAGATGGTTGATCCCAGGGAGAATCTTTGGTCAGCTATTGAGAGGGACGCCATACCTGTTTGGTACTCACTCAATTGTTCAGACAGACCATAAGCCCCATCTGAGAGGGAGCCATGTGTGACTTTGGCAAGTTAAAGTTAATAGTGAACCCTTGCAAGTGCAGAAGTGTTACCATAGTCTAACAGTGGGAGACAACTATCTGGGGAGAGCTCGCCTTCAACAGCCAATCATTGTGGTAGAAAAAGAATGGAATCTTTGACCTCCGCAGATGAGCTGCAACCACCACCATCACTTTTGTGAATGTCCGAGGGGCGCTGATAAGGCCAGAGAGGAGCACAGCAAACTGAAAGTGCCCTTGGCTGACCGTGAACCGCAGGTAACGCCTGTGGGCAGGCAGGCCTGAGATGTGGAAATAAGCGTCCTGAAAGCCCAGTGATACCATCCAGTCCCCTGGGTCCAGAGCAGACAGTACTTGTGTGAGCAGTTTGAACTTCTCCTTTTTTTAGGACAAGACTGAGAAGCCACAGGCCCAAATTAGGACAAATGCCTCTGTCCTTTTTGGGCACCGTAATGTAGTGGGAATAGCAACCAGGACCTACTTCTGATGTCAGCACCCTCTCAATGGCTCCCTTGGTCAAGACAGCCAACACTTCCTGAAGGAGCAAGGAGAGATGGTTCTCCATCAGCCAGTCATAAGTGGGTGGCATGGGTGTGGTGATCTTAAAGGGGAGGGAGTAGACCCTTTGGACATGCTGTAAAACGGAAAATGTCGTATGTTGTTGACCTCCAGTGGATGTCCATGGTGGTCTGAGGGTTTCTAAAGGGGTTTGGAGGCTGTGGCTGCCGGGTGGTGGTTGACTGACCCCAATTCTGGCTGCCTGTCCCACTAGGTCTGTCGGAACCGTGCACTTGGACATGGAAAGAGTATGCTGGCCCGGGTGGCTGGGCATGTAAGGACGCAGTTGGAAGTCCTTCTGTAACCAGGAAAGGGGCAGAAGGTGGACTGGGGTCGGTGAGGAGCCATGTAAAGGACCAAGAACATGGCCGTAGCTATGCTGTCCTTAAACCGGTCTATCACTGAGTCTGCCTTCTCTCCAAGCAATGGAGCAAGGCTTGGACATCCCCCGAAAGCCAGTGGCTCTCAGCCAGGCATGGCGCCTAAGGGCCACCGATAATGAAATCTCTCTGCCCAGCAAGTGGGTTGTATTAAGCCCACATAATATGGTGAACATGGCTGTGTCCCTCCAATCAGAAATTGCTTGAGAGAAGAGGGATCGGGACTATTCTGAGACCATGGGCACCACATGCGCAGCCGGGTCCCAGATGGTATGGGAGTATCAGCCCAAGAGGCACGAGGTGCTCGCTGACCACATTGTCAGGCTGGCTGAAGAGAACATCATCTAATCAAAGGTATCCAGCCTTTTGGATACTCAGTAGACATGACTCATAACTCAAAATGCAAACAGAATGAACAATAAATCAATGGCCAGACAAATGCTTGCTTTAATAGGAAAAAGTCGTATTTTAGGGGCATATGTATGAAAGAACAGGTTTGCGAGTTTTTTGGGATTCGCTATCAAGGACACGTAAACAGCTATGTAGGTAGATTTCGCATTTAAAACAGCGATTCCTGCGCATTCCATATTTGCGACTCGCAAATGGCGAGTTGCAAGTAAGGAATGGCTTCCCATTCATTTCTATGAAATGTGCATGTGTGCACTTGTGGCGAATGTGCATGTGTACACTTGTGGCACACATGCACATTGCAAATTTTGCGATTCCTTATTTTGCAAATTTTGCGATTTCTTATATTGTGAGTAGGTTTTTGCTTACCTACATTGCACACAGCTAAATTGCGATTTAGTTTGATACATCTGGCCCTTACTTTTAACTCTACACATGCAAAGAGATAGGGCATTCAAATGCAATAACTTAATCCCCCTTGTGGTTGGGGTTCTAGTAGTGGTCATGTGAATCCCTGTCCCACCCTCCTTTGTGTAACATGTTTAGGGTTATTCCCCATTCACTAGTGGCAGCATCAGGGAATGCCAACTTTTAAGCCGTACTTACGAGTTCCCTTTTTACTCTTCGGGATTTAAGTCAAAAGTGTCTAGTGTGCTGCAGCACCTTCAGCACTGAATCCTAGGGCCCCAAAGGCCTTAGGTCATGTCTTACCCACTCCTGGATCCTGCTCAGAGACGTTGGGATGCTTGTGGTACACGCTTCAACATTGGGGGGCGCAGGCTCACTCTCCAGAGTGGCGCAGCCGTTCTCCCAAAAATCAAAGCAGCTTCCAGCTCACAGCAATGGTGTAAGTGAAGTTCTCTTAGGCGAGGAGAATTTAGGCCTTCAGCTCCCAGCTGGAGTCCTGCGAGGGCATGTCGTCCTACTAGGAGTCATCTTGGTCCATGGGGGTTAGTCAAGGCAGATCCTCGGGTGATGCCAGACCCCCGGTCACGGCCTCACTCCAGTCCCAGGCGTTAGTCCGAAGTCATCGATGATTTGGTCCTGGCAATCCCTTCTCGGCACACAGGGTTGCAGTGGTACCTTCTAGATGTAATGTAGACTCCTCATGTGCAATTGTCCACACCCCAGCAGCCCCTTTTGACATACGGGTGGTCGGGCGTTTGTTAATGAGTCTTGGTATGCTGGTCATACAACTTCACCGTGGTACTGAAACGAGGCTGTGTGGGCTCGGCGCCCTCCACACAGCGCTCAATACTTGGCACAGTCTACTTCAGCCCTCTTCTGTCATCTGGGTATTGCTGAAAACAATCTTGCACATGGGCTACGGCCTGATTGGCGCACTGCGAAATCCTCACATCTCGCACAGGGAGTACTCATAGTAGGGCTCCCCACTAGTCCTTGCTCCCTCGAACGCCCTCCTCTTCCTCATTAGGTACACTGGTATTGGCAAACAAGAACGTGCTGGTGCTCCAGGGCAGGAGGTTTTTGTTTCCATGAGTGATGTTCCCCCTCCCACCACGGATACTAGCAGACCTTGGCCTCTAGTTGTTTGAAATGCAAAAAGGAGTCTCTTCCTTTTCCCTTTGGTGTGTCCCCACATAGCTCACAGGAATACAGCAAACCCCAAATCTGAGGGGATTCCTCTCCTCCTCATGACTTAACAAGATATGGCTGGGCTTCCCAAAACGGAACCCACGGTCTCCATACAATGTACGACTGCAGGCACACTCACTCCGTGAACTTTCACAGCACACTTCAGAGCCAGCACTGTTACCTCCATGCATTGTATCCTTACATTTACACATACATTAAGTACACACCTTCAATCTGCATACACCGTTCAGCAAGGAAGCTTTTCTAGCTTTAACAAGGAGGTGCAATTCAAAAACACACACTGCCAGCACATACATTCACTATCTGTGTACTGCACAACACTTCACCCATCATTTATTTTACATCACCCGGCCACACCTACATTCAGCACATACTTCCTCTGCGAGCGCACGGCATAGCACTACATCTTTTATGTAAAGTATCCCTCTCAAGCATACATACACCCAACACATGTACTAACCATCCACGTATTGCACAGTACTGCTCCATTCTTATACTGTACCCTTCCCAGGCAAGCATACAGCCAACACAGAGTCACTGTTCAACGAGCGCTACCCTCTCTGAGGTGGCTATGATGGCAGTGTCTTCTCTCTAGGGGTCTGACATCATCTGACTTCTAGCATCTTGGGAGCCAGTCATATAAATGGTGAACATTGAGAATTTACTACAGAATCTTCTCCCCACTGGTGGAACCAGATGACAATGGATTCTAGAGTCAGATGTTATGTGGCAATTAGGTGCCATGAGAACAACTAGTGATCTTTAACTCTCTGATAATTGACTATAGGATCTCGGTCACAGTAACACTGCAGATGGACATCGTCAACTCTCCCAAGGAATTCTGCACCACAAAAAAGAGTAAATCTGTTCAGTGGTAGCTAAGGCACAAAGATATCAGGTGGGTGTTCGAGATGACTTACAGACCAATTGGAGAGAAGCTACGAAAGAAGACGGGAGCCTCCACAGGTATTTAAGAACTATTAGGAAAAGTAGTCACATGCTTTGTTGTATGGTTTTCCGACTTGTACTTTCATCCACCCTTTGCTGCTTGTCTGCACCTTTGTTGTTTTCCTCTTTCCTCTCCTTGTTTCCTTCATCTCCAGTTGTCTACCTTGTTTGGCTTTCTCGCTCCTGCATCTGCTGTTTAACTGCATGAGTTATGCTCTGAACCAACTTGGCTAGAGTATTACTCCAGTGCTTCTTCCTATGGAACTCCTTTCACTGCATACCTGCTGCACCGTGACTTGTATGTTTACCAGTCCTCAGGCTCTCTGGACTGCCGGTGGCTCACCAATACTGTTGGCTGGGTACCTGCACTACCTTACTGAGATCCAGATAGGTCCTGGACTACAATGGCGTTGTGACTGGATGTGGCGCCATCTTGTATTACCTCCTCTACATTTATCTAGGCAGTACTGGAAAGACTTGTGCAAGCAGATGTGTATATGAAGAATTGCCAGCACATGCAAAGCTGGTATACAACCACAGAAGATATATTTGATGTTTCTCTAACCCTGGCCCACATATTCCTTCAATTGAAAGTTTCTGTTCTGAGCTTTTTTTACTCAGAATTGGGTAACTCGCTATTGGTGGAGTCTTGGGCATTAGCATCTGAGTCCAGCAAACGCATACTTTTAAATCTTGAACTCACAAGGCTGGAGTGCAAGATGATGACGTGTTGCCACCTGAGTCCTTGCAAGATCTAAAAGGAGAGGGCCTGACTTATATATCTTGGGGGACGGGTTACTCCAACAGAACAGTGAAGGATATCCCGTCTGCTGAAATATAAATCCCATAGGATACAATGTTGTGATGAAGTAACCTGTCTGCCAAGATCTAAATCAAAACCTAAGTCTCCTTTCATTCATGCTTCTGAAGTGGCTGATTTTCCTCTAACTTGTGAGAGATACGAAGGAGGATGAGGTACTTCTGAAGGAATTGGACTCAGTCTAGGTGACAGGTAAGGAGAAGGGGGCTTCATTGAGATTGGAGAGATAAACAAATGTGTGGATACCATTATTGCTTTTGGTGCAGGAAGAGACAGCTGCAGGGAACTCACTGTAACTTGCAGCAGGTCTTCTGCTGGGAATGTAAAACCTGAACGTGTAAAATGGAAATGAATCCCAGTCAGCTTATGTGACAACTGTTGCCTTTTTTAGGCATTATTGGGTCTCTCACTGAAAAATTGGTGTACATCAAATGCCTTCATGCTGAGGTCTGTGATGCAGAATGATGTTCAGACATTATGTGGCGCAACATCGAATAGTGTCTTGACTTTGAGTGATATGATGAATTGGTAAAAGCGGAATGCGTGATCCTGAGTGCTTTGATATGAAGAATTTACCTGATGCCAAACAGCCCATGACAGAGAACAAATTTGGACTGTTGCCTTCACTACTACCAATACCACTGACGTCGAACAGGAATGCCAAGACCAGTGGTGATTGCTTTTCTCTTCCATTCTGGACTATTTCTCCCTGGTTTCCCCCTGCAAGACTCTCAACAGTTCTCTGGGGTTAAGGGTACCTTTGTGAAATTGGGCCCTTTAATTATTTTTTTCTTGGCATCCTTGGACCCAGAGGTCATTTAGTTTCCCTCTCAGCTTGATGTCTTCTCTATCTTTCTGGGTTCTTTTGGATATTTTTCAACACAATCCACACACTTAAGGGTGTAAGGTGCTGGAAGATAAGCACACACCAGGTGAGGATCTGCAGCAGACTTTTCTCTCCCAGATAAGTCGCACTTAAAGAAGGGGTAGGGCATGTTGATAGGAAACTGTGGCAGAAAAAGCTAAGGAAAATCTTCAAAAGCTTTTGTGGTATGAGAGACATTGGTTTAAGATGGAAAATAGTGTATTGTACAGAAAAGCAGCAGAGCAAATGGGTAAAAAAATCCACAATGTTGCAAGATCCTGCTCTAACAAGACAGGGGAAAAAACCGACTGACAGAACTGCCACTTCTATGCAAAATGAGATACAGATGTCCCTGTAGTTTTAAACTACAGCATACATTTTCAGACATTCAAAAGTCTATCAGGGTGTATTTTTATATTTTAGACATGTTAGGTAGTAATTTGAGTTTTAGGTGCTTCAACATTGTTTTAATGGCCACTGGTCTCTCATGGTCTCTCATGGTCTCTAGTAGAACTACATGGTGGACATGGAGATTTACACTCGTAAATTTGCAAATTGAATTTTGTAGTAAGTAATTAGCACTACTGTAGTATTACTTGACATACTACAAAAGGTAGATTATGAATCACAAAAAGAATGGCAAAACTCTGGTTTTATTATTAAGGCTGTGGCTTGGAGTAGGGAGTTGCTAAGAAAGGCAGAAACAAAGTCCAAATCTTAATAGAGGGCTGAAAAGAGGGAAGACATTTTTTAATAGGAATGTGTCACTCATTTAAGCAGGGATATACTGATGAGCTAAGCACTGTTAAAAAGTAATGGTGTCCAGTTCATTAAGCTAGCACCCATACGTTAAAAGTGAACTTGAGCTACGAAATGGGATTAATATAAATATACATCAAAATACAATGTAGACAAAACTGCACATTTTTAGCCAATTACATGGTACATGCCATTAAAATGTAGTTACTTGCTAGTTAGATGGGTATTTTCAGGCTACAACTATGGTGATGTCAGAACGATGAATTTCAAGAAAGCTAAAGTTTTTTGGTTACTGGTATGCATGCTGTCATATTGGAAAAATTCAGGAAGGCTGGGATTTGTGTAAGCAATAGAATTAAATTAAATGTGTTAGGATATTGCGCTCTTGGCCATACCATAGATATCTACTACAAAATACAGTGCACACAATATAGGTAATTCTGCGAACATACCTGAATTGTTAAATCATAATTCTTTTCTAGTAGAGTGCTCTCGTTCTTGGTCCCAAAGGTAATAAGGTTACGTATCTTAATGATACATGTTTTGCCAGACTCAAACATTGGTTCCAGCCCATAAATGACTTTGACACGTAATATCTTTCGCAGGTACCCTTTGCCTACATTTATATCCTCTGACACAATTCTCCCGAAAAACTTGTCTCCCCAGTATCCTGAATCTGCTAATCCTTTTGCAAACACCATCGGAGTCATTTCGATCTCTTCCCCAACTAAGAATGAAAGGAATAAGAAAATAATAAATGAATGTACACCGATTTGGCAGTAGTTATGACAGGGTTTTGACTAATCATGCAAATATACTAAATCCACTATTCGCTTCTCATGATCTCACAAGTTATATAAAAAATTACATCACTTTTTTACACGAACATAAAAGTATACACACTAAAAAAATCAACAACAGAACAGTGCTTTATAACATTATTGTGATCAGTGACCTGCATTAGTAACAGTAAGAAGCAACCTCTACAGATGTAAATCTCCTTGCATATACTTCTGGGTGAAAGGTGTTTTACATGCAATAAATAAAATGTAAATTACAAAGTCCAAAGTAAGTCTAAGCAATTCAACCATGGTCATATTTGCGAGGTCAATCACGAGCCTCATATATCAGAGTTTTAAGGACCCCACATTTTTCCATTCCTGTAATCCATTTCTCATGCTACATATCTTCTAAGCTATGCCTAGACTAGGCAATATACTTTGCTAGTACCAAATCTCAGTTGAAAAATGCACATGTATATCTATTGATGTCAAGACCTTCCATAGTGATAACCAAGGCCATCTTTTTTTTTACCAACCTTTTTATTGATTTTTTATTAAAAAAGGTGGAAAAGCAGGGACCAACCTGCGAACAAAGTTGTGAAGAAAACAGGTCTTGTTACAGTAATTTGCTAGCAGAACCCTCTCTTTCACCCCGTGGGTTTTGGATTAAGCCCTTCATACACTTCTGAACTTACAATGGAGTTTCCATATTCAGTAGTACAGCGCCCCACTACTTCCCCAGACCCAGGACTCTAATCCCTATAAGGATCAGTTGCTTCGGCGCTCTTCCATGGCACAATATTTTCTCAAACCTTTTTCAGTAGCCCCGTGCCTCGTACAGTAGTATTTGGGCCCTCAAGCACCAGTCCATACTGGACTCCCAGGAATGTAGCCTTGTGGTCTTATCTTGGCCACATAGTCTAATCATGTCACATCTCGCCACCATCAGGGCAATAATATTATAAAAGAGAAGGATGTATCGGTCCAGGGTTTGTTTCCCCCATATGCCCAGGGTTATATACTGCGGGATGATCGCCAGTGTAAATTCCAGGACTACAGACAGCCTTCGGCGTCCTTTTCTCCAGTATTCCTGAATCCAGGAGCAGCCCAAGATGGTGTGTACCAGTGTGCCTTTCTGTCTGCAATGCCTTAAGCAGAAGTCTGTATTGGTCCTCCCAACGAGGGACTGTCTAATCTTCGTGAAGTAGGCTCAATGGAGTAGTTTCAATAGGATTAACTGGAATCTGGCATTCATGGCTACCTCCGGGAGATACCAGGAAGCTGGCCCCTAATTGTCGTCCTAAAGTATGCCTAGGTCCCTCTCCCATTCATCCCTAAGGCTATCTAAGGGAGATGGGGGAAAGTTGTGCTGGAGAGTGGAATATAGTAGGGAAACTGTGTGGTTGATCAGGGGGTCTCCCAAACCCTTGGGGTGTCTCTTCTGGGGAATCCTGCACGGTTTCTATGTGGATTTGCAGGAGATGCTGGTAAAGAAGGGACTGAGTGCCTCATATTGCCCCTGCAGTTCAGCAAAGGGTATCATCCCTTTCCCTCACCAGATGTGCCCACTTTGGAGATTCCCCGCAGGTCTCATTTTCCGTAGCCCTCTATGTTTTGTAGTATCTTCAGTACCTTAGAGTCCCAGAGCGTGGTTACTAACATCAGTTTGCCCTTTCAACCCATAGCCTTTGTCGTTTTATTTCATTTCTTAACCACTACAGCGGTAAGGGGTCAGGAATAGTGTCATCCTACTTTCCCAATATAATCGTCTGACCTATCCTTCTGGGTCCATGGACCATCTATCAGCCATCACTGAGGGTTCTGTTGTGAGTAGAAGGCCCAGTCATTGACCACTTGCAGTTGAGTCACCCAGTACTATAGGCGTAAATCGGGGAGAGCGATTCTGCCTTTCAGGGACTTTCTGGTGAGGGACATCCAGGAATTACCTATTGTCCCACCCTCCCACAACAGGCATCACGTTACATCTACGGCTGTCCTGAAAACCTCATCAGGGACCTCAAATGTTTTTTTTTGTGGAACATAAAGAATTTCGGCAGAGAAATCATTTTGTATAGGGAAGCTTTACTGTTGGACATGGCCCTTCCAAAGGGATTTTCTCTAACTCTTCTAAGGGGATTTACTCTAACTCTCTTTGTGACCTTAGAACTCTGGGCACTTTCCCACTATAATTCAGTGTGAAAGCACACATACCCTTCCTACACAAGCTAGGAAGTGGGACATAATTGATTGGTTTAGGTGCTGTACCCATGAGTGCCCTTTGAAAAGATACACCACATACCCAGGGCGGGCACTGCACTGGCTAGTGGTGAGACGCAGCAGTGATTGTGTCACCTACCAGAATAGCCTATCATACATGTATCAGGCTTGCCATTACAGGCCGCTGGGTGCGCAGTTGCGCTTGTGCTCAGGTTGGCATTTCTCACTTATCAGCCAACCCTGAGTGAGCCTTACCACCCCCACTAGAGCATCCCTAGGGTAGGCCGATAGGGGCAGAGCAGGTGGTTGGTGAATGGCAGGGCAGGTACACATGTGTGTTCCATGTAGGAGAGTAGGATCTGCTTCTTATAGTTACCCCCACTTTGTGCTGATGTTTCACTGTTTTTGACTTAGACTGGCTGGGATCCTGCTATCCAGGACCCCAGCCTAGCTGCTTTCTCCTCTAAATTGATTGCATGTACTTAAACTACACTCCAGAATGGATTCTGGGGTATCCTTATAAGTCCCTAGTATATGGTATACTATGTACCCTGGGCATAGGTACCCCAGAGGCCTCCCAGGGGCTGCACCATGTATTGTGCCACCCATGAGAGACCATTCAAACTGACACCACAGGTATGCTACTGCAGCCTGTGTAAGGTGGTGCATGCACCCCTTACTTAGATATAGGTTCACTATATCCTACATCAGTGCACATATAAACCTATCAGTCATCCCTATGGCAGGCCTTATCAACCCTTGAAGGCAGGGTGCTGGGTTTTATGTGAGAGGGTGCCCATGCATGAGCAGAGCCCCTCTGCAGCCTTCGGAACCTATTCTCCGGGGTTGTTTGTAATGCAGCCAATCATATACTTTTAAGTACATTATAACTATTATAACTGGCGGGGTTGGTATGATTCCACCCTCCTAAAGGGACATATGTGACACACCGGTACACCCGTTACCAGCTTTCTCAACCTGTACATCACAAAATGAATGCTGCCAGCCACAGACACGAGTCTGCCCTCCTGCTGCTGAGCCAAGCTCGAGCAGGGGAAGGCTTGACAATAGGCGTCCTGTCACAGGGAGGTGTAACCACCTAAAGACAGGCTTTAGTGTATTGGGGCTGGGTGGGTGCATTCTGAGAGTGCTTTGATGCCTGCACTGGGGGCACATTTGGTGTCCCTGTGTATAGTCCAGGTCAAACCGGATGAAGGAGCCAATCTCCTGCTCTGGCGCGAAACTGGACAAAGGAGATGGGTGTAGCCACCCCTCTGTCCTGACCCTCCCATAGGTGGGTCCCCAGAGTTTGTCCCACCCCTTCCTTGGGTATAAAGTAGGAAACCCTGACTACAGGACTTTAGATTTTACCTGGAATAAACCAAGTACTTTGACGATCTACACTACACTGGATGACTGAAGAATCTCCCTTGGAGCAAAGGAGTTACTCCCCTGCAAGGCAGTCATCTTAAACGCATCTGACCGGTTTGCATCTCCAAAAAACCATATCCCTCATGGGGACCGTGGATCCCGAACCCCTGTGCATGTGTACTTTTGCAGCAGCATAAGTTTTTTGGCGATCCTTGAGGCTGTGCTTTGGGCTACTTGTAGTCCTGACCCCGAGCAGTAATTCCACTGAAGATTTCCGTCATACACTCCATGAGTGTTCCGTGGGCTGGTATTTTGTGATTTAGCTCAAGGTCTGTTAGATCTGGGGGTCTCTAGTTGGCAGATGTAGGTACTAATGTCCAAATAGGGACCCTGGCTTCCAGACAGGGCAAGGGGGATACACTCTTTCGATAACCCCTGCTCACCCCCTTAGTAGCTTTACACGAGCAGACAGGCTTATCAAAGGCATTGTGTAAAGTATTTGTACCAACACTCACAGTAACACAGTGAAAACACCCCAAATGGACTCCACACCAGTTTAGAAAAATAACGTTTAAAAAAAAAAAACTTTATTTATACCATTTTTGAATAGAAAGACATAGATACATTTTAACACGTTCCATCATTTGCATACAATCGGGCCAGGAAGATCAGCAGGTGATTAAAGAGAAAACATAACACATCTTATAGCCATCTATTACAATTCAGAGGTTTAGAGAGTGTCATCCCACAATGATAATTTCTACATAAGGATACATAGTATCTGCTCAATATAGGCAAAGTACTGTTCGAGGGGTGATAGTGCACTACATTATATTATACTACAACATACATGTGTATTCCTCCGTCATCACCACATCAGTATCATAGTCTCCTACATCCACATTGAATATTCTCACAAGCATCCCCATATATATATATATGTATATATAATACCCGACTACTCTGTGGAGGGCACGCCATCTCCAGTTCTGTCCTCTACGTCCTCCTCAGACGATTCCACAGTACTTAGTAGGTAGGTTTGTAACTGCCCCCAAATGTCTCTAGGCCTACATGCCAAAGGTTACGTTTCCGCATAGACAACATTTTGTTCCTGGCAGTAAAGGACGTCTGTTAGCCAGTCCTTAAATTTCGGGGCCCTTCCCCTTCCCCAGCGACAAGCCAGCCGACGTTTGGCCAGTAGTAACGTAATGTCAAGGAATTTCCTGCATTGTTTGGGCACTAGCATGGTATATCCCAAAAGCATAATTAGCGGGTCCCTGTCCAGTGTAACCCCCAGCATGGCCTGAAGTACTGAGTGCACGTGTGTCCAATAGTCCGATACTCCAGGACATTCCCATGCCAAATGGAGAAATCCAGCTCCTTCCGCCCGGCATCTGTCACACCTATAGTTATCCGACAGGTGGAATCTGTATTTTTTAGCCAGCGTGTCATAGAGCCTCTGCAAAAACCTGTAGTGTATTATCTTGAGCCTGCAGCTAGCCGATATGTTGGCGGTAATTCCACAACAATAACTCTATTGGGCATCAGTGACTTCCCTACCTATGTCCGCGCTCCAATGTGAACGCGCCGTGCCCTCTCTCCCCTGGTGCTGTGTCCTGACACTGCTATCAATACTAAAAACTAGGTGTCGCCCGTCAGTGGACCCCAACATGCCATGCAATGGTAGCAGGTTTTCCGGCTCCTTGGGAAATTCCGGTAACACCTCCCGCATGCCCTGTCTCAGTCATGCATAATAAAAAATCTCCAGCGGCGTGGGTCGCATATCTCCAAAGAAATGGTCCATGGATCGAAATTGCCCATCTAGGAATAAATCGCCCCACTTAGTTATCTTAAGGCGCCGACATAATAATAATCAAGTCAATTCCGTCCTCAGTGTTTTGAAGAAGTAAGCGCCAGGATAATAAGGAATGTTTAAGAATAGATATAGAAAACGTGGCAATACTATCATTTTAATGAGCGAGGCTCTACCCGCCATGGATAGGGGTAGAGAAATCCACCTTGCAACATTGTTGAACAGTTTGGTAATAGCAGTCCCATAATTGAGTCTGAGCGTCTCCTCCTTGTTTCGGGTGATTTGGATCCCCAAATACCGGAGATCCGAATGACACCATTCTAGAGGGTAATCCAACGGGAATTCCACCACTGCAGTTGTGAGCGGGAAGAGTTGTGACTTGCTCCAATTAATTTGTACACCTGACAATCTGCCAAAGACCAAAAACTCTTGCAAGATCGGGTTTAGATTCTGTTGAGGGTCCTTAATATATAACGTCAAGTCATCCGCGTAAAGCGATATCCCAATTTGACACTGAAAGCATTTAAATGCGCTGTCCCCATGAAGTTGTCGTATCCGACACGCTAGTGGCTCTATTGCAATAGCAAAAAGTAGGGGGGAAAGCGGGCACCCCTGCCTGGTTCCCCACGTAATGGATAGTGGGGTGGAGAGACGGGCATTTATAAGGACTCGAGCAGTAGGTCGGGTATAGAGTAGTTGTATTCAGGAAATAAATAATTTAGGAAACCCCATTGTCTGGAGGATTGCAAATAAATAGTTCCATTCGACCGAATCGAATGCTTTTGTAGCATCCAAAAAAACCACAGCGACTGGGAATTCAGGGGCAACAGTCTGAACCAAGGAAAATAGCGTGTGCAAATTGTGGGTAGTGTATCTACCAGGAACGAATATGGCCTGGTCAGGGAGTATAATTCTCGTCATTAGAAGGGACAGGTGAGTAGCCAATACTTTAGCTAAAATGTTTGCGTCGCAATTGATAAGGGACAGTGGGCGGTAGGAGTCGCACGTCATGGGGTCTTTCCCCGGCTTTAAGAGAGAGGTAATTACCACCTCACGCATTGAACAGGGAAGCTTCGCACCTACAATGATTCCTCGAACACCTCCCGCAGTACCGGGGCCATGATGTCAATGTAGCATTTATAGAATTCTGCAGGCAGTCCGTCTAATCCTGGCGCCTTACGATTTTTGAGTGATATTATCGCCTACCTGATCTCATCTAGTTCTAGTGGAGCGCTAAGGAATGATCTGTGGACTTCACTCAAGCAACACAATGCTATTTCCTCTAAGAAATCCCCAACATGTATCTCTCCCGCACTCTGCGTGGTGTACAGTTGCTCGTAGTGCACCCTAAACGTGTCCAAAATACCCTCATTATCTTGACATATCCCACCTTCCAGTCTATTGATTTCTAAAATGTTGGTATTGAACCTTAGGTTCCTGATAATTTCTGCTAATGCCTTTCCTGGTCTTTCCCCCTCACTATATCTTTTTGCCACCCAATGCCGCTCCCGGAATTTAGTTTCCCCTCGCAGCCTCCTCCTCATATTTTGATAGCTTGACCCTGAATTCTTTGTGCACTCCCCCATCCCCTCCTCGCACCATAAGTGTCTCCAACTCCTTCAGCTCTCGTTCTAAGGTCCTAATCGTCCTTTGTATGTCACGCAATATACCTAGAAGCTCTTGGAGATGCAGTAACCTCTGACCGTAACTTTAAATGCCTCCCACACTACTTTAACGCTGTCAACTGAATCCTTGTTACGGGGAAAAAATGCTGCAATCTCCTCTCCCAGTTCCGTCTTGAACACCTCGTCTAACAAGTCTGTGGGTTGTAGTTGCCATGTCGGCTTCGGTCTATCTCAACCGGGCATCCGCACCTTGAGCAGAACGGGGCAATGGTCTGAATATGTTCTGGCAAGGTGCATAACGTTTGAAATATCTGTACTGAGCCCTCGCGATATTAGACAATAATCAAGACGGGCCCATGTGCCAGTGTATGATGTGAAGTGTGTACCTTCTCTTTTCAGGGGGTAAACGAAACGCCAGCTATCAATCAACCTCCCCCTCTTCCATAATACCCTGCAGGGCTTCTCTAGAGTGTCTGTTGTATTGTGTATGTCCATCTGCCCTGTCGTGCCCTGGCACCATAGCAACATTGAAATCCCCCCCCCCAAATAATGTGCATTGACCCTGCATCTACCACCCTCCCCCATAATGCTGTGAAAAATTCCGTATCAACATTAGGGCCGTAGCAGTTCACAATCGTGATAGTGTCAGATCCCAACCTGCCCCACACAATGACATACCTCCCCGCAGTATCTATTGCTTCTCCTAGCACCGTTATTGGTATGGATTTCTTTATCAATATGGCCGTACCTCTAGCATATGAGGAGTAAGAGGAGAAAAGTTGTACCTTCGCCCATCTATTCGCATATGTGGTTTGTGCGTGAGGATGTAGATGCGTCTCTTGTAACAGTGCTATATGCACCTGGTGACGATCTAGGTATGTCAATATATTCCTGCCCTTCCGTGCATCGTTAGGTACCCGTATGTTCCAAGAAAGTATTGTCAAGGACGAGTCACTCCCGTTCCCTCCCATTGATTGTCAACATCATCACAACATATTCCTGCAACATGATCAATTATATTCCATCCCCTCTGAATGTATGCGCAATCCTGGAACTCACATTGTACCATTTTTGTTTCCCTCAGCATGCATTTAAATTCACCGTCCCTCCTATCCCCCTCCCACTGAAGCATCCCAATCATGCCAGTCATGTCCCTTCCCACCCCCTCTCCCCGCCAACCATTCCCGTATCATGAATCAAATGTGGTACTCCCATTGGGGTAATCTCACCCGGTGACACACCTTAACCTTGCTTCAGGTCTGGGATCCGTCTGTTCTTAGTAATCCCCAAGACCAGCAAGAGTGTCCAGTTAAAGTCACAAAATATACTACGTTCCCTCCACACCAATATTTGTGGGCATAATATCAATAACATGTAATATCAGCCTAGTGCAACAATCAGTATTATACATTACAACATGTTGTGGTTCAGAAGATCCCTCGCATATCTCTCATCAGCAGTCCTCTATTCCACATCATCGTAGATTGGGCCACAGCCGCATCTCATATGTTCATTCGACCTCTGATAGTGGCGCTTCTTCCAACTCGTCCTGATCCTCAGAGGCATTCTTCCGCCGCTTCAGCGTCTTCAGGAACTTCTCCGCCGATTGCGGCGTCATGTGTATGGTTTGCTTCCTCTGATGTGTGATTCGGAGACGTGCACGGTAAAGTAATGCATAGTCCACTTGTTCCTGTCGCAGCTTCTGCTTCACACAGTTAAACTTTCTCCTCTCCTCCTGTACCCGTACCGTGAAGTCCGGGAAGATGGTGAAGGGCACTCCGTCATAGTGAAGTTGCTTCTTCTCTCTCGCCACCTTTAGAACGACATCGCGGTCACGATAATTTAGAAGGCGTGTGATTATTGGACGAGGAGGCGTGCAGGGAGGTGGTCGCGGACCAAGCGATTTATGTACCCTTTCCACTATGAAGTGGGCCGAAAGTGCTCCCTCTGCAGTGACCGCCATCAGCATTTTTTCTACATATTGCTCCAGCCACCCGTGTTGGTACTCTCTGGTATTCCCAAAATGCGGACGTTATTGCGGCGGCTGCGAGCTTCAATGTCCTCATTCTTGGCATCTATGAGTCTCATGAGCTTGTCCATTTGGGTCACTGCCGTTTTCAATTTCTCTGTGACATCCTCCGAGTCTGATATCCGCTGCTCAGCTTCCTTGAGCCTTGTATATTGATTGTCCAGCTTGCGTGCTATATTATCCATGCGGGTTGTAAGTGTGTCAACCTTTTCCGCAATCGTCGCAAATCCTTGCCTCATTTCCGTGAGTATAGTGTGCATGTCGTTGCCAGATCCGGGGCTGCCACCAGTTGGTGCATTTAGAACTTCAGTCCCATCCTCCGGCAGCGTTTTCTTAGTGTTCCTCTTTGTTTGAAAGGTGAGGCGTGGCTGGCGGGAATCTAGTCGACTCATTTTGCTCTTTCCACCACAGGCCAGTCCGATATCAAGCCGTTGTACTGTATGGGAATTTAACTATTTAGTATGACAGTCTCTTGCAAACTTATTTATGTATAGTATTTCAGTCACCAATTGCAGTTCACTCTATCTCCACTGCAATTATGCAGATTTTCTACACCTTGTCTTGTAATTTCAGTGGAAGGAACACTCTCATTGATTCCAGGCTGCACTTTTGCTCCCTCTTTACCGCGTCCAGAAGTTAGGCCATCAATAGAGCTTCGTCATCAGCAGGCCCTCCTACGTGTCGTGACATCTCGCATCAATGGACAGCAGACTTGTAAGCCGCGTTACTATGTACCCTCATTGAAATCTAGCGGGCCCTGCACTCCCCAATATAGCGCTAGGACTCAAACCGCACCCTGCTATATCGATCGCTGTCCTCTTCCACCTCGCACTCCGTATCACAAGGTCGGAGCACTTCCGCCGCGCTTCTGGTACCAGCAATCCCGAAGTCTGCACATTTTAGGTCATGCCTTGCTACCAATTTACTGCCGCTGCTGTGGGCCCCCTTTTTAGCCTCTCAGAGCTGTCATCTAGTTCCCACGTCGCTTGTGTAGCACTCAATGCATATTAGTAATTATCGCCTGCACCTGCCTCTTCCAGCCATCTCACATACACATACGGCCTGGTCCTCGCTTCAAAGCCGCGTCTCTCGCATGACAGCCGCCCACCGCCTTGGCATCACCTGCTTCCTTACTGCCTCCTCACCAGCGCGCTGCCGTTCACTGATGGAGCCTATCGCCGTGTGGGATTTAACGCGATGTCTCCGAAATGCTGCCTTCAGCTCCCAGTACACATTGACGGGTAGACTCCTCCGCCGTATTCAATCCTCAGAGCTCTCCGACTTTAAAATGGCCGCCGCCAGCACACTTCAATACTCAGCCACCTCAGCTTTCACGGCCTTTTCTCCCTCAGCGCTGGCACTCTTGAGGCATCCACAGCTCCCCACAACTAACAGAAGCCGGAGGGATCTTTGCTGCCCTGTCGGCTCTCTTTCATAGCCGTTTTCCCGCGATCGGGCAACTGTACACCTCCGCACGGCCCACCCACTGCGTGGGGACCGCGGTCCTCGCGTACCTGTTACGCTCAGGTTCGAGCTCCACATCAGTGTCACTGTCGCGTCACGGCCGCTCTTACATCCGTTACCGGAGTCTCCAGAGCTGCAATTTCCACAAATTACTGCCTCCGCAGGATCCACTACCTTCCGGGCATTCGCGGACTATATATCGCGCCTTTGTTGGAGAACGTAGTTTCAGGATAATTGTAAAATAAACAACCGGACAGCGGGAGCCTCACAGATTAGCGGCCATTCCGCTCGTGCGCTACCTAGCGCCCCTAAAAATAAAGTATTTTTATCTAAACTACACAAGACCAAAATGACAAAAATCCAACATACACAGTTCAAGAATATGATTTTAAAAGAGCTCTAGGGTTTGCATCAAAATAATCTCCAGTTGCATCAGTTTTAGCCCAAAGTACCTGTAGATGCGACAAAAGTTCCAAGCCGCAACTGCAGCGTCGAATAACAAGCGGTGCGTCACTCCTGAACCCTGGGGAGGCGATGCGACAACCCCGCTGTATGCAGCGGCCGTGTTGCGACGAATCCGGTCTGTAAGGGGAGCGACGCAATACCGTGTGTGGATTCCGGCGCGCAGCTTCTCCGGTAGGATGCATCTCGCACAGGCACGATGCGACGATCTTCGGGGCAGCGACGATCTTTGCTGCAGTGGCGATGCGCGGCGCAGAGATGATCCTGCTCTGCCACGGCCCCTTGATGCGATGGCGCTGGACTCTGCAACAATGTTCGTAGCGAGGGGATGCAATCCGAAGCAAGCAGTGCGATGGTTCTTACAGCGACGACAGGCTCTGTGACAACACTCGCAGCGACAGGAATCTTCCCGCACCGGGGCAATGCGCTCCGCAACCGAACGATGCGCCCGTTCTTGCAGCGTAACAGGCGCTACAACGATCTTTGCGGCAACAGGAATTCTCTTGCACTGTCGGCGATGCGCTGCAAATTGTAGATCATCTTCTTTTCTTCCTTTCCAGCTCCCCAAACAGCAGGCAACAACCTCCAGAGGCCCCACAAATGGATCAAGCACCTTAGGCAGGTCAGAACTCACACAGCAAAGTTCAGGGGGGGAAGCTGGGGATGAAGTCCTTTTGTTCCTGGGACTTCTCAACAGGAGTCCAGCTCTTCTCAGGCCCTTGGAGATCTCTTCAAACAAGGAGACACAGCAACAGCAAAGTCCTTCCCCTCTCCTTGGCAGCAAAGTAACTGCAGGTCAGTCCTTCTTCTTCAGTCTTCCAGCTTTCTCCTTGGCAGAGGCTCCTTCTTGATTCCAGGATGATCTGAAGTTCTTGGATCTGGGTATCCCTTTTTATACCAATATTTCCTTTGTTTGAAGGCAGAGATGCCTTTGCCTAGTCCAAACCAGTTCTGGTCAGTCCTAGAGCACTCTGTTTACATGACTCCTTCTTTCCTTTGAGAGAGAGGGGCAGGGTGGTCAGCAGCCCAGCAGGAGGTGGAGCCAGCATAGTGGAAGGCAGGCACAGCCCTATTCAGGCTCAAGTGATATCCCCTCCCACCACTCAAGATGCAGATGGAGCTATTCAGCCCAGTGCTGACTCATCCAGCCTCCTGGAGCCACCCCTGCTCCTGTCACTCACAAATCAGACAGTCAATTCACAAACAGGCAAAGGCACACAGAAAGGTCAGACAAGAAAACAGCTACTTTCTAAAAGTGCAGTTCTCAAACACAGGATTTAAAAACCATTCTTCCTAAAGATGGGTTATTAAATTCTGAGTTCAGGGATACCAGACTTCAATTTTCTATCATGCACCTATGGGAAGATATGCAGGTAAAAATTATACACAATTATAGCCTGTGGGCAAAATAGCCTTTCAATGGTGAAAAACAAGATTGGCAGTATTTCACTATCAGAGCATGTCACCCACACTAGTACATGCTCTACCTTTCACATACACTGCACCACATACACTGCACCCTGCCCAGGGGGGTACCTTGGGCCTTCCATAGGGGTGTCCAATGTGTACGGAAAGGGAAGGGTTAGGCCTGGCCTGTGGGGACACTGGTCAGGTCGGTATGGCAGTTAGCAACTGCACACAGGCACTGCTGTGGCAGGCCTGAGACACCATTTTAGGGCTACTCATGTGGGTGGCACAATCAGTGATGCAGGCCCACTAGTAGCATTTGAATCACCAGCCCTGGCACACTCAGTGCACTTTACTAGGGGCCAACTGGTAAAACAAATATGCCAATCATAATAACAATTTACCCAGGGAGCACTTGCACTTTCACACGGATCAGCAGTGGTAAAGTGCCCAGAGTCCTATATCCAATAACCGCCAACAACCACATGTCAGGAAAAATAAAGGAGGAAGAAGCAAAAAGTTTGGGGATAACCCTGCAAAAAGGGCCATTTACAACAAGGTTCCTTCACCGAGAGTCCACACCTAAGTCCTCACCGAAGCTGTTGGGGTTGCAGTGGCCAAGGCTTGTTGCTGTTCAATTCAGACACGGACCCCCTAGCACTCGACATCCTTCATGGGACAGCTCACCTCCGGACTTTGATCGTCATTGACGTCTCCTGGTCCCCGTGGCTGCAGAGTCAAGCATTGCTTCATCTCACCTGAGGCACCCGACATCAGTGGGCATTCATCTACCGAGCCCCTGGTCACCCTGAAGTGACCCAGACTCTGTCCCCTCTGCTTTCAGGTTCTTCTCACCTCGGATCCAGGCTTGGATTCCACAGGACAATTTTCATCTTTCCGGCAGCAGCACTTTATCGCATCACGCCATTGAAAACGACGAAGATTCCCGACATCACTTGACAACTATGCACCCGGCTTCCCTTGGGTTAGGTAACACGGGTACTCTGGTACTCACAAGGGTGCTGGCCTTAGAACCTCCCATGTTTGAAAGCATTTGTTCAAAGTCCTCTCCGAAGTGCCCTTAATCTTTAAAATTCCAACCGCTCGCGCCTGTGTTCTCACACTGCACCTGTCCTCCGTGGGTCCCCTGTGTCACTACTTTAAGTGGTTCCTTGGGGTCCCAGCGATTCTACGTGCTCTAGGCACTGTGTCTAGTCAAGTCGTGGTTGTTATACGATTTGGTCTTCCCCTGAGCCCTCTGTGTATTGTGCTAATTACTGTCGTTCTAGTGATTTAATATTGTGTGCTTTGTTCTCTAATGTCATAAAGGGGTTAGTAGAGAGTGCTTAGTAATAAATAAATATATTTTATATAATCCTTGTGTGGTTCTCCTTTCATTTGGTTATTCAGGAGGTTCTGATCTGGTAAAACAGGCTGCTTTACATTCCTTCGAGACTTAGCCTGAAGGCCGCTCTCCATAGCTACCACTAGGATAGCTTCCAATAAAGGTGGTCTTTAACCTAATCATCAATAAGGGTTGTTTGGACTGGTACAAGTTGCCCACTATAATTAGTGGACAGCATATACCAGGTCAACTTCTCACATTGCATGCCCAGGAAAGTGAAGAACCCTCATGTGGGTTTTCCCTACCCAAGAGGTCGTCTCTACCCAGGAGACACCACCAAGATGTTGCTGATGCTCTGTTTGTAGCCTTAGGGCTCTGGGCACTTTTCCACTAAAAATGCAGGGTGAAAATGTGTGGGCCTTTTCTACATACATTAGAAAGTGGTGCTTACCTGATGTTTTTAAACATATGTTTGTTTTTAAACATATGTTTCAAGCCTGCCATTGCAGGCTTGAGTATGCGCACTTGCACCTATTGTGTTTTACACATGTGTCCAGCCTGCCATTTGAGGCCAGTGTATGCAGTTACACTTGTGCTCAGGTTGGCCTGTCTAAATAACTGGCCCATCCTTAAATGTACATTTCACTATTACTAGAGCACCCTAGGGTAAGTCTTAAGGGGTGAAGCAGGTGTTAGGTGAAAGGCAGGGCAGGTCCAAGTGTGTTCCCTGCCCATGTTGTTAAGAATACCCATGTATTTATACTACCGATGTGGTTTGCACTTCCCATAGGTTAACATGAGACAACGGTTGAAATTACTTCAAGCTGCAATAGTGGCTTACAATGGAGCAGCCTCATTATGTTTTCTGTCATTGAATTCACAATGACAACTCCTCTCCTGTGGTAAAGAAGGATTTGTCATTATTAGCTTAGAAATTCCACTTCTAGAAAGTGAGCATTTCTCTGCTCTAAAACTTGTTGTGTGCCTATTGGTTTAACTCCAGCCCACACTAGAGGCTTTCAGAGCACATCTGTGCATTCCCAGATACAGCTGTAAACATTGGGAATGCAATTGGAACAACAGATCTCTGCCATTTGACATCCTTGCTGGATAGATTGGAGGAAGAGATTTTTACACTTGGCCTCTGGGAGCAAGATCATGGCCCCACTAAAGATTAAGATCTGCATTCCACGGCCCATGGCAGACAGGCCTGAAATTTAGGGTAGTTCAAAGGGAAACCCTCGGTACCACCCCCAACTTCAAAGACACACTCCAGTATAACTACTGGGGCCATACTTCAGCAGGGTAGAGATACACTTGTGGGGACGTGGGACCAGTGAACCTGGAACTGCATAGTGCACACTGCCAGAGGAATCTGTTGTGCACATGGAGGATTACTGCCATTGAAAGGGGTCGTGTACCCTTCCTGAACAGTGTCTGGCCTGGGCTGACTACCTACTGCTGTGTGGCACACTGAAGTGTGCTCTCTATGGGCTTGTTGACTTTCCCGCTGTTCTCTTGTGGAGGTCTCAGTGGCATGAAAGACCTTCCGCTAGGGGGACACACCCTTTACCTGTGACATCTGGAGAGCGGTGCCCTCTTAAGTACCCACATCGACAGTTGGATCCCAACTGGTAGTGCGACGTGAGCGTGGAACTAAGAATTATGACTGGAGACCGGATACCCTTGTGCGGAGCTCCAAAAGTATTGCCCTCAAATAAGGAGTGGGTCCTCTGCATTGTGGGGACCTCAACACGCATAAGCATCTTGTTGGGGGTGAGCGGATTCACCGGTTGTGGGATCCAGTGCAGCCCACTTCGTCGATCGTGACGCAATCTCTCTCATGCGACATGCCGACTGCATGCTCATATTGTGTGGTGTCCGATTCACAGTTTGTGACCCTCAGAGGTGAGGGCGTAACCATATTAGTGCCTCATTCTACCATGTGTGGCATTGCTAAACTTGCGCCTTTGTATGTGACCAGAATTGCCTGATTAGTATCAAAGCACACCAGGCGATGTGCCTCATTTCCAAGGAGGTATGGTTTAGGAAGGTAGGGTCCTTGTGCATGGTTACGCCCACTTTTTGCCAGGTGCTGTGATGTTTTCTAACTAGTCTGACTGGGATCCTCCTAATCAGTACCCTAGTCTCTGTGCTTTCTTCCCTAAATTGGTTTGGTAAGTACTTGGGTACATCCCAGATTGGACACTGGTGTACACTTTTCAGTCCCTGGTATATGCTACTAAAGTAACCAGGGCATAGGTACAACAAGGGGCCCCTATGGGCTGAAGCATGTATAATGCCACCCATAGGAGACCAATCAATTTGTAACTACAAACCTGCCGTTGCAGCCTTTGTAAGTTGGTGCTAGCACTGCTTATGAAAGATAAAGGTTTCCCTATATCTAAGGTAACTGCACTTAAAACCTATAAGTCACCCCTATAGCAGGCCTTTCAATCCTGAAGGCAGGGTGCTTGGTTCTAATTGTGAGGGTGCCCCTGCATGAGCAAGGCACCCCTACGATATACAGAGTCCATTCTCCTGAGTTGTTAGTGAGACAGCCATATGACATATAGATGGGCACCACATCATTACACGATGACCATCTCAAAACTGTCTGTAACGAATCCTATCATGTTTGGTATCAGACATGTTGGTACCCTCTCACCGTAACGGAGTGGGAGGTATAATTCCATGCACTGTAAAGCTCCTTTGGGAGTCTTTCGGTGCTCCAGGTACCACTCTTCCAGACCCGGAGAGCAAGCTAGGGCTGCTGCCGGACAAAGACAAGTTTCTGCCCTCCTGCTGCTGAGCCAAGCTCGGGCAGGGGAAGGCAGAGCAATAGGTATCCTGTCACAGGGAGGTGTGGCCACTTACCAGACAGGATTAAGTGTATTGGGGCAGGGTGGGAGAGCTTGCCAGCACGACATAGTCTGCATGCTGGGCACACTTGGTGCCCTCCGTGCATAGTTCAGGTCAAACCAGTTCAGGGAGCCGTTGGCTCCCGGTCTGGCGTGAACGTGGACAAAGGACAGGGGAGTATCCTCCCCCTTGTCCAGCTCCTCCTTGGGGAGGGACCCATGAATCGTCCCAACCATTTCGTTAGGGTATTTAAGGGCTTACCTGTGGGTGGGTCCCTAGATTCACTTCAATTCATGAAGCTTTATTCGGTGCATATAGATGACCATAAAAGCACAAACAAAATATAACAGTCCCTATTAAAATGTCCCATCTAAGGTTTACAATTAGTGATAATAATCATAGTTCGTAAGAGAATGCATATAAGAATTACATATGGTATAAAACATCTAGTGTTAATAGTCAAAGTTCATTAAAACACATACTTTTCCTAGAATTGATGCACTGATTTAAAAATGTTGCAGTATAAAAACAGATATCTTCCGATTGCAAGTTAAAAATTAGAATCATAGCTTGTTTAACTGTACGTATGCCATATTTAACAAACATGGGTTTCAAAAAGGCAATATGAAAATTAATGTATAGTTTGCAAAACATTAGAAAGTGCACAGTGCTCTGGGTGGATACCTCATCACACCTACATGGCCCAGTCGGATGTTTCTTAATATTTGGGTGGGCTACTAAATAATGTGCCATCCCAAATCTAAGTCTGGTTAGCACAAATTTATGTGAGTGCCTAGTCACCATAGTTAAGTAAGAAGGAAAACCTTCCATTATATTATACTTATTATAAAAAATGACAGTGGACATTGATCCGGTTGCAATTGCCCGCTTCCTCCCCGCATATGACAGGAATATACTTTTCATTTCCGACTTAGGAATCATTGCTGCTGCGCTGGGGTCATTTAAAATGTTCAAGTTAAAAATGTCTGAAAAACAAGTAACAACATATTTAACCCAGGGTATCTCTCGATATTTATCCAACCGTAAACAGTGCTCAATAATAGATCTATTAAAGGACTTCTCATCCTTAAGCCAAATAGACCGCCAGATCATCATTGGCCTAAGGGATAACAGGTCAGTTAAATAATCAATGGCTAGTTCACGATGACTTAATTCGGTTGAAGCTGAGGTGGGCAAAAACAGGAGTTTCTTTACAAATAAGTTTTCCTCCAACTGTAACTTATGAACACAGCTGTGGCCCCATACTCCAGCTCCATACAGTGCTATAGTAACACATCTAGCCTGGTAAATCTTGAGCATATCCCTGGTGCGATGGTCCCCTACTTTTGCAGCAAACCTGTAAATACCATGGGCATTCTTTGCCATTATATTCCGGATATTGTTATATTCATTGGTCCATTTCCTGTCATTAGAGAAGGTAATACCTAGATAACAAAATGTGTCCACCTGTTGCACCTTTTCTCTATCTATAAAAAAAGTGTTTAAAAATGTAGCTTTAGCCCCACAGGTCATTGTATGTGTTTTCCCTTTATTAATTATTAATTTTATATCTTTAATAAAGGAAGAAAAACTATCCATTAACCGCTGTAGACCCACGGGGGTTCTAGAGAGTAAAACAGCGTCATCGGCGTATAATAGCACCGGTACCGGAACACCTTTGATCTGGGTGGCATCTGCATTAACTTTTTTTAGAATAGCATCAACTCCATCAATAAATAAAATAAATAGGAGGGGGGCCAAAACACAGCCCTGCCTAATGCCTCTTTTAACACTAAATTTTGGAGTACAGTCTCCTCTAGTCCCAAAGCGCACACTAGTTTTCAATTTCTCGTACAACCTTGCGAGGAAAGAGATTATGCCTTCTGGTGCTCCTAACTTCAACAAGGTTGGCCAAAAAAGAGAATGATCTACCATATCAAATGCACTGCTCAGGTCTGCAAAGCAGAGGTACAAGGAGCCAGGTTTCGCTTCGGTGTATTTCCCGATCAGTAGATCAAGATTGATGCACTGATCGAGCGTACCGCGACCCTTCCTAAATCCAAACTGGCTGTCAGCCAGTATGCCATCCTGCTCCACCCATTCCTCTAATCTCACAAGCATAACCCTACTCATGACCTTGACTGATGAGTTAAGGAGAGAGATCGGGCGATAATTTTTTGCATCAGACCTGCTTCCCTTTTTATAAATTGGTACTATAATCGATTCGCCCCAAGTTGAAGGGGCCTCAGTACTCACAGCTGCATTAAAAACGGTAGTCAAAAGAGGTCCCCAGACCTCTGGTGCAGCTTTGTAAACATCTATAGGGACCCCATCCGGGTCCTGGGCTTTCCCTCCTTTACTAGCGCGTATGCCGCACTCAACCACACTAACAGAAATATCCAGCGGCAGAACAGGCCACCTCTTAGAACAGGCATCTATAACTTTATTAGAGTCAAAAATATTAGAAAAATGGGCTATACACCCCTCACTCTGGACATTTGAGGTTAGCTCAGGTATTTTTTCATCCTTAAGAAAGCGAGATTTAACCGTGGCCCAAAATAAGGTGCAATTTGATAACTCCGCTGCTTGGTTAAGGGAATCCCAAGCCTGTTGCTGCAGTTCGCGCTTCCTCTGTTTGAGCACACATTTGTATTCCGTTCTCAAGTTAATTATTAGATTTTTGTCCCGAGGCTTTACTGCTAATGCCTGCTTAAGGTCAGTTAATGCAGCAGTACAATGATGGTCAAACCAGCCTGGTCCATTACTACGTTGCCCGCTGTTACGTCCAGTGAACTTTGCATCAATAGCAATATTAATTTCTTTAAAGAGTAATAAAACATTTACAAGGTCAAATCTATTTTCTAAAATAAAAACAATGTCCAACAGACTCTCCTTAACTATAGAACTAATTAATTTGTGGGCCTTTTATCCTGCCCATCTTAGCCTTACACCGTTGGTCCTATGTGGTTCCACATTGGAGATTGTGATTCCTACATCAGTTGAAATTCCGGCCCAGAAAATAGTCTCCAGAATAATATAATTATGATCGCTTAATGTAGTTACCTCAATTCTAGGGGGAGCACAGCAAGAAAGAATATTTGAGGACACAATCACATGATCAATTGTAGAACTAGTGTGCCAGTTTTTAAAAGTGGGAATCGGTAAATCATTAGCATCTTTACAACACTCCACTATTTCCAAATTATGATATCAAACCAGCTTCTCACATATAGACTTTGTGACTCTTCGCTGGGTGCAACTGGGATTGTCTGGTGTGACCCCTATCAACGCGCACCAGACATTGAGCCTCATTTCGAGGGAGGTACAGAATTTGCAACTCTTCATTGGGTGTGACCAGAACTGTCTGGTGCGACTCGGAGCAATGCACGCCAGACGTGCTGCATTTGCAGGGTGGTACTGAGTTTGGGACTCTGCACTGTGAGACAGGAATTGTCTGTTGCAACTCGTATCATTGTGCACCAGACGTTGTGCCCGGATTGCCTGGGTCCCACTTTGATCAATGTGTGACTGACGGGGGGCCTGTTTCTTCCAAGAGGCTCCCAACGACATTGTGTTGCCAGGTAGTATTGCCTGGATCGGGACTGGGTTGTTAGAGTGATTGACTTGGCTGAAGGAATGCTCAGAAGCGGGTCAAGAAACTGCCTGACCCCCCTGTGCTTGCAGAACTGGGCTGGTGCACAAAGGCACATTGTGGAACCCTTTGAGTGACCGACTATCGCCCTCGGCCCGCTTCAGCTCTGCATCCTATGGGTGAACGTCCAGAATGGTGGCCAAACCCCTATTTGACAAATGACTCCTAATTTGTCCTCCTACCTAACCCTAACTTCTTCCCAGTGACTCGCGATCGGCCAAGTATTCGGGAGAGTGGGGTTGGAGAAGGGCGCATTATCTCCAAACCATGGGCTTAGGGTAGTTAGGGTGAGTTGGAGGGAGGAGGGAGGCTGGGGCCATGGGGACTGTCGTTTGCTATCCATCAATCTGCCATATATTATTTGCACTGCATTTTGGTGCTGTGAGCGAGTGCATTCCATACGAACCTGCCTGACATCCGTTCTACTGCATATTGGTGCTGAGGGTGTGTTTGGGAGTGACTGCCTGCAGACTGGCCGGAATTCATTACACTGCTCAGTGGTGTTGCTTTACACGTTGATTCCTTGCCAAAAGAATACTACGTTTGACATTGGTTTTACTAATGCAGCCTCTACCCACAATGCTACTTAAATGGGTTCTAATTCTGTTTATGTACATATTTTCTTTTGATACTGTTGTGATCTGGTGTGCACCCTACAACTGTGTGGAATTTAATTATAATGATTGCTAGGGTGGGCCTAAATTTGACAACATTTTGCACTGCATACGGGTGCTGAGGGGGTAAAGTAGGATCTTTCCCAAGTCTGCATACTACTGATGTCATTTTAAAACGGTTGTGCCTGGTGCTGCTAGTACTATTCTCAAGTCTGATTTATGCTCAGAAATACATAATGTTCATGTTGTATTATGTTTTGAATATAAACATTTTTTTACAGACAACAAGTGTGAAGTCTCTTTTATGATGCTCAGTGTATTTATTGTGTGGGAGTGCTGTGCCAATGCTTTACACATTGCATCTGTGATAAGCCTGACTGCCCAGTGCCAAGCTAATCAAGGATGAGTGCCGATTATACAGTGAGTGCAATCACCCGCCCCTGACAGAAGTAGTAGGTACTGTCTGGCTAGGGCATCGCCTCAGCCAACCAGAAAAGTGCCAGTTCCACATTTACCCATAAGGGAGAGTGGTAATTTCTTCCAACGGCCCGCATTTGTTTTGCAGTCGTCAAGGATGTGCACCAGGTTTACCTTAATAAACAGGTCTTGGTCTTTAGTGATGAAGATCCTGAGAAATGTAAAACCTCGAGGTTGCCATGTTGAGGGGTAGCGTCATGCCTGTGACCTCTCTGCCTCCGACAATGGAAATGGAAATGACTCAGTCCAGTAGATTCTGAGCCCTGAGTAGGAACCAAACACCTCCAGAATTCCCAGCACCCTGGGAATAGAGTGTTTAAGGTCCGCTAGGTTTAGCATTATGTTGTCTGCATACAGAAAGATTACGACCCCGCTTATCAGCGCATATTTCCGAAGTCAGCTGGCCAGGGGTTCTATCACCATGAGTAAGGGGTACAGCGGGCAGCTAAACTCCCTTCAGAAGGCACCGTTTGCCCTGACCCTGGCGTCTTTAAATAACAGTTCCACCCAGGTCATGAACTCTGGCCCTATCCCCATTTTACACAGTATCGCAATTAAGTAGGGCCACTCCAGCAAATAAAACGCCTTTTCGGCATCTAGGGCAAACAGGATAGGCGGCTTGGCAATATGGTCACATTGCGCCAGGCATCCAGCCAGTCTATGAAGGTTGTGCCTTGTCACTCTCTAGGGAATGAAGCATGATTATTCAAGGGCCACCAACTTGTCCACCACTTGCAGCAGACGATTTGCCAATACTTTTGCTAAAATCTTGGGGGCATATTACCAAGCAATAGCGATAATTATCGCTATTGCTTGGTCAGAGAGAAAAATTTACCGCAGTGCTGCGGCGATTTTTACCGCAAATAAACCTTGGTATTACCAAGGTTTAACGCAAATGCGGTAAAAATCGCCGCAAAGCATGAATATCGCTGAAAAGTCCGCGATATTCATGCATTAGCGAGCTAATGCTCTTAGCCATGTTATCCACCTCCCATTGGATAACATGGCTAAGAACTGCTCAGGGCAGGTGTTAGCTTTTGGAGATATTCCCGCTTGGCGCGAATATCTCCAAAAGTTGGTAATAGGAGATAGCGATGTTAGCGACTGTTTTCAGTCGCTAACATCTTGGCAAGCCCACTTTGCATCTCATTAGTGATAAATATCACTGACATGCAAAGTGGGGCCCAAGATGGTCGCTATCTCCTACTAGCTGTCGCTAACTGGTGTTAGCGGCAGCTAGGTAATAGGGAGATAATTTTATCTCCGCTTTCTTGGCTTTTAAAGCCAAAAAAGCGGAGATAAACCCCCTTGATAATATGCCCCTTGGTTTCCAGATTCAGGAGTGATATTGGGTGATAGGAAGCGCACTCGTCCCTCGGCTTCCCTTGCTTGTGTATCATGACTATCGATACCAGCCTGAGGTCTTGGCAGGATGCCCTCCTTTCTTGCCCTATAGAACATTGCTCTAAGTGGGCCCACTAGTCAGGATTTTGCGCATTTAAAAAACTCGGGAGAAAGCCATTAGGAATTGTGAATTTCCCACCTATCATCTGGCCTAAAGCGTCAGTAATCTCATGCTCCAACAGGTCAGCATCTAGGGATTGGCTCACCTCCTCCTGAGTCTGGGTGCTGGTAGATTTAATAAAGTCATCTAGTCCGTGCGTGTGTGAGTTCCCCCTCAGTCTGGTAGAGGTCAGTCAAGTTCACAGCAAAGGTTATATGTCTACTGGGGTTTTGGCCTGCTCGCTATACATGTGTCGATGGCAGGGATCCATCCTTGGTTTTCCTCTTTCTTGGCAAGCCATGCTAAGAGTTCACCCACTTTGTTGCCGACCTCATCGAGTTTACCCTGCTCTGCCCTATACAATGCCCTTGCCTATGGGTGTACCAGGTTTCGTAGGTCATATCTCACCCCTTCTAGCTGGATTGTCAGGCTATGAGCGGTGTTAGTCACATAGTCAGCTTCCCAAAGTGCAAGGTTTGTTTTAAGCTCTCTGTCCTCTGTGCCTCTTTTCATACGTTTGCCTGAGATGTTGCCCCCGAATGAACATCTTATATGCCTCAGAGAGGTGGCTCTCTCAGTCTATCGTACCAGCAGTTTCTCTGAAATAGAGGTCCGTGGACTCGGTGAGCACTTTTCTGGTATTTCAGTCATTTAAGCCTTCATCCCTGGGGTGTCTGTTTGTAGGTGTGTTATCAGGGACAAGTGGTCTGAGGTGGTCCATGGAAGAACAGTAGTGTGTTCAAAGCTGCCCAGTCTTGGTGTCAGAAAGCAGTCAAGTCTAGCAACAGAATACATTTTTTAGCATTGTATATGCACTGTTGTGTCTCCGAGTGTTCTTCCTGCTACAGGTCTGCCAACCCCATTAAGTCAAGGAAGGAAGACAGGCCTAAGTTGGCCCTAGGTCTATCCCTGGACATCATATTCCTGTCTAGGTCACTTTGTTAGGCTAGATAGAAGACAGATTTACCCTGTTCCACCACCCACACACTGATGCTTGGCATTCCAAGTTATCCGCCCATATTTGGGACATTTGTAGAAGGAGGGATCTTCAGACCAATATTTCCACTCCCCTTGGACCCAGAGGAAAATCCTGTGTGGACCAGCAGGTGGTATCTTCTGTGTATCAGCACCCTGCAGTTATTTCCTGTGAGGTGTTTCTTGCAGGATGATTATATCAAGTTATGCCTCGCTAAATATTTCCACATAGCTCCTCTTTTCAGGTTGCAACCTAGGCCATTAATATTCCAAGACAAAACATTATGGGTTAGTCCCAGAGGATTTGAGTTGCCATTGTTGTGTGCATTTGCCGCTGCTCGGTGTCCTTGTATCAAAGTGTTGACTCAGTATGCCTCCATCAAAATCCTTACCCCTCCAAACCCCCCACCAACCTCCTCATGTTGCAGATATAAAACTACCCACCACCACAATGCCTGAGGTGTCTGTTGTCACAAACCACATAACAAAAACATCATAGTAAGCAAACAGTAAATGCCACTTCTGTTGAAGATTAAAGAGGCGTGCACGGCCCGTGATGTTTACATCTTCATCATTCATAGCAAATCACTCTGGTGGACCACCATGTCTATGTTAGCCAAGATTGCCATGCCTGCTCCTCACACAATAGTATCTGCAGTCATCTGGGTATCGACCGCCAGAGTGGCATTCTAAATCCACCATCCAAGTCTTTCACCACAGTCTCCCATTTATTTTCTGAGTCCAAAGATTTATGGTGTTGAAACCACTTTGAATCTTTCGGTTTCAGCCTGGACTTTGATTGGGGCTGCCTTCGGGCGCCTGTCGCGGCCTGTACCAAAGTCTCTGTCTCCGCCACTCCTGGTCCCAGGTTGGCTCTCAGAGGATAGCACTTGGTTCTCAAACAGTCTCATGTTGCAGAGGCATTCGGGAAGAAGGGTGTGTCTCCCTTGTAACTGATCCGCAGTTTCATCGGAAAGGACAGGGCATACTTTAGACTCAATGTCTGGAGATGGCATTTTTCTTGCAGGAATGTTTCTCATTGTTTCTGTACTGCATTGGTGTAGTTGGGGGTATATATTCACTGAGACTCACCCTTTCCGCCAGAGGCCTTGGGTACGTGCCATTAGCAGGATGGGGTCACAGTCTTGGAAGTTGAGCAGCTATGCTGAGGGTTCGAGTGGGTCAACTCGCTGTCATTGTCCCGCACTATGTCCACTAATTTCTTGTGATTGAAACCGGAGGAGTCCCGAGTCCAGGGCAACTGCTTCAATTTTGGGCTGTTTTTGTATCCCCTAAAGCCACCAGCAAGGTTGCTGTGTGTGTTTCCAGTCTTTGTTCAGTTTCCAGTAGGGTCCTGGACGTGGACATCATGTTTTTGGCAGAGGGTTGGGGTGCGAGTGGATTTGTGGCAAACCCCATCTTCTACATGTTGGTTCACACCATCCCTCTGCAGGTATGGCAGGTGTCTTCCCACTTCACCCCTCAGCTGTCTGTGGGGATATCGCAGCGAGGGACTGCCGTCACCTGACACGTCTGGTGTCTACTGCAGCAGGGCTGCCATACATGAGGGTGCACAAGGTTCTCCTGACAGGGCCAGAACCCCCCCACCTCTCCTCACGCCCCCGGAGGACCAGCTTCCCAGCCCCTATTGCCTGGGCAAAAGGAGTGCTCACCCCAGGCAGTTGACCCCACTGCTTATCTGTCACAAGCATCCTCCACGTAGCTCTGGCCCCCACAGATCAGGGGTCCAATACAATGTAGTGCAGTGTCTCCCCTTCACGTAGCGTCTCCTGGGTGTAGGTAGCCACAGGGACCTCTCCGTTGAAAGTCAGTAGTGCACCATTACAGGGAGACCGCACACTATCCCCTGTAGGATTTCCCACTCCACGACCCCATGTGGGGCTACATGGGCTGCTGTCTCTGTCTCCGCTAGGGAACCTGGTCAATCCATCGTCGTCTGTGCCTACCGGCGGCCCATCAGGACTGCTTTTGCTCTTTCCTGTCCAATTTATTCGGGGCCGGTGTGATGCCCTTCGAACGCCCTTCAGGTCCTTGTGGGCCCTCCTCTCTTCAACTCTTGTATCAAAGTCAGCTGCATCCTCCCGGCTTGCTGTCCATTGGCAATCAGCACTGCTGGGTCCCTTCCCCCTGCTCCCTCGTTTCTTGGCTGCAGAAGTGAGAGCCCCCTCTGCCACAAGGCTACAATTTGTTCTCTGGCTTCTGGAACGGGGATGTCCGGCCCTTGTCAGTGTGCGGGCGCAGCAGCTACCATCTTACCAGGCCTGCACAGGGAATTTCCCACCTGCTTCATTCTCTTCCGGGCCTCCTACAAAGAACTCGGTTGGCCCCACTGCTTGCGTCGGGTGCCACGGACTCCTTTCCGCCCATGGGCTGCCATGGGGCTACAGGACAATCACGTCACAGGGCCATTTGCCGGAGCTGAATGCTCAAGTGGCCATCTTTGTCAGCAGTTATGCCATTCCCTCAACTAAGGGGATCTTCAACGTAATGACCACTCTTGTCTCAATGACTCTAGAAAAACGTTGTCATCCATGATCCAGAAGGCCTAGATAACTTAATAGCTCCAAACTATGTAGAAACCCACTGTGTGGGGTGCATGAAGAAATGATTCAGACTGCAACAGTGGTCGACACCACCGGAGACGGTTGTATCTGTTGCGCTGTAAGACAAAATGGCACCAGCCTTTGATGACAATGTGCAATTATTTTAATAAAAATCCAGTGCTGGAGAAAATCCAGGTATGTTTGGTCCTGTGTTTGAAAGGAAAGTGGATATGAATGTCTGAGCACAATGAATGGGAACCATTGCAAAGTAATACATTACACCATGATAGACTAAGACATGCTGACTCAGCATCTAATATTGTGGACAGACAATAAGAATAGAAACAGTACACAAATTGCATTCTCCTCTTAGGGAGAAAAACCTGGTACTGTCTTGGGATACTTTCATTTAGATTTCTTTTAGAGACACTGATTCACATATTGAGATGTCTCCAAATGCCCTCAAGCTTACACTCTGCTCCAGAAAAATAACCTTTAGCAAAAGTCAAAATGTTAAGACTCTCCTATCATAATTCTCTTATTTTACCTATGTAATTTAAGTCAATTAGACCCTGGGAGTATCATGTCCTAGCATTTGTATCTGCAGCTCCTTGTCAAGCACTGCTTTCCAGCTCTTTCTGACGTTTGACACACACAGCACAAGCTTCCATTCCAATGCTTCCAATTGTTTGCTTAGCTTGCTGTGGGGTTCTCATTCGGTCACTGTTTGGCCTTGTCAGAGAAAGGAATCCAGTTGTGAAATACTACTGATGACCCTGCACGGACACCAAAAGGTCCTCCTTGAGTAACTTTCAGTCCAGACTTTTGCTATCTTGATGGCGCATGCAAAGGTTTAAAGGAATCTTGGTTTTAGCTGAATTATAGGTACAATAGTTCAAAAATGTTTCCAAATCAGGGACGATTTTAAAATGTACATGTGGTAATATTGTGTTTTTATCTAGGAACCTAAATCGATATTTCTATTTTATGCCCGTGTACGGTTATAATCAATAATATCCTTATAATGGCATAGGAATCATATCCATATTTAGTGGTAGCCCATGCAGTCACATTAAGCAAGGCTACTTCCCCGGATTCCTAGAAAGCACAACTAGTTCTCTAAACAAACCAAACCTCCAGCAACCTGGGAAATCCCCATTTGCTTTTGTTTTGATTTCGTCCTAGAACTCCTGTGAAGCACTGTAAGAACAGCCAGTTCTTAGTGACATCTTTATTGACGTCTTATGTCCAAACCTTACGTCAAACCGGGCACCTTTCAGGTATAAAGATACCAACGTTGCCTTAAGCAAACACACGGTGGTGGTTTTGGAGCAGAGCAGCTATCTACTTGCCAGAGAGCCCAGCTGATGCGAGAGCCCACGGACGCTGCCCCTCCCCTTTGACGCACTGAGAGAGACGCTGTCTTTTCTCCAGGCGAGAAATACAGCTCTGGTGTTCTCAGCCACCTTCGCGGGCTGCTGGGATATCGAGTCCTGAAAGAGAGATACCAGAACTTCTGCATTCTAATACCCAGGTACCGAGCTTACTAAACCCTTAAAGAGAATTCTTGAATCAGATTCTTGGCAAAACCAACTTAACTTAAACTGCTACTTACTTACTCCTTCCCACGTATTAGGCTTAGGTCAGGTACACCGGGGTAGGCGTATTTAGAAGCACCAGTTGAGTACGTTAGTCAATGTATATATGTATGTATATATTTTATCCATTTTAAAGTATCTTATGGCTAAGAAACCATATCAATGCTTTTACAGTATTATTTCATAATACTCCTTTTACTGTGCGCACTTTACTTTACATTAAGTATTGCAATAATGGCAATTCATTTCTCTTGCATGAGAAAGAAGACTGCTCAATAAATTAAACCTTTATATTGAAAACGCCCGTCTCTCTTTTCTCTGCACTCTGGTGAAACTAAGTACGCACGAAAGACTGAGTGAAATAGCTGTCTATTGTTTTCACACGACTCTAGAGATACACTCTTATTCTGAGGGAGCAAAGTTGTCATGTTATATGGTTGTCAGAAGCTAATCCCTTCTTGTCTATCCAGGGAGGTTAAACTCCTCCTCGTTTATTCGAGAAAGTTTCTAGTGACCTCTGAGCTAGCTGGCAAACCTTAAGTCTAATATAGTCAGTAGAGACCTAGTCGACCTCAGTCCTACGTCTACACTGCTGAATATATTATTCCAATGTGCATAGCCTATTGGGAATATAAGAACTACACTACAGTAAAATCACTGATACGTTGAGGAGAAATAAGCCACAGTGCTACTTATCCTTGTTTTCTTAGTTCCACAGATTTCACTAAGTCAGGATATCACTAACTGCTCCTTCTTGCAGGTTCTACACGTCACTACGTATGAAGCTTTCTTGAGTTAACTATCCATGGGCAGGGACTGCCCCATGCTCCGTACCCCTGTCAGCAAGTCTCTGTCTCAGTGTATCTCATCTGCGCTGGAGGGGAGAACTGGAGCCATTTTCCCCTTCTCTGCTGCGCTGCTAAACCCTTTGGACACACACCCCTGCTGAAGAGCTCCGAAGTATTAGAACACGCCCGGGCCGTCATACTCGTGCCATTGCAGATATCTTGGTAGGTTGCGGGGGAGGCAGGGTTCAGAGCCTATGGATTTCTGCACCATTATTTTTAAGGCTTTTCACATGGCCTTAAATATCCACTTTTTGGAATGCTGTCATGTTTTGCTATTTCAAAGTGTGCCTTTTCTGCTTTAGCCTGCTTTTTTTTTTAAACCGTCTTTATTGATATTTTATGTTGTACGGTACAGAGGGCATGGTATTCCATCCAGATGTTACAACTATATCATTATCAATCTTGGACAAATGGCACAAATGTCTCCTCCCGACCCAGACGACTGATCTCTCGTACAGTGAGATCTGTGAGCTGCTCCTCTCGTACTCTCAATTATCTAACAAGTCCCGAACGGGGAAAATTTTAGTCATCCAAGCTAACCCTTACAGAGAATCCCTAACACAACCTGAGAGATATAAATATTGACAACCTCCAGCGCATCAATATCAGTCTAGCTTCCACCTGTCACTCGACGGACCAATTGAAATGCGTACTTCTTAACTTCAGATCAGCGAATAAACACGCCTCCGACATCTATGATCTCGTCCTAACCAATGAGCTTGACATCATTATCCTCACAGAAATTTGGCTAAACTACTCCTCCACCCCTACCCTTGATCTTCTAGTCCTACCTAGCCTTGATATAATTCGTATGGACAGAGATTTGAATCAGTGTGGAGGAATAGCCTGTATATACCTAAGTATACTCTTGCTTTCTGAATCAGATTCAACCATTCCAACCTCCAGTGAATATCTATGCAGCAACATTACCAGTAAAAACCTCCCTGTCTGTAAACTACACACATTCTACCACACCCCTGGTGACAATCTTTCCTTCATTGAGCATTTAATTGGAATCATCTCACCCAACGGCAACCCTCTAGTGTTCCAAATCTTCCTCAGAGACTTTAACCTCTACTGGTCTAACCCAAACAATCACTCACTGTAGCATTATCCTGAATGAGGGTAACGTCCCCAAACGCACACAATAAAGAAAATTGTAAGGCTGATGTAATTTGATTTGCACGAATAAAGTTTTATTCAAAGTTCTTTTTGATTATGTTTTCATTTTTCAATTTTTTCTTTTTGATGTTGCAGTCACATCCAAACATCAATTTTTTCTTTTTGATGTTGCAGTCACATCCAAACATTTATATCAATATTCTATTTATATGCCCAATGCATTTCGGGCACTAGGCCCTTCTTCAGGGGATCGAAATTCTGTACAAACAAAGGAAGTAAACAATGTGTAAAGAAATTAACGCATTTGATAATACAACTAGGGAACAGACCAAAATGTAAAGCACAAAAAATTAAAGAATTTATCAAATTCAATTTATTAATAAAATTACATTCTCAAGTTATTAAAAAACATAATTATTACAATGTTATTAAAAAATACACAAATTTACATATGAAAAAAATATTCGTGACACAATTATACAAGAAAATGCATAAAAAATTAGGTGGCAAACAGTACAATTTATCGACGCGCGTTTCGGCGTTATCAGAACGCCTTCATCAGGAGCCACATTCAATCTAGAGGACACGAGATGGGTGTTCTCTAATGGTTCTGGATAAAATCCAACATCTATTTTCTTAACGGTGCCCTGGATCACCTGGTTAAAAGATTTTTTTGTTCATATGTATAAAAAGGTGCCAGTATCGACGCGATCCCAGCCCAAAATCTTGTTGTGGTATGATTGCAACAAGCAAGAACACTGGAAGGGCGAGCCGTAGCTTCAACCTGTCAAGAGCCAAATAGGTCACGAACTGTGATGTTGTAGTGGCGTCTCGCAGCCGTCGGTATCTATATAACAGTCTCCGGGATAAACGAAATACAAGTCGCAATCTCAGCCTGAAAAGCGCCAGGAAGCTATCAGTCTCTTTATGTCTGTTACGGCGTGTCAAAGTTATTGATTCACACGTGTTCTTTTTCACCGAAAAAAGATAAAATTCAGTTTGTGTCTTCAAATGTCGCCAGGGAAGTACCCGTCTCTTAAGGATCACAGCGGCGTCTCCCAGCCGTTAATTTACACGTGTCTCTTCCGAAAACGATAAGATTCGGTCCGTGTCCGTTGGCTGCGGGACGCCGATCGAGACCTTCAGCGCGGCGCCCACAGGTTGAAGACACGGACCGAATCTTATCGTTTTCGGAAGAGACACGTGTAAATTAACGGCTGGGAGACGCCGCTGTGATCCTTAAGAGACGGGTACTTCCCTGGCGACATTTGAAGACACAAACTGAATTTTATCTTTTTTCGGTGAAAAAGAACACGTGTGAATCAATAACTTTGACACGCCGTAACAGACATAAAGAGACTGATAGCTTCCTGGCGCTTTTCAGGCTGAGATTGCGACTTGTATTTCGTTTATCCCGGAGACTGTTATATAGATACCGACGGCTGCGAGACGCCACTACAACATCACAGTTCGTGACCTATTTGGCTCTTGACAGGTTGAAGCTACGGCTCGCCCTTCCAGTGTTCTTGCTTGTTGCAATCATACCACAACAAGATTTTGGGCTGGGATCGCGTCGATACTGGCACCTTTTTATACATATGAACAAAAAAATCTTTTAACCAGGTGATCCAGGGCACCGTTAAGAAAATAGATGTTGGATTTTATCCAGAACCATTAGAGAACACCCATCTCGTGTCCTCTAGATTGAATGTGGCTCCTGATGAAGGCGTTCTGATAACGCCGAAACGCGCGTCGATAAATTGTACTGTTTGCCACCTAATTTTTTATGCATTTTCTTGTATAATTGTGTCACGAATATTTTTTTCATATGTAAATTTGTGTATTTTTTAATAACATTGTAATAATTATGTTTTTTAATAACTTGAGAATGTAATTTTATTAATAAATTGAATTTGATAAATTCTTTAATTTTTTGTGCTTTACATTTTGGTCTGTTCCCTAGTTGTATTATCAAATGCGTTAATTTCTTTACACATTGTTTATTTCCCTGCATTACAAATCCAGTATTTGAACAGGGGGTCCTTGTTGTTCACATCAAACAAAGGAAGTATCCATCAATCTTTTAGAACCACACTTTGGTATTTCAGATATACATTTGTGATCGAGAATCAAACATGTGATTATGAAAAACACTAAAGTCCTATTCAAAGGTATTCATTTTTTGCTTACAAGTTTCCCACATTTTCGATACCCGATTCTTTTTAACGCACACCCGTATATTTTCTTTAGCTTGAAACTCGTGGATGACATTTATAATGACGTCACTATGTTGATGTTCTTGTACATGTTAAACGTTTGGTATTAATTTTGAATTTATTTCCACATATCGTTTTACTTGGCACCCGTGGGCTATAAGGTTCTACCATTGGTGAAACTTATCAACCATGTTCTCATAAAAAAAGTATATACTCATGAGTAACTCATATGTGATGGTTCTAAAAGATTGATGGATACTTCCTTTGTTTGTACAGAATTTCGAGCCCCTGAAGAAGGGCCTAGTGCCCAAAATGCATTGGGCATATAAATAGAATATTGATATAAATGTTTGGATGTGACTGCAACATCAAAAAGATAAAATTGAAAAATGAAAACATAATCAAAAAGAACTTTGAATAAAACTTTATTCGTGCAAATCAAATTACATCAGCCTTACAATTTTCTTTATTGTGTGCGTTTGGGGACGTTACCCTCATTCAGGATAATGCTACAGTGAGTTTATAGGACCCCAATACTCAGTGGGGCACACCAAACAGCACCTACCCACTCGGATTAACATATTACCTTTATTTTTGAACCAAGGAGTGCGACCGTTCTTACATTTTCAAACTAGTCTAACCCAAACAATCACACAGAGAACTGTTTTAAATCCTTCCTATTGAATCATGAGAGGAACAATTTTGTGATAGCCTAACTCACAAGAAGGGAGAAACTCTAGATCTCATCATATCCAAAGGTAATACCATCACACTGGACGCCATTATCCTTTGCTACTAGTCTGACCACTATTGCATCTTGTTCTTTATTAACAGGAAAGTGTCTGTGAAGGGTGTTTAACCCAAGAAACCCATGAAGCAATGGATAAGGAACCTTAGAAATATCTACACCGAGGGGCTAGAAATTTGCTGTTTAAAGGCCTGGCCTCCTCATTCAAAAATTAAAGATGTTCATGTTCTCATTGATCTCTATAATGCCTCTATATGTGATATCATGGACGATATAGCCCCTTTACAACAAAATAATGCCTCCACTGAAATCTCCAAACCATGGCTGTCGGATAATTTTTATGATCGAACATTGTATCTGTTTTGCTTTATACATAAAACTTTAATAAACAGATCAAACAAAAATAATCTAGTGTGGTTTTGCAATGGTTCACTTCTTTTCTCCACAACAGATCTCAAAGAGTCAAAGTGAATCAATCCCTATCTCAGCCATCTACAGTATCGATGGGGGTTCCACAAGGGTCCGCCTTTTCACCCATACTCTTCAATTTATTCTTGGAACCATTAGCTAATGCCCTAAACTCAGCGAACATCCTCTTTCATATGTAGGCGGATGACGCCCCAACTTTATTTGAAAGTCTCCTCCCCGGATGACTTAATTTCAGTTAACTCCATCCTGATGAAAACACCCAAAACTGGCTCACTCAAAACGATCTCATGCTCAACACCTCCAAAACAGAATTCCTTCTGATTGCTCCCCCTAACCACGCCCCCAAGATTGCCCTCTGAATGCATCATCTTTCAGCCTTCAACTGCTCCCCCCACATTATTGAATCTCTAAGAAGAACAAAAGTTACTTACCTGTAAACTGTGGTTCTCCAGTATTGGTGTCTTTCATAGATTCACATGCTTGAATATTCCCCGTCGTCGAAGTGGGAGTCCCACGGTACATAACATAGCAATGCAGTAATAACATAAGTCTATATATATACATATATATAACAGAAAGAAGAAAAAAACAGAGTTTTCATAGATAGAAAGACTTGTCACTTCTATAACATTTCATAGTCATATTATGATTAGTCCAAACTCTAGCCAATCAGGCGCCAGCATCCTCTTAGAATGTTCTCCTCAGAAGCTCAGGCCCTCAGAGTGACATAGAGTCAAATAGTAGCCGAGAGCCTCTGAGGGGAGGAGGGTAGGTCGCATGTGAATCTATGAAAGACACCAATTCTGGAGAACCACAGTTTACAGGTAAGGCATACCTCTGTGGAATCACTACTGTAGCTGCAGCGCTGTGTTTGTTTATAATTGTATATTTGCACTGAACTTGCTCGTATTTTTGAATACCTGCACCAATTCTGGTTGCTTTTAACATTGTTTATTGCACTGCCCGCATTTCGAACCTGCCCGCATTTTAAATTGTGATTTTCACGAATACTGTGAGGACGACAGCGAGTTAGGCTGCTCCTCTTCCCCTAATAATTCTGGCTGCCAATCCCTGGGCTCTGTTCCACCACGGCTGAGTGCCGATTGCGTGGCGAGCCAAAGGAGTGTTAGGCAGACCGGGAGACCAATCAGGGGTCAGCCCCTGCGAGCCGGAGGGCGGAGCCAGGAGCCCGCGCTTCCTCCCCCCTATTTACTCCAATGTGCTGGCAGAGGCGCAGCGGACGGGAGCACAGGGCGCGTAAATGGCGCACCAAAAGTGCGCCTAAGGTAAGCCCGTCTGCGCCAGTCCGCGACCAGCCGGGACCAGGAGCCATACCCCCTGCTGGTTTCATTCTAAACTCGTCCACGCCCATCTGCTACTCCCATAGCGAGTTGCTAGCCTATGCTGATAAGAAGGGCAATAATGAAAGGCTATGTATTCAAACGGGCCCAGGATCATCCTATGGACCTATTTCCTGCCTTGGTTGTCGTTGGTCTAGCATGGGTCAATCTCCATTAGGCCATCACACAATTCATGTTAACAATCACATGAACCTTAACTGTTTACACCTCAACGCCAGATCCCTACCTAGACATGCTCTGGATATTTGGGACTTACTTACGTCCAAGACCTCGGACCTGGTTTTCATTACCGAAACCTGGCTATCCGATACTAATGCCCCAGATCTAGCAAACACCCTCCCCTTTAATTATAAAATTATTACGCAAGATAGATCTGGTAAAAGAGGAGGGGGGGGTCGCTGTGATATTCAGGGAGCATTTAGCATGCTTTGCGGAACCAATAGCTGCCCACAACGAACATCAGACCTTACCTTTCAGAGTACTCCATGAGGGTCTCACCATCTTAGCTGGAGCAGTAATATACAACCCCCCTGAACAACAAGCCAATCTTGGCGCTAAATTACTCAACCAACTCCTGCCACTCTGTTTAAAATATAAAAACTACCTAATTGTTGGCGATTTCAATATTCACTATGAGAAAATGGATGCTCTGGGAGCTTCCCAATTGGAAAATGACATGGAGATCCTTAACCTTAAGCAGTGGGTAGTGGGCCCCACTCACACAGCTGGCCACACAATGGACCTACTTTTTACCAACATTGAATCCACTAACATACGTGAGGTCCAGCCCCTTTCCTGGACGGACCATTCCCTTATATCTTTCTCACTCGACCTTCCCTGCAAGTCTCTGAAACCCAAGGCAGTCCCCCAGATCTCCTAACGAGCCTGGAGGTTAGTTAATGAATCTAATTTTGATAATCATTTTCAAGAGGGCAATTTTAAATTCCCGGAGGATTCCTCTGTCTGTACTGATGTCACCTTACTAGACGCTGGAATACTGCAAATATTAAACAAACTAGCCCCGATGCGGTAATCTAGGAAAAAAGCTATAACTGAGAAATGGTACACCCCCCATTTAAAAAATCTTAAAAGGGAATGTCAAAAACTTGAACATTTTTGGAGACAGTCCAAGGACAGTGTATCCGGACTAAATTATGTCCTTAATCGGAAACTGTATACCCTTGCCATAACAAATGCAAAGAAAGATTATTTTACCCAGCACATCCAAGAAAACAGTAACTCAGCCATGGAACTGTTCAAAATAGTGACGGAGCTTAGCAAGCCATCTAGCATCTCTCTAACACTCACCCCCTCGGTTGAGGCCTGTGACCGTATTAGCACCTTCTTTGCTGAGAAAATTAAGAAAATCTACTCTACTTTCACCCCCCAACATGCTTACAGTAACACAGATAAACCCCCTGATACTGTGATCACAACAGAAGCATCAACAGTCCCGCCAGACTCGGGAACTACACCCCTTTTTTTTGTTAAAGATATTTTTATTGAGAAGACAGGAAAACAGAAATAACAGAAGAGAGAAGGGATGGAATCACATGGAATGCAATAAAAAAGTGCCCTCGCAGGGGCCAACTCAATAAGGCCAAGCAGCAATAATAGTGATGAATGGTCATACAGCGTCAGCGCTCAGGGCAAGGAAAGGCTCAAAAATCCGCCCGGAACAGCATCAAACCCCCCGAGAAGTCCCGGAGGGGCAAAAGCCCTTACTGGCACCGGGCAAAGCTGTCCAAGTCAAAGGCTTATTCGACCAAGTCCATTTGCGCCTCCAAGCGTCCTGGCCATGAAGAAGACAGTGCGGCAAGGCCGAACATGGAAAAACAAAAATCCCCATCCCCCTCTAGAAAAGAAAAACAAACCAAACCCCCCCCCCCCGAGGCTCCAATCACCCAGCTACTTCCCTCCCCCCAGTGGTGGCAGCCTAGCAACAGACATTCGCGCAAGCAGACTTCACACCTGGAACAGATGTAGGGCGCGTATGGTGGGTGGGCAGACCGCTGACGGCAACCCTCGAGAGAGAAAGCGGACCAATGGGCCCCATCTGAAAGTAAAGTTCTTAAAGTTATTTCTGAAAATGTCCGCCAAACGCTCCACACTCAGCAACTTCCACAACCTAGCGAACCAAAGGGAAAGGGCAGGGGCCTCACTCTTCTTCCATGCTGCAGCCAGGATCAACTTGGCCGCACCTATGCAGAGCCAAAGGATGTGCTTGTCTGCCCTGGTCTGGAGCTCCAAAAGTGGGTCCCGAAGGCCCAGGAGCACGAAGCCTATGGAATCTGGAATCGGGTAGCCCAGGATCTCCCTGATATGAGACAGTATCTCCTCCCAATAGGGGCGTTTGATGGGGCAGTCCCACCAGATATGGCGAAAGTCCCCAAGGAAACCACAGCCCCGCCAACACCTATCTGATGCAGAAGGAAAAATCATTTCAACGGGGTCGGGTACAGATACCAATCTAGCATGGTCTTCATATGGGCCTCCCGAAGATCAATAGAATGGTTAAATCTGTGTAGATCACACCAGAGGTGAGACCACTCCTCGTCAGAGATATCCCGCCCCAGGTGTTCCTCCCACAAACCCATGTATCTAGGGCGAGGTGAGATAGCAGTGGTCAGTAGCAAATCATAGAGGAATGAAATCAACCCTTTCATAGATGATGTGCGAGTTATATAGGATTCGAAATCCATGGGAGGCCTCGTCGCGGCATCCCGTACCTCAGGTGACATTGCCCAATGCAGCAGCTGGGCGTGCCTGTAGCGCTAAGTAGGTGGCACCCCATAGTCACGCATGCAATTCTGGAAGGTGAGCGGTTCATAACCATGGAACAAATGTGTGAGTGCGTGGCAACCCCCGGCCCTCCACCCATCAAAGGGCCCCTCAACAAGAGCCGGCGGAAACGCTGGGTTAAAGTGAATAGGTGTGATGGGGGAGGGAAAGGAGGTCCACCTTTCATCACTAGAGACTGAATCCCAGACCTTCAGAGTAGTACTCGTAGGGGTGCTAATGTAGGCGTTGCGTGGCCGATCCCCCTTCGCCTTCCAAACCAGGTCCCATATGGAACGACCCGCCACACTCCTGTCCATATGCAACCAGTGCTTTTCCGACTCCATTTGGGTCCATTCGGCCAGCACCCGGAGTTGCGCCGCTTTATAGTAAAGAAGCATGTCTGGAAGGCCAGCCCCGACCTTCCTCAATGGCCGGCGTAGCGTAAGAAAGGAGAGTCTAGCACGGCCTCCCTGCCAGATGTAGCGCAGAATCATAGATTTAAGACGTTGAAAAAAAAACCCTTCCAAGGTAATAGGGAGGGCTTGGAACAGATAAAGGAGCTTGGGGAGCATCGTCATCTTGACGGCATGCACGCGTCCCAACCAGGAGATAAACATGGGCTTCCAGCGATTAAGCTCGGCCTGTATCTGGGTCAGCAGAGGAGGGAAGTTGGCCGCATATAGGGCAGCGACGGATGAGGTCAGCCGGACCCCGAGATATTGTATGGAGGAGCTAGACCAGGACAGGGGCGTGAGCGGACGGATGCGAGCTACCTCAGTGGGTGGCAGCGTGAGATTGAGAATGTAGGATTTGCCAGGATTGTCCCGAAAACCCACCACCGTTTCGAACTGGGAAAGCACGTCCTGCACACGCGGGAGGGAAGTCCCCGGGTCAGCTAGCGACAGTAGGACATCGTCTGCAAAAAGAGATATTTTGTGCTGTTCCCCCGAAAAAGGGAGACCAACAATATCCGGGTCTTCCCGTACCCGAAGGGCAAGAGGCTCGATGCTGAGCGCAAAAAGTAGAGGAGACAGGGGGCAGCCCTGCCTCGTACCCCGGGAGTGTGCAAAAAAGGGTGAGACATGACCATCCACCATAACCCTCGAGCGCGGACCATGATAATTGGCCCGAAGCATATCTATAAACTTGGGGGAAAAACCGAAGGCCCGCAAGGTACTAAAGAGGAAGTCCCAATCCACCCGATCGAACGCCTTTTCAGCATTCAGGCCTACCAGCACCGCTGGGAACTTAAAGCGATTAGCTTTCTCAAATAGATGGATTAGTCGTCTAGTGTTGTCATGGGTCTGGCGACCCTTTATGAAGCCCGATTGAACGGGGTGGATGAGGGCAGGCATGAGGTCCTGGAGCCGGGCAGCCAAGATAGAGGAGTACAGTTTAGCGTCTACGTTTAACAGGGCTATGGGCCGGTACGATTCGCATTTAGAGAGGTCCTTCCCTGCTTTGGGAATGATCGAGATCATAGCTTCCGCCATTGTGCCCGTAGTGCGGCCCGCCTCCCTCATGCTATTGAAAAGAGTCACCAAGTGGTCCCCCAACTCAGACGCAAACGCCTGATAGAAGGAGGCCGTGAAGCCGTCTGGGCCCGGAGCCTTCTGAGGTTTAAGGGACCGAATGGCGGTCAACACCTCCTCCCTAGCAAAGGGGGCCTCCAAAAGTTTGTTCCATTCCTTAGAAACCTGTGGAAGCGACAGGGCTTCTAAGTATTCCCGCTGAGCGGCCGGCGCCAGGCGGTCTGCCGAGTACAAGGCGGCATAAAAGTCTCCGAAAAGCTCTGCTTTAACCGCATCCCTGTGTTCCACGACGCCGGAAGTCATCCGAATGCCACCCACATATTCCCTCTCACGTTTATCACGGAGCTGCCGTGCCAGATGTTTCCCCACTTTGTTGCCCTGAGCGTAGGAAAGGCGCCGTAAGCGCAAGAGGGTATATTCAGCCCGATTATTATAGTGCGCCCTGAGCTTCCCCCGCACTGCAGCAAGAGGGCGAAGGGTCTTTCGAGAAGGATTCTGCTTATGCGTAGTTTCCAGTGTCGCCAGTTCCGCCTCCAACGCCTCCCTCTCCTCGCGCCTAAGCCTGTTCAGGGCGGAGTTCAACGCAATGCACGTGCCCCGCGTCGTCGCCTTAAAGGCGTCCCATTGGGTGAAGACCGAGGTGTCACCAGCCTTGTTAAGCTCAAAAAACTCACCAATGGCTACCCTAAGCTTCTTGCAGGATTCCTCATCTCGTGTAAGGGATGCAGGGAAATACCATTTGCGGTGAGGGGACGACTCCGGGGCCCAGATCAAGCATGTCGCCAAAAGGCTATGATCGGAGACCGAGAGTGGAAATATTTTGCTGTCCCGCAAGTCGCCCTGCAGAGATTGATGCAAAAAAATGTGATCAAGGCGGGAATAAGTGTGGTGGACATGGGAGTAGAATGTGTAGTCCCTAGAGCGGGGGTGGAGGGAACGCCAGCTATCAATAAGGCCCAGACTGATCAAAGTGTCCCGCAGTTCCGGGGAGAAGAGACCCGCCTCCGTCCTCTGCTGATGTGAACAATTAAGACATTTGTCCCAAACCAAATTGAAATCCCCCATCACTATCAACGCTCCCTCCCCAAAGTCCCCCACCACCCTCAGAAAGGCCTCAAGGAACCCATTTTGGCCCGCATTCGGCGCATAGACAACCACCCACGTGCAAAGCTTACCCATGAGCATCCCCTTTACCATCAACCACCGCCCCTCCTTGTCTCCCCGCACCCCCACAGGTTGAAATTGAAGTGTAGAGCGGAACAAAAGCGCCACTCCTCGGTGCTTAGTAGTGGCAGAGGACTTGTAAATCAGGGGATATTGCCTGTGTGTAAGTCTAGATTCATCCTTACGGGCCAAATGAGTCTCCTGCAGGCCCACCACGTCTAACTGATGATCAAGAATATACTTCCACACTTTCTGGCGCTTTTGAGGAGAATTAAGGCCTTTAACATTCCAGGAGCCTATTGTAATAGGCAACATTGAGTCAAACACCTCCCCCCACCGCTCCAATCAGTGCACCCCAGCCACCACCACCGGGTCCCTTCCCAAACAACCTTCCCATAATCACAAGGAGCCTCAAAAACAAAACACAAAAAGGAAAGAGTCAGAACTAAAAAGAGAACAATGAAAGTCGGACATGACCTTAAGGGTCGGGGGTAGAAGACCCAGGTAATGCCCCCCTCGAGTTCAGGGTCGGGGTAACCCTCCAGTGGAGTACTGTCCCACAGAGTACCTGAGATGGTAGAGCCCCCCCGGCTCCCATGGGCCGACGTCGAGGGAGCCTAGGCCGCTGAGGAGCTGTCCACTCGGCTCGACTCAGTCACCAGGGCCAGTGAGGCCAAAACTTCTCCCCTTTCACTCTGGCTCGCCGATGGAGTCGGACCCTCTGCCACACCGTTGCGGCCCACTCTCTGCCATGCTGGGGAGCGGGAACGGCGACGTCTTCTTGGAGAGGCGCTGGCGCCCGCCGACGCGGCTGCATCCTCCTTGCCCAGCAGCTCCCTGGCGGCCGCTAGGGATCTCACTTGCACCAGTCTGTTTTGCCACCTGAAAATGAGCCGAAAGGGGTGACCCCAGGAGTAGGACACCCCGTGCTCCCTCAGGAAGGCCGTGATCGGGCGGAAGTCCCGTCATTTTTGCAAGGTGGAAGCCGCCAGATCCTGAAAAAGCTGAGGGCTGTGCCCACGAAAAAGCAAGTTATTGGTGTCCTTCGCCTTCCGCAGGATTGTCTCCTTCAATTGAAAATCGTGGACACAAACCAAGATGTCGGGAGGCGGCGAGCGCGCGCCACGTGGCAGGCCTACCCGATGTACTCTGTCCATCCGGACCTCTGTGCGATCGTCCTCGGCCAGAATTTGCAGAAAGAGAGCTTCCACGTACTCTCGCAGGTTCCCACCGTCTCCGTCCCAGGGCACCGCTCGGATCCGAATGTTATTACGGCGGGACCGGTTTTCCAAATCCTCGCAATGGGTCTGAAGATCCAGATTTTGCTCGCGTAGCTGGAGCAGGTCCTGCTGTAGCTGATGGACATCCCCACTGAGGCCCAAATCGTGGTCCTCTAGGGTCGCTACCCGTTCGCCGATGCCGGCCACATCTCGGCGGACCTCACGGAGGTCGGAAGCTAGTTGCGATTTCAGTTCCGTGATATCGTCCTTGATGGAGGAGAAAAGCTCTATCAGGAAGGCCTTTGTGACCGGGCCCTCAGTGTCGTCCTTGGCCGGCGACTTGCTAGGGCCGGGGGGCGATCCGGACGCCCCCTTACCAGGACCATCCTTCCCCGGCCTATTCAAGCGATTTGTAGTCGTCATGGTGCGACGCCCCAGCTTAGGTCCAGGCTTCTCACGACCTCCCAGAGCGTCCCGGATAGCCAGCTACGCGCCTCCACACCTTCAGCTATTTCCGCTCCGTAGACACCGGGGGACCGATGCGATCAGAAGGCAGCACTCGCCACGTCGCTCAAAGTCCGTTGGGTCGTCCGATGGGGCGCCCCCAAGGCATAGAGGGTGAGGGGCAAGATGGCACCACTTCTCCTTCCTTTAGCCTACTGCGCTGTCCAGCAGCTGCCAGACAAGTCGGCGCCTCTTCGTCACCTCCGCTCCGGCGTTAACAACCAGATAGATCGCCGGGATCACAGGCAGGTTCGCTACAATCCCAGTGGGGGGGACCTGCAGAGCAAGCGCTTCAGTCGTCAACTTGCTAGAGTTCAGGGTCCCCTCGTGCTAAGAGCCGATGCAACCCAGGCGAAGCTCCGTAGGCTGCTCCGGTACTCGTGCGTCACCACTCCAATACCTCGGCTAAGTCCGCCGTTCTAGGTCGTAGCTCGACGGGAGAAGGAGAAGGATCAAACTGATTCAGGACACCTCAGCGACCCCAGGAGAGTCAAAGCCGGGGCCGAAATCGCCCCAGTGCAGCTAAACAAAGTTATGAAAGGCTCGGGGTGCCGGAGGAGCTCGCAGGCACGTCTTACTCCGTCGCCATCTTGGCCACGCCCCACTACACCCCTTTTAACTGGCTTTGAACCACTCTCAGTGGACGAGGTCCAAGCAGCCATGAACACAGTCAAATGCGGTTCCCCCTCGGACCCCTGCCCCCATTTTGTGTCCTCAAAGATTGTGTCCACGCTCTGTCCCTTGAACACACAACTCTTTAATAAATCACTAAGAACTGCCATTTTCCCTTGAGGAAATATAAATTTTATGGTCAAATAATGTTCCCCTACGTGTACCCCACCGACTCCATGTACCAGCTTAAAGTGCATGTAACTTCCCTCCTGTGCCAGCTATGAAGACGCAAATACATTTGCGTCCAACGTTAACATGTCCTCTTTCAGACCCACCCTGAATGGGTTGAATATTCCGTTCCTAAATATGCTATGCCAACGTCTTTTTGTGGTATACTCTACACGTTTTTCAGCTCTGGCAAAGTAGGCCCTGAATTCTGCCATCAAGCCTCTTTTTCCTGCCTTCTGACTCTGAAAGCCTCAGCCCGGGCTGCCTCTGTACCCGTGACCTCTGCCTTACTCCCTGTGCGGCTCACGGCGCTAGCTCAGCCTGCTGCCTGCCAAGACTGTATTCAACCTTCGAATTATCTGTTCCGCTCCTCGAAAATGCATTCCTGCCTACTAGTTTAAGTAAACATCCTCCCAGCTGCAGAGCAAGGGCCCGGCCTCACTGTCTCCGTGCAAGTAATTCATAGCCTCTGTTACCATGGTAGGCCCATGCCCCCTCTCATCTCATACAGACATTTAGACGCTTATACATGCACTCACAGTCAGTATAGAATAGCTTCTGCCCCAGAGACCTTCTCCGTTTCGATAATATAGTTCCTAAACATCAGATACCAGATAGGATAAAGTACGAGTTGATCTGACATGCCAGACTTCTGTCTCTTTCAGCCAGTGTAAATGTCAAGTCCCCTGCACCCTCCAGTTTCACGTCAGTCACACGTCATGCAGCTGCGCGCGCATCCAGGCCTCAGATTTCTGCTGACATTACAAGATTCTGCTTGTTGCCACCCACTTGTGACACCTACCTGTGACGTTTCTAGCACACACCTCTATGTTCACGCCTAGTTCACGCCTTCTAATTACGTATCACCACCACGTGTATACTGTTATCTTGTTTCTCTCAGCTGTTACGCCTACTGTATTGGCTTCTATAATGTGTCTTAAGTATATAAGCTATGTATTGTCAATAAAATATGTTAGCGCGCTCTCCATCCCTTCCTGCACCCCAGTGGTGGCAGGAACAAGATATCCGGTCATGACCATTCCTTTTTAAGGAATAAAACCCCTAAGAACTCTAACACCACGGACTCTGTCTCTTTCTTTCCGATTGAGTTATTATTGATTAAGTACTTACCTGCATAGAAATTAGGACGGTAAATCAAATATTTACCACATTATTTTGGCGCCCGAACAGGGACCCCTCCCCCACCTCACGCGCCGGTAGGTGCGTTGCAAGCTCTGTCCCCTGCCATCAGTTAGACGGAACTACGCGTATTGGCAGGATTTCCTGTATCTCCCTCTGGCCCACGGAGGTGACGAAGACTGCGATCAGCACCCAGACGAGGCGGTGAGGAGTGCGGAGGATCCCGACCAGAGCCTAGCCGAAAGAAGCAAGGTCCGAGGTGTCAAGAGGCCCACCAGTTTCCGAAGTATCCACGTGTCGAGTCGAGCCGGTCCAGTCCAGTCGAGTTTTCCGAGGCCTTCTGTTTTCGTGCTTCCCGGTGAGTACCATTGCTGGGACGTATCTAGACGGGTGCATTATTATGTATCCGGTAAAGACGAGTTTGGGTACACAAATTCGGTCTGCACTGTTTTAGACAGTGTATCTGTACTGTTTAGCAGTATATCCGATTATTCAAGTTCCTGCACTGTTCTTAGCAGTGTATCTGTACTGTTTAGCAGTACATCCAGTATAGGGGGTAGTCATATATGTCTCTAATGTTTTCATGTGATTAATGTCGTGGTATGAGTGACTGTTTTAATGTGCGTTGTTGTGTTCTTGTGTAACTAGTTGTGTCTAGAGTTAAGCAGCAAGGGTTGAGTATTCAGTATTAAGTAAACAAGATGCCGTTTTTCAATAAGTTAAAGCAGATAGGAACTAGGAAAGGGATACTGGAGGAAGAAATTCCTATCCCCCCTAGGGACACGCCTGGAAATTTCATGTACCAGAAACATGGCTTAGATGCCATATTGTATCTAGATTTATGGGCCGATTATACTAAGCACTTAGAAGAAAGACACAGATGGCCCGTTACAGGAACATGGGATGCCGAGTGCATCATGAAGGTAGAAGAAGCATTATGGAAAAAGAAAGCCAGACAATCTCAGAAAGACGCCATAGAATTTTGGCGTAAAGAATCACATAAACGTGCTGAGAAAGCACTCCGTAGAGAAGACAGACATAGAGAAGAGTCAGATAAGGTCCGAGAAAATGAATTAGTTATTGAAGGGATTCGAGTAAAATCAGAACAAGCAGACCGCGCACGAAACAATCTTGTAAATGGTATGTATCTTGTGGCCGAGGGTTCGCCTGAAGCCACGAAAGGCCTGCCGCCACCATTGGTTCCAACTAAAGTAAATCACAGGACTACTAAAGACATATTTCTAGATTCCTATCTAAACGATGTAGCACCCGCGTACACCAATCCACGTGCCCACGTCCCGCCTACTGACGGTGACGGAGATGGCAACACGCCTCCAGACCATATCCCGCCATTACCGCAACCAGGTTTCCCCGTCCGACAGCCTGTCGTTCCTCCTCCTCCACCACTTCCCGCACCTAAAATTAATGTACCAAATCCGTTTACACCTGATCCTACTAAGAGACAAGTTCAAGTACATATACAGACTCCACAGAGGGATAACGCCCAAGCCTCTGCCTCAGGAGGTGCGACCGGGGGTTACCAGACCCCGCCAGCAACTCACAGATTACACCTTAGGGATATGCAGAACCACCCTACACTCCAGTCACCCCGTCTCGACATACTCAAAGCACCGCTTCAAGTTTGCAGATACGATCCAGTACCCGGTAAAGACGATAGGATGTTGATAGCATCACTACGCTTACGACAAGCTACAGATTACCTAATGTTATTCTCAGGAATGAAGGAGCACTTAGATAGAATATATCATTTTGTCCAGACTGGGGAAAATCCTGAAAGTATTAAGGAGGCCATGGCACATCAGAAAGTTGACACTCAAGCATATATACTACGTTTTTTCATAAATTGCTTAATAAGAGAACGAGACAGGCCTGAGACAGAACAGGATGAAATGGAGGCACTAAACAAGTGGGGCCAAAATATATCCGAAGGAAAACACGATAAAGGGGGTTGCATAGCCAGTATGTACAGGAAAATAAGAAAAGCAGTGATAGAAATACACGAAAAAGAAAAAGAAAAAGAGAATGACTCCTCCGAGGAGGAGGAAGAACCTGAAGAACCGGAAAAGATTACAGATACGATAGCGTATGTAGGTAAGGGAACTTACCTTAGGAAAGGCATTCGTCCAGAAAGCAAGAGAGTTTTTCTCTATGGCATATCGAAACCGAATTCTCCTGAACATCAGTTTCAAGACACTGATAAAAAGCTTCGAGAACGAATGGGGTACCATGTACTAAATTCTATGGATGAACAAGAACTAGCACGATCAGCAGTACTATGGGCTGACAACCCAAATATATATAATGATGACACAGTAGCACAGACATTCCTGAACCTATCCCCAGACGAACAGAAATTAGCGAGTACCTATATGATTCAGCACCTCCTCAAGTTATACAGAAATCAACATTCTGATCCAGGTCCCTTACACGATACATTAGAAGCACTACTCATGGACAGATGGAGAGGTCTAAGTACCAAGTTAATACAAATAATTCTAGAACAACGGCACAGATATAACACTTTCTTAAGCTCCGAATATGTTCCCGCTCCGCCCCCAGAAAGAAAAATGTACCATATGGAGCGTCTTCATGACATTGAAAGTCAGAACCCCTTACGAGAAGTACATTCAGTCATGGGTACCGATAATACCTTGAAACGTGTGTATGTACACACACCGCTGACCAAGTTAGAACTATTGGAAATGAAGAAATTAGTACCCTGTCACGATAAAGACCCTGCAGGTTTTCACAGAGAACTTAAAGACATGTTACTGATGGGAGATTACACATATGCAGACATCATGAAAATGCTAAAAGTATTGTTACCCACAGGCATCTACGAGAAACTTAAGGAAAGAGAATGGGAGGTAGGAGACAAAAAGATTGTATGGACAGAAATAGAAGACGAGGAGAAACTTCGTACCCCAGGGCTAGGCCTTGGGGAGAAAACTAAAGCATTACCAGGTTTAATAGTACAGGTTCTGCCAAGATTACTGACAACTAGAAAGGAAGACTGGGACGCTATCTCAGCCTGTAAACAGAAACACGATGAAGATACTAGTGACTTCTATTCAAGATTCGAGAAATGTTTCATTATTAATAGTGGCCTTAAACCAAGTAGCGAATCGTACCCGCATCTTTTTGTATCAAAGTTAGTCGAGAATTCCCTGCCATTAGTCAAGAACCGAGTATATAAAGTTGAGAGCACATGGCAAGCAAATACGCCATCCCAGATGTTACAAATGTTACAGTACCATCAGAACAGAATCAGAGAAGAACAGGATCATGAACAAAAACGTATGAAAGACACAAAAATGAAAATGTTAGTGGCCCAGTCGGTTCCAGCCGACGGCCAGAGAAAGGGTACGACCCAGACAGGTAATGCAGCAGCTCCCGTTAAAGGGACATGCAACTATTGCAAGCAGCCAGGTCACTACGTACATGAATGTCCAGTCCTGAAACACAATATAGCAACAGGTAAAACTAAAGAAAGACCGCATCCGCCTAGACACGATCAGAGTCAGCCACAGACTTCACAGAATTCACACCCTATGCATGCTTCATCACATACAGGACAGACCGCTGCGGTATCACAGTCCCAGCCACAGGCCGTTGCCGCGACGCAGCAAGTTTCACGGCAGATGTGCCAATATGCCCAATCTGATTATCCTGATTATCAGCGTTACACATGAAATAGCCTAGAGAGGGAGTTTGGCTTGCCTCTTATTGAGATTCCTGTAGATCAAGAGGGTCCTTATGTACACAGTCAAGTATTGGGAAAAGACAGAAAATTCTTAATTGACACAGGGGCAAGCCGCACCACAATAAGTCACAATGAAGTCCCAGGGGCCCCCCTCTCAGGCTCACAGAATGTTTCCCTTGGTTTTTCAGGACAGCCTATTGTAAATGAGGTATCAGAACCCGTCCCCCTGGCTGTGGGTCCATTATCACGTGTTACAGACTTATTACTGACGAAATCATGTCCAGAAAATCTGTTAGGTATCAAAACGTTGAAGGCTCTAGGAGCAGTGATATGTTGTTCTCCGGAAGGAGTTAGACTTTTTTTGCGTGACTTTAAGGGTCACTATGTATTACGAGAATTTGATGTCAGATTGAAAAATGTACCAGAACACCTGTGGGCACAAGGCCCAACCGATGTAGGCTGCATGCACATTACACCATACCGTGTTACACTAAAACCAGGTGTTGTTTTACCCCGAATTAGACAATACAAGTTACCACCCGATGCTGTAGTGGCTTTACTGGAAATCATTGAAGAGCTCATTGCCCAAGGAGTGGTCGTAGAGACCGACTCCAATATCTGTAATTCCCCTATCATTCCGATTCTTAAACGTACTGATCCCAATGCACCGCCAGTATATCGGCTGGTGATTGACTTACGAGAACTGAATAAATGCATTGTGCCACAGTACCCTGTGGTTCCCGACATCTCATCCCTATTGACTGCTATTGATCCAGAAGCAACGTTCTTTACTGTAATTGACCTCAAGAACGCCTTCTTCAGTGTACCTATTGACCCAGAGAGCCAATACCTCTTCGGATTCAGTTTAAATGGACGAAGTTTCAAATTTTCACGCGCACCTCAAGGATTCACAGAAAGCCCCAGCATCTATAGTCAAGCACTGAAAAGACAACTTGATTGTATTCAAATGCCAGTTAACACCGCCCTACTGCAATACGTCGATGATCTGCTGATCACAGCACGAAGTGAACCCGAATGTGAACTAGCATCACTGACGGTTTTACATTTTCTGGCCAACAAGGGACACAAGGTGTCTCCTTCGAAGCTACAATTCTGTGTTCAGCAAGTTGTGTACTTGGGTCACTTGCTGTCCAAAGTGGGGAGACAGCTCACTCCTGACCGTATCCAGTTTTTTTTTTTTTTTTTTTTTTGCGCAAGACCTTTATTGAAAATCAAGCATTTGACACAGCATGAGCCTACAACCCGGAGGCCGGCTCGCTACGTTTATTCCATTAACCATCATTGTGATCCAATGTTACACATGTTCCAGAATATTGCAGGGTATCGCACGTATGGTTAATAGCTGGCATTCGAACTGAGTCTCACTTTTTTTCACTTTTTATAACAAGAACATTAAAACAACATACCCCAATTCGGCCGTATCGTGTAATCCTAATGTACTACCCAGCAGTCGCGTCAATACATCTAGGGTCCCTTTCCCCCCGCCGACATCTCACACCTGTCCCATCAGCACTCATGCAGTCATGCAACCCATTCAGTCCATGTGTGGAAGTTCCTCATTATCCTGCAGTGAGGTCAGATAATCCTCTAGATAAACCCACATGTTTTTTGGTCGCGACTTAGCTGGCAGCAGTTCTTCGTAAGTTTGTAACTTGTCACGACAGGTGGACATGTCATGCAACCATGTTTTTAACTTCGGCACTTTGCGACTATGCCAGCATTGTGCCACTTGTCTCTTAGCCAATAAGAGCGCTATCGCACAGAACTTCTTCTTCAAGGCTCTTAACTGCGGTACTATCCCCAGTAAGCAGACTTTGGGTGTGCAGTGTATCTCCTCCTCCAGCATGACAGATAAAGCAGTAGTCACCTGCCCCCAGTATCCTTCCACCTTGGCGCAGTCCCACGCTAAATGTGCAAAGCCCGCACCCTCCTTGTTACACCTTTTACATCTGTCCTCCTCTTGAAGCCCAAATTTAAACAATTTCTCTGGTGTGTAATATACTTGATGGAGGAATTTAAAGTGAATCAGCCTCAGATTACCATTCGGTGTGAGTATTTGTGTCAGAGCGCATGTGTTAGCCCATTCTTCATCAGATAATGGCGCGTCTAGTAGTGCATCCCACCGCCCTTTCGCTTTCAACACTTGTCCGTCCAGTTCCAATTGTGCGGCCGAATACAGCCTAGACACCAGGTGTGATAAATCATTAGTTGTGATTAATAGTTGCAGTGGTGCAAGGCATTGCGGCTCTGAAGGGAACGTAGGGTAGTGCTCCCTCAGGGCTCTATTGAGTCTGTAATATGTGAAACGAAACATGGATGTTTGGTTATTAACATAACCTAGGTTGTCTAAGCCCACGAACTCCCCGTCTCGGAACACGTCCCCCATCCTATCGATACCGGCTTTGGCCAGTAGAGACATTCCGACTCTCTCCCCAGTTACCGAGAGCTCCTGGTGGTGGTGTAGCATCATGGCTGGTGCATATAGTGGGGTCTTGTGTGCTAGTTGCCCTAATTTATGCCAGGCTTTGACCGTGGCATCTACCGTGTTGATATCTCTAGCATGTAGCGGGGGGCGGGTGTGTGAGATGATTGCCGTGAGTGGAATAGGGTGTGCGTCGCTTTCCTCTATAGCGGTGTGGGTGAGATAAGGAACTGCGTGATACCAATACGCCGCATATTGTGCCTGTGCGCACAAGTAATACAGTAGAAAGTCAGGTACCCCGAAGCCGCCTCTTGCAAGTGGAAGTTGCAGAGTCCGTAGATCCACACGTGCCTGTTTACCCGCCCAAATCAAGGTCCGCACCAAGGAGTTTATATGTCGGAAGATAGCCTGTGGTGGAGTGATTGGTATGTTGTTAAACAGGTATAGCAGCTTGGGCAGTATGTTCATTTTGACAATCGCTATCCTGTCCGCCAAAGAAAGGGGCAGATGTATCCAACGTTGTACACTGTCCTCCAGTTTCGTCAGCACCACTCCGTAGTTTGCCCTGATCACCTCATCCGGATCCCTGTGGTACATGACCCCTAGGTATCGTATAGGGTCCTGTTGCCAACCCAGCGGAAAGTCCACCACAAACGCAGAAGTGGTGTCCGTGAGGGGTATTATAGATGATTTGGACCAATTTATGGCTAGACCCGAATGCCCCCCGAACCTTATGTATTCCCTGAGTATGGCGTTCAAATGAGTCTCCGGGTCCCGGACGTATAGCAACATGTCATCTGCATATAAGGAGATGTGAAGCGGCCTGGCTATGAAGTGCAGTGCCGATTCCCTGTAGTTCTGTCGTATCAGACACGCCAAAGGTTCTAGTGCTAATGCAAATAATAGTGGCGAGAGTGGGCAGCCTTGCCGCGTCCCTCGCTCAATCGCAAATTGGTCCGAAATGTACCCATTAATTCTGACCCTAGCATTTGGTTTCGTGTAAAGCAGGGTGACCCATTGCACAAAACGTTTAGGGAACCCCATTCTATTGAGGACAGTGATCATATACCTCCATTCAATAGAGTCAAATGCCTTCGCCGCGTCCAGCATGACCGCTACAGCTTTGACTGAAGGTTGTAGATAGTGCGATAGTGCAAATAGAGTCCGGGTGTTATGTGCTGTTGATCTGGTGGGCACAAAGCCGGACTGATCCGGTAGTACCAGACTAGTCATCAGCGGTGATAGCCGCTTGGCTATAAGCTTAGCAAGAATTTTCGAGTCTACGTTGATTAAAGATAACGGTCGGTACGAGTCACACTCCTCCGGATCTTTAGATGGTTTCAGGAGAGCGATAATCATGGCTTCGCGTAACGTGGGGGGAAGTATGCCTTTCTCAAAGGAGGTGCCATACATATCTACTAAGTGTGGCGCTAGTATGTCTGCATATTGTTTGTAAAATTCCGGGGTGAACCCATCCGGGCCAGGTGCCTTGCCATTCGGAAGTGAGCCTATTATCTCTTTAACCTCATCTGCCGTGATGGGCCGTGCTAAGTACTCCCTGTGTGCATCTGACAGCCACCCTATCGCTACATCGTGCAGGTATGTGTAGGTGTCATCCGCCGGAGCAGTGGGTTGGGATTTGTATAGGGAACCAAATGAATTTACAAAGCATTTCAGTATGTCATTAGCATGGGTTTGCGTGTCGCCCTCCCCGTTCTTTACCCTAAGTATCGTAGTCTGGCCTCGACCTGTGCAGATCTTCCTAGCCAATACAGCCCCCGGCCGACCTCCTTCCCCAAAAGCTCTAGCCACATGCGTGCGGTTTAAATATTTCATTTCAGAGTCTAGAAAGGTCTCGTGTTCTGTGTGTATGTCGCGAAGCTTGGCCAGGTGCGTGACATCCTGAGTGGACTCATACAGGGATTCCAGGTCTCTCATTTGCTGTTCGCATCTGCGTATCTGAGTTCTAATATCCTTCAGTACCCCCACTGTGGTGCTTATATAGACCCCTCTTATCGTGGCCTTGAATGCTTCCCAGAGGATGCCAGGATCATCAGTCGATGGGGCATTAAGGTCAAAGTAATCTCTAATCACCCTCTGAATCGTGTCTGCATAAATGGCATCAGTTAGAGCACGTGCGTTAAAGCGCCATTGGAAGGGGGGGGGTGTGTATCGTGGAACGTCCAGCTGTAGGAGGACAGGATTGTGATCAGACAGCGTGCGAGGGAGCACCTGTAGGTGTCTCACCCATAGTGCCAGATCAGAGGAGCCTAGCCAGTAATCCAACCTGGACCAGCTGTTGTGGGAAGCATTAACGTGCGTGGCCCCAGGCGCGTCAGTGTATCTCAACCTCCAAAGATCCTCCATACCCAGATCCTTCATCATGTGTCCCACCATTGTGCGTGAGTGCTTGTGCTGTTCCACCGAATTAGCTGAACGGTCTAAACCGTCACGGAGTGTCACGTTCCAATCCCCACCACACAATATATGTGCGCTATTGTGTTCCTGCAGGTGTCCCCATACCTCCCTGAAGAAATCCGGGGCATCTGTGTTAGGACCGTATACATTCAGCAATGTAACTTTCTGCCCCCTCAATGTACCTGAAACCATTAAAAACCTGCCTTCAGGGTCCTGTGTGACTGTGTGACTCACAAAGCCCACCCCTCGTTTCACCAGAATGATCACCCCTCTAGAGTAAGAAGAGTACGAGGCCCTGAAAACCTTCTCCGCCCATCTTGCCCCCAGGTGTGCTTGTGAGTGTGGGGCCAGGTGAGATTCCTGTAGGAATGCTATATCCACATTCCACCTCGTCAGGCTTGCAAAAATCTGTCGTATTTTACGCGGCTGTGAGAAACCTCTAATGTTCCAGGTTAGTATGTTTAAACTGCGTCTACCCACCTCCCTAGTCCCCATCAATTTCCAATGACATAATGCATGAGCGTTCAATACAAATCAATTGCATAAGGATTATGAGCATCTCCCTATTAGGTGCTCCAATCGATCCAGCAGTAGCGGGGACCAACTCGGAACCAGTACAAAAAGACATTACACATTCTGTCGGCCTAACAGTACAATCATACATCCCGCCCCCCCAGAACCCACCCACTCCAGCAACCCCAACCTGCCGAAGCCATTCCCGTCCAGTGCACCAATTCAGAACTCCCATAAACAGTAACATAGTGCCAGAACCAAACTCTATTGGGTAATACCCTTGTAGAGGTCCGCCAGGGGCACAACTCACCACCTGGTGTACAGGTGTGGGCGATGCTAAAGAAGCTGTATGAAGCGTAGTTCAGGTGTATACCCGCCGCTCCCCCCCCCCCCCGAACAACCAACAACCAAGCCACCGGCTGAGCGACATGTCTGGCATAATGTGTCCCCATTGCAATTTCAACAGTTCGTCATCAAGGCACATTATTCCTCCCTTCACACCCTTACTGCTCGCCGCACAGAGTGCATTGGGGCTCTCTCACAGTCAGTGACGGAGGCCTCCCACAGTTCAATCATATCGAGCAGAGCACATCAGACAGAGGGACAGTCTCACGCCATTCGCGCATTTGCCTGCCTTGAGTAATCGCCTCCGGATGATAGTGTCACTCCATTGCGTATGCCAACACCGCCCTATGTGACGTGCATGAGTTGTAGTGCATTCCCAGTGCAAAGTTAGTAGTGAGCTGCATCTCCGAACAGAGGCCTCTTAGCCCCAACTGGACCTCTCCACCCAGTCACTCTGCGTATGTTGAGTCAATCCCACCACCGGGCAAACTGGAAAACAAGTTCTTAGCAGTCTAGCAAGCGCGGAAATTAAAGGCCATGCTAAAACGCATGATTTAGTAACTGAATTGTACACTCACCAGTGGCATACCATGAAACAACCCCTCATTGTTAGTCCGAGTCTTGTCGTTGTTCATTTTGCGAATTGTCTCTGATCTCTCGTTGAACCCTTTTGACAAATTCTTGTGCTGCTTTCGGAGTCGGTAGTATTGTCGCTTTCTCCTTCCACACCAATCTGAGGCGAGCTGGATACATCATGGAGTAGACAATGTTCAACTCACGCGATTTGGTCTTCACTGCAGTATATTCTTTCCGGGCCTGCTGGACCGCAACTGTGTGGTCCGGATAGAATTCCAAGGAGTTCCCTTGATGCTGGATCTTCCCTTTCTCTCTTGCTAGCCGAAGGATCGTGTCCCTGTCGCGATAATTGAGGATACGCGCAACAATCGGTCTCGGCGTGGCACCGGGTGGTGGTTTCGGGGCCAGCGACCTATGAGCACGCTCCACGATAAAGAGGGGCGACAGGGCCTCAGCTCCGAACAGATCCTTGCACAGTGTTTCCACGTAGGTTTCCATGCGGCCTGTGTTGGTGGACTCCGGCAGGCCCGTGATCCGTACGTTGTTGCGCCTCGAGCGCGCTTCTAAATCCTCCTCCTTCGCCTTGATAACCTCCAGTAGCCTTTCCATATCTGCGCACTTTGAGGTGGAGGCCCGCGCCTCATCTTCGACCGCGGATATCCGTGTTTCGGCCTCGTCCAGCCTCTCCCCATGCTTTTCCTGTCGCGCTGCCATGGTGTCCATTCTACAAGTTAAGTTATCTAACTTGCCATTAATATCCTGTAGGTTTGATTGTATCGCTAGCAGGATCTTTTCGATGTTGTTGTTGGGCGCCTGACCTGCCTCCTCCTCCGGCACCCCGTCAGTGGATTTCTGCGTTTTCTTCGTCTCAAAAGGCAGCTTCTGTTGGTGTTTGTCTGGTTTGCCCATGTTTGCGGGTGGGGAGGTTGCCTTCCTGTACGTGGACCCCGAAGCCCTCGTCTGTCTGGTCGCCGACGCCGTGTTGAACCCCACCCTTGGGGCGATCGCCGCCTAGCAGACCCCCTCCACGTGGTGGACTTCTGGCCTCTCAACCGTGCAGAGAGATTGTCCCAGTGTGGTAGCCCGCAGGGCAGAGGATATCACAGGCCTGCCTGATCCCACAGGTGGTGTGTCGTTGTTCTATGGTCAGCACACTTCCCCCACACTCAGTGTTTAGGGTAGGCAGCCATCCACGCCGGTGCGACGCTTCCGCAGGTCTAACGTATGCCAGGCGTTGTCTCTCCGTGCAGCCCGCGCCGGCTTGTAGGTGCGGGGTCTGCGAGCGTCCTACCAAGAGGGGCCTCCTCGCACGTGGCCGCCTGGGAGGACACGCTATTCACAGCAGGCACCAACCCTGGCGCAAGAACATGCAGCGACCTGTTCACATGGGCTGATGGGGTCTGGCAGCGGCGGCCACAGGTCTCCTATGTATGGGCGAGCCCACGCAGATCATTAGGCAGCACTGTCCACCGTAGATTGCTCGCTCCTCATAGCGCTCACCGCCAGTAGCCAGCACCACTCACCCTGCAGGAGCGCGGATATGTCTACCTCTGCGCTGGCGCTCCGCACTGTTCACAACGCTGGGTACTCTTCTGTTAGCCGATCTCCCCTCCGCTGCATCAGGCCACCGCTAGTGTCTCGCCACTGCCACAGGAGACGGGGATTACTCAATTATGCCCGCGTTTTTCGTTTTGCCGCCGCCATTTTGTCAGGCAGTGCCTCCAGCGCCTGAATGTGGTAACCAGGGGCTTCGCAGCGCCACAATTTTGTATGCAGGGGTAGTGGGGAGGATAGCCCTCAGAGTCCTACCTCCGCCATGCATCCCTGCTCCTGGACAGCAGTGTGGCGATTTTTCTCCGCTCGTCTGTTGTGGGTATGTCCCAACACGGCGGCCATCTTGTCAGGCGCCCGGATCCCTCGCCACGGTTATTCGCGAATTCCAGGGTTGTCTTTGTCCGCCGGTGGCTGGTTCTCATCCCGACATGTGCTCCACCGTTTCGCACATCCTGCTAGGCTATCGAGGGGCCGGTTGTTCGGGCGGGAGCGGCGAAAACCACCATAGTTGGCGATCGCCCGACGGAGCTGCTTCTCAAGCAGCCATGTCGCCGTGCGCCCCCTAGCGCCTCCCCGACCGTATCCAGTTAATTGTAAATATGCCACAACCCCAGACACAAAAGGAAGTGCGGGCCTTTATAGGCCTCACCTCGTACTGCAGACATAGGATTCCTCAGTATGCATTTCTAGCTAAACCACTCATTCAGTTGACAACACAGGAGGCAGCGACTTCGACTGTCCTTCCTTGGACTCAGGAACATACACAGGCTTTTGAAGAATTAAAGAAAGCTTTATGCCAAGCACCAGTTTTAGCAACACCATGTTACAGCAAACCTTTTACACTTTTTGTTACAGAACGTGATGGTACAGCATTGTCTGTCCTCACTCAAGACCAAGCAGGTTCACATAAGCCTTGCGCTTATTTTTCAAGTACATTGGATTCAGTAGCCCAGGCACTCCCTGCGTGCTTGAAGTCAGTTGCAGCGACAGCATTAGCAATCAGACAGAGCGATTCAATTGTATTGGGACATCCATTAACAGTACAAGTTCCACATTCTGTAGAGGTTCTTTTAAACAGAACTCAGACCCAGCACTTGACTATAGCACGACTGACAGGTTATGAATTGACACTATTCCAGCCACACATAGAAATCAGACGCTGTAGCATCCTAAACCCCGCAACATTGTTACCTTCAATTATGACAGATCCAGCTCCGCATGATTGTATAGAGATCATAAATGCAGTAACAAAGCCCCGACGAGACTTGACAGATGTTCCATTGACAAATCCAGACCTGACACTTTATGTGGATGGTTCATGCATGAGAACAAGTACAGGAGAATTAGTGGCCGCGTATGCAGTGACCACTGAAACTGAAGTCAAAGAAACACACCGTATTGACACACTGTCTGCTCAAGCGGCGGAGCTCATCGCTCTGACCCGAGCTTGTATACTAGCCAAGAACAGAAATGTTAACATATACACTGATTCCCGTTATGCGTTCGGAGTCGTACACGACTTCGGAATGTTATGGCAAGAACGAGGTTTCTTGACCTCTCACGGTGCCAAGATCCAACACGGTTCCCTCATTCAAGCACTGTTAGAAGCAATACATCTGCCTTCAGGCATATCCGTCATGAAGTGTAAAGCACATACTAAAGCTACGGATTCTGTTTCCCAGGGTAACGACCTGGCAGACCAGACAGCAAAACATACAGCGTTGACTCACACCCAGACAACTGACGTGACAAAGACAATAGTACCGACACAGTGTATGTCAGTTAGGGATCCCACCCTAGATGTAATCGATATCCAGACACATGCTGCTGTAGATGAAATAAAGAAATGGACTGAACTAGGAGGGATCCAGACAGACCAAGGTTGGATGACAAAGGGAAAATCTACATGGTTTCTCCCCGACTCAATGGTTCAAATCATGATAAATACAGCACATAGTCCGGCACATCTAGGAGAAAAAGCTATGTTAGACAGTTTACAGAATCTCTGGTACAACAAACACTTACGAGCAGCAGCAAAACAGAAAGTGCGTACTTGCATGATCTGTTGTCAGTTCAATCCAGGAAAAAGCGTCCCTGTAGAGCAAGGTGGATTTCATCCTCCCGATCACCCTTTTGAAGTCCTCCAGATGGATTATATCCAGATGGACCGTTGTCGAGGATTCAAATATGTCCTCGTAGTTGTTTGTGCACTTTCCCGTTGGACCGAAGCATATCCAGTCCCAGATTACACTGCCCCGACCACTGCCAGGCAGCTGGTTCGAGAATTCTTCCCACGATACGGCTTGCCTCGTGTCGTGTACTCAGATAACGGACAGCCATTCTCATCCGAACTCATGAGACAGGTCTCCCTGCTGCTAGGATATCAGTGGAAATTCCATTGTGTCCGACATCCCGAAGCCGCTGGCCTTGTAGAGAGGCATAACCAGACACTAAAAACACGCCTTGCAAAAGTTTGTAAAGAGAAAGGGGTCGACTGGATAGTCGCCCTGCCAGTTGCATTGTTCTATATGAGAATGGTTGCCCATTCGAGATCAGGACTATCCCCGTATGAAGTGGTCTTTGGGAGACCACCGAATATGTGGGGGACGCCCATCCCTAAGAAAATTACAGATGTTGATTGTAATATGCTGACAGATTACCTTGCCTCCTTGATGTCTGCACTCCAATCATGTCGTTCACAGGTTGCCGCAGCCTTCCCTGACAACACCGATGTAAAGCCACATGATGTCCGTCCCGGTGACACAGTCCTAATCAGGAACTTCGACAGGAAAAGTCCGCTGGAGCCCCGCTGGAAAGAGCCGAAGACCGTCCTTCTCACCACGCGGACCGCTATCAAGGTGGAAGGCCGAAAGGGGTGGATCCATACGAGCCATATAAAGAAATGTAATGAACTGCTGCCAGAAACAGACTCGTCCACCCCCTCCAAAGACTGCATCGAATTTAGTGACTTTAAAATTCCCAAACAAGAGAAAACTCCCCAAGAGGAATACCGTATGAAACTTCGATCTAGCAAGTCAGACAGTTTAATTGTTTAAGTCCTCCCCTAGGTGAATCGGTTAAATAGTTTCTGACATGTATCCCCTAGATCGAGATAGAGAGAGAGAGACAACTCAAGAAACGTACATATTGTAAATCACTCCGCAGTCACTGCATAGTGACGTTATTGATTATGTTTTTCCTAAGTCTTCTGATTATTGTTGCAAGTATATTGCTTCCCATATACTACCCTATCTTCAAGCGTGAACAATCTGCTTACAATGTTTCTGCTGAACATTCTTTTAGTGAATTACCTCCCCACGAACTTTCTTACAGACTTGCGCTGAGCAACAACACATTCATTAGTATGTTACATCATTCCCATCAGACTAGCAACGCTACAAACTGCTGGATATGTGGCCGACTCCCTCCCTATCAGAAATACAAGGGAGTTCTGCCCCTTTTTCCGTACCCGTTCACTCACAATGGCTCCTGTGGTGCATGGTTTAGAATAATTAATTCCTTAGATCCTGATATCGCTGTTTTCAAAGGGAATTGGGTTTGGGGAAACTTGAACTTAGTTCTGCTTAATGCCTGTTACCCTGACAAAAAGGGACTTCCCATTAGAATAGGAACTGATCTAGAGAATGAAGTATATGGATTAGGTAATTATACAACTAGCCTTATGATTCTTACTGTCGAATCCGAAGCTGCTCCAGTTCTCCCTGCTATGTCAGTATTACCAGTCACTGGTGATTTATGTGTCAGAAAGAAAGGTTCAGTACACTTAGGTCATAGCAAATGTACTACTGTGGTCGAATTCAGTGATCAAGGCAAATCGTCCTTTAGAGCTACTCGTCATTCCTACTTTGTTTGTGGTCATACCGCATACATACGCTTACCTCCAGATTGGGATGGTACCTGTTACATTGCATTCCTTCTGCCACCTGTTTTCCTAGCCCCTCCTGATTATCACAGAAATACAAACCTAGTAAAGACTAGACTCCGAAGAGATCTCCCGATTGTCGATTACACTGAAACGGCATGGGAGCAATACACAGATTTCAATAAAGGATTCTTTTTCTTCACAGGTCCCGTCCAAAACAGTAAACTAATACGCAGATTAACTAGAACACTCGAAGCAGTAGTGAATGAAACGGCCTCCGCCCTAGGTAACTTAACAGAGGAGCAGTCCGCTATGCGGGTTGTTGTCCTTCAGAATCGTCTTGTTATTGACGTCATCTTGGCAGATAGAGGCGGAGCTTGTAAGGTCATCGGGTCAAGTTGCTGTGTTTTCATTCCAGAAAACGCGCCAACGGTATATCAAGCTATTACACGTCTTCACAAAATTGCAGGTTTGATACATCAGAATCCAGGCACCTGGACTTGGTCCGGTTGGTTCTGGACAACGTTGACCGCTTGGGAATGGAAGATCCTATCCTTCCTAGGCATTGCCCTTGTCATAGTATTCAGTTGCTGCCTGTGCCTACAGTGTGGGCCAGCGATTTGTGGACTGTGCGCCACATCGTGCATTGAACATTCCAGTCTTCTCTCAAACCGCCAAAGGAAGAAAGATGAGCAAATGATGTTACAAGAACAGACTGATCGATTCATGAGGATCGATATATCATGAAGGGTCCGTAGGGAACAAGGAGGGAATGAGGAAATATAAATTTTATGGTCAAATAATGTTCCCCTACGTGTACCCCACCGACTCCATGTACCAGCTTAAAGTGCATGTAACTTCCCTCCTGTGCCAGCTATGAAGACGCAAATACATTTGCGTCCAACGTTAACATGTCCTCTTTCAGACCCACCCTGAATGGGTTGAATATTCCGTTCCTAAATATGCTATGCCAACGTCTTTTTGTGGTATACTCTACACGTTTTTCAGCTCTGGCAAAGTAGGCCCTGAATTCTGCCATCGAGCCTCTTTTTCCTGCCTTCTGACTCTGAAAGCCTCAGCCCAGGCTGCCTCTGTACCCGTGACCTCTGCCTTACTCCCTGTGCGGCTCACGGCGCTAGCTCAGCCTGCTGCCTGCCAAGACTGTATTCAACCTTCGAATTATCTGTTCCGCTCCTCGAAAATGCATTCCTGCCTACTAGTTTAAGTAAACATCCTCCCAGCTGCAGAGCAAGGGCCCGGCCTCACTGTCTCCGTGCAAGTAATTCATAGCCTCTGTTACCATGGTAGGCCCATGCCCCCTCTCATCTCATACAGACATTTAGACGCTTATACATGCACTCACAGTCAGTATAGAATAGCTTCTGCCCCAGAGACCTTCTCCGTTTAGATAATATAGTTCCTAAACATCAGATACCAGATAGGATAAAGTACGAGTTGATCTGACATGCCAGACTTCTGTCTCTTTCCGCCAGTGTAAATGTCAAGTCCCCTGCACCCTCCAGTTTCACGTCAGTCACACGTCATGCAGCTGCGCGCGCATCCAGGCCTCAGATTTCTGCTGACATTACAAGATTCTGCTTGTTGCCACCCACTTGTGACACCTACCTGTGACGTTTCTAGCACACACCTCTATGTTCACGCCTAGTTCACGCCTTCTAATTACGTATCACCACCACGTGTATACTGTTATCTTGTTTCTCTCAGCTGTTACGCCTACTGTATTGGCTTCTATAATGTGTCTTAAGTATATAAGCTATGTATTGTCAATAAAATATGTTAGCGCGCTCTCCATCCCTTCCTGCACCCCAGTGGTGGCAGGAACAAGATATCCGGTCATGACCATTCCTTTTTAAGGAATAAAACCCCTAAGAACTCTAACACCACGGACTCTGTCTCTTTCTTTCCGATTGAGTTATTATTGATTAAGTACTTACCTGCATAGAAATTAGGACGGTAAATCAAATATTTACCACATTATTTTGGCGCCCGAATATTTACCACACCCTGATGCTTGAAAGCACGCTTCGGTGATCCCCCTCTTGAAGAAAGCTGGATCTGACATTCTCAACCCAGAGAACTATAAACCCATCTCCCAGCTTCCCTATCTCTCCAAAGTTCTGGAGAACCTGGTCAATGTACAACTGACAAGGTACCTGGAAACCAACCTCCTCCTGGATCCCTCCCAGACGGGCTTCAGAGCTAACAACAGCACCGAGGCAACGTTGCTGGCAGTGTCGGACAGTGTCAGATCCTCCACCCATCAAGGTGGTGCAGTGGCACTGATACTGCTTGACCTGTCAGCAGCGTTTGACACGGTATCACACAATTGCCTGTTGAACATACTTCGGAGCAAAGGAGTTCAATCCACTGCATTGCGCTGGCTGCACTCTTTTTTGAGCAACCACACTCAGGCAGTACATATGGGTCAGTTCCATTCCAGGCCTAACTCCATCGGCTGCGGGGTTCCCCAGGGTGCCTCACTGAGCTCCACCCTTTTCAATGTCTATATGTCATCTCTCGCCGACATTGGAAGGAAGTGGGACATTGGCATCTGCTCTTATGTGGATGACACGCAGCTGATGGTGGCCTTGGATGAGAAGCCTGATATCACTAAAACTAAATTACATGACTGCCTCTCAGAAATGGCCCAGTGGATGCATTCACACTGCCTAAAGTTGAATGCAGGAAAATCTGAGATTCTTCTGTTTGGTGGCGCCAAACGGGTGTGGGATGCCTCGTGGTGGCCACTCTTATTGGGTTTGGCCCCCACTCCATAACAACATGCCAGGAACCTGGGGATCATCATGGATGACGCCTTGTCCATGAAGGATCACGTGCGATCCCTCTGTGGCAAGGGTTTCGCCATCCTAAAACTTCTCGCTAGGTTATTTCCCTGGATACCTCTGGACTGCAGACGTTCGGTCACACAGGCCCTATTGGTTAGTCGTTTAGACTATGGCAATGCGCTGTTTGTAGGGATGAATGAACATCTGTTCTCTCGCCTACAGGTACTGCAGAATTTGGCGGCCAAACTTATTTGCAACAAAGGCAAGCTAGACTCGGCATCGGAATGTTTGAAGAAACTTCATTGGCTTCCGTGCGCCAGATAGCTGCCTTTAAATTGCTCAGCCATGCCCATAGGGCTCTGTATAAGACTAGTCCCACTATTCTTCAAGGGAAGATCAAATTTTATGTCCCCACTAGGAACCTACGATCACTTCAATCGGCATTGGTTAGGACTAAACGTATTTATAAAGTTAGAACAGGTGGCCGTTCCTTTTCTTACTTGGCAGCAAAGAGGTGGAATGAGCTTCCTATCGACTTAAGACATACCACAAATTATCTCCTGTTCCGAAAAAAGCTGAAAACCCACCTCTTCCCCAATTTCTAAACTTTTCAGTATCAGTCATCAGTAGTTTCTGCTTGGTATAAGCGCCTTGATATCCCTTGGGATGAGTGTTGCGCTCTACAAAAACCGCAAAATAAAAATAAAGTAACTTTTTTACTTCTCCAGTAATGGGGTGTCTTTCATAGATTCACTAGCTTGAATAAGAATAGTGAGCAGTGGCATCAGTATAATACAAGGTACATAAGAATCAATATTAACATAATACACAGTCCGAAGAGACTGAAGTATATATAAAAGAAACGGTACCTTGTATACAGGAGGACGGAAGCAACAGAGGCTCACCTTATCTAAAAAGATTACGAAGGACTTCTTGCCCCACAGCTGAGTCAGCGTTGTCAGCAGCATACAGACAGTAATGTCTTGTAAAGGTGTGTCTGCTGGACCATGTTGCAGCTCTGCAGATGGGTCGAAGAGGCACACCAGCAAATAGTGCAGTAGAAGAGGAAACCTTTTTGGTAGAATGCGCTCGAACAGTTGTAGTAAGTGGTGTTCCATCTTGTTGATGGCAAAGAGCAATTGCAGTAGCTATCCAGCGTGCAATTGTTTATTTGGTGACTGGATGCCCCTTTCGCATCCGTCCGTAGTCCACAAAAAGTTGATCAGTCTTACGGATTCTAACCGTCCTTTGAAGATAACATTTCAGACACCTTTTAATAACTAAAGAATGAAGTGTCCTCTCTGCTGGTGTTTGAGGATTAGGAAAAAATGTTTTTTAAAATGACTGGTTCATTGAGGTGGAAATCCGATGGCACTTTGGGGATAAAGGCCGGATTGGTGCTGAGCAAGACAGAGTCCTTGGTGAATTGAAGAAAAGGCGGTTTAGTAGTAAACGCCTGAATGTCACTGACTTGACCTGAGGAGATGAGAGCCAAAAGTAGAAAAGTCTTCCAAGTAATTATTTGAGATCGACTTTATGGATTGCCTCAAAAGGGGTTTCATGAGCTGTGCCAACACAATATTTAAATGCCAAAGAGGAGTGGTCGACGAATTGGTGGAAACATCCGAAAAATACCCCGGAAGAATTACTCTAGAGGAGTAAAGAGAGTTGGAACCATTCTGAAGAAACCTTGAGATTGCTGCAAGAAAAACTTTCAGAGTAGATAACGAGAGGCCTGATTTTGCCAGATGTAACAAGAAAGGCAAGAGTTGCTCCGGCATATAATGAACAGGATGTACCTGAGAAGCATTGCACCATAGACAGAATCTTTTTCATTTGAGCTTGTATGTTTTCACAGTTGAGGCTGCTCTAGCCTTCGCAAGGACTTCCCTACAATCTAAAGGAATGTTAAAATTTACAAATTCATAGTGCTCAGGTTCCAAGACGCTAGGCAAGAGATGTTGGGTCGGGATGACAAACTTGGCCCTGATCCATGGTCAGAAGATTCGGAAGTGGGCGAAGAATGATCGGGTTGCACTGTGACAGGAGTAGAAGTTCCGTAAACCAGACATGTCGAGGCCACCTGGGAGCTATTAGAATAATGTGACAGGGTTCTTTCCTCATTTTTCAAAGAACTCTGGGGACCAGTGGTATCAGTGGAAAATCCTAGGCATATATTCTTTACCAGTTCATCAAAAAGGCATTCCCGCATGACTCTGGTTGGGGAAGCCAACTTGCGTAGAACTGGCATTTGCGGTTCAGATGTGTAGCGAACAGATCCAGATTCGGGCAACCCTATATTCGAAAAATGTGATCCAGTGTGGGTTGATGTAATTCCCGCTTGTGATTGGTCGAGGTCGACTGCTCAGGGAATCCGCAAGATAGTTTGATGCTCCCGGAACTTGCACTGCTATGAGGGTGATTTGATGTTGAATCGCCCAATCTCAGATTTGTTGAGCTTGAAGGGATAGCAAGATGGACAGTGTGCCCCCTTTTTTGTTTATGTAGTGCATGCATGTTGTGTTGTCCGTCCGGACTAACACCGAGGCTCCTTGTATGATGGTGCAAAAGGCTTTCAGAGCCAGATAAATGGCCAGTAACTCTAGCAGGTTGATGTGCCAGGTCTTTTGATAAATGTCCCACCTTCCTCTTACTGTAAGACCCTGAAGATGTGCACCCCAACTTTAGAGGGATGCATCCGTTGTGAGAGTGAAATTTGGAGTGTCCACCAGGAATGGACGACCTGAAGAGACTTTTTCCTCGAGTGTCCACCATAGTAGAGCTGTTTTCATCTGAGATGTGACTTTGATCATATCGTTGAAGGATCCTGAGACTTGAGCCCATTGCTTGTCCAATTCCTCCTGAAGTGAGGGACTAGAAAAATACAGGAGGACAACATACCGAGGAAAGATTTTAACTGTCGAACAGAAATTGACTTTTTTAACCGGAGGGAGGCCGCTAGGTCGCAAAGTCGTTGACGTCTTTCGTGTGACACAAAGGCTTTTCATAGCTTGGTGTCTAGGATGGCCCCCAAGAACAGTCTGTTTTGAGCAGGGAGAAAATGAGACTTCTCCATGTTGAACGTAAGGCCCAGAGACTGGAAGAGGGATCTGCAAAATAGAGTGTGTGGGGATGCCTGTTCGAACGACCGTGCCTTCAGAAGGCAGTCGTCTAGATAAGGAAAAATTTGCACTCCTTGTAGATGAAGATAAGCTGCCACTGGTGTGAGGACCTTGGTTAACACTCGGGCGCGGAATGAAGGCCGAATGGAAGGACTTTGAATTAAAAATATTTCCCGGCCACTCTGAATCTGAGAAATTTCCTGTGTCTCAGCAGAATGGGAAGATGAAAATAAGCATCTTGAAGATCCAAAGTTGTCATATACTCCCCTTGGAATAGTAAAGTAAGTACCTCCTGAAGGGACAGCATGCACAATGTTTGTTTTTGGATGTATTTGTTCAGGGCGCATAGGTCCAGAATAGGGTGCCATTCTCCCGACTTTTTCTGTATAAGGAAGAATCTCGAATAGAATCCTCTGCCCCTTTGTAGTTTCGGCACAACTTCGATCGCGCCTTTTCTTAACATAATTGTGAGTTGACCTAAAAGTTCCTTCAGGTGGGCAGGAGGTGGGCCTCTTGGTGTAGAATTGGGCGGAATCTTCACAATATCCAATGCGTGCCCTTTGTGCACAATATCCAGAACCCATTGATCGGTAGTTATCAGTGACCATTTGGAGTAGAAGTGGGAGATTCGACCTCTAACCTTTGAAAAAGCGGGAGGAGTCAGGGATGACGGATGGAAAAAGTAATTGCTTCTTGGAGGAATCCTTTCCTCTGTAAGAGGATTAACCTCTGTATTGCCTGTAAGAAGTAGAAGGCTGTTGTCTGTACGATTGTTGACTCTTGGAGGAGTAATGTTGTTGCCCCTGCCGATACTGATTGGAACTTCTCCGAAAGGAAGATGTGGAGCCACGACCTCTTGCACCTCGAAAAGGCTGCTTTTTAAACTGGAGAGTGCCAACAGCACGAGCAGTGTTGGTGTCCTTCTTGACTGTCTGAAGGGCATCGTCGATATACTGGCCAAACAATGATTCGCCGTCGTAAGGCATGTCTAATATTTTCGTCTGTACCTCCTGATGGAAAGAAATGGCCTTTAACCAGCCCAGTCTCCAGAGGACTGCCGCACCCGCCAATAGAGGGAACCCAGTAGAAGACACATCAACGGCACAATCGATAATTTCCGAGGAAATCCTTTCCCCTTCTTGAAGAATTTTTAATGCTTCTGCTTTAGATGGCCTTGGTATAAAATCTACAAGGGATGAAATGCCTGACAACATTTGTCGATCCTATTGGCCAAGAATAGCTAAAGAATTGTCTGCTCGAACCATAGTTGCCACCATAGTGGAAAACCTCTTGCCAATAGCTTCAAGGCGTCTAGCCTCTCGGTCCGAAGGTGCTGATAATGGAGCCGATGGATTCCTGGCACGAGGTTGTGCTGCCTGAGTAATAATGGAATCAGGCTTTGGTTGTGCAATGAGACGAGCAGGTGAATTTGCGTGGACTTTCTATTTCTCATCCAGTCGCGGTAGGACAGCTGGAATTGAATTAGGGTTTTGCATGAGCTTGAGACCTTCTTGCCAAATAAAATCGATGATGGGGATAGAACAAACTTATTTCTGAGGCTCATCTTTAAAATCATATAAGAAACAATCCTCCTCTCTGGTGACCATAGGAAGGTGGAATCTTTTTGCCGCCCTTTCCATGAGTAGATGAAAACAACCTATGTCAACTGGTGGAGAATCCAGAGGAGCTGGAGTAGTGGGAGACGGTGTTTGAATCTGATAATTATCCCATTCCGAAAGAAGGGATCTGTCATCTAGCTCACCCTCTTCCCTGTCATCATCATCATCATTATCATCCTCATTATCCTCCTCCATGACCTGAGGAGCATCCTGATGTTGTACTCTGGGCGCCGATGTAGAAGGTGTAGCAAGTGATTCTCCAGTAGGAGGAGGTTGAAGAGGCGCTTGAGGTGCCGGAGAGGTCTGTACTGAGTTGGAAAAACGACGGTAATAATCATCCAGCATGAATTGGAGGTTGGAAATAAGAGATAAAGGCATCTGTGCCATAGGAAGCTCCGGTGCAGGTTGCGTGTCACAAGTGGAAAAATCTTTGTCTTCATGGTCATCATCAGAGACCTGACATTTAATAAGAAGTTCAGAGGGACTGCAAGCAGCCCGAAATCTGTCATCGTCCTCCGATTCATCATCATCAGCATCAGAAGAAAATAATTATGCTGGAGGTTGAGAAGCAGTTTGAACTGGCATCAGGGTATCCAAACGTGAATGTCGCAGCTGAAGTAAAGAGCTTGAAGACTTCAAAGGTACCAGATCCATGGATGCATTCGTCGACGCCGTCACCGTCGACAATAGACGTTGCTGCTGAGCCACTGTCGACGAAGCCACCGTTGACAAAGCCACCGTGACGAAGCCACTATCGACGAATCCACCGCCGACGTAACCACCGCCGACGAAGCCACCGCCGACAAAGCAACCGTCGACAAAGCCATCATCGATGAAACCATTGTCGACGACGATGAACGCATCGACGAATGCTTCTTCTTCTGCTTGATAGACGCCGTCGACAAAGTCAAAGACACCGTAGATGAAATAGGCCTCACCTTTATGGATACAAACGTCGACTGTGAAGTTGCCGACGACAGGATCATAGACGTCTCCATAGACATTGAAGTCGTTGATGTAGACGCGGCGACAGCATTTCTCGTCTACGGAAGAAGAGACAACGAGCCCATCGACCAGATAGGCAGTTTCTGAGGAAAAAAGGTGGAGTCTTGGACGCCTGAGAATTAGATCTTAGGGGCGTAGAAGGTGCAGATAGACTCTGAGGGGAAGAAATCACCCCTATTGAAGTTGAAGGTCGTCAGTGGGCTTAGCCACATGATGTTTCTTCATCACCTTAGGTTTAGGAGAAACCTTCTGATACTCACAGGTTCTCTTCAAGGATGAAGAAGTCTTGACTGAGGACACACTCTTCACATCTGAGAGAGGGTTCTCTGAAGTCTTCAATTTCTGTAGCCACAGAAGGAGACGCCCTTCTCTGTCCTTTAGAGTCTTCTGAGAGAAGGTCCTACATATTTTACAATCTTTGATCTGGTGTTCAAGGTAGAGGCAATAAGAACAATTGTTACTTACCTGTAAAAGGTGGTTCTCCAGTATTGGTGTCTTTCACAGATTCACATGCTTGAATATTTCCCGCTGTCGAAGTGGGAGCCCCACGGTAAATAAAATAGCAATAACATATATCATATATGTATATAAAAACATAATTACATACATCCCAAAACCATAAATACTCATAAGTACCATAGGTTATCATTAACACATAGAATTTCATTAAAAGAAAAAGGCACTTCAAAGCTTATCCATGTCGTTATGATAGTCCAAACTACAGCCGATCAGGCATCAGCACCCTCTAGAACCTTCTCCCCAGTGGCTCAGGCCCTCATATTTTCGTAGCACAAGAGTGACAAAAGAGTCTAGGAGGAGAAGAAAGAGAGAGAGAGAGAGCCTCTGAGGGGAGGTGGGTGGGTAGCATGTGAATCTATGAAAGACACCAATACTGGAGAACCATAGTTTACAGGGAAGTAACAATTGTTCTTCTCTAGTATTGGGATGTCTTTCATAGATTCACATGCTTGAATAGGATAGTGAGCAGTAATAGCTGTCTGTAAGAAAACTGCAGTGCAGTGGCAGAAAATGTAATGATATAACATAAGACTGCCAGACAGATGACAACTCATACAGGCGGGGGGAAAGAAAGAGGCTCACCTTATTTAAAGAGATTGCGAAGCACTGCTTGGCCCACTGCTGTATCAGCTTCGTTGATCGTCTCTAGGCAGTAGTGCTTCCTGAAGGTGTGCCTGCTGGACCACGTAGCTGCCAGACATGTTTGATGAATCGGCACACCAGCAAACAGGGCAGTAGAGGATGAAATCGCCCTGGTGGAATGAGCTTTAACTGTAGATTGAAGAGGCTTGCCGGCCTTCTGATGACAAAATGAGATTGCTGAGAAAATCCAACGTGCAATAGTTGGCTTGGTAACAGAACGCCCCTTGTGCATGCGTCCGTAAGCAACGAATAGTTGACCAGATCTACGAAAGGGTGCCGTTCTGTTGATGTAGAATTTAAGGCCTCTTTTCACATCCAATGAATGTAAGCTTCGCTCCGCCGGAGATTGTGGATTAGCAAAGAAAGTCTTTAACCCCTTCGCTGCGGCTGGAATTCCGCCGCAGCGCCAAGGAGCAGGGGGGCCGAGCGGCGCTCGCATGCTCGTGACGGAGCCGCTCTGTCACGAGCCGCGGTTGAGCTGTGCTCATGACGGAGCGGTTCCGTCATGGCCCCGCCCGCTCAATGGAACGTCCAGCGCAGGCGCGGAATTCGCGCCGCGCAGGTGCGCCGAGCGGGCCATGACGGAACCGCTCCGTCATGACCACAGCTCAACCGAGGCTCATGACGGAGCGGCTCCGTCCTGAGCATAGAAGGGGTTAAGAACACTGGTTCATTGAGGTGAAAACCAGTTCGCACCTTAGGCATGAATGCCGGGTTGGTGCGAAGTACAACACAGTCCGATTTGAATTGAAGGAAAGGAGGCTGAATGGTGAAAACGTGGATATCACTCACGTGACGTGAGGAGGTCAGGGTGAGAAGGAGGGAAACCTTTCAGGTCAAAAATTTCAAATCCGCTTTGAGGATGGGCTCAAAAGGCACCTACATCAATTGGGCCAAAACAATATTGAGATGCTAGGTAGGAGGAGGACGCCGAATGGGCGGAAACAACCTGAACAGCCCCTTGAAAAACTGTTGAATGATTCTGGAAGAGTAGAGAGAAGAAGAACCCTCCTGTCGAAAACAAGATATCGCCGCTAGGAAGACCTTCAAGGTGGAGTGGGAAATTCCCGATTGTGCCAATTGCAGAAAGAACGGCAAAAGCTGAGCTGGAGAAGAATGCACTGGATGGATGTGGACCGATGAACACCAGTGATAGAACCTTTTCCACTTTAGCTTGTAAGTCTTTACTGTGGACGGAGCTCTCGCATTGGCAAGAACGTCTCTACGTACCGGCGAAATATTCAAGTGGGCAAATTCAAGCTGCTCAGGTTCCAGGCCGATAATTTGAGAGAGGAGGGGTCCGGATGGCAGATCTGACCCTTGTCCATTGTGAGGAGATCCGCTCGAGGATGAGGAGATGGGCTCGCACTGTGAGAGGAGCAGCAGTTCCGAGAACCACGCTTGACTAGGCCATCTGGGAGCGATTAGGAGAATGTGGCACGGCTGTCTCCGCATTTTCCACAGCACTCGAGGGACCAAGTGGATCGGCGGAAAGGCATAGGCAAATAGATTGCACCATTCCATCAAAAGGGCATTTCCGCACGACCCGCGGTGGGGAAGCCAGCTTGCATAAGACGGGCATTTCCTGTTCACAGGGCTCGCAAAAAGATCCATGTTCGGGTGACCCCACAGCCGAAATATGAAGTCCAGAGTCGGCTGATGCAACTCCCACTCGTGGGTCAAGGACGCGGACCTGCTGAGCGAATCCCCCAGGATGTTGGAGATGCCTGGGAGGTGAACCGCTGTAGGGGTAATGCGATGACGAAGAGCCCAATCCCAGATTCTCTGCGCCAGCTGAGAGAGAAACGGTGACTTGGTGCCGCCTTGTCTGTTGAGATAGTGCATACTGGTGGTATTGTCGGTTTGAATGAGCACTGATTCTCCCTGAAGAAGAAGGTGGAAGGACTTTAGCGCAAGAAAAATGGCCATCAGTTCCAGTCTGTTGATGTGCCAGGAGTGTTGCGACTGGGTCCACTTGCCCTTGACGGACAATCCCTGAATATGAGCGCCCCAACCTTCCAAGGAGGCATCCGTGGTAAGGACTGGCTCTGGAGCAATGGTCAGGAAAGAAGTACCGGCAGCAAGGTTGGGAGGGTGAGCCCACCAATGGAGAGCTGACTTCATTCGAGCGGATACCAGGACCAGATCGTTGAAGGAGCGGGCGACCTGGCGCCACTGTTTGTCTAGTTCCTCCTGAATTGGACGACTCTTGAGCCTGCAATTTGGGATCAGGGATATGCAGGAGGACGCCATCCCGAGAAAAGATTTCAACACACAAACTGAAATGGACTCTTTTGAACAGAGGAGAGCAACTAGGCGTAGAATTCGCAGTTGACGTTCGTGAGACACAAATGCCTTCGCCAGCGAGGTATTCAAAGTGGCACCTAGAAAGGTTCTACAGGGAGCTGGATCGACCTGAGACTTCTCGGTGTTGATGGACAGACCTAGGGATTGAAATAGAGTCTGACAGAATTGAATGTCCAGAGACGCCTGATGACGAGATTGCGACTTGATGAGACAGGTAGGGAAAGGAAAGGGAAAGATTTGAACACCCCTCAAATGTAGATATGCCACCACTGGGGCAAGGACTTTCGTAAAAACGCGAGGGGCGGAACAAAGGCCTAAAGGTAGAACCTTGAATTGAAAATCTCTGCTCCCCACCCGGAAGCGGAGGAACTTCCGGTGCCTTGGAAGTATCGGCAGGTGGAAATAGGTGTCCTGGAGATCGATGGTGGTCAGGAAGTCGTCCTTCGAGAGAAGGCGGAGGATTTCGGTGAGCGCGAGCATGCGGAAAAATTGACATTTCAGGTACTTGTTTAAGGATCGCAAGTCGAGGATCGGGCACCACTCTCCGGACTTCTTGAGAACTAGGAAAAAACGAGAATAAAATCAGAGCCCCTTCCGAGTTTTGGGAACCACTTTGATGGCACCTATTTATTTTTATTTTTTTAATTTTTGAAAACCTTTATTTGTAAACAAGGTGCACACAGCTATTTAGCCGAACATCCCGGAGGCACGGCAGCAGGATTAGAGACCAGAACTGTTGCAGCACACACAATTTTACACAGGATGAGTGAGGTTAATTTTAAATTTTACAACAGGATATTTACCGTTAGAAAGAATGAATTACAATATAATAACAAAAAGAGCAGAAAACAAGAAAGGAAGGTGGGTTCAGTCACAGAATCTAGATCATATATCTACTGGTATCTTTAAGGGGGGGCAGTCAATATACGCGTGCAATCAAACACTAAGCACACCCGGCCATCGCCCGTGCATGGAGAGGCTTAATGAAAAACATTTATGGGCGAAACCCACGGTCAACTTCGAGAATTCGAAATCAGGTAATGCACTGCACCGATCCCAGAACCCAGAAAGAAGGGAAAAGAACAGAGAGTCCAGTGAAACTAATGAAGAAAAAGAAGGCCATAGAAACAAGAAACGGAAAAAACAATAATACCCCATCCCCCCCCCCACCCTGCACCCCTGCAAGTGGCTACGACCTACCCCCCAGCAGCGTGCCTATCGCCCAGCGTCCAAAAACCCGAAATATAGAGAGAAAGGGAAATATATAAAGAGGAAAAAGGAAGAAATAAGAAAAGGAAAAAAGACGGAGGAGGAGAAAAATCACATTCGCCCCGGTCCCCTTACCCCCCCTGCGGCGCACAGTCCCAGTCCTAAGTCTAGCAATTATATAAGCAGGTTATTGAAAATAAAGCCCAGGGAAGGCGTCCGACACCGCCCCACCACCCGTAAGTAACAAAATGGCGGATCCCCCGAACTTCACGCACCCCCAAAGTCGAGATCTACAGCAGTCTCACCCTTGACCCCTCCGAATGTTCACAATGAGTTCAGCCAACTGCACCAGAACATATCCAGGAAAAATCTAAGTTCCCGCCAGTCTGTGGACCTGCATAAGGAGTCCGATCAAGACCTCAGTCCGTCATGATCTGCCGCCGCCATGACACTTGCCGTCTTCCAGCCAAAGTACGACCATGTCGATCTCAAACTCAGGGCAAAGTCGAAACAATCGAGTGATGTTCGCAGCATCCGCCGGGTCGTATTAGCCGTAGGCTCAGGAGAAGAGAAGACTACAAACACGTCAGTGGACGGATGCACCGATAATGGCGGGCGTCTCTCGGAGACAACAGGTCCACTAGTACATGGTGTTCCAGGCGATAATTGCGAGGTGTCGACATGAAGGGAGTCTCGTTTGGTAAGTACCGGGAATAGCGTAGACATAACAGCCAGCTCAGGGTCACCAGGCAGGTCAGGGTCCTCGCACGATCGGGCAGTTTCGGTGACATCCGCGATCGTCTTCTGGAGGGTAGAGGCCATGAAGGATCGCAGCTCCCTAATGGCGGCCATCACGGTCCTCAAAGACGGCTCTTCATTACCCCGCACCGCCTCCACACGGTCAGCTCCAGACATTTGACTGCACTCCGGAGCACCCGATTCCCCCGGGGACCGAAGTGCAAGTCGGGCAGGCGAGGATTGGAGGCTCACTTCCGAATAGTGACGGGGCCTCTCGGGCGGGGGCACCAGCCCGGCGAGGGGGCCAGCCGCCGGGAAGGGGACCCCCGACCTCTCAGCCACCTTCAGGATACGCACACCTCCGCAGCGTGTACAGGACCGCAGGCACCTCACCAATATAGGGATGGGAAACACTCCAGGTTAATCATCCGGACCACGTCTGGGGCATTCAACCGCAGCAGCTGCCCAGTAACCCGGCTGGGTCAGTAATCGAGGTCCCGGCTTACAGGCAATTCTGGGCCAAGATCTTTCACACTGCACAACTCCGCCAATCCGGGTGGGAAAGTTCTCGGGATCACACCGCCAGTGTCAGCAAAGATTACCCCGCACGGGGGTGAGGCGCGAAAGCAGGATATATGTCAGGATATTCAAGCAACAGGCGGAGGTCGACGGAGCCGAGAGCTTATGCGGCCATCTTCGTTCGTCGCTAGGCTCCTCCCCCGATGGCACCTTTTTTAATCATAATTTGTTGAAAGAGCTCCTTGAGGTGAGCAGGAGGTGGACCAGTTGGAGGAGTGTTTGGAGGCAACTTGACAAATTCCAAGGCATGGCCTTTTGACACAATGTCTAGCACCCAGCGGTCCGAAGTGATTAGAGACCAACTGGAAAAGAAAAGAGATTCGACCTTCAGCTTTGAGAGGGGAAGGCAAGTCATTGCTTCTTAGAAGTGGAGCCTCTGTAGGAAGACTTTCCTCTGTAAGACTTTGTGGACTGTTGTCGATAAGATTGTTGAGATTGAGAGGAATATCTTTGGTTTCTCTGATTATAGGAGCGGTACAGGCTGGATCCGCCGCGAAAAGAAGAGGAGGTGCCGCGTCTGCGAGCACCACGAAAAGGCTACTTGCGAAAATGCAAAGTGCCTAGGGCACGAGCCGTCTCAGTGTCCTTCTTAATAGTTTGAAGCGCTTCGTCCACATGTGCGCCAAAAAGTGATTTGCCGTCCTGGCGAAAAGAGGTGGAACGAAGCCAGCCCTGACGACGCAAAACAGCTGCCCCAGCTAGCTGAAGAAAACCAGTGCACGCAATGTCCACAGAGCAGTCAATGATCTCCGATGACGCTCTTTCCCCCTCCTGAAGAATCTTGAGAGCATCCGCTCTGGAAGGCTCAGGAATGAGATCGATAAAGGAGGACATGTCCGACCACATTTGGCGGTCATAACGACTCAGAATGGCCAATGAATTTGCAGCTCTCACGGTGGTAGAAGCCATAGTTGAAAATTTTTGCCCAATGGCATCAAGACGACGACCCTCATGATCAGGTGGTGCGGAAATAGGGGAAGAAGGATTTCTGGAACGGCGCTGCACAGCCTGTGTAATCACAGAGTCTGGTTTAGGCTGCGCTACAAGGCAAGCTGGAGAGTTCTCGGGTGCCCTGTAATTCTTCTCCAAACGTGGAAGAAGTGCCGGAATGGAATTTGGAGTCTGCATCAGTTTGACGCCTTCCTTCCAGATGAAGTCAATAATGGGCACCGCACGGACTTGTTTAAGAGGCTGACTCTTGAAGTCATAAAGAAAACAATCCTCATCCTTTAGGACCATAGGGAGTTTAAATCATTGTGCTGCCCTTTCCATAAGTTGGTGAAAACTGGCGTTATCAACGGGAGGGGAATCCACAGGCGCCGTAGGAGGCGGCGACGGTGTTTGGATTTGGTAATTGTCCCAATCCGCCATGGTCCCATCATCATCGTCCACTTCGCCGTCTTCCCGATCCGGGAGAACATCATCATCATCATCATCATCATCATCATCATCATCAGCTGCCTGTATCTGAACTGAAGGCGCAGATGGCCCCGGCGGCGCAGGAGACGAAGGAGCAGCTGTAGTGACAGGCACCATATTCTGAGGAGAGCCGTGGTGAGACGGTGTAAAAGGATTAGTTACTTACCTGTAATCCTAGTTCTCTTCCAGGGGTATACTCATCAAAGTCATAAGCAGTGAATAGCCCCGCCCTCGTGCGGGACCCCGGAGCAATAGCCAATAATATGCATATATCTACATATATATATATATATATACATACATATAACACGAAAAAGCGGCGTGCTTCTGCCTCTTACACGGCGGGCGCTCAACAGGATCGCCGATCCTTTAAATAAGTCCGAAAACTGGTATGATCCTTTTTGAAGAAACCAGAGTCAAGGCCCAAATATATTCTCAGTGCTCAAGGTTTATTTGGCAGAAAGATTAAACAGCCCCAACGCGTTTCGAGGTACGCCTACCTCTTGGACCCGTGACCAAGAGGTAGGCGTACCTCGAAACGCGTTGGGGCTGTTTAATCTTTCTGCCAAATAAACCTTGAGCACTGAGAATATATTTGGGCCTTGACTCTGGTTTCTTCAAAAAGGATCATACCAGTTTTCGGACTTATACATACATATAAATACACATATAATAACTATATATATAGATAATATGCATTATACATATGCAGCCCAAAATAACCTTACTAGGCTCAAAAGACTGCCCCCAAATGCCTGAAACAAATCTTTACATTTGTGAAATAAAGACATATAAATGACATTATATGAAAATGCAAAGAAGAAAGCACTGCCTTTGTTGTCTTTGAAACACACCACCTTTATTTTCAAAGGTAAAACAGTCAGGACCATAGAGGCAGCTTTAGCCTTGATAGGCTGCATTGTAACAATAGGAACAAAAAACTGGCGCCGTGCCTTTAAGACCTCTATGAGCCTCCAGGCTCCCATCATGCACCACAGGTGACAGTTAGGTCAGTTCTTTTTGGATGGCGTATAACAGTATAAACACAGCATGGGTAATGCGTAAAATAGCCAGTTCTGGTATTCGTCCGGGGAGGAGGGTGGGTGTGCTTATGACTTTGATGAGTATACCCCTGGAAGAGAACTAGGATTACAGGTAAGTAACTAATCCTTCTCTTCCAGGGGATACTCATCAATAGTCATAAGCACTGAATAGAGTAGCAAGCCCATCCCATACCCTGCGGACGAACACCAGACCTTCTAGACAGCACACTCTTATGTGAATTACCCAAACAAATTTCTCAGTGATGCCTGACCAACTTGGGCATCAGCCTGAGCATCAGAATCAAGGCAGTAGTGGCGGGCAAATGTGTGAACCGACCGCCACGTAGCTGCCTTACAAATTTCATGTACAGGAACATTTTTAAGCATTGCTTTAGTAGCAGCCTTTCCTCTAGTGGAATGAGCTCTAGGTCTACCCGGGAGCTGCTTTCGTGCCAACTGATAACATAACAAAATGCATGACACAATCCATCTAGAAATGGACCTCTTAGTAGCAGGAAACCCCGTATTTAGAGGACCGTAGTTCACAAATAGATGATCAGTCTTTCTGACACTCTTAGTTTTATCAAGGTAAAACTTCAAAACTCTTTTCAAATCCAAAGAGTGCAGAGCTCTTTCTGCAGAAGAGCTCGGGGTAGCAAAAAACGTAGGTAGTGTCACTGATTGATTTATGTGAAAATCCGAGATTACTTTAGGGAGAAATCTCGGATGAGTCCGAAGTACCACTCTATTCGCATGGAAAACGAGATAGGGTTCTGTTGCACAAAACGCCTGAATCTCGCTCACCCTGCGCGCAGAAGTGATAGCTACAAGGAAAGACACCTTCCACGACAGATGTTGAAGAGAAGCTTTATGTATAGGTTCGAATGGGGGACCCATCAATTTAGACAAAACCACATTAAGCTCCCAAGGAGGTGAGGGGGCCCTCACGGGAGGATACACCTTCCTGAGACCCTCCAGGAAATCCTTCACAACTGGTATTTGAAAAAAAGAAACCTGAGTAGGGGACTTTCGATAAGCTTTTATTGCTGCCAGATGGACCTTAATTGATGAATACTGTAAACCTGCTTTGGCCAAAGAAAGTAAGTATGGTAACAGTACCTGTTCCTGACCTCGAATGGGGTCATGACCTTCAGCAGCACACGACGTGAAAAATCGCTTCCACTTGAAAGCATATGTCTTTCTTGTAGAAGCTCTCCTTGCCTCCTTTAAGATGAACATACAGTCCTGAGAGAGACCTAGGTGACCATACTGGACGAACTCAGGTACCATACTGCTTGCTTCAGGGACGGCAGGTTGGGGTGGAACACCCTGGCGTTCTCTCTCATCAGCAGATCCGGAAAGCAATGAAGTCTCTTGTGCGGTATCTTGGAGAGATGCAGGAGATCCGGGTACCACCATTGGCGAGGCCAATCCGGAGCCACCAGAATCATGTCTGTCTTGGAATTGTACAGTTTCTTGATCACCAAGGGAATGAGTGGAATCGGTGGAAAAGCGTAGAGTAACGTCTCTGTCCAGTCTATCCACAGAGCATTCCCCTTGGATCCTCGTTGTGGGTACCTGGATGCGAAGACGCGGCATTTTGCGTTTTCGGCGTCTGCAAAGAGATCGATCTCTGGTAACCCCCAGGTTTGAAAGACGTCTCTTATTACTTCGTCTTTTAAGACCCAGTCGTGCGCTTCTGCGAAGTGTCTGCTTAGTTCGTCTGCTTGGACGTTGAGGACACCGGGCAGATGGACAGCTGATATTTTCATACCCCGAGCCAGAAGCCATTTCCAGATTGCTTGCGCTTCCAGCGACAGAGGTCTGGATCTCGTTCCGCCCTGCTTGTTCAGATAGTACATTGTTGTTGTATTGTCCGTCTGAACAAGCAGAGAGGATGTCTTGAGCACAGGAAAGAAAGCCTTGAGAGCTAGATGAACAGCTCTGAGCTCCAACATGTTGATGTGATACAACTTTTCTTTCTCCGACCACACTTCTTGAACTTGAAGTGATTCTAGATGAGCGCCCCAACCCTGCAGGGACGCATCTGTCACCAGGGATCGTTTGGGCATGTCCTCCTGAAAAGGTACTCCCACAACCAGATGATTCCGCTGCATCCACCTGTGAGAAGGTGGCCTGATATGCAGTGGTCACTATTCTAGTGAACACTATGTATCAGTCCAGCAACCCTTATTGATGATTGGTTGTAAGTCAACCTTATAGACCAGCTATCCTAGTAGCGTGGATATGAGCAGTCTAAGGCTAAAGAATCGAGAGGGCGTGTTAAGCCAGCTGTTATACCACATATACCCCTTGAACACCAAGTGAAAGGACACCACACAAGTGTTATGAAAATAAACAGTTATTTATTAAAGATCACAACAGCCCTGTACTCTTTATGAGGACAGGGTACTAAGCACAAACCAAAACTCTTACAAAAATACTTAAGTTAGCACAGTATATACAAATGCCCGAGGGGCACGGAAAACCATATACTTGAAAAGTGGAATGCGAAATTACTAGCAGGTAAGTACAGTACTAATAGGCTTTGGAATCGCTAGGACTTGACTATAGAATCGTTAGATTACTTCTAGGAGACCCAGGGGACTCGGGTGCAGTGTGTGCACTCTCACGCGAGATGCGGGACAAAGTCTATGGTAGCTAGAATTTGCAAAGTTAGTGTTCTCGGGCGAACCCGACCTGGTAGGGAGAAAGCGAAAGTAGATTCTGACCCTTGGATAGTGAGGCTATGCTGGGGCACCGAAATGCCGAAGTTACCTAGCCCAGGGGCTGCAGCTGCATAGGACTCAAAAGACGTCGGGAATCCTCGTTGACGGACCAGGAGCCTGGAAGAAAGAAGTTGCTGGCAGGCGACCAGTGAAGAAAGTTTGGTGGATCCAAGCCTGGATCGATGGAAGATGACACCTGAAAGCAGAGGGGACCAAGTTCGAGACTACTAGCCAGTAGTCAGTGGGCACCAGGAGGGCACCGGATGGTAGCCACCTCGACAAGGCGTGTGGGTGACGCTGGGCTCGGAGATCTCACGGACCAGGAGGCGTTGTCGGCGACCAGGAAGGAGGATCGAGCTGTCCCACGAAGATAGAAGCTGTCGGCGTTGCTGGACCCAGGATTGGGCAACAAAGCCTTGGCAAATTCAAGCCCACGCGGTGGACCTAAAATGGCGTCTGGAGTGGACCAGGAGGGTCCGGGGTGCCTCTCTTCAAGAAGGAAGCAAGGGCCAGTCTGGAGCAACCAGACCAGCAGCAGTGATGTCGTCGGGCGTCGTTCAGAAGGCCACAAGCCAGCCGGCTAGTAGCCAAACAACGCGGTGCACAGCAAACAGCAGAAGGGCCCCACGCAGATCGTGGAGATGCAGGGAGGCTGACCTTGGGTGCTGGAGCTGCGCAGGGTCGGGGCTTCTCGGACCCCAAAGCACTCACCCGTGGAGGACACGGTGGGCTTGCAGTAAAGATGTCGTGCAGTCTTGGCGATCGTCGGTCCCTCGAGGTCTCGTCGCACTCACGGTTCTCAGCTTTGCTGTAGAGGTGAGTAGAGGTCAGAGGTGCCAGGGAAGCCGGGTCTCGTCGAGCTGGGTCGTCGGATTCGTGATGAAGGACTTGCAGCAGACTGCAGTGTTCTTTAGGATGGTGCCTGCGGATGCAGGGTGACTACTCCTTAGCCACAAGGGAGAATCTTGATGAAGAAATCGTGAAGTCCTTTCGCAGAAAGTCGTGTCTTGATTCCAAAGATGATCTAATTTGAACAGGGGGCCCGCTCCCATCTTTATACTAAAAAAGGGGGCTGACCCGGTGACTAGGTCCTGCCTATGGGTGGGACCAGGAGGGGGGTGGTTACACCCCTCTGCCATGCCGGACTTCCCCAGGCCAGGGGCTGGTGTGCCCCTGGAACTGGTTCAGACCGGCCTATGCGTAGTGAGCACCGGGGTGCCACTCAGCAGTCACCTTCCTGAAAAGCCCTGCCTACCCAGGATACACAAAACCATGTCTGGGATGGTGCTAGCACCGCCCCGGACAGGAAACCCTTTGTCCAGGCCTCCCTCGCTGGAAGGACTCCCAGCAGCAGGAGGTCAGACTCGTGTCTGTGGTGGCAGCATCCATTTTGTGGAGCTGAGGCTTCAGTTAACTTTAACCGGGGTTCGCAGTTACATACATGTCGTGTCCCTCTAGAAGGGTGGAATGCTAACCCCGTCGCCAGAATTGGCGAGGGGTTAGTATTCCAATTCGAATGACACCTTACTCGACATGTTTTGATAAAGCAATACCAAAGTTAGCATTTAACCGCGAGGATTATAATGCACTTAAGAGTATATGGTATGCGATATCATGGAACAGCTATTAGGACTTGGTTCCGCAAGCTGCAGACAGGCTCAGCTCATGCCAGAGCACCATCTCACATGATTCCAAGCACTCTGCCTTCAGGATTGTCAAGGCCTGCCATAGGAGTGACTGATAGGAATCTGTGTGTCCATTTTAGGGTTAGGTATAGGTATACTACACCTACAGCAAAGTGTGGTTACATGGCTTTGCCCCAGCTGTCATGCAGCCAGTTGTGTCAAATTTAGGAGGCCAGCCAGGGGTGGCATAATACATGCTGCAGCCCCTGGCAGCCCTGGGTACACCTATGCCCTGAGTTACAGGGTCTGATAAGGTGGCCCAGTACCAATTGGTAAATGCACCTAGGGTACATGTGGTAATTTAGAAAGAGAACAGCCAGGCTGTGGGTCTGATTGGCAGGCCCACAGCCAGAGAAAGTCGTAAACCAGTGAAACAAAAGCAAAAAATCTGGGTGATCATAGGATTGCAGACCCTACTCTCCTACATGACCCCCCCCAAACTTTGGGACAATAAGCTAACCTTGACCAGGTGAGTCTTCTTGTTCTAAGTGGAAATATCTGGAGAGCCCATCGGCATTGCCATGATCAGTACCAGGTCTATGTTCCACTGTAAAGTCCATCCCCTGTAGGGAAATGGACCACCTAAGCAGTTTGGGGTTTTCACCCTTCATCTGATTTAGCCACAAGAGGGGCTTATGGTCGGTCTGAATCTTGAAGTGAGTGCCAAACAAGTATGGCCTCAGCTTCTTCAGGGCTCAAACCACAGCAAAGGCCTCCCTCTCAATAGCTGACCAATTCTTCTCTCTGGGGGTCAGCCTTCTGCTTATAAAAGCAATGGGCTGGTCTTGACCATCAAAATTCAGTTGAGAAAGAACAGCTCCCACACCCAACTCAGAAGCATCTGTTTGGACAATGAATGGTTTGGAGTAGTCTGGACTCTTAAGGATAGGTGCTGTGCACATGGCCTGCTTTAGGTCATCGAATGCTTTTTGACAGCCTGCTGTCCACTGAACCTTTTTTGGCATTTTCTTACTTGTCAGTTCATTTAATGGTGTCACAATGGAACCATAGTTCCTGACAAACTTTCTGTAGTATCCAGTCAGGCCCAAGAAAGCTCGAACCTGAGTCTGGGTGGTTGGAGGAGCCCAGTCCCTGATTGACTGTATTTTGCTCTCCAGTGGCTGAACCTGGCCTCCACCTACAAGGTGGCCCAGGTATACAACCTGTGACTGCCCTATCTGGCACTTGGTGGCCTTGATAGTGAGGCCTGCTGCTTGCAGAGCCTCTAACACTTTCCTCAGGTGGACCAGGTGATCCTCCCAGGTGGAGCTAAAGACAGCAATATCATCTAGATATGCTGCACAGAAGTCATCCAGCCCAGTAAGGACTTGATTCACCAACCTTTGGAAGGTGGCAGGTGCATTTTTCAGACCAAAGGGCATTACCACAAATTGATAATGCCCACCAGGGGTTGAAAATGCTGTCTTGGGCTTGGCATCCTCAGCTAACCTGATTTGCCAATACCCAGCTGTTAAGTCAAATGTGCTTAAGTAGTTGGCAGAAGCCAATCTATCTATCAGCTCATCTGCCCTTGGTATTGGGTGGGCATCAGTCTTAGTGACTGCATTGAGACCCCTGTAGTCTACGCAAAACCTCATCTCTCTCTTACCACCCTGGGTGTGAGGCTTTGGCACTAGAACTACTGGACTAGCCCAAGGGCTATCTGAGGGTTCAATGACTCCCAACTCCAACATTTTCTGCACTTCAGTTTTTATGCAGTCTCTAACATGATCAGGCTGCCTGTAGATTTTACTCTTAACTGGCAGGCTGTCACCAGTGTCAACCTCATGGGTACACCAATTGGTCTGACTGGGTGTCAGAGAAAACATATGTCTGAAAGACTGAAGAACCTGTTTACAGTCTTTCTGTTGATGCTCAGAGAGGCTGCCACAAAAGACAACACCATCTACTGACCCATCATCAGGATTCTGAGTGAGCAGGTCTGGGAGAGGGTCACTCTCTTCCTCCTGTCCCTCATCTATGGCCATGAGCAAACTCATGTCCTTCCTGTCGACATATGCTTTGAGCCTGTTGACATGGAGTACCCTGTGGGGGCTCCTGGGAGTTCCAAGGTCCACCAGGTAGGTGACCTCTCCCTTTTGCTCAAGAATTGTGTGGGGCCCAGACCATTTGTCTTTGAGTGCTGCTGGGGCCACTGGCTCCAACACCCACACCTTCTGTCCAGGCTGGTAAACAGTCAGGACAGCCTTTTGGTCATGCCAAGCTTTTTGAAGTTCTTGACTGGCCTTAAGGTTTTCAGATGCCTTCTCCATATACTCAGCCATCCTGGAGCGGAGACCAAGTACATAGTCCACTATGCTGGTTGCAGGCTTTTTGAGAGGTCTCTCCCATCCTTCCTTCACCAAACACAGGGGGCCTCTCACAGGATGCCCATACAAAAGTTCAAAAGGGCTGTAGCCAACCCCCTTTTGTGGGACCTCTCTGTAAGCAAACAGAAGGCAGGGAATCAGGACATCCCATCTACGCCTGAGCTTTTCAGGTAGTCCATGAATCATCCCTTTTAGGGTCCTGTTGAACCTTTCAACAAGCCCATTGCATTGTGGATGATAGGGTGTAGTGAATTTGTAATTGACACCACATTCCTTCCACATAGCAGTTAAGTAGCTTGACATGAAGTTTGCACCTCTGTCAGAGACAACCTCCTTAGGGAAGCCCACTCTGGAGAACACTCCAACTAGGGCCCTTGCCACCACAGGTGCTGTGGTGGTCCTAGGTGGAATAGCTTCAGGATACCTGGTGGCATGATCCACTACCACCAGTATAAACTTGTGCCCTGATGCTGTCTGGGGTTCCATTGGACCAACAATGTCAATCCCCACTCTTTCAAAGGGCACCCCCACCACAGGCATTGGTATAAGGGGGGCCTTTGTTGTGCCACCTGACTTACCACTGGCTTGGCAAGTGACACAGGAGCGACAAAACTCCTTGGTATCCTCATTCATGTGAGGCCAGTGAAAGTGTGAGACAAGTCTGTCCCAAGTCTTTGTCTGGCCTAAGTGACCTGCTAAGGGAATCTCATGGGCCAAGGTAAGTAGGAAACCTCTCTGAGACAAGGGTACAACCAGCCTCCTGGTCATGCCAGGCTTGGGGTCTCTTGACTCAGTGTACAGGAGTCCATCTTCCCAGTATACCTTGTGGGTACCTGTGGCGTTCCCAGCAGCCTCAGCAGCAGCCTGCTGCCTGAGGGGTTCAAGAGAAGGGCAGTCTAACTGGTCCTTCCCCAGGTCTTCCCTTGAGGGTCCCCCTGAACCCAATAATTCAACTTGATCAAGTTCAAACTCTCTGGGCTCAGTTTCCCTCAATTCCTGTAGGTCAGCCTCCTCTGAGACTTGATCCTCAACCTGGGGCAAGGGGGAAGGCACAGCCTTAACCCTACTGCTCTTTTTCTTGGAAGGTGTCTGGTCCATTGTTCCAGGATCCAGCACCTGTTCAGTGGGGCATTTCCTGACCTGTGACCTGGTCACAGCAAACACATGTGCTGGCAAGCCTAACATTTCCATGTGAGTCCTCTGCTCCACTTCTGACCATTGTGATGACTCCAAATCATTGCCCAACAAACAATCCACTGGGAGGTCTGAACTAACTACAACCTTCTTTTGGCCAGTTACCCCTCCCCAGGAGAAAGCTACAATTGCCATACTGTGATTGGTAGTGACATTGCTTGCATTGGTCACCAGGAATTCTGTACCTGGCATGATCTGTCCAGGGTCCACAAAGTTAGGTGTCACCATTGTGACACTGGCACAAGTGTCCCTATAGGCCTGAGCCATTTTTCCATTTATGAAAGGTGTCTGTCTGTATTTGCCCAAAGTATTGGGACTTATGTCAGGGGACATATCCATATCCCCTGTACTGACAAGGACAGCCTGAGTGAGTGTACCAACTAAGTTGTCACACCCCTCAGAACCCAGGGTTAACCCTACTAAACCCTTGGGAGGTGCACTACCACTGCTGGCTGTACTAGGGGGCACAGGTGCCTTAGGGGCTGCAGTGGCAGGAGTCTGCCCTCCTCCTTTCTTGGTGCACTCACTAAACCAGTGAGTTTTACTTTTGCAGTATTGGCACCACCTTTTAGATTGGCCTTCTTTCTTCTTTTGGGGAGCCTGACCCCCACCCTCTTTGGGTTGTTGGGGACCTGTCGAAGACTTCTGGTCATTTTGTTCCCCCTTAGAATCTTTACCATTCTGGTCTGCTTTCTTCTGACCACCTTGATTCTGGCCCTGGTTCTGTTTAACTCTTGTTCTAACCCATCTGTCTGCCTTCTTTCCCAATTCTTGGGGAGAGGTCAGATCTGAGTCAACAAGATGCTGATGCAACAACTGGTTCTGACAATTGTTTAAAATTTGTTCTCTCATCATCAAATTATACAATCCTTTATAATCAGTAACCTTACTGCCCAGCAACCAGCCCTCAAAAGCCTTAGTGGCACAATCTACAAAGTCAGACCAATCTTGAGACTGAGTTTTCTGGGTATCCCTGAACAGCACCCTGTACTGCTCAGTGGTTAGGCCAAACCCTTCAACCAGTGTATTCTTCAAGATTTTGTAATTGTTAGCATACTCTACCCGTGTGGTGAGGAGCTTGTCTCTACCTTTACCTTCAAAGGAGAGCCACAAGATAGCTGCCCACTGACTCTGGGGAACACCTTGCACAGTGCAGGCCCTCTCCAAAGCAGTAATCCATTTGTGGATGTCATCCCCTTGTTTAAAGGGGGGCACTATCTTACCAAGGTGCTTTGTGTCAAAACTCCTTTCCCTATTGCTAGGTACAATGCTGCCACCAGTGGGGACTACCCCACTTAACTGTTGCTCTCTAGCAAAGGCAAGCCTTTCTTTGGCCAGGGCAAGTTCTTCCCTTTCAATCCTCAGATTAGCTGCCCTTTCTTTAGCTTCATACACTCTCCTCTGAGGGGATGTCATCCCTCTTTGAGAAGAGTTGTGAGAGCCATTGGTTTGAAGGGATCTGCCAGAGCCTCTTGACAGAGATCTGGCTCGTCCATTCCCAATGTTAAGCTGACCTGATAGTGGCCCCAGGGGTCCCCCAGTACCACTGTCATGTTTGCTTAAGTTGGACCTGGTTAGTCTAACGACTTCTACCTGTCCCTTATCTGCCTCATCTCCAGAGGGATCCTCATTCTCATCCTCCTCCACATCTTCATTCTCAGTTGAGAGGTGGATGAGGTCAGGGTCTCCTCTGGTTCCCTCAAGGGGAGGCATGCCTCCTTCTGGATTAGAAGAGCTAAGAAGTCTCTCAGCTTTTCTGGCATCATAAGTCTCCAAGAGACCAATAAGAAAGGAGGTGGTGGGTTTAGCCCCTTGCTTAATCTTCCTAGAGGTACATACTTGTCGTAACTCATGGAAGCTAAGCACAGTATATCTTGAAGGGATGACCTGTGGAGGGTCAACTGACACAAGGGGAGACTCAGAGTTTCCTCCTTTGTCCGACATACTGTTTCTAGTGTGGTGTAAGTGATGCACCTACCTACACTATGTGTTTACCTACTGATCCCTTGCTAAGAGTTGCAGCCAAGGTGTGCTAGGCCTTGAGGAGCTGCAACAGCTGGTTCAGTAGAACTCAGAGTATTCTAAGCTTGGTTATATGTACTAACAGTACTTATGTGATTTTTCAACAAGATATTCTTAGGATACGTGTGGTAAAACAACAGCAAGCTCAAATCCCAACCGCTGCTCACCAATGTGAGAAGGTGGCCTGATATGCAGTGGTCACTATTCTAGTGAACACTATGTATCAGTCCAGCAACCCTTATTGATGATTGGTTGTAAGTCAACCTTATAGACCAGCTATCCTAGTAGCGTGGATACGAGCAGTCTAAGGCTAAAGACTCGAGAGGGCGTGTTAAGCCAGGTGGTGTACCACATATACCCCTTGAACACCAAGTGAAAGGACACCACACAAGTGTTATGAAAATAAACAGTTATTTATTAAAGATCACAACAGCCCTGTACTCTTTATGAGGACAGGGTACTAAGCACAAACCAAAACTCTTACAAAAATACTTAAGTTAGCACAGTATATACAAATGCCCGAGGGGCACGGAAAACCATATACTTGAAAAGTGGAATGCGAAATTACTAGCAGGTAAGTACAGTACTAATAGGCTTTGGAATCGCTAGGACTTGACTATAGAATCGTTAGATTACTTCTAGGAGACCCAGGGGACTCGGGTGCAGTGTGTGCACTCTCACGCGAGATGCGGGACAAAGTCTATGGTAGCTAGAATTTGCAAAGTTAGTGTTCTCGGGCGAACCCGACCTGGTAGGGAGAAAACAAAAGTAGATTCTGACCCTTGGATAGTGAGGCTATGCTGGGGCACCGAAATGCCGAAGTTACCTAGCCCAGGGGCTGCAGCTGCATAGGACTCAAAAGACGTCGGGAATCCTCGTTGACGAACCAGGAGCCTGGAAGAAAGAAGTTGCTGGCAGGCGACCAGTGAAGAAAGTTCAGTGGATCCAAGCCTGGATCAATGGAAGATGACACCTGAAAGCAGAGGGGACCAAGTTCGAGACTACTAGCCAGTAGTCAGTGGGCACCAGGAGGGCACCGGATGGTAGCCACCTCGACAAGGCGTGTGGGTGACGCTGGGCTCGGAGATCTCACGGACCAGGAGGCGTTGTCGGCGACCAGGAAGGAGGATCGAGCTGTCCCACGAAGATAGAAGCTGTCGGCGTCGCTGGACCCAGGATTGGGCAACAAAGCCATGGAAAATTCAAGCCCACGCGGTGGACCTAAAATGGCGTCTGGAGTGGACCAGGAGGGTCCGGGGTGCCTCTCTTCAAGAAGGAAGCAAGGGCCAGTCTGGAGCAACCAGACCAGCAGCAGTGATGTCGTCGGGCGTCGTTCAGAAGGCCACAAGCCAGCCGGCTAGTAGCCAAACAACGCGGTGCACAGCAAACAGCAGAAGGGCCCCACGCAGATCGTGGAGATGCAGGGAGGCTGACCTTGGGTGCTGGAGCTGCGCAGGGTCGGGGCTTCTCGGACCCCAAAGCACTCACCCGTGGAGGACACGGTGGGCTTGCAGTAAAGATGTCGTGCAGTCTTGGCGATCGTCGGTCCCTCGAGGTCTCGTCGCACTCACGGTTCTCAGCTTTGCTGTAGAGGTGAGTAGAGGTCAGAGGTGCCAGGGAAGCCGGGTCTCGTCGAGCTGGGTCGCCGGATTCGTGATGAAGGACTTGCAGCAGACTGCAGTGTTCTTTAGGATGGTGCCTGCGGATGCAGGGTGACTACTCCTTAGCCACAAGGGAGAATCTTGATGAAGAAATCGTGAAGTCCTTTCGCAGAAAGTCGTGTCTTGATTCCAAAGATGATCTAATTTGAATAGGGGGCCCGCTCCCATCTTTATACTAAAAAAGGGGGCTGACCCGGTGACTAGGTCCTGCCTATGGGTGGGACCAGGAGGGGGGTGGTTACACCCCTCTGCCATGCCGGACTTCCCCAGGCCAGGGGCTGGTGTGCCCCTGGAACTGGTTCAGACCGGCCTATGCGTAGTGAGCACCGGGGTGCCACTCAGCAGTCACCTTCCTGAAAAGCCCTGCCTACCCAGGATACACAAAACCATGTCTGGGATGGTGCTAGCACCGCCCCGGACAGGAAACCCTTTGTCCAGGCCTCCCTCGCTGGAAGGACTCCCAGCAGCAGAAGGTCAGACTCGTGTCTGTGGTGGCAGCATCCATTTTGTGGAGCTGAGGCTTCAGTTAACTTTAACCGGGGTTCACAGTTACATACATGTCGTGTCCCTCTAGAAGGGTGGAATGCTAACCCCGTCGCCAGAATTGGCGAGGGGTTAGTATTCCAATTCGTATGACACCTTACTCGACATGTTTTGATAAAGCAATACCAAAGTTAGCATTTAACCGCGAGGATTATAATGCACTTAAGGGTATATGGTATGCGATATCATGGAACAGCTATTAGGACTTGGTTCCGCAAGCTGCAGACAGGCTCAGCTCATGCCAGAGCACCATCTCACATGATTCCAAGCACTCTGCCTTCAGGATTGTCAAGGCCTGCCATAGGAGTGACTGATAGGAATCTGTGTGTCCATTTTAGGGTTAGGTATAGGTATACTACACCTACAGCAAAGTGTGGTTACACGGCTTTGCCCCAGCTGTCATGCAGCCAGTTGTGTCAAATTTAGGAGGCCAGCCAGGGGTGGCATAATACATGCTGCAGCCCCTGGCAGCCCTGGGTACACCTATGCCCTGAGTTACAGGGTCTGATAAGGTGGCCCAGTACCAATTGGTAAATGCACCTAGGGTACATGTGGTAATTTAGAAAGAGAACAGCCAGGCTGTGGGTCTGATTGGCAGGCCCACAGCCAGAGAAAGTCGTAAACCAGTGAAACAAAAGCAAAAAATCTGGGTGATCATAGGATTGCAGACCCTACTCTCCTACACCACCATTGAATGGAGATTCGCACCGACAGAGGCAGTGACAGTTTGTCTTCCCATCGGTTTGAAAACTGGGACCACTGATCCTCCAGCGACTGTTGCAGAGGTCTCATGTGTAGCCTGGCATTTGGAACAAGGAAAATGCAAGACGCCATGGATCCTAGCAGAGACGAGATCTGTCTGGCCGTTGGTCGAAGAGTCTTTAACATTGTTTGGCACTTGAGGAGAATGGATAATAGTCTCTCCTCCGAAGGATACGCTTTTGCGTCCTTTGAATCCAGAAGTGCGCCCAGATAGTGGATCCTCTGTGTGGGATTGAGGATAGACTTCATGAAGTTCACGTGCAGACCTAGTCTTCGCAGCTGATGAATACAGAACGTGAGATGTTGCTGAAGTAGAACTGGAGAGGCACTCTTTATCAGCCAATCGTCTAGATAGGGATAGACGAAAATATGCCTCTTTCTTAGGAAAGCCGCTACGACTGCCATGCACTTTGAAAAGGTGCGAGGAGCTGACTTTAGCCCGAAGGGCAAGACTGCGAACTGGTAATGATTGGTTTGGATGCAGAACCTTAGAAACTTTCGATGTTTTGGGGCAACGGGGATGTGAAAATACGCATCCTGAAGATCTATGGAGCACATCCAGTCCTTTTGATGCAAGAGTGGAATTATTTGGTGTAACGCCAGCATTCTGAACTTTTCTCGCCGAATGAACTGATTGAGGCGCCTGAGATCTAGTATGGGCCTGAACTCCCTGCTTGGACCTTTCTTTTGAACTAGAAAGTAATGGGAGTAAATTCCTTTTCGACGTTGTGTCCTTGGGACCTCTTCGATGGCTTTCTTTAGGAGTAACACTGACACTTCCTTTTTTAAAAGGTGAAGACGATGGAATACAGTCTTTTGAGGAAGAATTGACGGTGGAGGAAACTGGACCTGATTGCATATTCATTTTGCACAATATTCAGCACCCATGCGTCGTTTGTGATGTTTTTCCACTCCTCCAGGTAAAAATGCACACTTCCCCCCACCGGAGTGGTCAACGGGCTCAGGGGAAGCAAACACTCACTGCTTTTGCTGTTGCTGCTTGTTTCCAGGAGCAGACTGTCTGGAAATACCGCCTCTTCCTCTACCAGGACGACGCTGGGAGAACTGAGATCTTCCTTGATTTTGTTGCGAAGCCCATTGAGGGGTTTGAACCCTCTGCTGGCCCTGTCTCCGATCATAAGGACGGTATTTTTTCTTAAAATTGTCCTTCCTCTTTTCGAAACCTACAGCTCTCACAGTATCCAGCTCTGTCTTCATTTTTGACATTTCGTCGTCAGCATGAGACCCAAAGAGCGTTTTCCCATTAAAAGGCAGGTTCAAAATGCGGTGCTGGGCTTCAGGTTTAAGTCCCGTAAGCCGTAGCCAAGCTGAACGTCTCGCGCAAAGACCATGAGCATATCCATGCGTGGATAGATCGGAAGCATCCGCAGCTGCGCTAATCACCTGATTAGACACTAGCCCACCTTCATGAAGTATTTCCAGGAAGTCATTCTTGTCTTCTTTGGGAAGTTTTTCAGCGAACCGGGATAAGGAATCCCAAAGAGAACGGTCATAGCGACCCAACAAAGCGGAGGCGCTGGCAACCTTCATGTAGGAAGCAGAAGTGGCACACATTTTCTTTCCTACCGAATCCAAAGTCTTGCAGTCCTTGTCAGGGGGAACAGACGAGGACGTAGATCCATTCTCATTTTTACGTGCCGCTGATACGATGACCGAATCAGGCTGCGGCTCTGCTCTTAAAAATAACGGGTCAATGTCCGGAGCCCTGTACTTCTTTGCGATCCGTGAGGGAACCGCTCCCAAAGAAGCCGGAGTCAAGAACTTATGTTCAGCAGGCTCCAAGAGACCTGGAACCAGAGGAAGTAAAGGTCTCGATGATAACTTTTGATGTAAAGTTTCGAAGATAACTGTAGTCTTCGCAGTAGAGACAGGCATCTCTATATTAAGTTTCGCTGCTCCATGGCAAAGAACCTCATTAAATGTGATTACGTCATCAATCGGCGATATCTTGCTTGGAGGAGTCGAAGATAACGTCGGTGAGTAATATCTCTTTGAACTCGTAGATCTTGTCGAGGATCTCGTATCACGTCTCTTGTATGATCGGTGATGTGAAGACCGCGGAGAAGGTGAAGTCCGCCTTCTCACGGATGGAGACTTCCTCTGCGGAGTACGCTGCCGCCTTCCAGGAGACTGGGTCACTCGTAAAAGAGGTGACCTTGATCTTGACACGGGTCTTTCCGACACCGGCGACCTGGATCTAGACTTTGGAAGATTGATTCTCCTTATCTTCCAGTCTCTAAGTTCTCCCAACCATCGTGGGGAGATGTTGGCCCCTGTAGGCGATGGCGCTCTCGAAGGCTCTGGAGAGATCTGTACTATATTCAGCCCAGGGGATGAAGATGAACTCCCAGAAACAGCCACAGAAACCTGAGATCGGTCTTTAGAAACCGTTCTAGGTCGACGTCCAAAGGTGATCTTCTCGGCGTCGACCTCTTCGGCGTCGACTTCTTCGGCGTCGACCTCTTCGGCGGCGTCCTCCTCGGCGGCGTCCTCCTCGGCGGCGGCGTCCTCCTCGGCGGCGTCCTCCTCGGCGTCGACTCTCTCGATGGCAGTCTCCTCGACGTCGAGGTTTTCTTAGGTGATGGGGTCAAGCGCCTCGACGACGATGCTTTTTTAGGCGTCGTGTGCATCGACGCCAACTGGTCAGGGCTCTTCGACGTCGAAACCTCCAATGCCCGGTTCGACGTCTGTGTCATAGCGCCTCTCGACGGCGGCCTTGACTGTTCTCTTGAGCCTCTCGACGGCGAACGTCGACGTCGGTGAGACGACGTCGAGTCCCGTCCTCTCTTAGTCGTAGGAGAGCCAGACTTGGATCGCCTACGCTCATGGCGTCTCTCACCTCTCATCGACGGTGAATCCTTCTTCGACGGCGACTTCGACGTCGACGGAAGACGTGACGCTGATTTCGACGATTTCGAACATACCGGAACTCTAGAAGAAGATCTGTCCCTCGAAGTCGACGGGGAACGATGTTTTCTCTTCTCCCCTCTTTCCTTATGTTCTTTCCGCTGAGAAGAAGGTTTCCTGGAGTGAAGTTCTTCTCTTCCACTCACGGTTTCACCTCTGTCATGCAGGAACTGAAGCCTGCTCTTCTCCCTCTCTCTTAAAATTCTGTTTGATAACTTGCTGCAATGGTAGCAAAGTTCTGGCTTGTGTGTAGATGGAAGACAAGCCACACAGACCGAATGAGGGTCTGATTTGGACATTTTTTTTCCACAGGCCGGGCACTTAATAAATAAGGCAGGCATTGTGACTGGAAAAAAAAGGTCAAAAAACCACAAAAATTGTTGAATTAGTCAGATAAAGACTAAAGATGTTGAGTAAAGACAAAAAATTGAAAGAACTACCAGAAAAAAGTGAAATAAAATCACCAACTGGCGAGCTCAATGCTCCAGGATCCTCACAGAAGGAGCCGGAAAAAAGAACTGACCTAACTGTCACCTGTGGTGCATGATGGGAGCCTGGAGGCTCATAGAGGTCTTAAAGGCACGGCGCCAGTTTTTTGTTCCTATTGTTACAATGCAGCCTATCTAGGCTAAAGCTGCCTCTATGGTCCTGCCTGTTTTACCTTTGAAAATAAAGGTGGTGTGTTTCAAAGACAACAAAGGCAGTGCTTTCTTCTTTGCATTTTCATATAATGTCATTTATATGTCTTTATTTCACAAATGTAAAGATTTGTTTCAGGCATTTGGGGGCAGTCTTTTGAGCCTAGTATGGTTATTTTGGGCTGCATATGTATAATGCATGTTATATATATATATATATATATATAGTTATTATATGTGTATTTATATGTATGTATATATATATATATATATATGTAGATATATACATATTATTGGCTATTGCTCCGGGGTCCCGCACGAGGGCGGGACTATTCAGTGCTTATGACTATTGATGAGTATCCCCTGGAAGAGAACGTCTGTTATAATCCTCCAACATGTACTGGAGATTAGAAATGAGGGAAAGCGGTATTTGTGCTGTGGGAACCTGTGTAGAATGTTCCTCCTCATGAAAGTGATGATCTTCCAGATCGTCATAATCCTGACACTTGATGACCAGTTATGAAGGACATTGAGCTGCCCGGAACCTAGCATCTTCCTCCTCATCAGAACCAGAGTCATGCTCCGAACACGTGGCAAATAGAGGTGATGGAGGCTGAGAGTGTCGCGGAAGCTGATCCAAAGACACATGACGACGCTGGTGCAGAGGGTCAACGGCAGGTTTTCCGGAGCCGGACGTGGAAACTGGCACCAGAGGTAGTGATGCAGAAGTAGCCGCCAACGATAGCACCACTGTCGACGGAACAACCAACAAAGCTACCGCCGACGAAGCCGTCGACGACGGGGCCGCCGTCGACTGAGCCGCCGCCGACGGAGCACCTGCCGACGAAGAGACTCTCTTCACAGACTAGGCCGACGAAGACTTGGACATCAACGAGACCCCCTTCTTAGATGATGACGAGGAAATAGGAATCGTCAACGAGTCTGGTTTGATCCTCACAGATACCAAAGTCGAAGCTGAAGACGTTGACGCATCCGCCGTCGACGACCTGCTGGCAGAAGTCGTCATCACTGTCGTCGTCGAAGAGCCAGAACCGTCAGATCTCATCGTCAGACAGATCGTCGACGATCCTGTCGACGATTTGGCATGTTTTTTGGCAGAAACATGCTCTGAAGGAGCCGTGGATGCCTGAGAGTCAGATATCGGGGCATAGGCGTAGCAGGAAGAGGTGGAGACACTGCAGGAGCCCCCTGGAGCTGAAGCTTCCTCTTTTTAAGGAAAGGAGAGGGCAATTCCTGCACACTGCTATGCTTAGAAGTGGCTCTAGACATCCCAGATACAAGACTTTCTGCATCAGAAACAGGGCCCTCCTTATCCTTTAGCCTCTGTAACCACAGAAGGAGACTCCCTTCTCTGTCTTTAAGAGTCTTGGTGGACAAAGTCCTGCAAATCTTACACTTGCCTACCTCATGTTCTGGATAGAGGCAGTAAAGACACTTCTTGTGAGGGTCTTTAGAGAAGAGCCGCAACTTCTCACAAGAAGCACATGGTCGAAAAAGAGATTTCTTACTTGAAGACATCCTAAAAGCTGAGAAATCCAAAAGGAAGTAGAGAAAACTGAGCAGAGCTCAGGAAGACTCCCTTCACACGACGTGCGGTAGAAAATCTGAGGGCCTGAGCCACTGGGGAGAAGGTTCTAGAGGGTGCTGATGCCTGATTGGCTGTAGTTTGGACTATCATAACAACATGGATAGGCTGGGAAGTGCCTTTTTTAAATTAAATTCTATGTGGTAATGCTAACCTATGGTACTTATGAGTTTTTGTGGTTTTGGGATGTATGTAATTATGTTTTTATATACATATATGAAATATGTTATTGCTATTTTATTTACCGTGGGGCTCCCACTTCGACGAAGTGGAATATTCAAGCATGTGAATCTATGAAAGACACCCCAATACTGGAGAATTGCACTTTTTATGAGGGTATTCAGAATGAAGTCTCTGTTTACCACAGGTCCCACAAGGTCTGAAGAGGGACTTGTTGGTTGTAGACATGATAAATCTGATTTCCTGAGAAGAAAAAGAGAAAAAACTGAGCAGAACTCAGGGAGACTCCCTTCACACGACGTGCGGTAGAAAATATGAGGGCCTGAGCCTCTGAGGAGAACATTCTAAGAGGGTGCTGGCGCCTGATTGGCTAAAGTTTGGACTAATCATAATGACTATGATATGTTATAGAAGTGACAAGTCTTTCTCTCTATGAAAACTCTATGGTTTTTTCTTTCTGTTATATATATGTATATATATAAATATATTAATATATAATATATATATATATATATATATATATATATATATATATATATATATATATATATATATAGATATAGATATAGATATATAGACTTATGTTATTACTGCATTGCTATGTTATGTGCCGTGGGACTCCCACTTCGACGACAGGGAATATTCAAGCATGTGAATCTATGAAAGACACCCCAATACTGGAGAATCACCCTAGACAGGCACCTGAACATGCAAAATCATATCAGCAATGCAACTAAGGGTGCTAAACACCAGATGAGGTTAATAAGAAATCTCATACCATTCCTTCCACGGGAAGACTTCAAATGGGCAGGTCAAGCTCTAGTATTAGCCAAGGTTAGCCTACGGTAGTTCCACTCTCTGTGGTATCCTCAAACAAAACTTGGCTCCACTTACAGCTTCCATTAATGCTGCAGCCAGACTGATTACTGGTACAAAAAGAAATGATCACTTATCCCCAGCCTTAAAATCCCTAAACTGGCTACCTTACAAAGCTAGAATACAACTAAAGAACGCTTGCTTGACTCACAAAGCACTACACTTCAAAACCTCCAACTATCTGGCTCACAAATTAGAATTATCACGGGGTGGCCATCTGTCTCGAAGTGCAAACTCACTGATCCTGAAACCAAAATGCTCCTGAAATCATAGGTCTTCCACAAAAACAAAATGAGTAGAGCATTCTCTGGCATGACACCAAAGATTTGGAATTCCACTGGAAGTCTGTTGAATCCCATCCACGCGTCCTTCAAAAAAGAAGTGAAAAAAAATCCTAATGCTGAAGTTCCTGCCCTCAAGTCCCTGGCTAAGCTGCTGCAATACCACCCTCCTCTCTGATGCTATGACTGTCCATTACACGGTTGTACTTCTTGGTTTAACAGTGTGAGCAGGCCATTGTACATCTTTGTATGGTATTTTTGGAATGTTTTTCTTCCATTACCAGATCGTTGTATTTTACATGTGTGTAATCCAGTGATTAATAGTGTTGGCAGGCTATGATCTAACTGGCACCGTGTAACTTGCCTGTTCTTCTCCATTATTGGATCTGTTGGGATTAGTTTTTAAATGTTCTGAATCGCGCCAATATAATGTACTCGTCTTGAACCTAATTGTAATGATTGCTTTTGTCCCACATTTGTATCCTACTTACCCCAACTGTGAAGCTATACAAAACTAAACAAAATAAATGAATAAATAAATATGTTCTCTCAGTTACAGATGTACTTGCATGATGGCTTGGCAGTTCTGGTTCAAATAACTTAATAACAGAGCAAACTATGAGCTTGATAAGAGAAACAGAAAAAATCTCTAAGGGTCTTCTAGAGGGTGATGAGATAAGTAGTGATAATATAGCAGTCTGCCCCCAGATCGCTTCGAGGTGGGGGAGATCGGTATCCACGCCAGTGCATATTGCATAGTGTTGCCCTTGGTCTCAGGCATATAGTGGGGGCCAGTGATGAAGGAATGGGGGAGAAGAGGAAGTGGAACCTGCACTCAACCAAATGTTATGTTATGTTATGTTATCGGTATTTGTTATGCGCACAGCTGCTCCAGCAAAAGAGCGTCCTGGCGCAGTGACAAGGTTAGTATTATAAATAGGTTACTATTCGGTTTGTAAGGGGATTCCAAAGGTGGAGGTGCTGTCAGGTGTTCCCTGGAGATCCGAGAGCAGGGCATCCCACGCATGTGCTATAGGCGTTCCCGCAATCGGTGCGCTTCTTCGCGTCGGAGTGTGGCAGCTTCAGCTCTGCTCCGCGTAGTCACTCCCGCCTGCCAGCTTCTGCTCTTGCCTGCTGTTACCACAGACAATTTATTTTGCTGAAAGTGGAACTTAGGTACAACTGTCACAACAATGAAAGCACACGCAAATAGCAATAGATGCATTGTATATGAACGGTCAGCGACCAAGAAGTCAGTATCGGCTGGCATGACTCACGAGTAGGGACGATTCAGAAAAGGGGGTGGTGATGAACAGAGTGTCTGAATTAAGCAGACCACTCTTACCCAGTCCAAAGATCAGGGCTTGATCCATCACCGTTATTTAGCTCACTGCACCATCCCAGCTCAGAACCTGGCTATATGCAAATCAGTCTGTCCACCATAAGCGTGGAAGGGTATACTCAGATGTGAGTCCCTTGCACATTGCACCATCAGGATTCAAGCAAGCCGGGCCGACGACGGCTGAAATGCCAGAAACCGGTCCCCGGAAGCTTGTTTCCTTCCCAGTACAAGAATTGGCTTGGTAGTTTGGTTTGCCCTGTTCCCATCATGCACTGGGACAGGAACAGACTAATTTTTCTGAATCACGAGTAGGGAGGCGACAGGGGAGTCCGGGGGCTGTGGGGGGAAAGGGAGTTACCTGGGGGTAGTGATTGCGGAAGGGAAGGAATTAAATTACATTTCTTTTGAATCACTTGCCTTACCGCCACCTGGTCCTGCCTCGCTGCTATTGCTCTCCTGCTTCCGATTTCAGGAACAGGTAGCAAGCAGACAGGCTCCCTCCCCTAAGCCAATCACAATGCTGCAATAGTCTGAGACTCGAGACAGAGAGCTAGAGCGCCAGGGGCTGTAGGGGTGGCCCTGTTCTCCATGCATGCTGTAATGCAGCCTGCATGGAGAAGTGGGAAAGTGTGCATGACTGGTTTGGGCGGCCCGAGAAGGCTGACCAAACAGTCACTGCGTACTTTTACTAGTGGGAAAACCACTCCTCCTCTGCTCGCAGAGCTGAGGAGCCCCACCCACCCACAAAGAGGCCAAACATAAAATGATTATAACTGAAAGTTATTATAATTTTATGTTTTTGCTTCTTCACTGCTTGAAAGCAGTGGGGCGACGCTCCTCCGCCATAGCGGGGGAACCACCCATGCAGAAGTTGCTATTGACATGTCACACAAAAACATACTGCACTAATGTTTTCTGGAAGATTTATTTTTAACACAGAGTCCATAGCATATCAGGAAAGATTTGGGGGGTGACTAAAAGCAAATTCAAGAGGTGTTTTTCCGAGTCAGAGGTGAATGTACTTCATATGCACCTTCCAAGATGATTTTGTTTCATTTTAGGCTGCTACTCTAAAAAACTGGGGTTAAAATTTATCACCCCATGTGTACACATTTAAAAATAGTGTTTTTCAAACAGAAATGCCAACCAAAAATACTGATACATATGGCTATATTTATGATTTTCCAAAGGAAACAGTGTTCTTTATAACATAGTTTACCTTCAGTTTCTTCCCTTGTGATAAATCCCGATATCGCTGCAAAAAAATAAAAATGTATTATTATAACTTGCAACTCTTCAATGTTCTTTCAGTGCATTAACAAAACAATGCAGCAAACATTATAAAAACAAACTATTTTATAATACAGAATACAGCGATGAACAAAAAATAACCACGTTTTTGTTACTAATCTTTTCCAATTTTTTTTATATAGCGTGAGCTTGACCCGCTAAAGTATCGAGTACAAAGCACCAGTTGCGTTACATGAGGACACATTCATTTTTGATAGGCACGGGGAGATTGAGTGATTTTCCCAGTATCACAGGATATTCAGCGTTATTGCTGAGACTCGAACCCGGTTCCTCAGCTTCGAGATCGACCGCCCTAGGCGTTAGGCCAACTCCTCTCCCCAATTTTGTATTATACCATTAATTTGCATAGCCCAATCTAGTCTGTATCTGTTATTCCCCTATTTTTACAAAGCACTTAATGAACTGGTGATAACATATATCATAAGCATTATTTTATATGTAAAATCCACAAGATATTGAAATATTCCAGTTAGATCTGTTCAATAAGTTGTTGCGGATGACATGTACTACTGGCTGAAAGCTTCACAACCAGTTTCCTAGATATGAGTAACTTGTCAGGGCTCACTAGGTAAAGGAGCACCTGATTTCCTCATCTATGGCAGTTCTATTGAGATCCAATTTTCCAATGCTATAGTTTACGGTTTTGCAGGTCTTTTAGCAGATGTGTATTTCTTAATTTTTAGGTCTCGCACCTGGCGATGCAGCGCGAAGCGCTGTAGCCAGCAAGACCTATTGTCGTTGACTTGGCTCTCAAGGGAGACAGGAGATGGGCATGCGCAGGCTCAGGCCGGACTGGAAATGTGGACGATCGCGTAAACACCTAGCATCCACTGTGACTGAGCCGTTGCTGTTCATTCACTCTCACTTTCAATGTTAAACATGTAAAGCTGGCGCCCCTTCCTGCAAGCCGCACGCAATTGTACGTTAAAGTTGTTTTTGTGCACCCGATTAAACGTGAAAAGAATGGTCTAATGATTCTAATTTTCTAGTTGCTGCGTTTTTCCCATTTGCACATTGTTCTCACGATGATTGCAATGTAAATATCGTTTGCACAACGCTTTTCAGGGCGCCGACAGCAGATTTTTTCAGACGGCAGAGCGCGCACTGCAAGACATGACGAGAGCCACTGGCTTAGTGCTAAATACATATGTGCCGTGGCCCGATCATGCAACCCCTTGCGTCTAGAGTCTCGGCGCTGGGAGTGTTCTGACTGCCCTGGAAAAGTGTGCACGCGCCCTTTACTTTTATGCTGAACTGCGCGCCTTTTCATTTATTACATACTCTTGTAAAGGATGCACCACTCAGTGCTTGCGTTCACGGAGCCCAGGTGGAACTTCCCCGTCAGCCATGAGCATACTTGAAAATTCTTCAAGGAACAGTTCTCTTAGAAATTAACACTCGCAAAGCGACGCTAGACAATATGTTTGTCCACCTACATTTTTTAAAGAACCCTTAGTGAATAGGCTCGTACTGCGGCTAGAAAACAATCACAGGGTGGTGAGGCGCTTTGCTTCAGTGCACTTTGTCGTAGCAGCGCGGCGCTCGCAGGCACAGCAGTGCCGTCACTCACCCGCCTTGGTCGCCTCCCAGTAGCTCTCCTCGGGCAGGCAGGTTCCTCGGGCGTGTAGCATGGAGTGCAGGGGCTGCTTTTTTTTTGTTGTGCAGCACTCCTCAAGCACAGCGGCGAAGACCGCAGGCGCCGCCACTGGGCATGAGCCGCAGGGCACGCCAATGTGCAAGCACACAGCGTGTCCCTACAACGCGCGCATCGCGTTCTTTCACTTTCCCTCCCCCGGTTGGCTCCGCGGAGACAGCTTGTGCACACTACTGAGAACATCATTTTTGCCTGCAGCGTAAGAAACATTCTCGCATGTGGCCTGGCTTCGGCTGCATACCACTTTAAAGGAATAAACAACAGAGCTACGGAAGCTGTTTTCGGCACTGCGGCCGAGAGTTCCAACAGAATGGACATCTCGCCCGATAGGAGACCAAGAACATGTTGCAATTTCGGGCACCGAGACCCCACCAAGTGCGTCATGGGCAACACCCAGCCTCGCTTCCCACGAACCAGTCCTCCAGATAAGTCACCAATGTTTGAACAAGACATGCTCAGCCTTCGGCCCTTTGCAACTGCCCCATTAACATATTCCTCCTCACCTTAACACATCTCAAAGCCAGGCTGACTGAAGGTGTCACACATGACACTGACCACTTGGCAGCTGTTTTTTTTTGTAACTACAAATCAACTCCAATAGTGGGTAAATAATGAAGGAGAACTTGCATAATTTGCCCCTATATTTCCTTAGGCATTCAGACTGGTTTACTGTTATGCATACTTTGTGTCTCACAGCAGTAAATGGCAGTGGTGCATTTTGGGACATGTAGTCTAGTTTTACTTCAAATGAACCCACTGGACTATCGCACCTAAAACTCTGATATGTAAGGGAAAAGTCTAGAACTGGAAACATGATTCTTAGGGTAATTTGAGCCACATCATCTTACGTTATACAGTAGTAAGCTCAAATTGTACATTAGGAACATCCATAAACCAGCCAACAGTATGGCCTATTGAAGGTGTGTGGGAAAATGAACGTGTTCACCGCTGCCCTAGTAGTAACCTAGAGAATGGTTTCCTAAGGTGGCCCAGGTAGAGGTCACAGCGCAGTCAAGCTCGATAGCTCCTACTGCTAATCTAACTGTTGCTTGATCCTTTTCTAGTCTATCAGTTTGCATTATATGGCGTTAGTGTCCTTAAATTACATGTCTAACTTACTTCATTTACCTGAAATTCAGTACTTAAGTGCCCTACAAAAAATTACTCAAGAGTCCCTCCTTAGTACCACCTTGTCTTCATTTGCAACCTCCCATCAGGATTGCCCTTTTACTTCGGTTGTTACACTGTACGTCTTTTTTAGTATGTGAGCACTATTTTTTTAAATGAGTTTCTCCTAATGCAGGCACAACATGCTTTCCTGCAACATTCAGCGCGCAATGCACGCTTTAACTTTCTGAGCAGCCCGGGACAATGGCGGTCGCTTCGTTAAATATGTATTGCATTTACAAGAGTTTGAGCTATTGGCATTGTAGATGACAATGCCTTTTATTTATGTGTTAATTAGCAAAACACATAAATAAAAGGCATTGTCATTTACAATGCCAATAGGTTAAACTCTCGCAAATGCGAGACCTATTGCATTGCAAATGCTTGTTATCTTAGCATAGAAGTCAGCTTTAGAAAAAAGTCTGGTGGTCTATATTTGAAAATCTCTAGTAATCAAAGGAAGCCTCGGTTGCATTACATTTGTTAAATCTATTTTATGTTGTATTTTAACTGTCTTGGCCCAGGTGGAAATTTTGGTTTACGAGATGCCTGTTTGAACTATTGTGTAATATACTTTATTGTATTAACTTGTTTCTTTTATGGTCCACATAATTTGTGCTGAATAAAGTCTTTTTGACCGACTGAGGAATTATAATGTGTGTACCTCTCAACAATAAACATTTTGTTGACTGAAAGTTCATTTTACATTTCTTTAAACGCCGACATTTCTTCTTACAACCCTCCTTTGGAGAATCCACTTATTCCCTTTTTGTCATCAGGATGATTTCCTGCAGTGTAACATCTTCGGTAGTCACTTTAAATAATACTGCTTCCATTACTCTGTCTAAAGTTGATTGTCGAATTATATATTTAACTTATTCTTCTAGCGTCAAACTCTTTTGTGTTACTTTAAGGTGATGATATGACACATAATCAGTTGGGCTGTAGCCTTTTCCTGGTTTGTATACGATTTTGTAGTCATATTTCCTAAGATGTATATCCCCTCTTTCAAACTTTAAAAACACTTATTTTCGGTCATTTAGACCATCAAAGTGCAAGTGCAATATGCTTTTACAGCTTTTACAGTACATTGAGACAATCTTTGATACCCGATCACCAACCCAAATATCTTATTTTACACAAATACACTCTGTAGGCCAGTACCCCTATTAAATAAACAAAGACACGTCAGCACAAGCAGAGTGCCCTGTTAAAAATATACTAACATTACACTAATATAAAATTGTTATATTTTATTTTTATAAAACGTTAATAGGGCACTTTCTAAAAGTACAGATAATAAGAATCAGTTAAAAAAGTGGACCACACCCTATTTAAAAACAATAAATAATTATCATCTTAGGCCTGTAGGTTAATAACCAAAAATGACTTGTGTGCGCACCACATGGAAAATAGGAAGCACCACAACGCGAATACAATGGGCATTTGGGTGTCGTATTTCAGGAGCCTAAATGCCTCTACACAGTACTTGGACCCCAGGTTTCTACATAATTGTATCAACTAATGGTGTCTGGCTTTTTTTGTAGCAGGGGCAAAAGAAAAATGCATGCAACTTTGACTCCTCTACGTTGCTACAGGCCGGACAACCTAGTGGGGTTGCGCCTGACCATTTGTTAGAAAATGCAGGCAGAGGGAAAACACCATGCTTGATTTGCAAATATAATTTCTTAGCAAGTGCGGGTTGTAGGTCGTCCAAGGCAGGCTCTAGGATATACTGGTCTTTTACTTTAATAAATGCAGATGTTAGTGTGCCTGTTACTGAGCTCTCCTGATGGTGCGCCAGTCCAAATCAGTTCCTTCCTGGAAATTGTGGGACATTCTACCTCAGGGTTATACTATAGGGTCGGTCTGCACATATCCTAACTCTGCCCTATACAGAGCCAGTTCCGGGGTTACCTGTAAGCGACGCCAAAAAGTTAGGGGTCAGAGAGCAATTTCGTCTGCAATTGGTTTCACCCCTAAGTCCGGGCACAGCGGTGTGAGAGAGGAGGTGGGGAGGAGACCAAATAGCTGTCTAAAACAAATGTTCTCGGTCTCGGTGATATTTCTAAGAGAACAATGACCCCAGAGTTAAGCCCCATACATTGCAGCATCCCTTGCTTGCACTTTATAGATCTCCACCAGAGGTCAGATAGGTTTGTGACAGGATATCCTAAACAGGTTGGTCACTCGCCCGTGGTTTGAGCTAGCTTTAGGCATGTTTTATTAATTTGTGTCCCCCAAGCCATTTTTTTGGTTAGAGTGACCCCAAGATACTCGAATACGGGCACCCTCTCCAGCGGGATGCCGTGCAAGCAGGGATTCAGTAGAGTTGAACTGGCTGGATTGAAGACCATATATTTAGTTTTCTGGATGTTAATCTCCAACCCCCTGCATTTGCAAAAGGCATCAAAGCTGTCAAGGATCCTTTGGATGGCCGTGGGTGAAATTGAGAGCAAGAGGGTGTGGTTGGCAAACATCACTGCTGGCACCTTGCTGTTCGCTAGCTTGGGTTTATCAATATCCTTTCCCATATTCAGCGTGTCAGCAAGTGCATTTATGTAGAGACAAAACAAGTGGTTCTGGTCGCTATAGTGTCAGGACAAGACAGAAAAGTCGGCAACCCTAAGCCACATCCTTGTGTCTACCAAAATGTAGTCTAGGATGGAGGATTGCCCTGTCCTATTAAAAGTGTTCCCCTGGGGTGTCCGATTTTGTTCGACCATTACATGCCATTAAGGAGTGGTTTAGAGGAAAAGATTTGATCTGGAGCACCAGTGGAGTCCAGGCCCTGACTGGTGAAATGTTTGCTCAGGAATTGCCCAGTGCAGGTCTTCTTCGCTGGTTGTCCCTCCATTGAACTCATTCATGGGCTCGAACTGGCAGTTAAAATCGCCACCAATTACCAACCAGGGATCAATCAATTCTCAACAACATTTGTAGAGCGCACTACATAACTGTGAGGGTCTCAAGGCACTAGGGGAGGAGGGGGCGCTACTGATCGAACAGCCAGGTCTTGAGTAGCCTCCTGAAGGTCAGCAGGTCTTTGGTCTGTCGTAGGTTCAGTGGGAGCGTGTTCCAGGTCTTGGCGGCGAGGTGGGAGAAGGAGCTCCCGCAGGTGGTTTTCCTTCGGAAGCGTGGGACGGTGGCGAATGCGAGGTTGGCGGAGGGGAGCTGGCGGTTGGGGGTGTAGAAGGAAAGTCGTTTGTTGAGGTAGGCTGGGCCAGTCTTGTGGAGTGCCTTGTGTGCGTGGATGAGGAGTTTGAAGGATATCCTCTTGTTGACATGCATCCAGTGCAGGTGTCACAGGTGGGGGGTGGCGTGGTACGTCGAGGATCAGTTGTGCCTAGGCGTTATGGATGCGTTGCAGTCGTTTGATGAGCTTGGTCGAGGCTCCTGCATAGAGGGCATTTCCATAGTCAAGTCTGCTATTGACAGGGCCTGGGTGACTGTTCTTCTTGTTTCTTTCGGGATCCACCTGAAGATTTTGCAGAGCATGCAGAGGGTGTTGAAGCAGGAGGAGGAGATGGCGTTGACTTGCTTGGTCATGGAGAGCGTTGAGTCAAGGATGATTCCCAGGTTGCGTTCGTGGTCGGTGGGTGTTGGGTGTTGGGGCTGCCCCCAGTGCCGTCGGCCACAAGGAGTCGTCCCAGGCTGAGGGATTGGAGCCGAGGATGAGGACATCCGTTTTGTCCGTGTTCAGCTTCAGTAGGCTGGTCTTCATCCAGTCAGCAATGACCTTCATTCCTTCATGGAGGTTGGCTTTGGCGGAGATAGGGTCCTTGGTGAGGGAGAGGATCAGTTGAGTGTCGTCGGCGTAGGAGATTATGTTGAGGTCGTGCTGTTGGTTGACGTGTGCGAGCGGGTTCATGTAAATGTTGAACAGTGTCGGGCTGATGGAAGAGCCCTGGGGGACACTGCAAATGATCTCTGGGGTTTCAGATCGGAATGGGGGGAGGCGGACGCTCTGAGTTCTGCCGGAGAGGAAGGAGGTGGTCCTTTCGAGGGCTCTGTCTCGGATCCCTACGGCATGGAGGCGTGCGAGGAGTGTGCGGTGGCATACGGTGTCGAAGGCGGCGGAGAGGTCCAGGAGGATGAGGGCTGTAGTCTTACCGTTGTCCAGCAGTATCCTGATGTCATCAGTGGCAGCGATGAGGGCAGTCTCAGTGCTGTGGTTGCTGCGGAATCCTGACTGGGAAGGGTCCAGGATTCTGTTTTCTTCGAGGTATCAGGTTAGCTGTCTGTTGATGGTCTTCTCGATGACCTTGGCCGGGAACTGGAGCAGAGAGATGGGCCGGAAATTCTTGAGGTCTCTAGGGTCAGCCTTGGGTTTTTTGAGCAGGGCTCTGATCTCGGCGTGTTTCCAGCTTTCTGGGAAGGTCGCAGTCTCGAGGGAGAGATTGATGACATTGCGCAGGTGGGATGGGATGGAGCTGCTGGCTTTGTTGAAGATGTGGCGCGGGAATGGGTCTGACGGAGAGCCGGAGTGGATTGTCCTCATGGTCTTGATGGTGTAATTTATGCTCACGCTGGTCCATGCTAGCAGGAGGTCGTGGTCGATGTTGTGCAGAGAGACTCTTGTGTTGCTGTCTGGGTGTTGAAGCTGTCGTGGATGTCTGCTATCTTGCGGTGGAAGAAAGTGGAGAGGGAGTCACACAGGGCTTGGGACGGCGGGATGATGTTGGTGTCGGAGCTGGGGTTGGAGAGTTCCTTCACGATGTTGAAGAGCTCCTTGCTATTGAGTGCGTTGTTGTCGAGGCGGTCTTTGAAGGAGATCCTCTTGGCCGTCCTGATGAGGTGGTGGTGGTTGCGGGTGGCGTAATTGTGGGCTGCTTGGTTGTCCGGAGTCTGTTCGTTGTGCCATTTCTTCTCTAGCTTCTGGCAGGCTCGCTTAGAGGCTAGGAGTTCTAGGGGGAACCAGCTGGCCCTCTTGCTGGTGTCTCTGTGGGAGGATTTCTTCAGCGGGCGAGGGTGTTGTGCAGTCATCGATCCAGCGTCTGAGGTTGCGGGCAGCGTCGTCGGTGTTGGAGAGTTCGGCCGGTGGGCTGAGAGCGAGGTTTGCGTGTAGTTGGTCTTCAGTGATTTTTCTCCAGCAGCGGCGGCGGATCTGTTGGGTGCGGTGGTGTGTGGTTGGTTTCTGGAAGGAGAAGTGGATGCAGCAGTGGTCGGTCCAGAGAAGTTTGGTGGTGAGGCTGAAAGCGACGCGGGGGCTTGCCGAGAAGATGGGGTCAAGCGTGTGGCCTGCGAAGTGGGTGGGCGTTGTGACGAGTTGTCTCAGTCCGAGGTTGGCGAGGTTATCGATCAGGGTTGTTGAGTTGCTGTCGTTGTTGTTCTCCAGGTGAAAGTTCAGGTCTCCGAGGAGGATGTAGTCGGTGGAGGTCAGGGCGTGCGTGCTGATGAAGTCAGCTATGGAGTCGCTGAACTCAGGTCAGGGTTCGGGGGGGTCTGTAGACGAGGGTGCCTCTGAGGGTGGAGTTGGGGTCTGTGTGGATCTGGAAATGGATGTGTTCGTCGGAGCTGCGAGTGTCGTCGGTGCTAGTGAGACCTTGATGATCGACGCGGTGCGGCTGCACAGCGGCCGCCATATATGGAGATGTGGGAGGGAAGGCCAGCTGGCAGGGGCAGCGAATGGCAGTGAGGGGGGCGGGCCGCAGGGGGGGAACGGGGCAGCGAGGGGGAGACAGAGGCAAAACGAGCACAAGATACAGAAACCAAACAGAAGGAAACGGGCAAAAACAATGGCAGCGAGGGGGAGACAGAGGCAAAACGGGCACAAGATACAAACCTAGCGCCCACCACTGGCCACCAGGGATGAGGCGCAGGTGGTAGCCTGCGGGTGGAGGAGGGCCTCAACTTTTCAGCAGTGTCAGGGCACACAGGCGGAGCTGTGTGGTGGGGGAAAGACCTACCAGCAGGTCAAGGTCGCTGGAAATGGTGGATATAAAAGCAGCCAGTTATTCAAAGGTCGGTGATTCTCTTCTGTTGCTTACCGGCCTGGAGTACACACTGATCAGGACTATTCTGACCTTGGAAGGGAATGTAGGAAGGATGCACTGGATAACGTGTACAGCCCAAGTGAGAGCCCACCCATATTCAGAGACCCCCCAATGGCCTGCCATTGCCCCTGGTGGTGGCTGCTATTCTGTATGATGAGAATCACGTTCTCTGCGCGTGCTCCCTGTCCCAAGTTTCTTGGAACATGTATATGTCATGTTGGTCCACAAAACTCCCCGAATCAGGGTTATACAATTTGTTTCTGAGGCCCGCAACATTCCATGATAGGACCCTTAACTTATTTGGTTCTGTGTGGTTATCTGGGAAGGGTGTCAGGATGTCAAAATAGGGTGACCTGATTTCCCTCAGATGGTCCCTTGCACTCTTCAGCACGAGTCTTGTAAAGACACTACTGCTGTGAACGGAGGTCCCTATGGATTTGGACCCTCTAGGAGTTCTAGAACATCAGTCTGCACCAAGGCTTGAGGGCATCTCAAGGGTGGACTTGTTAAGGTGTCCCTGGACAGCTGGCCCACTTCAGTGTGCCCTACAAATCTTACATGCTTATCCAAAGCTGGTTGTGTTGTCACAGGGTGCTCCCACATTCCACCAGTCCCCAACCCAGATGTAATGCTTAGGTAGTGCTGCTCCCTGGTTGGGTTATCCCTCTTTCGGGGTCTCCAGTGACAAATAGTTTTCTGTTCCGGGTGATGCAGTTCTTTTAGTCAAATGATCTCTTATGGAATCCCAAATCTTTTGTCCATAGGTACGTTGTATAGCATGGATCTAAGGGGTTGGTACCACTGCCTTGGTTTTTGCTGGTTTTGGTTCCACAATCCCTGCCCCTGGCTCGTTTGCACCCTAGTTGCTGCTACTTGACATTGAGGGTAGAAGTAGCCTAGCGGTAGGGATCTAATTCCTGCTTCCTGTCTATGATGATTCGAACATAAAAGGTATGGACAATCATTGGGTTTTAAAGTTAATCACTATGCACTCCCCTTGCACATCTTTGGGTCCGTTGCACACCCAACTGACCCTACGTGTCATGAGAATCTTGCCAGCATTTTCGTAGGCGAATTGTTTCTGTTTCGCCAGCCAAAACAAACATTTTTTCTTTCATTCAAAGTGGGTTTCTCTCTACCCTAACTTAATCTCCGGTATGCCTGCTAGAACAATGAGGCAGGGGGTAGGTTAAGGCAGGGTAAAATCACTCTTCTCAGCTCTAGCCTCTATACTAGGTTCATACCCAGCCTTCGGTGTGTACTGGGCCTCCACTCTTGACCTCATGGGTGGCACTACTGGTATCAGTGGTGTGGTTGGAATTTTGAACAACTAGGGGTTCTGGGCTTTTTACGGGTGTTGGGTTCGCAATATCTGTCTAACAGCCAGCGTCATTACCCAACCAGTGGTCGAGACTGCCCTTCCAACCCTGGCTCCAAACACTCCTGCCAACCTGTCTACCTGGGAGCTAAGCTCATCCTGTATAATGGGCCTGTGAGTCCCAAGTGTGAGCCAGGCTCGTCCAGGCACTCTCTACTGTCAGGCGTCCTGTCGTTGAGCTTCCTCTGTTTGGCTCCTGTCTTGGTTATTTGCTTTGATTTCCCATTGTTGGCGGGGCATGAACCCCCCCCCCCCTTTTACGCATGTACGCTTTTGGTACAACACTCGCTTTTACAGTCAGCATTCTGTGACGTAGGTGGATTTGTTTCCAAGACGAGGGGGGGGGGGGGAGTCCGAGTCAGACAACGGGAATTAGAGGTCTGGGGTTAAAGACAACGGCCTTTCGGTGAGTTCAATTTCGGTTGCCCCTACGCCTATGGCCCTCCGTAACATCCTATCAGTAGAGGTTGGGGGCAGAGGAGAAGGATGCTGATGGGCAGAGTTTGCTGTTTGCCATGACATGTCCTTTTCTGCTGGGAGCTTGGAGTTGTCTATGGTCAATGTAACTGCACAGTACTAACCAGCAGAAACATTATCGCACTTCCCCACTAATGATGTCTGACAGGGACCTTGCCAGTTATAGATCACTTTGCTTTGGGTGCCAGGTGTTAACAAGGGAAGAAGAAGCACTATACTTTGGGAGACCTTGCCCAGGCCCCATAGCTCCGAAGACGGGTGTTCAGAAGGCGGATATCAGGGGGGTGGCTCATCCCAGGCTCTTCGGGCGCAGATGGGCCCAGCGCCTTTAAGGCATGAAGGAGCTAAGCTCCACTCCATGAGCGTGCCGCGATGGGGGACCGTGTCCCACACCAGCGAGAGTGAAACAGGAGCAGCCCAACAGAACACCATGGAGCAGGTGAGATGGGGACTCCACTGGCCCAGACAAGTGTCTCTTTCTATTTTGGAGGCATCTTTGCTTTAGGATATCCTAATATTGTCAGAAAAGCTTAATTGTATTAATCTACTGTAAAATGTTTTCCATACAGAAACAAATTCTGGTGATCACATGCTCACAACAGCTAAACTCCTTCGCAGCCTGGGTAAATACTTGTTCAGTTTTAGTAAAACTCAAGATTGATGTATGAGACGATTCGCCTAGGTGACTACTTTCCTAGCTTGTGCAATGCTAAAATTGCACCTAGTCCAAATGTACTGGCATCAACCGTCAGTTCAGTGCATAAACTAGAAAAAAAAGGTCACATGTTCTGCTGATATTACCCCTGCTTTTATTTTCCGAAATGCATCTTCACAATTTCCAGATCATTGAAACATCTTTCCTTTTTTGTTAATTCCCTTACAGATGCACACAGACTTGCACATTGAGGCATATATTGCGAACAGTATCTTGCCATGCTTAGAAGAAATCATAACACAAATACATCACTTGGTATCAGGTTGCTTTTTTGACAGATCTGGATATATTCATTGACAAGAGAAAACATGCTCATTCTTTGTTTTGTCAAATTCACATTTGTCCATTTCTTAAGTAAGGCTAGCTCAGTTAGCTAATCAAACTTCCATAAGGGCATGATCATGGTTCTTTAGACCCTTACCATGAACAAAAATATCCCCAATATAATTAAAAGAGTTTCTAACAAATCTGATTACTTTTCTAAACAGTTTCTTGAAATGTTTCTGCTGCTGATTCTGAAGTTTAATATTTTTTTTCATTAAAATATTTCCTGCATGAGTTGAGAGAGTAGAAATATAAGGGATTTACTTATGCAGTTCAAGTTGGTGATACCTATTGTGCAGATCTATAAATCTATTTTTGAACGAATGCTTGCTCTGTTAAATAACTTATAATTGCGTCCCTAGTAGCGGGCTGGGATGCCGTTCTTGTTCAGTTACCGGATTAGGGCTGATGCATGTCTACAACGATCACAAATGCACTTTTTGTTTCCCGTTTTAGTTCTCGTCTAGACAGCACATGTACAGGCTCTGCAAGATCTTCTGTTTTCTATCAGTCGGTTTAGAGACCGTTTATTGCTTATTATGGTTGGCTTCATTGGCACTCATATTTCCTTACTTCTTACTGGTCAGCTGCCATAGGCTTCCTTCCTCTTTGTGGGGTTGTCTCTCACCTGGAGATTGTCCTATTACTTATGTCTTTCCACTGCTAATTTTTTTAGGCACTTCTTTTTTGTTTGGATTTAACAGTGCCTTTTTCAACTGGCTGCCTCGTGTACTTCTTCACCCTCCCTCCCTCCCTCCCTCCCTCTGTTCCATGTCCATGTTGGCTTGCCGTTATCCTCCCTCCTTCTTTGAGTTGTACGTTTCGGCATGCAAACATCTTCTCTTTTTCCTCCATTCATTGACCATGTTAACTTGTCCCACCCTCCATCCCTCTATCTGTTTGTTGTCCATGTTAGCTTGCTCTCAGCCTCCCTCCCTCATTTGTCCATCTTGGCTTGCCCACCAACCATCCCTCCATCTGTTCTGCGTTGGTTTACCCCCAACCTCCCTCTCTCCATTTGGTGTCTTTGTTGGCTTGCCCCTACCCATTTGACGTCCTTGTTGGCTTTCCTCCAACCTCTGTCCCTCTGTTGCTTGTTGGTTTGCCATGCCCCCAACCCCACATGCACTCCCCTCTTTTGTTGCTAGTATTGCTCTGACTCCTCCCTCCATCTGTTGCCGATGTTCGCCATCTCACTCGACATAAGAAAAAAAAAACTTGATGATGCGGATACTGCTAGCCATGTTAAAGGCTTCCTGGCACATTCTGCCCTATGTTTTGTCTCCACCCTCCTTCCAACCAGAAATTTAAAAAAAGGTTTTTAACTTTCAGCCATGCCGCACAGAAGCCCTGCAGCTGTAAAAAACGATGACATAGCCAATACTTTGTGTAAGTGAGACCTGTTGGTTTGCCAAAGCTTGTTTGTGGTACAGCCACTATTGAGAAAACTCAACTAGTGGTTCCAGGGACAGTTTCAATGTTTTTTGGCTGTAACAAAGTTTGCATCTCTTCTATTTTTCAAGCTACAAGTTAATAGACACCCCTCAATGGTGCTGTATTATAAATGTATTATAAATGATTTGCAGAAACAGTGCATATAAAGATACGAAAAATGCAATATAATCAATAAAGAAAATCTAGCTCCAGACAACTTGCAGAAGACCTGTCAATCATTATTCATACTGCTGATAAACGAGGCGACATTTTGGACTTTAACGACTTTAATTATGAGGAAATAAAACAATAAAATTAAAATTCTAACTATAAAGTAGTAGAGAAATCAGTTTACCATATGGAAAATGTCAGGAGAGGCAACAGCAATGAGAGTTCTTAAAAAAGCACAGAATACCCTTCTTATAAAGTTGATAAATGGCTTTATGATGGAGTTTTAGATCAAGAAGAATTGAAATATTTTAATCTAAAAATCCTAATTGTTCCTGTGATCTACTTTGTACGAAATGTACATAATGGTGATCATATACCCCCATGCCGCCTGATCATTTCTGATAGTAGGTCTTTACCTGAGAGATTATCAGAACATACTAACACTTGTCTTAGCTCCTCTAGCAAGAAAACTACCATCCTATGTACAAGACACAACAGAAGTACTTTAAAAAGTATATAATTGGGAGAAAAGGTTCATATTATCTTCGTTAGATGCTAAAAGTCCTTATACTAATATTGCAGAAGCCAAGGGTTTGAAAGCAATGTAATATTCCTTGACAATGAAATCTGATAAATATTAGGAACTTGTACTGACTGAGTTGATAGGAAATTGCTGATTTTGTACTTAGCAATCACTTATTCTATGAGCAAAATGCACTGTACCAACAAATCTGTAAACTGCAATGGTTGCCAGGTTTGCTCCTTCCTGTGCCAGCCTCTTTATAGGTTGGTATGAGAAGGAGCATGTCCGGAATGACCAACTACACTCAGGCTCACAAAATGTGGTTCTATGAAAAAGATATTTTGGCAATATTTTACTTTTTTGGATATGCACAAATTCAGCACTAAAAGAGTAGCATCTGCTCCTTAACGGAAATACAGACAATGTATCAAATACACTAACTAAGGTAACATTTCAATCCAATTCTTTGATCTAGAGATCTATGTGGTGGGATAAAGGGAAACCCTTTCAGAAAGACAACCTCCTCAAGCAGTATTTTATAATTCACCTTAGGTCAGTCTTATAGATAAAATAGCAACATTCATACAGTGTGCTTTAAAAGGATCTGGTTCTGTTAACATCATTATTGTCCTTTGCACATTGCTCTCTTGAGCGGGCCAAAAGGACTGCCCCTATCTAAGTGGCACCGACCAAAAATGCTGCTTGGCACTTGTTAACTTATATTGTTATATTGTTGTGTTTCCTCTCACATTGGGTCATCATTCAAAAATGCTCCTATACACTCCGGCCAGATGTATGGCCCTAAATTGCATGCGCAAACAGGTTTGCAATCCATTTGCGCATGCAAAATGTTACAGGGCAATGTACAATTCCTAAATAGCGAGTCGCAATTTATTAGCCACTCACTAATTAGGAATTGCGAGTCACTATTAGGAAGGGGCGTGCCAAGGGCGACCCTCCCTAATGGCGAGTCTCTACACTATGTAAGAATGTTTTGCGATCGCAACTGCGGTCGCATAACACTTGCAAATTACGGCCCTCTTCAAGGGCTTCCTCCCCCTTTGTGACTGGCTCCAAAAATATTTTTTAAGGGCAGCAATGTGCCTGCCCTTAAAAATGAAACAAAAACGGTTCATTTTTCTTTTTTTAAATGCATCCCGTTTCCTTTAAGGAAAACGGGCTGCATTAAAAAAAAAAAAACTGCTTTATTGAAAATCAGTCCCAGACATGAAGGTCTGCTGAGCCCAGCAAGCCACCAACCCTGGAAGGGCCAGCCATTCCCAATGGGGCCAGCGGGTCAAATGTCCAGATATCTGGCATGAGGAGTGTGAGATCACTGTGTGTGCTGTGTTCTGATTGGCTTTATGTTCCTAACTTATGTGGCATCTGACTTTATGGTGTTTTAGGAGCAGGTGTACCCAACCAGCCGTGGGTACTTTATTGGGGCCAATCTCCCTTGACCATTGTAGTATCAGTGGGACTGATCTAAGATTTCCTGTACCTGTGTTTGTACGGTGGCTACGTGCCACCCCATCTGTGACCTATCAATCAATAACCTTGGCCTAGGTCTCAGTGCTGGCCTGATTACGTATTTGTGAGTTGGGGTTGATGTGGATTTCACAACAGGCGAATTCGTTAATAAAGACGCGATCTCGTTCATATAAATTAATGTATCGTTTTTCATAGCAGCAATTACATTTTTAATAATATCATTAGCAACCATGGCATCAATGCTATACTTTTGATTTTGGTTTCAGATTGACTGAAGTAGTCATCTGCAGACCTCAGCAAAAAATAGGCAGACACCACAGACACGTTTGCTTAAAGAAGTTGCTATCGGACCACATTTAATTAGCTGATTCCTCTACTCATATGAACGTTCTCCTCCATGAACAACCACAAGCAGATGTTTCAGGTCTTTGTCAGCAGCATCAATCAAAACTCATTCACTGGAGTATCCATATCACCTATAATAATCTGAATGCGCTGTTGAGAATACGTTTGGGGCACATGGAGTATGTTGGCAGAGTTACTGTTGAAGGTCCATCATGAGAAAAGCTGCTTGAAGAGGTTGCAGTTTATAATACATCCTTGAAAATGTTAAATCTTTAAGCTGATGCTCCAGACTCCACTCTGAATCTAACTGCACAATAATAGATAATTAACAAGAGAACAATCAATAGCCAAACTGTTTAAAAAAGGTGTGTCCAAGGAATAAAGCGTGAGAATCCAAAATGGCTCCTGTCTCCAACAGAGGTTTCTCCAATGCAAATTCTTGATTTTATGCTAAACCCAGGTAGCTCTATAAAGACTTTTATGTGCCAAAGGTCTAACACATTTGAATGACAAGAACTTCAACAAAGTCAGCCATGAAACTCAGGCTGTCTACTCCACATATCCAACCCGCTGTGGAACAGAGAATTCCTCAGAGTTCAATATCTCTGTTTGGTCAAGTCAGGATAAGTTACTTACCTGTAATCCTAGTTCTTTTCCAGGGGTATACTCATTAAAGTCATAAGCATTGAATAGTCCCCCCCACGTGCGGGATCCCGGAGCAATAGCCAATAATATGCATATATCTACATATATATACATAAATATCCATATATATAGATATTATGTATATACATATACATATGCAGCCTAATAAAAACCATATTAGGCTCCAAAACTGCCATAATTGCATGTAAAACTTTTACATTTGACCAAATAAAGACATATCAGTCACCATATATGAAATATGGACGAATACCAGCATATCAAAACATTTTACCAACAGATATTACCCAAACAAATTTCTCAGGGATGCTTGACCAAACTGAGCATCCGCCTGAGTGTCAGAATCAAGGCAGTAATGGCGTGCGAAAGTATGAACCGAATGCCATCTGGCTGCCTTACAGATTTCAGGAATCGGTACATTCCTAAGCATTGCTATTGTAGCAGCTTTGCCTCTTGTAGAATGTGTTCTCGGCTTGCCCGGGAGCTGCTTTTGTGCCAACTGATAAGATAACATAATGCATGACACTATCCATCTAGAGATGGACCTTTTAGAGGCAGGAAAACCTGTATTCAACAGACCATAGTTCACAAACAGTTGGCCAGACTTTCGTACACTCTTTGTTTTATCAAGATAGAATTTCAACACTCGTTCTAAATCTAAAGAGTGCCGAGCTCTCTCAGCCGGAGTATCCGGATTGGCTAAAAAAGTAGAAAGAGTGACTGCCTGGTTAATGTGAAAATCCGAGACCACCTTAGGGAGGAACCTCGGGTGAGTACGTAACACCACTCAATTCACGTGAAAAACTAGATAAGGCTCTGTAGAGCATAAGGCTTGTATCTCGCTTACCCTGCGAGCAGTAGTGATTACCACGAGAAAGGCAGTCTTTCATGACAGGTGTTGCAGAGAAGCCTTATGAATGGGTTCGAATGGTGGACCCATTAGTTTAGATAGGACTACATTCAGCTCCCAAGGAGGAGAAGGGGCCCTAACAGGAGGACAGACTTTCCTCCAGGAAATCGTTACCAACTGGCATTTGAAAGAAAGAAGCCTGAGTGGGAGACTTTCTATGAGCTGTTATCGCTGCCAGGTGAACTTTTATGGAGGAATACTGTAAACCTGCTTTGGCCAAAGAGAGTAAGTAAGGCAACAGTACCTGTTCTTGACCTCTAATAGGGTCATGAGCTTCAGCAGTACACCACATGAAAAAACGCTACTACTTAAAAGCATAAGACTTTCTCGTAGAAGCTCTCCTAACCTCTTTTAAAATCTGCATGCAGTCCTGTGAGAGGCCTAAATGTCCGTATTGGATGAACTCAGGAGCCATGCTGCTAACCTCAGGGACGGCAGGTTGGGGTGGAACACCTTGCCGCTCGCCCTGGTCAGCAGATCCGGATGACATGGCAGCCTCCATATGGGCTCTGTGTTATTAATATCATAACATTAAGATTTAAGGTTGGAGATTTTCCCTACTTTGAGGATGGAAATGTTTGGAGAAAAAACGTGTAGGTGTTTTCCTCACTATAGACTAATAATAGAACGATCTTCGTGGAATTGTCATTAATAACACTGAACTTAACACTGAACTTGAGGCTAAACCATCAATATTAAAATCGAAATTTAGACTGCAGCTATATTATCATCTTCCTGCACTGTACGTAATTATATAACACAGCTTCACGTTTAGATTCCTCCTGTTAGCTACAGGGCTAAATATAGGAAGTGTCCATCAAAAACGGACAATAAAGTTCGGTCCTTCGTTTCTTTTTAAAAATTAAAAAAAAGGAGAATAAGTAAGAGCACGAACGCAGTGACGACGGGCTCCGTTAAATGAACTGAGAACCACGTGACGTTATGACGCGCTTTATAAGCGACCAATTGAGCTCAGCGAGCCTTTACCCTATTACGTGAGCAGCGATCGTAAGACGCCGCGTTTGGCAGTCCGGGAAAGACAGCCGTGTGTACCGAATAGGTAAGAATAATATTCGACCCGTAACAGGGTGAAGTCGGTGTTGTACAAACTGGCGAGTTAGCAGTAGCTAAAACCGATGCAGCGTTTGGGGGAAATGCTTAATATAGATAAGATCATGCTGAAAGGAAGTGAACGGCCAGAGACACGGCTCAGACAAATAGCGATATCTATCTATTTATGTTTCCACACAGCCACGTGCATAATACTACCCGGCTGCAGGAAAAGACCCCCATTTTCAGAAACAGTTCCTGGCTAATATCGGTAAGAACCAATTTACATGCACAAGAAATATGGCAATGTTGAAAATAGATCCCCTTTTTATAAACAAAACGGTTTATCTTTTCCAGCACCAACAGAGATCAAGCACTCGCTTGGAGGCATTAAATTATCCACGCCCCAAGAGAATTATGCTAGGTAATCCTTACGTGATTCCAATCTGATAAACAGCTGAGCCTTGGGCCATTATGAACTGAATACACGTTGTATAATTAATCCGTGTTTTCTAACCCATGCAGGGATTTGAGAATAATATCACAACTGAAGTAGCGACTTAAAAGACCCGATTTGACCTAGAAGCTTCCTCTTATACATTGAGGTAACAAAAATTAAAGCTTTTTTTAACCAATTACGTCAGGGCCCACATACCCAATAAATAATAGTGTACTCTCCCTAATTATATATAGGACTGTGGGAGTCTTTGAACACTAGAGGCGACCTCTACAGGATTACTACGTACTCTGTAGACTTCTTCGCACCACGCAACCACAATGGTTAGTAGTGATAAAATGTGATATGATTGGTGTATGAATGCTTTGAATGAGTTTTGCTAAGATGGGGACAACACTAACCAGAAGGTATTTAACCAAAGCACAATGTTTTCTAGAATGATGGGATAAACTGTTGGTATCTACAGGTAGCAATATTAAATTTGATAGGTAAGGCTGTCAGTATCTTTGATATGTATGTTTTTTAAAAAAATGAAAGGCACCAAATTTAAAAAAAAAGCAAAATGGCCAAGCGAAACTGTATGATACAAGCTTTAGATGTTCTAAATGTGGGTACTGTGAGGAATATACGAATAGAAATAATGGGCGATTACACAGAGGCTTTCCATAATTAGAAATGTGCCCCTTACTCATAGACAAAACTGTATGACATTGGTGTTAGTTGTTTAAAATGTGGGTACTGGAAGGAATGCACAAATACAAGTGACTGACTATTACACATAGGTTTTTTATGATTACAAATAGGCCCTTTGTTTATAGACTATTGTGTTCATAGATAAATGCTTTTTCATATACAGATTAGAGTATAAGTTTTAACACAGAAAATCTGCCCCTATTTAGTTGCTTTTTGAGACCTTAGTGAAACATATGTAGATAGCAATGATTAAGTTAGGAGCTAATAGCTGTATTTTATTTGTGCATTAGGTATGACAAAAATCTGTGGAGAAAAACATATAGAGATTGTCCTGAGGAAGGAAGCCGCTATCAACTTAAGCTTCCGAAACGCGTCGACGCATTTTTATTAAGTCATATTCGGTGTTGCCAACAAAAGAACTCGGTTTAAAGGAATATTATTCCCCCATTGTTGCCAAACGATGGTCCGAAATGACATAACCAAGACAGATGGTAGTGTCTTTTTTGTAAATTTTCTCCACGTCCACATTAGGTGGTTTTATTTGTGTATTTCATGTTTTTAACTGGGAATTTATATGTGTTTTAATAAATTGTATACTTTTCTTAAATAGATTGTTTGTATTCCTTTCTGGTAAGTGTTCCCCCATTCAACAAGTTGCAAGACAAATGAATGTTGTGGTTTGAATGTGTCATTTTTGAGTCCTGATTTAGGAGCAGGAAATAATACCTCTCATAGGGAAAACCTTCTTTTTTTACTTTACAGCCTCCTTTTGGTGCAGGGTTTCAAATATCACCGATGTTTTGGTGGTAGAGACCGGCATTTCAATATGGAGTGTCGCAGTCTCACGGCAGAGAACCTCATTAAAGGTTAGAATATCATCAATGGGTGATATTCTGCTTGGAGGAGAGGAGGAAAGAGTCGGAGAGTAGTCAGCCTTGGAATCTGACGACCCTGTAGAAGACCTACAGCATCGTCTTCTAGGAGATCGGTGGCGTGATACCCTACTCCTATGAGAGCGTGATGGTCGTCTTCTCACCGATGGGGACCTTCTTGGCGTGGTACGCTCGTGTCTCCCCGAAGAATGCACTGACTGGATCAAAGGTGACCTTGATCTTGAAGGATGTCGTGTTCTAATCTAGGACCCCGATCAATATTGTGACCTTATGCCCCTATACGGCTATAATCCATTCATACCCCTATAATGGCATAAACGATCAGAGCCATATTTCAGCCACATTTCAGAAACTCGCCTCTGCAGCTCATTACAGTACATGACACATTAGAAGCCACTATCTTAGATTCCTAGATTACACTCCGAGTTCTTCAACAAGATAAAACCCCCAGCAACCTGGGAAAGCCCCGCTTGCTATGTTTTGATTAGTAATAGAACTCTAATGAGCACTGTAAGAACGACCGGTTCTTGTGACATCTTTATTGACGTCTTATGTCCAAAAACTTACGTCAAACAAGGCACCTTTCAGGTATAAATATTACCAACGTTGCCTTAAGCAAGAGCGATGGTGTGGTGAATACAGGAGCCGAACAGCTGTCCCTTGCAGAGTCCAGCAGATGCAAGCAGCCCACGGACGCTGCCCCTCCTCCTCCTTGACGCGCTGAGAGAGACGCAACACATGAGTTTCACTATTACAAAATAGGGGATCCACCGGAAGAGTACGCTCCTTTCGAGGAGATTGAAATCCCATTAAAATACCAAGAGCACCTGCTCTGGTTTAAAGGCGCCCTAAAACACAATGATCATATTACCAGGCTCGGTCCACTAGGTAGACCAGGAGCAACGTGGCCGGTTCTAGCCAGCTACACACCACATCCGGACATTGCAAAAATGTCAAAAGAAGAGCTGTTAGCACAGCTAAAAACCTTAATTAAAATACTTAGACAATTAGTCCAATATGCAATGCGGACTGCAACAGTCCAAACAACTGTTAATGTTCCACAGCTGACCCCTCATCAGGGGAACACAATTAAAATTACACCACAGAACATACGAACATGTCTTGGTAAAACACCCATAAAATGGGAACAAATTCCATTCTGGTTAGCACAGAAAATTACTCAAATAGAGGCAGTATTTCCGAATACTACCCATAATAAGAAACACAGAATTCTGACCATCTGCCTTCCAATGGGAGTCGCACCACACGTGGAGGACTGTGACACATGGGGTACAGTCTTTGCTTCCATTTACACGAAAACACATGGTGTTCCGTCAATGGCGGTAATACCAGATGTGCTAAAACAGATTCAGAATGAATACGGTCCAGAACCTGCTTTAACTCTTGGTATGAAATTACTGAAAGACTTCAAGCAGGTCTCGGCTATATTACTAGCCAATATAAAAGGAGAAGCAGCATCTGTGGCGATCCGCTAGAAGTTGAAGGAAACAGATATAACACATCAACCAATTGAGCTTGCCAGAATCATAGAAAAATGTTATGAAGAATTAGATAGAGACAGCTTGGGTGGGAAACCAGTAAAACCCCAACTACTCGAAAATCCTGAAAAATTATTTATTAAAAATAATTCAAACACTCCTAAAAAGAGCTGGGATGGTAATAAACAATCCACTCCCAAGGAAAAAGTTTTCCAGTCCAGAGGAAGGTCTCCTCGACGGAGGGAAAGAACTCCGACTCGAGAACACCAGTCTCCCCAGAGGGAGCCCTCTGAGAAAAGATATAACCTTAGAAATAGGGATAATTTGAAAAAGCCTGATAGATATCAAAGTATTGATACACGTCCCTCTCGATCTTTTTCGCAGAAATCGGAAAGAAGAGGACGGTCAGACCCAGGAGAGCACACAAAGTCCAAAGACAAGGAACCTGCTCAAAGTAAAAAGTTACAATTTCCAAGAAAGAAGGTAGTCAGTATTAGAGTAATCGAACATGCCGAGAATACGGTGGACACAGCTGAAAAACGGGGAGTGGGCACAGACAATGCTAGACAGTGCAGCAGAAATCAGCATAGCTCGCAAGATCCTGATGAGTCATCTGGAGACAGTGGACATGAATGAATACATTCAAGTAGAAACTGCCGACACCAGAGTTAGTGAACCTCATAAGATATACGAAATTACACTGCATAAAGAGGGAGATAAGACTAGGAAAATAAGGGGTCTATTCTGGGATAACCTCTCAAAAGGCTATGACATCCTGTTAGCTGAAAAAGATTGGCCCCCGGAGTTTGTCAGGGAGTGCCCTCGTGGCGAAGAAATGATTATACCTGCCTTCTCGAATCACATTCCGATTCACACTAAATATATAGATGCAAGGAAATGGGCAGTGGCCCAGGCACCAGCATTATATAAAAATCATGTAGGATGGGATGAGGACTCTCCTCCTCACAAAATCTAGTTAAAAAGTCAACCAACTGCACAAAGGCAGTATCCAATTAAGCAAGAAGCTAAAAAACAAGTCAGGGAGATTTTAGATCAACTTGAATACCAGGGGGTGATTGAAACATGCACCTCTCAAATGAACAATCCTTTGTTTCCTTTCTTCAAACCAGACGATTCATATCGTCTAGTCTTGGACTACAGACACCTAAACTCATGTTGCAAAACATTTGCAGTACAAAATTCGCATAGTGCTGCACTAATGAATAACATAGTTCGCAAAAAATACAAAACAACACTAGACATATCTAATGGTTTCTTTTGTCAAAATATTGCACCAGAAAGCAGATACCTGACCGCTTTCTCAGTAATGGGGTCTCAGAAAAATTTCTGTAGGCTCCCACAGGGATTCAAGAACAGCCCAGGACTATTCTCAGCCAGAGTAACAGAGTTACTACAAATATATGATGATGAGGCATCATCTTATGTCGATGACATCTATCTAACAGACGACGACTTGGAGACTCACTTGAAAAGGGAGAACACGATAATACTTTGTTTCGCAGCAGAGGGTTACAAATTCAACTTTAAAAAGTTTCAAATTGCCCATCAGACAGTCTTATTTTTAGGATACGAATTATCAAGTGAAGGAAAAAGCCTAGCGGACAAATTCTTAGAGAAGTGCGCTGTACTCCAAGCACCAAAAACGCTGAAGAACTTACAATCGATTCTAGGCTTCCTGAATTTCGGAAGAACTTACATTCTAAATTATGCGGAAAGGGTTAAACCTCTCTAAGAACTAATTAAACCTGATTTTAAACCAATCAATTGGACTCAAAAACACACAGAAATTTTGAGATCACTGCAAACAGACATGTTAGCAATAACAAAATTAGAAACACGTGACAACACAATCGACCTTGTAATCCGAGTCATCCCAGGAAGATGCGGATTCACGTACCTGACCTCTAATGAGGGAGAAACGGTACCAATTTCTTACAAATCTCACTTGTACACACAAGCAGAAAAAACATTCAGTCTCACAGAAAATACTGTGAAAGCAGTACAAACTGCAATAGCGAATGAACGAGAACTAGCACACGGCAAAAGGATCATTGTCCTCACAGCGGAATCCGCCTTCGAGGCGCTATTCAGCCCAGTAAACTTGCCTACAGTGTCACTGGATCCGAAATGGATACAGTGGGAAAATTCTCTTGCTGCGGACGACGTGAAATACTATTTCGCCCCTCACATGAAAAAACTGAATGATTTAACTTATGAACAAGAATATCCTCTGCAATTCAAAATTCTGCCTCTCCAACAGTACTCCTGTATAATCTATACAGACAGATTTGTACTGCACTACAATGTAGAAAACAAATCCTACAATGCAGCCTGAGCGATTGTTAAAGGTCGCTGGCTGTGCGGTAAATTCAGACCGAAAATAACAAAAACTGAATCAGTGAGAAACTGTTCGGCTCAGAGAGCTGAAATCAGATCTTTAAAGATGGCGCTTGAAAATGTAGAACGTGAATTCCCGACACTAATCGTGTGCGATTCACATTTTTGCGTCAACTCTTACAATAGTAAGTTACAGAGCTGGGTTCAAAATGATTACAAAGATGACACAGGTGCCACAATCAAGCATAAAATGCTGTAGAAACAGGTAGTTCTTTTACAGAAAGAACTACAAAAGACTCACGTGATACACACTCTGAGTCATCAACGTGATGGCGTTCACGTTGCAGGGAATTCATTGGCTAATACAGCCATAGCGGAAGCAACTAAACCAGGTTCCGTAGCCACAAAAAAGCATTCAAAAAAATACATAGACGGGGAAACCATGCTGGCAGTAAAAACGTCCTTAAAAAGCGACTGTGCAGCACTACCCGTGAACTATCCACTCAATTATGCATACGTAATTGATGCAAACTCCGTTCCCTTTGCTCGAATCCCTGGAGTGGGGGATAGGGTAATTCCAAACATGAACCTGAGAAAGTTATTAATAGCAGACGCACACATGGGTGAAGGTCCAAGGCACATACAGATGAAAGAATCTCTGACAGAATTACAATCAGTATACTGGTGGCCGGGGATGAGCGTGCAACATCAAATATATGTAAAGAACTGTCCCGACTGTGACAGGGATCGCAGTAATGAACCGGTCCAGCCTGTTGCCCAGTTACCGTTTATAGACAGGGTAATGCTGTCTACATGCAAACCAGCGTCCTACTAATTGATTAAGACTAAACTCACTTAAAAAATGTGGCCCCAGCGCTCGGCTGACGCCAAAACGGTTATAAAAGATCTGCGAGTCTTTATCGGCACATACGCAATTGCCATGTTCCATTCTGACCAGGGTCCTGCTTTCAGCTCTCGAGCCTATAAGGAGGCCATGGCCAGCATGGACGTTGGGTTGCGACACTCTTGTCCATCACACCCTGAGGGGAACAGTGTAGTGGAAAGAAAAAACCGAGACATAAAGCAATCTATAACAGCGAAGGTATTAGGTTCGGGTGATGGGTGGGTCAAACATTTAATAAGTGTCCAACTTAGTCTAAACAATTTGCCAAGAAATTCTCTAAAAGGTTTCAGCCCGTACGAACTATTGTTCGGAACTAGAATGCATGTTCATGACCTCGATAGTCAGGCATCAGTGGTAAAAGATAAGAATAAAGACTTTGACATCAAAGATCGTTTGGCTGTTTTACAGGACTTGAATGAAACAAGAAAATCCTTAAGCAACATAAAGTTAAAGCAACAGCCAACTACCACTGAAGAGGCACCACCAGCCCCAGCAAGACCTGTCTGGATTCCAAAGGTTGGGAATCTAGTCAGAGAGAAAATAGCGGTGAAGAAGGAATTTGGGCCTTCTTACAGAAAAGCAGTACCTGTCTTGGCAATCAACGGAACAAGATCAGTAGTACTACCGCCCCTTGCTGGTAAAAAGGAGAACCGAGTTGTATCAATCGACCTGGTAAAACATGTGGCCTATAATCAACAGTAGGCCCAGTGGACTCCCGAGAAACAACAGAATACCCAAATTGGCAACAATCCAAGAGGTTCAAACTGAAAGACTAATCACATTTGATAAACCTGCAGTGCACAGAGAGGGACTACGCAATAATGCCATGGAACTCGTGCCTCTTGAAACACAGATTGAAACAGTTCATCATGAAACACCAGTCTACAATGATGTGGCATCAGAATGTGCTACCGAAAGACAAATGGCGAAAACAATTCCAGCAATTGACAGAACTGCCTCTGGCTACTTCATCAACTTCGATACCTTTTCTGAAGATCAAAACGACCCTGAAGTGACGCCAGAAACAAAGACTTTTAAAGAAAAAGCAACAGAACTCTTTCATCAACTCAAGGAAATTTACCTTATTTCTCCATGGTTAGAGTTTTGGTTTGGTCTAGGTATATTTTTCCTCCTGCTTTGGCTCATCATGGTACTTTGTTTGGGAAAATTTATTGAGGGAAAATACAGTTCAATGGACACAGCAAGTCAGAACATCAACTTAGTCCTGAAACCACACAGATCATCCCACGTGAAGAAAAGAGAACTATCAACAGTAAATGTCACAGCCATTCCAATACCCGGCGGGGTAGTATGGGACAAAACGGACTATGAAGTATATGGCCCGGTCGAGATCTTGAAATATCCTCACCAGTTCAAGGTTTCATTAAGTGACTTTGTAAAACCTAGTACATTTTCTGATGATTGGGATTTTGAAAGTATTAATAATATGATGTCTGATTTAGTGTTGTCAGCAAGATTTACAGAACATGATTATTTACAAGGTTCGTCTAATTATGAACAAATGTACTGCTTCTCACATTACGGAGACCATTACTTACATAAATCTGCACAACCTAGAAATGTTTTTAAGTATAACCAATGGGAACATTGTGCTACTCCACCTAAAAGTAGTTCTAAAACATTCTATGAGAAATTCCAGTACTTCTCAGGGTTTAACACAAGTGATGCAGAAACATTTTATTATAAACTGTTGAATAAAACAGGGACGAAAACTATGTTGACAAATACTAAATTGATATATTCAGAAGCATTTTATGAAAAAATGATGACATTTGGTTATGATTTTTGGAGAAATAACATTGAAACAAAAAACATCTGGGGTACAAAAGATTGGCAGGTACAAGGCATAGAAGCATTATTTCGAGCCTGCATGATCCCAGAACAAATAATATTCTTAAATGAAACAATTCACCAAACAACCTGTCTTGGCCTAGCTAAGATTAAAGAACTTAACAAACCGTCTATTCCGAAACCAATACCTGATAATGCAACAACAGATATTGAAATAGACGTATCTAAAATTTTACATCTAAACAGAACACATCCTGATTGGAAAAAGTGGTTAATCTGGCCTACTGACACGAATAACTGTCAAGATAGATTCCTGAACAAAACACAGGGGTTAACAATGACCAGACCAGACCCTAGATACTCCCAGAGACAACATCCAGGGACAGTAACAACATACAGTGTAGGGAAGCTGTGCCTTGAATGGCTAGAATCATCCACACTGGCAGAAATTAAGCAACACTTATCTTTACTTAAAGATGGTGCTGATTTGCGCAATTTAATTCTGGGACCACGCAAACAGCGTCAAAAACGTTTCATAGTGACCAGTATATATGCGGCTTACAACGAGGCTTGGAAAGTAACACAAATTGAAACAGCTGAAAAAATACGAGAAATTGATCGTATTAATTTGGAAAAATCACTTTCTGTTGTGGACAATGGGTTAATGACTCTGTCCTCCAGAATATATTCACTGGACAGTATTGTATCATCTGCCATATATATAATAGACAAAGACTTGCTAATGTTACAGCATGGCCAGTCACAATTGCGTTCTATTGTACAGTTAGGCTGGACGCTGCAAAATCTTCGTTCAGGCTATGTGCCATGGCGTTTAATCAACACAACGTCATTGTTTTCCATCTTTAACCTTACTGATAAACAAATCAGCTTGGCACAGAAAGGAGCAGACTATACAATCCTGAGCATCGAAAAACTTGAGAGATTACCATTGACAATGTCAGAAAGTCCTGTCATTGAATGGATAATACATGGGATTATCACAATTCCGATAACAACGTTCCGATTTAAAAATGGCCTTGAATATATACCGACTGGCCAGTATGAACGATTGGGTAAAGGGTACATTAAGTCAGCATGGAAATTATCATATACACACACATGCTATAGTGACAGCAACAAAAATGTATTTCTTAGTGGTGAAAACTGCAAACATTTACTAAGCGGTATACTTTTGTGCCAGGGTATTAATTTACACGGGCCTGTGAAGGAAATTCAAACAACCTTTCATGCCACCAACATGTCACACCTGCAACGCAGATAGAGCCTTTCTTTAAGCAGCTCTCTAACGGGAGTTACATTCTAATAACGGATCACAGCTCTTGTGGCCTTTTGCCAGGGAAAGCATATCTCGTAAGCGTAACTTCCATGGTCAAATGCTGTATGCAAGCATTGTTTCCAAATGGCCCTGGAGACTCCGAGACTCCCATTTGGCCTCGTTGGAATGTCTCTTCTATACGAATTGATACTTTAAGCAGAATGAAGTCTGTGCTTTTACAGACAACAGTGCCCATCACGTCATCAAAAGAGACGTATGATCTCCAAGTTGCAAGGACAGCTTCGGAGATACATGACCTTTTATCAACAAATTGCCCCGTGCATTTCACAGAAATGCTTAGCCAAATTCTAAACATGTCAGATGCCGTAGGTATCTCAGGCGTATTTCAGACAATTTTTACGGGACTACTCACACCATTCAAAGCAATTCTGGGCATCATTCCCAATTTTGTCCATTCAGTCTTTGGCGGCATACCCCTGATTTTGGGACTTGTAGCAGGCATTTTATTTTTGACCCTCCTGCTCCGATATGGCAAGCCAAAACACAGACATGACTCCGGCAGGGATGGAAGAAACGATCCAAGCAGTACGCTTCCGGGACCGAATAACTAGAGTCCTTGGATTGGCCAGGCTGAGAGATCTGAACATGACCTGGTTTCTTTCATTCAGACCTATATGGCAGACCTGCATCTTACCTGTGCTTCGATGTATGCTATGCGGAGATGAATGCGTGTTGGACACCTGTCTTGCACTTCCATCAGCAGTACCAATGGATATCGATACTTTGCTAAGTCCTGTAACGGCTCACGCATTGTGTTGTCCCCAGCGGCTACCAATCCTGATGACGGCATTCGTTGAGACTCCTGTGCTACGACTAGGTGGTGACAGTGGATCGAGAAATAACAGCAACTTCACCCAGGTACGACCCTCTGTGAGCATTGCTGATCCAGACATCGATGATAGCAATCATTCTCACACCTGCCAAGTTACAGCATTATCGAACTTGGTCGAACTGTCACCTGATTTTGTAGACCAATTCTTTGAAAGCCTGTCTGATATGATGTTCTCCCCTGAACAGAAACAATAATTTTTGAAAAGCATTCCGACACACAGCGTTCCCATGAACTCTGAATTCGGCCTTCAGTTTTGATCAACAAAAACTACTGAAAAGCGTTGGAACTCTATTCCCCGTACACCATGAAAAGTTGTTTTTTTGGATTGAATTTTTTTTCAAAATATTTACCTTTTTTCTGGCACGAAAACCTTTGCTTAAAGTAGAACTATTCATAAAGAACAGAACCTCTATTTTTAGGTAAATCTAGAGACAAAATAACTTTACCTCAGCCTCTAGCACATTTTACAGCAAATGCATTCATATGTGATGAAATAATCTCGCCCTTCTTTTCTGTATAAAGAGATATTTCATGTGTAATTTTTCGCAAAATCGTTCAACTATTTACATATGCTATAATTTTTGAATGATTTCTATGCTTAAAGACGTACAGTACCTATATTTTCATGTATTTCAAATACGCCATTTCAAATGCAAATATGTATTTTGGGGTGGTAGGAATACACGCGCATCTTATTGCTTTAGTTTTTAGTAATTTGATGGACATAAATTCGTGGAGTGGGTGTCTTGTTCTAATCTAGGACCCCGATCAATATTGTGACCTTATGCCCCTGTACGGCTATAATCCATTCATACCCCTATAATGGCATAAACAATCAGAGCCATATTTCAGCCACATTTCAGAAACTCGCCTCTGCAGCTCATTACAGTACATGACACAGCAGAAGCCACTATCTTAGATTCCTAAATTACACTCCGAGTTCTTCAACAAGATAAAACCCCCAGCAACCTGGGAAAGCCCCGCTTGCTATGGTTTGATTAGTAATAGAACTCTAATGAGCACTGTAAGAACGACCGGTTCTTGTGACATCTTTATTGACGTCTTATGTCCAAAAACGTACGTCAAACAAGGCACCTTTCAGGTATAAATATTACCAACGTTGCCTTAAGCAAGAGCGATGGTGTGGTGAATACAGGAGCCGAACAGCTGTCCCTTGCAGAGTCTAGCAGATGCAAGCAGCCCACGGACGCTGCCCTCCTCCTCCTTGACGCGCTGAGAGAGACGCTGTCTTTTCTCCTGCCGAGAAAATCCAGCTCCGGGGTTTCCACCCTACCCTTGCGGGTAAACTGGGATATTGAGTCCTGGAAGGAGATACAAGACCTCCGACATTCTATTCCAGAGGTATGGTGTTGACTAAACCCTTAGAGAGAATTCTTGAAGCAAATCCTTGGTAAAACCAACTTAACTTAAACTGCTACTTACTCCCTCCCAAGTATTAGGCTTAGGTCAGGTACACTGGGGTAGGCGTAGTTAGAAGCACCAGTTGAGTACGTTAGCTAATGTATATATGAATGTATATATTTTATTCATTTTAACCATTGTATGGCTAAGAAACCATATCAATGCTTTTACAGTATTATTTCGCAATCCTCCTTTTACTGTACGCACTTTTTATAATAACAAGTCTTGCAATTGTGGCAATTTATTTCTCTTGCATGAGAAGAAAGACTGTTCAATAAATAATACCTTTTATTGAAAACGGCCGTCTCTCTATTCTCTGCATCTTGGTGAAAGTAATCAGCACAACTGACTGAGTAAAATAACTGTCTATTGTTTCACACGACTCTAGAGATTGACTCTTATTCTAAGGAGCAAAGTTGTCATGTTTATGCGGTTGTTGGAAAACTGAATCCCTTCTTGTCTGTGCCTGGGAAGCTGATCACTTCCTATTCAGTCAAGAAAGTTTTCAGTGACCTCTGAGCTAGTTGGTACAAACCCAATTAAGTTTAGCATAGTCAGTAGAGACCTGAAATACCGCACTTCTACGTCGAAACTGCTGTTTATGTTATTCCAATGCGCTGGGCCTATAGGGAAAATAGGAACTACACTACAAGGAGACCGTGGTAGATTAGTTCTGCGGATCTTCCACTCTCTAATATCTCCTAACCATCTCAGCAAGATATTGGTTGGCCGGGCTGGAGACGGTACTGGTGAGGGCTCTGGAGATACTTGTACTATCTGAAGCCATGGGGAGGAGGAAGCACTCCCTGATGGCGGCCCCGTGTTGAACGGTCCTTAGACGTCACCCTAGGTCGCTTTGCTGGAGGAGAAGCCGATTGAGATCTCCTCGACGTCGACCCCCTCGACGTCGACCTCCTCGACGTCGACCTAGATCTCAACCTCCTAGACCCAGAAGGCCATTTCTTAGATCTCAACGTCGATCTCCTTGACCCCGACCACTTCGGCGACAACGTCGATGTCATGTGTCTCGACGTCGAATGATTAGGTCTCTTAGGCATCGAAGCCCTTGGTGTTCGGCTCGACGTCGATGCCATTGAGCCCCGACCTCTTGACGTCGTAGGCGAGCCAGACTTGGATCGCCTATGCGTAGATGACGACCTCATCCTATGTCTCTTCTCACCTTGTCTCAACGGCAAGGGATGTCTCGATGACGAAGGATGCTTCAACGGCGAAGATGTTTCGACGTCGACTGACGTCTCGGCGGCAATTTCGACGCCGACTCTGAGCAAAGAGGTACCTTGGATGACGATATGTCCCTCGACGGGGTAGGAGAATGATGCCTTCTTTTTTCACCTCTTTCTTTGTGCTCTCTTGGTTGAGAAGAGGGCTTCCGTGAATGATGTTCTTCTCGCCCACTCACTGTTTCCTTTCCTCTCTCTTGTAAGGAAGGCAGCTTGATCTTCTTCCTCTCTCTAAGGGTTCTCTTGGAAAACTAGCTGCAGTGGTAACATTGGTCTGGCTAGTGGGATGAAGGCAAAGAAGCAATACAGACCGAATGAGGGTCTGACTTAGACATCTTTTTTCCACAGGACGGGCACTTATTGAATAAGGCCGGCATTTTGACTGGAAAAAATAGACAAAAGTCAGAAACAATTGTTGAATTAGTCAGCTAAGGACTAAAGACGTCGAATGAAGCAAAAGAAATTATCTTTCTAGAAGAAAAAATGTGATAAAATGTCACCAACTGGCGAGGTCAATGCTACAGGATCCTCACAGAAGGAGCCGGAAAAAAGAACTGACCTAACTGCCACCTGTGGTGCGTGATGGGAGCCTGGGGGTTCCTGTAGGTCTTAAAGGCACAGCGCCAAGTTTCCAATTGTTTTCTAAGGAGCCTGTCTAGGCTAAATCTGCCTCTATGATCCTGCCTGTTTTACCATTGAAAATAAAGGTTGTGTGTTTCAAAGAAACTTAAGGCAGTTTTCTTCTTAACATATTTCATATATGTTGACTTATATGTCTTTATTTGGTCAAATGTAAAAGTTTTACATGCAATGATTGCAGTTTTGGAGCCTAATGCACAAGTTACTTACCTTTGGTAACGATATATCTGTAAGAAACAGTAGTTAGTGTTAGATTCCTTACCTTAGAATATCCCCAGACGTCAGACTGGATCCGTAAAGTTTTGCGTAGCAGTACCCCTGCGCGTCGGTAGGCGTCATCTGCGGCTCCGCGTCCGTCGTTGGCGCCAGAGATGACGTCGTCGGAGTACTTAGACGCCGCCCTCGCGCGCTGACGTCAGTTCTTATACACAGCTTTTCCGCGCACAGCCATGATAAAAACCGACACTGGTACCATGAAACTAGGGCCCTAAAAGGGAAGAACCTTAACCCTAGATATCGGTTCGCAGAACGGGGAGGATGGGTGGGGCAGTAAGGAATCTAACACTAACTACTGTTTCTTACAGATATGTAGTTACCGAAGGTAAGTAACTTGTGCATCTGAAAGAAACAGGTTATTGTTAGATTCCTTACCTTAGCATAGATCCCCTAGCAATACCAACCTCGGTGGTGGGTCTGCGAACCAATGATCACACCAGAAAGTCCTGGAGAACAGAACGGCCAAAAAAGCCATCTCTCCAGACTAGGCTGTCCAGGCAGTAGTGTCTAGCGACCGTGTGCAGCGAGGCCCACATAGCTGCCTGACAGATGTCCTGTAAGGGGACTCCTCGGCCCAAGGCAGTAGTAGCCGCCGTGGCCCGAGTGCAATGGGCCCTCAGCCCAACAGGAGACTCCTTTTTAGCCAAAGAGTAACATACCTTGATGCACAACACGACCCACCGAGAGATGGTCCGTTTGTAAACCGCCCGTCCCTTCTTAGCGCCCACGTAACCAACAAGTTTGGCTCAATGGTTAGAGCGGCAGACCCTGATGCAGAGGTCTGGCCCGGACCAGGGTTCAATTCCCGCCTCGGCGGGTCTTGGGCTCAATTTCCCCGGACCTGATCATTCTCGCCTCGGTGACTATTCTAAGCATGGGTCCCACTCTGCAACTCTGGGCAATAGCTTGCGTAATCTCTACAACGGCACCAACAGCGCTAGGATGCCTGGCTTCACCTTGGGGGTGCCCAGGAGTGGGCACTTCACAGGGAAAGGTAAGGAAGGGTTCCACAGCGGTATGTGTACAGCGCCTTGAGACCCCTTCGGGGGTGATACGTGCGCTATATAAGCACTACATTTACATTTACTAAGAGCTGGTCGTCCACCAGGAACTGGCGTGTGCGGTCCAGATAGAATGAGAGCGCAAGTTTTGGGTCCAGACAGTGGAGCCTCTCTTCCTCTTTCGAGGGATGCGGGGGCGGAAGGAAGGTGGATAAGGTGATGGACTGCCTGATGTGGAAGGCTGTGACTACCTTGGGCAGGAAAGAGGGACGCGTTCTCAAGACAACTTTGTCCGGATGGACACAAAGAAAAGGAGGTGTGAAAGAAACAGCCTGGAGCTCACTCACTCTCCAGGCAGAGATGATGGCAACCAGGAAGGCAGTCTTAAGAGTGAAAAGACGAAGAGGGCAATTGTGAAGTGGCTCGAAAGGAGCGCACATCAAATAAGTAAGAACAAGGTTCAAGTTCCACTGAGGCATCACGAAAGGAACAGGAGGAAACATGTGGGTGATGCACTTCAAGAATCTATCTACAACAGGGGACTTGAAAAGAGAAGGCTGATCAGGTAGCCTTAAAAAGGCTAAAATGGCAGAGAGGGAGCCCTTGATAGTGCCCAGAGCAGAGCCCTGCTGAGCAAGAGAAAGAAGAAAGAGGAGAACCTCTGAAAGGGGGGCAGAAAGGGGATCCACAGCCTTTGCTGTGCACCATGCCACAAATTTGTTCCACATGCAGGCGTATACCGATTTTGTGGAGGGATGCCTGGCTGTCAGAATCACATCACAGACCTCAGGAGGCAAGTCAAATGGCCTCAACTGTCGTCGCTCAATCTCCACGCATGGAGGTGGAGACCGGACAGGTTTGGGTGGAGGACCGTCTCCTGCTGCTGTGACAGAAGGTCCTCCTGAAGAGGCAGACGAATCGGGGGATCGTCTGACATGCTGAGTAGCTCAGGATACCAGTATCTTCATGCCCAGTCCGGAGCCACAAGGATGACTTGGGCCCGGTCGCGCCTTATCTTCTTCAGCACTTTGGGCAGAAGTAGTATAGGCAGAAAGGCGTACAATAGACCACAGCTCCACTCGCGATGAAATTCGTCTCCGAGCAAGTGCCGCCTTGGAAATTCCAACGCGCAGAACTGATGACATTGCGCGTTCTGTTCGGTGGCGAATAGATCTAACCAAGGCTCTCCCCATCGCAGAAAGAGGCCTTGCGCCACGTCCGAGTTCAGACGCCATTAGTGATCCATCATGCACTGGCGGCTGAGTTTCTCCGCCCTGGCGCTAAGGGAACCTGCCAGGTGTTGAACCACCAGGGTGACGCCCTGGTGTTCTAGCCATTGCCAGAGGCGCAGAGCCTCCTGACAAAGGGTCCACGACCCCATCCTGCCCTGTTTGTTGCAGTACCACATGGCGTTGAGGTTGTCCGTGAACACCTGCACTACCCTTCCCCGGACAGAGGGAAGGAATACCTTCAGTGCAAGCAGGATCGCCTGCAGCTCCAGAAGGTTGATATGGAGCCGGGACTCCGCCAGACACTAGAGGCCTCTGATCTCCGCCATGTGGCCCCCCCAGCCCAGGAGGTAGGCATCCGTCACCACTACGTGCTCCGGTTGGGGTAGGGAGAGGAATCTCCTGTTGACCCAATTGCGGTCCGTGAGCCACCACTGCAACTGTCTCACAGTGCCCTCCGAGATCAGGACGTGGTCGGACACGTTGCCCTGATGCTGGGCCTACTGAAACTTCAGGTTCCACTGCAGAGCCCGCATTCGCCACCTGGCGTGATGCACCAGAAGGATGCAGGAGGCCATTAGCCCCAGAAGCCGTAGCGTCAACCTGACCGAGACTCAGGATAAAGGCCGAAAGATCGGAATCAGAGCCTGAATATCCAGAACCCGCTGTTCAGGAGGATAAACCCGAAACTGCGCCGAGTCCATAACCGCTCCGATGAAGAGGAGCTTCTGAGATGGACACAGGTGTGACCTCGGCACATTGATGGAGAACCCCAGCAGGTGCAGGAGGTCGGCCGTAGTCTGGAGGTGGCTGACGAATGTCTGTGGCGAGCACGCCTTCAACAACCAGTCGTCGAGATAGGGGAAGACTGACACCCCTAATCTGCGCTGCGACCACTGCCATCACTTTCGTGAACACCCGAGGGACACTGGGAAGGCCGAAGGGGAGCTTGGTAAACTGGAAGTGCTCGCGGCCTACCGTGAACCGCAGGTAACGCCAGTGGGCCGGCAGGACGGGGATGTGAAAATATGGGTCCTGCAAGTTCAACGCTACCATCCAGTCTTCTGGGTCTAGGGCAGCTAAGACCTGAGCCAAAGTCAGAATCTTGAACTTCTCCTTCCAGAGGAAGCCGTTGACGTTCCACAGGTCCAAGATAGGGCGGAGGCCCCCTTTGCCCTTCTTGGGAACCAGGAAGTTGTGGGAATAAGAACCACACTCTACTTCTGGCCCAGGAACACGCTCAATGGCCCCCTTGGCCAAGAGGGCCGTAACTTACTCTTGCAGAAGTTGCAAGTGATCCCCGACACGCGGTGGTACTGCGGTGGCATGGCTGGAGGGGTCGCCTCGAAGAGGGGGGAGTAGCCCCTTCAGACGATTTGCAGCACCCACCTGTCCGATTTGATGGAGCGCCAGTGGAGGAGGTGATGGCGAACCCTGCCCCCCACTGGACACAAAAGGAGCGAAAGACAGAAGGTTGCTGGTGCTGGCTGGACAGGCCCAAGGACTTGGCCGTAGCCCTGGAGTCTTTGAAATGCTCAAGCGCACTGTCTGCCTTGTCGCCAAAAAGGTGACGGCCATCAAACGGCATGTCCATGAGGGGATTCTGGACATCAGCCGAAAAGTTGGCGAACCTCAGCCAGGCGTGGCGGTAAACCGCCACCGTCTTGGAAATCGCCCTACCCAGCGAGTCCGTGGTATCCAGCTAACATCGGATAGAATGCTGTGCTGCATCCCTCCCTTCCGTAACAGAATGAGCGGGTTTGACCAGGGTCTCCTCCGGGCAAACTGGCAGCACATCCGCGACCGTGTCCCACAGAGAGTGAGTGTAACGGCCCAAAAGGCAAGCGGTGTTGACCGACCGCAACCCCAAACTAAGTGAGGAGAACAGCTTGTTACCGAACTGCTCATACCTTTTGAATTCCCTATCAGGTGGTGCAGTCGGGAATGTGGTCTGGGAGTTAGAGGCCTGGATAACCAGGCTCTCGGGGGTGGGGTGGGTGGACAGGAAGCTAAGGTTGCCCGGGGTCGGACGGTGGCGCCTGGTCACGTTCCGATCTACAGGGGGACCTGTAGCGGGCCTGGACCAAGTGCCAAACAGAACATCAGTAAAGGCCTCATTAAACGGCAGTAGAGGCTCCGAAGAGCTTGGCTGCGGTTTAAGGACCTCGTGAGGAGGTTAGTCCTCACGGCCACGACAGTGAGCTCAAGACCAAAGGCCTTGGCCGCCCTCGTCAGCACCACGCTGTAAGCAGCCCCCTCCTTCGTAGCCACGGTAGGAGGGGAGATAAAGCCAGTATCGGGGAAGGGTCCAAACCACTGGCCTCCCCTAGGTCCACTGCCCAGTCCTGAAACGACTGGCACTCGACCCCTCCCAGTCCCCCTCGCCTCCCATCTCCTGATAGTCAGGTTCAAAGGATGGGGCCAGATCATAGAAGAATTGCTCTTCACTCAGCGTCGAGTGCGGCGTCGAGCGACGCCGGTCCGACGCCGGATCCGGACCGAGGGAGGGACCGGGGACGACGTCGTCCTGGGACGGCGTAGGGGCGACACCTTGGGGGTCAGCGCCGGAGGAGGGGTCGTGAGGTCAACTAGCGGCGACCCAGAGGGGCCCTGCGGCGTCAGGACCGGAGTCGTCGACGGCGCCGGGGCCGAAGCACCCGGCCCGCTTGTGCTCCCAGTCAGGCCGCAGGGCCCGAAGGCGCCACAGCGGGACCCGATGGAGGAGAGAGCGACCTCATGGCCATGAGGAAGGCATCGATCTCCTCTGGCGTCACGTTCAGCCCAGGGGCCAGCGGGTATGGAGCTGGCAGCGGCGCCTGCGGCGGAGCCGCGTGGGCGGTGTCGCTTGAAACCCCGGCCGCGTCGCGCGAGCGTCGGGGGGAGTCGGAAGAGCGATGTCGTCTCTTCGACTTCTTGAGCCACTTACCTGAGGACTTGGAGCCCGATGAATGGTGTGGACTCGCCAAGCTTCAATGACTGTGGCCCTGCGACCGGTCCTTCGACCTCCTCCTCGACCTGGACCGTGAACGACGCGGGCCGACTGCCGGAGCTCGAGGCGCTTACGGGACCGCTCCCGCCTAGCCTTTGACGTCAAAGCCCGGCAGTCGGGCACGACTTGTCGTCATGGTCGGCCCCAAGGCAATACAGGTACCGGCGGTGGGGGTCGGTAACCGACATCAGTGGGTTGCAATCGGCACAGGGCTTGAACCCGGGCATCCCTACCGCCCTGATAGTCTTTGCGACTCGAAACAGGATCAAAAAAGATCGAAAAAGTTAGTAAAAAAGTGACTAAGGAGTACTGCTTTTTCCGGATCTTCGCTTGCTGGCGTGGAAAAAAGAACAACTGACGTCAGCGCTCGAGGGCGGTGTCTAAGTACTCCGACTACGTCATCCTGGCGCCAACACGACGGACAGGGAGCCGCATACAACGCCTATCGACACGCAGGGGTACTGCTACGCAAAACTTTCCGGATCCAGTCTGACGCCTGGGGATATTCTAAGTTAAGGAATCTAACACTAACCTGTTTCTTTCAGATATGGTTTTTTGCAGGCTGAATATGTATATCCATATTATCTATATATATGGGTATTTATGTATATATATATTTAGATATCGCATACGAGTTGTCCTGTCGCAGCGGGAGCACTTCTCAGCCGGTGCCAGCGACGGGACCAGGGCAGTGTCCCAATTTGCATAAAATACCAATAACTCGCCGCACTCTCCTTGATTTAGTTGCAGTTTCTTTATTTTTCAAAACGTGACAAACACCTACGCGTTTCGAACCGTAGTTCGTGTTCACGGTAGCTTGTATGTGTGGTCCCTTCATTATTTCAATACAATTGAGCCTAATGAGCACGCCCCTATTTTTTGAGGCATGCTGGTACATGTAGTTATTACAAGTGTTGTTGCCATCACTTTTATGTGAATATCGTGGGTTTATGCAGCATTAGGGCATAGTTTAGCGTTACTGCATGTAAAAGCGTGTCCCCAGTTAGCTGGGACAATAGCGCTTTTTGACGCACGTGAGCACACGCGCGTATGTAATCAACCCTCTCTTTACCAGGGAGTTGATTATAATGCGTAACTGATATGGAGTTACTCCATTTGACAATAAAGGGCTGAGTGCCCTACGTCCCCAATGCTTGCAGCCACCCGTGACATTTTTGTGTAAACTTGTAATTAACTGGCAACATTAATTTGTCAAAAAAAAATATCAAAATACAACTCAGTTAAATCGACAGTGATGAGCAATAAGAGTCTCATTTAGTGCATTGTAGGAGTAATACATGAGAGTTTTTCGTTGTCATAAGAGGGTTCTAGGATGCAGATGTTATGCTGGGTGCAAGTTCAGTTTTAGGCAATTCCCCTCATAGGTGTACATAAAGTTCCTCATCGCCATTGAGGCAAGCGGGCTGTTTGGTCTTAAACCTCATGATTAATTTTGATTCAAGCCTTCTTAACCTTTGAATCCGGTTGCCACCTCTTTCATGTTGGGATATCATAGCGAGTCCGAAATATCTCACATCCTGCCACGTTTTGTTCTCATGGTTGGCAAGATGTTTAGCAATGGCATACGAGTTGTCATGATTCTGGATGGCTCGAATATGTTGGAGGATGCGTGTTTTTATGGAACATGTGGTACTGTCAATGTAGGATTTGCCACAGTAACATTGGATCATGTACACCACAAAGGACGAATCGCAATTGATGTTACTTGTAATTGTGAAGTTTTTTCCAGCCGCATCTTTTAGACTTTTCATATTGCGTCCTATTTTGCACGCTTTGCAGATAGCGCATTTGTTGAATCCTTGTTTTCTAATGTCCAGCCAGGATGCTGTTTTCTTAAATTCAAAATGACTCTGAGTTAGTTCATCCGCTAGGTTACGTGCCCTTCTGTAGGAGACAAGAGGATGGTCTCCTATCGTTGTTCCAATGTCTGGGTCTTTGCGTAGTACATGCCAGTACTTCTTCATTGCTTTTTGAATTTTATAGCTTTCTTTACTGAAAGTCATTATCATCCTGGGTTGGTCTGATGTTTTGTCTTCAACTTCTTGTGTGGCAGTGGGATTTTTCTTACTGATCAGGGTCTCTGCTCTCGATTTGCGTCTTGCCCTTGTTTCGCAGACATACAGATCTGCTTGTTTGTATCCTCTCTGTTTGAAACGTTCTCTTGTTTCTTTGAACTTCAATTCCATCTCTTTGTCCTCGGAACAGTTTCTTTTCATCTGTAGGAGCTCTCCATACGGAATGCTTTTTACCAATTTCTGTGGGTGGAAGCTCAGCCCATGCAAAATACTGTTTGTCGCTGTTTCTTTTCTATGAACAGTAGTTTGGATTTTGCCATCAGCTATGTACACTTTAGTATCTAGAAATACGATTTCTTTGGGGTTGATGGTGTATGTGAACTTCAGTCCCACTGAATTCTGATTGAGGATATTGAAGAATACAAGAAATTCATTTTCAGTGCCTTTCCACAGGAGGAACAAATCGTCTATGAAACGTAGCCAAAGGGCTACCTTGGCCATATGGTGGTCATTTTCCTCTCCCCAAGCCACGCTCTTCTCCCACCAACCCATGGTGAGATTCGCGTAGCTTGGAGAAAAAGAAACTCCCATAGCTGTGCCACAGCATTGTTTGTAGATGGTTTTGTTGAAGAGAAAGATGTTGTTGTGCAGACACAGCGTGATCATTTCCATGATCATCTTTGAATGTTCCCTTCGGGTTATAGGTTGTTGATCCAGGAAGTATTTTATCGCTGTTAAGCCGATGTCATGGTCTATTGACGTGTACAATGACACCACGTCGATGGTCACTAGCTGGTAGTCTGGTTGCCATTCAGTTTCCATTAATATGCGAAGAAAGTCGCCCGTGTCTTTTATGTAGGAACTGAGGGTTGGTACCAGTGGAGCTATAAAGTAATCCACATAGCTGGATACGTTCTCATACAGACCCCCGCAACTGGATATTATGGGCCTCCCAGGGGGCTTGTTGAGGGTCTTATGTACTTTTGGCAAAAAGTAGATGGTTGGGAGGATTGGACTCCCAACCATTAGAAATTTTCTTTCTGTGTCTGTGATGAGACCACTTGAGTACCAGCCATTCAACTTCATTTGTAGTTCATATTTCATATCTTCAGTTGGGTTTTTCTTTAGTACTGTATAGTTTTTGGTGTTGTTCAACTGTCACATTGCTTCCTCTACATAATGTTCTTTGTCCATGATCACTATATTCCCGCCTTTGTCCGCAGGTTTTATTTTAATTTGGACGTTGTTTTTTAGGCTTGAGATTGCTTGGCGTTCGCCAATGGTTAGGTTTTCTTTTCTTTTTTTGTTGAAATTCTTAGGCATTTCTTCAATCTCATTTGTAACCAGTTCATAGAAAGTATCAATCTTATTGCCGGGATACAGGATCGGACAAAATTTTGATTTGGGTTTGAAATCCGTTGGTTGTCTTCTATTGGATTGGATGTTCATTTCTTCTAGTACTTGGGTGTCTGTGATTTCAATTTGTTCTATTTCATTAGCCAATTCATAGGCCACTCTTAGTTGTGGAACTTCCGACGTTCGATATTCTAGATTTGTCTCACTCGGAATGTTGTCTTCCGGCACATTGGTTTTGTTATGTGTTTTTTTAGCGAAGAATTTTTTCAATTTCAGCTTTCTTGTGTATTTATACAGGTCTATTTTCGTTTCCGTTGGGTCATGATGAGTTTCAGGACAAAAGGAAAGCCCCTTATTTAGTAATTTAGTTTCTGTTACTGTTAGATTGTATTTCGAGAGATTTATTACTAGGTTGGGGGTATTTTTTGATTGTTGTTCTACTTCCTCTTGGTCGTGCGGGCTCTGAGGTTGTATCTGCTTCCATCCGCGTTTACCGCGTCTTGTTTTGCGCTTGCGTTTCCTGGAGCTTGTGTTCTTCTCCCTCTGGATCGATTGCGATATTGTCCTCTGCCTCTGCTGCTGCTTTGCGGAGTTTGCTGCACGTGGTAGAGCAGCTGAATTTCGTCTAAAAAAGACATTTTACGTAGACCTGGGCGTCTTTGTTCGCCTTCGCTGAAGTCAGATTCGGAACCGCTGGTTTGTTCGCCGGGTGTCAATGTTCCCGTTGCCCATTGTTGTTTATAGATGTCGTATTTTCTAGCAAAGGTTAGAATGGTGCCATATTTGTAGTCATCCTGGTCTCTACAAAATTTGCTTTGTTTGCGGTTTTGTACATCCTCTTCGTGGTTGTCTAGGTTTTTTTCCATTTCGCTTCTAAGTTTTTTAGATATATTCATATTATTGGATATTGCTCCGGGATCCCGCACATGGGCGGGACTATTCAGTGCTTATGACTATTGATGAGTATCCCCTGGAAGAGAAGCAAGAGTGAAGAATAAGTGTCTTACTTTTTGTAATGCCTTATCTGGTAGAGACAGGATCTAGCCACAGATTCCTTACCTTGAATTCTCCCCAGGCACCAGACTGGACCTGGAAAACGATTACACAGTAGTACCTCTGCGCATCGGTAGAGGGCATCAAGCGACTCAGTAGCGACATTGTCCACCGGATGTGACATCGGCAGAGTCCATATAAGCCCTTCTCCGTCACGCTGACAATCAGTTTCCTCTGTAACTAGCTTCTGCACCAAAAACGCAGTCACTTATAGAAACTGCCTATGGAAGCAGTGTGCCCAAAAAAAGTCATCTTTTTTTCAAAACAATTACGAAGTCCTAATGAAAGGCATTCGAATGCACAGAAATGGATCTTGTAGACAAAAGGGGAAACCAGTTTGCAGAACGAGGAACATTGGAGGGTTGCTAAGGAATCTGCGGCTAGATCCTGTCTCTAATGGATAGGGCATTACTCAAGGTAAGTAACTTATGCATCTGATAGAGACATCAAGATGCAGATTCCTTACCTTTTATTTAGATAACCAAGCAATACCATCCCTGGAGGAGGGTCTGCAAACTGATCCCACAAAAGATCCCGGAGTAGGACGAGCCGATCTGTAATAAGACAGAGTGACAGGGCTCACTAAGAAATGTAGGTAAGGAAAGGAGACACTCCACCAGCAGGGCTGTGGGTAACTTCATAGTGAGCTGAAGTCTGTAAGACATTAAAAAGCATGGGGAAAAACACTACCCACGGCAGAGGAAAGAAGAAGATCTGGAAGAGAACACTCCTTAGAAATATAAAATTACGTAATTCCCCAATGGTATCCAAACCGTGGTTGGAAAGGGCTAAAAGACCAAGAAAAACAGCCAGTACCACTGAGCCAGAGCTCCTTGTCATAGAAAATAAGTATGTGAGCTAAACCTGCCCTGAGAAACACAGAGAAAAAGGAATCTCAGAACATCCACAATGGAGCGAGCATCAATCAATTCTGCAACAGAAGTATTGTGAGAACAACAACGACACTAGTGGTAAAGACCATCCTTGTGTTCGGAGAAAACACTTCTAGAGAGAAAGTAACCCACTGGGAATATTTAACATAGAAGCCACAGAGGAGGAAGGAGAAAAAAATGCACAGCAAACCATGGAGGGAAGGTCCTACTAGGACACAAAGAAAGGAGCAGTTTCATAAACAGATATGTACGCCCTTTTGAAAAAATTCAGCACAACAATGACTTGCAATATATAGCAACAAAGTGCACAGGAAGAACACACAGTTTTAATCATTTGACTGAAAATATTGGTGGCATTGCCTAGCAAATAATTACAAGGATAATGGACTCAGGAGAGTATCATTGGTCTTCGGGAGGCTACCCCGATCGGCAGGTGAGGAGCTAGTCCTTTTGAACTGACTTTGATTATTCTTTGCACAACTGTCGTTTTTGTTGGCCCGGTGGGCAGGGTGAGGTCTCAGCTTAGGTGTGTTTAAAACAGTATCCTGTGCCCTACTGCAAAATGGCCGGACTAACAACTTAATTAAAGAAAGGACTATTCATTCATCACCATCGCTGGAAGGAGACATAGGACTATGATTAAAGATCGATTAAAAATGTGTTCAGGGAAAGTGACAGAGGACTATCTTCCTAAGAAACCAATTTCATTGAAAGAGATATAGGACTACTCCTTAGTTCAGAGCTAACATAGCAGACATCTTAGAGTGGTATTCAGGAATATAGTAGAGCTTGAAACTAGTCAGCCCCAAGTAACGCTAAGTCACCAAAGGAAGTTTAAAACTTCGTCATTGTACCATGAATATCACACAAGCTAAGATACTTCTATATTTATCCTCCTTCTACTAGGCTGACATATCAATAGAGGATTATTAATAATATAAATAAGATACAAAATTATCATTCATAATCATGACAGGAGCACACCTGAAACCTGAAGGAAGGAATTCCCACTCAATCTCGTATCCCCCTAATCTTTCAAAAAATGCGTCCGAACAATTTCAGAATAACCTACTTAGAAGAAACCCTGAAACCTTAATATTGGACCCCTCCTTCAACACACAAAAGGTGCTACCATTAACGACCTAATATTTTTTACTTCCAAAACGTCTAAATGGTCGAAAACCCTAAATAATCTGCTGAAGATACAGGAACTGAAAAACATTCCTCATGGCACTAAAATGCTAATAACACCCTCACGAAAACTAAGAGCAACTCTAAATATAACATGCTACAAAAATGGCTCGATCCTCATTCAAGCCTCCAACAAAGATCTGGAACATTTTGACGAATACTTCTCAACCTTAAAAGAACACGTCCTCAACAGTCCTCCCTCTAAAATCCATCCAAATATCAATTAGCAAGCCAGTTCCCCACACAGGAATCAATATGCTCTGATAGTAAACATCATAGATAATAAGCCACAACAGTCGAATCAAGCAAAAGAAGCATGCTAATGAGGTGAAACAGGATTCCAGGAGCCCCATAGCTATGAGTAACTGCCCACATCTGCCCAAATCAATAGTATCCACAACAAACCACAGAGCCATTAGCTCAGATTCAAGCCCAAAACACCGGCTGTAACCCAATAGTGGAAACAGGCATTAGATTTGAGTCAACAGTATTAGATCAGGACAACGGGAGAAGTATTCATAAGACTGTCACTAAGAAACTTGAAACAGCAGCAAGATACAAGGAAATAGGCACATTAAAGCCGAACAGTAGCCCCAACCCGCCCCGAGTCAATTTATGAAAGCAGACCATCAAGGTCATCTGTACAACTTATTGTCACTACTCAACCTATAACGGAGTCTGAGAATCGCAGTGCTCTCCAACCTAACATCGAGCTAGATAATCTCAGCTCGCAATCCATCAAGACCTATAAAGCCATACAACTCGCTATCAGAGACATGAAGAACCTTCTACGCCTTTCAGAAAATGTCTATCAAAATGGGAGATCATATAGAAATCCACCCACGAAACACAGAAGAAACTAAAATCTATCCCTATGGTAGCGACCAAAAGACTAATCCGTCCCCGAAATCAATTGTGCTATCTGACAGACAACGAGATACAAACCCTTTTACGGTCCTACAAAACAGTGGGAGAGCACAGCACAAACAAGTGTACGGGTGCAGCTAAAGCTGTTTACTTTGCCTATACCGACTTTGGGAACCGCACATGCGCTGGAACCCGTCTGTCTGAGGTGAGATTAACATGAAGAATTAGACACAGGTGGAGTTTAAGGGAATATGCTACTGCAGTGTTAATGAGGGTATCCAGCGCATGACATCACGTCTTGTCTACAGCCTCAATATTTTATGTTACAGCTACTATACTTGTGAAAACACAACGGGGACAACACTGCGTGCAGCTGTAGCTGTTGACTTTATTTATTCCTACTTTGGGAACTACGCATACGAGACTATTAAGTAAGTGAACTTGCAGGACTACTTGGAAATGTTGACAGGTTGTGGAAAAGACAAAATGGAAAATGTAAAAGGTTGACACATAGAGGCTGGTTTACTAGTACAAACTTCTGTTGTGATGAAGACAGGATCGGTCTAACTACCATACTGTAGTGGTTCTGATTTCCATTATGACGAGTGGTTCGCATTTACAGTGGATAGATAAGTAATTATGGTACAAGTGTGATATATGTTGTCCTAATATGAATTTTGAACAAATTGACCATTTATTGATAGGTAGAATTTGTGAATATTGGCCAAACGCTTTTTCAAATATAATGATTGTAGGCATTTCTAAAGGAAAACTAATACACATATTGGTGTGTTTTCCAGTGCCGGTCTACAATTTGATGTCGTGAAAGGGGTCTGGACAATCTTCATCCATATCCCATGTGGTTTTAGAACAAATAGAAAGATTGTGGTTTTAAGAAAGACCATTTGCTACATATACTGAAGGTATTTCATTACCATTTGTGGTTTTTGGTAGAATTGAGTTGCATGGGTCGGATGGCGCTTTCTGATTCTTTTCACTTTTAAAAAATCTCGTTTCATTAGGCACAATAAGGGTGTGTGCACAATCTAGAGCATGTCTCTATAAAAACTACTGCTTCCTACACAGAGGTTGTTAGACCTGTCAGCCCTTTGGGTGGTCCCTCCTTTTATTTATAAATTTTTGCCCACTTTTTCGCCCCTCAATCCTTTTATTTTAATGTCCACTGGAATTTTTAGGTGTTGACCTGGGGGTTAGGTGCTCCTTGACCCCATGGTTCCTCACAGGCCCAGAATTCCCTCCTTTTCTGAGGACCAGCTTAATTACCTAAAATGGTGGCCAGCAACTGCCATAACGGTCACTTAAGAAAAGGGGCCCATAGGTTAACATAGAGCTGCTCTAGAACCTTCGAGCTGGTTCTGGAAGTCTGAGGCCAGCATATAAAAAGGCCAGGTCAGGGCGGCCATTTTAGAATGATCTTGGAGGGCTAGCTGGAGTACAGGCTAGGACATCAGGGAGGTGGAACACTGAGAGGATTGACTTCACCCTTGGGGATGCTCTCTCTCTCCTCTGTTATCGCCCCTGGCCTTAGATCTGACCCTACTTAGGTACTCTAAACCTGAATACTGCTCAGTTATCCCCAGAGTAGAGGAACTGACCCTTCCACTGCCCCTATCTGGTGACTGCCGGGGCCGGTGTAGAGCTAGTAGCACTGCCTTTTCCAGCCTCCAGTAAGAAGTGCAGTTTAAAATCTCTGTGAGGCTCCCAGAAGAAAGGAACAGCAAGCCACTGTGCCCCTCTCTTTACCACCCCCATCGTCATCTCAAGACCGGCATCAGCTAAAGGCGGTCTCCTCACCTGCGTTATTGTGCACGGTCCAGCAGCTGCTTTGCCCTCCGTCCAGAGACGTAGATTCCCGAGTTCTGGTGAGCCGTGAGGCCGCCCCAGATCGGTGGTGTCGGGGTTCGAGGGAAGTCCTGGCGTGGTGGCACCGTTGGAGCTGCTGCTGAGCGGGTGGAGGAAGGCTGAGTCTGACTTCCGCGCAGGCCCAATGGCGCGGTGCTTCAGGGAAGTGTCGCGGAGAGGGAGCGGCCTGAAGAGTATTGTCGGTATCGAGAGGCGGCGGCGTCTGTCTCCTGCGCAGGCCCGGAAGCGCGAACCTATGAGGAAGCGTTCCAGAGAGTGGGCAGCCTGTGAGGATTCGCTTGACAGAGACGCGGCGGCGTCTATCACCCGCGCAGGTCGTGTGGGTGAGTCAGCCCGGCTGGATGAGGAAGAACCAGCCCGAGTAGGCGGAAATCCCCCCCTCCTCTATGAGCCAGCCGCTAAGGGCCCTTTTTTGCCGAGGAAGGCAGGGCAAGGTGGGGTTTCATATTCCTCAACTGTCAAAGGCCCCCGGACCCGCTGAGCCCCCACCGAGTGTCAAGTAAGTGGGAAAGCGGGAGGCCGGGCAGACATCAAAGGCCCTGTGGTGACATGAGGTAATTGTCTCATCCCGCAGGCACAGAAAACGTGTAAGAAGAGCCCCGGGAGGTGAACTAACTGAATTGAGTCACTAGACCGAGCGACTGTGTGTAAGTCATTAACCCAGGTGCCACACCAGCCGGATGTGGGCTGATCTGGGGCTAGAATTAGTAAGATAATTTGAGGGGAATGAAGTCTGTATTGACTTAAATGTGAGATTAAGAATCCTGGATGAATAGTCCCCTTTCAAGTGATTGATCTAATTCAAAGACCTGCCCCCCTAAAGTGGATAATCTTTTCTAATAAACCCCAGCCAGTGTACAAGGGGAACCTGGGCTATGTTTTTATAAGCAAATGAAAACTGAATGCAATGTAAGAAAATGATGTACCATGATGTCCTGCAGATAGCATACTAGGCCGTCAGCTGTTTGATTCCTTTATTTAGGTACCGGAATATAGAACTAACACCTGAACTAACTTCTTCCTTCCTATTAGGAAATGTAATGAATTTATGAGTAATTTATGTCATGACATTCTAAAAATGAAGAGGAAGATTTGTTCTTGAATTGTGTTCCTAGGCCTCAACAAATGTTTACAACTATAGATATTGCAGGAAAACAATCTAAATATTGACTGGGAAAGTTGTATACACCTACGTAACTGATTTAAGGAAAGATAAAGCTTTTCCTACTTTTATAAATTATGGTGTAGTGTCATTATTTTTGGTGGATGGACGCTGAGTTATTGTGAGGGTGTGATGCAAGCTTAACACTGTTGCCTCTAGGTTAGACGTTCCTCCTCTGTGTCAGGCTACCCTATGTGATCTGGAGACCCCAGGTCCAACAGAGGTGTTTTGAGAATTTTTTTTATACTCTCTACTACGCTCTATTCCTGTCTCTTTTAACCTTTGCTAACCCTGATGGAATGGGATAGGATGTTTAACTGAGCACATTAAATAAAATATAACATGTTGCTGTAAGTCTTCCCAAAGAGCGAAAAAATTAAAACCCTATTGTATCATCTTGTTAACAGCCTTGAAAAAGTCGCAACTGCCGACAAAACACGTGCCGGCTGTGCCATTGCTGTAACAATCTAGCAACAGTGGTGAAGATCAATGTGCTGAACAAAGTGTTACATTCTTTCATTTGTTTCTTGTATTAAGTAATTTTTTCTGACTGTGAATAGTCAGTTGTACACTTGTTTGTGTTGTGCTCTGTCACTGTTTAGTATTGTTTATATATATGGAGGATTCTGTATATACTTTTTAGCACTGTGGATGGCATGGTGCAAAGACATAGAGCACGCTTTAAAAAGATTGCAATTGCTAAACCTATATGCAAACAAAATAGAGGTGCTGGCTACCATTTGAAAACAACTGCCATCCTTTTACGATCCTATGAACCAGCCACTTTTCCTCCTACTAAGTTAGATGAACACAAGATTCAGTCAGTCCCAACCTATGCATACAGAATTGCTAAGACTAGTAATAGATCACGAAATGTCAACAACCTAAAAAATGTGGTAATAATTCCCAAAAATCTAAACCACAGAAACACATCAGATGTATTCTATTTAACTGTAGGTCAGCAAAAACACGCGCTGCAGACATAGCCGACCTTATATTAAGCCAGGAAATCGACGTAACTATACTAACAGAATCTTGGCTATCTGACTCTTCCTCCCCATGCCTAAACATATTAGTCCACCCAAACTATTGAATTATGAGACAAGACAGGCCAATCAAAAAGGAAGGAGGCATCGCCTGTATACATAGATCTGACATTGCCATCACGAAAATTGTATCTGACCCTTTGGAGTCATGTGAGATTCTTGGTATGTCCCTAAGATCCTCAGATAATCAAATTTGCAAACTACACACATTCTATCAACCCCATGCAAAAACATCAGGTTTATAGACCAGCTGATAGAAATCACAGCAAACTCTACCCCTCATTCCAATGATATTTTCCTAGGAGACTTCAACCTTCCCTGGTAGGATCATTCTGACAATCAGATCAATCTACTCAAAGTCTTTCTTGTAGATCAATTGCTGGTCCAAGAATGTCTGCTACCAAACCACTCCAAAGGCTCTACCTTAGACTGGATCATAGCTAAAGAAAAAGCTATAGATACATTAAAATCACCCCATGTGATTGGTCCGATCACCACATCATTAATTTCCAAATTCCCTTCACAAAATCAAAAAGCTTCAACACAAGTAAAAAAACTAGAAAATGGATGTGTGACACTAGAGGGCTCAACATAGAGATGGTCGCAGCACGCTGTGAGATAGAACTGCAACCTCCTAATGAAATGGTGGAAGTTAGTGACCTCAAAAAGTATTACAATAACACTATGTTGAATAATATGGAGGACATAGCCCCTCTAAAATTCAAAAGGATCCCTGACAAAGATAAAAACCCTTGGTTCAACTGTGACCTCAAAGAAGAAAGACGGTCACTCAGATTCACAGAGCGGAAATGCGACAACACCCTTCCTCACCCCACCTAATACCACTAAGACTGGCCGAGAAGGCATACAATAAAAGCATCCTAAACTCAAAAAAAGTCTAAAAGATCAATCTAATAAAACAGCCAAATCTGCACCAACTAATACAATTTCAAATTTTAGCAGTGAAGATTTCTCCTCCTTCTTCAAAGCCAAAGCCAAATCGATGGAGGTGGAGCTCAAGAAAGCAGCTAAAGGCCCATGCTTCACTAAGAGCACCCCAGATGAGGTTCAACTGCAACCAGCTCTGGAAACGCCTACAAATAATGCAAGATGGTCAGAATTCAAGCCACTCAGGGACTTAGATATTGCAAAGATCATCTCAACCACCAAACCAAACAATCACTACAACGATCCTTTACCTGCAAAAATGCTGGTCTTCAATAAACCAACTGCTCATCCCCTCATGGACAAAGATCATTAACGCTTCAATGGCACAAGTCTCAATACCGGACTGCCTGAAAACGGGGCAATTCACCACAATCTTAATAAAAACAACAGAGAATCCCTCTGACCCTAACCATTTCAGACCAGTAACAAATATTCCCATGCTAGCCAAAGTCCTGGAAAAATGCATACAACAACAATTGAGCCAACATATCTCTGAATTGAATCTGTTAAATGATGTCCAATCAGGATTTAGACCTAACCATAGTACTGAGACAGCGAGTCTGCACATCGTGAATGACACACTTCTTGCCCTTGACAGCAATGTAGCCTGTCTCCTAATCTTGCTCGACCTTTCTTCCGCATTCGATATGATTAACCATGCCAAAATACTAGATCGCTTGAAAAATAGGATGGGTTTAGAAGGTACAGTCCCAAAATGGTTTAGATCGTTGTTACAGAATAGAACACAAAAATTCACAGTCAACCTAACATTATCAGCTTCCTCCAGAAATATGATCTGAGTTCCTCAGGGCTCAACACTATCCCCGGCACTATTCAATCTGTACGTAGAGCTACTCACAGAAACCTTACAACGAGCAAACATCTCCTTTCATATATACGCAGATGACACACAGTTTTACATCAAGATTACATTGACAGAAGAGATAGATATCATGAACCAAGCACTAAAGAATACCATTGATTGGCTAACCAGCAATCACTTGAAGCTTAACCCACATAATACGGAATTCCTGCTGATTTCTCCACAGAAACGAGCTATGAACTTCCTAGAGTGGACCAACCAGATCACAGCACTAAACTGTTCACCGAGGATTAGTGATTCCACCAAATCCCTGGGGATCATACTAGACAAAAACCTGAATATGCTATCTCATATTAACACAATGGCAAAAAATGCCCGGATCCACTTAAGCTACCTCAGAAAACTGAAACCCTTCTTAAATAAGTCAGACCTCAAAACAGCAGTCCAGGCACTGGTAATATCAAGGATTGAGTATGGTTGCACTACCCTAGCTGGTCTCCCTAAGATTTCAACAGCGTCGCTGAAAGCCAGTTTCAATGCGGCCATAAGACTTATACCCAGCTCCAGGAAATTCAACCACATCACCCCTCATCTGAAAGCGCTTAACTGGCTGCCATACGAAGTGAGAATACAACTAAAAAGGGCATGCATTACCTACAAAGCGATGCACTGCAAAACACTAGTGTACCTAGCCCAGAAAATCACACTATCAGAGGATGCAGTGTCTCCCGGGGCCATTGAGATCTATGACTAAAACCGGCCAGATTCCGTAAGTCAATAACTTATGACCAAGTATTCTTTGGCGCAGCGTCCAGAATTTGGAACGTTCTCCCCCCTAACATTAGAAGAATTTCGTCAATCTCTGCTTTAAAAAATGAAGCCAAGTCTTTTTACATGAGTAAATATCTCCCATAATCGCAGCAGACTCACCACTATCATTGTTCCACCCCGATTATACGCATGCTTCCTCTAATCGAACATTAACCTCATTGGGATATTGTATATATGTTTATTAAGTGTTAATGTTTTTCGCAAAATCATTGTACAAATACTAATGACTGTTTATTGTTATGCAAATGTGAAGCGCTCTGATACACCACTCAGGGTAATGTTCGCGCTATAGAAAACACCAAATAAATAAATAAATATAATACACACACACACACACACTTATGTTTGTGTATATATATCTTTGTGTATATAGATATATACACAAACACATATATATACACACACACACATATACATAAATGACAAGAGCAGTCACTAATCAAGACTACTCTTATATAATCGTTGAAACCATGTGGTAGGAACACAATGGAGATTTAAATAGATGGTATTACTATGGTATTCAACGCATTTCAAAAAAGTTAAGAGGTGGAAATCGAGAATTGACGTTAAGAAGAGCGGAATCTAGATGGATTATCACAATACGGACAGAGACACCATGGGGTTTAAATACTGATGTTGAGTTATATACGTACATTTATAGGGGATGTGTTTCTGTCCATTTTCTGACTTTGGCTTGATATCACTTGACATTGGACTTTTTTGAAAAAGATTTATATAGGTATTTATTTATTTACTTATTTATGTGAATTTATTATTCGTAGGTTTTACTATGTCAAGATAAAAAAGATAAGAGATGGGAAGATTTTGACAAAGTAATGATAATGTGATGCCTCCACTTGCCTTGCAGCTACATGCTAGTTTTGCAAGACTGCACTTTTTTTCTATACATGTTATCTAGAAAATATTTTTACATATCTATATATCGCTATTCAACATTTAGTAGAAAGATTTAAATCATAATGTACTGTATGGGAGGCTCTATAGGACTTTACTCCAGCAGTATGATATACTTTATTTTCATCCTTGAGTATTACTGTGCTGTGGTGCTAATGACTGCTATGCACTTTATTATTCCAGTGCTGGAAGGAGCAGAATATAGCACTTTATTGTAGAAGCACAATGCACTTTCATTATATTCATGAGTTTTGAGTAGAAGTAATGTTCATGGCGAGTCTGCGTGCCAATGATTGCAAAGGCAGAGCGTCTTTGGAGTCGTGGATATTGTCCTGTTTTAAAACTACAATACACTACTCTACTCCAGGACTATAAAAGAGCTATCCTACATGCAAAATCGGAACATTTTTCCTCCAAGATTCTTCTGGCTTAAAACAAACCCAAGGAAATATTAACTATTGTTCACGAGTTAGCTACCTCGGATAGAGCTACTCTCAAGCCGGTCCCCTCACAACTTCTCTGTGACTCCCTCAATGATTATTTTATTGAGAAAATTGCAACCACCAAGTCTAATATTCCCCTGCCTTCCCCCACTTTCCTATGTCCCCAACCCCGCTCAACCCTTTTTTTCTAGACCAATTTTCCTTGATCTCCAAGGAAGTTTTCTCTACTCTGCTAACGAAGGTTAAATCAGGGTCTCCTTCTGACAGCTGCCCCGCCCCGCCCAAATACTGAGAGAGATCTTTTTTGCTTGTCCCAAGCCCCCATTAATTCTCCTTAATAACTCCCTCACGCAGGGAATTGTCTCTGACTTGTATAAATCAGGCAAAATAACTCCCATCCTAAAAAAGCTAGGCGCTGATCCTACCGCTCTCTCTAATTTCCATCCTATTTCTCTGCTTCCGTTCCTGGGAAAGATTCTGGATTGTCATGTTACCACCTGCCTCAGTGCCTTTATTGAGGAAAGTTACTTTCTAGCTCCCCATCAGGCAGGCTTTCGTCCATTACATTCCACAGAATCTGTTGTTCTTTCTGTTCTGGACGAGCTTAGAGGGAGCGCTGAAATCGACTCTACTCAGGCATTGGTTCTCCTCGATTTGTCCGCCACCTTTGACACGGTCGACCATTCTATTCTCCTCGACTGTGTCGGAGGCGCCGGCATTCGAGGACTCGCCCTGGCCTGGCTCACTTTCTTTCTAGGGAACCACACACAGGCTGTTCAGTTAGCAGGCTTCTCTGCTCCCACACGCTCTGTTCCCTGCGAGGTTCCCCAGGGTTCCTCTCTTTCTCCTCTCCTTTTCAACCTTTATATTCTCCCTCTTATATCGGCTCTGCAACAAATGGATGTCACGGTATTCAATTATGCCAACGACCTCCAGTTGATTTTCAATCTCTCTTCTCTCCCAGCCTTTACTCTCAATTTTCAAATCATTATGACTTTTATCAGCGACTAGATAAATGGCAACCATCTCAAGTTAAACCCCGATAAGACCAAGTTGGTACTTACGGGCGGCACCCCCAGTCCCTGGACCTCTATTTTCTGGCCCCTTTCCCTTGGTTCCCCCCCTTTACCCTCTCCTTCTGTAAAAACCCTGGGGATCGAAGTCAGTAATGACCTCACAATGCGTTCTCAGGTCAGCACTGTGGTATCATCATGTTTCCTGACACTCCGTACTATACGCAAGATCTCCCGTTTCTTTTCGTTTGCAGCTCTCAAACTCATTCTCCTTGCTATGATTGTGTCACGCCTTGATTATGGCAATATTCTGTATGTAAGTCTTCCTGCATGCGAACTTCGGCGCTTACAGCTGATTCAAAATCAGGCAGCTTGACAGATTCACAAACCTCCTAAATTCCACCATGTCACCCCACTGTTAAAAACCTTGCACTGGCTGCCCATCCTTGAGCGTTCCTTATTCAAGGTGGGTTGCACGATCTTTCAAGCCCTGGCAGGCACTGCGCCAGCTTTTATTAATTCTAAAATCAAAGCCTATGTCCCTAACAGAGATCTGCGCTCCTCTTCCCAGCTCCTCCTATGTGTCCCCTGATTCAGGAGGAAAAAGTTTGGAGGCATGAGGTTTTCCACCCTGGCCCCACCCCTCTGGAACGCCCTCCCATTCTCTATCAGGTCCATTCCAATCTATCTTGACTTTCGTAAAGCCCTAAAGACTTTCCTCTTTTCTCGTGCCTTTTCGCCCTAGGTGGTCTTCTCTGCTCCATCTGGGTTTATCTGTCCTTAGCGCCAAGAAACCGCACGGTGATCGAGCGCTTTATAAAACTCTTAACTTCAACTTCTTCAACTTCATTGTTGAGCAACTGGGTAAGATCCTTCCGGGCCTAGTCCAAAAGCGAGGTTAGCAGGCGTGTGACCGGATCCAGCAACGCGGGAGAAAATCGTCTCAGAGCACAAGCGGTGATAACTGAGAAAAAGTCTTAACTGGCAGCAGAGAAAATATGCCAACCATATTCCTGGACTACCTGTCAGGTGGGGATGTTAGGAAGGGAGCTGAGGTCAGGGGAGGCTTTAGCGGCCTGCACCACAACACTGTGCGGAGTAGGCTGCCGGAGAAGGCAGTCCAGGACCCTGGGGGCAGGGTAGTGTCTATGCGCTATAGACCAATCCACAGGGGTCCCTGTTGTGGGCTTAGCCCTACAACCCAACAAAATATCATAAAAGGCGTCACTGTAGGGTAGCACAGGTTCAGTCCCTGTTCGGCCCAGATGAAGCACCCCAATCAATGGGTAAGTGGCCACCTCCACAGAAGGGAGCTGCAGCTCCAGAACCTCAGATGCCCTCTTTAGAAGCTAAGCAAAGGCAGAGCTTACCTCGGTAGCAAGGCCAGGAAAAGAAAAGAGGCCCGATGATGGCCATTAGCCTCACCCAGCTTAGTTAGCTGAATAACCACCAGAGGAGGCTGGATATTGTCAGTCATGGAATGAACAAGCCCTGTCTCTTCTCCTTCACCACCAAAATCCTGTTCTCCCTTAGGAAAAACAGTAAATGGCTCCATGGAAGATGGAGAAAAGGTGTCCGAAGCAAACTGCACCTGCAGCACCACCCCGACGCCGTACATCAATGAGGCGGTTAATCAGGAACTTGCGTCGCAGTTGGGAACCCTGAAGGGTGGTGCACCGGAGCAGGCATGGATCTGACTACGGATGCAGAGGGACTAATTGAAGTCGAAGGTGACTGTGCAGGCGTGGATTCAGTCAAGGCTTTTCCGGCCGCTTTGGGGCTGAACAGCGCACCACAGGGAGGTGGGGACCCAAAGATGACATGTAGGGAGGTATAGTACCCCTGCACACAGGAAGTTTACACTAACAGCTGGCATGTTGTTCAAGGCTAGGGTAGATAGGTGGGGGAGGGACATAGACGCTCAGGAGATTGTATTGCTGCACTTCAAGAAGACGTTCTACTCCTACGAACCTGTCCCTGGAGTCTGGGACCGTGGGTGTTACTGCTCGGGGAAGGATTTATGCAGGAGTAAGGTTACTTTCCTGGATCCTCTGTTAAACCCTGCATGAAAGACCCTGTTGTAGAAAAATCACCCTAAGAAAGGACAATTGGAGCCCAGCAGGTGTGTTTCCTGCAACATAAGAATAGACGGTTGGCAACCCTGGTATACTGGAGGACCACTGTCCTTTTAATTCGGGCCAGCAGGTCCTTTACATTTCAGGACATGGCTGAGTGGGCCATCAATGGGTTTGTGGAGTGTGTATGGTCCTGCAAACACCTTCCATTATTTCCCGGGACTGTGTATCACAAAGCTGGAGGTACCTAGGTGGTGGTATCTTGGGAGTAGAACAAACAATAAAAGATATGCAACAAATTTCCCCTCCAGCGACAATCCCCCCTCCTCATAGTTCCTTACTCTGAGCATCTGTCGCCCGCTTAACTCCCCATTAAATAAAACATTACAACCATTTTTGAATGGCATTGTTGTGATCAAGTAAGTTCTCTCAGGGAGAGGCGGGCTCTGGACAGTACTATATTACCCACCACATTCAAGACCCTGTCATTAGGTAGCTCTTTAACAAGAGTGTCTTACAATGTCAAATTCCTGGGATTAAAGGCTTCTGTCCGTCCCAAGTTCTGTCAGTTGGTGTCCCCTCTGCTTGGGTCATGTCATCACCGTTCTTACTGAGTATAGACTTACTCAGTCGAGCTGCCTCCGAGCCGGAGGAGTCTGGTGAATCCTGGCATTGGCTGAAGTCTCGCAGGGATCATGTGCTTTTGTGGAGTTTGGGTTTAGTGGTGAACAAATGGAGTATGTTTCCTGAGTCTGGGGGGCTATGGTTCTGGGTGGTACCCACCTGAGATATTTCTTAATGCTGTGACAGTAGATTAAGCCCTCTCATCAACAAAGAGTATGGCTGTTCAACAATGAATACACTGCAGGAAACATTAGAACCATCATTTGCATTCAAACAACAACATCTTGTGTCCCTGGCAGATAGTCTACTACACCCACATTGGTCTGTAAAATCTAGACTAGAGGCAGCCAATACACCTTTATTTATGGAAAAACTGAAATATCTCTTCATTTTCTTTAACAATTGTCAGGGTTACCCAAGGAATATACATTGGCTAATGAATGACTTTGGCAAGACATGATAGTGGGGTCAGGTTCGTGAAACCCCCCTAAACTAAGGATGAGTAGAAGGTATTTGACCTGTATAAGTGGTGGCTGATAAACAGCAGCTTGCTCGGAAGCAGCTATCAGCTAAGGTGAACATGATCCTTTGCCTAGTTTTCTATGAAAATATGTCATAAGTTGGGTCACTTGATAAGAAAGCTAGGTCATTTCTCCAGAGGGAGTAGTCAAACTTCTCATGTTGTGTGTGGTCAGTGACTATACAACTTAGTCCTACTATGAAAGTTTAGTTGCTGATGCCTCTTAAGAAACGTTTAACTTCAATCACATCTCTTATCCTGGTTAGGAAGGCAAAATGATTTATACAGAAATATGGCACAGACATCTTTGTCTGAGGTGCTCGTTTAGTTGTGAGAGGTAAAGTGTGAAAAGGCTTTTTAAAGGGTATGTACAAGGTATTAGCCTGTGACAAAAGGAGAAATTACAAGGTGGAACTCATACTGTAGCATGCACCAGCAAACTTAACTATGCTCCTTTGTCTAATTTCTTGCAAAATTGGTGCTGAAAGTTGACACTAGACCGTACTCTACACAAAGGGTAGTTTTTAACATGTCTAGATAGAATAAATCTAATACTGAAAGGGTTTTCTATCCTGATTTCCTGGAATATCCCAGGCTATGTATGACAGTTTTGATTGTATAACAAGACCTGAGGCTATCATTATGCATACGTCTCTTTGTGACTGCTCCAAGCAGCCCATTCAAAGCAAAACAATAACCAGGAAAAACATTCCAAATTAGAAGAGTGATGCACATATACATTCCTTTTCATTGCTGCTCCTTGATAGCTAAGTACTATCTTTACTGTTAGAGACCTGAGTGTTTAATTTTGACTCGAAACGTGAAATGTTTAATTGCGTGCTCTTGAAGGTTCTAATTCATGGAATTTGCTTGACGTTTATGTTTGGGGGTTTGTTAAGCAGTGTTTCATCTTTGGCATTTTATGAAGTTTTTCATATTGTTAAAGTGCAGCACAGGTTGGAGCTGTTTAATTGTGCATTGATTCCTGCATAGTGGTTGGGTTTATTCCCGTTTGGGTCAAAATGCTTGTGCATAGCATTTCAACTGGTACTTACTGATAAGTAGATTGAGGGCCTAATTTTTAGTTTAGCTCATGTGGTTAACCTGAGTGATCCATATACTCGATGGGCTCTGACAAAGACCACAGTTTGGGAGCTTATGTTCCATTTGGGAACCATTTCGGATTTGGTATGAGCCCCTTCACTTTATTGAATTTCAAGTAGTGCAAACTAGATTCTGGTAATAGTGCAGAGCGGGGCACCATTGTAGATTGGGATAAGTCTCACTGTTGAAATAGAATTTAGGTAGCAAGATCGCGCTCTAAATATCGATGGTGACCTCAATGATAGCTGGATACTAACTGAGTAGATGAGAGGCTGTGTTTTGAAAAGGGAACTGGTAAATATCTTTGGTTATAAAGGATGTCATAAGCTAATGCATATGTTTCAGATCCCTCTGTGGGCACTCTGTAAGAGGATTTAATAGAAAGGCAGAACAATCTTTTAAAGAGGCAATTCATTCTATTTTTGGCAAGAGGAGAGGGTCCTTCAAATTAGGAATATTACAGAAGGGGAGTTAGAAATGAAGAGTATAAAAAAGGAGGTATGAGACTGAGGATAGAAAGACATGGAGAAAGATGTAGTGAGAAGGAAAGATGTTGATGGTCTCAGAGCTATGAAATGGAATGGTGTCCCTTGAGACACACTGGTGTCACTGGTGTTGTACAACGAGATCACATTAATCCTGGCAATGATTATGTGGAACTGGAAGAAAGAAAGTTTTGGATGAAATAGATATGTTTTGGATCTCACTGAGATGGAATGAGTTGGAATGAGATTTTTTAAACTGATATGGTTAATGGTAAGGAAAATAAGAGGGCAATTAGTAATTCATTAGGTTCATTAATGTTGAATCCTTCTGATATTTGTCATCCATGTTAGCAAATTCCTTGCCTTTTAGATGAAAGGAGTGTAAGCAGGAGGAGTGTTGCAGGCAGAGGGGGATGGTCCCAGGATGAGGACTTCCGTCTTGTCTGAGTTCAGTTTCAGACGGCTGAGCTTCATCCATTCCGCGACGCCTTTCATTCCTTCCTGGAGGCTGGCTCTGGCGGTGGCGGGGTCCCCCCAAAAATGCTACTAGACGGGATGGGCAGAGAAACCTACATGCATTACCCAATTGACACTATCCTTGCAGCAATTGCAGTGTCTGCTTTTCTATATATTCCTTCACTGTAGGTACTGTTAAAATTTACCATATGTCATACATGAACTTATCATGAGAATTCATACAGTTGACAACCCTGACATCCAGCGGGTAGTTTTCTATATCATCACCACACTTGCCCAGCCTTTGTCATACATCCTATAGGTACTGTTCATTTCCCTCTGGACAGTGCTTTAAGTGGAAAATTAAAAGTGCCGGTACTCACTAATTGAGAGTGACCGAACGTCCCGGAGTTGCCAGGACAGTCCCGATTTTTCGGGAAATGTCCCGTGTCCGACACTTATTGCAAAAATGATCAAATGTCCCGGTTTTGAGAGAGGGTCGGTGAGCACGAACATTTACACTTTGCTGTGAAGGCTCACCCTCACACCGGCCCTCTCAAGATACCAGGGACAGAGAACAGTTTGAAAGATTCTCTTACTGTGTTGCCTAACTTAATTCAGGCAACAACACAGCAGGGTTTAATGAAGGGTGAATCAACCCCCTGCAAAGCACATTACCGGAGGCCAGTATCACAACGCTCCCCTTGCAACACACCCCAGTTTGGCACTTTCATCGTTGCACAACATATTGACAGAGCAGGCTCTGTCTAGAGACCCAGCCCTGTTAATCACTGTGTGACAAGCGCCCACTCAAACCCCTGCAGGACATGGCTTTTGTAGTTCGGACTGGACTGTTCCCATGGGGCATAGGGTCAGAGCTGATTTGCATATCGCCATTGTCTAACCCAGGGTGGTGTGGAGTGCAAAAAAACGATGGATTTGGGCCCAGATCTTTGGACTGGGGTGAATGTGTGACATTGATCCACATTCGGTCCATCACCTGTTTTGTTTGCAAATTCGCCATAAGTGTGCTGGGGATGCCCAGACGTGGGTCCCAGGCACTCCACACCACTGGAGTCAAGCTAGCCGGGCTGATGAGAGGTGTTACCTCGAAACCGGTCCGGTCCTCGGATGCTTGATTCCGTTCTGGGAAGGACATGGCTTTTGTAGTTCGCTCAGGATCCCCCACAGACCCATGTCCTCACCACATCTTCAACAAAGCAGACTCCGTCATAGCACCGCACCTCTGAGACGTCATCAACTGCTCCTTCAACTCCGCCACCTTCCCGGAAAGCTGGAAACACGCTGAACTCACCGCCCTTCTGAAAAAACCCACAGCGGACCCCACCGAACTCAAAAATTACCGCCCCATTTCGCTCCTTCCATTCCCGGCCAAAGTAATCGAGAAAGCTGTCAACAACCAGCTCGCCGCTTTCCTCGAAGCCAACAAATCCCTCGACTCCTCACAGTCCGGCTTCCGAGCAAAACACAGCACTGAGACCGCCCTCATCGCAGCAACAGACGACATTCGAACACTACTGGACAATGGAGACACAGTCGCCCTCATCCTCCTCGACCTCTCTGCAGCCTTCGACACAGTCTGCCACAGCACCCTTTTACAACGCCTCAGAAATATCGGAATACAAGGAAAAGCACTTGAATGGATCACCTCATTCCTCACCGGAAGAACCCAGAGAGTCCGCCTTCCACCATTCAAGTCCGAGGCCACTGAAGTCATCTGTGGCGTACCACAAGGATCCTCACTCAGTCCCACCCTCTTCAACGTATACATGAGCCCCCTCGCAACCATCGTCCGCCAACACAACCTCAACATCATCTCTTACGCGGATGACACTCAACTGATCCTTTCTCTCACCAATGACCCCAGCACCGCCAAAACTAACCTACACGAAGGAATGAAAGAAGTTGCCGAATGGATGAAACACAGTCGTCTGAAACTGAACTCAGATAAAACAGAAGTCCTCATCTTAGGTACTTCCCCCTCTGCATGGGACGACTCTTGGTGGCCGGAAGCCCTTGGAAAAGCACCCATCCCGACAGACCACGCACGGAACCTAGGCATTATCCTGGATTCTTCACTTTCAATGAACAGACAAGTCAACGCCGTATCCTCATCCTGCTTCAACATCCTTCGCATGCTCAAAAAAACATTTCGCTGGATCCCCACCGAAACAAGAAAAACAGTCACCCATGCTCTGGTCACGAGCCGACTGGACTACGGAAACACCCTCTACGCAGGCACTACCGCTAAACTCCAGAAGAAACTCCAACGAATCCAAAATGCCTCAGCCAGGATCATATTAGACATCCCGCGCAACGAACAAATCTCTGGTCACCTGAAAGACCTCCATTGGCTACCCGTCAATAAGAGGATCACTTTCCGACTGCTAACCCACGCACACAAATCACTCTACGACATCGGACCAGAATGCCTCAGCTCGCGACTGTCCTTCTACACCCCCTCCCGCCAACTACGTTCTTCCAGCCAAGCCCTCGCCACCGTACCTCGCATCAACAAGACCACAATGGGAGGCAGATCCTTCTCTTACCTGGCTGCTAAGACATGGAACTCACTCCCCACTTACCTCCGCCTTACCCAGAACCACCAAGCATTCAGAAAGCAACTTAAAACGTGGATATTTGCCAAGTAATCCTCCTCCCCTCCCTAAGCGCCTTGAGACCCTCTGGGTATGTAGTGCGCTATATAAATTCTTTGACTTGACTTGACTTGACTGGACTGTTCCCATGGGGCACAGGGTCAGAGCTGATTTGCATATCGCCATTGTCTAACCCAGGGTGGTGTGGAGTGCAAAAAAACGATGGATTTGGGCCCAGATCTTTGGACTGGGGTGAATATGTGACATTGATCCACATTCAGTCCATCACCTGTTTTGTTTGCAAATTCGCCAAAGCTAGCCGGGCTGATGAGAGGTGTTACCTCGAAACCGGTCCGGTCCTCGGATGCTTGATTCCGTTCTGGGAAGGACATGGCTTTTGTAGTTCGGACTGGACTTTTCCCATGGGGCACAGGGTCAGAGCTGATTTGCATATCGCCATTGTCTAACCCAGGGTCGTGTGGAGTGCAAAAAAACGATGGATTTGGGCCCAGATCTTTGGACTGGGGTGAATGTGTGACATTGATCCACATTCGGTCCATCACCTGTTTTGTTTGCAAATTCGCCATAAGTGAGCTGGGGATGCCCAGACGTGGGTCCCAGGCACTCCACACCACTGGAGTCAAGCTAGCCGGGCTGATGAGAGGTGTTACCTCGAAACCGGTCCGGTCCTCGGATGTTTGATTCCGTTCTGGGAAGGACATGGCTTTTGTAGTTCGGACTGGACTGTTCCCATGGGGCACAGGGTCAGAGCTGATTTGCATATCGCCATTGTCTAACCCAGGGTGGTGTGGAGTGCAAAAAAACGATGGATTTGGGCCCAGATCTTTGGACTGGGGTGAATGTGTGACATTGATCCACATTCGGTCCATCACCTGTTTTGTTTGCAAATTCGCCATAAGTGCGCTGGGGATGCCCAGACGTGGGTCCCAGGCACTCCACACCACTGGAGTCAAGCTAGCCGGGCTGATGAGAGGTGTTACCTCGAAACCGGTCCGGTCCTCGGATGCTTGATTCCGTTCTGGGAAGGACATGGCTTTTGTAGTTCGGACTGGACTGTTTCCATGGGGCACAGGGTCAGAGCTGATTTGCATATCGCCATTGTCTAACCCAGGGTGGTGTGGAGTGCAAAAAAACGATGGATTTGGGCCCAGATCTTTGGACTGGGGTGAATGTGTGACATTGATCCACATTCGGTCCATCACCTGTTTTGTTTGCAAATTCGCCATAAGTGTGCTGGGGATGCCCAGACGTGGGTCCCAGGCACTCCACACCACTGGAGTCAAGCTAGCCGTGCTGATGAGAGGTGTTACCTCGAAACCGGTCCGGTCCTCGGATGCTTGATTCCGTTCTGGGAAGGACATGGCTTTTGTAGTTCGGACTGGACTGTTCCCATGGGGCACAGGGTCAGAGCTGATTTGCATATCGCCATTGTCTAACCCAGGGTGGTGTGGAGTGCAAAAAAACGATGGATTTGGGCCCAGATCTTTGGACTGGGGTGAATGTGTGACATTGATCCACATTCGGTCCATCACCTGTTTTGTTTGCAAATTCGCCATAAGTGCGCTGGGGATGCCCAGACGTGGGTCCCAGGCACTCCACACCACTGGAGTCAAGCTAGCCGGGCTGATGAGAGGTGTTACCTCGAAACCGGTCCGGTCCTCGGATGCTTGATTCCGTTCTGGGAAGGACATGGCTTTTGTAGTTCGGACTGGACTGTTCCCATGGGGCACAGGGTCAGAGCTGATTTGCATATCGCCATTGTCTAACCCAGGGTGGTGTGGAGTGCAAAAAAACAATGGATTTGGGCCCAGATCTTTGGACTGGGGTGAATGTGTGACATTGATCCACATTCGGTCCATCACCTGTTTTGTTTGCAAATTCGCCATAAGTGCGCTGGGGATGCCCAGACGTGGGTCCCAGGCACTCCACACCACTGGAGTCAAGCTAGCCGGGCTGATGAGAGGTGTTACCTCGAAACCGGTTCGGTCCTCGGATGCTTGATTCCGTTCTGGGAAGGACATGGCTTTTGTAGTTCGGACTGGACTGTTCCCATGGGGCACAGGGTCAGAGCTGATTTGCATATCGCCATTGTCTAACCCAGGGTGGTGTGGAGTGCAAAAAAACGATGGATTTGGGCCCAGATCTTTGGACTGGGGTGAATGTGTGACATTGATCCACATTCGGTCCATCACCTGTTTTGTTTGCAAATTCACCATAAGTGCGCTGGGGATGCCCAGACGTGGGTCCCAGGCACTCCACACCACTGGAGTCAAGCTAGCCGGGCTGATGAGAGGTGTTACCTCGAAACCGGTCCGGTCCTCGGATGCTTGATTCCGTTCTGGGAAAGACATGGCTTTTGTAGTTCGGACTGGACTGTTCCCATGGGGCACAGGGTCAGAGCTGATTTGCATATCGCCATTGTCTAACCCAGGGTGGTGTGGAGTGCAAAAAAACGATGGATTTGGGCCCAGATCTTTGGACTGGGGTGAATGTGTGACATTGATCCACATTCGGTCCATCACCTGTTTTGTTAACAATGAAATTGGCACCTCTAATCTTCAGCAGCAACTCTGCGAAAGGGCGGCTACTTCACGGCTCATTTACTTGCAAGCTGCTCGGAAGCCCTGCACTGCTTGGCCCCTGGAGGAGATGCCTAACCTGAGCCTGCCGTCGATGAGGGTACCGGTACTCTCCCTGTGCTACAGAGAAGTGCCGGTACTGAGGACCCAAAATTTCAGAAGTGCCGGTACTCAGTACCGGTGAGTACCGGCCAATTTACAGCACTGCCTCTGGATAGCGAGTATAACTATGCAGCGCCCTCTCTGCAATTAACATTTTCACCACCTGTGCAATCGAAAGTACACAGTCAGCATTGCAAATATTGTTAACCCCACTTCCGTTTTTTTAACCCCAACACTATGGCTTCACTGTAAGTTTTGTTATGTTTTTTCGTGTAAGTATGTTTAGACACTAAACACGTAAGCAATTACCCCTCCAACAGGGCCACTCCAATAGCATAGATCGAGGCGGCCATTTTGTGAATGTTACCGCTCCAGTCTTCAGTATCATGACTGGGCGGAAACACTTCCTCAAATACCGGCTCCAGGCAGAGACACGCTAATATGCAATCTCGAGGGAACCATCTAGGTACACCGTCAGGAGAGGAGAATGTAACAAGTAAGTCCATGCCTTTGCAGCAACAGAGATCGACTCGGGGGAACTGGGGTTTTTAGATCGCAGTACTGCCTGGTCTGTCACCCGAGAGGATACCACGACAAACGGAATTGTAACCATCCTTTTCTTTCCGTTTTAGAGTTCCAGTTGGAACCCTCTCTCGCCCCCTCATTTGACCATGAGACAAAGTTCTGCCTTTTAAAAAGTATGTTATATAAGTTTAATGTGATCGTTTGTATTGTCCTTTGTATGCCATGGCATTAGCACAAGGATTGACTTTTTAAACATGATACCGGCACTGTGCACTGAATCACAGCGCCTTTCATTCTATTTAGGTTGATAGGCGAACAGTGTTTTCAGATATGCTTTTCCTTGCAGTCTAGCATGGTGCAGGATACAACTTTTTCAACTAGGCACACATCATGAGGAGCGTCATTGAATTGTAGTGATTTAATTAGCTACCCTATTAAGGGCGGAATGTTTATCCTTAACAATGTTATTTTCCTTTATTTCAGATACAACATGAATTATTAAGTGTCATACAATATTAAGTGTTGTATGTATTGTTTACCTTATGCTTATTAGATAGGATTTGTGAGTCACTTTTTTCACTGTAAATTGGAGTGGTACACACAGGGCTAGACCCTGTGTCGTCCTGAAGAATAGCTTTGGGGAAGCTCGAAACATGTTGAACTCTACTAGGGACCCCTCACTCATTGAAACCAGGCAACCTAGAGACCCACCCCATTTCAGTATATCAACTAGGAGGAAGAATAAAGGTTTTTCGCCCATTAGTTAGATATTTTTGTCACCCCACTCTACATACACCACTGCCCCACACATAGTTCCTCACTACAGTTCTCCTACGTATGTTTCGCAAGTCACAGCACACCTCTACCCGCAGCGGGTTGGAATGGCCCCTATGATGAAGCATGTCACAGTGGGGAAACCCTGGTGAGTGAGTTGACTCAAGAAAGGACATTCTTCTTTTCACTGCTGAGTTTTCTTCCTCACACTAAGGAAAATCTATCTCTACAGCTAGGTTCTTCATCCGTGATTTCGGATTTTGTATGTCTGGTCATCACTATGACATTATTCATGAATTCATATCCACAGCATTGCAAAAGACAATTTTAAATCCTAGATTGTTCTCCCCTCCCGGGATTCAGCTTGTTGCAGTTAGTTAACAACTCCCTTCCCGGACCTATGTTATTCCTCCTAGGAAATATGTTTATCTCCGTGTCCCCCATTATCCCCAGCCCCCCATCCATATTCCATGCTGGCACTTTCTACTGCACGGTGTCCGGTACAGGTGGGTGATCTAACAAGTATGCTCTCAAGGGGTCCCAGGAGTCTCCAAAATGATATGACATTTCTGCTTCCTTGCCATCACCAGCACCCTCTGTGTCATTGCTAATGGCATGAATGCATACCCCTCACATCCGTCCAATCCTGCAGAAAAGCATCCAGTGCCTCTGTACTCAGGCCAGTCTCCAACTGAAATATAAGTTAAGTATTCATCCTTAAAGCAAAAAGATCTGCTCTTAGTGGTCACCCAGCTTCCTGAATTCTCTTGAACACCTCCTGCTTCAGTTTCCAATTGCTGCAATTCCTTAACTACAGAATTTACAATCAGATTCTCCTGCCCTGGAAGATCTTCTGCCCTAACTAAACTTTTGTGTTATGCACAATAATTCCAGAACTACATCGCCAACTCTGACAATCTTTTTAATCTGCTTACACCTAAACTATGTATGTAGCAAGCTGAAGGTATCTTGTCAATCTTCCAAAGAACCACCTGTCTACCTGGTTCAAAAATCTCGGAAGAGTAAGCAGTTCCCTTTTCAACTCCAAACGATCTAAAATGAATTCGGCCCTACGTCATGTGCCCCCCTTCTAGTCCTTGTTGTCCAGGGTGCACAAATTGTGATTTTGCCACCGCTCCCAGTCTATAAAGACAAGCGCTTTGTCTTTTTTGAACATGTCAAATTACACCATGTGGCTGATTCTTCATAGTATACCACAGAACAGTCATTCCTTTCCACAAGACCTTTCTTTGCAGCCCGTGAGCACCACTGATGCTGATACTCCCTGGCTGGTGGAAGGGGCTAGAGTCCTCCGTTGACAGCTTAACTGATACATTACCTGATTCTACTATTACGTCTTCCACAATTTATGTAGTTCATACAGATCCACAATTGGCGAACCCTTCCACATTCGTTTACCCCCCCTTCACCATCGCATAGATTGAAAAGAGACCTTTCCCTGGTTAACATTTCAGCCAATCCAGTGACGGATTGAATTGTTTGGGATTAGGTTCCTTTTGGCATATGTGGTCCTACGGAGATCCGGCAGATACCTTATGTGTTCAAAGTTTCTATGGATGGTGTAATAGTACCGGGGTACCATTTGGATGATTGGGATGTTGACACTGCAAATTCTAAGCTTTCTGAACTAGAGTATTGTACTGTTTTTGAATCAGAGGATCTATATCCTAATTCTGCCTATTACTCCGATATGTTCTGTTATCTTCACTATGGACATCATTTTCTGCACAGAGCCGGTGGACAGCCTCCCTGTTATAATTATACACCATGGGGAACATTGTCTAACTCCTCCTCAAGTGAGTTCCAGAACGCCAAAGGACAAGTACACATATGTTATGGGATATGACACTTCTGTTCTATATATATATATATATATATATATATATATATATATATATATATATATATATATATATATATATATATATATATATATATATGCTTATAAGGCTAAGCTTCTCTCAAACCTCATTTGGCAACTAAATGGCTATCAAAGGTTATGACTTCTGGAAAGACAAACTCGATTTGAAATCGATTTAGGGTACGAAGTCCTGGCAGGTTCAGAACCTGGAAACCTTATTTTGAGCCTGTTTAATTCCCACCCAAATGACTTTCTTGAATGAAATGATCCAACAGACTACCTGTCTGGGATTGGCAAAAATTTATGAAATAAATGCCCGACCATTCCCTCTGTTGCCCGGTTTGAAACCTGGCAGAGTCTAACAAATTACACTGAAGACCAGTTAAATAGCATTGTGCAGAAGGGCACATTTAATTTCTCATTTTCAAGTCCTGGCGGGTGGTTATTGTAGCCGGTGGAAATGAATGGTTGTCAGGCCGGTTCTCTTAATTCCACACCTGGATTCAAATCAGTTAGACCTGTTGCCCGATGCTTCCAGTCAACACATTATGTTATTGTTACCACCTTTTCAGTGGGAAAGTTATGTCAACAATAGTTGGAACATTCCACACTATCTGGAGTGAAACAACATCTTTCTCTCCTGTCCAAAGACATTCTGTTACAAAGAAGAGATGTACAAGTAGTTTATCAGGAGTCTTCTTTATTCAGTCTCAACACCATCACAGGTTCCAGTCAGCTGGGGTTCAGCTATGGAATGTTCATACATTCTTGCCTGGGCTGTACCAAGGGGAGGGAGGGCGAAGAGGAGGCAGGCGTACCAAGAGGGATTACAACACATTCATTTGTCAGATTTTATTTAGGTCTCAAATTCCCATGTTCTAAAAGATTTATATATGCTACTTATAATGAAATTTGGAAATTGCCCCAAATGGAAGCTGCAGTACATTTTAGACGCAAGCTCTGGGGTCAAGAGGATGGTAGAGAGGAAGACCACACCCTGCTTCCACAGCGCTCTGGTAGTGGGGAAAGCCCAAGAAACTTCCAGTGGCTGAGACATTAGCATTCCACCCATCATCTTTAGTTTCTTTAATGTAACATCATCAATGCAAAGGGTAGTTTCAGACATGTATCCCATTCTCACAGTAAGAAAGGATCCAAATAACACATTACAGATGAGGCCCAATAAGACAGAAATCAGTCTGGGGTTGCTTGACAGCTCAGTAAGAGGGGACGAAGCTAGGCAATGTTTACTGGACTATTCCTATTGGAGCAATACCTAGACTGATTGCATTACGAGTGTTCAGCAACTCAGACCTGTATCTGTTCAGCTTTGGCAGTACAACAGTTCGTGAGTAAAGGTGCCTTTCCACCGAAATATGCTGCCAACTATCGCGCCCACATGCTGGAGGCATCTCCAGGACCTAGTGGTTTTATTTTGAAGACCGCAGCACCGAATGGGATTGGACACAGTGGCAGAAAGGAGTGTATGGCTCCACTTAACTTACCCAAGCTTGGGGCGTGGTTTGGCCGGCTGCAAGATGGTCACACTCTGAGTGGGCTCTGCCGGCCAAGCTTCATTATCCGTCACCATCCTGCAGACAACTTTATCTGACCTGGTTTCCTGATTCGGAGCCTCTTTCGGAGCCATTTGCTCCTGTTCTGGTCTCCTGGTGTTAACTAGAGACCGAGAAACATCGCCCGACGTTAGCGCCTGCCCTGCGCGTCTAAGCCGACAGGGTTCGGCCCTCCTGCACCGTCTTCCGAGCGGGGCTCTCGGAGCTCACTACCGCTTGCAAGACAACAGTTGACTCCAAGCCGCGTAGTCCGGTGAGTAGCGCCGTAGCGGGGGCAGTCTCTGGCAGGGTGGGGGTTCGCAGGCTGCACCACCTGGTCCGGGCCGCTATGGCTAAGGTGCCATTTTCTCCCCAAATCCGGTCGCACTACACTGTGGCCGTGCGTGCCTGGGCTGGGCGACGGGAGCGGTGAGCCCCCTGTGTTTCCCTGCTGGCAGAGCCCCTAGTTGGACCGTGTCTCCCGGCCTCCCACCTACTATGGTGTGCGGGGTGCCCTCACCTCCACTATGCCCTTGATCGTCCCGCCGGCGGCACGAAAGCCACGGGCCTCATCATCACGGGAGGCTGGTTCATCACTCGCAGCTCGGGGGTGCTGGGCTCTGCGTCCCCGCTTGATCGGCATCCTATGCTGCCTAGTTAGCCCTTCCTGTGGTGCAGCACTGCTTCGGCTCCTGGGGGCGGCCCGTGACGCGGGACAGTGACCTGTGATCTTCCTTTGCGACGCCTCTCAGCTGCCCACGTTGCCTGCCGCTCCTGAGCCCTTGCTGCGGGGGCCTGAAAACTGTTGCTGATCCTGCATTTGTGCCGGCCAGGTGCTCACTTGTCGCCTGCCCCTGGAGCGGGGCCTGCTCATTTTTGCCAGATGCACCTGTTTCTGCTTTGGAGCCTCGGCTGTACCTGCAAAATCTAGACATGCTGCTGCCCCTAGAATGCACCTCTGCGAATTGTGGTTTCGCTCCAGCAACCCTGTGCAAAAGCCCTTGCCTCCCTCCATTCTAGTTAAGTGCTCTCACGGGAGGCGTTTTGGGCACTGAGTACCCATCCTGTCTCCTTCCTGACTTTTCAGCCATCCGCACAATCCACACCGTCACTGATTCTGCAGGGAGGGTCTTACGATGAGGGATCATTGAGGTGTTTGGTATACCTGCTAGCCTTCCTCCGTGTCCTCTGATCCAGTGAGGCGCTGCACTGGTGGGGGCTCTCACTGTATTTGCTGGCGTTCAACCGACTATGCTAACAGCCGCTTCTCTCCGTCATTGTTCTTGTGCCTATTGCTCCCGGAGACCGGCCGGGGCTGCCCTCACCCTCTGTCACTTTGTCTGTCTCTCCTGGTCTGGTTCATACCCGGTGGGAGGGGGAAGCCCGCCCATCGTACTAACTTCTGCAGCTCATCTGGGTGGCTCCACCCCACCTCTGCTACTCGGTGCGGCTTGTTTCTGGTTTCCATTATCATGGGCAGGACAGATCCAAAGCAGCCCAAAATTGCATTTGAACAACGCAGGTTGACTCGCCAGGACGGCGCGGGTTCCGATGTTGGTGACTTTGTACCCATCATGGATGCGACTCCTTCTCACGATGACGACCTAAAGGCAATCATGCGTGACGTGAAACCGATGGTCACCGGCTTTGCAACTCAACTGGACCAACTCTCTACCCGCTCGGTAAAGGCTCGTATTGACTCCCACGACAATCGTCTTCTCCACGTTGAATCCAGGGTCTCAGATGTCGCAGATGCCGCCACGCAAGATCACCAGAAACTGTTGTAGATGGGCAAAATCCTTGTGGTTATTCGTGGGAAAAATGAAGATTTGGAGGCGCGCTCTCGTCGGAGCAATCTCCGCATAACTGGTATACCAGAATTTACCAATAACTCCAGCATGGAGGACGATGTGGAGCAACTTGTCTATCTTCCGTTTTTATTGTTGACGGTGCACATCGTTCCTTTGGTCCACGACCTGGTCCCGGATAGCCACCATGCCCCATTATCGCAAAAATCCTTAATTTTAGAGATCGAGATGCTATTCTCCGGGCAGCACGCGACATGGGCAAAATCACTCATCAAGGTAACTCACTTTCATTTTACCCAGATTACACTCTTACTGTCCAGGCTGCCCGGCGTGAGTTCCTTCCCGCAAAGAGGATTCTTCAGAAACATGAGGTCTCCTATTCACTGGCCTATCAAGCAAAGTTGGGAGTCAGACAGGGCGAAAAACACTTGTATTCCCTGACCCCAGAGACCCCCTAGCCTTTGCCAAGAAACTCAACAAATCATCACGCTCTTCTCCATCTGGCTCTCAGCTTGCCGCTACTGGACACCTTAGTGAACTGTTATTTCTCCTAAACGTTGTCTGATGTTCTTCTAGCTTGGCCAGGCTGCTTTATTGCAGGGGTGCATGCTGAGCCCTGCCATGCCCTCACAGGATAATTGCCTCACTTAATGCTGTTTCCTTTCTTCCCAGTTGCGGGTTCCTTAGGTGGGTTGGGGTGGTATCTCAGCCTGTTTGGGGGGTTAGAGGTCCTTTTGGCATTGCTTTTGGGGTTGCTGGGGTGGGGTTGTTGGGTGGCGGTTGGGCTATGGAATATGCTCTTCATGATGGCTGTTTTCCTTTTTCCCAGTTGTGGGTCCCTCGGGTGGGTCGGGGAGGAACCTCTGCCTGATTGGGGAGGTGGGTGTGGGTGTGCGGGTGGCGGGTCATCTGGGAATCTTTTCTGGGTTGCAAAGGTGGGAGGTGGGGTTGTTGGGTGGCGGTTGGGCTATGGAATATGCTCTTCATGATGGCTGTTTTCCTTTTTCCCAGTTGTGGGTCCCTCGGGTGGGTCGGGGAGGAACCTCTGCCTGATTGGGGAGGTGGGTGTGGGTGTGCGGGTGGCGGGTCATCTGGGAATCTTTTCTGGGTTGCAAAGGTGGGAGGTTCGGTTGGGCGGGGGGTTCTTCTACTACAGTTGCCTGCACTTTGTCTACTCCTACTCTAGCAGATTCTTGATTCTAGATGGCTGACGGTTCTAAGGAGAGGGTGGTGTGGGGGTTGGGGGTTTTGCCAATTTGCTCAAAGTAATATGGGGGTTGGGGTTTTGTTGTTTCGTCCTTATTTGTCTTTTGGCTGACTGCTTGTCGTAATCTGATACACCTGTGAGGAGGAGGAGTAGTTGCTTGCAGTCTGAAGTCTGCAGTCTGAAGCCCGAGCTGTTCGAGCGGAGCTGATCGGGGCCGGTGCCGGTGACAAGAGCCGGTGATTAGAGGAGCGGGGGTTGAGCTGGGGGTCGAGACGAGTTAAGTCGGGTTGAGCGAGTTGGTGTAGTGGCAGTTTATTCTTCTGCTCCCGCTCCCGCGGCTCGCTCCCTCTCACTTCCCCTCATATCGTGTTGAGCAAGGGGAAGTTCCGTGAAGTGCAGTGCAAAGGCTGAAGAGAAGTGCACTCCATCTCTGCCATATCGGTCCGGGAGCCTCTGGCTGCGAGTGGGTGGGCAAGGCCTGCAGCGGCTGAGGCCACATCAGCGACTCCCCCCTGTGCAGCAGTAAAGATTCGGGCCCTCCAGTCCCTGAGTGCGAGAAGGGAAGCCTTGCTACATCGGTAACCTTCCTCCTACTCCAGCATACAGGACTAGCAAGAGGCGGCTGCCGCATTGGGCCCAGTCAGCATCAGTGGCGATCAGTGGCATTGACGTGGAGCAGCAGCGGCCGCTGGGCCTACGCGCACCGCCGGATTGATAGCAGACGGGAGCAGCTCACAGAAGGGAATAGCACACGGAGGTGAGTCCAGCCGGGGGGGGCAGGCAGGGCCTTGCCTTCCTGACACCCCAGCCCCCCCCCCCGTAGCAGTGATGCACAGTCTGTAGCGGCCGCTGAAGATGCTGAGCTGACTCTGGGGATTTTCTAGCACTCTTTGATCACTGTCCCGGTGCATTCTGGGACTTGTAGTTTTATAGTTGCCACAGAGGGACATTGGACTTGCCTGCCTTGCTAAGTCACAGGGAAGAAAGAATAGCGTTAAAAACATTAAGTGAAAACCAGGATCTAGTTATCCGTGAAGCCAACAAAGGAGGGAATGTAGTGGTCATGAACAGAACTGACTACAATGCAGAAATCCTCTCTCAACTCTCTGACAATTCATGTTATAAAGCAATAGCAAGCAATCACATGGGTCCTCCAATAATTTTGATCAATAACCACCTGAAGGACTGGAAGGATGCGGGCCTGATAAACGATGGGGAATATCTGTATCTAAAGGTGACACACCCAACATACCCCTGGCTATATACTCTTCCCAAAATTCATAAACCTGCCATGTTCCCTCCAGGGAGACCCATTGTGTCCGGTATTGGGGGTCCCACTGAGAGACTCTCACAATTTGTGGACAAATTCCTGAATCCGATGGTAAAGAACATGCTATCATACATACAAGATACAAAACATATTTTAAGTATCCTAGCAGACATCACTTGGCAACCAGGATTGTTAATGGCGATCCTGGATGTGGTATCATTATATACCTCCATTGAACCGGATCTGGGATTAGCAGCAGTCACCAAAGCACTAAATACGAGACCCATCACATTGTTAGAACACACTAAAATGCTGGTAACAATGATGGATATTATATTAAACCAGAACTTTTTTCTATTTGATAAAAAATGGTACAAACAGATAAGGGGAGTAGCCATGGGCTCAAGGTTCTCCCCTTCATTTGCAAACATCTACATGGGTGCTCTTGAGGCGGATATGATCTGGAGCATCAAAGGTACCAAATGGATTGACAATATAGTGTACTGGGGTCGCTATATAGATGATTGCCTCTTAATATGGTCAGGATCTGAAGCAACACTTGTGGAGTTCTGTGCATATCTGAATGACAATGAGATGAACATGCGGTTCACAACACACATTAGTTCTACCAATGTAACCTTCTTGGACACAGAACTATATGTAAAAAATGAGACACTCCACAGTAAACTGTTCCGGAAAACAACAGCTTGCAATGCAGTCCTTCACAGTAACAGTTCCCATCCTATCCATCAGATTAACGGCATCCCTTATGGGGAATTCATGAGAGCAAGAAGAATCTGCAGTGAAGAACAACAATTTTAAACCTGTATTAAGGAAATGCAGTCCAGGTTTATCAAAAGAGGTTACAAACCTCAGATCATTTCAAAAGCGGACAAAAGGATTAATAAAATAAGCAGAGAGTCAACCTTAATTCCTAAAACTCCGAGGTTGGAACAACAACAACCTGTAAGACTCATCAAAGACTTTAATGAACTGAGTCCTGTGATACGCAAAAGTTTCAATAAACACTGGGGGATCCTAAGTGCTGACAGAACCCTAACCACCATAATAGGAACCCATCCACAAATAACTTTTCGCAGAGGTCGAAATTTGAAGAACAGACTGAGCCCAACTGTGCCTAAAGGCACAAGAACTTGTGATTGGCTGACCCAAAAATCCAAAGGTTTTTTCAAATGTGAAATATGCTCAATGTGTAGATGGGCAAATCATGGAATTAAGTCCTTTATCGACCACAGATCCAAACGATACAACATCAACACGAACATCAACTGTGACACAAAATTCACGGTGTACATCATCGAATGTGCCTGTAAAAGCAGATATGTGGGTAGTTCCATCAGACCTCTCAGAGAACGGATAAGGGAACACGCAAGAGCATATGCCATGAGAGATCCAAGATACCCCATGGCAATACATATGGCTTCATGTCCATCGCAAGGAAATATCAAAACATTCACCTTCTATGGCATTGATGTTGTACAAGCAACAGTGAGAGGAGGAAACAGAGAACTACGCCTAAGAAGGGAAGAAGCGCTTTGAATCATGCGTCTAGATACGACCAGGACAGGCCAGAACACTGATGATGAACTACATTTCTTCTTGGGTCCTGACACCTGAAGGATGACGATCATCAAATAATCCAATCCAATTTTTCTAAACTGTATCTTGAAAAGAATGGGTTTGATACTGAGACAATATGTTTCTCCTAAGATAAGCATTTCTACTACTTTTTGTTTGAAACGATTGCAGGTTCATATGCTTCACTACAACGATGGTGTTGCCAATAGTTGTCGTGGATAGATTAAGAATAACGCTATCTACACAACTACATTGTAAATAAGAGTGTGACAAGACTTTTCTGCGCATTTTCCTAACACAATTGTTATAAGTTAGTAGTTAACTAAAAAATCTGTATCCTTTTCCTCCCTATTATAGGGATTTATGTGCTCAATTTCTGTCTAAGAGTTTTTCACTTTTATTCCTTTCAATTTTCTTTAATTAGCGCGGTTAACCATATTATCCTTTGTTATTCTAAACACGTACTAAATTAGATACTCATTGACCCCTCGCATTTATGTTTCCATATTCAACACGCGTTTACACCTTACATCTCAAACACAATTAATGAGTAGCTGCGATATTGTTTTTAAAAAAACTTCACATGACCTAGGTCATAATTCCGGCATCCTTTTTCTTTTTCTTAAGAGAAGTAACTCTTCTCTTTTGACCATCCTCGCTTTAGAGCGGTCTAGCGTTTTGTAGGAGTCTCCTTTAAAAGGGGCGGGTTCATCCGTACTCGAGTGTTCCCGCACTCAGCAACCTACTGATACCGACGCCACTACTTAGGCTCACCACGGGTAAGATTCAGGTTTTTGTGTTACCTCCGGGCATAACCCATTCTGTTACAAAACCCAACGGGCCCCCTCATGAACCCTCCTTCTCATTTTCAGCCTCCAATCCACAGAATTTGTTGATTGAACAAATTCTCTACATACAGTTCGGCGCGATCAACCCGATTGCTGCCACCTTCACATAAATAAAAAAACCACCCGATTAGGAACGGCTTGGAATTATCACCGGTTTACCGGTGAGTGCTCATACCCAATTTTAATGAATATTCGTAGTACCTCGAAGCAAACCTCCTGTTCAGGGTTTATGTAACTTTTCCCCCCCTTATTTTCACTTTTTGCAGACCCCGCCTCTTGGTCATTAGATCAGGTAACAACCTCCTTTTCATTGTAATAATCCCCTCTCACTCGATTTCACAGCTGCTCATTTCTTGTGTCAACATTGGTCTAAACCACAAGTCCACTCCGACATTTGACGAATCCAGAATTATGGGTTTGGTTTAGTGACACGGCGTGTCCATAAAGTTTGAATTGTGATGTTTTATTTTATCTGTTTTTGGCTAAATATATCAAATGATACTCCGGTCATTGCCACAATTATATTAGATGGTTTTTAGGACTTTCAATTATTTCCTCCAGGTACATTGACGAGACCTTGTTTCTCCTTGTTCGTTCTTGCGGTTTTATAACAATGATCATGAGCTCTAGGGCGCAACTATTGGTATATAAGTGAGTGATAATTCCCGTAAAACAATGTTAGTTGATTTTAATTCTAAAAGAGACGGACTTAAGTTATGCAGAGCCTAAATGTTCTTTGAAGATAAATATTATTTTTTAGAAAAGGGCAGAAATTCTTATATACTTACTCTTAAAAAGAACTTGCTACTAGAGACGAGTCTATGTATCCCTCATATCACTAAGGTAAATCCCCCAATTAGGCAACAAGCCATTATCAATCAACTATTATGTTCCTAATCAAGCCGTTTTATTTAACTAAGACACCACTACAGTAACTGGGGGAATCACTCGTTGTTCTATTAAGTGTCATGGTACCGATAATATAAAACTATGCTACATTTGTCACTATGGGATTTATTATACCAAAGACCAGTATTATTATTTCATTGTATTACAGTAATGAACCTAACTAGATGCCAAAAACAGTACTATTTTACCTCACCTTACACTTGCACTTTTAGTTTGTGAAATGTACATCGTATTATGGACTTGTTTTACCCTGATTGCGCTGAAAAGTCACGACACATTGGTCTATTCCTGACACGAGGAGTTCATTTCTTATTTGAATAAGTAATTTACAAAAATGAGTGATAATCCACCTTACAAGTCTTCCTTTTCCCATCCCTACTGTGTTGGTTTCCACGTCACGGGTGTTCCTTCTTACCACAAACAACGCGATTCCGTGTATTTTGACATTATATTTATTTCAATATTTTCTTCCAGCCCTGATGAGTCACAGCCACATGTTGTGACGAAACACGTGTCGGCTTGCTTGATATTTGCAGTGATTCCCAGGTGGGGAACACTGTCGGTGAATAAAACTTTTGAAAACTATATACTTCGTACAGCCTATCCCTACCAACACTACTTTAAGATTAACCAATCTACAGATACAGAATTGTGTGCTCTGGACCTTTTTTGCCTTTTTCACTTGGTGGGACTCGTTAAGACACGATCTCCGCGATCTCCCGCGGTTCTGTTTCCAGACTCCTCGGACTCCGCCATTGTCACTGCCATTGCCCTCGCCGCTGTTGCTGGTCTCACAGTGGGAGAGGTGTTTCCCCCTCCCGTTTCTATCTGGTGAGCGGTGCGGCTAGATTGAAGCAGGAGTTATATTGCCTTCTCTCAGCGTGTTGGGTGGTCAAGGTGGGTTTTTGGGGGTGTCTGGAGGATCAACTGCTGGAATTGACCTGCTGAATGAACATCTACATGATCCGCATGATCTGCATGATCTGTCTGGACTGTCTGGTTGTCTAAATTGGAGTGGGAGCTCAAACCTGTGCTGCAATTGGTGGCCTTAGGCAGCAAAAGGAGAGGGCTGCCACCAAACCGCCATCAAACAGTCCACAGGGGGGCTGCAACGGTGCGCCATCAGAGGACAGGGACAGGGACTATATCCTACAGCATCCCCTGTAGCGCACATTATCGCACATCATCGCAAGGGCGCCTCATAAACACTTCATATATTTTTAAGGTCCTGTGCATTGAGGCAGTCAAGGTCAAGGCGGTGGTCGTAGCAGGTCGTAGAGGGTCCCCGTCCTACGGATCCCCATTCTACGTGTGAGATGACTTCCAGAAAACTACGCTCTGGACGCGTACTTACCTCATTTCCCAGTTGTACAAGGAAACTAAGGAGATCATATAGTGGATCTAAAACTTACAACATCTTTGTTACAAATCTCAACCAACTATTACGGGTTTCTTTCGGAAAGATCCCTTGTTAGTTCCTACGGAGGCTGTATTGGGGCAAGATAGTCCGCATTCTGAATCTGCCTCAGTAACATCACCCCTCCTTTTTACAGGGGAAGCTCAGGGAAAACCTTATGGCTCCACGGGGATCTGATAATGCTCCAAGAAGGGGCAAGGGGCCAGATAAGATCAGGTACGTTAGATGACTTAGTCAGCCTTTTACCGGACATATCTTCAAGGATAAATTCGGTTTCTGGCCCATGTGGTAATCTTTTAACCCAACGGTCCCCACAGTCACAACATAGCCTTTATAATCCTTCAAACCAATTAGAAGTGGAGTTTCCTGCTGCCGGTATACCTGTTGCTTCGGACGTTGCTTTGCAAGTAGGCATGGCTTGGACTTGGATCATCCTCTTAGCTAGCAGAATCAGAAATCCACTACACTGAGCGGAGAAAAATCATCCAGTAAGATCATGGGTGTACATGTTGCCCTTATGGAGGGGGACATTTGCACAGTGCTCAGTGAAGAGGGTGTGCTTGGGTGCATTGAGGGCACTCGGGAGGAAGCCGGGAAGGTCACTGTTGCAATGGTGGAAAAGGCTTCTTTTTGCGGAAAACCCAATCCAAGGGAAGACTTTACACTCCCAGATATTGACATTGAAGCTCAAACAAGGGGGTGGGGAGCCATCAATGTAAACCCTGTGAAGAACTCTGTGAAGAACTCTGTAAAGAATGGGTATCCAATGAGCAGCCCGAAGGAGCAGAACATCTGCATTGCAAACTCCCCACTCAGGCGCTTCTCTTTGCCCCTATTATATTGTAGTACAAGTCCCCTGAATGGTAATTCTGTTGAGTCTGTCTATGATGCTCATGATGCCCATGATGTATTTTTGCCTTGCTCACAAGCAAAGCCGGGTAATGAGAAGGATCGGGTGTCTTCAGAATATTTTGTCTGTGTTGAAAGACTTTTAAGTTCTATTCTGTCTTTATTGGAGAAATCCGTCTTTAGTTCAGATCACATGCTGGAAATGATCTCCGTAATGCTGTTTGAAGTACAAAAAGTGAATAAATTGGGCACCATTATTCGCCCCTCTGTTACTCCCGTACGTCAGGACGAACAACCTGATGTTAGACCCCTTTTACCTGTTCCTCGTGTAGAGCAGGGAGATGTGTCTGTTCAAGCAGGTACGCCCCTCTCTTCACTGCCTCCAATAGAATCTTCCTGCAACCTTGAAAATGAAGAGCTTTGTTTAAACTCACTTTTAGAGGAAGCTGTAGTGGTCCTTCCTTTGGGACATGTCCCACTAAAACTTTACCCGTTGCTTATTAAGGGGATAAGGGGGGCTGGTGGAGCTATTGAGGAATTAGAGAAAATCGAGGTAAATGTTGGGCAAAAAGGAGTGGGAGGGATAGAGGGGGAGGCCCCAACTCCATCTGCCCCACAGGTCCAACTTTCAAACTCTTTGTCGAACGCGGGAACGAAAGTAGGGAAGAGGGGAGAGCTTGCAAAAAAAGCAAAGGGGAAAATAGGAAGAAGAACCAAAAAAGGAAAAGACGATTCCCTAAACGAAAAATTACAAAGTTATACTTTCCACAGATCCCAGATACCCAGAATGTTGCACATACGGTAATGGAGGAGGGTGGTTCCAAACTGCTAATTGGGGAAGGTGTTCCTAGGATCCCCGTCAGGGTACTTCCGTCTCCAAATGGTAGAGCAGGGGTCACCGGAGCAGTAGTGGCTCCATCAAGTCTCCCGCTGCAGTCCCCTCTAGTACCTCATCCTCTTCAGTATAGTGAGGGGGATGATCTCTTGGGGAGGAGAAAAATACAGGGAGGTGGAGACCATGTACCCCAAACATGGTCCATAGTACAGGGGGATGGACCAGATGGTAACCTAGAGGTAGGGTCTCACATGCCGATCGAGTTCAATGCGAAAGTACAGACGGTTAATAATAAAGATAGGGTGCCTCTATGGATTCCCCAAAGAGATGCTGTAAAGAAAGATAATATGGTGCAGACTGCTTCATCGCCCATAGTGGATTTCATCAGGTTATTCGAGACTGAGACTGATCCGATAAACAGAGGACTCATTCTCAAACTTTTTTCTGAAATAGAGGCATTGAAGTTGTTAGAAAGTAGGGAAATCCTAAATGTGAATATCATTTAGCATGAGAATGTTTCCTTCTCTAGAGTCACCTTCTGCTCTTTGCTTGTGGCCAATTTGGCTATACAGAATTGTGAGGACTTTCTAAAACGAGGGTTGGACATAACTTCTGTATCAAATTCTGAGGATTATTCTACCAGATGCAGTTCAATCCTACGCCCACAAGATCAAAGGCAGGGCATTTCTGTGGTGTGGGACGCTATGGGCCCTGACCTAGAGTTTCCTATGGGCAATGCTAAAAATATTACGTCTCATTAAATAAAAAGGGCCGATCAATAAATTTGGTGTCTGACTCTGTAGTTGCACATCATTCTCCTAATAAAGAAGATGCCTTAGCCCAGTGGAGTTGGGTAGCAAAAACCCTACACACCAACCGTACAGAGGTAGAAAGAAGCGCTCCTCTGAGGTAGCCAGGGGGGGGCTTCTTCTGACCTGGAATATGGCCGGTCTGGGGCATGATGAGGAAAAATGTAATTATTTAAAATCTTTAAATCCTTTGATTATATGCTTACAAGAGACTTGGGCGTGCAAAGATTTTGACTGTAATGGGTTTTTTACCTTCTCTTGCTATTCTAAGCATTCTGAAAGGGGACATGCTAGTGGTGGGGGTCTCCATTTTGCTTAAGAACAGTATTAATTGGAATCAAAAAGTCTTTTACCACCCGTCAAATCTTTGCATCTGAATGAAGTTGGCATGTCTAGGAGAGTTTGGTAGGTCTTCCTTCTTCCTGGTGGCAAATCTCTATGTTCCCACAGGTAAAAACTTTGATTCTCTGTTGTGTTTACTTTTTTTATATGTTAAGGAAATAACCACCACGGAAGAATGCCCCCTAGTGGTATTAGTGGGAGATTTAAATGCAAAAATTTCCAATTCATCGCAGGCAATATATGCTAACCCAGACAAAGAGGAAATTTGGCATATTCCTGAATCCTTTTTACCGGATAAAACAAAAACGGATAAACAGGGCTTCCTTCTGCTTGATAGTATTAGAAGTGCAGATTTGGTTATCCTAAATGGGAGGATACCAGTCGAAAAACCAGCTCAATTTACTTTCTTTCTTCTCGCACACAAAGTTTACTGGACTACGTAGCGATTTCGTATCAAATGTTTGGGGCATGTGAAAACTTAGAGGTTATCCCGTCAGTATGGAGTGATCATAGTGTAATAAGCTTGACTTTGGCCTTTAACCTACCTGCACTGAATCAAGGGCACTTGTGCCAGGGCTCGATTGATTTTAATAAGTCTAATGGTCGTTCATTTTGGACACAAACAAAATACAGTTGAGGTAGGTGTGATAGTGAAAAAAACTTTCCAAGAACAGCACGGTAATGCCTCCGTTAATATCATGCAATTTTTTGAGGCACAAATGAGGAAGATAAAAAACTTAAGCTCAGTGTCCTCTGGCCGATGTAGAGTAAATCAGGTTCCCCTATCCTGAAGGCCTTAAACCTTGAAATTAACAATTTAGTGCGGAAGCAATACAAAAATTTTTCTACAGCCGTGCAACAGGAAATTAATCGCCTTAAGCGAGTTAGAGGCCGCTATAAATTAAGAGTAAGGAGAGACAAGATGGATGCGAAATGGATTGGGTTGAGAGAAGCAGCAAAAGCCAAAGATTCAAAAAAGTATTGGCACCTGATCGCAGAGTATTGTGACTCCAGACAGAGGGCACTCCCGATTCCGATCCCAGAAAGTGAGTGGGTGGACTATATTTCTCTACTATATAAACTTAATAGGGCAGTCCCATTTCAGATGCCTGTAATAGAGGAGGCTGGTTGTTGCGATTATGGTCCCCCATCAAGGGCTGAAGTGATGGGTTACATAAAGAACGCTAGAATCTCTGGTGCTCAAGGCCCAGATGGTATACCGATCATGCTAATTAAACGGGATCCAGTTGCATGGGTGGCCTTCCTGGTGCCACTGTTTAACTTTTGTTTTCAATCGATTAGCATTCCCTCATCTTGGAATGGGAGTATCATAGTCCCGCTGTATAAAAAGGGCTCAAAAAGTGTCATGTGCTTATCTAGGTTCCTGATCGATACTGTGACCTTATGCCCCTATTCGGCTATAAAGCCCTTTGTTCCCTATATTGGCATAACCGTTCAAGTACGATTTTCTGTAAAGTCATCTCTGGCCTCACACGAGCAGAGCCACAGAGCCACATTCCAGCATGACTCTCTGCTACTTCCTTTGCGACCAATTAGTGCAATGACAGAGCAGCAGTCACTATCTGATATTCCTAGATAACACTCCGAGTTCTTCAACAAGATAAAAACTTAGCAAACCTGGAAATCCCCGCTTGCTATGTTTTGATTAGTAATAGAACTCTAATGAGCAACTGATAGCTGCCACTTCCTAGTGACATCTTTAATTGACGTCTTATGTCCAGCAAACTTGCGTCAAACCCGGCACCTGTCAGGTATAAATATTACCAACGTTGCCTTAAGCAATGAGCGAACATGTTGCTGATGCCAGCTGCCTGCATGACCCCGTGTTGGTAAAAACTAGCACTCTGTCGCTGCAGCCTGCTATCCTGTGGTGGTGAAGCTACTGATTACCATTATCGCCGCTACAGCGCGACCTATGGTGCAGTACGCTTGAGGAGCCGTGCAGCCGTCCTCTGCGAAGACATCCAGCCCAGCTGCCCGCGGACGCTGTCACCCCTCCTTCCTCCAGACGCGCTGAGAGAAGCCGCTGCCTTTCTCGTGCAGAGAAATCCAGTCCCGGCGCTTCCAGTTTACCCTCGCAGGTGACTGGGATATCGAGAGAGACCCCTGAAGGAGATACCAATCCTCCATCATTCTATTCAGAGGTATGGTGTTGACTAAACCCTTAGAAGAGAATTCTTGAAACAAACCTTGGCAAAACCAACTTAACTTAAGCTACTTACTTACTCCCCCTTCTCACGTGTTAGGCCTAGGTCAGGCACACTGGGGTAGGCTTAGTTAGAAGCACCAGTTGAGTATGTTAGCCTAATGTATATATGACTGTATATATGTTTTATTACTTTTAAACCATTGTATGGCTAAGAAACCATATCAATGCTTTTACAGTTCTATTTCGCTATTCTTATCTTACTGTACGTACTTTTCATAATAACAGTTATTGCAATTGTGGCAATACATTTCTCTTGTACGAGAAGAAAGACTGTTCAATAAATGTTAACCTTTATTGATACACGCCCGTCTCTCTATTCTCTACATACTGTGAAAGTAAACTGCACTAGACTGACTGAGTGAAATCTATGTCTATTGTTTCACACGACCCTAGAGATCGACTCTTGATCTGAGGAGCAAAGTTGTCATGTTGCACGGTTGTTGGAAAGCTGAATCCCTTCTTGTCTGTGCCAAGGAAGCTGATCACTTCCTATGCAGAGAAGAAAGTTTCCAGTGACCTCTGAGCTAGTTGGTAACACAACCCAATTAAGTTTAGCATAGTCAGTGGAGGCCTGGAATATAGCCAGTTCCACGTCGATACTACTGTTTATGTTATTCCAATGCGCAGGGCCTAGTGGGAAACTAGGAACTACACTACATGGCGCCCTAACGTTTGGTAAGGCGATAAACTAACGTAAGACTTGTAGAGTAACTCAGTCGTGCATATTTCACACCCCTTTCTCCCGTAAATACTCCAATAGACGTCTGGAGTGGGTGAAAGGTTAAAATCCGCCCGACCTTAGTAGGAAGAGATTCCTATGTAAAGCTCTGGTTTATTCAACGTTGAAGGATACAGTGTTCCAAAATATTGTGCATCTAATCTTTGTCTCCTTGGAGACCTACTCTGCAAACCTCGCATTTTTACAATGCCAGAAAACGGAGCCCCTGACGCCGCAGTAGATGCGACTCAGCAAGGTCCCGAATACACAGACCCGGGTGCTATTATCAACCCGGTCCAGTTAAGAAGATCTATAACTTTAAAACTTATAGAAAACGGACTGCCACCTCAAGGTGGTACAGTAATTTTCGTGATAGAGGCTCACGAGTATCGGCAGACAGAGGTATTCTATTCATGGATAAACTTTCCAGCGGTAAACGCTATAACACAAGAGTTTCACTATTACAAAATAGAGGAACCTCCGGATGAGTACGCCCCTTTCGAGGAGGTTGAAATCCCACTTAAATTTCAAGAGCACCTGCTCTGGTTTAATGGCGCCCTAAAACACAATGATCACATAACTAGGCTCGGTCCACTAGGTAGACCAGGAGCCACGTGGCCGGTTCTAGCCAGCTACACACCACATCCTGACATTATAAAAATGTCTAGAGAAGAGCTGTTAGCACAGCTAAACACATTAATAAAAATACATAGGCAATTAGTCCAATATGTAATACGGACTGCAACAGTCCAGCCAGCTGTTAATACACCACAGCTGACCCCTCATCAGGGGAACACAAATAAAATTACACCACAGAACATACAGTCATGTCTTGGTAAAACACCCGTAAAACGGGAACAAATTCCTTTCTGGTTAGCCCAGAAAATCACTCAAATAGAGGCAGTATTTCCTGATACTACCCCTATTGAGAAACACAGAATCTTGACCATCTGCCTTCCTATGGGAATCGCACCACACGTGGAGGACTGCGACACTTGGGGTACAGTCTTTGCTTCCATTTACACAAAAACACACGGTGTTCCGTCTATGGCGGTAATACCAGACGTGCTAAAACAGATTCAAAATGAATTCGGTCCAGAACCAGCTTTAAATCTAGGTATGAAATTACTGAAAGACTTCAAGCAGGTCACGGCTATATTATTAGCCAATGTAAAGGGAGAAGCAGCATCTGTGGCGATTCGCCAGAAGTTGAGGGAAACAGATATAAAAGATCCTGTTGAGCTTGCAAAAATCATAGAAAAATGCTATGAAGAATTAGGTAGAGACAGCTTGGGTGGGAAACCAGTTAAGCCCCAACTGCTCGAAAATCCAGAAAAATTATTTATTAAAAATAATTCAAATACTCCTAAAAAGAGCTGGGATGGAAATAAACAATCCACTCCCAAGGAAAAAGTTTTCCAGTCCAGAGGAAGGTCTCCTCGACGGAGGGAAAGAACTCCGACTCGAGAACGCCAGTCTCCCCAACGGGAGCCCTCTGAGAAAAGATATAACCTTAGAAATAGGGATAATATAAAAAGACCTGATAGATATCAAAGTATTGATACACGTCCCTCTCGATCTTTTCCACAGAATTCGGAAAGAAGAGGACGGTCAGACCCAGGAGAGCACACCAAGTCCAAAGACAAGGAACCTGCTCAAAATAAGAAATCTCAATTTCCTAAAAAGAAGGTAGCCAGTATTAGAGTAATCAACCATGCCGAGAATACTGAGGACACAGTTGAAAAACGGGGAGTGGGCATTGACAATGTTGGACAGTGCAGCAGAAATCAGTATAGCGCGCAAGATCTTGATGAGTCATCTGGAGACAGTGGACACGAATGAATACATTCAGGTTGAAACTGCCGACGCCAGGCTTAGCGAGCCCCATAAAATATACGAAATAACATTGCGTATAGAGGGTGATAAGACTAGGAAAATTAAGGGTCTGTTTTGGGATAAGCTCTCGAAAGGCTATGATATTCTGTTAGCTGAAAAAGATTGGCCCCCAGAGTTTGTCAGGGAGTGCCCTCGTGGCGAAGAAGTGATTATGCCTGCCTTCTCAAATCACATACCGATTCACAAAAAATACACATATGCAAGGAAATGGGCTGTAGCCCAGGCACCTGCATTGTATAAAAATCACGTAGGATGGGATGAGGATTCAACGCCTCACAAAATCCAACTAAAAAGTGAACCAACTGCCCAACGGCAGTATCCCATAAAGCAAGAAGCTAAAAAACAGGTCAGGGAGATCTTAGATCAACTTGAGTACCAGGGGGTGATTGAAACATGCACCTCTCAAATGAACAATCCTTTGTTTCCTGTCTCCAAGCCAGACAATTCATATCGTCTAGTTTTGGACTACAGACATCTTAATACATGTTGCAAAACCTTTGCAGTACAAAACTCGCATAGTGCAGCCCTAATGAATAATATAGTTAGGAAAAAATATAAAACGACATTAGACATTTCTAATGGTTTCTTTTGTCAAAACATTGCACCAGAAAGCAGATATCTGACCGCTTTCTCTGCATTTGGGTCGCAGAAAAAATTCTGTCGACTCCCACAGGGGTTCAAGAACAGCCCAGGACTATTCTCAGCTAGGGTAACAGAGTTACTACAAATCTATGATGATGAAGCATTATCTTACGTAGATGATATTTATCTCACAGACGACGACTTGGATACTCACTTGAAAAGGGTGAACACCATTATACTTGGGTTCGCAGCAGAGGGTTACAAATTCAACTTTAAAAAGTCCCGAATTGCCCATCTGACAGTACTATTTTTAGGGTACGAATTATCAAGTGAAGGGAAAAGCCTAGCGGACAACTTCTTAGAGAAGTGCGCTGTACTCCAAGCTCCAAAAACGCTGAAGAATTTACAATCAATACTAGGTTTTCTGAATTTCGGAAGAACTTACATCCTAAATTACGCAGAGAGGGTTAAACCTCTCTACGAACTAATTAAACCTGATTTAAAACAAATCAATTGGACTCAAAAACACACAGAAATTTTGAGATCACTGCAAACAGACATGTTAGCAAAAACAAAATTAGATACACGTGACAACACGATCGATCTTGTAATCCGAGTCATCCCAGGAAGATGCGGATTCACGTACCTAACCTCTAATGAGGGAGAAAAGGTACCAATTTCAATTAAATCTCACTTGTACACACAAGCAGAAAAAACATTCAGTCGCACAGAAAAAACTGTGAACGCAGTGCAAATCGCATTAGCAAATGAAAGAGAACTAGCACACGGCAAACGGATTAATATCCTTACAGCGGAATCCGCCTTCGAGGCGCTATTCAGCCCAGTAAACCTGCCTACAGTGGCACTGGATCCGAAATGGATACAGTGCATAGATTCTCTAGGAGCGGAAGAGGTGAAATACTATTTCGCCCCGCAATACAAAGAACTGAATGATTTAGAATATGAAGAAGAATATCCTCTGCCAATCGAAATCCTGCCTCTCCCACAATACGCATGTATAATCTATACAGATAGCTTTGTACAGCATTTCAACGTAGAGAGAAAATCCTACGATGCAGCATGTGCGATCATTAAAGGTCGTTGGCTGTGCGGTAAATTCAGACCGAAAGTAACAAAAACTGAATCTGTAAGAAACTGTTCGGTTCAGAGAACTGAAATCAGATCTTTAAAGATGGCGCTCGAAAATGCAGAACGCGAATTCCCCACACTTATCGTGTGCGATTCTCATTTTTGCGTCAATTCTTACAACAACAAACTGCAGAGTTGGATCGAAAACGACTACAAAGATGACACAGGTGCCACAATAAAGCATAAATTGCTCTGGAACGAGGTAGCTCTTTTACACAAAGAACTACAAAAGACTCACGTGATTCACGCACAGAGTCTTCAACGTGATGGCGTTCACGTTGCAGGGAATTCATTGGCTAATACAGCCACCGCGGAAGCAACTAACCCGGCTTCCGTAGCCACAGAAAAGCGTACAGATAAGTATATAGACGGGGAAACCATGCTAGCAGTAAAAACAACCGTAAAAGGCGACTGTGCAGCACTACCCGTAAACTATCCACTCAATTATGCATACATAATCGATGCAAACTCCGTTCCTTTTGCTCGAATCCCTGGAGTGGGGGATAGAGTAATTCCAAACATGAACAGGAGAATATTTTTAATAGCAGACGCACACATGGGTTTGGGTCTTAGGCACAGAAAGATCAAGGAATCACTGACTGAATTACAATCAGTATTCTGGTGGCCGGGAATGAGTGTAGAACACCAAATATATGCAAACAACTGTGAAAACTGCAATAGGGATCGCAGTAGCGAACCTTGCTACCGGCTACCAATCAGAAAGAGCGTAACGCTGCCTACACCCCATCCTGCATCCTATTAATAGTTAAGACGAAATGCACTTAAAATAATGAGGCCACCAGCGCTCGGCTGACGCTAGAACGGTTATAAAAGATTAGCGAGTCCATATCGGCACATACGCAATTACCACGTTCCATTCTGACCAGGGTCCTGCTTTCAGCTCTCGAGCTTATAGGGAGGCCATGGCCAGCATGGGAATTGGGTTGCGGTATTCTTGTCCGTCGCATCCCGAAGGGAATAGTGTGGTAGAAAGAAAAAACCGGGACATAAAGCAATCTATAACAACGAAGGTATTAGGTTCAGGCGCTGGGTGGGTCAAACATTTAATAAGTGTCCAGACTAGTCTTAACAACATGCCAAGAAATTCTCTAAAAGGTTTCAGCCCATACGAACTATTGTTCGGAATAAGAATGCGCGTTCAGGACCTCGATAGTCAGATGTCAGTGGTACAAGAAGAAACAAAGCAGTTTGAAGTAAAAGACCGTTTGGCTGTTTTACAGGAACTGAATGAAACAAGAAAATCATTAAGCAACATAAAGTTAAAGCAACAGCCAAGTACCACTGACGAGGCACCACCCGCAACAGCCCCAGCAAGGCCTGTCTGGATTCCAAAGATTGGGGATCTAGTCAGAGAAAAGATCGCGGTTAAGAAGGAATTTGGGCCTTCTTACAGAAAAGCAGTACCTGTCTTAGCAGTCACCGGAACAAGATCAGTTGTGCTACCGCCCCTTGCTGGTAAAAAGGAGAACAGAGTGGTGTCCATCGATCTGGTAAAACCACAAGCATGTGGCCTATAATCAACAGTAGGCCCAGTGGTCTCCCAAGAAACAACAGAATACCCAAACTTGCAACAATCCAAGAGGTTCAAACTGAAAGACTAATCACATTCGATCAGCCTGCAGTGCACAATGAAGGACTATGCAATAATGCCATGGAACTCGTGCCTCTTGAAACACAGATTGAAACAGTTCGTCAAGAAACAACACCAGTCTACAATAATGTGGCATCAGAAAGTGCTACCGAGAGACAGATTGAAAGAACAATCCCATCAATTGACAGAACTGCCTCTGGTTATTTCATCAACTTCGACAACTTCTCTGAAGATCAAAACGATCCCGAAGTGATGCCAGAAACAAAAAAGTCTTTTAAAGAAAAAGCAACGGAACTCTTTCATCAACTGAAGGAAATCTACCTTATTTCCCCTTGGCTAGAGTTCTGGTTCGGTCTAGGTGTATTTTTCCTCCTGCTTTGGCTCATCATGGTACTGTGTTTGGGAAAATTCATTGAAGGAAAATATATTACAATGGACACAGCAAGTCAGAACATCAACCTAGTCCTCAAACCACACAGATCATCCCACGTGAAGAAAAGAGAACTGTCAACAGTAAATGTCACAGCAATTCCAATACCTGGTGGGGTAGTATGGGAGAAAACAGACTATGAGATCTATGGTCCGGTCGAAATCCTGAAGTATCCTCATCAACTAAAGGTTTCCTTAAGTGACTTTGTTACACCAAGTACATTCTCTGATGATTGGGACTTTAAAAGTATTAATGACATGATGTCTGATTTAGTAATGTCAGCTAGATTCACAGATCATGATTATTTACAAGGTTCATCTAGTTATGAGCAGTTATTCTGTTACACCCACTATGGGGATCATTACTTGCATAAATCTGCACAGCCTAGAAATGTTTTTATGTATAACCAATGGGAACATTGTTCTACACCACCTAAAAGCAGTTCTAAAGCATTTTTTTGAGAAATTCAAATATTTTTCAGGGTTTAACACCAGTGATGCAGAAACGTTTTATTATAAACTGTTAGATAAAACAGGAATGAAAACAATGCTGACAAATTCTAAATTGATATATTCAGAAGCATTTTATGACAAAATGATGACATTTGGTTTTGATTATTGGAAAACTAATATTGAAACGAAAACAATTTGGGGTACAAAAGATTGGCAGGTGCAAGGCATAGAAGCACTGTTTAGAACCTGCATGATACCAGAACAAATGTTATTTTTAAATGACACTGTACACCAAACATCTTGTCTTGGCCTAGCCAAAAACAAAGAAATGAAAACACCGTCTATACCAAAGCCAATAGCTGAGAATGCAACTGCAGATAATGAATTAGACGTGTCACACATTTTAAATTTCAACAGAACACATCCTGATTGGAAAAAGTGGTTAATCTGGCCTACAGACACAAATAGCTGTCAAGATAGATTCCTGAACAAAACACAGGGTTTAAAAATGACCAGATTAGACTCAAGATATTCCCAGAGACAACATCCAGGAATTATAACTACATACAGTGTAGGCAAACTCTGCCTAGAATGGCTAACTACATCCACACTGGCTGAAATTAAGCAACACTTGTCTTTATTAAAAGATGGTGCTGATTTGCGCGATTTCATTCTTGGACCACGCAAACAGCGTCAAAAGCGTTTCATAGCGACCAGCATCTATGCTGCTTACAACGAGGCTTGGAAAGTAAAGCAAATTGAAACTGCTGAAAAGATACGAGAAATTGATCGTATTAATTTGGAAAAATCACTTTCTGTGGTAGACAATGGGTTAATGACTCTGTCTTCCAGAATATATTCTTTGGACAATATTGTATCATCTGCCTTTGATGTGATAGACAGAGATTTGCTAATGTTACAACATGGCCAGTCTCAATTACGCTCTATTATAGAATTAGGCTGGACGCTGCAAAATCTTCGTTCAGGCTATGTGCCTTGGCGTTTGATAAACACAACGTCATTATTTTCCATTTTTAACCTTACTGATAAACAGATCAGTTTGGCACAGAAAGGAGCAGACTATACAATCTTGAGCATCGAGAAACTCGAGAGATTATCATTGACAATGTCAGAGAGCCCTGTCATTGAATGGATAATACACGGAATTATCACAATTCCGATAACAACTTTCCGCTTTAAAAAGTGCCTTGAATACATACCTGCTGGCCAATATGAACAATTGGGTAAGGGATATGTTAAATCCGAATGGAAATTACCATACACTCATTCTTGCTATAGTGACAGCGACAAAAATGTATTTCTTAGTGGTGACAACTGTAAACACTCACTAAGCGGTATACTTTTGTGTCAGGGTATTAATTTACACGGAGCATGTGATGGCAATTCAAACAACCTTTCATGCCACCAGCTAGTCACACCTGCAACTCAGATAGAGCCCTTCTTTATGCAACTCGCAAACGGGAGTTACATTCTAAGAACGGATCACAGGTGCTGTGGCCTCGCGCCCGGACTAAGTTATCTAGTAGAAGTAACGTCCATGGTCAAATGTTGTATGCAAGCATTGTTTCCGAGCGGGCCTCCAGACACAGTGACTCCCCTCTGGCCTCGTCTGAATCTCTATTCTATACGAATTGATACATTAAGCAAAATGAAATCTGTGCTTTTACAGACAACAGTGCCTATAACGTCATCTAAAGAGACGTATGATCTTCTAGTCGCAAGGACGGCTACTGAGGTCCATGACCTTTTATCAACAAATTGCCCCGTGCATTTCGTACAAATGCTCGAGCAACTCTTTAACATGTCTAGTGCTACGAGCATCCCAGGCATATTTAAGACAGTCTTTACGGGACTGCTAACACCCTTCCAGGCAATTTTGGGAATCTTTCCTAATTTTGTGCACTCCATCTTTGGTGGTATTCCACTATTTTTTGGACTCATCGCAGGGATTCTATTTTTGACCCTTCTGCTACGTTATGGCAAGCCTCGGCTCAGACATAGCTCCCATGGGAATGGAAGAAACAATCCTAGCAATGCGCTACAGGGACAGGATAACTAACGTCCTCGGATTGGCCAGGCTGAGAGATCTAAACATGACCTAGTTCCTTTCATTCAGACCAATATGGCAAAATTGCATTTTACCTGTGCTACGGTGTATGCTTTGCGGCGAGGAATGCGTGTTGGACATCTGTCTTTCACTTCCATCAGCAGTACCAATGGACGTCGATACTTTGCTAAGTCCAATAACGGCTCACGCATTGTGTTGTCCCCAGCGGCTACCAATCCTGATGACGGCATTCGTGGAGACTCCTGTACTACAGCCAAGTGGTAACAGTGGAGCGAGTGACAAAAGCAACATCATCCAGGTACAACGTTCTGTGAGCATTGCTGATCCTGCCTTCGATGACAGCAATCATTCTCACACCTGCCAAGTTACAGCGCTATCTAATTTGGTTGAACTATCACCTGATTTTGTAGACCAATTCTTTGCGAGCCTGTCTGATACGATGTTCTCACCCATAGAGAAACAATAACTTTTGAGAAGCTTTCCGACACACAGCGTTCCCATGAACTCTGGATTCGGCCTTCAGTTTTGATCAACATAAAACTGCCAGGAGCTTTGGTAAACTGATTTTTCTTTGAATTGGACAATTTTTTAATATTGACCCTTTCTTTTTGGCACGAACAATTCTTTGCTTAACGTAAAAACTATTCTTAGAGAACAGAAGCTTCACACTTCTATTTCTAAAAACACATCTAGAGACATAACAACATAACACCAGCCTCTAGCACACATATTATTACAATACATTTTTATGTGATGATTTATCTCGCATTTCTTCTGTCAGAGATACTTCATGTGTAATTCTTTATGCATAATCGTTCATTGATTTCATATGCAATAATTTTTTTGAATGATTACTATGCTTTTAAAACTACGTACAGTACCTAAATTCCATGTATTACAAGTACGCCTATTTTCGAATGCATTTATGTATTTTGGGGTGGGCTATGTTATACAATGTTACACATGCATCTAATTGCTTAGTTTTAGTAATTTTGATGGACATGAATTCGTGGAGTGGGTGTCATGTGCTTATCTAGGTTCCTGATCGATACTGTGACCTTATGCCCCTATTCGGCTATAAAGCCCTTTGTTCCCTATATTGGCATAACCGTTCAAGTACGTCTTTCTGTAAAGTCATCTCTGGCCTCACACGAGCAGAGCCACAGAGCCACATTCCAGCATGACTCTCTGCTACTTCCTTTGCGACCAATTAGTGCAATGACAGAGCAGCAGTCACTATCTGATATTCCTAGATAACACTCCGAGTTCTTCAACAAGATAAAAACTTAGCAAACCTGGAAATCCCCGCTTGCTATGTTTTGATTAGTAATAGAACTCTAATGAGCAACTGATAGCTGCCACTTCCTAGTGACATCTTTAATTGACGTCTTATGTCCAGCAAACTTGCGTCAAACCCGGCACCTGTCAGGTATAAATATTACCAACGTTGCCTTAAGCAATGAGCGAACATGTTGCTGATGCCAGCTGCCTGCATGACCCCGTGTTGGTAAAAACTAGCACTCTGTCGCTGCAGCCTGCTATCCTGTGGTGGTGAAGCTACTGATTACCATTATCGCCGCTACAGCGCGACCTATGGTGCAGTACGCTTGAGGAGCCGTGCAGCCGTCCTCTGCGAAGACATCCAGCCCAGCTGCCCGCGGACGCTGTCACCCCTCCTTCCTCCAGACGCGCTGAGAGAAGCCGCTGCCTTTCTCGTGCAGAGAAATCCAGTCCCGGCGCTTCCAGTTTACCCTCGCAGGTGACTGGGATATCGAGAGAGACCCCTGAAGGAGATACCAATCCTCCATCATTCTATTCAGAGGTATGGTGTTGACTAAACCCTTAGAAGAGAATTCTTGAAACAAACCTTGGCAAAACCAACTTAACTTAAGCTACTTACTTACTCCCCCTTCTCACGTGTTAGGCCTAGGTCAGGCACACTGGGGTAGGCTTAGTTAGAAGCACCAGTTGAGTATGTTAGCCTAATGTATATATGACTGTATATATGTTTTATTACTTTTAAACCATTGTATGGCTAAGAAACCATATCAATGCTTTTACAGTTCTATTTCGCTATTCTTATCTTACTGTACGTACTTTTCATAATAACAGTTATTGCAATTGTGGCAATACATTTCTCTTGTACGAGAAGAAAGACTGTTCAATAAATGTTAACCTTTATTGATACACGCCCGTCTCTCTATTCTCTACATACTGTGAAAGTAAACTGCACTAGACTGACTGAGTGAAATCTATGTCTATTGTTTCACACGACCCTAGAGATCGACTCTTGATCTGAGGAGCAAAGTTGTCATGTTGCACGGTTGTTGGAAAGCTGAATCCCTTCTTGTCTGTGCCAAGGAAGCTGATCACTTCCTATGCAGAGAAGAAAGTTTCCAGTGACCTCTGAGCTAGTTGGTAACACAACCCAATTAAGTTTAGCATAGTCAGTGGAGGCCTGGAATATAGCCAGTTCCACGTCGATACTACTGTTTATGTTATTCCAATGCGCAGGGCCTAGTGGGAAACTAGGAACTACACTACAAAAGATCACCTACTAGCTTCAGACAGATCACGCTGCTGGACGCTGCGGGCAAATTATTTGCAAAAAGTATACTTCAGCAGCGTCTGCAGCAGTGGGCCCAAGACCAGAACATCTTACTGGCAGAACAGGCAGGTTTCAGAAAGAACCACGGAACGCTGGATAACATTGCGGTCGTTCAGACTATTGTGGAGAAATATGTTTTTTCAAAAGGCATGTTAGTCTACACAGCTTTTATTGATTTCTCGACGGCGTTAGACAAAGTGGATCGTCAGACGCTGTGGAGAAAGCTCTCTCATCTTGGTATGCCTTACCATCTCCTGGGCCTCATAATAGAATTACACACAGACACTTGGTGTCAAGTGATGATGGGTGGCTAGCAGGGGATTTCCTGCAGGATTAATACACATAATGGCCTCAAGCAGGGTTGCCTGTTGGCCCCTCTTCTGTTTTCTTTTTATATTTATGACCTCCACGTGAAAGTAAACTCAGCGAATGGGGATGCCCCTAGAATTGGTACAATGTCCATTGGCTCTCTACTATATGCAGATGACGTTGCAATTTTTGATCTAACCCCCATTGGTTTACAGCGTCGTCTGGATGTCTTGACTAATTATGCGGAGGAGCATTGCTTGAAAATCAATATTGCCAAAAGTTAAATTTTAGTCTTTTGCAAGAAAGGTCTTAGAATATAGAAAGGGTATAAGTGGCTGTTGGGGCAGGAAGAACTTGAATTGGTCAATGCGTATCTGTATTTGGTAAGGCCGCCTCCCAGGCTGGAGCTCTAAATAGATTTTATAAGACCTGTGGGAGACGTCATTTTAATCATGTTTTGTCAGTGTTTAAGGTTAAAATCCCCCGACTTTAACCTATGCTGCAGAAGTTGTGGATAGGAATTACTGGCTTTCTTTTGATAAGGCTGAAGGCAGGTTTTTCCGTCAAATTTGTAATTTAAATTCCATGGCAGCCCCACATGTTCTTCGTTTGGAATTCCATTTAGTTTCTTCTTACACTTCTTCTCTGGCAGCGGTCCTGAGGTGGGGGAACTCTCTCTGTTGGGGGGATGAGGGCACTTTAAGGGCCGCTTTGAAGCTGGAAATTTTTGTAAAATTAAAAGAGAAATCAGCTTTTTTTAGATCGTTTGCCCATGCAAACCATTTATTTGGGCTCAATTTAAATTGTGACTCACCCATGCAAAAGCCTGTATTGAAGTCTTTTTTAAAGAAGTTTGTAAGCACGATTAGTACAGCAAGAGATATAGCTTTAAGTCATCCTAAAGTTCGTAACGAGGTGATCCGTGTGAGTGCAACGGGGAGCGGACCCCAGCCCTATCTCTCATGGAATGTTCCACATGGCATCAGAAGGTTAATACTTCTTTTAAGAACTAACCTGTTGCCCTTGAGAGACGTAACGGGCATTTGGGAAAAAACTCCTAGAGAGGAGAGAATTTGTGAACTGTGCCGCTCCCAAATACAGGATCTCAATCATGTTCTATTTGTGTGTCCAGAACTCTTAAGGGCAAGGCATATGTTTTTGAGACCCTCTTTTATTAAATGTAATATTCCTTCCGCTGAGGAGGCCCAATCTTTTGTGTTGTCCCCTCCTAATGAAATGATCTGCCATAGAATATTTCAATTTTTTAAAACATTTCTGGCTATTTATTAGAATTTCTGATTTTGAGTTCAGTTGGTATGTGTAATGTTTTGCTGATTGCTTAAGGCAGATTTTTGTATTTGTTATAAAGCATGTTTCTTTTATTGTATTGGTGTATTTTTGTGGACCTCCGTTGGAGTTCCGTAACAAATAAACTAATTGACTTGACTTGACTTGTCTTTAGTAATCAGAATGCATCATTTTAGCGCTATGACTGTTTTCTTCTGCTGGCTGGGGGTATAGCCATTGCCAAGATGGTGATTCTTTTTAAATATCCTCATTCTCCTCACCGCCAATTTCTTTAGTAAAATTTGTTCCTTGATCATCTCTCTCGACTGGGCCAGCAAGCAGCCCAGGATTGCGTACGATATCCTTACTCTTCCCGTGTCAGTGGGAAGTATGGGCGCTCCCAATTTTAAGCTTCAGTCTTAAGTGCCCAAGCCAGCTTTCAGCATTTTTGGATTCACCACTCTCCTTATCAACAACACGTGGCTGTGGAGACTGACGTTGCATTTCCCTGGCCGCTGACTACCGCCTTGTTTGCCCCGGCGAGTCGCCCGCATGGGGAGGTGGACACGGTCGAGACCCTGCGCTGGGCCTGGTCAGGACTGCGCCAATGCTCTCGGCTAACGCCATGCCGATTGTTGGGCATCATGCTTTTCCCCCTCTCCACCCAGCCGCTATGTCTAAACATGCCTCCCGATTGGGTCTGACGACATTGGCAGATCTTTATCCTGGTGACATGTTCCATTTTCTTACCACCTCTTCTGGTCCGTTGGACACTTTACTTTTTTATAAGTTGCGTGCTATATGTAGGGAGTTGCATCCAACGTTCCCCCAGCCTCCACCGTCGATGCCTGCTCTTGATTTCATATATGAATCCCCAACTCCTCATAAAATAGTCACTAAATTATATGTCCTCAGGTTATCGTCCACCCCCATCTCCACGGATCGGGCACGCATGGCATGGGAGGAAGACTTGGGCATGGATCTCGCCAGGCTGACTGGCTCTACTGCTGCAATCAGACGAAGAAACTGTCACCCAACTATCGGCTTCGTCTTATCCATTTCAAATACTTGCATAGGTTATATCGCACTCCTGCTCTGCTTCACAAACTGGGACTCATACCTAATGACAGTTGCATGCGTTGCGCTACCCATGCCGCGGATTTTGCTCATCTAGCGTGGTTGTGCCCTAAGGTGTCAGATTTCTGGCAGGTGGCATGCGCCGCCATCTCCGAGATCACCCCTGCACCGGTACAGCCCGACCCACCATTTTGTCTGCTAGGCTTTGTTAAATTTTGCCCGGAGGGTTCTCGCCGCCTGATCGCAATGCTTCTTGTCCTGGCTAGGCGTAGGGAGGCCATATGCTGGGGTCGCAGACCGGCGCCCCAGTTCACTCTCTGGCTTGAAGACGTCGCGAGATGTCAGACCTTGCTATCTGAATTTTGTGACTTACTTCCCACTAGATCTCACCCAATTGATATATGGGGGCCCTTAGTGACATATCTTTATTCCCGACCCCATTTGAGTCACCCTGCCTCCCCCGCGCTCCCCAACGGCACCCCGCCCACGGCGGCCGCCAGTGCTGGTCAGTAGCCACCTCCATCTATCCCCCTGCTTCTCCTTCTGATCGTGCTTGCCCTCATTCCTACAGTGGTATCCCCCACCTCCTTTAACAAATGTGTTCATTATGGTGTCATAGCAGTGCCTCATGGAATTTGCCTGCATGGTGGTAATGTCATTATATCAATGATATTCGGCTAATAACCCACTGTGTACGCTGCTCTTGTCTGATGCAATATGTATTTTGATTATATTGAATTTGTCAATAAAGGTTTTGGAAGAAAAAAAAAAAGCTTACCCAAGCTTTATGACCTCTGGATGTATCCTCCCGATTAACCCATGGTGCTTCTGTTCTCTGGTGTTAATCCCTCACTTGGGAGTGCCTTTTCTCAGTAAGTAGTGGTAGGTGATGCCGAAGCTCATCAGTCACAGGTTGGCCTGACTCAAAATAAAGGCAATCCTCTGTTTAAAAGTTTGCAGAAGCCTTTTACAGGCACTTCTTTAAATTCACTCCAGTCCCAGATGTAACCTTTTAATGGTTAAATTCAAGATGGCAGTATTTTCTCTAATTACTGTGAGTGTTCCCAATTCAGTGGGGAGACCAGCCATGCGACTTCCTTTTCCTGTTTTTCTATTCTCAAAGGATAGTCTTTTTTTCTGATGCTGCGCTGCAAAGCAGCCATTGTATTTATGGGCATGTTTATCGTCACTTCAGTTACACATTCTACGTCTGGTGGCTGGTTCATTTCATATCTGAGCTCTACAGTGCTACCTGAGGCTAATCTTCTGGAGAAGCTCCTTCCAGATACCATTACCTCCTGGTGTTATTTGGAAACTGAAAATTAAGTCTTCTTTCTTCCTTGTAGGTATTTTAATGAGGTTGGTGAAATTGGATGTCTCTATTTGGCACAGTAGTTTACACCCTGTCCCACTAGGGACCCTTTCTTCTAGGCAGGCTGAGTAAAGTACACACCTAAGTTTGCTTGTACTCATCCTCTGTCAGTTTGGCACAGAGCAGACAGACTAAACTATAGAGGCAATGTGTAAAGTATTTGCAAATAACACACAGTAACCCAGTGAAAACCCTACAAATGGACACCACACCAGTTAAGAAAAATAAAGTATCTTTATCTAAACCAAACAAGACCAAAAAGACAACAATCCACCATACACAACTCAAAAAATCACTTTTTAAAAGTTTCCTTGCAAAAATACAGTTCGCAGCAATCAATAGCTCCAATTGGTGCTATCTCAATGTTGCTACAGGTACAAATCCACAGTACGCAGCCGACCATGAGGTGTGCAGGGCCGGCCACAGAGTCACAAAGACCCCCAAAGAAGCAGTACCTTGAGTGATGAGACACACAACAGCATTGCACGGCATCAGGGAGGAGATGTGGGGCCTGCGCCGAGCATTGTCGATTCCTTACTGCCACAGGAAAGGTGAGGCCACGATTCCTTAATGCAACGCAGTGGAGGTGAGGCATCGGTTCCTTACTGTTGCAGGGGAGATGAGGCGTTGGTTCCTTACTGTGCAGGGGAGGTGGCACGACGTTGGCGCCAGTGCAGAGGTTTCTTATGATGGGACGGCATCGGGAAGTCACCTGCGCTGGCTATCTACTCCACGATGGTGAAAGGGAGGTGCTGGCGTTGGTCAGGTGGTGCTTTGTGCGCTCCATGAGTGGTCCCCTTGGCCAGGTGCAGGAAGCAGACTCGGTGATGAAGACGGAGTTGATGCAGAGAGGGCGTCTGCCGGCAGAGGGGCTCTGGTGTCATCACGGTAGCAGTATCAAACCGACAGTGGTAATGCAATTTTTAAAGTGACACGCGATGCTATTTTGCTACTGGAATCCCATCTTTGAGGTAACCGTTGTAGGACATTGGATCAATTTGGCTGTACACTGTAGGTGCACGCAGGCTATACCACCAGCTCCAGGGGAATGGGAATACTGTGTAGGGCCACGCATCCTTTTATTCTAAATAAAACGTGCAGTGACCTCCTGGGGAGATTCGTTACGGTGAGGACACTTAATTGATGTTCGTTATACATCCCACCAGGGTTACAGACCTCCACACTAGAAATGCTGGGTCCCAGGCACCTCGAATTCCAGATGGCCGACTGATTATGGGGGGAGACAAATGACTTTGTCTCCGTTGAGAAGGATGTTTTCGGGGAGCTGCATTGGAGGAGAGGGTGGGCCAACTCGGGGACTTTCTCTCGGCTTTGGGTCTGTGCGACATATGGAAGCATCAACACCCCACCACTAAACAGTACACCCACATGTTAGCCACGAATGTATGACGTTACAACGCATACATTTACAACGCATGCCTTTACAACGCAGTTTTTACATCTCAACATCCTTTACAACGCATACATTTACATTGCATGCCATTACAACAAATTTTTTAAAACTACATTTACAACGCATTCCATTACATCGCATTATACCCTTACAACACATACCATTACAACACATACCATTACATTGCATTTAAGGCAAGTGTTGGATAGTATAGGGGTAAAAATTACTATTCTAACTCCAGGGGGTGCAACAGTAGGGTAAGTGTTGGATAGTGTAGGGATACTATGCGTTGTAATAGAATGCGTTGTACTGCCTGCATTGTAGTGACATGCAATGTAATGGCTGCATTGTAGTGACATGCATTGTAAAGGATGTTTTGATGCAATGACTGTGTTGTAAATGTAGTGCGATGTAATGACTGCGTTGTAAAGGTTGTTTCCCGTTGGTCGCACATGGGAGTCTATCTAGACTAGACTACCTCATTACGCAGGCCTGGGGTTTGCAGGATTTTATAAAGGCCTCACAAATAGTGCGGGATTGTCAGATCACTCACCAGTCGAGGTTACCCTAGATGGCCCAAGGAGAGACTACATCTTGCCCCCAAAGATAGATCCATGGTATATTAAGGATAAAAAGTTTACATCCGACATTAGAAAGGGAGTGGAGCACTTCTTCATGGGCAATGTAGGTTCTGTGGACTCAAAAGTGACGCTCTGGGAGGCATTCAAAATGATGATTAGGGGCAAGGCTCAGGTCTATGTGGGGCCATCGTAAAAAGAGAAGAGGATACAGTGTCTAACCTTAGAGACCACAATATCTAACTTAGAGACCCGGTGGTAGAGGGAGGTTGACGCCGTTGGAAGCAAAACACCAGTTAGAATTGCGCCAGCAAGAGTTACAAGAGCTGCTAGAGGACAGTCCCAGAGCACAGGCATTTACTACCCAGCATAGAATATATGAGGTGCCAGCAAACTCCTAGCATGGCTAGACAAGAAGCGGGCGAGTAGCAAATGGATCCCAGAGATAGTAGATGGTGTAGGGCAACACTATCAAAATGGGAAAGAGATAGCAGAGGTGTTTGCCACATATTAAGAATCACTGTACACCTCCTCACTTGGAATACGGAAATGGACTGGAGGGACTTCCTACTGGACATAAATCTACCAAAGTTATCCATTGAGGATAGGGAAATAATAGAGGGAGACCTGACAGTGGAGAAAATTCAAACCGCAACTCGGTCCCTACAATCAGGGAAAGCGGTGGGACCAAATTGCTTACCGGTGGAGCTATCTAAATGTATGCTGAATGAAACGGCGGAACACCTCCTTGGTATGTACACAGAAGCTACAAAAAAAGGTGCCCTTCCCCAGGACCAAAGGACTGCGGTGATAGTGGTCATTCCAAAGGATGGTAAATCCCAGTTAGATTGTGGGTCCTACAGACCAATCTCCCTAATTAATTACGAAGTCAAAGTGTTGGCCAAGGCCCAATCCATACATTTATACAAAGTGATACATCTCATACATCCGGACCAATTCGGATTAATGCCTCTAGGAGGCACCAGAATGAATTTGAGAGGACTGTTCAGGGTCCTCCAAATAACAAACGCAAGTTTGCCCGATCCTGCGGCTTTTTTATCCTTAGACACCAGGATGGCTTTCAATAGCGTGGAGTAAAGTTACCTCTTCCCTGTGTTGGCCTGTCTGACCATCGGACCGAAATTTATCAGTTGGGTGAAACTTCCCTATCACCAACCATTGGCAAGAGTGAGAGTTAATGCAACAGTGTCTAGGGTATTCCTTCTCCAGAAAGGGACAAGGCAAGGTTGATGCCTGTCTCCTATACTGTGTGCCCTGGCACTGGAGCCACTGGTGGCCTGGACATGATAAGACCCCTTGATATGGGATATCATAATGGGAGTGGAATGGGGCAAATGCATTTCCCTATATGCGGACGACAACTTACTGTCAGAAGGCCAAGACAGTCAATTAACAGGACTCTGCAAATTTTCCGTAATTATAGGGATTATTTGGGCTACCGCATTAACAGGTAGAAATCCATGGCGGGCGGAGTTCCTGATTTGATATCCATATGCAGGGTTCCAGTTCAGACACAGGGCTTAAAATACCTAGGTATATATGTGACAAAAGACCCCCAGGAATTTTATCAAGGAAATCTATGGACCCAACCAGACAGATTCATAGGGGATGTAAAGCGCAGATGGACACTGCCACCTACCCTAATAGGTCGAGCAGCCCCATTTAAGATGATGACATTCCCGTGCTTCCCGTATGTTTTGCAAACACACCCTGCGAGATCCTATCCCCCTTTTTTCAGAGGGTGGAAACTGAATTACGCTCCTTATTGTGAAGCAGAGGGGACCCACACATACCACTACGCAAATTATAGAGAGGAGCTCATGAAGGGTATCTAGCAATTCCTGATATTAGACCCTATTTCTGGGCCTCCCAGCTAGTTACGGTAAATTACTGAGTTTTCGGAGATTGAGCAGACCCAGCATGGAGAGTAAATAGAGCGACCATGAGTACCTCCCCCTACTATACAACAAGGGAATGTTCCAAGGGCTCCCAATATACACACAGACAGTGGTAAAAGTGTGGCATGCATTGTGAAAGGAAATTAACGAAGATGACCCCACTTTGGGACTGTGACCAACTTTGAAAAGTGGAGAAGTTGTGTAATTTCTGCAAATGTAAGTTCTTGTGTCTGGAGAGACTTGGCGACGTGTGGCAAAGGAAGATATATATCACATTCGATACACTACAATGAGAATATGACATGGGAAGGGTGAATAGTTTAAATATTTTCAGCTGGGGCATGCCTTTTGAGTATACATTAGTGAGGGGGAAGAACTAGAAGAGGCATCCTCCTTGGAAGATTGCCTGTTGGCGGATCCATTGACTACAAAAGCAATATCGCTAATATACAAGAAAATAATGAATAACCCCTATGACCTCATAGGACCACTGAGGACGGCGTGGGAGGGTAACATGGGCCACTTAGATGATGAGGACTGAGTAGAGGCGATGCAAGGCACAAGAGAGGTATTGATACGCGCCAGATTTTGACTGTTCCAACTGAAGGTCTTACAACGGACCAACCATGCTAGCACTGTGTTACATCAACTTGGCCATACTAACAACATGCTGTGTCAAAGAGGGTGTGGGTGGGAGTTGACTTTTTACCTCTTGATATGGGAATGTCCGATAATACAATCATACTGGCACAAGATTGGGAGGATTATTGCCATGGTGGTGGGGGTGGAGGTCTCGGTCAAGTCCAAGTTGTTCTTGTTACTAATTTCGGGGAAGGAAGTTTGGCCCAGAAATATGAGAACATGGTTAACGTTTGCTGCGGTGGTAGCAAAATGTAATATTGCAATGAGCTGAGGGACCAGCCATGTAGGAAGGTGGATATCTGACTATGGTTACCCCCAACTTTTTGCCTGGTGTTTAGCTGGTTTTCGACTTAGTTGACCTGGGGCCCTGCTATTCAGGACCCCAGGCCCTCTGCTCTCTCTGTTAAAATGGACTCCATGTACTCTAGGTACATACCAATTGGAATCTGAATCACCTTGTGAGCCCCTCTACAGTGTACCCTAGGCACCCAGGGCATAGGTGCATCCAAGGCCTACCAGGGGCTGCAGCACGTATTGTGCCACCCCTGGCCTGGCATTACTATTTGACACAACTGGCTGATCAATCAGCTGGGGCAAGATGGTGTAATCACCCTTTGCTGTAGATATAGTATACCTATATCTAACCCCAAAATGGACACATATACTCCTATAAGTCACTCCTATGGCAGGCCTTATCAATCCTGAAGGCAGAGTGCTTGGAATTATGTGAGATGGTGCTCTAGCATGAGCTAAGCCTGTCTGCAGCTTTCGGAACCATGTCCTTATAGCTGTTCCATGATAACGCTATACCATATACTCTTAAGTGCATTATAATCCTCGCGGTTATTGCTAACTTTGGCATAGCATTATCAAAGCATGTCGAGTAAGGTGTCATACGAATTGGAATACTACCCACTCGCCAGTTCTGCAGACGGGGGTAGCATTCCACCCTTTTAGAGGGACACGACATGTAAGTAACTAGAACCCCGGTTAAAGTTAACCCGAGCCTCAGCATCACAAAATGGATGCTGCTGCCACAGACACAAGTCTGACCTCCTGCTGCTGGGAGTCCTTCCAGCAACGGAGGTCTGGACAAAGGGTTTCCTGCCTGGGGAGGTGCTAGCACCACCCCATCCTGGACTTTATGTATCCAGATAGGCAGGGCTGAAAGGAATGAGACATGCCTGGGGCACACAAGGTGTCCTTGTGCATACCACGGTTCAAACCAGTTGCTGGGGCACTCCAGCCCCAGCTCTAGCGCGAAACCAGACAAAGGATAGGGGGTGTAACCACCCCCCTTCCTGGTCCCACCCATGGGAGGGACCTAGTCACTAGTACAGCCCCCTTCAGCAGAATAAAGGCAGGAGCTGGTCCCATTCCAAAGGAGAATATCCTGAATTGAAACTACTAGAAGAACCTCTGGTGGACTTCGACGTTCTGCTCCACAGAAGACTGAAGAAATCTCCCTTGTGGCCAAGGAGTGACCACCCTGCACAAGCAGGCACCATCAAGAGTCCTAGCGGTTAACTTTGTCGTCCTTCCTGCCGGAACCAGACCTCAGAGCTCGACAAGACCCGGACTCCCAGACCTCTCTGACCTCTACCCACATCTGCAGCACAGCTGAGACCCGTGGGTGCGACGAGACACGTGGGACCGGCCATCTCTGAAGAACTGCACTTCGCTTTCAACATGACCTCTGAGGCACCCTCGAGAAAGTGCTTAGGGGATTGAGAAGCCCCAGCCCCGAGCAGCTCCTGCACCGAAGACCAGCCCTCCAGCATCCACGAGATCTGCGTGGGGCCCTTTTGCTTGGTTGCTGCTCGACGCGTTGTCTGGTCACTTGCCCGCTGGCTAGTGACCTCCTAGACGACGATCCTTTAAATCCACACCGCTGGTCTGGTTGCTCCAGACTGGCCCTTGCTTCCCTTCCAAAAGAGAAGCACCCCGGACCCTCCTGGTCCGCACCAGACGCCATCTTCACTTACCACGTGGGTTGCCTTTGCCAAGGCCTGTTGACTCCGAATCCGGATCAGACACCGCCGACAGCGAGAGCCTGCGTGGGACAGCTCGTGCCTCCATCCTGGTCGTCGAAGACACCTCCTGGTCCACGTGGCTGCAGAGTCAAGCGTCCACGCTTCACCTGATTGTGACGACAGCATCTGGTTCCTTCCTGGTTCCACTCCAGTCACTGGCTAGTGACTGTGAACAATGTCCCCTCTGCTTTCCGGTCTGGATCTTCCTCGATCCGCCCTTGGATCACTCCGGACATCTTCCTCCTGGTCGCCTGCAGCATCTTTCTTCAAGGCTCCATTGACTTCAACGCGGAAACCCGACACACTTTCACACCTATGCACCCGCAGCCCGTGGGTGAGGTAACAAGAGCATTTTGGTGCTCATAGGTAGATTGACTCTCCTAGTGTCCAGGTATCCTGTAGTTTTAGTTGTAACCAGTCGCACCTGTCCTTATTCACCTATTTTGTAACTTGTTCGTGCCCAATGACTTTGTACCGCATCTCGCGTGTGAGTTCACACTCTGCACACGAGTTCCGTGGGCCTCCTGCTCCTTACCTAAGGTTAGGGTAGTGTAGTCCCATCGATCCTACAGCCTCTGGGCATCTTCATTTCTTCTATCGTTCACCTTATACCATTTACTTAGTATATGGTTTGCCGTGCCCCTAGGACACCATTGTAATTTGTGCGACTTATTGTATTTTTTCCGAAGAGTATTGTTATGTGCTTAGCCCTCTGATCTCATAAAGAGTTCAGAGGTGTTTGTTAGTAATAAATATTGTTTATTTTCATAACAACCTGTGAGGTGTCCTTTCATCTGGTATTCAAGGAGCTATATGTGGAAAAAACAGCTGGCTTCACATGCCAAAAGAGTTTACCCTAAGACTGCATTGTCCATGCTACCATTAGGATACCTGGTCTATAAGGTTGACTTACAACCAATCACCATAAGGGTTGTTTGGACTGATACAAGGTGATCACTCGAACTAGTGAGCATCATATATCAGGCCAACTTCTCACATTGGTGTGCAGCGGTTGGGATTTGAGCTTGCTGTTGTTTTTAGCAAATATAATCTTGAGATATCATTTGAAAGATCACATAAGGTACCATAGGTACATATAAAAAAGCTTAGAAATACTCTGAATTCTACTGAACCAGCTGTTGTAGTAGAAAGGGCCTAGCACACCCTGACTACAACTCTTAGCAAGGGATCAGTAGGAAAACCCATAGTGTAGGTAGGTGCACACACCTCCCTTAAACTAGAAAACATGTCTATCACAGGAGAGACCTCAGTGACTCCCCTTGTTATTAGTGACCCTCCACAGGTCCTTTCCAGATATGCAGCACTCAGGTTCCAGGAGATGAGACAATTGTGTACCTCCAGGAAATTGAAACAGGGTTCTAACCCTACCCTTCCTTTTCTGTTAGGTCTCTTAGAGACATATGATGCTAGAAGAGCCTCTAACCCAGGCCCCTCTGATCCAGCAGATGGAAGCATGCCCTCCTTAGAAGATGACTCTAACCTCCCTGAAACAGAAGATGTAGATGGTAGGGAAGATGGGAACTCCTCTGATGGTAAGGTAGATAATGGCCAAGCTTTAGTCAGGAGACTTACAAGGGCCAACTTAAGCCTACATGGGGATGGTCTTGGGGGAGCCCCAGCCACAAGCAGGCCTAACCTTGGGAATAGAAGAGGTAGATCTCACTCCAGAGATTCTAACAAATCTATTCACTCCCATGTCTCTCATACATCTTTTCAGAGGGGGATGACTTCCCCTCAGAGGAGAGAACATGAGGCAAAGATGAAGGAAGTTAATCTGAGGATCCAAAGGGAAGAACTTGCCCTTGCCAAGGAGAAACTTGCCTTTGCCAGAGAGCAGAAATTGAGTGGGTTAGAACCCACTGGTGGCAGCAGTATCCCTAGGGATAAAGACAGGAGTTTTGATAATAGACACCCGAGTAAAATAGTGCCCACCTATAAGGTAGGACATGACATCCACAAATAGATGCCTGCTCTGGAGAGGGCCTGCAAAGTACAGCAGGTATCCCAGAGTCAGTGGGCAGCTATATTGTGGCTCTCCTTTGAAGGTAAATGTAGAGATACACTCCTCACTGTTAGAGATGAGGATGCTAATGATTACCAAGTCCTGAAAAATGCACTGATTGATGGGTTTGGCCTAACAACTGAACAGTACAGGTTGATGTTCAGAGACACCCAGAAAACTCAGGCTCAGGATTGGACTGACTTTGTTGATTGTGCCACTAGGGCTTCGGAAGGCTGGTTACTGGGAAGTAAAGTTACTGATTACACAGGATTATACAATCTTATAATGAGAGAGCAAATCTTAATTAATTGTCAGAACCAGTTGTTACACCAGCACCTGGTAGACTCAGATCTGACCTCTCCACAAGAATAGGGTAAGAGGGCAGACAAATGGGTCAGAACCAGGAATAGGCCTAAGAACCAGGGTGGTTACCAACAGAAAGAGACTACCAAGCCTCAAGAGAAGGGTGGGAATAAATCAAAAGACCAAACCACATCAGGGCCCCAAAAATCCTCTGAAGGGGGTGGGTTCCAGAATCCTTCCAATACCCAAAAGAAACCTTATTGCCATGCCTGCAAACAGGTAGGCCATTGGAAAACTGACAGCAGTTGCCCCAAGGCCAACAATGAGGAAAATATTCCTCCAAGTAATACTCCAACACCTCCTGTTACTACTAGTAGTAATCCCCCAGATGGTGGGAGTGCCCCCAAGAATTTGGTTGGGTATACTTGGGGAACTCAGGTGGGCTCTGGCCTAACCAGGTCCCCTACCACAGCTACTCTTGTCTGTGAAAATGGCATGGGGTTTTGCCAACTTCACTGCTTGTCTCAACACTTTGGACAAGTACAGACAGGAGCCCCTCATCAGTGGTCTGAAAATTGAGGCCTATAGAGACACAGGGGCTAGCATCACCATGGTGACTGAGAGCCTAGTCCCCTCAAGGCAACTGTTACCTGGAGCCACATACCAGGTGACCAACATTGATGGAGTGCAGAAAGATCATCCCATGGCAGTGATAAATCTCAGCTGGGGAGGTGTCACTGGCCCCAAGAGAGTGAAAGTGTCATCAAACTTGCCTGTAGATTGTCTACTGGGGAATGATTTAGAGATCTCAACCTGGGCTGAGGTAGAGCAAGAAACCCATTCTAAAATGGTAAATCTCCATGGAAAAGTTAGTGGGGCTGTGATGGCCACAGCCCCAGTACAAGATGTCCTCCCTGAACAGGTCAGGAGGGCTGTGCCAGTCTCAGCCCAATCTCAAACAGATTCCTTCCCTGAACAGGTTGGTAGAGCTGTTATGGTAACAGCCCATACCAAAACTGAGTTCCTTCCTGAAAAGGTTGGTGGGGCTGTGATGGCCACAGCCCAAACTCAAACAGATTCATGTGTTGTGAAGCCTAAAACTATGAATCACTCCACACAAACAGAGAGCATTGAGGAGGAAGAGAAATCTCCCTCCCACCAGACTTTAGAAAAGGATCAGCCTCCTCAGGGAACTGATATTACCCCTTGTGAAGAAACTGCCCCAGAGGTAGTCAGGCCTAGCCCAAGCCTCTGATGTCAGTGGACCCTTCCAAGGTGGGACCCAGTCTGGAGCAGGTAACCCGCCCCTCTCTATCCTGCCTCAGTCAGCCCAGGGCTGTAGAGGTCAGGGAGGTCAGTGGACCCCAAAGGGCCCCCTGTCCAAAGGAACTCCCCAATCAGCAGATTAAGGGCACCGAAGCTAGCAGTCCTAGCCAGGTGAAAATAAAACAAACTCCTGAGGGATCCCCCTTAAACTTAGTTAGGGACGTCCCACAGATGGACACTGTTGGGCACAGCCAAACCTGGGACCTAGGGGCCCAAACCTGACCTGTCCCTCCAGTAAGCCAAACAGAGGGACTCAGCTTCCAGCTTTAGGTAGCCAGAGGTTGACCCTGAGAGCACACTGCAACTCAGTCCTGGAAAGAAAGGCATATATGATGGATAGTGATTGGAGGAAGTTGAGCCCAACATTAGTGGGGCCTCACTTCAGTACTCCATCTCAGCACCAGCATTTTCCTTTGCCAAAACACACCACAGGTAGAGATTCCTTATGGTGGAGACCCTCAGATACCCTTAGGGTGAGGGATTGCTTAGTGGACCATGAGACAGGGGGTAACCATGCCAGTGCATGTACCTCCTCATATGGCCACTCAGGCAATATAGGCTTACCTGGTCAAGGATAGCCTTATCTCCTTTCGTTTGGGGGGAGGGGGGTTGTGTAGGAAGGTGGATATCTGACTATGGTTACCCCCAACTTTTTGCCTGGTGTTTAGCTGGTTTTCGACTTAGTTGACCTGGGGCCCTGCTATTCAGGACCCCAGGCCCTCTGCTCTCTCTGTTAAAATGGACTCCATGTACTCTAGGTACATACCAATTGGAACCTGGATCACCTTGTGAGCCCCTGTACAGTGTACCCTAGGTACCCAGGGCATAGGTGCATCCAAGGCCTACCAGGGGCTGCAGCACGTATTGTGCCACCTATGGCCTGGCATTACTATTTGACACAACTGGCTGATCAATCAGCTGGGGCAAGGTGGTGTAATCACCCTTTGCTGTAGATATAGTATACCTATATCTAAACCCAAAATGGACACATATACTCCTATAAGTCACTCCTATGGCAGGCCTTATCAATCCTGAAGGCAGAGTGCTTGGAATTATGTGAGATGGTGCTCTAGCATGAGCTAAGCCTGTCTGCAGCTTTCGGAACCATGTCCTTATAGCTGTTCCATGATAACGCTATACCATATACTCTTAAGTGCAATATAATCCTCGCGGTTATTGCTAACTTTGGCATAGCATTATCAAAACATGTCGAGTAAAGTGTCATACGAATTGGAATACTACCCCCTCGTCAGTTCTGGTGACGGGGGTAGCATTCCACCCTTTTAGAGGGACACAATATGTAAGTAACTAGAACCCCGGTTAAAGTTAACCCGAGCCTCAGCATCACAAAATGGATGCTGCTGCACAGACACAAGTCTGACCTCCTGCTGCTGGGAGTCCTTCCAGCAACGGAGGGCTGGACAAAGGGTTTCCTGCCTGGAGAGGTGCTAGCACCACCCCAGACAGGACTTTGTGTATCCAGATAGGCAGGGCTGAAAGGAATGAGACATGCCTGGGCAACACAAGGTGTCCCTGTGCATACCCCGGTTCAAACCAGTTGCTGGGGCACTCCAGCCCCAGCTCTGGCAAAGGATAGGGGGTGTAACCGCCCCCCTTCCTGGTCCCACCCATGGGAGGGACCTAGTCACCAGTACAGCCCCCTTTAGCAGAATAAAGGTAGGAGCTGGTCCCATTCCAAAGGAGAATATCCTGAATTGAAACTACAAAAGGAAACTCTAGACTTCGACGTTCTGCTCCACAGAAGACTGAAGAAATCTCCCTTGTGGCCAAGGAGTGACCACCCTGCACAAGCAGGCACCATCAAGCGTCCTAGCGGTTAACTTTGTCGTCCTTCCTGCCGGAACCAGACCTCAGAGCTCGACGAGACCCGGACTCCCAGACCTCTCCAACCTCCACCCACATCTGCAGCACAGCTGAGACCCGTGGGTGCAACGAGACACGTGGGACCGGCCATCTCTGAAGAACTGCACTTCGCTTCCAACACGACCTCTGAGGCACCCTCGAGAAAGTGCTTTGGGGATTGAGAAGCCCCAGCCCCGAGCAGCTCCTGCATCGAAGACCAGCCCTCCAGCATCCACGAGATCTGCGTGGGGCCCTTTTGCTTGGTTGCTGCTCGATGCGTTGTCTGGTCACTTGCCCGCTGGCTAGTGGCCTCCTAGACGACGATCCTTGAAATCACACCACTGGCCTGTTTGCTCCAGACTGGCCCTTGCTTCCCTTCCAAAAGAGAAGCACCCCGGACCCTCCTGGTCCGCACCAGACGCCATCTTCACTCACCGCGTGGGTTGCCTTTGCCAAGGCCTGTTGACTCCGAATCCGGATCAGACACCGCCGACAGCGAGAGCCTGCGTGGGACAGCTTGTGCCTCCATCCTGGTCGTCAAAGACACCTTCTGGTCTACATGGCTGCAGAGTCAAGCGTCCACTCTTAACCTGATCGCGACAACAGCATCTGGTTCCTTCCTGGTTCCACTCCGGTCACTGGTCATCTTCCTCGATCCGCCCTTGGATCACTCAGGACATCTTCCTCCAGGTCGCCTGCAGCATCTTTCTTCAAGGCTCCATTGACTTCAAAGCGGAAACCCGACACACTTTCACACCTATGCACCCGTAGCCCGTGGGTGAGGTAACGAGAGCATTTTGGTGCTCATAGGTAGATTGACTCTCCTAGTGGCCAGGTATCCTGTAGTTTTAGTCGTAACCAGTCGGACCTGTCCTTATTCACCTATTTTGTAACTTGTTCGTGCACAATGACTTTGTACCGCATCTCGAGTGTGAGTTCACACTCTGCACACGCTTTCCGTGGGCCTCCTGCTCCTTACCTGAGGTTAGGGTAGTGTAGTTCCAGCGATCCTCTGGGCATCTTTATTTCTTCTATTGTTCACCTTATACCATTTACTTAGTATATGGTTTGCCGTGTCCCTAGGGCACCATTGTAATTTGTGCGACTTATTGTATTTTTCCGAAGAGTATTGTTATGTGCTTAGCCCTCTGATCTTATAAAGAGTTCAGAGGTGTTTGTTAGTAATAAATATTGTTTATTTTCATAACAACCTGTGTGGTGTCCTTTCATCTGGTATTCAAGGGGTTATATGTGGTAAAACAGCTGGCTTCACATGCCAAAAGAGTTTAGCCTAAGACTGCTTTGTCCATGCTACCATTAGGATAGCTGGTCTATAAGGTTGACTTACAACCAATCACCATAAGGGTTGTTTGGACTGATACAAGGTGATCACTAGAACTAGTGAGCATCATATATCAGGCCAACTTCTCACAAGCCGCCCCGAGGGAGGCTGAGTGGAAGGCCACCTTGGACTTGTGTCGACAAGTGGAACACACAATACATCTGAGTTGGGGTGGCACATGGAAATGGGAGAAGATATGGGGGTTTTGGCAGGCGAAAGAGCGAGATTGAGAAGAGAATGTTACCTCACTGAGTTTATAACTTCATTAATCCAAATGTAATGATTGCTTTATAAGGATAACATGTCCTAGGCCTCCGTACTTCACTGCTCTATGAATGTATTGTATGCTGAGGATATTGCCCTGAACCTGGCCCTCCAACCCAGGGTCAGCATCCTTAGGCATGACCTATGCCAGGACTTCTAAGGGAGGAACACTATCCCCTCCAAGGGAAACACCTTCCTCAGGTGTTGTGTGAGAGTCTGCCCAGCACAGGCTTTCAGCCTCCTGTTCATCTGACAGCGCATGAAGACCCCCAGGCCAGACATGGCCTCTCCAGGGTTAGTCCTGGAGTGCTGACCTCATAGCTGGCAACCCCTGACCCACTGGGCCTCCCACTGGGGACTGTCTCCCCCACCCATTTCCCAAGGCTTCTATACCCTTCCACCTGGAGTGGTACTGCCAGACACCATAACTGGTGGGACACTCGTCACAGCTGCCTCCAAAGTTCTCCTGACCCTATGGGATCCCACTCAGTGGACGGCCTCTGGGTACAGACTAGGCCCTCCTCCTGGTGCTCACTCATGGAACAAACCAGCCTCTGGGACTGAGTTTTGGGCACCCTGGGGCTCTGCCCACTGACTTCCTCTCCTCTGAGACAGGACATGGAACCCGTCACCCCTTCCACTACACTGGGACCTATCTGGGCTACTACAAACCTCCCCCACCTCCCAGGGTTGTGGAAATTCTGAGTCAACCTCTTCGGGATCACACCCAAAAATCCCCTCAAATAAATCTCCACCAAAAGGTCTGCCTCCAGTGCAAGTTCCCTGGAGTCAGAGAAGTCACACTTCACCAGGTGTTGGCATAGCTCTGGAAAACAGGGACTGACCATCTGCTTTCCAACAGTTAGTACACATAGCCCAACAAGTGTTAACCCAGCAACCCTTCACCTCACCATCCAGTGCCTTGCAAAAGTACCCCACATCACCCTCCTGAGACTGGTGAGACAGTATCAGACTGCCCCTGCAACTCAACCCACACTCTTCTGGGGTGTCTCCATAACTCACTTCCAGGGCTTCAACCATGGGGAACACCTCTCCCTATTACTCACACCTAGAGCCAGTAGAGTATCCCTCCAACCACTAGGAATATGTCTCCCCATGCCAATGCCCCAATCCACCTCAGGGACCCTGTGCACCACTGGAGCTACCCCATTAACCTGAACCGCTTAGTGTATGTGAACTCCCTCCTTCAAGTCAGGCACAATGTCTCTGGGTTCGTGCACTTCTTCCTCAGACGTGGACATAACACTTTTGCTGCCACCATTTGAACTGGACTCTGCCTTCACGGCTTCCGACTCTAGCTCTCTCACGCTGAGTTCATTAGCTACACACATTCCCTTTTCCTTTACTAAAGCTCTCTCAACCTCAGCCCTCTCTAGCTCTTTGCCAAGCTCTCAAAGCCTCTGCTTACAAGCTAGAGACCATCCCTCTTTCTCTATTTCCTTCTCAGGGCCACTGCCCTTTTGGTATTCTGGCTGAAGACCCTCTCCCTCAAATTCCTCCTCGGAGTCATCTTTGAGAGCTGCTTCCCACAGTGCTAATTCATAGTGAAACAGGGCTCCTTCAAGATCCTCCCTTGTGGACCTTCTCTGTCTTCACATCCAGCCCCCTTTCCTTGCAGAAAACCTTTAGCCCCCTTATTGTATAGATGCAACTGTGCCAGAAATTGAGTTCCATTCTGCCAAGGCCTCACAGGTCGGGACGATATATCTGTAAGAAACAGTAGTTAGTGTGGCTCACTGGTTAGAGGCGACAGACCCAGAAGTAGAGAACGGCCGGGACCAGGGTTCAATTCCCGACGCGGCAGGGTGTCTGGGCCAAGGTCAGCGGGCTCGATAAATCTCTCCTCGGTGTCACTCTAACCATGGGTTCCACTCAGCAACTCAGGGCAATAGCTTGCCTAATCTCGACACACGGCCCCACCAACGCCGGGGATGCCTGGCTTCACCTTGGGGGTACCCAATAGGGACCATCTCACAGGGAAAGACAGGGTGGGTTCCCCAGCGTTATACAGCGCCAGGAAACCTACAGGTAGCAGTGCGCTTTACAAGCTCAAATACATTTACATTTACATCCCCAGGCGTCAGACTGGATCCGGCATAGCAGTACCCTTGCGCGTCGGTAGGCGTCGTCTGCGGCTCCGCGTCCAACGTCGTTGGTGCCGGGATGACGTCGCCAGAGTACTTAGACGCCCCCCTTGCGTGCTGACGTCAGTTCTTATACACAGCTTTTCCACGCCAGAAACTCAGAGCCATGATAAAAACTAACACTGGTGCCATGAAACTAGGGGCCTGAAAGGGGATGACCTTAACCCTAGATATCGGTTCGCAGAACGGGGAGGATGAGTGGGGCGGTAAGGAATCTAATACTAACTACTGTTTCTTACAGATATATCATCACCGAAGGTAAGTAACTTGTGCATCTGAAAGAAACAGGTTAGTATTAGATTCCTTACCTTAGAATAGATACCCCAGCAATACCAACCCCGGTGGTGGGTCTGCGAACCAATGATCACACCAGAAAGTCCTGGAGAACGGAACGGCCAAAGAAGCCATCACCCGGACTTGGCTGTCCAGGCAGTAGTGTCTTGCGAACGTGTGCAGCGAGGCCCACGTAGCTGCCTGACAGATGTCCTGCAAGGGGACTCCCCAGCCCAGGGCAGTAGTAGCCACTGTGTCCCGAGTGGTATGGGCCCTCAGCCCAACAGGAGGCTCCTTTTTAGCCAAAGAATAGCATGCCTTGATGCACAAGACGACCCACCAAGACATGGTTCGTTTGTGCACCGCCCGTTCCTTCTTGGAGCCCACTTAACTAACAAAGAGTTGGTCACCCACCCAGAACTGGCATGTGCGATCCAGATAGTATGAAAGCGCACGTTTTGGGACCAGACAGTGGAGCCGCTCTTTCTCTTTTGAGGGGTGCGGAGGTGGAAAGAAGGTGGGCAAGGTGATGGACTGCCTGATGTGGAAGGCCGTGACTACCTTGGGCAGGAAAGAGGGTCGCGTCTGCAACACAACTTTGTCCGGATGGACGGAAAGGAAGGGAGGCTTAGACGAAAGAGCCTGGAGCTCATTCACTCTCCTGGCAGAGGGGATGGCAACCAGGAAAGCAGTCTTAAGGGTAAGAAGACGAAGAGCACAGTTATGAAGTGGGTCAAAGGGAGCGCACATCAGGTAAGTCAGAACCAGGTTCAAGTCCCACTGAGGCATCACAAAAGGAACAGGGGGAAACATATGAGTGATGCCCTTCAAGAACCTATTTACAATTGGGGACTTGAACAAAGAAGGCTGATCAGGTAGCCTTAAGAAGGCGGAAAGGGCAGAAAGATAGCCCTTGATAGTGTCCAGAGCAGAGCCTTGCTGGGCAAGAGAAAGAAGAAAGAGGAGAACCTCAGAAAGGGGTGCAGAGAGAGGATCCACAGCCTTTGCTGTGCACCATGCCACAAATTTGTTCCACCTGCAGGCGTATACCGACTTCGTGGAGGGACGCCTGGCTGCCAGAATTGCATTGCAGACTTCAGGAGGCAAGTCAAATGGCCTTAACTGTCGCCGCTCAATCTCCACACATGGAGGTGGAGACTGGACAGGTTCGGGTGGAGGACCGTCCCCTGCTGCTGTGACAGAAGGTCCTCCTGAAGAGGCAGACGAATCGGGGGATCGAGAGACATGCTGAGTAGCTCGGGATACCAGTACCTTCGTGCCCAGTCCGGAGCCCCATGGATGACTTGGGCCCGGTCGCACTTGATCTTCTTCAGCACTCTGGGCAGAAGTGGTATAGGCGGAAAGGCGTATAACAGACCGCAACTCCACTCACGACGAAAAGCGGCTCCGAGCGAGTGCCTCCTTGGACATTCCAACGAGCAGAACTGATGATATTGCGCGTTCTCTTCGGTGGCGAACAGACCTAACCAAGGCTCTCCCAACTGCAGAAAGAGACCTTGCGCCACGTCCGAGTTCAGATGCCATTCGTGATCCATCATGCACTGGTGGCTGAGTTCGTCCTCCCTCGCGTTCATTGAACCTGCCAGGTGTTGAACCACCAGGGTTACGCCCTGATGTTCCAGCCACTGCCAGAGGCGCACAGCCTCCTGGCAGAGGCTCCACAACCCCACCCCGCCCTGTTTGTTGGAGTACCACATGGCGGTAGTGTTGTTCATGAACACCTGCACTACACTCCCCCGGACAGAGGGGAGGAATGCCTTCAGTGCAAGACGAATCGCCCGCAGCTCCAGAAGGTGGATATGGAGCAGGGTCTCCGCCGGAGACCAGAGGCCTCTGATCTCTGCCTCTCCCATGTGGCCCCCCCAACCTTGGAGGGACGCGTCCGTCACAACTACATGCTCCGGTTGGGGTAGGAAGAGGGATCTGCCGCTGACCCAATCGCGGTCCGTGAGCCACCACTGCAACTGTCTCGCAGTGCCCTCCGAGATCAGGACGTGGTCGGACTGGTTGCCCTGATGCTGTGCCCACTGAAATTTCAGGTCCTACTGCAGAGGCTGCATCTGCCACAGGGCGTGATGCACCAGAAGGATGCAGGAGGCCATCAGCCCCAGAAGCCGCAGAGTCATTCGGGAGGATAAACTCGAAACCGCGCCGAGTCGAGAAGAGGAACTTCTGAGAGGGACACAGGTGTGACTTCGGCACATTGATGGAGAACCCCAGCAGGTGCAGGAGGTCGGCCGTAATCTGCAGGTGGCTGACGACTGTCAGGGGTGAGTCTGCCTTTAACAACCAGTTGTTAAGGTAGGGGAAACTGAAACCCCTAACCTGTGCAGATGAGCTGCGACCACCCCTATCACCTTCGTGAACACCCGTGGGGCGCTGGTAAGGCCAAAGGGGATCACGGTAAACTGAAAGTGCTTGTGCCCTACAGTGAACCGCAGGTAACGCCGGTGGGCTGGCAGGACAGGGATATGGAAATAAGCGTCCTGCAAGTCCAATGCTACCATCCAGTCTTCTGGGCCCAGGGCAGCTAAGACCTGAGCCAGTGTCAGCATCTTGAACTTCTCCTTTTGGTGGAAGCCGTTGATGTTCCGCAGGTCCAAGATAGGGAGTAAGCCCCCTGTGCCCTTCTTGGAAACCAGAAAGTAGTGGGAGTAATAACCACACCCTACTTCTGGCCCAGGAACGAGCTTGATGGCCCCCTTGGCCAAGAGGGCCGTAACTTCCTCTCGCAGAAGACTCAAGTGATCCCCTGCCACGTGGTGGTACTGCGGTGGCATGGCTGGAGGGGTCGCCTCGAAGGGGAGGGAGTAGCCCCTTCGGACGATTTGCAACACCCCCCTATCCGATGTGACAGTGCGCCAGTGGAGAAGGTGATGGCGAACCCTGCCCTCCACTGGCATCACATGGGCCTGAAAGCTCGGACTAGGAGGGTTTCGAGGCGGATACTGCAGGGGTAGGTGTGAACTGACCTCGCCGTTGTCCCCGACCGCCGCCACGGCGGTTACCATGTCCGCCACTGCGCTGGACGTTAGTCTGCGGGCCGTGGCTGTCAGGACGTGCGGGGGCGCCCCTTCCTTGGCCACAAAAGGAGCGAAAGGCATCAGTTTGCTGGTGCTGGGCTGGGAGGCCCAAGGACTTGGCCGTAGCCCTGGAGTCCTTAAAGCGCTCAAGCGCACTGTCTGCCTTGTCGCCAAAGAGGCGACGGCCATCAAACGGCATGTCCATAAGGGTGTTTTGGACATCAGCCGAAAAGTTGGCGGACCTCAGTCAGGCGTGGCGACGAATCGCCACTGTCGTTGCCATCGCTCTGCCCAGCGAGTCTGTGGTATCCAGCCCACACCGGATGGAATACCGTGCCGCATCTCGACCCTCCACAAGGGCTTGGGTAAGTTTAGTCCGGACCCCATCCGGACATTGTGGCAGCACGTCCGCGACCGTGTCCCACAGAGAGTGGGTGTAACGGCCCAAGAGGCACGCAGTGTTGACTGACCGCAACCCCAAACTAAGTGAGGAGAACATCTTTTTACCATACTGTTCATACCTCTTGGATTTCCGATCGGGGGGAGCATTCGGGAATGCGGTCTGGGAGTTAGAGGCCTGGATGACCAGGCTCTCGGGGGGTGGGGTGGGTGGACAGGAAGCAAGGGTCACCCGGAGCCGGGCGGTGGCGCCTGGCCACGTTCCTATCTACAGGTGGGCCTGTAGCGGGCTTGGACCAAGTGCCCAGAAGAACGTCCGACAAGGCCTCATTAAACGGCAGCAGAGGCACAGCAGAGGCTCAGCCGAGCTTGCCTGCGGTTTAAGGACCTCGGTGAGGAGGTTAGTCCTCACGGACACGACGGGGAGCTCAAGGCCCAAGGCCTTGGCAGCCCGCGTCAGCACCACACTATAGGCAGCACCCTCCTCCGTAGCCACGGTAGGAGGAGAGACAAAACCAGTGTCTGACGAAGTCTCCAGACCACTGACCTCCCCTAGCTCACCTGCCCTGTCCTGAGAAGACTGGCACTCACGTGCCAGAGGGTCCTCGACCCCTCCCAATCCTTCTCGCCACCCATCTCCTGATACTCAGGGTCAAAGGATGGGGCCGGGTCGTAGAATTTAAAATCTTCTAGTGGCGTCGAATACGGCGCCGAGCGGCGCTGCTTCGGCGCCGGACCCAAATCGAGGGTAGGACTGGGGACGACGTCGTCCTGGGACCGCGCCGGAGGCGACATCCTGGGGGCCGGCGCCGGCAAGGTCGTAAGGTCGACTGGCGACGACCCGGATCCGGAACCGGATCCAGCGGGGCCCTGCGGCGACTTCGAAGTCGCCGACGGCGCCGGGGCCGAAGCACCCGACGGCACCAGGGCCGGAGCACCTCACCCGCTTGGGCACCCAGTCGGGGCCGCTTGGCCCGAAGGCGCTGCAGAACCCGATGGAGGAGTGAGCGACCTCATGGCCATGAGGAAGGCCTCGATCTCCTCCGGCGTCGCGTTCTGCCCAGGGACCGGCGGGTATCGCGACGCCTGCAGCTCCGGCGGAGCCGCGTGGGCGGTGTTGCCCGAACCCCCGGCCGCGTCGCGCGAGCGTCGGGGGTAGTCAGAAGAGCGATGTCGCCTCTTCGACTTCTTGTGCCTCTTACAGGAGCACTTCGAGCCCAAGGACTGATGACGACTCCCGGAACTGTGGTGACTGTGGTGACTGCTGGAGCTCGAGTCGCTTGCGGGACCGCTCCTGTCTAGCTTTGGACGTCAGGGCCCGGCAGTCAGAGCAGGACTTGTCATTGTGGTCGGGGCACAGACAGGGAAGGCACAGGCGATGGGGGTCGGTAACCAACATCAGTCGGCTGCAATCGACGCAGGGTTTGAACTCGGGCATCCCTACCGGCACCGTCAGAGTCGAGTGACTTCGAAAGATGATCAAAAATGATCGAAAAAGTTAGTCAAAAATTGACTAAGGGTACTACTTTTTCCAGATCGGCGATTGCTGGCGCGGAAAAAAGAAGAACTGACGTCAGCGCGCGAGGGCGGCGTCTCAGTACTCAGGCGACGTCATCCCGGTGCCAACGCCGCCGACGACAGACGCGGAGCCGCAGACGACGCCTACCGACTCGCAATGGTATTGCTACGCAAATGTTTCCAGATCCAGTCTGACGCCTGGGGATATTCTAAGGGAAGGAATCTAATACTAACCTGTTTCTTTCAGATAGTTAAATTCCCTCTTGAGGATCTTAAATATTGTGTTATCAGTCCTCTCAAACAGGTCCTTGAATCTAATACAATACCTGGCATCCTACGACTTGTAGAAGATCCTTGTTTATGCTGGTGTGAGGCACGAGTAGCCTATCAATGACATAAATGGCATGGGGAAGAGTGGGGAATCTTGCTTAATGGCTACTTCATCACCCGCTACCAGAGTGGCCATGGGGACTTGAGATAAAATGCACACCTTTACATCAGCCACGGCTCCTTCTAGATATTATTCTCCAATATGTTCTGATCTATGTGACGTCATTGTTTCTGTCCTTTCCCACTGAACCAAAAATGTAACTTACATTGCATGATAGTACCCGGCAATGTTGAGAAACACCTAACCCACCTCCTTTCAGACTCTTGTTTATCAATGATCTTACTAGTTTAGGTTTCTTTCCTGCCAATATGAAATGCTCTCACTTTAGAACTGCTGCAATAATGGGTGGAGTATGATCAGTGGTACCACCTGAGGGAAAAAAATTGAATTTTAAAAACAAACGTATTTGTACTGACACTATTCTTCCAAAGTAGGATAAGCCTATCACACATCAACCCTGTAGATTCTGCTTTTTTTCGAAGCGGTGGGAAGTAATTTGCGGCAATCAGCTTCTCTATCAAGGACTGCCACAAGGGATATAAATTCACTTCCTTACTCAAAAGAGAAGCTGTCCTTCGGTGCCAGAAACTGATCAGGCAAATGCTAAAACTCTGTGACTTTTAGTTAAGTAATTTCAAAGCTTGATACCCTATCATCCATTTCCAGTTCCTCAATGAGCAATTGAATGGAATGTTCAGTGGATTCCTGACTGTAACTAGTAACTTTTTCACACATACAACTATTTTATAATCTTCACAGCCAACCTGCACCCCCTTTATGCCCTATCTCTTGACTTATTCGGACAGTGTCTCCATGCTAAAAGTAAACAGTGAAAGTGGGCACCCTGCCTATTTCCTCTCAAAATATTAAATGTGAGTGAAGAGTAGTTTTGAACTGTATTGAGACAGTAGGACCCTTGTAGTTAGCCATGAACCAACTCTAAAATTTCAAGACAATTCCAAACCTTATGAGTGTCTCTTCAAGGAAATTCCCAGTTTACTTGATCAAAATGCACTGTGTGTCTAACAGTAAGTTGGTGGATGCTGCCGCTATCCTCAGAGGATACACAAATCAAAAGTGGTATGTAATTTAAACATTTGGTGATCTGGCTAAAAAGTTCATGACTCAATCACATCAAATTAAAATGAATTCAATTTATTTTCAGTCTCACATATAAAATCAACAATAATTATGCATGAGAAAGTCCTCAGAAACGTGGAAAGGTGCGAATGTGAATAAACAGTGAAAAGTGTAATAGGATAAAAGAAGTATGACTCTTGACTACTTGAGTGATTTATAGACTTGCTGTCAAAAATGGAGTCTATATACCATCTGTAATCGATGGCATTTCCACCTCTAGGCAATAACTGGTCATCATCAGGACAGGATAGTACTTAAATCTGGTGAATGAAAATAAATAGGAAATAAAATCAATTTGAATTAATGAGAACAATTATAATAAAAGGATTACAGGTTGTGTAAGAATATACACTTAATGACTTACAGCAGTCAACCCTCCTGTATATATATATATATATATATATATATATATATATATATATATATATATATATATATATATATATATATATATATATATATATATATATATATATGTATATAGTTGTGCCGCGGATACTCTGCGGGGACCTGCCGAGTTGTTTTGCAAATATATATATATAATGGCGGACAAGAGGGTGCACGAAGAATAAAATATGCGCTAAAACTAACCTGGATGGGTCCGATTCGTTATTTTGTTTCCAGTCTTTGGTACAAGCAACAAAGTTCTTGGTATATATAATATATATATATATATATATATATATATATATATATATATATATATATATATATATATATATATATATATATGCGCACCAGGCAACAAGATAGATCTGTTTTCTGAGGCAATAACAAAGGAATTGGACAATCTTTCAAAACTAAGAAATAACACACGTGAAAATCTGTCAAAAACAGAACGAGGAGCCATCAAAGCATTAATTGAAAATGACAAAATTACTATAAAGCCGGCGGACAAGGGGGGCAATATTGTCCTAATGAGAACATCGGACTATGTGCAAGAAGCCATGAGACAATTGAATCAAGAAAATAACTATCAAAAATTGGAAACGAACCCATATGTAAACATGAAGAGGGAGTTACAAGAACATCTAGAAACATGGTACACAAAAGGGCTGATTGATGATGATGTAAAGAAATAGTTAACCATTGATCATCCGATAACACCCTGTATATATTTTCTCCCCAAGATTCACAAAACTCTAACTCACCCCCCAGGAAGACCCATTGTCTCCTCCTGTGGTTCCCTATACGAAAATGTCTCCAATTATGTTGACAAATTTCTAGCTCCAATTGCCCAAAGTCTACCTTCCTATATCAAAGATACTGGGGATTTTCTAAGAATTTTGATGAATGTGACCTGGAATTCAGAGTATCTTTTAGCTACCATCGATGTGGTTTCACTTTACACGTCAATACGGCATGAGATCGGAATGCAAGCGTGTGAATATTATCTAAAGCAACGTAGCATCGCATATCTAGACCACTCAAAGATGCTGATAAAAATGATTGACTTATGTTTAAAGAACAATATATTTCTCTTCAACAAGCAAGTGTTCAAACAAACATGTGGTACTGCCATGGGCATTTCTCTATCTCCCAACTACGCAAACATCACCATGGGGTGGTGGGAGAAGACCATAGCATGGAATCAGGACAAACAACAGGATTTGGATCGAATAATATTATGGGTACGTTATACCGATGACCTGTTTATTATTTGGCATGGCACAGATACTGAGTTTCAAAGTTACTTTAACAAACTGAATGAGAACGATCTTGGTTTACAATTCACATGTAACACAAGCACACAAGAAATAGACTTTTTGGACACTAAAATATATGTGTGTGATGACAAACTCGAATCTACTCTGTTCCGCAAAAAAACAGCAACAAACAGTGTGCTCCATGGGACCAGTTTCCATCCCAAATCCCTCTTACGCAGCATACCATATGGAGAATTTACACGATTAAAGAGAAATTGTTCTGTACCAGAGGATGCGGAAAAAGTGATACAAGAAAGCAAGTGCAGATTCAGAGCAAGAGGATATGAAGAACGTATACTGACAGCATGTAAAAGAAAAGTTGTTTTGAAAACGAGGACTCAAACATTAATCGAACAGACCAAAACCATTGAAACCAATGCACCACCAAGATTTGTAACTACCTTCAGTAAAGAAAGTGGAAATATTGCCCGCATAATGAGGAAATACTGGCATGTCCTGTCAGGGGACCCTGACATTGGAGCAACACTTGGCGAAGCTCCATCAATAACATACAAGAAAAATACATCTCTCAAAGACTTACTGGTTAAAAGTTACTTTCAAACAGAACCTAAATCAAACTAGTTGCAAAATCAACGAAAAGGGTTCCAACCATGTAATTCATGCAAAGCGTGTAAGATCGGTAAAAGCATGAAAGTAATTGAAGAACCAGATGGTAAAATAATGAGAATCGACCAACAGATCACTTGTTCCTCAAAAAATGTAGTGTACATCGTGGAATGCAAGTGTGGAATGAAGTACGTAGGATGTACCACATGTATGCTAAAAAAACGGATTTTGGAGCACATCAGAGCGGTGAAAAATTCGAACATGCAATACGCCACAGCAAAACACATGAGTTCCTGTCAAAATGGAGACTGGAGACAAATGCAATTCTATGGAATAAAAATGTTGGACAAAATGGAAAGAGGTGGAGACCTGGTTCGGAAGCTACGTCAAATTGAGTCGCGGATGATAATCAGACTAAGAACAAAGCATCCGAAAGGGATGAACTTTGGAGAGGATCTGCACGTTCATCTGGAATAACATGTTCCTGAAATGATTAGGGTACTATACCCAATAAATCAAAAAACAATGAACGATGAACTATAACCAAAGACCTGGGTACTATACCCAATAATTGAAAAATCACAATGGATATGCCACAGTGAACTTTCAGTCACAAATGTGCAGTAATTGAAACGCACACAATGTTCCCTTTTTTCTGTTATTACCTTTAATTTTGTCACTAAAAAATTGTAACTACAATTCCCATAATGCCTCATAATCAGCTAACATGGGATAGTACAAAAAGCAACACTGTGGAGGGACTAACCGACCGTGAGCAAGGCCAGTTGTGGCTGAAACGCGTTGGTGGGGTGAAGTGAAATAAACAAGGCTGTTAAAGTATCCTGGTTGTGCCGCCTCCTTTGTATACTAAAATTTCCCTGGGTCAGGATCCGACCCCTGGGCAGAGCACACACTGCGGAGCGCTCTCGACTGGCTTAAGGATCACTTTGTGTAGCGATATATATTATATATATATATATATTCACCAAAACGCCTCCCAAAGAAAGAGCAGTGGGGACCACATCTCTTTGGTGGGGGAGGGAAGGTAATGTGGCTTATTTTGCAGATTGTCATCGGGCCAGTGCTGCAATGATGGAGTCTGGTACCGGGTGACCCATGAGGCATGCTGGTGCTGTGTCTGATGCCGTATAGTTTGTTATTCAGTAACAGGAATAATGCTTGAACAGTAGCCAGTGTCACCCCTCCTTCCATATTTAGTCCACAACTTAACGGACTACACCAACTTCTTAGGTTGCTCCTTGAAGCCATAAAAGAAGTACTGCTGCTCTGCAGGCTCCATGTGTAGGCCACATTTCTTGACTCCCCTTTCCAACAGAGCATAGAAGCAAGAAATGTCTGCTGCAGAAGATTAAGGATACTTCCATCTACATCCCTGGGCGGGATGGTTTCCCTTCAGATATCATGTTCATAATGATTCTTCTGATCACGGTCAATATCCCCATCTTTTTCATCTTCACCTGCTTTCTGCTCCTCCTCTTCATCATCATCTTCCCTTATATCATGTGGGGTAAGAGGATTGGAACATAGTGTGGTGCGGGGATGCAGTGAAAGTAGCAGCAGCAGCAGGGGTTGAGTTTCATAGGATAGTTGTGTTAGTAGCAGTTGTGCAGGGACTACCTTACCTGCTGTTAAGGTCTCCAGCATCTGTTGTAAAATGTCCAGAACAGTCAGTAATTATTAGTATCAACACCTGTTAGTGTAACATGAGCATAGTCCTTGTGCGGATCCATGGGCTGATGATGTGGCCTTAGAAGCACATTTCATAGTTGTGGGGTTCGGATACTGCTCTTGAATCTTTGCCCATATAATAAGGCTGGTTGATTGCATCCACTGTCCAGAATATACTGGACATTAAACTGTGCAGACAGCAGATCTAACCTCTTATACTAAACAATGGGCAACCCTAGCAGTAATGGTTGCTAAAAGGAACATAGCACAAAACTGGGGGGGCTCACCAATCACCAACGCTAGAAAAGTGGAGGGAAGATCTGGACTGGTGCATGTTCCGGGAAAAGTCAGTATATGTGGCCAGAGGATGTCCAGGGAAGTGGGGGAAGATATGGGAACCCTGGAATTCACATAGAGGTAACATATGCACCCCCCAGCTCCCCCGAATGACGGTGAGACTCTTGTAACCCCCTAATGATTGAGTATTATTTGCTGTGAATTAATCCTATGTACCTAAGTTCGATAATTGAAGTATGAGTTGTCTCCTGCGCATGTGTCACAGTAGTCTGTAACTTTGATTTGTGCAATAATAAATAAAACAGATTTATAAAAATTAACAAAAAACTGTGCTGACAGCATGCAGTATATGAAGTCTAGGTTATTAACAGTGGCCTTCAATTTAGAAGCAAACATTTGCACCCGTAAAACTGTGGGCACTTTCAGTGGTTCAGCAGTGAATATAAAAGCTACATCTCCATTGATGATGGAATACGACTATCCTGTGGCATGGTCATTGCGAGAAGTTGGCCTGATATATGATGCTCACTAGTTCTAGTGATCACCTTGTATCAGTCCAAACACCCCATATGGTGATTGGTTGTAAGTCAACCTTATAGACCAGCAATCCTAATGGTAGCATGGACAAAGCAGTCTTAGGCTAAACTCTTTTGGCATGTGAAGCCAGCTGTTTTACCACATATAACCCCTTGAATACCAAATGAAAGGACACCACACAAGTTGTTATGAAAATAAACAATATATTTATTAATAACAAACACCTCTGAACTCTTTATGAGATTAGAGGGCTAAGCACATGACAAGACTCTTAGGAAAAATACGTTTAAGTTGCACAAATTACAATGGTGCCCTAGGGGCACGTCAAACCATATACTAAGTAAGTGGGTTTAGAAAGTCGATAGAAGAAATGGAGCTGTCCAGAGGCTGTAGGATTGCTGGGACTACACTACCATAACTTTAGGTAAGTAATAGGAGGCCCACGGAACGCGTGTTGTTATGGCAGAGTTTTTGGCTTTATTTAGCAGTGATATAGATCATTAGTCTTGCTCGCATCTAGTATAGGTATTCTTAGCCTGTGTTGGCCCTTTTAAGCCCTTTTTCCAGACCTATAAGAGGATAGCTGCTTAATATGCCTTTATTCTTGACTTTCACCTGTCTATTGCCTATTGGCTTTGACATATTAGACACATTGGTATGGTTTATGTAGGTATTCTGACAGAGCTAAGGAGCATTTCACCCCTTTTCAGGCCTACAGGCCTAGAGCTAGAGGGACTCCATCTTGATGAAGCTGAGAGGCATTTCAGGGCAAAGGCAAAGTTTATAGTTAAGGCTGTTTTTCACTTGGAGAGAACCGGTCTGGGCCAGCCCTTATCGGTAGGCTGTATTATTCTCTGTGTAGAAGACACAACAAAAGGCCGGCCGGCTGGGTGTGTGTCCTTGATGCGAGGTGATGCAGAGACCTGGTGGGCGGCAGGCTGATGGCTGGAACTTTCCATGAGGAAACAGCATTCTATATCAGTGAAGTGCAGAGGCGGAGTCAGTCAGTCGAGGAGAGAGTTGAGCAGAGGGTCAGTCAGCCAGAGAGTCGAGCAGAGGGAGTCAAGCAGAGAGGGTTCAAGCTGGAGAAGAGCTGAGTTGAATAGTGAGCTGGAACTGAAGGAAGCAGTCAGAAGCAGTTGCTTATCAGGAGGAGGTGTGAATAGCTGGAGTCTGAAGTAATGCCTTTTAGAAGAGATAGAGGAGAGATCGTGGACTAACCTATGGGAGCAGATGGAGTTAATTGGACATTGGCGCAGAGACAGAGTGAATAAGCTAGTGGAATGAACGGTGATCAGAGCGGCAGGAACCATTAAGATTGAAGACGGAAGGTGGAGACAGTTCGTGTGGGGGAGAGGAGTCCAGAGACAGAGTGATCAGTGCAGAGGTGTACCCAAGAGTGCAGGAGAGAGAGAGAGTCTGAGATGAGCCAAGGCACAGACGAGAGAGGAACCCAGATGACAGCTAGAACAAGACTTCACACTAATCAGGTGATATTGTTTTCATCACATTAGCTACACTTACACTTTATGTCTAATCTTTTCCCTTTCAGCGGAGTGTTCCTGTTATGTGTAATCCTTCTCTTTCAAGCGGTGTGTTCTACCTATAGTCTTTGTCAGATTTGTGTAAATGTTTATATTGTTGTAATAAAATAACCCCCAGTTTATAACAAACTGGTGTGTATTTCCTATTCTTGTTCACTGAAGGTAAATATATCTCCTAGGTAGTTGCTACGTGAATGGATGAGTAATCCCAATCAGGTAAGTGGTGATCACATAAAGAGGGAGTGAGTGGACCTTTGATGCCAAGAGCAGGGAGTACACTATATAATCTGGAACTATATTCAAAGTTATTATTGTAGTTTCATCCCGAGTAGACAACTGAGATATTATCCCAATAATTGTTCATAGGAATGTGGTCGTCGTTGATATGCGGTGTTAGTGACAGCACTGGGTGGGAGACCAGTGTTAATACCCACTGGATTGTGGCTTGAATAAGTGAGAACACTAGGAGGTCGAACTAGTGTGTAGTTTCGCAGGATTGCGAACAGTTTGGAAAAGGGAGCATTGGGTTCTGCAGGCCCGTGTGTAGACACACCGGATTGTGTGTCATACCTGCCCTAGGGTAGAACGGTCTGGGTCAGGGTGGCCGCGAGACCAACTGATGTGAATAAGTGTGGTGTAGGGTATGGATATCCCTAGTAATCAGTGAGTATTCTTAGTATCCCTATAGATTTAGTGGTGTTTTTAATAATATGAGCTTGTATATTGCGAGTTCCCCATCCTCAGGTAGGTACCAGGTGCCTGGATAGAGGAGTCCTGAGGAGGGAAGGTGAGTACGTTCTGGCTGGGTTGGAGGGGCCCCTGGGGGCTGATCCCACCTACTCAGAAAATCCAGACATTACATCTGGCGTAGTCGTCATCTTACGAAGCCTGTGTGCCTGGCCATGTGCTTAGATTGTTTCCCATGTGTTGTGTGGGAGTGCCCTGAGCGCCAGACATTACATCTGGCGTAGTCGTCATCTTACGAATCCTGTGTGCCTGGCCATGTGCTTAGATTGTTTCCCATGTGTTGTGAGGGAGTGCCCTGAACGCTGGTTCCATCTGGCGTAATGTTGCAGTTTATGTAGCCTGTTAGACCTATGGGCTTGAACAGTTGCAGCATGAGGAGATTGCATTACATCATGGCATTTGGTTTATTCAGGGTGGAAGGAATGGTTTTCATCTTGGTGTTTAAACTGTCAGAGTTGAAGGATGGCATTACATGAGGAAGCCAGTTACATCTATGTGATGGTCCAATTGTATAAATGTGTGTAAAAAGTGCTTTTAAATTGCCCATTGAATTGCTTGCTGCATCTGCTTATGCTGTGCAATGTGAAATATGTTTATTGTAATATGATCTGTGGAGTTCTTTGAATATAGCTCCTTGTAAATATGACTTGTGAATAGCGCCATATTAATGTGGCTTGTGAGGTGCATGTTCTCGTGTTGATCTATTGTGTTCCTTGTGCATTGCGCCTTGGATACGTTGTTTGTGAAAAGCTTGTCTTGTAAATATGACTTGTGAATAGCGCCATATTATTGTGGCTTGTGAGGTGCATGTTCTCATGTTGATCTGTTGTGTTCCTTGTGCATTGCGCCTTGGAAATGTTGTTTGTGAAAAGTTTGTCTTGTAAATATGGCTTGTGAATAGCGCCATGTGGTCATGGCTTAGTAAGGGCATGTTATCATTACGTTTGGCAGGAGAGAGCTGGATCTCTCTCGGGTGCTTGGGGATAACGTTTTGAAAATATGTGTACATGTCATCTGTAAACGTGAAGAAATGTGCTAATGATTTTCCCATGTATAAATGGACGTTGGGAAATGATTCTGCTTGAGCTGCCAAAGGGTTAATATCTTGAGTTGAGATGGCAGTCTTTATTTTTTTTTACATGCTGTCAACATGCATGGTTATCTGACCTGACTATAAAAGTCAGTGGATTATTTGATGGTTTGATTTTGACTTTTTTTGATTCCTTGGTCTGCCTATGTGCTTTGTCAGTTTCTTGACGGGAAGGTAACATCTTGTGTTTTGAGAAGGGTTCTGTTCATTTCACATTCCTTTTGAAATGCGTCTACGAATTTTTGTGTGGGTTTGCCTTGGAACTGATGTGGTTATAAATCAACCAGTCTGATTACGGGGAAAGCTGTGTTCTTTTAAAATGAGTGAAATGTTAAAAAGATGGCCCGTTAGAGTGCACGCTACGGAGCTGTTTTCATTGATTATTTCTGTGAGGGGTTTCCATCTAGACAGGAATGTGCTGGTTTGAGAATAATAAATCTTGCCCGACTGTGCATGGTGACATGTGCTTTTAATTAGTGAAAGGCAACCATGTGCCTTTGAAAGAAAAAATGTTAAAATGTAACATTATTTTCCCAAATGTAAATTAAAATGTATGCTTTTATAAATGTGTCAGCAAAACATTAAATTAAATCCAATGTTGAAATGTATCTGCATTTTATGTTGTTTTACAAATTATTTCTCTTTTACAATGGACCATGTTAATTTGTTTTTTCTCAAATGCAGAATGTATAATCTTGTGTGCCAAAGGTAGTTGCCCCTTTCTAAATAAGTGCCCATATTTTAAGTGTCTTGCCTTTAGCTGAATTAGTTGGACTAAAGTCTTTTTAAAAACTGGAGCTTTTTTAATTGGCAGTACACTGTAACAGAATTTTTTTTTAAATTCTAGCTTCCGTTAGTTAGAAAATAAGGCATGAGAAATTTGTTTTTCGACCTTGGCAGACCAGCTGGTTTGTGCAGACGAGTTTTTTTTCCTTCATTCTGCAAGTTTCGATCACGTCCCAGTTCGTTATGATTGGCTACAATCCAATTTTCTTCCGCGGATGGCTTGTTTATGTAAGGGAGGTGCTGGTTTAGAGAGGCTCATCATATGTCAGTGTTTCAAAGTAGCTTCCCACTGTAGCATGGCTCCTGCTCTGAAGGGAGGGGCTGGCTTAGTTAGGATTAGGGTATGTTAGGCCCTGCCAATATTATTGAAAGTTAAATTTTGAATGTTTTTAATTAATTAGGATATTTTCTTTTCAATAATGAAAGGCACCCGGGGTGCTTTTTAAATGGAAAATTTTATTTTGCAAGAATAATGATACTTGTTCTCTTGTTTCTAGGATTGCTGAAGTTGTGGTTGTGCGTGGGTCCCTCCCCCCTTCCACTTTTTTTTTGTTTTAGCTTTTTACTTTCATGTTTTTATTTTAGTTTATTATTTTTGGATGATGGAACCAGACCAGACCAGACCAGACCGGGTGATGGATGGCCGCATTGGAGGAAGTGTCCGGAAACCGAGGATGCAGGGTGGTGGCCTACACTGAAGACTTTTGGACTAAGTTATTTAATTCCTTAGCCTGCATTTTTTTGTTGACATCACTACGAGCAGGCCCCACTTTTAAAAAACAAAATAACACAAACATGTTTCATTTGTAACAGTATAAAAGGATTTGATGCATAATCCCTTGGACAAGCAGGCCCCACTTTTAAAGCAAAAAATATGTCACCTATTATAGTTTTTCTGTTTTCTTCAAAACAGTTTTTGCGTGATTTCAATGAAGGACTTTTTTTCTGAATGGTGGTGCCCACATGTGTTCTTAATGTTACACCAGCTATCTTGTAGAAATGGGGTTATTGTTTTTTTTTAACTGTTCTTACATTTTCACCTTGATTGATCAAAGGGTGGTTACCTTAAAATTTGGATTGTTCTGGGTGGTGTGTCTTTTAGTATGATTATGTATTAATGTTTGCCCAAACCTTGACACAGTTTGTCATGTTTATTTCTCAGATTTCACTTTAAATTGACAAATGTCAGCAGGTAGGCCTCATTTAGGCCTATTGTTATTTTCATCCCACAAACAAGCCCCTACACCAATAGTTTCATGAGTCATCATTAGCTTAAGTTGCCTATAGTACGTAGGGCTCATTTAGGCCCTTTCTTGTTTTCTCATTAGGAGTTGACACACATTTAGTTCTTAAGTTGACAATAGTAGGTAGGCCTCATTTAGCCTTAAGTTGTCCGAAGTAGGCCCCATTTAGGCCCCTTGCTGTTTTCATTCAACACATAAGTCCCTACATCACTAGATTTCACCAGTTATCATTAGAAGTTGAGGCACATTTAGTTTGAGGATGCTTTGGTTAGTTTCTTTTGTTATCAGATCCAATCTCAGATATGTTTCAGCATTCAAGTCAAGGGTGCTTTGATTTGTTTTTAGGTTTCTATTGCCTACAATTGAGTTTCAGGTGGAATTTTCTTAAGTTGTCATTCTTTTTAGGGAGTTTTTTAGGTTTTGATTTGTTGATAGATTGTGTTGATGTTTGTTTATCTAGATGTTATTGTTTATAAGATGTTCGCAAGATAAGGATCTAAGGGTGGATGGCAGAGATATTTAGCAGTGATATAGATCTTAATCTTGCTCACATCTAGGATAGGTATTCTTAGCCTATGTTGGATAGATTATGTTGATGTTTGTTTTGATGGTTGTTGTTGTTTATAAGATGCTCGCAAGATAATGATCTAGGGGTGCAATGTTATGGCAGAGTTTTTGGCTTTATTTAGCAGTAATATAGATCATTAGTCTTGCGCGCATCTAGTATAGGTATTCTTAGCCTGTGTTGGCCCTTTTAAGCCCTTTTTCCAGACCTATAAGAGGATAGCTGCTTAATATGCCTTTATTCTTGACTTTCACCTGTCTATTGCCTATTGGCTTTGACATATTAGACACATTGGTATGGTTTATGTAGGTATTCTGACAGAGCTAAGGAGCATTTCACCCCTTTTCAGGCCTACAGGCCTAGAGCTAGAGGGACTCCATCTTGATGAAGCTGAGAGGCTTTTCAGGGCAAAGGCAAAGTTTATAGTTAAGGCTGTTTTTCACTTGGAGAGAACCGGTCTGGGCCAGCCCTTATCGGTAGGCTGTATTATTCTCTGTGTAGAAGACACAACAAAAGGCCGGCCGGCTGGGTGTGTGTCCTTGATGCGAGGTGATGCAGAGACCTGGTGGGCGGCAGGCTGATGGCTGGAACTTTCCATGAGGAAACAGCATTCTATATCAGTGAAGTGCAGAGGCGGAGTCAGTCAGTCGAGGAGAGAGTTGAGCAGAGGGTCAGTCAGCCAGAGAGTCGAGCAGAGGGAGTCAAGCAGAGAGGGTTCAAGCTGGAGAAGAGCTGAGTTGAATAGTGAGCTGGAACTGAAGGAAGCAGTCAGAAGCAGTTGCTTATCAGGAGGAGGTGTGAATAGCTGGAGTCTGAAGTAATGCCTTTTAGAAGAGATAGAGGAGAGATCGTGGACTAACCTATGGGAGCAGATGGAGTTAATTGGACATTGGCGCAGAGACAGAGTGAATAAGCTAGTGGAATGAACGGTGATCAGAGCGGCAGGAACCATTAAGATTGAAGACGGAAGGTGGAGACAGTTCGTGTGGGGGAGAGGAGTCCAGAGACAGAGTGATCAGCGCAGAGGTGTACCCAAGAGTGCAGGAGAGAGAGAGAGTCTGAGATGAGCCAAGGCACAGACGAGAGAGGAACCCAGATGACAGCTAGAACAAGACTTCACACTAATCAGGTGATATTGTTTTCATCACATTAGCTACACTTACACTTTATGTCTAATCTTTTCCCTTTCAGCGGAGTGTTCCTGTTATGTGTAATCCTTCTCTTTCAAGCGGTGTGTTCTACCTATAGTCTTTGTCAGATTTGTGTAAATGTTTATATTGTTGTAATAAAATAACCCCCAGTTTATAACAAACTGGTGTGTATTTCCTATTCTTGTTCACTGAAGGTAAATATATCTCCTAGGTAGTTGCTACGTGAATGGATGAGTAATCCCAATCAGGTAAGTGGTGATCACATAAAGAGGGAGTGAGTGGACCTTTGATGCCAAGAGCAGGGAGTACACTATATAATCTGGAACTATATTCAAAGTTATTATTGTAGTTTCATCCCGAGTAGACAACTGAGATATTATCCCAATAATTGTTCATAGGAATGTGGTCGTCGTTGATATGCGGCGTTAGTGACAGCACTGGGTGGGAGACCAGTGTTAATACCCACTGGATTGTGGCTTGAATAAGTGAGAACACTAGGAGGTCGAACTAGTGTGTAGTTTCGCAGGATTGCGAACAGTTTGGAAAAGGGAGCATTGGGTTCTGCAGGCCCGTGTGTAGACACACCGGATTGTGTGTCATATCTGCCCTAGGGTAGAACGGTCTGGGTCAGGGTGGCCGCGAGACCAACTGATGTGAATAAGTGTGGTGTAGGGTATGGATATCCCTAGTAATCAGTGAGTATTCTTAGTATCCCTATAGATTTAGTGGTGTTTTTAATAATATGAGCTTGTATATTGCGAGTTCCCCATCCTCAGGTAGGTACCAGGTGCCTGGATAGAGGAGTCCTGAGGAGGGAAGGTGAGTACGTTCTGGCTGGGTTGGAGGGGCCCCTGGGGGCTGATCCCACCTACTCAGAAAATCCAGACATTACACGTGTGCAGAGTGTGAACTCACACGCGAGATGCGTAACAAAGTCAATGGACAGTACAATTTACGAAAAAGGTAAGTACGGACAGCTCTGACTAGTTAGGACTAAAACGACTGTGAAACTGGACACTAGGAGAGTCAATATACCCTTGAGCACCGAAATGCTCTTGTTACCTCACCCACGGGCTGCGGGTGCGTAGGTGTGAAAGTGCGTCGGGTATCTGCGTTGAAGTCAATGGAGCCTTGAAGAAAAGATGCTGCAGGCGACCAGGAGGAAGCTGTCCGGAGTGATCCAAGGGTGGATCAAGGAAGATGAAGACCTGAAAGCAGAGGGGACAATGTTCACAATCACTAGCCAGTGACTGGAGTGGAACCAGGAAGGAACCAGATACTGTCGTCGCGATCAGGTGAAGAGTGGACGCTTGACTCTGCAGCCACGTGGACCAGGAGGTGTCTTTGACGACCAGGATGGAGGCACAAGCTGTCCCACGCAGGCTCTCGCTGTCGGCGGTGTTGGTTCCGGATTCGGCGTCAACAGGACTTGGCAAAGGCAACCCACGTGGTGAGTGGAAAAGGCGTCTGGTGCGGACCAGGAGGGTTCCGGGGTACTTCTCTTTTGGAAGGAAGCAAGGGCCAGTTTGGAGCAACCAGACCAGCAGTGTTGATGTCGAGGATCGTCGTCCAGGAGGCCACTAGCCAGCCGGCAAGTGACCAGACAATGCGTCGAGCAGCAATCAAGCAAAAGGGCCCCACGCAGATCTCGTGGATGCTGGAGGGCTGATCTTCTGTGCAGGAGCTGCTCGGGGCTGGGGTTTCTCAATCCCTAAAGCACTTCGTTGAGGATGCCTCTGAAGTCGTGCTGGAAGCAAAGTGCAGTTTCTTCAAGATGGCTGGTCCCACGTGTCTCGTCGCACCCATGGATCTCAGCTGTGCTGCAGATGTAGGTTGAGGTCGGAGAGGTCTGGAAGTCCGGGTCTCGTCGGGCTATGAAGTCTGGATCCACTCGGGAAGACGACAAAGTGAACCGCTGGCACGCTTGATGGTGCCTGCTTGTGCAGGGGGGTCACTCCTTGGCCACAAGCTAGATTTCTTCAGTCTTCTGTGGAGCAGAACGTCGAAGTCCATAGTTTCTTCTTGTAGATTCAATTCAGGATAATCTAATTTGGAATGGGACCAGCTCCTACCTTTATTCTGCTAAAGGGGGCTGTACTATCACTAGTTCCCTCCTATGGGTGGGACCAGGAAGGGGGGTGGTTACACCCCCCTATCCTTTGTCCGGTTTCGCGCCAGAGCTGGGGCAGGAGTGTCCCAGCAACTGGTTTGAGCTGGTGTATGCACAGGGCACCTTGTGTGCCCCAGGCATGTCTCATTCCTTTCAGGCCTGTCCTACCCAATACACAAAATCCTGTCTGGGGTGGTGCTAGCACCTCCCAAGGCAGGAAACCCATTGTCCAGGCCTCCCTCGCTGGAAGGACTTCCAGCAGCAGGAGGTTAGACTTGTGTCTGTGGTGGCAGCATCCATTTTGTGATGCTGAGGCTCGAGTTAACTTTAACCGGGGTTCACAGTTACATACATGTCGTGTCCCTCTAAAAGGGTGGAATGCTACCCCCGTCACCAGAATTGGCGAGGAGGTAGTATTCCAATTCGTATGACACCTTACTCGACATGCTTTGATAATGCTATGCCAAAGTTAGCAATAACCGCGAGGATTATAATGCACTTAAGAGTATATGGTATAGCGTTATCATGGAAACAGCTAAAGGACTTGGTTCTGAAAGCTGTAGACAGGCTCAGCCCATGCCAGAGCACTATCTCACATAATTCCAAGCACTCTGCCTCCAGGACTGTTAAGGTCTGCCATAGGAGTGACTTATAGGAGTATATGTGTCCATTTTAGGTTTAGATATAGGTATACTATATCTAAAGCAAAGGGTGATTACACCACCTTGCCCCAGCTGATTGATCAGCCAGTTGTGTCAGATTTGGATGGCTAGCCAGGGGTGGCATAATACATGCTGCAGCCCCTGGTAGGCCTTGGGTTCACTTATGCCCTGGGTACCTATGGTGCACCGTACAAGGACTTACAAGAGTGACCCAATACCAATTGGTAAATGCATGGATGTCAATTTAGAGAGAGAACAGCTAGGCTGTGGGTCTGATTAACAGGCCCACGGCCAGGGAAAGTCGTAAACCAGTGAAGCAAAAAGCAAAAATCTGGGGTGACCATAGGATTGCAGACCCTACTCTCCTACATAACCCCCTCCCCCCAAACTTAAGGACATTAAACTAACCTTGACCAGGTGAGTCTTCCTGTTCTAAGTGGAAATACCTGGAGAGACCATCTGCATTGCCATGGTCAGTCCCTGGTCTGTGCTCCACTGTAAAGTCCATCCCCTGTAGGGAAATGGACCACATAAGAAGTTTGGGGTTTTCACCCTTCATTTGATTTAGCCACAAGAGGGGCTTATGGTCTGTCTGAATCTTGAAGTGAGTTCCAAATAAGTATGGCCTCAACTTCTTGAGGGCCCAAACCACAGCAAAGGCCCCCTCTCAAAAGCTGACCAACTTTTCTCTCTAGGGGTCAGCCTTCTGCTTATAAAAGCAATGGGCTGGTCATGACCATCATTATTCAGTTGAGATAGAACAGGTCCCACACCCAACTCAGAAGCATCTGTTTGGACAATGAAAGTTTTAGAGTAGTCTGGACTCTTGAGGATAGGTGCAGTGCACATGGCCTGCTTTAGGTCATCGAATGCCTTTTGACAGCTAACTGTCCACTGAACTTTCTTTGGCATTTTCTTACTTGTCAGGTCATTAAGAGGGGTCACAATTGTCCCATAATTTCTGACAAATGTCCTGTAGTAACCAGACAGGCCCAAGAAAGCTCTGACCTGTGTCTGGGTGGTTGGAGGAGCCCAGTCCTTTATGGCCTGTATCTTGCTCTCCAATGGTTGAACCTGGCCTCCACCTACAAGGTGGCCCAGGTACACAACCTGACTCTGCCCTATCTGGCACTTAGTAGCCTTGATAGTGAGGCCTGCCTTTTGCAGGGCCTCCAAAACTTTCCTCAGGTGGATCAGGTGATCCTCCCAGGTGGAGCTAAAGACAGCAATATCATCTAGATATGCTGCACAAAAGTCATCCAACCCAGTGAGAACTTAGTTCACCAACCTTTGAAAAGTGGCAGGTGCATTTTTCAAACCAAAGGGCATCACCACAAATAGGTAATGACCTCCTGGGGTAGAAAATGCTGTTTTGGCCTTGGCATCCTCAGCTAACCTGATCTGCCAATAGCCAGCTGTAAGGTCAAATGTACTCAAGAATTTGGCAAAAGCCAATTTATCTATGAGTTCATCTGCTCTGGGTATTGGATGGGCATCTGTCTTAGTGACAGCATTGAGACCCCTGTAGTCTACACAAAACCTCATCTCTCTCTTACCATCCTGGGTGTGATGTTTAGGCACTAGAACTACAGGACTAGCCCAAGGGCTCTCTGAGGGTTCAATGACTCCCAATTCCAACATCTTTTGTACTTCTTTCTTTATGCAGTCCCTGACGTGGTCAGGTTGCCTGTAGATTTTACTCTTTATAGGCAGACTGTCACCAGTGTCCACCTCATGGGTGCACCAGTTTGTCTGACTGGGTGTCAGAGAGAACATTTGTCTAAAGGATTGAAGAACTTGTTTGCAATCCTTTTGTTGATGCTCAGAGAGGCTGTCAGAAAAGACTACACCATCTACTGACCCATCATCAGGGTTCTGAGTGAGCAGGTCTGGGAGAGGGTCACTCTCTTCCTCCTGTCCCTCATCTGTGGCCATGAGCAAGCCCATGTCCTCCCTGTCAACAAATGCCATGAGCCTGTTCACATGAAGTACTCTGTGAGGGCCCCTGGGAGTTCCAAGGTCTACCAGGTAGGTGACCTCTCCCTTTTGTTCAATGATAGTATGGGGTCCAGACCATTTGTCTTGGAGAGCTGCTGGGGCCACTGGCTCCAACACCCACACCTTCTATCCAGGCTGGTAAACAGTAAGGACAGCCTTTTGGTCATGCCAAGCTTTTTGAAGTTCTTGGCTGGCCTCAAGGTTTTTAGATGCCTTCTCCATGTACTCTGCCATCCTGGAGCGGAGACCAAGTACATAGTCCACTATGTCAAGTTTAGGCTTTTTGAGAGGTAACTCCCATCCTTTCTTTACAAGACATAGGGGCCCTCTTACAGGATGCCCAAACAGAAGCTCAAAAGGGCTGTAACCAACCCCCTTCTGTGGGGCCTCTCTGTAAGCAAACAGAAGACAGGGTAAAAGGATGTCCCATCTTCTCCTAAGGTTTTCTGGTAACCCTTTTATCATCCCTTTTAGGGTCTTGTTGAATCTCTCCACAAGCCCATTGCACTGTGGGTGATAGGGGGTGGTGAATTTGTAATTCACACCACACTCCTTCCACATTGCAGTCAAGTATCCTGACATGAAGTTTGCACCTCTGTCAGAGATGACCTCCTTAGGAACCCCCACTCTGGAGAAAACTGCAAGTAGGGCCCTGACCACAACAGGAGCTGTAGTGGTCCTAAGGGGAATAGCTCCTGGATACCTAGTGGCATGATCCACTACCACTAGTATAAATCTGTGCCCAGATGCTGTTGGGGGGTCCATTGGTCCAACAATGTCAATCCCCACTCTTTCAAAGGGTACCCCCACCACAGGTAGTGGTATAAGGGGGGCCTTTGTTGTGCCACCTGATTTGCCACTGGCTTGACAAGTGACACATGAGCGACAAAACTCTTTGGTGTCTTCAGACATATGAGGCCAGTGAAAGTGTGGGACAAGTCTTCCCCAAGTCTTGTTCTGGCCTAAGTGACCTGCAAGGGGAATCTCATGGGCTAAGGTAAGAAGGAAACCTCTCAGAGTCAAGGGGATGACCAGCCTCCTGGTAGTACCAGGCTTGGGGTCACTTGCCTCAGAGTATAGGAGTCCATCATCCCAGTACACCTTGTGGGTACCTGTAGCATTCCCTGCAGCCTCAGCAGCAGCCTGCTGTCTGAGGGGTTCAAGAGAGGAACAATCTAACTGTGCCTGCCTCATCTGCCCTGGAAGGTCCCCCTGACCCAAGAAACTCAACCTGATCAGGTTCAAGCTCCTCTAGGACAGTTCCTTCTGGGGTCTTTGGGTCAGCCTCCTGAGAGGGCTGATCCTCACTTTGAGGCAGGGGGGAAGGCACTGCCTTAAACCTACTGCTCTTTCTCTTGGGTAGTGTCTGGTCCATTGTTCCAGGATCCAGCACTTGTTCAGCTGGGCATTTCTTGGCCTGTGAACTGGTCACAGCAAGGACATGTGCTGACAAACCTAACATCTCCACATGAGTCCTATACTCCACTTCTGACCATAAGGAGGATTCCAAATCATTGCCCAACAGACAGTCCACTGGGAGTGTAGCAGGGATTCCGTTCTCCTACAGAACTGTGCATAGAGACCTGGAACCTCAGTGAATTAGGATGGCCCAAAACTCACCTCAGTATCCAAAATCCCCTTACCGAGCTAGCTACAGTGTCTCATTGGTCATAACAAACTCCCAATGCTTAGACAAACCAGAACATAAACTTAGAATACCTCAGGTATCGTGGAACACATGAACACTCTTTCGTTATATAATCATCACAAACCAGAACGTGGAGTAAAAGAGGACTCGTGCATGTTTGAAATATTTATTTACTAATGCAAGGTTCTCAAACGCAGTATCTTGTATAATACTAGTACAAATATTATAAGCAACAAAGTTATCAGCATAGTTATTAGTCCATAAAAGGCGAATAGTGACAGCATACTAAGATGCTGAAATGAATAGAAATTAACAACGTCTAATTCACATCCTCCTTATTTAAGCATAGTATTTTATATCTATAAAGGTCTCATTTGGGTTATAGCAGGGCGGGCCCATACCTCAAAATCTCAGTGGCAGGAGGATCACATCATCTTCCACCAGCTCTCTGCATGCGAAGCACATCAAGTGTGTTTTGTGCGTTCAGCACAACAATATAAAACTCACCTAGAGCCAGATTTTGGCAGCAGCATGTGTGTTATGTCTATAGGGGTGCGAAGATCAGACCTTACAACAACACTGGGTTAAGTTATCCGTGTAGCCTTCAGCACTCACTGTGCAGACAGAGTGCAGAACAAAACTGATATCAGAGCAATAACATATTATTTCTCTAGTAAATCACGAAGCTCTTCTAGGTTGAAAGCTAAAACAACAATTATGTGTCGTGTGCAAAAGTGAAGCAAGAATGAAAACGGCGTGCAAACATTTAATAAAACTTGTGCTAACTTAACACAGTATGTAGAAAAGAAGTAGCTATATGACACCCCCCCAATGATCAGAGCACTGTCAGAAATCCTGTAAAGTCAGAACCAGGAAGGGGTTTAACCTGAAAACAGAGTTCAATAATAGCGAGCTAATCTATTCTCCAAACGTATATATGAAGGCCTATGGGGGCCAAGCGTAATTGTTCCAACCTTTGAAAATATAAGTCAATAGGTCTGGGACGTATTAAAAATTTTCACACATGGAAAAAGGCACTGTCCAAAAATTTAAAAAGGCACGGGCCGAAATAAGTAAAAACTACATGGCATCTCACGATCGAACTGAATATGCAAAATATGCAGCCACAGCCTCCAACATGAAATCACTGTCATCATCCGAAAACAGTTCAGCCATCCAATTAAGAAGTGGGAAGGAACATACGTGCTGCTCCATCACTGGATCCTCTATTAACATCAGAGGACAACTCGGTGGGTTCTCAAGAAAGCTCCTTGCCAAGAACTCATGCGCTGCTGCGAGTATATCCCAATGACCCATTAGTCCATGCATCGCTGCAAAGGCCATAATCCTTTTGCCAGAACAAACCAACTCGTGAGCAACTACGGGGCTCATCAGATGATTAAAATCGATGTCAGGAGACACCGTCAAGCAGAGACACAAATCAAGGGCCCAGTCGAAATCGCAGCTTAGGCAATGAAACACAGGCCTGACACATGTGAAATAGGAAAATCGAAACGATAATCCAAACGCAGTGCTTAAAGTTGCAAGCGGCAGGGTGCCATAGTAATCAAGCATCCGGTTGCGCAACAGTGACAGGAGGGGCTCTTTTGCTCGTAATGCAGGATGGGCATCCATCTTTAATAAAACAAAATATCACCAATACGCCTGCAGCTAAAGCCAGCAAGACAGGGAAGCCGCCAAACAAACTCGAAAAAATAGAATAAAAGAAAGCAGGGATGACCCCAAATATTTTTCAAATGAAGTCACGAGACCACTGCTAACCAACTTAAAAAAGTGAGCAAGGCCGGAAAGGGAGGAGGCATTAAAGATTTGATGAACCAGCTCGCTGAAATGTAACGGTAAATCAGTATTTAAAAGCGCCTGCACTTCTGTGCGTGTGTTAGCTATGTGAAGGACAAATGTTTCTCGGGCCGAACTCAGGGCCACCTCTTTGTGAGACAAAAGGGCTCTTATTCTAGTCATACCATTGAACTCTGCTTTCAAGGTTGGGATGCGCGGCCAGATGGAAACATCTGAATTCCCATGCGTAGGGGGATACAGAACGTTTTCCCAGCACACAACACGTTCTGATACAGTTACCACATAAGCTATACCAACAATTAAACCACGTTATATTTAAAGGGTTGACCCAACGGCACTGGGACCTGGGTAGTCAAGTGTTACATACATAGGGGTCCCAGTTGGAACAGAATTGCGTACACAAAGGAAATTACTTTTGAAAAAATCAAGAAAATCGGTATTGTATTTACAGAGAGATGTTTTTAATTCACATCCTCGGTTGTAGATTGGTTACACATACATTTCTCAAAATAGTGCAGGTGTCCTCGATGCCCAAAGGGGGGCAAGGTGAAAGAGGGACAGGGGGGAAGGTAGTGCAGGTAGTGTGGGTATAGACAAGTTGCAAAATAAATCGTGGGTGGTCATTTATACATTTTAGAAATGATACCACAGAGGCATATTCATATTGCTAAACAAATAATTACTCTCAGCATTCATAATCCTATACCAACAAATTAACACAACCAAAAAATGAGCTGTTGTTATTGGCTAGGCGACAGTAGGATTGTGTCGATGTTTCGACCCCAAGGTTGTAGGCTGATTCTTGCCCTACTGCGGGGTCTTCATCAGGACCAGTGGGGACAGGGTGGTGAGGGGTTTGGGCGGGTACCTGTGATTAAAAACGTGATGTTTTAGACAGGGGAAGACATTACAGACAATTGAAAAGTGCTACCTGTGTCCGAAATAATTACCTAAAAGCCACTTGAATAGACGTGGCCCCTTCTACGAACGTGCGGAGGGCCCGAAGGCTCCGGAGAACAAGGAGAGCGTCAACCTTCAAAAGTTAGGTTATTGTCAATTGAGTTCTAGATTAAAATTTGGAATCACGTCACCCACAAATGTGAAGTACATATTATGTGCCAACGATGAGGATAGCATCCAAACATTACCCAGCCGGGTTAAAAACAACAAAGAATTATAATCATATAACGAAGGGTGTCTCAACCAGAACACACAAAAGAGGTTGATCCACAAATTCAAGCTTAAGGGGTTAAATAGTCTTATCCTCTGTCCATACAAGTTAAGTCGGATCTAGGTTCAAAAGTCACATCTTAGTTTTAAGACACAATATTACATTAGGAGAAAATTACCCGAGGGGACGACCCTGGATGTCCTCTTTATACTCTTAGATATATTCAACCGTTGAGTGGACCCACTCTAGGAGCTGTAGGAACTATGGCCGGTATCCGAGCACAAATCTGTAATGAGCGGAGGGCCAGGCATTAAGATTACAATAATACGAGGGGAAACCTTTATACCGATACAGGAGAAAGTGGCGGGAGACTTACCACGGATTACTAGGCAGTATCATTCAATGCGCACCTCGTGTGGAAAGGTCGGAACTGAGGATCTCGCTGTTATTTAAAGGAAAGGACACGTGTCCCTGCAGCAGCTAGCTGCCTGATGCCGTGCTTTAACAAGGCCAATAGAAGAAAGACTTAGCGTTTAAGAGCGGGCCAGTAGAAAATAAGCTCTTCTCTGAAAACACTATAACAGTTGAATTTGTTGCCCAGGGGTAACTCACAAATTGTAATCGACTATAGGGAGTTCAATAAATGTGGGAAAAAAGGTTTTTTTTTTTGGGGGGTGTTGTTGGGAAATCCTTATTGAACGTGCCATCTGTAATGAACCCATAGTTCCGAAATAACATAGGAGAGTCAAGGCCATACTAACGGCTTAAATAACAAGTTGTTTACAATGCTAATCATATAATACACATACATGAATACACATTACAATTGAAGACGGTGATGTTCATCTGTATTGGACCTGCAGAAAAATAAAAACAGCTCGAAAACAAAAGGAACTTCAGAAGTTTACAACTGCACACTCTTAGCAAGTACCCCCTTAGTTTAAACAAGCCAGTTGAGCATAACTAGTATCCTGTTCATTTAGTCCTTGTCGAATAGTATCCAAACGGGTCATCCATTTGCTTTCTCTAACATTAGGTACAGAAGCAATATTGCCACCCCTAGGGCTCAGGGAAACTTTCTCTAGTACCACCCATTGGAGTTCTTCTACAGTGTGTCCTGCCCTTCTATAGTGATCTACCAAGGGTGCTCCTGCCACTTCACACCTAATTCTGCTTTGGTGTTGGAGAATGCGTGCTTTTACCTTCTGCTGTGTTTGTCCTATATATGCTAAGCCACATGGGCATGTGATGCAATATATTACACAGTTGGTATTGCAATTTGTGAACGTTTGAAGGTCTATTGTGAAATGTTTGTACTGGAACTGTTTGGTTTGTATGCAAAGTGGGCAAGCTTTGCAACTGCCACATTTAAAGTTGCCAACCATGGCAGGTAAATTCCACATAGCATGGATAGTGGGAGGCTCAGGGGTTTTGAGGAAGGAACGTACCACATGGTCTCTGATACTTTTCGATTTCTTGAAGGAATGCATCGGTAGTTGAGATTGTCCAATGTCATTAGCTACCAATGGCCAGTGTTTGTTGATTATTTTACGTATGTTGTTGCTTTGTGTGCAATACGTAGTTACACAGATCATCCTCTCCATATGATCCTCCTTTTTATCTTGTGGTGTGAGGAGTTCCTCTCGTGGGCTGTACCATGCTCGTTTCTGGGCTCTTTTCAACAGTCTGCGGGGGTAGCCTCTTTCCAATAATCGGGAGCTGAGATCTTCGGACTTTGTAAAATAATCATCTTTCTTAGAACAATTGCGTCTTATCCGCAGGAATTGTCCCATCGGCAAATTGTCTCTTAAACCTCTCGGTGGTGGCTATTGTACAGTAAAAGGGAGTTCCGTTCTTTCGGTTTTCGATATAGGGTGGTAGACAACTTGTTTGCTTCGTGAAAGATGGTGATGTCCAAAAAGTCGACCTTGTCACAGTTAGAATGCATGGTAAACTGGATATCTTGATTCTGCTGGTTCAGCCATAGGTAGAAACGATCAAGGATTTCTTTACTCCCGGTCCAGATCATCAAGACGTCATCGATGTAGCGCCGCCACATCGTGACGTGCTCTCGGTAAGGGTTGGTGAGGCTGAACACATGTTGCTGCTCATATTGGGCCATATAGATGATAGCCAAATCCGGTGCAAACGCAGCCCCCATTGCAACCCCTTTTGTTTGGATGTAGAACTTCCCTTGAAACATAAAGAAATTCTTCTTCATGGCAATGGTCAGCAGGGCAATAATGAACTCCGTTGGTACTCTCACCGGTGCTGTACGACCATCAAGTGCTCTTGTCATCACCTCAAGTGCTTCTGTTTGAGGGATGCTTGTATAAAGCGACACTATGTCGCAAGTCACCAATAGTTGGTTTGCAGGATTGAAGTCCATGTCATCTACCAAGTTAATGGCTTGTCATATGGATACTTCATTACATATATTGCGTTAAGTTAGCATGAGTGTATTACATGTTTAAACAGCCGTTTTGCCTTCAGGCTTCAGTTTTGCACACGACACGTACTTGTTGTTGTAGCTTTCAGCCTAGAAGTGATGAGGTGTTTTATTTGAGAATAATATGTTATTCCTATGCTATCAGCTTTGCCTTGTACACTTGGTACAACTGTCTGCACACTGAGAGCTGCACACTCTAAGATTAACCTAACACAAGGTTGCTGGGAAGTCTGATCCTCGCACCACATTAGACATTAGACATAACACAAATAATGTTGATGCCAACATTTTGGGCTCTACGCGGGTTTAAGATAGAGTTACACGGAATGAACGCGGACACTTGGTGCTGCGCATGAAGAGAACTGGTAGATGCTGATGTGAACTGCTCCTACTGACATTGAGAGGTATGGGGTCGCCCTGCTAAAGCCCGAATGAGACCTTCTTAGATATAATATAATATGCTAGGTAGGGTGCGCGAAATATAGGTGATATAGATTTCTATAGAAATTGCATTATAACATGCTAGCACCTTTTGCTTACTATGGATTAGTGACTATGCTGCTGACTCTGATTTTTATAATCTGCATTTTGGTATTATACAAGATACTGCGTTTGAGAACTTTGCATTGAATAATAAATATTTCAAACTTGCACTTGTGTTCTTTGACTCTCAGTTTTGGTTTGAAATGATTATATAACGAAAGAGTGTTCATGTGTTCCACGACTCCTGAGGTATTCTAAAGATCATGTTCTGGTTTGTCTAATACATGTATCATTCCATAATGATCCATGAGACACTGTAGCTAGCTAGGTAACTAGATTTCTGACACTGAGATGAGTTTTTGGATCATCCTAACTCACTAAGGTTCTAGATCTCTATGCACAGTTCTGTGGGAGAACGGAAACCCTGCTACATGGCGCCCAACGGATTGGTTGGCCGTATTTCATGACACTCGAGTAGTATATCATTCAAACCTTGACACCTTCATTCCCGTTTCCGGAAAACGGTGGTGTCGGAAAAACCTACCTATTTATGTGATAGGTGTTTTCAAGCTTGAATTCTTCTAAAAACGGTTTCTTTGAATTACTACCCAGTTGTGCTACACACAGTTCTTTGTCTGGTTTTTCTTCTTCCTGTGCTGACATGGCAGTGGACATAGCGCAGCATAGCCGCGTCGCGGTTCGCGATCACTTGCGGGGATATAATGTACCCGCTGAAGGCTTAGCTGTGGTTCTAGTTGTGAGTGCGGAACATGCGTACCCGTACGAATTGTTTTATTCCTGGGTGACATTTCCGGAAGTAGACGCTACTTCGGGTGTCTATCATACATACACTGCCTCAGCAGTACCGGCAGCTTATGCTCCGTACAGGGCACTGGAAGTACCTATTGACGCTTGGCAGCACGGTGTTTGGTTTGGTGGCGCCCTACCCCATTCTTTGAACGCTACGAGGTTAGGTCCTTTGTCCATTCCGGGCACAAATTGGCCCGCCTTGGGTGGATTTACTCCTCATCCTAATCGCGCCACGTGTAACGTAGCCGACCTGAGACGTCTACATGAGGTCTCGGTTGGAGTGATTAGAGCGCTTGTTCATTACATTAGTCGTAATATTCAAGGCGCAGCCCCCGCAGGTGCGCAGCTTCGAGCAGAACAGGCTGGTTTGAAAATCAGTCCTGTCTTGGTGAATTCCGTTATGGGCAGAAAGCCAGATAGTACGGATGAATTTCCTTACTGGCTTGCCGAGAAATTCGACCAGTTAGAGGCTGTGTTTCCTAATACGACTCCGAGTGAAAAACACCGGATTCTTACGCTTAGTTTACCGAAGGAAATAGCCCCGGACCTTGCTGACTGTGAGACATGGGGTAAGACATTTGCAGCGGTTTACTCGAGGTGCTTTGGCACACCGTCAGTTTCGAACCTGTCTGCGATCCTCAAGCGTGTTCAGGATGATCACGGACCTGAGTCGGCGGTTGAGTTGGGTATGCGCCTGAACGGTTCATTTGAGACGGTTTTCGGTATTATCCTTGCCAATGTAAAAGGGGATGCAATGAACTTTCAGGTGGCCAATGGTCTGGCGTTAGTACCCGATGCCGAGAAACCCCGTCAGCTGGCAAAAATTATTGTGGCGGCTTATAAAACGGTTGGCCGCAATTCAAGGGGTGCGAAGGTTTTTCTTGAAAAAGAAAAGAAGCAACCCCAGGGGCAGTCTTCGGAAACAGGTGGACAGCCCAAGTCCAAAAAACAAACTTGGCCGAAAAAGCAGAATAGGGGTAAGCAACAGCAACAACAGACACAGGTCTCTAGTCCGACACCTTCGCAACCTGCGCAGTCTGAGCGAGTTTATGAATTGCGCGATCGCGCTACGATTAAATCGCCTGACAGATATCAGGCAACTGACCAACGCTCTCCTCGTTCCTTTCAGGACTCATCGGCTCCGTCAACCGGTGGTGGAGGGGGCGGCAGGGGCAGGGGTGGTCAGCAAGGACGTGGCCAGCCCCGCACGCGAAGTGAAGGGGACAAGCGGGACGACTCTACGCCAAAGAGACCGCAGTTTGCCAAGAAGAAAGTCGCTGCCTTAACGGCGCATCGATATGCCCCAGATAGTGAGAACGCGGCTTCGGAATCTGACGTGGGCTCTGACCTTGCTGGACAGCGCGGCGGAGATTACCATAGTGAGAGAGGCCCTCCGTCCACTGTTGAAGGTGACAGCGACTGACACTTATGTTGTAATCGAAACAGCTGATACACATGTTGCTCCCCCTGAAAGACTTTTTGAAATTGTCCTGTTAATTGAAGGTGACATGCAGCGAACTGTAAAAGGGGTATTTTGGGAAAATCTTTCAGATACGTATGACATTTTGCTTTCGGAGGCTGACTGGCCCCCACCTTTTGTTCTCGCAGCTCCGCGAGGGGAGGAGGTAATCCTCCCCAGTTTCGCGCACACTGTACCGAGAGTGGAAGCGCTGCATTTTGCAGAAGAGTGGGCTCTGGCGCTTGCGCCGGCTGTGTACCGAAATCAGTGTGGCTGGGATAAATTGTCCCCTAGCCATGAGATTCCATTACGGTCACAGCCTCAGCCACAACCCCAGTACCCCATACGGCGTGAAGCTAAAGCTTCGGTCGCGGCTATCCTTGAACAATTGGAATATCAAGGTGTAATTGAAACGTGTGTGTCACCAATGAATAATCCCCTTTTTACTGTTAACAAGCCGGACGGCTCTTATCGTCTAGTTTTGGATTACCGGCATTTGAACTCGCATTGCCGTAACTGTGCGGTACAGAATACTCACGGCTCTGCCCTAGTGAATAGTCTTGAGCGTAAACGGTTCAAAACCACGCTTGACATTTCCAATGGTTTTTATGCACATAGATTAGATGGTCTAAGTTCCCAATGGACCAGTTTTACATGCGGCGGCGTACAAAAAATGTTTAAACGACTCCCAATGGGATATAAAAATAGTCCTGGAGTGTTTTCCGCCCGCATTGTCTCTCTTTTGGAGAGTTTCGATCCAGTTGCATGTTCGTATGTGGATGACATTTATCTCACAGACGACGAGCTTTGGGTGCATCTGTGTCGAGTAAACAGCATAATTTGTAACTTTGCAGACATGGGTTACAAGTTTAACTTTGCAAAATCACACATTGCGGAGTACACAGTGTTGTTTCTAGGTTATGAACTTAACCATGAAGGAAAGGGATTGGCTCCTCACTTCCTGGAGAAGTGCGCGCAGTTGCGCTCTCCGACAACACTGAAAAAATTACAGTCTTTACTGGGTTTTTTAAATTTCGGGAGGACATACATTCCGGAATATGCCCAGCGTATCAAGCCTTTATATGCCTTGGTACAACCATCTTTTTCCAAATCATGCTGGCTGCCTGAGCATTCAGCCATTCTGCAGTCCTTGCAGGCTGATTTGCTCACTTCTGACTACTTACAGACCCGTGATAACCAGACCAACCTGGTGATAAGAATAATCCCTGGGACGGTGGGTTTCACGTACCTGACTTTTAATGAGGGGGATACTGTACCTATTGCTTACAAGTCACACTTGTACACTTCGGCTGAACTGCGTTTTTCCACTGTGGAGAAAGTGTTAACGGCTGTACAGATGGCAATTCTTAAAGAACGTGCCCTGTCGCAGGGAAAGCGCATGTTGGTTGTTACCCCGTGTCCTGCATTGGAGGCGGTCACGAAAGCCAGTGTACCGAATTCTAAAGCTTTGCACCCTCGGTGGATTCAGTGGGCTACATCCTTGACATCTCAGGATGTCACGTTTATTTTTGACGCCGCTTTACGGTCACAGGAGTATTTACAGTATGAATTTGTTCATCCTGCTCCTTTAGCAATGCGGCCGTTGGAGGATTTCCACTGTATCATTTACACGGATGGTTCGGCGCAGGTTGCGCATGGCTCTAAACATGCCTACGTTTCCGCTTGCGCCATTGTGGTCGGTGCCATGGTGAACGATGAGTTCAAGTCCAGTGTCGTGCACACGCAGACACTTGGAGACTGCACCGCACAATTAGCAGAGCTCCGTGCTCTTATGCTCGCATTGGAGTACGCAGATCCTAGTGTGACAACTTTGATCGTAAGTGATTCTTACTACTGTGTCCAGTCTTACAATGAGAACTTGTTCTTTTGGATTCAGAATGATTTTCGTGATTCCAAAGGTAGCACAATAAAACATAAAATGATCTGGGTCCGAGTGGCGGAACTTAAAGAAAAGCTGCCGCTCGTGTTTGTGATTCATACTCTCGGCCACCAGCGCGTGGGAGTCCACGCTGTTGGCAATTCGCTTGCTGATGAGGCAGCGAAGTCTGCGGTATCAAAATACTTAGTTGCAGCGGTCACGAGGTCCAAGAGCAAAATAGATGACGACATCTTGGCGGCTGTTGCTGCCACGGCGAAGGGAGGTAAATATCCTGCGGGGTTCCCTTCGAAATACACATACCACTTAAGTCCCGATAAGGTTCCTTATGTGAAAATTCCTGAAGTTGGAGAGCGTCTGATTCCCAACTCGGATCGCAGAGCTTCTCTGATTACAGCGGCTCATGAAGGTGTGGCGTCTGCGCATGCGGGCGTCTCAGCCACTGTATCACAGCTACAACAGAGGTTCTGGTGGCGGGGACTGTACAAACAGACGCGCGATTATGTCCTTATGTGTGACATTTGTCAGCAGATTAAGCCTTCTACTGCTGCGCGTCCGCCTCAGACAAAGTTGTACATTTCTAATAAACCGCTTGGTTGTGTTTATTTGGATCACTGCGGTCCTTTCTCTTCTGATACTGCGTATAAATACATCTTAGTAGCAGTTGACTCATGCACACGCTTTGTGTGGTTATGGCCGCATCGCAGCGCTGATTCACGGACTGTCATTAAGGATTTGCGTGTCTTTGTGGGAATCTTTGCTTGTGGTGCTTTCCATTCGGACCAGGGTCCGGCTTTCGCCTCTAAGGCGTATAAGGATGCTATGGTTTCGTTGGGAGTACAGGTGAAGTTTTCAAGCCCCTACAGGCCTGAGGGCAATTCTGTAGTAGAAAGAATGAACCGCGACTTAAAGCAATCTTTGACAGCCCGAGTTATAGGCACTGGTAGAAACTGGCTGACCCACCTCTATGGCGTGCAGCGTGCGCTTAATAATCTCCCTAGAAGGTCTCTGGGTGGGCGGACCCCATACGAAATGCTCTTTGGTATCAAGATGTACGTCCCTGACCTTGATGGTGCAGACTGCCAGGCCCAGGCCGCGGCCTTTGACGTAGATGAACATTGCAATGTTTTACAGGATCTACAAAAGACCAGAGACAGTCTTGCAAAGGAACACTTGCCCTCCACGTCGGATGATGCGTTGCAGATCCCGGTAATAGGCTGGCTACCCCAAGTTGGAGAACTGGTTCGAGAGAAGATCGATAACAAAAAGGAATTTGGTCCCTCATATCGAGCGCCAGTTCGGGTCCTTGGAGTGAAGGGCACAAGAACAGTCATTTTACCACCACTTCCAGGTCGTAAAGAAAACAGATTTATTTCTATTGACAATGTCAAGACACACAGGGTGGCCGATTCTTCATAGCATGACACCGGCTGTATCCTGTCCTTCCATGGTGAGGCACTCTGTGCTGGCTATTACATCCGGCGCAGATCAGGAGGTGTCCCTCGAGATGCCTGCCATCACAAGTCCTTTATTAAATACTATTCCTGTTACTAACATTGATGAGGTGACCTATGCAGATCCTGCTGATTTATCCATGTCTGATTTACATGCACGTTTGGCTAACCAGTCCAGATTCTCTTTTGACTCTGTTTCGGAACTTTCAAAGAAACCATCAACTATTGCAAAATATGCCACGTTGTTTAAAAAAAAAATTTTAATTCCGCCTTGGACATACGTTTGGCTGATACTATTTTCGTTTTATCTTTTTATGTCAATTGGTTTTGTGTTTTATTTTTTCCGCCTGATTGATGGCCATTATGTGAAAGAAAGAACAGGAATTCGGTACCTTAATGGAACATTGGCCCCTCACTCCTCCTCGCATTCAGCACACAGACTAAAGAGAGACTTACATTCAGTACAAATTACTGCTTGGCCTGTCCTTGATGGGATTGTGTGGGATGCGGTTAGGTTTCAGATACATGGCCCCACAGAAGTTATTAATGTTCCTAATGTGCTTAGAGTAAACATGGGAGATGTGATTAAGCAAAATATTCGTTCTGATGATTGGGATCTTCAGGCAGTAGAAGCATTGTTCTCTGATTTGAAATATTATGCGGCCTTTGATGATGAGGATTTGTATTTAGATTCTGTCAATTATGGTGATTTATTTTGTTACCAACATTATGGAAATCATTTCTTGCACAAGACAAGTTCCAGGCGGGTTCCTGTGAATTACACTCAGTGGGAACATTGCCCTGCTCCTTTACAGGGGAGCTCAAGTACTTTTTTGGGAAAATACTCTTACTTTACAGACTTTAATCAATCAAATCCTGAGTCTTTTTACTTCAAGGTGAAGCAGAAATCAATGCCAAAAGTTAGACTGACTGACACAAAATTGTTGTATTCAAAGTCCTTTCTAGAAAGGTTATCTGTGGATGGCTATGAGTTATGGAAGGATGTTATTAACCTTAAATCGGTTTGGGGTACCAAAGATTGGCAGGTACAAGGCACTGAGGCTTTGCATCGTGCATGTCTCATCCCAAATCACATGTTGTTTTTAAATTCGACTATTTCCCAAACAACATGTTTTGGATTGGCTACATCTAAGAAATTAAATACCCCTACTATCCCTGATTTGGAAGAATATTCAGGTTGGAGTAATTTCACTACATTGTCCATAAGTGAGATACAAGCACTTTTGCAGAATTCCTCCTTTAATATTTCCAGTTTTGATCCGGATGGGTGGCTTTTATGGCAAAGAAGCTCTGATTCTTGCCAAAGTCGTTTTTTGGGTTTGTCTGAGGGTTTTACACGCATCAGGCCAGATCCCAGGTTTGACCAAGATCACACTGTTACAACTTATTCAGTAGGCAAATTGTGTCAGAACTGGTTACAACATTCCACTTTAGCTGCAGTTAAACTGCATCTGTCCCAGTTGAATGAAAACATAGAGTTAAATGATTTTATAAAAGGCCCAACTATGGGTAGGTCTAAACGCTTTATTTATGCTATTTACAATGAAATTTGGAAATTTTCAAGAGTCGAAGCAGCTAAACGCCTGAGGGCTATTGATCAAGCCAATTTGGAAAAAGTGCTTGCAGTGGTCGATAATAGTATTAACACGCTTTCTTCCAGAATTTACACATTGGATAATATTGTTTCTTCTGTTGTTGATATTGTACATGATGAAGTGTCCACGTTATACCATGGTCAAAATCAATTACGTTCTGTAATGCAGTTTGCCTGGACTCTACAGACAATTAAGGCTGGTCGAGTTCCCTGGACCTCATTGAACGTTTCATCACTTTTTGCCCCTTTTAATCTTACTGATAAACAGCGCATGCTTTCAATGCGTGATGCATCGTTTTCTATGTTACATATTGAGAAGCTAGAATCCTTACCTTTTTCTGTTGCTGAAACCACCACTGCCACGTGGCTTATTCATGGTTTAATTACATTACCATTTCCCTTATATAAATTTACTAACTGTATGCGGTATATTGCTATAGGACGATATGAGCCACTAGGCAATGCATTCCTACATGAGGCATGGTCATTGCCATACACATACAGATGTCTGAAAGATGGAAAAGAAGTGAATCTTAATGGTGAGGAATGCACACAGTCACCTGACCATTCATTAATATGCAGACACATTCAGTTACACGGTTCTTGTAATCAGGACCGCCCAAATTTAGCATGTGTTTTAAAAGGCACGCCAGTTCCAGCAGTAGTGCCCACATTTACATTATTAGCTAATGGTAGTTATTTGCTTTTAAACAACGAATTATGTTGTGGTTTATTAATTGGTGTGGCTTATATAGTTACTGTATCAGAGCGTGTAGTGTGCTGCAAGAATGTTCTATACCCACCCACGCATGGCTCTTCAGATGTCTCCATCTGGCCTCGGATCCCAACCTTGGAAGCGAAATTCAATGGTTTAAGCAGAATAAGGGCTCTTTTGTCTCAAAAACAAGTGACCCTGAGTTCGGCCCGGGAAACTTATGTCCTTCACATAGCTAACACCCGCACAGAGGTGCAGGCGCTTTTAAACACTGATTTGCCATTTCATTTCTGCGAGCTGGTACACCAGATTTTTAATGCTTCTTCAACGACTGGGCTGGCACACTTTTTTAAACTAGTAAGCAGTGGACTCGTGACTACGTTTGAAAAAGTTTTTGGAATCATTCCCACGTTTTTCCACACTATTTTTGGGAGTTTGTTTGGTGGAATACCTGTATTGCTGGCTGTGGCCGCAGGCTTTCTGTTGGTGTTTTATTTCATAAAACATGGATGCCCATCCTGCGCAAGACGCCGTTCAACGCCTCCTGACACTGTGCCGTAATCGGATGCTCAATTACTATGGAACTTTGCCGCTTGCAGCATTAAGCACGGCCTATAGATTGTCATTTCGGTTCACCGACTTCACGTGTGTCCAACCTGTGTTTCACTGCCTAAACTGCGAGTTCGATTGGGCCATTGATTTGTGCCTATGCTTGAGGACTGCTCCTGACGTCGATTTTGATCAGCTAATGCGTCCCGTTGTGGCTCACGAGCTGATCTGTTCTGGCGGGAGAGTTATGGCCTTGGCAGCGATAAATGGAGTTCTGGGCCAATGGGAGATCTCTGCAGCGGCGAATGCCTTCCTGACACACAGCGATCTGGTGAACCCACCGAGTTGTCCTCTGACGTTGCAGGAGGATCCGATGCTGGAGGAGCACGTATGTTCTTTCCCATTGCTAAATTGGATGGCTGAACTATTTTCGGATGATGGCAGTGATTTCATACTGGAGGCTGTTGCAACTTTCTTTGCATATACTTTCCAATCATGAGATGCCTGGAAGGAATGCTTTGTTGTGAAATATAACTTTCCCCTCGCTGAATTGGAGGGATGGACTATGTTCAACGGATGGAGAGTTCGCTCACGTGATGTTGCTGGAGATAACGTCTAAATGGCACATGACTTTGGATATCGGATGAGTGCCTTGATTTTTTTCTCTTACAAACATTTGAAAGGATGCGACCTGGTCATACATTTCATAAATTTTTGAACCAGGCGGAAGACTTTTGGTTCAAGACTTTTGATATTTTTTAGATTTGATGCCACTGTAGGCATTCATACATATTCATTCATACAAATTTTTAGCTTATTTTAGCTCAAAACTATTGAATTTTGCTTTCAAATTGTGTATCTGATTTAGTATTGCCTTTTCCCTTATGATTGGCGGTGCTCGGACCAATGGGGGGGTGTCATATGGATACTTCATTACATATATTGCGTTAAGTTAGCATGAGTGTATTACATGTTTAAACAGCCGTTTTGCCTTCAGGCTTCAGTTTTGCACACGACACGTACTTGTTGTTGTAGCTTTCAGCCTAGAAGTGATGAGGTGTTTTATTTGAGAATAATATGTTATTCCTATGCTATCAGCTTTGCCTTGTACACTTGGTACAACTGTCTGCACACTGAGAGCTGCACACTCTAAGATTAACCTAACACAAGGTTGCTGGGAAGTCTGATCCTCGCACCACATTAGACATTAGACATAACACAAATAATGTTGATGCCAACATTTTGGGCTCTACGCGGGTTTAAGATAGAGTTACACGGAATGAACGCGGACACTTGGTGCTGCGCATGAAGAGAACTGGTAGATGCTGATGTGAACTGCTCCTACTGACATTGAGAGGTATGGGGTCGCCCTGCTAAAGCCCGAATGAGACCTTCTTAGATATAATATAATATGCTAGGTAGGGTGCGCGAAATATAGGTGATATAGATTTCTATAGAAATTGCATTATAACATGCTAGCACCTTTTGCTTACTATGGATTAGTGACTATGCTGCTGACTCTGATTTTTATAATCTGCATTTTGGTATTATACAAGATACTGCGTTTGAGAACTTTGCATTGAATAATAAATATTTCAAACTTGCACTTGTGTTCTTTGACTCTCAGTTTTGGTTTGAAATGATTATATAACGAAAGAGTGTTCATGTGTTCCACGACTCCTGAGGTATTCTAAAGATCATGTTCTGGTTTGTCTAATACATGTATCATTCCATAATGATCCATGAGACACTGTAGCTAGCTAGGTAACTAGATTTCTGACACTGAGATGAGTTTTTGGATCATCCTAACTCACTAAGGTTCTAGATCTCTATGCACAGTTCTGTGGGAGAACGGAAACCCTGCTACAGGCTTGCATCGTATCTCTGAGATACGTTGAGGTTCCTTCAGCTATAGGTTTCAAAAATACATCGATGTATTTGCAGAGGGGCTCCAAGATTGATCCACATCCCGAGACAATCGGACGTCCCGGGGGTTCCTGCATGTTTTTATGGATCTTGGGAAGGGTATATATAGTTGGAAGTCTCGGGTCACTCTGATTCAGATACTTAAATTCGAGGTCACTTACAAATCCTTGTTCTCTTCCCAGCTTAGTCACGGCCAGGATTTCTGTTGACAGTTCTCTTGAGGGGTCGCCACGTAGTTGCTTATAGCTCACTCCATCTCCCAATTGTCTGAGGATCTCACTTTTGTACTTGTTGACATCTTGCACCACGATTGCTCCACCCTTATCCGCTGGTTTGATCACTATCGCCTTGTTGTCTTTCAAAGTGGTCAGGGCTCGTCTTTCTTCATGATTCACATTCAATTTAGAGTGTTTGTGTACTGATAATGGTCTTTCAACCTCATTGAGTACCATGTGTTCATAAGCCAGGATTTGGTTGGTCATCGTGTTTGCTGATGGTACAAAGGTTGATGGTACTCGGAGTCCAGTCACTGAGTTGGATTGAGAAGACGGACTGTTCCTGAAGAAGTATCGCAATCTGATCTTACGAAAAAACTTAATTAGTTCTGTTTTGATACAGAACCGATTCGGGAAAGATGTAGGCACAAAAGATAGTCCTTTAGTGAGTATATTGATCTCGTGATCATTCAGTGGATAGGAGGATAAGTTGACAACCGGACTTGGTCGATTCACTACCACCTGTAGACTTTGCGACGTGCTGCTATCTCCCCGTGACTCTCTTGAGGGAAGGTGACCTGCTTCTGAGTCTGTCCACGGCCTTTCTCCCAATTTGAATTGTTGGAGAATTTCCCTCTTGGTGTGCCTCTCTGCCAATTCCCTCTGCCTCGAGGTGGTCTCCATTGGCCCTCGCCTAAAAAAGGCAGTTGTTGCTGGAAAGGTCCCTGTGGTTGATTCCAACCACCTGGGTAGCCGTAACTCGAACCGGCCGATGCTTGGTCGTTATCATTGTCACCACTGTACGATGAATCGGAAAAAGTGGTAATTGTCCTGCGGCCGCGGTAACCACCCCTCCCTCTTCCTGTGAAGCGTCCTTGGGAGTCCTGCTTGTAGTAGTCCTCCGAGAGGTGTGGGTATGTGTTCTTCTTGTCGTAGTTTTTGATGTCCTTAGCAAGTTTTTCAAGTTTCATCTGCTGTGTATTGGTTTCAAAATCCTTTAGGGTTTTGGCAACTTTTTCAAGAGCGCCCTTGGCATTAGTCAATGCCTCATCCCCTGCGATTTCTGATTTGAGTGCGGCAATCTCCTGAGTTAACAATTGGATTTGTTGCGCTGCTGTCTCAACTCCCAACACCATCCAATGTCGGGAGCAGTTATTCGCTACAAATACCGATTTTCTTGATTTTTTCAAAAGTAATTTCCTTTGTGTACGCAATTCTGTTCCAACTGGGACCCCTATGTATGTAACACTTGACTACCCAGGTCCCAGTGCCGGTGGGTCGACCCTTTAAATATAACGTTATCTGTGCAGGCACTTGCTTGCGAGGTTGTTTTTAACATAAACTTTTCACTGTAAATTTTCTTCACCTACACACAGAATGTTAGAGAGAGAGACTTTATCATATACGGAGGACTATATCAACCAGCTCATCAAAGACAGATCCAACCAGTTCTTATCATCTGATACACCTAATATTGATCACACATTGAATGACAAAATAGCACGTCTTGAGAGACTTGAAAAAAAGCTGATTAGGACACGTTTACACGGCCACTTGCTAACCAAGTACCTTCAATCCAATATCATCCCGATTGGCCTACAGGTCAAGAATGAGCCGGCCATCTTCGTAGATGTGCCTAAGTTTAAAGAAGGTTTCAGTTTTGTAGCGAATAACTGCTCCCGACATTGGATGGTGTTGGGAGTTGAGACAGCAGCGCAACAAATCCAATTGTTAACTCAGGAGATTGCCGCACTCAAATCAGAAATCGCAGGGGATGAGGCATTGACTAATGCCAAGGACGCTCTTGAAAAAGTTGCCAAAACCCTAAAGGATTTTGAAACCAATACACAGCAGATGAAACTTGAAAAACTTGCTAAGGACATCAAAAACTACGACAAGAAGAACACATACCCATACCTCTCGGAGGACTACTACAAGCAGGACTCCCAAGGACGCTTCACGGGAAGAGGGAGGGGTGGTTACCGCGGCCGCAGGACATTTACCACTTTTTCCGATTCATCGTACAGTGGTGACAGTAAAAACGACCAAGCATCGGCCGGTTCGAGTTACGGCTACCCAGGTGGTTGGAATCAACCACAGGGACCTTTCCAGCAACAACAGCCTTTTTTAGGCGAGGGCCAATGGAGACCACCTCGAGGCAGAGGGAATTGACAGAGAGGCATACCAAGAGGGAAATTCTCCAACAATTCGAATTGGGAGAAAGGCCGTGGACAGACTCAGAAGCAGGTCACCTTCCCTCAAGAGAGTCACGGGGAGATAGCAACACGTCGCAAAGTCTACAGGTGGTAGTGAATCGACCAAGTCCGGTTGTCAACTTATCCTCCTATCCACTGAATGATCACGAGATCAATATACTCACTAAAGGACTATCTTTTGTGCCTACATCTTTCCCGAATCGGTTCTGTATCAAAACAGAACTAATTAAGTTTTTTCGTAAGATCAGATTGCGATACTTCTTCAGGAACAGTCCGTCTTCTCAATCCAACTCAGTGACTGGACTCCGAGTACCATCAACCTTTGTACCATCAGCAAACACGATGACCAACCAAATCCTGGCTTATGAACACATGGTACTCAATGAGGTTGAAAGAACATTATCAGTACACAAACACTCTAAATTGAATGTGAATCATGAAGAAAGACGAGCCCTGACCACTTTGAAAGACAACAAGGCGATAGTGATCAAACCAGCGGATAAGGGTGGAGCAATCGTGGTGCAAGATGTCAACAAGTACAAAAGTGAGATCCTCAGACAATTGGGAGATGGAGAGAGCTATAAGCAACTACGCGGCGACCCCTCAAGAGAACAGTCAACAGAAATCCTGGCCGTGACTAAGCTGGGAAGAGAACAAGGATTTGTAAGTGACCTCGAATTTAAGTATCTGAATCAGAGTGACCCGAGACTTCCAACTATATATACCCTTCCCAAGATCCATAAAAACATGCAGGAACCCCCGGGACGTCCGATTGTCTCGGGATGTGGATCAATTTTGGAGCCCCTCTGCAAATACATCGATGTATTTTTGAAACCTATAGCTGAAGGAACCTCAACGTATCTCAGAGATACGACGCAAACCATTAACTTGGTAGATGACATGGACTTCAATCCTGCAAACCAACTATTGGTGACTTGCGACACAGTGTCGCTTTATACAAGCATCCCTCAAACAGAAGCACTTGAGGTGATGACAAGAGCACTTGATGGTCGTACAGCACCGGTGAGAGTACCAACGGAGTTCATTATTGCCCTGCTGACCATTGCCATAAAGAAGAATTTCTTTATGTTTCAAGGGAAGTTCTACATCCAAACAAAAGGGGTTGCAATGGGGGCTGCGTTTGCACCGGATTTGGCTATCATCTATATGGCCCAATATGAGCAGCAACATGTGTTCAGCCTCACCAACCCTTACTGAGAGCACGTCACGATGTGGCGGCGCTACATCGATAACGTCTTGATGATCTGGACCGGGAGTAAAGAAATCCTTGATCGTTTCTACCTATGGCTGAACCAGCAGAATCAAGATATCCAGTTTACCATGCATTCTAACTGTGACAAGGTCGACTTTTTGGACATCACCATCTTTCACGAAGCAAACAAGTTGTCTACCACCCTATATCGAAAACCGGCAGAACGGAACTCCCTTTTACTGTACAATAGCCACCACCCGAGAGGTTTAAGAGACAATTTGCCGATGGGACAATTCCTGCGGATAAGACGCAATTGTTCTAAGAAAGATGATTATTTTACAGAGTCCGAAGATCTCAGCTCCCGATTATTGGAAAGAGGCTACCCCCGCAGACTGGTGAAAAGAGCCCAGAAACGAGCATGGTACAGCCCACGAGAGGAACTCCTCACACCACAAGATAAAAAGGAGGATCATATGGAGAGGATGATCTGTGTAACTACATATTGCACACAAAGCAACAACATACGTAAAATAATCAACAAACACTGGCCATTGGTAGCTAATGACATTGGACAATCTCAACTACCGATGCATTCCTTCAAGAAATCGAAAAGTATCAGAGACCATGTGGTACGTTCCTTCCTCAAAACCCCTGAGCCTCCCACTATCCATGCTATGTGGAATTTACCTGCCATGGTTGGCAACTTTAAATGTGGCAGTTGCAAAGCTTGCCCACTTTGCACACAAACCAAACAGTTCCAGTACAAACATTTCACAATAGACCTTCAAACGTTCACAAATTGCAATACCAACTGTGTAATATATTGCATCACATGCCCACGTGGCTTAGCATATATAGGACAAACACAGCAGAAGGTAAAAGCACGCATTCTCCAACACTAAAGCAGAATTAGGTGTGAAGTGGCAGGGGCACCCTTGGTAGATCACTATAGAAGGGCAGGACACACTGTAGAAGAACTCCAATGGGTGGTACTAGAGAAAGTTTCCCTGGGCCCTAGGCGTGGCAATATCGCTTCTGTACTTAAAGTTAGAGAAAGCAAATGGATGACCCGTTTGGATACTATTCGACAAGGACTAAATGGACAGGATACTAGTTATGCTCAACTGGCTTGTTTCAACTAAGGGGGTACTTGCTAAGAGTGTGCCGTTATAAACTTCTGAAGTTCCTTTTGTTTTCGAGCTGTTTTTATTTTTCTGCAGGTCCAATACAGATGAACATCACCGTCTTCAATTGTAGTGTGTATTCATGTATGTGTATTATATGATTAGCATTGTAAACAACTTGTTATTTAAGCCGTTAGTATGGCCTTGACTCTCCTATGTTATTTCGGAACCATGGGTTCATTACAGATGGCACGTTCAATAAGGATTTCCCAACAACACCCCCCAAAAAAAAAACCCTTTTTTCCCACATTTATTGAACTCCCTATAGTCGATTACAATTTGTGAGCTACCCCTGGGCAACAAATTCAACTGTTATAGTGTTTTCAGAGAAGAGCTTATTTTCTACCGGCCCGCTCTTAAACGCTAAGTCTTTCTTCTATTGGCCTTGTTAAAGCGCGGCAGCAGGCATCTAGTTGCTGCAGGGACACGTGTCCTTTCCTTTAAATAACAGCGAGATCCTCAGTTCCGACCTTTCCACACGAGGTGCGCATTGAATGATACTGCCGAGTAATCCGTGGTAAGTCTCCCGCCACTTTCTCCTGAATAGGTATAAAGGTTTCCCCTCGTATTATTGTAATCTTAATGCCTGGCCCTCCGCTCATTACAGATTTGTGCTCGGATACCGGCCATAGTTCCTACAGCTCCTAGAGTGGGTCCACTCAACGGTTGAATATATCTAAGAGTATAAAGAGGACATCCAGGGTCGTCCCCTCGGGTAATTTTCTCCCAATGTAATATTGTGTCTTAAAACTAAGATGTGACTTTTGAACCTAGATTATTTAACCTCTTAAGCTTGAATTTGTGGATCAACCTCTTTTGTGTGTTCTGGTTGAGACACCCTTCGTTATATGATTATAATTCTTTGTTGTTTTTAACCCGGCTGGGTAATGTTTGGATGCTATCCTCATCGTTGGCACATAATATGTACTTCACATTTGTGGGTGACGTGATTCCAAATTTTAATCTAGAACTCAATTGACAATAACCTAACTTTTGTAGGTTGACGCTCTCCTTGTTCTCCGGAGCCTTCGGGCCCTCCGCACGTTCGTAGAAGGGGCCACGTCTATTCAAGTGGCTTTTAGGTAATTATTTCAGACACAGGTAGCACTTTTCAATTGTCTGTAATGTCTTTCCCTGTCTAAAACATCACGCTTTTAATCACAGGTACCTGCCCAAACCCCTCACCACCCTGTCCCCACTGGTCCTGATGAAGACCCCGCAGTAGGGCAAGAATCAGCCTACAACCTTGGGGTCGAAACGTCGACACAATCCTACTGTCGCCTAGCCAATAACAACAGCTCATTTTTTGGTTGTGTTAATTTGTTGGTATAGGATTATGAATGCTGAGAGTAATTATTTGTTTGGCAATATGAATATGCCTCTGTGGTATCATTTCTAAAATGTATAAATGACCACCCACGATTTCTTTTGCAACTTGTCTATACCCACACTACCTGCACTACCTTCCCCCCTGTCCCTCTTTCACCTTGCCCCCCTTTGGGCATCGAGGACACCTGCACTATTTTGAGAAATGTATGTGTAACCAATCTACAACCGAGGATGTGAATTAAAAACATCTCTCTGTAAATACAATACAGATTTTCTTGATTTTTTCAAAAGTAATTTCCTTTGTGTACGCAATTCTGTTCCAACTGGGACCCCTATGTATGTAACAAACAATTAAACCACAACACTCCTCGTTATTCAACAGCAAATAACTACCATTTGCCAGAAGTGTAAACATGGGAACAATCGCGGGAACAGGAGTCCCTTTTAACACACAGGCTAAATTAGGTCGTTCTTGGTTACAGGAACTATGTAACTGGATATGTCTGCATATTAATGAATGGTCAGGCGACTCAGTCCATTCTTCCCCATTAAGATAAACTTCTTTACCGTCATTCAGGCACCTATATGTGAAAGGAAGAGACCAGGCCTCATGGAGGAAGGCACCACCTAATGGTTCATAACGCCCTATTTCAACATATCGCATGCAATTAGTGAATTTGTATAAGGCGAATGGTAATGTAATTAATCTGTGGATAAGCCACGTAGCGTCAGTGGCCTCAGAAACAGAGAACGGTAAAGATTCCAACCTCTCAATGTGTAACATGAAAAATGATGCATCACGCATAGAAAGCATGCGCTGTTTGTCAGTCAAATTAAACGGGGCAAAGAGGGAGGACACGTTCATGTAATTCCAGGGCACACGGCCATGCTTAAGAGTCTGCAGAGTCCACGCAAACTGCATTACAGAACGCAATTGATTCTGGCCATGGTATAAAACAGATACCTCATCATTTACAATATCAACCACTGAAGAAACAATATCATTCAACGTGTAAATGCGGGAAGAAAGCATGTTAATACTGTTATCGACAACTGCAATCACCTTTTCTAAATTAGCTTGATCAATAGCCCTCAGGCGCTTAGCAGCCTCAATTTGTGAAAGTTTCCAGATTTCATTGTAAACAACGTTTGGATCTACCGCTAGCTGGGCCCTTTATAAAATCATTTAGATCCACATCATCAGTTAGCTTAGATAGATGTAATTTAACAGCAGCTAATGTAGAATGTTGTAACCAATTCTGACATAATTTGCCAACTGAGTTTGTTGTAACAGTGTGGTCAGGATCAAAACGTGGATGAGGCCTGACTTGTGTAAAACCTTCAGCCAAACCCATAAAACGACGCTGGCAAGAGTCAGAGCTTCTGTGTCACAGCAGCCAACCCTTTGGATCAAAACTGGATACATTAAAGGATGCATTATGCAGTAATATTTGCAACGCTCGAATGGAAAACGTTGTGAAATTATCCCAACCTGAATATTCTTCCAAATCAGGGACAGCAGGGGTATTTAACTTTTTTGAAGTAGCCAATCCAAAACACGTTGTCTGAAAAATAGTAGAATTCAAAAACAACATGTGATTCGGGATGAGACATGCACGGTGCAAAGCCTCAGTGCCTTGTACCTGCCAACTTTTAGAACCCCAAACCGATTTAAGGTCAATGGTTTCCTTCCGTAGCTCGTAGCCCTCTACAGCTAACTTTTCTAGAAAGGACTTTGAATACAATAATTTAGTATCGGTAAGTCTAACTTTGGACATGGGCTTCTGTGTCATCTTAAAGTAAAAGGACTCAGGACTTGATTGATTAAAGTCTGTAAAGTAAGTGTACTTCTTCAAAAACGTACTGGAGCTGCCTTGTAACGGTGCTGGGCAATGTTCCCACTGTGTGTAATTTACAGTACCCCTTCTGGAACTTGTTTTATGCAGAAAATGGTTACCAAAATGTTGAAAGCAAAATAAATCACCATAATTAGCAGATTCTAAATATAAATCTTCAGCATCAAAGGCAGCATAATATTTTAAATCAGAGAATAATGATTCTACGGCCTGAACATTCCAATCATCAGAACGTATGTTTTGTTTTACCACATCCCCCATGATCACTCTCAGTACATTTGGGACATTAACCACTTCAGTGGGGCCATGAATTTGAAATTTAACTGCATCCCACACAATCCCATCAAGAACCGGCCAAGCTGTGATGTTAACAAAGTTCAAGTCTCTTTTCAGTCTTTGTGCAGAATGTGAAGAGGAAAAGGGGGCCAACGTTCCATTAAGATGCCGAATGCATGTTCTCTCCTCAACATAGTGTCCATCCATGAGACGGAAAAAAAAACACAAAACCAAATGACATAAAAAGGTAAACTGAAAAAAGCACTAGCCAAATATATGTCCAAGGGGGAACCAAAAAATATTTCTTGAATAAAGAGGTATAAATTGCACAACGTGAGGGTTTTGTCGAAGTCACTAAGCAGAGTCAAATGAGAATCTTGAGTCTGTGGCCAAACGTGTTTGTAAGTCAGGCATCGATAAATCAGCAGGATAGGCATAATCAAGGTCATCAATGTTATTAACTGGGAAAGTGTTCAGTAAAGGATTGGAAATGACAGGCATCTCGAGGGCCACTTCTGGCTCAGCAGCTGTAGTAATGGCCAAAACAGAATTTCAAATCATCGAAGGACAGGAGACTGCCGGTGGCATGCTATGAAGAATCAGCCACCCTGTGTATCTTGACATTGTCAATTGAGATAAACCTGTTTTCCTTACGACCTGGAAGTGGTGGTAATATGACTGTTCTTGTGCCCTTCACTCCAAGAACGGGGAGCGGTGCACGATAGGAAGGACCAAATTCTTTCTTGTTATCGATCTTCTCTCGAACCAGTTCTCCAACTTTTGGTAGCCAGCCAACTACTGGGATCTCCAACGCATCATCCGATGTGGAGGGCAAATGTTCCTTTGCAAGACTGTCTCTGGTCTTTTGTAGATCCTGTAAAACATTGCAATGTTCATCTATGTCAAAGGCCGTGGCTTGAGCCACGCAGTCTAGACCGTCGAGGTCAGGGACATACATCTTGATACCAAAGAGCATTTCGTACAGGGTCCGCCCACCCAGAGACCTTCTAGGGAGATTATTAAGAGCACGCTGCACGCCATTGAGGTGGGCCAGCCAGTTTCTGCCAGTGCCTATAACTCGAGCTGTCAAAGATTGCATTAAGACACGGTTCATTCGTTCCACTACACTATTACCCTCAGGTCTGTATGGAGACGAAAACTTGACTTGATCCCCCAACGAAACCATAGCATCCTTATACGCCTTAGAGGCGAAAGCCGGACCCTGATCTGAATGGAAGGTACCACAGGCAAAAATCCCTACAAAGACACGCAAATCTCTTATGACAGTCCGTGAATCAGCGCTGCGATGGGGCCATACCCACACAAAGCGTGTGCATGAATCAACTGCTACTAAGATGTACTTATACGCAGTATCAGAAGAAAAAGGACCGCAGTGATCAAATTAAACGCATCCTAGTGGTTTATTAGAAATGTACAACTGTGTCTGTGGCGGACGTGCAGCAGTCGAAGGCTTAATCTGCTGGCAAATGTCACATTGAAGGACTTAATCGCGCGTCTGTTTGTACAGTCCCCGCCACCAGAATCGTAGTTGTAGTTGAGTTACAGTGGCTGAGACGCCCGCATGCGCAGACGCCACACCTTCATGCGCCGCTGTAATCAACGTAGCCCTGCGATCAAAGTTGGGGATCAGCCGTTCCCCAACATCTGGAATTTTCACATAAGGAACCTTGTCAGGACTTAAGTGGTATGTGTACTTCGAAGGGAACCCCGCAGGATATTTACCTCCCTTAGCAGTGGCAGCGACTGCCGCTAAGATTTCATCATCTATTTTACTTTTGGACCGTGTAACTGCTGCAACTAAATATTTAGATACTGCTGACTTCGCTGCTTCATCAGCAAGCAAATTACCGACAGCGTGGACTCCCACACGCTGATGGCCGAGAGTATGAATCACAAACACAAGTGGCAACTGCTCTTTAAGCTCAGCCACTCAGACCCAGATCATTTTATGTTTTATTGTGCCACCCTTGGAATCACGGAATTCATTCTGAATCCAAAAGATCAAGTTCTCATTGTAAGACTGGACACAGTAGTAAGAATCACTTACGATAAGAGTAGTCACCCTAGGATCTGCGTACTCCAATGCAAGCATCAGAGCACGAAGCTCTGCTAATTGTGCAGTATGTATGTATGTATGTATTTGAGCTTATATAGCGCACAGCTACCCACAAAGGGTTTCCCGGCGCTTGCTTAGGGAACCCGTCCTGGTATTCCCCTGTGAGATAACCCCAGCAGTGCAGTCTCCAAGTGTCTGCGTGTGCACGACACTGGACTTGAACTCATCGTTCACCATGGCACCGACCACAATGGCGCATGAGGAAACGTAGGCATGTTTAGAGCCGTGCGCAACCTAGCCGAACCATCGGTGTAAATGATGCAATGGAAATCCTCCAGGGGTGGAATTGCTAAAGGAGCTGGATGAACGAATTCATACTGTAAGTACTCTTGCGACCGCAATGTGGCGTCAAAGATAAACGTGACATCCTGAGACGTCAAGGACGCAGCCCATTGAATCCACCGAGGGTGCAAAGCTTTAGAATTAGGTACACTGGCTTTTGTGACTGCCTCCAAGGCAGGACACGGGGTAACAACTAACATGCGCTTTCCCTGTGACAGGGCACGTTCCTTAAGAATAGCCATCTGCACAGCCGTCAAAACTTTCTCCACAGTGGAAAAGCGCAATTCAGCCGAAGTGTACAAGTGTGACTTGTAAGCAATAGGTACTGTGTCTCCTTCATTAAAAGTCAGGTATGTGAAACCTACCGTCCCAGGGATAATTCTTATCACCAGGTTGGTCTGATTATCATGAGTCAGCCAGAATTTAGAAGCGAGCAGATCAGCCTGCAAAGACTGCAGTATAGCCGAATGCTCAGACAGCCAGCAAGATTTGCAAAAAGATGGTTGTATCAAAGCATACAAAGGCTTGATACGCTGGGCATATTCCGGAATGTAAGTTCTCCCGAAATTCAAAAAGCCCAGTAAAGACTGTAATTTTTTCAGTGTTGTCGGAGCGCGCAATTGTGCGCATTTCTCCAGGAAATGAGGAGCCAATCCCTTTCCTTCATTGTTAAGCTCGTAGCCCAGAAACAACACTGTGTACTCTGCAATGTGCGATTTTGCAAAGTTAAACTTGTAACCGAGCTCTGCAAAGTTACAAATTATTCCGTTTACTCGACACAGATGCTCCCATAGTTCATCGTCAGTGAGATATATGTCATCCACATACGAACAAGCATCTGGGTCGATCCTCTCCAAAAGAGAGACTATGCGGGCGGAAAAACACCAGAATTATTCTTATAGCCCATAGGTAGACGCCGAAACATTTTTTGCACACCGCCGCATGTGAAGGAGGTCCATTGGGAACTTAGACCATCCAATCTATGGGCATAAAAACCATTGGAAATGTCAAGCGTGGTTTTGAACCGCTTACGCACAAGACTATTCACTAGGGCAGAGCAGTGAGTATTCTGTACTGCACAGTTAGGGCAATGCGAGTTTAAATGCCGGTAATCCAAACCAAACGATATGAGCCGTCAGGCTTGTTTACAGTAAAAAGAGGGTTATTCATCGGTGACACACACGTTTCAATTACACCTTGATATTCCAATTGTTCAAGGATTGCCGCGACGGAAGCTTTCGCTTCACGTCGTATAGGATATTGAGGTTGAGGCTGCGGCTGGGACCGTAAAGGAATCTCGTGGCTTGGGGACAATTTATCCCAACCACACTGATTGCGGTACACAGTTTGCGCCAGAGCTAGAGCCCACTCTTCTGCAAAATGCAGAGCATCCTCTTTCGAGACTGTGTTCGCAAAACTGGGGAGGATCACCTCCTCCCCTCGCGGAGCTGCGAGCACAAAAGGTGGGGGCCAGTCAGCCTCCGAAAGCAAAATGTCATATGTAGACGAAAGATTTTCCCAAAATACCCCTTTTATGGTTCGTTGTATGTCACCTTCTATTAACAGGACAATTTCAAAAAGTCTATCAGGGGGGGCAACTCTGGTGTCAGCTGTTTCAATGACAACATAAGTATCAGTCGCTGTCACCGTCAGTAGTGGAAGGAGTGCCTCTCTCACTATGGTAATCTCCGCCACACTGTCCAGCAAGGTCAGAGCCCACGTCAGATTCCGAAGCCGCGTTACCATTATCTGGGGCATATCGATGCACTGTTAAGGCTGTGACTTTCTTCTTGGCAAAGTGTGGTCGCCTAGGCGTAAAGCCTTCCTGCTTTTCTGCACCGTTCCTTGGGCGGGGCTGGTCACGTTCTTGCTGGCCACCCCGACCTCTGCCGCCCCCTCCACCACCGGTCGTCAGAGCCGATGAGTCCTGAAAGGAACGAGGAGAGCATTGGTCAGAAGCCTGAAATCGATCAGGAGTCTTAATCGTCGCGCGGTCGCGCAAGTCATAAACACGTTCCGACTGAGTAGGTAACGGAGACGCAGGACGAGAAACCTGTGTTTATTGTTGTTGAGGTTGCTTTCCCTGTTTCTGTCTTTTAGGCCAATTTTGTTTTTTGGACTTGGGTTGAACTTCCGTTTCCGAAGTTTGTCCCTGGGGCTGCTTTTTATCTTCAACAGAAAAAGGCTTAACACCCTTACGATTGCGACCCACGGTTTTATAAGCCGCCACAATAATCTTCGCTAACTGTCGGGGTTTCTCGGCCTCGGGAAGCGCCGCCAATGCGTTAGCAACCTGAAAGTTCACTGCATCCCCCTTGACGTTAGCAAGGATCAGATCGCAAACTACATCAAAGGAGCCACACAGGCGAATGCCCAACTCGACCGCAGATTCCGGTCCGTGATCATCTTGAACATGTTTAAGGACCGAAGACAGCACGGACATAGACGGGGTGCCGTTGTACCGAGCATAGACCGCCGCAAAAGTCTTCCCCCAGGTCTCACAGTCAACAAGCTCAGGGGCCAAATCCTTCGGCAAACTAAGCGTAAGAATCCGGTGTTTTTCACCAGGAGTCGTATTAAGAAATACAGCTTCCAGCTGGTCAAATTTCTCGGCAAGCCAGAAAGGAAAATCATCCTTTTCCTGGGGCTTCTTGCCCATAATGGCATTGACCATGACAGGACTGATTTTCAAACCACCCTGCCCTGCCGGAAGCGCCGCACCCCCCGGGGCTCCACCCGGAAGATTACGGCCCATGTAATGCACTAAGGCTCTAATCACGGCAATCGCGACTACATATAGTCGACGCAGTTCACCCAAGTTACAATTGCCGTGTAGAGGATGAGGAGTAAATCCAGCCAAAACAGGCCAACTAGCGCCTGGAATGGACAAAGGACCTAACCTCGGAGCTGTTAAAGAATGGGGTAGGGTGCCACCAAACCAAACTCCATGCTGCCAAACATCAATAGGTACTTCCTGTGCTCTGTACGAAGTAAACTCATTAGGTACAACAGTGGGAGTGTATGTGTGGGATACGCCTGAATTTGCTTCCACCGCCGGAAATGTCACCCACGAATAAAAGAGTTTGTAAGGGTAAGCATGTACCGCACTCACCACCATAATCACAACCAAGCCCTCAACAAGAACATTGTAAGCCCGCAAATGATCTCGCACCGCAATGCGACTATGCTGCGGAATGTCCACGGCTTGGGTCATGACAGCACAGGAATGAGAAAAAACAAAGTAAACTTTGTAGCACAACTAGATAGTAATTCAAGGAAACCGTTTTAGTAAGAATCAAGCTTGAAAGGACCTATTTCAAAAATAGGTATGTTTTTCCGACACCACCGTTTTCCGGAAACGACAGTGAAGGGGTTAAGGTTTGAATGATATACTACTCGAGTGTCATGATATAAGGCCAACAACGTATGGGCGCCATGTAGCAGGGATTCCGTTCTCCTACAGAACAGTGCATAGAGACCTGGAACCTCGGTGAATTAGGATGGCCCAAAACTCACCTCAGTATCGAAAATCCCCTTACCGAGCTAGCTACAGTGTCTCATTGGTCATAACAAACTCCCAATGCTTAGACAAACCAGAACATGAACTTAGAATACCTCAGGTATCGTGGAACACATGAACACTCTTTCGTTATATAATCATCACAAACCAGAACGTGGAGTAAAAGAGGACTCGTGTATGTTTGAAATATTTATTTACTAATGCAAGGTTCTCAAACGCAGTACCTTGTATAATACTAGCAAAAATATTATAAGCAACAAAGTTATCAGCATAGTTATTAGTCCATAAAAGGTGAATAGTGACAGCATACTAAGATGCTGAAATGAATAGAAATTAACAACGTCTAATTCACACCCTCCCTATTTAGCATAGTATTTTATATCTATGAAGGTCTCATTTGGGTTTTAGCAGGGCGGGCCCATACCTCAAAATCTCAGTGGCAGGAGGATCACATCATCTTCCACCAGCTCTCTGCATGCGTAGCACATCAAGTGTGTTTTTGTGCGTTCAGCACAACAATATAAAACTCGCCTAGAGCCAGATTTTGGCAGGAGCATGTGTGTTATGTCTACAAGGGTGCGAAGATCAGACCTTACAACAACACTGGGTTAAGTTATCCGTGTAGCCTTCAGCACTCACTGTGCAGACAGAGTGCAGAACAAAACTGATATCAGAGCAATAACATATTATTTCTCTAGTAAATCACGAAGCTCTTCTAGGTTAAAAGCTAAAACAACAATTATGTGTCGTGTGCAAAAGTGAAGCAAGAATGAAAACAGCGTGCAAACATTTCATAAAACTCGTGCTAACTTAACACAGTATGTAGAAAAGAAGTAGCTATATGACAGGAGGTCTGAACTAACTACAACCCTTTTGAGGCCAGTTACCCCTCCCCAGGAGAAGTTAACAACTGCCATACTGTGATTGGTAGTGACATTGCTAGCATTGGTCACTAGGTAGTCTGAACCTAGTATTACCTGATCAGGGTCCACAAAGTTTGGTGGCACCATAGTGACACTGGCACAAGTGTCCCTGTAGGCCTGAGCCATTTTTCCAATAATTAAAGGCGTTTGTCTGTATTTTCCCAGAGTACTGGGACTTACAGTAGGGGTTAAATCCATGGCCCCAGTACAAACAAGAACAGCCTAAGTAGGTATCCTGACTAAGTCAGAACCGACCTCAGTTCCCAGGGTTAACCCAACTATAGCCTTGGGGGTGCACTACCACTACTAACTGTACTAGGGGGTGCAGGTGCCTTAGGGGCAGTAGTGGTAGGAGCTGTGCCTTTCTTGGTGCACTCACTAAACCAGTGAGTCTTACTTTTACAGTATTGGCATCATAGTTTTCTTGGAACATCAGTCTTCTTTTTTTGGGAATTCTGAGATCCACCCTCCTTAGATTGTTGGGGCCCTGTTGAAGACTTCTGGTCATTTTGCTTATTCTCATTACCCTTTTGGCCTGCTTTCTTCTGGCCACCACCCTGGTTCTGGTTCTGCTGCTTGACCCTTGTCCTGACCCATCTGTCTGCCTTCTTTCCCAATTCTTGGGGAGAGGTCAGGTCTGAGTCAATAAGGTGCTGATGCAACAACTGGTTCTGACAATTATTTAAGGTTTGCTCTCTCATAATTAGATTATATAATCCTGTGTAATCAGTAACTTTACTTCCCAGTAACCAGCCTTCCAAAGCCTTAGAGGCACAATCAACAAAGTCAGTCCAATCCTGAGCTTGGGTTTTCTGGGTGTCTCTGAACATCAACCTGTACTGTTCAGTTGTTAGGCCAAACCCATCAATCAAGGCACTTTTCAGTACTTGGTAATCATTAGCATCATCATCTCTAACAGTGAGGAGCTTGTCTCTTCCTTTACCTTCAAAGGAAAGCCACAATATAGCTGCCCACTGACTCTGGGGTACCTGCTGTACTTTGCAGGCCCTCTCCAGAGCAGTCATCCATTTGTGGATGTCATCTCCTACTTTAAGGGAAAGCACTATTTTACTCAGGTGTGTATTATCAAAACTCCTGTCTTTATCTCTGTGGAGAATGCTGCCACCAGTGGGTTCTACCCCACTCAATTTCTGCTCTCTGGCAAAGGCAAGTTTCTCTTTGGCAAGGGCAAGTTCTTCCCTTTGGATACTCAGATTCACTTCCTTCATCTTTGCTTCATGTTCTCTTCTCTGAGGGGAAGTCATCTCTCTCTGAGAAGATGCCTGAGAGACATGGGTGTGAATAGATCTGTTAGAGCCTCTGGAGTGAGACCTAACTCGTCTATTCCCAAGGTTAGGCCTGCTTGTGGATGGGCCTGGGGCTCCCCCAGTTCCATTCTCATGTAGGCTTAAGTTGACCCTGGTAAGTCTGCTGACTATAACTTGGCCATTGTCTACCTCTCCATCAGAGGAGTTCCCATCTTCCTCACTGTAGGAAGGTGGATATCTGACTATGGTTGCCCCCAACTTTTTGCCTGGTGTTTTGCTGGTTTTTCGACTTAGTTGACCTGGGGCCCTGCTATTCAGGACCCCAGGCCCACTGCTCTCTCTGTAAAATGGATTCCATGTACCTTAGGTACATATCTAATTGGATACTGAGTCACCTTATCAGTCCCTGTACAGCATACCTTAGGTATCCAGGGCAAAGGTGTACCCAGGGCCTACCAGGGGCTGCAGCATGTATTATGCCACCCCTGGCTGGCCATCCAAATCTGACACAACTGGCTGCACGACAGCTGGGGCAAGGTGGTGCAATCACCCTTTCCTTTAGATATAGTATACCTATATCTAAACCTAAAATGGACACATATACTCCTATAAGTCACTCCTGTGGCAGGCCTTATCAATCCTGAAGGCAGAGTGCTGGGAATTATGTGAGATGGTGCTCTGGCATGAGCTGAGCCGGTTTGCAGCTTGCCGAACCAAGTCCTAATAGCTGTTCCATGATAACGCTATACCATATACTCTTAAGTGCATTATGTACCTCGTGGTCAAATGCTAACTTTGGCATTGCATTATCAAAACATGTCGAGTAAGGTGTCATACGAATTGGAATACTAACCCCTCGCCAATTCTGGCGACGGGGTTAGCATTCCACCCTTCTAGAGGGACACGACATGTATGTAACTGTGAACCCCGGTTAAAGTTAACTCGAGCCTCAGCATCACAAAATGGATGCTGCTACCACAGACACAAGTCTGACCTCCTGCTGCTGGGAGTCCTTCCAGCGAGGGAGGTTTAGACAAAGGGTTTCCTGCCTTGGGAGGTGCTAGCACCACCCCAGACAGGATTTTGTGTATTTGGTAGGACAGGGCTCAAAGGAATGAGACATGCCTGGGGCACACAAGGTGCCCTGTGCATACACCGGTCAGAACCAGTTCCTGGGGCACTCCAGCCCCAGAGCTGGCGCAAGACCGGACAAAGGAAAGGGGGTGTAACCACCCCCTTCCTGGTCCCACCCAGAGGAGGGACCTAGTCGTAGTGCAGCCCCCTTTAGCCGGATAAAGGTAGGAGCTGGTCCCATTCCAGATTAGATTATCCCAAGAAGAAACTCTGTACTTCGACGTTCTGCTCCACAGAAGACTGAAGATATATCCCTTGTGGACAAGGAGTGTCCACCCTGCACCAGCAGGCACCATCAGCGTACAGCGGCTTCCCTTTGTCGTCTTCCTGCAAGGATCCAGACTTCAGAGCCCGACGAGACCCGGATTCCCAGACCTCTCCGACCTCTACCCACATCTACAGCACAGCTGAGACCCGTGGGTGCGACGAGACACGTGGGACCGGCCATCTTGGAAGAAGCAGCACTTCGCTCCAGCACGACTTCAGAGGCATCCTCGTCCAAGTGCTTTGGGGACTGAGAAGCCCCGACCCCGAGCCGCTCCTGCATCGAAGATCAGCCCTCCAGCATCCACGAGATCTGCGTGGGGCCCTTCTGCCTGTTTGCTGCTCGACGCGTTGTCTGGTCACTTGCCGGCTGGCTTGTGACCTCCTAGACGACGATCTCCGACAACTTTGCTGCTGGTCTGGTTGCTCCAGACTGGCCCTTGCTCCCTTCCAAAAGAGGAGCACCCCAGACCCTCCTGGTCCACTCCAGACTCCGTTTCCACTCACCGCGTGGGTTGCCTTTGCCAAAGCTTGTTGAACCCGAATCCGGAGACGACACCGCCGCCAGCGAGAGCCTGCGTGGGACAGCTCGTGCCTCCATCCTGGTCGTCGAAGACACCACCTGGTCCACGTGGCTGCAGAGACAAGCGTCTACCTTCACCTGATCGCGACGACGACATCTGGTTCCACTCCTGGTTCCACTCCAGTCACTGGCTAGTGACTTTGAGCATTGTCCCCTCTGCTTTCAGGTTCTTCTCTTCACTGATCCACCCTTGAATCACACCGGACATCTTCCTCCTGACCGCCTGCAGCATCTTTTCCTCAAGGCTCCATAGACTTCAACGCGGGAACCCGACACGACTTGGCACCTATGCACCCGCAGCCTGTGGGTGAGGTAACACGAGCATTTCGGTGCTCAAGGGTAGCTTAACTCTCCTAGTGTCCAGTTCCACAGTCGTTTTAGTCCTATCTAGTCAGGGACGTCCGTACTCACCTTTTCTTTAAACTGTACTGTCCATAGACCATTGTACGCATCTCGCGTGTGAGTTCACACTCTGCACACGCGCTCCGTGGGCCTCCTGTTACTTACCTCCAGTTAGTATAGCATGGTCCCATCGATCCTACAGCCTCTGGACAGCTCCATTCCTATGATTGACTTTCACATTTCACTTACTTAGTATATGGTTTGTTGCGTCCCTCAGGCGTTCTTGTAAATATTGTGCGAACTCGTATTTCCTTTCAAGTATTGTCATGTGCTTAGCCCTCTGACCTCATAAAGAGTTCAGAGGTGTATGTTAGTTAATAAATATCTGTTTATTTTCATAACAACCTGTGTGGTGTCCTTTCACTTGGTATTCAAAGGGTAATATGTGGCAAAACAGCTGGCTTCACATGCCATTCAGAGTTTAGCCTAAAGACTGCTTTTGTCCACGCTACTAGGATAGCTGGTCTATAAGGTTAACTTACAACCAATCACCATAAGGGTTGTTTGGACTGATACAAGGTGATCACTAGAACTAGTGAGCATCATATATCAGGCCAACTTCTCACACTCACCATCTACATCTTCTGTTTCAGGGAGGTTAGATTCAGGGTCACCTTCTAAGGGGGGCATGCTTCCATCTGTAGGATCAGAGGGGCCTGGGTTAGAAGCCCTTCTGGCATCATATGTCTCTAAGAGACCTATCAGAAAAGGAAGGGTAGGGTTAGAACCCTGTTTCAGTTTCCTGGAGGTACACAATTGTCTCATCTCCTGGAAGCTGAGGGCTGCATATCTTGAAATGACCTGTGGAGGGTCACTAGCCACAAGGGGAGCCCCTGTGTTCTCTCCTGTGGCAGACATGCTTTTTAGTGAGGTGTAAGTGGTGCACCTACCGACACTATGTGTTTTCCTACTGATCCCTTGCTAAGAGTTGTAGTCAGGGTGTGCTACTCCCCTTGTACTACAACAGCTGGTTCAGTAGAACTCAGAGTATTTCTAAGCTTGTTATATGTACCTATGCTATCTTATGTGATCTTTCAAAGGACATCACATAGGTTGTTATGAAAATAAACAATATATTTATTAATAACAAACACCTCTGTACTCTTTATGAGATCAGAGGGCTAAGCACATGACAAGACTCTTAGGAAAAATATGTTTAAGTTGCACGAATTACAATGGTGCCCTAGGGGCACGTCAAACCATATACTAAGAAAGTGGGTTGAGAAAGTCGATAGAAGGAATGGAGCTGTCCAGAGGCTGTAGGATCGCTGGGACTACACTACCCTAACTTTAGGTAAGTAATAGGAGGCCCACGGAACGCGTGTGCAGAGTGTGAACTCACACGCGAGATGCGTAACAAAGTCAATGGACAGTACAATTTACGAAAAAGGTAGGACAGTTCTGACTAGTTAGGACTAAAACGACTGTGAAACTGGACACTAGGAGAGTCAATCTACCCTTGAGCACCAAAATGCTCTCGTTACCTCACCCACGGGCTGCGGGTTCATAGGTGTGAAAGTGCGTCTGGTTTCTGCGTTGAAGTCAATGGAGCCTTGAAGAAAAGATGCTGCAGTCGACCAGGAGGAAGCTGTCAGGAGTGATCCAAGGGTGGATCAAGGAAGATGAAGACCTGAAAGCAGAGGGGACAATGTTCAAAGTCACTAGCCAGTGACTGGAGTGGAACCAGGAAGGAACCAGATGCTGTTGTCGCCATCAGGTAAAGAGTGGACGCTTGACTCTGCAGCCACGTGGACCAGGAGGTGTCTGTGATGACCAGGATGGAGGCATGAGCTGTCCTACGCAGGCTCTCGCTGTCGGCGGCGTTGGTTCCGGATTCGGCATCAACAGGCCTTGGCAAAGGCAACCCACGCGGTGAGTGGAAAAGGCGTCTGGTGCGGACCAGGAGGGTCTGGGGTACTTCTCTTTTGGAAGGAAGCAAGGGCCAGTCTGGAGCAACCAGACCAGCAGTGTTGATGTTGTAGATCGTCGTCTAGGAGGCCACTAGCCAGCCGGCAAGTGACCAGACAACGCGTCGAGCAGCAATCAAGCAAAAGGGCCCCACGCAGATCTCGTGGATGCTGGAGGGCTGATCTTCTGTGCAGGAGCTGCTATGGGCTGGGGCTTCTCAGTCCCCAAAGCACTTCGTCGAGGATGTCTCTGAAGTCGTGCTGGAAGCGAAGTGCAGTTTCTTCAAGATGGCCGGTCCCACGTGTCTCGTCGCACCCACGGATCTCAGTTGTGCTGCAGATATAGGTTGAGGTCGGAGAGGTCTGGAAGTCCGGGTCTCGTCGGGCTCTGAAGTCTGGATCCTCTCGGGAAGACGACAAAGTGAACCGCTGGAACGCTTGATGGTGCCTGCTTGTGCAGGGTGGTCACTCCTTGGCCACAAGGGAGATTTCTTCAGTCTTTTGTGGAGCAGAACGTCGAAGTCCAGAGTTTCTTCTTGTAGATTCAATTCAGGATAATCTAATTTGGAATGGGACTAGCTCCTACCTTTATTCTGCTAAAGGGGGCTGTACTATCACTAGGTCCCTCCTATGGGTGGGACCAGGAAGGGGGGTGGTTACACCCCCTATCCTTTGTCCGGTTTCGCGCCAGAGCTGGGGCTGGAGTGCCCCAGCAACTGGTTTGAGCTAGTGTATGCACAGGGCACCTTGTGTGCCCCAGGCTTGCCTCATTCTTTTCATGCCTGTCCTACCCAATACACAAAATCCTGTCTGGGTGGTGCTAGCATCTCCCAAGGCAGGAAACCCTTTGTTCAGGCCTCCCTCGCTGGAAGGACTCCCAGCAGCAGGAGGTCAGACTTGTGTCTGTGGTGGCAGCATCCATTTTGTGATGCTGAGGCTCGAGTTAACTTTAACCGGGGCTCACAGTTACATACATGTCTTGTCCCTCTAAAAGGGTGGAATGCTACCCCGTTGCCAAAATTTGCGAGGAGGTAGTATTCCAATTCGTAGGACACCTTACTCGACATGTTTTGAAAATGCTTTACCAAAGTTAGCAATAACCTCGAGGATTATAATGCACTTAAGAGTATATGGTATAGCGTTATCATTGAAACAGCTAAAGGACTTGGTTCCGAAAGCTGTAGACAGGCTCAGCTCATGCCAGAGCACTATCTCACATAGTTCCAAGCACTCTGCCTCCAGGACTGTTAAGGCCTGCCATAGGAGTGACTTATAGGAGTATATGGGTCCATTTTAGGTTTAGATATAGGTATACTATATCTAAAGCAAAGGGTGATTACACCACCTTGCCCCAGCTGATTGATCACCAGTTGTGTCAGATTTGGATGGCCAGGCAGGTGTGGCATAATACATGCTGCAGCCCCTGGTAAGCCTTGGGTTCACTTATGCCCTGGGTACCTATGCTACACTGTACAAGGACTTACAAGAGTGACCCAATACCAATTGGTAAATGCACCTAAAGTACATGGATGTCAATTTAGAGGGAGACCAGCTAGGCTGTGGGTCTGATTAGCAGGCCCACAGCCAGGGAAAGTCATAAACCAGTGAAGCAAAAAGCAGAAATCTGGGGTGACCATAGGATTGCAGACCCTACTCTCCTACAGTCATTACAGAATCTTAATAATATATTTTGAGCCTTCAACAGTATAGTGTCAACTGTATCTTCATTATCATTGGTAGTGTGGTTGTTCAGAGTCATTGTTAAGGTATTTGGCATCATTGACTGGAATTTCTTTGCCATTGGTGTGGAGGCTTTCTTTTGAGGGAAAATGTTTGCAGATGACACATAGAGATGTCTTGTGCTTGGAGTACAAGCAGTCTAGGCCTTGTTCCAGACATCATCGTTTGCAGGATGTCTGCAACATGAAATTTTTTTTAACAGAGAGTAGACATCTTCTCTTTGTGAGTTCAGATGTCCAGTGTCCGGCTAAGCTGCCCGAGGATCTGAAGCCGATTCATCCCTGCATTGCTTAGATAAGCTATTATTTTACAAGCACCCATTCTAGATCTGTTAGGCAAAGAACACTTAATATCAAGGTTCAAGGTTCAAAACCACTTTATTCGGATAACATAGTATCCATAAAAGCACAAAGACACAACAACAAACAAGTTAAAAATATACAGGTAAGAGAGTCATAATAAAATATTAGCAGCATTCAATATACAATGATCTTTAAATTCATAAAAATTCATGAATAAGTAAAATAAAAGCTCAAAGATTAGACATCATTTTAAAAGCTTGAACTGCGATTCTCAAAAAAGTGCCTGTGCAAAAACCCAGCTCTCCATCGTCCAGTGTGAGTAGCCTCTAATAGGGATTTTCCAAGCTGATGGGCGTAAGCTTTTTCAAATACAGAGTTAAAAGCCACTTGATATACTTTAAATAGTATTTACAAAAAAACTGGAAATGTAAAATCGATTGGCCACTCTTACCATCACACGGACAAGGTAAGTGATCAAGGACAGAGTGGTGGCCAAGAAGAAAACAGCGTACAAATGTAATAGTGTCTGCCCTTAAGCGAAACAAAAGGCTCTTCTTCCAATGGCTCATAGGCAGGGTGATGTAATTAGCCAGTGGGGGTACAGAATTTTCAAGGGATTTTTGAGATTCCTTTTCAATCCTTTCTGCTCTATATAGCGAATAGAGTGCACTCCTAAGCTCATTTTTATTCGTAGTCATTACTGTGCTTGGATTTGAGAAGATACTTCCCTTGTTGACACTACATAGGCTCTGTTGCATCCCTGACAGCCATGGTATGCCCTTCCCTTTCTCGCATCCTGTACAATCACTAATAATCTCTTTCGTTAGGGATGCAGCCGGGTTTTTCCAAATGGATAACCAGAAAAGGGCAAGGCGGGCCCTAATAAAATCTTCAATAAAGTTTAAGTTAAGTTCCCTGTGGCAAGTATATTGAGGTGTGGAGATTGGGACGCCTAATAACTTCCTGCAAAATCTGTTCTCTTCCTGTTGAATGCAGGTGCTCTTGGCAAAGCCCCAAACCTCAGTGCCTTACGTGGCTGCTGGCACACATTGAGATTTAAAAAAAATTTAAATAGCTAAATTGGCACCTCTGCTCTTTGGGCATGGAAGACTAAGAATCGAGTTGGTGGCCTTTGAGAACTTGCTGCTGGAGTGAGCCATATGCTCAGTCCAGGAGCCGTTTGCAGCAAAGACCACCCCAGAATAAGAAAAGGTGCTGGTGCTCGTCAGCTTCTGGTTTCCCACAGATATGGAGCTAAGATGGCATTTCCTTGGACCAAACAACATTATGAAAGACTTGCACTAAAGTGCTTAAGGAATTCGAAGTGCGGCCCATAAAGACGGCATTGTCTGCATAGAGTGGTATGGGGAGTGATTTTCCATAAATTTTTGGGAAGCCTTGAGTTAATGGTTTTAATGTTTTGTTTAGTCCATTAATGTAATGATAAAAAGGAGGGGGGCCAGAACACAGCCCTGTCTAACTCCCCTACCTACATTAATGGCTTCAGTAACCTCGCCCGGCATCCAATCCTCACCGAGCTTAAAGGTCTTTATGAAGGTGCGCCAAAAAATGCACCAGGGGCTCGTCCAGTCCATAGGTCAGAAGGATAGACCAGAGCTTTGACCTGTTGCCTCATGGATAGCAAATCCCTCACAGCTGACAAAAATTTATCGCCCTTTTTTGTGTTCGCAGCTGTTACTAATGCCTCCCAATGGTTTTTTAGAATTTCCCCTTTCCGATTGAAGATCACAGTTTTATACCTCAGCCTGGCCGATTTCACTTCAAGATTAGATCTTGGGTTGGATGATAGGGCTCAGTGCAATTGTTTATTTGCCTCAGAGCTCTCGTGATCGAACCATCTGGGGCCATGTTTCGCAAAGGAAATGGGTTTTGACAAAAGAGTTTTAATAGCTGAGCAAAGTGTATTAAAGTCATGGACAGCTGCAGGGAGTGGATCTTGGGCGGATAAACATGAATGTATGAGATGCATGTTATCTCTAACCACTGTCTGAAACAAATAAGTATTATCGACGCTCCTCCATATTAGTCTCAAATTGTCGGTGGAGGGTGTTAGATTCCTAGCCCTGCATTTGGAGGGGAACAAAGGCTGTGGGGCTAAACTCCACTCTATTTTAATTGAGTTATGATCCCCTTGGCTCGTAACAATAACTTCTGCTTCCATTAAGTGGTCAGCAAGATGGGGAGATATAAAGAAAGAATCTATGGTTGAAGAACACCCCCTTCCTCTAAATGTTGGTACAGGATAATTTTTGCGTGTGTTGCGCCCACAATGTCCATGGCATTGGTGAAAATATGCATACTCGAAGACGTAGCCAAATATGCGCCGCTACGGCAGGTGGAGCTAGGATTATAAAGCCCTGAGCTGTGTGGTATGTCTATTAATTTTGCATTAAAGTCACCCCCATGAGGATCCCAGTAATTTTTGCTGATTCTTGCTGGGAATCGAGGTGGGAGATGAAGTCAAAGAGCTTAATAAAATTCCCATTAGGGATAGAATTAAAATCATTGTTGTAAAAATGTATCAAATGAAAAGAGACTCTTTTATACAATAAAATTTGAAAGCTACAACTCTTTTTTTTTTTTTTGGAAAACCTTTATTGACAAATCAAGGCACACAGCTATTTAGCCTTACATCCCGGAGGCTAGGCAGCATTATTAGAAGAAGGATGATCAGTGCACACAGTACATATTGTAAAATCGTACCAGGTTTAGTTTTATACTATAATGACGAAAAACCTATGAGTTAAATAACCTAAAGAAACACCAAAACCAGTGTGAAAAGGCAAGGAATAAGTACACAAATGCGACAATACCCAACGCAGGAGAAGGCAGGGCCTTATGCCCAAAGAGTGCAACTGAGCAGTACAAAATGGACGATATCGGGAGGAAAGGAAAGCAGGATGGCAATGAAATGGTAAGTAGGTTGGAAGTAAAGGCTAGGGAGAAAGTCGTATATCCAATGGGGCAGTGTCGGGAGGGAGACAGATATCACCCCTGTACTTGTTCCAAGCCCCCCAGATCATAATCCACTTCTTGGGCTTGCCCCGGGCCACATACACTGTTTTCTTGCGAACCATACACCAATCCATGTTGGCCTTCCACAGTTCCACAGAAGGAGGCGATGTCGCGCTTCGCCACCATGTTTCCCAAAGTGACCCATTGGGTTTGCGCATTATTGTAGTCCGTGGGGCCCCACACATTCAGTAAGCAGCGCCGGGCCTCCGCCGGCAAATCAACGCCAGTCACCTCACGCATCACCGCGTGGACACGCCTCCAGTAAGAGGCGATGGCGTGGCACTCCCAGATAATGTGCATGAATGTGGCCAGTTCACCACAACCACGCCTACAAAGACCGTCCACCGAGTGGCCCATATGGATCAAACGGGGGCCGGTCACATACACTCTATGCAAAAAATTTAATTGGACCAAGCATAGTCTAGCTGGGATTGCCACTTCCTTGGGAGAAGACACCGCACACTGCCAATCCTCATCATCCAGTTCAACTCCATCACGCACCCATTGGTCTCTCACACTCAAAAGGAGGTCCGTTCAGACGTTAATCAGTTTTTTGTAAACCAATGAGATGGCACTGTCCGGCATATGACCATCCAGCCGCCTGTCTTCCAGAGGGGACGACTCAGGGACCTTCTCACCCACCGGCAGCACCGCCATAAGGGCGTGTCTCAGTTGGGCATATCTAAAGAATTCCGTCGCTCCCAGCTGAAACTCCGCTTGTAAAGCGGCGAAAGACTTTATCTCACCTTTAGCCATCATGTCGTAGACCCTAGAGATACCAATAAGGTCCCACCGATCAAACCCTTTGTGTGCCGCATTTTACCCAATAGGTCTGAGTCGTAAAGCGGGGTGGCCAACGTAAGCCTCCCCTTCCATCCCTGTGCCTTTGTGACAGCCCTCCATATGTGCACAGCTGTCCTAGTGGGGCCCGTCATTCCTCCGTCCAGAGATCTCGAATACAACGCCCTGTAGTACTTCCCACCATCAAGGAGCCACCGGTCCATGGCGTACCCCGGATTATCGGCCGGACCATAGAAACCATGGTTAAGGGCGGCCAGTTGGGAGGCCCAATAGTACCGTCGGATATCAGGCAAAGCGATGCCGCCATCATACCACGGAAGCGTCAGTTTGGTTATAGCAATACGTGGTCTGCCAGTCCAGAGAAGGGTCCGCTGCATACAAGAATCTGGGCAGGGACATCATTTTGAACAACGCTGCACGTCCAAGCAGGGAAAGCAGTAGCTTCCGCCATCCGTCTACGTCGCGCCCAAGGCGTGCAAGAATTAGAATTAGAATTAGAAATAAATTTATTGAGCGCGGTTGCTGCCCAAGGGCGTCCAAGCGCTGAAGTAAGAATTGGAGAGACATGCTGAGTGACAGATTAGAGCTCGGAGGCTTTGGCGAATAATAAAGTTTTCAACTTTTTACGGAATGCGAGCAGGTCCGGGTTGGAACGGAGTGAAAGGGGGAGGGTGTTCCAAAGTTTAGCTACGTTCAGTGAGAACAACCTGCCCCCGGATCTAGCTCTCTTCACTCTAGGAACCACTGCCAAGAAAGCCTCGGTGGAGCGGAGGTTCCTATTTGGGTGATAGGGGATGACAAGGTTGCTGTTAATTGCGGGTCCTGTTTTCCAAAAGGCCCGGTGCGCAATGCACAGTGCCTTGAATGTCACCCTGTGCTTGACTGGTAGCCAGTGAAGACTTTTTAGTGCAGGTCTGGCTGACTGGGCTCGTGGAATCTGTAGCAGGGTGCATGCTGCGCAGTTTTGCACCACTTGGAGTTTCCGGAGGGTCATCTCGGGAGCCCCTACATATAGGGCATTATTTGAGTCCAGGCGGGATTGAATGAGGCCTTGTACTGCCACTTTCTTGGCTTCTAGAGGTAGAAGTGGAAGGACTTTCCTTAGAGTTTTAAGGATGCCAAAGCAGGTGGCGGACAGCTTAGTAGCCTGGGTGGCAAAGGAAAGTTTCCTGTCCAACCACACTCCTAGGCTCTTGACGCTTTCCTTGGGGGTGGGGGGAGTGCCCAGAGCTTGGGGCCACAAGGAAGTAAAAGGTATTGGCGAGGCTGGGCCTAGAAGCAAGAGCTCTGTTTTGTCTCCATTTAGTTTGAGGGAGGAGCTGGTCATCCATTCCTTGACATCTTCTAGGCAGCTCAGCAGGCCTCCATGGAGTTGACTGATGTTATCTTGAGCCAATGATACCACTAACTGAGTATCGTCGGCGTACGACACAATTTTGATGCCGTACGGTTCGACGATCCCAGCCAGTGGTCTCATGTAGACATTGAATAGCACAGGGCTCAAAGAGGAGCCCTGTGGTACTCCGCAACTGAGAGGCTTGCAGGTTGATGTTATGTCACCATCGAAGATCTGAAAGGATCTATCGGACAGGAAGGAGTCGAACCACCTTAGAGCGTCGCCTGAGACTCCGATGTCCCGGAGACGGTTCAGCAGGGTGGCATAGCTGACCGTATCGAAGGCGGCGCTTAGATCAAGGAGGATCACTGCCACTGATCCTCCCTGATCCAGGACCCTTCGGGATTCCTCGGCGACCGCTAGTAAGGCAGTTTCGGTGCCATGTTTCGGCCTGAAACCTGTCTGGGATACCTCCAGTAGGGAGTGATTTTCAATGAACTGGACCAGCTGGGCATTTATATATTTTTCCAACACCTTGCCAGCCCAAGGGAGGAGTGAAATGGGACGATAGTTGGAGTGATCATCGGGATCCAGGGTAGGCTTTTTCAGCAATGCCCGTACCATGGCTTGTTTCCATGCTGTAGGAACAGCGCATGAGGCTATAGATGTATTTAGAAGTTCCAAGATAACAGGCAGGGTGGCTTTGTGTGCTTGTATCAGAACTTCTGGTGGGGCTGGGTCACGAGGGGAGCCCGATTTAACTTGGCGTGCCATTTTGCCAAGGGTGTCGAGGTCTAGGGGAGGGAAGTGATCGAGGGTTGACTGTTCTGGGGGAGGGAGAATTTTGGGAGAGGGTAGGTCAGCTATCTCCGGAGCTGTGGCTCCCGTTTGGAAGGTGGAATATATTTTCAGGACTTTGTTGTGGAAAAAGTCTGCAAGCTTGTTGCATTGGTCTTGAGTTTTGCTCGGAGGGGGGGCGGTGGTGACACTTGAGCAGTGTTTTATTATCTGAAAAATTTCCCTGGGCTTAGATTTAGCCTCTAGGATTTTATCAGAGTAGAAGGTTGCTTTCGCTGTCCTAATCCCGTCTCTATAAGCTTTTATCGCCTCTTTGTAGGCTACCTTTTTTTCCGGGAGAAAGTCTAAGCGCCAGGCTCTCTCTCGTTGCCTGCAGCAGCGTTTTAGTTCTCTTAAGGAGTCGGAGAACCAAGGCGCGGATTTATACATTCTCTTAGATGAGGATCTCCGGAGGGGAAGGATCATGTCTAATGAGTTGGTGATCCAGCTGACATAATTTTCGTTTGCTACACTGGGGTTTGAGCAGGGAGGCGGGCGGGTAGAGTCCAGGCTGTGCATCCAGGAATCCAGCTGGAGTTTTGACCAGTTCCTCCTGATTGTTGTCCGGGGGGGTAACTGGGGGACCTTGTGGATGGCCCAAGAAAACGGAATCAAAAAATGGTCTGACCATGGGAGGGGGACAGGGGAGTCAACATTCAGGTTGCTGCAGCTGCTGAAAATTGGATCGAGCAGATTGCCCTTCTCATGGGTTGGAGCTGTGACCAGCTGGAACAACTGAAGAGCTCCAAGGTCGTCTATTAGCTCCTTGGCAATATTATCGGCGGGGGAGTTAAAGTGAAGATTCAGGTCTCCTAGGACTGTGTAATTAGCCGCGGATAAAGTTCTTTTCGCTATGATCTCCGGGAGTGCCCTATGGAACAGTTTTGTTGGATAAGGGGGAAGGTAGATCAACGTGCCTGAGAAGGAGGTGTTGGCGTTGAACTCTATGCAGAATTCCATGCTTTCGCACTCGGGAATACTTTCTGCTGTGATGCGACAACGGTACTGGTTTTTGTAGATAATAGCCAGACCGCCGCCTCTTCCTACTGGTCTGTCCGATCTAACGATGTGGTATCCACTGGGTAGAGCTGCGACTATGTCTGGGTCAGAATGAGTGGAGAGCCAGGTCTCTGTTAAAAAGGTAACATCTGGCTTGCGGTCCTCTAGCAGCATGGACATTTGGATGCTATGCTTTGGCAGTGATCGACAATTTAATGCCAACATGCAGTATTTCTGTACCGAGGGGGCTGCCAGGGTATTTCGGAAGGAGTGTTTGCATTCGGAGCAACGAGGAGGGAGAGATGTGGCTGCAAAAGTGCAGGTACATAAGGCAGTGGCTCTGCTTCCTATGAGGCGTAGAGCAGCGGAGCTGTAAGTCCTGGCCAGAGGAATGGGAGAGGCAGGGGGGGTGGCCCCTGGTCCCGTCTGGTCGCGGACGGGCGCAGACGGGCTTGCCTTAGGCGCGCCTTCGGCGCGCAAACGGCGCTCCCGCTGCGCTCGTCCGCTGCGCTTGCGTGGGATGCACATTATATGGCGGGAGGGAGGTGGGTGTGGCCTAGCAAGTGGGCGTGGCCTCGCGTTACCGGCGATGGCGTCCGGTGTTTGCCCTTTCTGACAGCGCTAAAATCCGCTGTTTTGTGGGTGCCTGCTGGCGGGAAAAGTCTCAGCTAGACTCAGGTAAGTGCAGTAATTTTAAAAAGCAGTTTATCACAGTTCAAACAATTTAAAAAAAAACACGAGTGAGTTGCACCTCCGGCTTCCGCCTCAGAGGTCTGTCTATACCAGTGTGTCGCGCCTTCCAATCGGCGCTTACATAGGGAGGGAGGGGGCGTGGCCTCGCAAGTGGGCGTGGCCTCGCGTTACCGGCAATGGCGTCCGGTGTTTGCCCTTTCTGACAGCGCTAAAATCCGCTGTTTTGTGGGTGCCTGCTGGCGGGAAAAGTCTCAGCTAGACTCAGGTAAGTGCAGTAATTTTAAAAAGCGGTTTATCACAGTTCAAACAATTTAAAAAAAAAAAACACGAGTGAGTTGCACCTCCGGCTTCCGCCTCAGAGGTCTGTCTCCTGTCTCGTGCAAGAGGGGGAAGCAAGTTGTTCGCATAGGGTGTTCGGGCATCGGTTGAAATATAGATGCCCAGGTATTTAAACCCCTGCCTCGCGATCTGTATGGTGCAGCCCCTGCGAAGTCGCGGAGTCACACCACTCAGAACATATAAGTGAGATTTTGACCAGTTAATGACCAGGCCCGAATATCTGCCAAAGGTATGCAGCACGTCACAAACCACAATAAGGGATCTACAAGGAGAGATGAGGTAGAGCAAAATGTCGTCCGCGTATAAAGACACGCGGTCCTCGAAGCCAGAAGACCACCGTATCCCATTGATATCAGGGTGAACCCTTAACCAAGCAGCCAGAGGTTCCAGCGCCAACGCAAATAGCAAGGGCGACAAGGGGCAACCTTGCCTGGTGCCCCTTCGAAGGGCAAAAGTTGCAGACACTCGGCCATTGACCGTAACATTGGCAAGTGGACTAGCGTACAGAAGCTTAACCCATCTAATAAATTCAGGGCCAAACCCGAACTTCGCCAGCACCGCCCACAGGTAATTCCATTCAAGGGAATCAAAAGCCATCGTCTCGTCCAGGGACGCCAAAATGGTCGGCTCCCGGAGCGTACTGATCCTTGCCATGACCGCGTGGAGCCTTCTAAGATTAAGGGCGGTATTGCGGTGAGGAATAAAGCCCGATTGGTCCGGATGGACCAAATCGCTAATCGCACCCACCAGCCGATTGGCCAGTAGTTTAGCCAGGATCTTAGGCTCGGCGTTCAACAAAGAGATAGGGCGATACGACCGGCAGAGGTCTCTGGGCTTCCCTTCCTTGTGAATGACCACTATGGTGGCCAGCCTTTGGTCCGGGGGGAGCTCGCCCATCTTGCGCGCCTCAAGGAACATGTTCCGTAGGGGCGGAGCAATGGCGTCAGCCTTTATTTTATAAAGCTCCACCGGGAGGCCATTAGGGCTGGGTGCCTTGCCGGACCTTAAAGAGCGTATCGCCAGTGCGACCTCATCCGCCGTTATACCTCTATCCATGTCGTCGCGTTCAGTGTCCGACAGACACGGAAGGTCCACCTCTTCAAGAAAAGCGGCAGAGTCCGCCTCGGACATTTCAGAAGCCGAGGTATATACGGACTCAAAGTAATCGGTGAAAACCGTGACTATAGCGCTGGGGTCGGTAACGGCCAAGCCGTCCTCCCCCAGCACCTCGGGGACCACCCGGGAGGCCATCTCCTTCTTGTCAAGCCACACGATAAGCTTGCCTGCCTTGTCCCCAACATCGTAGATCCTCCCTTGCTGTTCTCTGCCCATTGCCTTGGCAGCGTCAGTAGCAGTGGCCCGATACTCCGACTGCTTAAGTGAGAGAATGTGGAGCAGGGCAGGCGTCGGATCAGTCTCCAATTGGGAGTCAAGGTCCTCAATCTCTGATTCCAGCCGCACCACATCCTCATCTCTACGTCTGCGCACCTCGGCTATTAAGGAGAAGGCTTCACCTCTCAAGACAGTCTTAAAGGCCTCCCATAGGGATATGGCCGACGCTACCGAGCCCGTATTTTCAGAAAAGTAGAGCTCAATGGCTTAAGCCAGGAGTCAGCCAGGAGTCCACGGGTCTTAGGGTTACGGAAGTACCACGGATTGACTGGCACCACCCTCTTAGCCACCACAATGTCAAAGTCAAAGGACACCCAGACCGGGGAATGGTCCGAAATGCCCCTGGCCATCAGACGGGCCTCAGAGACGGCCGACGCGTGGGCAGCCAAGGCCAGAACATAGTCAATCCTGGAGAGGCTACCATGTGCTCCGGAGTGAAAGGAGTACTGACGCTGAGCGGGATGAAGCAGTCTCCAGCAATCAATAAGCCCCATGGTATCTAAGAAGTCAGGAAGCCAGGACTGCGCGCTCCGAAGATCTCGGGATGGATGACGGTCTAAAGTCCCAGATCCAACTGCATTGAAGTCACCACCAACTATAAGCAAACCTTCAGGCAGACTCAAAATGGCGCCCCCAAGATCCTGAAAAGTAGTCGTTTGCAAACCAGGGGGGAGGTAAACAGAGACCAAGACCAGGGTACGCCCCTCCCACCTACCCGTGACGGCGACGTAGCGTCCCCTCTCATCGATCACGCTGGATTCCACCTCAAACGGGAGTGACATGCGCACCATAATCCCCGCCCCACTGGACCCCGAGGAGAACCCCGAGTGTGCCACCATTTTGAAACCTTTCCTATTGAGTGCGTGGCACGTATTCCCAATCAGATGAGTTTCTTGTAACAGGATGACATCAGGCATGCATCTGTTAAACAATTGCAGCACCACACCTCGCTTAATACGATCACCCAGCCCATTAACATTCCAACTCAGAACATTTAACTTCTTACCCCCCATCGTCAATGTAGAGGCCCATGCCAGCCCTGCAGGGTGGTGTCGCTATAACATTATCGACAGCAGAACAGTTGCCTTGCCAAGAAGTAGGAAAAGGAGAGAAAAAGAGAACACATAGAAAACAAACAACCCATCCGCCCCCCACCCTGCACCCCTGCATTAGACTAAAGAGCCCCCCCAACTAGCAGTGTGCCTGTCGCCCCAAAAACGACTCTACGAAAAGCCCCTAGAGGAGAAAGGAGGCTGACCTATCCCTCCCCGTTTCTCCTGTTCATAAAGCAAGGATATCAGCAAAAAATACAATATTGTGTAACTAACTGCCTGAGCAGACTCATCGTCCGAACATGGTCCAAAGGGACCTTCTACTCCTGAGGATCGGGGCCACCAGCTGCCCCCTCCGACTGTTCCTCGGGTTCCTCCCGGCGCTGAGGCAAAGTGTTCAGCCAGTCCCTGGCCACTTCAGGCATGTCGAAGAACAATGCACGGCCATCATGTTCAATACGTAATTTCGCGGGTAACAGCATGGAGTACTTCATCCCCAGCTCGCGCAGTCTGCGTTTCACGCCCGTGAAACTTTGCCTTTGCTTCTGGACCGCTTGGGTTAAGTCCGGGAAAAAGTTAACGTCAGCATTTTGGAACTTCAGCGGTCCACCTCTACTCGATGCCTGCAGGATAGCGTCCCTGTCCCTAAAGTTGAACACACGGGCGATGATAGGACGCGGAAGGGCCCCTAGCTTCGGGCGGCCTCCGGGCAGTCTATGAGCTCTCTTCACCGAGAAAAACTTGCTGAGGCCACCAGGGGCCAGGTGGTTCTGGACCAAGTTCTCGATAAAGAGATCGGTGGCGTCTTCCTCGGCCCCCTCCAGGACACCCACAATTCGGACGTTCTGGCGCCTGGCCCGTCCTTCAAAATCATCAAGCCTGCAGGCAAACAGCGAGTTCGCAGCTTTTAGGTCACGGACCTCCGATTGCAGGTCCGTTACGTCCGAGGTCAGGCTCGACGATTTTATATCGAGTGATTTGACCCGGTCATTAGTCTTGCCCAGATCGGCCCTGATCAAGTTGATCTCAATAGCTAGCGTGTCGACCTTGTGCGTCAGTACCTCATGTTGCTTGTGTATCTCGGCTTTAATGCCCGCAATTGCGCCCATGACGTCCCGGAGGGTTGGGGCCGAGTCGTCCGGCGACACATTCCGTTGCATGTCCTTAGGCCTCGCGGCGACTCCGGGCGAACCCTTTGGGTGGGTATAACGTTCTGTGTTGGTGGACTGAGAGAAAGATGATTTTCTACTGACCCGGGGCTTCCCTCTGTCGGAATCACCTCTGCCAGCCATGTTACGCAAGAAGCCACTACGGTCAAGAAGACCCCTTGGCCCTTGCCGGATCACCAAATCGGCAAGCGGTAGCAGTCGTGCGCACCATTCGGTCAGCTCCAACAATCTCCAGAGCAACACAGGTGACACTTCGAGGCGGGACAGTCTCTCTCTCCCCAGACCACCGCCGTGCAGCAGCGTCGCAGTCGCCCATGTAAGCCCGGGCACTGATGACGTCGTCGTCCCCAAACTTCCACACGGTGTAACTCCACCTAGGGACCTCAGATCTTCAATCGGAGAACGAGTCCCGTGTCAGCAGCAGTTCAACAACATGTTCCCACTTCCGTGGGGCATGATAGGCGACAGGATTAATTCGGAGGATCGGAGGGTCTTCGGAGCTCCGAGCTCACGCGGCCATCTTGGTTGCCTGCGAAGCTCCTCCTCCGAAAGCTACGACTCTTAGTGGACAGAACCTAGATACTGCCCCTGGAAGCAATCTTAATCCCAATAAATAAGCCCCCCCCCCCCGATGGGAGACCAAATTTGGGACTGGGGGCAACAATATTATAGCAGTGGAACCCGTTAATATGTAATTCTTGAGTGGCACAGTTCTCCTGAAACATAACTATGTCCTGTCCCTTAATTAGACTTAGCCAGTCTGGGTCACCAAGCCTTGGCTGAAGGTCTGCTACATTCCAGATCAAAATGCTCAAATCAGTGTCAGCCTTAACTTTAGATATGGTTCGCTGGTTGTCTAACATATTAATAGGAAGGGGGGGATACTAAAGCCTGAGGATTTTCCAGGGGGTGAGGTCGTTGTTCCGATAGGGATGTTTGTCAATCCTGTGTATCCAGATCTGACAAGGCCTGAAACCTATTGGATACAGGGATAGGAGTGAACATATTTTCAGTAGGCCCAAATTGCGGTTTATAAAAATAACCCAAGGGGAGCGCACAAATTATGGGACTTTGAATAAATGTTTGCTCACAAAAACTTAATATGCAACTAACCAAATGGGGCCTGTGGAAATTGATCACAATACAGTCCCCGTCAATGTTTTTGGGGGATTGACCAACCCACCCTACTTTGCGGACCATAAAGGTATCGTTCATGCTGGATGGTTGAAACCTTTTATGTTTTGTTAACCAATCCACAGTCTTGTTGCGAACATCAGCCCAAGTCTCCCTCTGGTCCCCTAGTAAAGCGGGGACGCCAGCCAAGAGTAATACATAAGGGCAAGTAGCTGGATGTAAGCTCAAAACTTCAGTATTGGGTCTCTGGTATTTGCTCCTCGTACTGTCAATTGTATTCCGCTTAGATCAGTTAGTATAGTGCAGTTAGTATAAGTTAGCATCTGCCCCCACCCCCATATTGTCAACAGGTTTTAAAGTCTCTTTATTACCACAGCTGCTTTAAATGTCCATGGCAATAAACACACGTTCTAGCTTTTCCCAAAGGGGGGTAACATTCCTATCAATCACTTCTCTGAAGTGAGCTAATGTTGTTTCCAAAGTGGTCTCCACGGTGGTGACAAGAGTGACATCCCCAGTAGTATCTTCCGTTGTTAGTGGAAAAACAGCATCAGTCTGCGTGCTAACAGAGTTAGTTAATATTGTTATATGGTTGTTGCTTAATATATGACCAATTGTATCATAATAGGGCTACCTCTCCAAACTGCCATGACACTGTGACCAAAATTAATGCTATTTGATATGTTTGTTCTGCTACCGCCCACAGACACAAAATATATGATTGTTTTTTTACAATATCATCCTACTATGAAATGTTTAACAGAAACATGGTTCTTGCCTCATTCTGCAGTTTTAGGCTTGAATACATTTTTATTAACCTTTTGTTGTTATGTTCAAGTAGCTATTGAATATCATATGTATTAAAACAAGTTCTACAATGAACAACAGGCAGCCCCTAAATAAGTTCCCCTACTTCCCTCGTGCTGCCTGTTCACTCAACCCGCCCACTTGGACTCCTTGTGAAGTCTAATTTTTGCAACGCCAGAGAATTCAATGTTAACCACCTCCAGGCCCTGTATGTCTTAATGGTGCTAGTGGATTGTAGTGTAGTGTAGTGTATGTCATGTATGTGAAAGGCAGGACATGGAGGGATGTACGAGTTTCTGAACTCAGCGGCATTTCGGGCACGACAGCGGCATTTCGGGCACAACAACTCCTTAAAGTATCTACTTAAATAGTCCAAGAGACAACCTCATTGTTTAGTGAAGGTTTTCTCCTCTCCCTGTGATAGTTACCAAAGCTTAACCATACTAAGCGTCCACCACAGTCTTTCAATCCATTTATGTTTTGATGGTAGGGTGTGTTGTTCCCAAAAGCTTAGAATAGTTTGTTTGATTGTCAGCAGGAGATGGGCTATCAGTTTACCTAGTGAGCTTTTGAGTGCCAAGATATCTGGATTGGGACGCCCCAACTGAATCCCCTCAGCCAGCTCTGACCTAGTGATTTGTTATATTGTGGAAAGCACTGAGGTCCAAAAGGGTTCTAACTTGGGGCATGACAGAGTATGTCCATGCACACCATCCAGCATAAAGGGCTACATACTCTCTTCATTTGTTCTAAATGGGTTGGAGTGTAATGCCACAGATAAAGTATCTTAGGTATGGTTTCCCTCCCTCCCGAGTTCGAAGCATAGTTGTTAGCTTGATTCAGGGTTTCCTCCCATTGATTGTGGTCTAGAGTGATGCTTACCTCCTTCTTCCAGGTTCCCAGCTGTAGCCTGTGCAGGAAAGAGCGGTGGGGCGGGGGAGCAGGGTGGTGGGGAAGTCGATAGATGACGAGGGACAATTAAATAAAAAATCACTTACCTTGCACTCGTCTTATTGCAAGGTAAGTGTTTTTCTTTTCATTTTATTTAGTTTTCCCCCGCCTTCGTGTGTCGATTTGCCCCCACCCCGCCCCTAAGCCCCATCTCTCCTACCTGTACCTGCTGCAGCTGACTGAAATGTGTGTTTGGTGGGGCCTCGTGTAGTCCTTAGCATGTTGTACATAATAGAAATAGGGTGCTTATCATCTGTAGAGTGTAGGGGATACTCTCCGATGGGTGTAATGGCTCTCACTCCTCCTGCTTACGTACCCGGTGGTATAATTGTAAACAGCGTTATCTTTCCGTCTCTGGGATATGATATCCTTCCTTTAGGTGTTCAAAGGATTTGATTGACCCTTGCAAATACATATCTCTTGATGTTTTTCACCCCCACTCCCTCCAGCTATTTAACAAAAGAGGTTCTAGTAAGTCCAGGAGTTAATTCACTATTGCCCCAAAGGGATTTAAATGGGGAAGGAAATGTGGTGAGGCCTCACTTGACTTCCAACCTGTCCCAAACCTCCAATGTTGCATTTGAGATGAGAGATACATATGGCGTTTTCGTCTAGTCGGATCTAGTTGCCAGGGATTTCCCGAAGGGGTACCGCAGCCATCGTATGTTTAATCATGCACCAAGCCTTCTCTGTTTCTCATTGTGTCCAGTGAATGAGGTGGCGTTAGTGTGTTGCGGCATAGTAATAAGTCAAGTTTGGAATTCCCAAGCTCCCAAAATCTAGGGCGTAGCAAGCCCTGTTTAAAAATGGCACAGGTCGTCTGGAGGTTGGCTATGCATTCCCCTGGTATTCGGAGAGTTAGGGTCTGAAACAGTATTTTGAATGCCGCTATTCTAACAAGGAGAGACAGGGATATGTGTTTCCAGCTGTAAGGTTCACATGGAATGCTTTATTTTAAGGGCTGGAGGTTTACATCTCTAGTTTTGCGAGTGTTGGGGGTCAGTTCTAAGCCTGGATAATCTATATGTGGTAGCCCATCATATGGAAGTGAGCTCTTGTCTTTGTTGCACCACTGCTTGAGGGGTGGATACAATCAGTATTACGGATTTGGTTGATATTCATTTTGATACCTGAGACTTCATGATAGTGGAGCTCTACAAGCACCAGGGGAACGGAGACTATGGGATCGGTCAAGGACAGGAGGAAATCATTGGCAAATATTAACATTTTTAAGCCCCGTTGGCCAAATCGGATTCCCCTAATGCGGGAGTTATTCCGGGTGTGTTGAGCTAATGGCTCCAATGTAAGGGTGAACAGGAGGGGAGAAAGGGAGCCGAATTACTGTATGCCGCAATTTATGTTCACCCAGTCAGAGAAGAGGACTTTGACTCGGATTCCGACCCAGGGGGCATGATAACCTGCAAGTACCAAAGACATAACTGTGTACCCCATCCCCATCTCCCACAATACGTCAGTCATGAAGTCCCAGTTCACTCTATCAAATGCTAAGTGCCTGTGGTGCCAATGTCAAGTAGGTAGAGGGCCTTCTTTTGTATTGTGGCCAGCAAGGCATGTCGGGATAGAGCCAATTGGTCGGGATGTATTAAATTCTCCAACAAGGGTTGGGCTATCAGGGTGGCTATTTTGGTAAGAATCTTAGCACTGGCGTTAAGGAGGGAGTTGGGTCTACTATCCGCATTCACTAGGGTTTTGTAAGGTTTGAGAATCAGGGCTAGTGTAGATTTATTCATAGTAGGGGGAACCCTGCCAAAATTTAGTATCTTCTGATATACTTTGTGAAGTATGGGTAGGATGGTTAGGCCAAAGCACTAATGTGGCTGTGAAGCCATCAAGGGCCTGGTGCTTTGGAGGATCATAGTTTTGATATGGCTATGAGGATTTCCTCTTTTTCCAGCGGTCTACAAGAGTCGCTCTATCAGAGGAACTTGACTTACGATATCCTCTGCACCGTGGGCATGTCTTGTTGGTGTGCTGCTCGAGTTCCTCTTGTGACTCTTGTGCCTTTGGCCTGTGGGTCCTCTTGAGGGTCTTCTTCGGGTCCAGTGGGCTTCCCTGCTTGCTCTGGCCTGCTTTAACTCTCCTACACTTGGTGAGTCCATTGGAGCTTGAGGATCCTGACACTGCATCTTATTTGCTTTCTTCATCTGTTGCTGCTGCCAAGACTTGGTGGTGCTCCCGCCAGACACCGACCCCCTGGCTCTCCACTTCCAACGTGGGACAGCTCGTGAACAGCTCCTAGTCTTCCACAGCATCGCCTGGTCCCCACAGCTGCAGGGACAAGGTCACCATCAACTCTCCTGCATATTCGATCATCAGGGGTCATTGGTCTTCCATGCCTCCTGGTCACTCTAGAGTGGCATAGACTCTGTCCCTTTTGCTTGCAGGTACTCCTCTTCAAGAATCCACCCATGGATTCCACCGGACACTTTCACCTTCTTCGCCAGCGGCATCTTTACTGAAGTCCTCCATTGTCCGACGTCACTTGACACCTATGCACCGACTTCATTGGTGTAGATATCCTGGTTCCTGGAGTATCCATGGATGGGGTGACTCTCTAACCTTCCATCTTCCATGGAGTTTCTTCGGGGTCCTTTGGGAAGGGTCCTTCTTCTTTAAAACTGCAACCTGTGACTTCCCCATTGACTTGTGTTGAACATGCGGTCATGTTTCCACTCTGCACACGGGCTCCGTGGGGTTCCTGGGTACTAACCTGGGGTGGTTCCTTGGGTCCCCGGCACTTCTAGGTTTTCTGGGTCTAGTCTCGACTTCTGTTGTGGTTTGCATTTCACTTTATTAGTTTCCCCTGGAGACCACTGGGTATTTGTGCTACTTACATATTCTATTTCTGAAGTATTGTGTGTATTGTGATGATATCTCCGGGTAGGAGATTTTACATTGTATTAGTGAGCGTTTATAATAAATACACATTTTTATAACTACACTGTATGGTTCTTTTTCACTTAAGCTACACTATATGAGTAGTACTGGTAAAACAAGCTGTTTTACAATCCGTCTGGACTAAGCCTCAAGGCTGCTCTCCACAGAAATCACTTAGAGAGCTTTTAATGGTTGTCTAAGACCATTAAAATCACCATAGGGTTGCCTGGATTAGTGCAAGGTACTTCACTTAAATAAGTGTGCCCCATATACTAAGCCAGCCTCCTAAAGCGCTTATCTAGAAGAATGCAGTCAAGTCTAGTGTATGTTGTGTGTGCCCCGAAGTATGAATAGTCCCAGGTAAGTGGGTGGCTAGTTCTCCACGTGTCTACAAATTCTTCTAATAGCGCCTTACCTGCAATGGATATGGGAGTGGAACCTCACCTCCCTGAAAATTCAGTAAGAACTACGGGTCCGAGAACCAGCCTGACAACTCCTCCAATAATTATAGATGTGTTAAACCAGGCTGACAGGGTATGCACTACATCTGTCAAAAATAGCTTTTGATTGGGGTTGTAGACAGAAGCTAGTGTACATAGTATGCCTTAGAGCAAGCCTCTATAACCACTTACCTCCCACAGGCATCCTGAAGATTCCATCTACCACCAGTGGGCAGTGTTGATGGATTAGGATGTCCACCCCTGCTGTCTTTTTGTGACCCGAGGAGAAATATTGACCTGGATAACCTTTGATATTAAGCAGGAGTGGTATAACTGTAGAAGGTGGGTTTCTTGTAAGAGCCCTATACCTGCTCAGAGGGGAGGAAATTTGCGTAGAATGGGGCGTTTGGGGCCTCTCGGGCTGACCAAACAAGTCATGCACACTTCCCTGTTCTGCATGCAGGATGTATTACAGCCTGCATGGAATACATGCCCACCCCTACAGCCCCTGGCTGAGTGTCGTGTCACGGCAATTGCAACGTTGTGATTGGCTTAGGGGAGGGAGCCAGACTGCTTGCTTCCTGTCCCTGAAAGCAGACACAGGAGAGCAGAAGCACAGAAGACGGGAAACCCGGCCTCGAGGTGTTTTTTGTGGGTTTTTTACATCTCTAAACCCTGCTACCCCCCGCGCAACTCTCCCCAGCGACCTCCACACCCGCGAGTCATGCCAGCCACCCCCTGCCTGCAGCTCCTCACAACATAAAAAAAATGCTAGTGATGCCCCTGCATCTCCACAAGCATGCAAGGAAACTTTCACTAAGGGATTTTGGGTCGCTCATTCCTAGAAGCAGGAAATAATAAAGAAGCGGGTCCTGCAGCTCATTTATCACTAATTTAAAACAAAAATGAATTGGGGTGTTGCAGTGCCCAAACAAGACACCCCGTTTTTATTTTTGGGTGGAGGTTGTGGGGGGAGATGCAGGACTACCCTGCCAGTACCCATCAAAGGTGCCTGCAATTTTTTAAAAATTCTTTTTATTAATTAACAAACATCGGCACAAAATATACAGTACAGAGGAGTCCATAAAACCGTACAAGGTGAAGACAGTAAGTGGGAGGTATTCACCACATTACATCATAGGGTAAAGTTACGGAGTGAGGGCATCATCCTGCTCAATGCTACGTGGCAGCTGGCATATTTCCCCTCAATAGGAGTTCCAAGGGCTTCATATACAGGACCATTTTTTGGGGCAGCCCCTGGCAGTGTAGACCGTCTTATCCCTGTGCATGCACCACTCAAAGTCTCTCTTCCAGGCCTCTATCATGGGCGCTTATGCCGCACCCCACAGCTGTGCAATGTTCCTTTTTGCAAGCATTAATCCCACTGTGACCCATTGTGTCTGGTGAGTGGTCAGGTCTGTAAGTTCCCATATATTCAAGAGGCACCTTCGTGCCTCTGGGTAAAGGTGGACGGCAAGTACTGCATTGATTGTATTGTGTACTTTCCGCCAGTAGGAGCATATGTGTTCGCACTCCCATATGATGTGCATAAATGTCCATAGGTGGCTGTATCATCTCCTGCACTCCACCCTGAAGCCCTCCCCATCTAAACCAAATGAGGCCCTGTGACATATACCCTGTCGAGGATATTGAGCTGTACAAGCCTAAGTCATGCTGGAATTGCAACCACTCTCAGGGAAAACACTGCCTCCTGCCATTCTTCATCGTTCATTTCGATTCCATCCCTTATCCAACTCTCCCGCAATGGCTTAAGAGGATCTACCGTGTTATTTATCAGTTTGTTGTATATTAAGGATATAGTCTTCTCGGGTAAGTGGCCATCCAGTATTCTATCTTCCAACGGCGAAGACTTGGGAGGGGAGGAACCCTTCGGTAGAAGGGACTGTAAAACGTGGTGGATTTGTGTATATTGGAAGCGCTCTGTATCGGCTAACTCATGTTGCATTTGTAGCGTGGTAAATGACTTCACCTCGCTCTTAACCCAAATGTCTTTGATACGTGAGATCCCACTTGTCGAATCCCTTCGATCTCCATAGGCTACCCAGTTTCTCGGAGTCCCACTATGGGGTCACTAAAGTGAGTTTATGTCCCCATCCAAGGAAGTTTGTGGCTACATGCCAAATGTGGACTGAGTGTTTGGTAGGGCCTGTCAAGGAATATCGATCAGGTTTTGAGTAGAGCGCCCTGTTATAGTTCCCCCCGGGTAGGAGCCACCTATCCATATTATATCCAGGGTCACCAGACCGACCATAGGTGCCGTGATTGATGGCTGCTAAATGTGCCGCCCAATAGTACTTTTTGATGTCGGGGAGGCTAATGCCTCCGTCATACCAGCTTAATGTAAGCTTGTTCAGGGCGTTGTGCGGCTTTCCGTCCCACAGTAAATCCCTCTGGAGATCCTCAATTTCTCTAAAATATGTCATTGGAACAGAATCTAATGTGGTTTGTAGGGCGTACAGGAAACGGGGTAGGGACATCATTTTAAAAAGGGCCAATTTGCTTAAAAGTGAGAGGGGAAGCGACTTCCAACTTGTTATGTCTCTTTTTAGCCTGTGTAGTGGTGGGAGAAGATTGTGGGTGTATCGGAATGATGGGTCTAGGGAAATAAATATTCCTAAGTATTTAAAGCCCACTGTACTAATTTGTATCGGACAGCCGCTTGGTGGGGCGGGTGGGTCCCCATTGAGGACGTACAAAAAGGAATTGCTCCAGTTAACAGAGAGTATATCCAGAATATCTACCAAATACTGCCAGGATATCAAGAACAGCCACCAAGGATTTCCTGGGGGAGGCGAGGTAAAGTAGTATGTCGTCCTCATAAAGTGAGATGCGGTCCTCCCAATCAATGTAGTCCTCGTATAACAGGGTCCCCTCAGACTCTCGCTGCCATTGGTTCTAGGGCTAGGGCAAACAGGAGACGCAAATTGGGCATCCCTGACAGGTCCCACCACTAAGTGTGAACGTGACTGATTTTCTGTTATTAACCACCACTTGCGCCATGGGCTCATTATACAAGAGGCGTATCCATTTAATAAGGCCCGGACCAAACCCTTTGCGAGCACTCGAAAGTATCGAATGCCAAGGTCGCATCCAAGGATACAATCATTCTCGGCTCTTGGATCGAGTTTGCTCTACCCAGGACCCCGTGGACTCTGGGCAGGTTCAAGGCTGTGTTCCGGTGTGGCACAAAGCCAAACTGATCTGGGTGTACTAGGCCCACAATTATCTTGACCAGGCGAGTGGCCAGGAGCTTGGCCAGAATTTTCGGTTCAGCGTTCAGGAGAGATATAGGTCTATATGAGGCACAATCAGTTTTGTTTTTGTCCTCTTTATGTATAGTGACTATGGTGGCGATTCTTTGATCCCTCAGCAGTGTCCCCCGATCCCTTTATTCGTCAAACATGGATTTTAGATATGGTGCCAGTTTATCAGGTTTGAGTTTGTATAGCTTTTCCTTGGTTTAGGGATCGGATTGCCTGCGCTACTTCGTCCATTGTCAAGGCACTCTCCAAGAAGTTAAGGTAATCCGCAGAGACTTTGGGGAGTCTAATATCTCGTAGTAACTCATGAGAGTCCTCTTCAGTATATGAGACTACGGTTGTGTACACGGGACTACATAAACTGGCAAACCTGTCTGCAATGTCCTGTGGATCTGTAACGTCACCATCTGAGTTCTGGAACCAGTCTGCTTTCCCACTCTTTTTTATCAAGCCAAGCTATGAGTTTCCCTGCTTCCTAAGTCATATATTCTGCCCAGTTTTTCCCTCCCCAGAGTTTTAGCCCTGTCAGTCACTAGTGCCTTATACTCGTTTTGGAGGAGACTCAGTGAGTGGAGTTTCTCTGTTGTGATTCTAGTTTCCAGTTCCTTTTCCAACCGGTAGACCGCTGCCTCAGCATTTGAGATCTCTTTCTGCTTATCTTTCTTCATTCCAGATATTAACGACAGGGCTTGACCCCGGATCACTGACTTAAAAGCTTCCCACAGTGTCTGGGAAGAGGCCACAGATCCCTCATTCTCTCGAAAGTAGTTATCTATGGCTTTGATGAGATCTTTACGGGTTAGCGGATCCCGGAGGTACCATGGGCTATTTGGGGCGAGCCTCTTCACCCTTATCTGGTTGAGGACTATGTGAACCCAAACCGGAGAATGTTCGGAAATGCCCCTGGCCAAGTTTCCGATTTCGTGGATGTGAGCAACTTGTGGGGCGGGGAACAGGATATAGTCTATACGGGAGAGGCTGTGATGCACCCCAGGTTGGAAAGTGTGCTGTATTTTCTCTGGGTTATACGTTATCCACCCATCTGCTAACCCCAGGGCCGCAAGAAAGTCTGGCAGCCAACAAGAAGATGGCCCCACTTCTCGCGGGCGTGCCGGTCCAGAGTACCCGAAACAACTGAGTTAAAGTTGCCCCCAAGTACTAATAGGCTGTCTGGTATTGAGAGTAAGATGGCGCCTAGATCCTTAAATGTTGTGCCTTGTAGGCCAGGTAGTACGTAGACTAACATGAGTGTTATGGTCTGTCCCTCCCAAGTGCCTGTTACTCCAATGTACCTGCCCCTGTCATCTGTCCATGTGGCACTTACAGCGAGGGGGAATTCGTTTTTCGTCATGATGCCCACGCCCCGGGAGCTGGTTATAAATCCCGAATGGGCTACCATTTTGTATCCCCATCTGTGCATTGCCTTTACTGGAGTCTCCAACCAGGAGGATTTCCTGAAGCATGATAATATCAGAGCTCTGTCTTTTAATATACTGAAGGACCTCGCTGCGTTTAATCACTTTTGTCATATTGCCGATGTTAAACCCACAACAACAACCAAATATAAACCCCCCACCCTGCTGCCCGGCACTCTGACCATGGAACTGCCCTTTTAAAACTTGTAGAGTGCCTGTTGCCCTGTCGACTAACTAAAAGTAGATAAAGAAGGGGCACAGCACTCCGTTCCCCTGTCCCCTACCCCGGCTAGCGCCATGTAGTCTCCAAGAAGAGTCATGAACCACAATTCTGGGTATCAAAGGTAGGGAGAAGGCCCGCCTGGGTGTCGGCAATAATGTGGCCCCTATAATTGTTTAAACACATCCCGGGACCCAGTTTGTTCATAGGAGTCCCAACGTCATCCTAGTCCCTGTCATCCATGTGGCTGTCTCGTCACCAATGCTACTATCATTCGGGTTGCGATCCGTCAGCAGCTGCTTCCGGTTGTTCAAAAAAGCAGGCTCTTTCCTCTGCCTCGACACGAAGACGCGCCGGGAACAGCATCGCATATTTCAAGCCTTTCTCCCCGAGTTTCTTTTCCACCATAAGGAATGTTCCCCTCTGCACCCTTAGCGTGAAGTCCGGGCAGAAAGTGATTTTGGTGTTATTGTAGCGGAGTGGAGTCCCCATCCTGGCGTTCTGAAGGATTACATCTCTGTCCCGGAAATTCAACACCCTAGCCAACATTGGACGTGGGGGGCTCCTGGCTTCGAACGTCCCCCGGGGAATCTGTGTTCCCTTTCGACAACAAAGAATTTGCGGAGGCCTTTAGGCTGCAGGTGGTTCAGAATAAGGTCTTCCACAAAGAGGTCAGGGGTCTGCCCCTCAGCTTTTTCCGGCACCCCCAAAAATGCATATATTGTTACGCCAAATCGTCCATAATCGTCCAGCTTGAATTCAGTAAATTTACGGAAGGTCTGTAGGTCCTGGACCTCCCCTTAGAGTTGTGCGACGTCTTCCACTAGGCTAATTGTAGTGATCTATACCTGCTTGACTTTATCGTTTAGTTTGGCAAGGTCTGCTCGGATCAGGTTTACGTTAATCGAGAGGGAGTCCAGCTTATGTTCCAAGGTGGTCTTAACCCCGGTTATCGAGTCCCTAACATCTTTTAATGACAACTCCTGATCTTCCCCTCCCTGATCACCTACGGATTTGGCTCTGGCGTGATGTTCCTGAAGCATGTCCTTGGGGAAGGCATAACGATCCAGTTTAATGGTTTGGACAGTTTTTGAGCCTTTTGCTCCTGCGGTTTTGGTCCTTTCCACTGTTGCTGCTTATTTTATTTAAGACCTCACAATTTGCCCCTTCTCCCCTTCTCTCTGCCTGGCCCCAGTGGTGATACGTTTGGCGTGAGGTCGTGTCTCTATTTCAACCCGCCATGAGCCAACCGGACAGCAAGGCAAAGGAGTGATGGAGGGGGAGGGTGCGACTCCCTGCCCCACAAGCACACAACCTCTAAAATGGAGGACGGTTCTGGGAAGCGGGCTCAATTTTTCCCTACATGGTGTACAGTGAGCACATTGCAGAGCAACCAGTTCTCGTGGCCCACGACCCCCAGCGATTCTGCAGCCAGGCCGCTCTCCAGCCCCCCCCAGTCTGGTACAATCGCTCCTTGATACCTCTCGATATTCGCGGGCTCCGTCACTCGCTGCTCGGCACCTTCGTCTTGAAATGATGGGGGAGGGGCTGCCACTGTTTTTGTGCCTTGTCATCATCAATAGGAATGGGACAGGTCAAAAATGAAGGGAGGGGTAACACGTTATCAGTTCCAGCACTGGGACCCCTTTGATCCTCACCGTATCTTCTGACGTGCACAGCCGGCCAGAGCCCCGTCTCTGTATGTTTGGCACCAGCTGGCGGCCGCTCGTGGTGTCTGCCGTGAAGTCACAAACCCTCCTTCGGTCCTCGCCGTGCCTTGAGGGTCCAGTGGGTGGCACCTACACTGGAGATCTGGAGATGCTGCCACCCAGTGCTTCCACCAGGACCCGGGGCTCACATGGTGATCCTTATCACCTTGCCCTTTTCGCAGCGTAAGCCAGCACGTCAGTCCCCGGCTTCTGCTTCGCCACAGGCCGTCGGTGAACGGGGCCCGCAACTTCAGCTACAGGCAAACTCCAACTCCGGAGTCGTTGGATATGGTTCCGCTCACCCTCCGGCGCGTTTTCGTTCTTTGGGGAGTCAGATTGGTGTGTTGGATGGACATGGGGTAGACAGTTTCTACGGGGCTAGTGTACTAGATGGCCATCTCGATCCACTGCTTGGCCACGGCCCCCTGTGCCTGCAACTTTTAATGGTAGAAATATTGGGGTGGGGGGGCGTGCGTCAATATGACCCTGGTTTTCTTTAATTAAGGGGAGGGGGGACTTGCAGCCCCCCTTCCTGAGCCTCTAGATACGCCACCCTCTGGCTGTTTTCATAAATTAAGGAAAGGGGGAATGCAGCTCCCCTCCTTGAGCAGTTAGAACCCCGGGGTAGTCTATCCACAAGAAGTTGTTTTTTTAAGTGGAGGGGTGTGTGGCCCTCCCTCTCCGAGTCAACAGAGGCCCTGGGAATCCTATCCTCCTGAGCCTCAGGTGGGTGCCCTTGTGCCAACCCAGGACATCCATAAAAGAAACCAGTCGAAAAGTAGCACCTTTTTAGAAATTTTTGTGGAGAATCGACAAATGGGACTAAAGTTATCAGCAACACAATAACAGCTTTTCCTGAGGAACAGCCGACCTAACTTTAGCTACCCAGTGGTAACTGTCACTGCCTAATATATACGGGCTTCGGCAGAACGCCTTCCACTGGGCCTATCTTACATTCATGATGGCTTATTTTTTTATAAATATACATATATGTCTAGTTAATGTCCTTTTTTGCTTTCCACAGCCCCTAAGCAACTAAAACGTTAACATAATTTCCACTATGCAGTTTTTTTTGTCCATTTTCCAACTCCCTCACTGCAGTGTGTGTAAGCCCCATAACAACCAGAAAGTTGAACATATTCACACTGTGGAATTTATATATCCATATTCCAACGCTACCTCCACAACGCACACAGATATGATGATACTATAACCCTTATATATCACATTTCAATTTTATCTTTGGTAAATATAAATTTTCCAGAATACGCAGAAGTTCTCCAGTAACAGTTAGCCTGGCTAAATATAACTTGCCCCCCACCATGCACTGCTTATGAACTTACATATTACATCACTCATGACTTGTTCTATGACATCCTTTATGACATCACTGATGTCAAAAACTACTAAACGGATTTACTCCAAATCACAAAAAGCACAGTCTAGCTTCCTGCGAAATTTAGTATAATTTGAAGTCTATGGAAAATGCATGGGATTTTGCATTTTGGGAGCCCAGTTTGATAGCAGTACCACTTGACAGATCACCCTGAAACTTTCGATGTGCAAACTAGTCAAAAAGTAGCACCTTTATGGAAAGGTTTGTGCAGATACGTCAAATGGGGCCAAAGATATTAGCAACACAATAATACTTTTCCTGATGGAACAGCTGACTTAAATTAAACTGCAACAACCAGGTAATGGATGAAATGCTTGAAATAACAGTCCAACATGAACTGCCACACAAGGTCCTCCCCAGGGCACGAGTCGGGGTACCACGCGGGTGGACGGCATCCCCCCACTTATTTCCGAGGGTTTTTCAGGGTGGACGCCGTCCACCCTGCTAAATCAAAACTGCGTCAGCCACCGGCTTGGTATGCTGAGACAGGGGCACACGAAAGCATTAAATCCGTTTCTAGCCAAAGATGCTACGTGCGATCTGCAAAGACTGGAATGCACAAAGCATCTCGCCTATGTTTAAAAGTAAGGCCGGGAGCATGGGCGTCCGCAGAGGGGGGGGGGGAGGGGGCAAGAGGGGGCGCTTGCCCCCCCCCCCTGGATCCAGGCCCGGTTGTAAAGGATGGGCGTGGGCCCACATACCTGGGCCGACTTCCCTACTTCAAAGATTGCTACAGCGCCGAGTGTGACTCAGCAGGTCACAGAGTGAGGCCGGTCCATTGTCATGAGCAGAATGACAATGGGCCGGCAGAGGAGACACAGCATGGAGCATCTCCGCCCATCCCAGGCCTCAGGAGATGAGCAGCACAATTAGCAAGTCTTAGGCAGGGGACGGGAGCTTTAGTCTCTCACAGCAGGCCACAACGATCAGATAAAAACCTAAGGGGCGCGGGCGGGGGTGTTAGGGGAGCCAGGTTAGTGCAAACATTCTTAGTTTAAAAACTGAAGTGACAGACCAGTTTGAAATTGAAACTTTCTTATGAAATTCCATCCGTTTGTGCAATGGGGAGAATGCTGTATACAGCTGACAGTGAAAAAACTCCGGATAAAACACTAAGGAATGAAATAACTACATTTAAAGAACAATATGACTAAAAATTGAAAAAAATGAAAATTCGATTTTGACAATGTTGTAGTGCAAAATGTAATTAACCCTCCATGTTGAGGCCAAGGGAGACGTAAGAGCAGAGGAGAAATACAGAGAGAGACAGAGCCAAAAGGAAAATTAAGAGACGTAGTGGGGAGTAGAGACAAACGGAGAGGGGGAGAGGAAAGAGGGAGAAATGATTGACGAGAGAAGATAGGAAAAGAGGCGAGAGGGGGGGACATAATTATAGATAAACACAATGAGGGAGGGAGACGGAGGGAGACAGAGGGCGACAGACAGAGGGAAGGGGACGACAGAGGGAGGGAGACAGACCAGGAGACAGAGGGCGATACAGGGTGGGAGACAGAGGGAGGGAGACAGAGAGAGGGAGGGGGAGACAGAAGAAGGGGGAGACAGAGGGAGGGAGACAGAGGGAGACCGAGGGAAGGAGACAGAGGGAGGGAGACAAAGACAGGCAGAGGAAGACAGAGAGAGAGGGAGACAGATAGGGCGGGAGTCAGAGGGAGAGAGGGAGGGACACAGAGAGAGAGGGAGACAGAGACAGACAGACAGAAGGAGGCATAGACAGACAGAGAGGGAGACAGAGGGAGGGAAACAGGAACAGATAGAGACAGACAGATAGAGACAGGGACAGGCAGATAGAGGCAGAGACTAAGACAGACAGAGAGACCTAGAGGGAGACAGAGGGAGAGAGAGAGGGAGGGAAACAGAGGGTGACAGAGGGAGAGAGAGACAGAGGGTGACAGGGAGAGGGAGACAGAGGGTGACAGAGGGAGAGGGAGACAGAGGGTGACAGAGGGAGAGGGGGACAGAGGGTGACAAAGGGCGACAGACAGAGGGTGACAGAGGGAGAGGGAGATAGAGGGTGACAAAGGGCGACAGACAGAGGGTGATAGAGGGAGAGGGGGACAGAGGGTGACAAAGGGCGACAGACAGAGGGTGACAGAGGGAGAGGGAGATAGAGGGTGACAAAGGGCGACAGACAGAGGGTGATAGAGGGAGAGGGAGTCAGAGGGTGACAAAGGTCAACAGACAGAGGGTGACAGAGGGAGAGGGAGACAGAGGGTGACAAAGGGCGACAGACAGCGGGTGACAGAGGGAGAGGGAGACAGAGGGTGACAAAGGGCGACAGACAGAGGGTGACAGAGGGAGAGGGAGACAGAGGGTGACAAAGGGCAACAGACAGAGGGAGAGGGAGACAGAGGGTGACAGAGGGTGACAAAGGGCGACAGACAGAGGGTGACAGAGGGAGAGGGAGACAGAGGGCGAGAGAGGGAGACAGAGGGTGAAAGGGGAAGAGGGAGACAGAGGGTGACAGAGGGAGAGGGAGACAGAGGGTGACAGAGGGCGAGGGAGACAGAGGGTGACAAAGGGCGACAGACAGAGGGTGACAGAGGGAGAGGGAGACAGAGGGTGACAGGGGGAGAGGGAGACAGAGGGTGACAGGGGGAGAGGGAGACAGAGGGTGACAGAGGGAGAGGGAGACAGAGGGTGACAGAGGGAGACAGAGGGAGAGGGAGACAGAGGGTGAAAAAGGGCGACAGACAGAGGGTGACAGAGGGAGAGGGAGACAGAGGGTGACAAAGGGCGACAGACAGAGGGTGACAGAGGGAGAGGGAGACAGAGGGGACAGAGGGTGACAAAGGGCGACAGACAGAGGGTAACAGAGGGAGAGGGAGACAGAGGGTGACAAAGGGTGACAGACAGAGGGTGACAGAGGGAGAGGGCGACAGAGGGTGACAAAGGGCGACAGACAGAGGGTGACAGAGGGAGAGGGAGACAGAGGGTGACAGAGGGTGACAAAGGGCGACAGACAGAGGGTGACAGAGGGAGAGGGAGACAGAAGGTGACAGAGCGAGGGAGACAGAGGGTGACAGAGGGCGAGGGAGACAGAGGGTGACTGAGGGAGAGGGAGACAAAGGGCGACAGACAGAGGGTGACAGAGGGAGAGGGAGACAGAGGGTGACAAAGGGCGACAGACAGAGGGTGACAGAGGGAGAGGGAGACAGAGGGTGACAGGGTGACAAAGGGCAACAGACAGAGGGTGACAGAGGGAGATAGAGGCAGGGATGGAGACAGAGGGTGACAAAGGGCGACAGACAGAGGGAGCCAGAGAGAGACAGTGGGAGAGTGACAGAGGGAGAGGGAGACAGAGGGTGAGAGACAGAGGGTGAGAGACAGAGGGTGAGAGGCAGAGGGAGAGAGACAGAGGGAGAGAGACCGAGGGAGAGAGACCGAGTGAGAGAGACAGAGGGAGAGAGACAGAGGGAGAGAGACAGAGGGAGAGAGACAGAGGGCGACAATCAGAGTGCGACAATCAGAGGGCGACAATCAGAGGGAGGGAGACCGAGAGAGAGAGAGAGAGAGACAGAGAGAGAGATCGGGAGACAGAGGGAGGTTAGACAAGGGGGAGAGACAGACAGAGGGCGACAGACAAAGGGAGACAGACAGAGGGAGGAGGGCGACAGAGGGAGGTAGACAGAAAGAGGGAGAGAGACAGAGGGAGGGAGACAGAGAGAGAGAGAGGGAGAGAGACATAGACAGACAGAGTGAGTGAGACAGAGGGAGACAGGGAGGGGAGAGGGAAGGAGACAGAGAGATGGAGAGAGGGAGGGAGACAGAGAGAGAGGGAGGGAGACAGAGAGACAGACTGAGAGAGAGAGAGAGAGAGAGAGAGAGAGAGAGAGAGCGAGAGAGAGAGAGAGAAAGAAAGAAAGAAAGATGTGTGTATGCCGGGTCTGGTGGCTAAGTGGACAAAGGCGTCCGCTGCAGGGACCTGTGTTCAACCTCATGGTCATAGTTTTTTTGTTGCTCTAGCCTCTCCCCCCTCCCCCACTGACCCCGCCACCACCTGTGCGGCCCTTGGCCACAAACCACACTTTAAATATGGCCCCGAGAGAAAGTTTGTGAGTATCCATGCTCTAGAACGGCATAAACCTGATTTAGAATGTTTTTGTTTTTTTCCGGTCATTTTTAGTTTTTCCCTGTTTTATTGTAGTTGCCAGGTCGCCTGCTGTGGCGCCTCACAATATTTTTCTCTTCCCCTTATGGGTTTCTTTGTTTATTTAAGCTCTTTGTCTTATTAGATTTTTTTTAAATGTATTTAATACTTGTGCTCAATCATGTCGGAGGATGGTGATGAAGTTAAAATGTTGCCCCCCCTGGAAACATTTCTGCGGATGCCCATGGCCGGGAGGAAACCGAGTCCAGTGCGCTGGAAACTTGAAAAGTTATAACGCTGAATGAATTAAAATCACTGCGTACAGAAAGCAAAGGATTGCAATTCATCAAAAATGGAACTGTAACACGTGCGGACGCAACACATTTCCTTAAACTATGCGCTTAGATCTCCTCGAGTCTCGACTTAAGCTTGGCCCTAAAGACACATTTTTTGAAATGACATTTGAGGATCGTGTCTGTTGGTTAAATAGATGCAAGATTTGCTTTTGGGCAGGGTACCCTCAGGGGCAGAGGTGCAGGGCGGGGACATCTGGGTGGGCCTTGCAGGCCCTGCACAGACAGCACCTGACAGAACCACTCTCCGGGCCAAGGCGGGCTGTGCAGGGGCAGGGTGAGGTCGAAAGCAGAGCCCACGAACCTCTGATTCCTACACAGAGAGTAACCCGTCTCAAGGGAGGGCCACTGGAATTATGCGGTTGTGCGGCCACAATGTTTTTTGCATATGTATGGATCTGCCGCATTTGCCACATAATTCAGCAACTGCTGCATAATCTGTAGATTTTAACAAGAAAAAAAATCTAGCTAACACAGTTCAAAAGTTACTAAAATGAAGGGACACGTGTTGCTGCGCGGTGAAAGGCCCTTTGCAAAGCTGGGCTGGTCATCTTTCTGTTGCCTATTGCTATGTTTGGGTGTTAAACTGGGTACTAATGAGGTGCAGCCTATGCCCAGACAGTGTAAACAAGTGTAAAAATGACAATATAATGAAGAAATACTATCAGAAAATGTGCCGCGTTACACTGCATAATTTGCCCATTCTTGTCACATAATGTTGCCCTCCCTGCCGCCTAATTTTGCCCTCTCCTTCCGCATATTTCCAGTGGCCCTCTTTATAGCTGTTTAGAAGCATCCAAGCGGGTGAGTTTTTCCACAGGGCTGCTTTGTCTGAGGCCACTGAGGGCTTATTCATAACATAACATAGAACAGGAAAGTGATTCTTTTGAAGAAAGCACTTAAAATGGTCTGAAATCCCAGCCACCTTCAAATCACCAAATAATCGCATAATTCCGGTGGCCTTGACAGAGAGGCACTCGGGCACCAAACAGAGACCATGCTGTGCGATTCAGAGGATTTTAGTTTACATAGGCCACGCCTCTTCTATTGGCCAAACGCCATGTAAAGACCCTCCACCTTTTTCATCCCACTTAATGCCCTGGAAACAGCACTTTGCATTGTGGATCTCTGAGTTAATACTAACCAAAAAACCAAACCATCTAAACTACAAGTCCCACATTGCAACCTGCTGTTCACTAAACAGCCAGGACTGGTAGGCAGCGGTAGAAGTGGGCGGGGACGGAAGGGCACGGCGTGCCCCTACTTCTAAAAATAATTTCAGCCCGTTCCCCTACTTCTTTCTTTGAAAAAAGCATCCCGGGACGGAGAGAATAGTTCTACTAAAAACGAGAACTTTTTTAGGTTTTGCCTGGCGAAAGATGTATCTTGTTGACCCAAGTTAATGCCCCGGCAGCTCCATTGTCTTCAGCCAAGATTCCCAATGTTAGACTAATGTTCTGATTTGTTACCTTTGCTGCAAATTGTAAAGCGCTCTGATATCCTTCGGAATCAAGTTTGCGCTATATAAAACTTTATAAATAAAATAAATAAATCTAGCCACAGCTAGAGAGAGGCAGCTGGGACAAAACTATTTAATACAGAGTCGCTAGTTTACAATAGGTGGGGAGATAACATATAACACTCATCAATAGAATAACGTGAATATGGAGCCCTACTGTGTGTAATAGTCATTGTCGAGTGTGGGAAGCAGCCTCTCTGGGAACCTGTAATGTATAAAAAATCTTGCAGTCAAACTTTCCTGTAGCATTTTGAAAATGTGTTCATGTCACCTTCGCTCAATTAAGGCTACACTGCCATCCGGGACCACAGCACATTTTGTTTAAGGCTTTCAGTCTTGTACACTAGCCATCTTACCATAGTAAGGGTTTGTTTCGGAAAAATAAAAATGTCTCCTACCCACAGGGAGATTTTCCCCTACAAGTGGTGGGCAGTGTTATTTTTTCCTGCCGGGCATGGCAGACACTGAGAGTGGTCTGCCTCAGCAAATCCGCCCCAAGTAGGCAGACCTTTTTAAATGACAATGAATTTTATTTGTGTGTTAATTATCAAAACAGAGTGATGTCACGTGATGTCACTTCCTGTCGTGATGTCACTTCCTGTTGTGATGTCACTTCCCGTCGTGATGTCACTTCCTGTCGTGATGTCACTTCCTGTGACCACGCCTACCTTGGAGAGTCCCCCCACTTCTTTTTTTAGGACTTGTGCCCTGGTCCTCCCTAAACCAGAATATGGCTCTTCAGCCAGGTATAGCTTGATTCCAGTGGCAACGTGGGTACTCGACCCACGTCTGGGCATACCCGTTGCACTCAGGCCATCAGCCGCAAGAAAAAGTAGGTGATGAATGGAATGCTTTAATTAATCTCAGCCACTGGCAATCACTCCTAACACCTAGGACTGGGGTCGCCATGGCAGTTCGAGGTGCACTGTTCCCATAAGTGTAGAAAATTAGAAATATTGATGTACATAAGCAACGTTCATTTCCCTTTTCCCACTCCTCTCCCTGCACGCACCATGAATACCGTAAAGCATTGACTGCATCACTCTGCCAGCAAAGACCTGTACCCATGTGTACATGACAGCCATTTTAGGCACCCAGGCCTTTTGCCCGCCTAAGATTAGAATCACCGGCTTCCCTTCTGCGCGTATTTGAAACCCCCCCTCTCTCACATGCATAGACCATGAAACCCTCTCCCTCTGCGCGACCCCACGCAAACCCCCCATTTCCTCTTGAAGAGGCATCCTTCGCCTCAGCTGACATAGCCCTCCCCAGCTGCACCTGACTGCCCCCGCTCTCTCATGCATGAGTCATAAGATCCCTCTCTCTGTGCGACTCTGTCCCTGTGCACACCCTGGCTCCCCCTTCCCCTTCTCCCTCACACAGGCAAGTCATAAACCTTCTTCTGCAAGACCCTGTCCTTGGGAGTCACGGCCGCGCCTGACCAATACCTCCTTTCCTTCCATGAATGCCCCTTTGTTGACAAGCCTTCCCTCCGCGCTCGATTGTCCACGCGGCATGAATACCACTCCTTTGATGACCCCTTCCCCCGAGTCCGACTGACCACACATGTCAGAGGCCATCGCCTAAGCCAGGAGATACCATTTACTGCCCCTTATTGTATGAAGTCACTCCTCTTCAAAGGACCCACTATTGATCCTGGCCACCCCACCCCCTGGGCTATGATCAGGCGCACACATCCTAAACAGTTGACGGAACACTCAGCTGCGTGATTGCCCTCCCCTCTTATCAGCAGGTCAAGGGTCCCTATTGTGAACACATGTGGGGTAGGATTGACACGAGGATTATGGGGATGTCTTTTCCTTGTTTCACAATGTCGTGATTGTAATGCCAAGTGTTTTGTAAAGTATAAAAGACGGAGTCTCAGCTCACTTGTTAGAGCACCTCCCGACAGACACTGTGTTTCGTGTCCGAAATGACAGGCTCTCCTCATGAGTAATAAACTCTGTTCTTGATTCCTGCTACCAGCGCCCGTCTCTTTATTTGGTAATTATTTAGAATGGAAACTAAGAGGCGTCTTGCGCCAGCAGCCCGGGCATCGATAGCAATGCGGGCCCCTGTTTTACAATTGGCGTCCCAACGCGGGGTCCATCAGTGACATAAGGTCCAGTAAGAGAGATCCAGACGAAGAAGTGAACATCGAAATGATTGGAGTATACCTGCATTGAGAGGGCCCTCGTCCGGCTGCCGATCGAAAGAACTTCACCGACTCTGAACGGACCTCTCTCGAGTGACCTATTGTCCTGACTGGAATCCCACAGGAATGCTACACGGAGTAAGAGAACGATCGGGCGCGGAGGAGGAAGATGAAGAACTGTCCGCATGGTCCGGTCCGGGTAAGATTAAGTAGGGCGTTTTGCGCCTGATTGGTAGGATGGTTTTATCCGTCTGATTGATATATTGATTGTATTGGAATCGGTATTTGTATACTGATATTGTTGGTATTGGTTCATTTAGCTTTGGATGCTACTTGAAATATTGGTTCTCTTCTTGAGAACGAGACATTCTCTGTTTGCAAACGGCGGCGAATAGGAACGTTTGTCCCTCTTTGCAGATAGAGAAGGGTAGGTAATGCAAACTTTTGTCCCCGTTGTAATCCGTCATGCCTACTTTTCTCCCCACTGATTGTTTGGAATCGATTAATAATCGATTGTTGCTCTTTGAGATCTTCCCCGTCTACAAACAGAGACAAATAGAAATATTCTGCCTTCCTTTGTGGATAGCGAAGGGCAGGTAATGCAGACATTTGTCCCCGTTGTAATCCGTCATGCCTGTTTTTCTCCCCACTGATTGATTGGTTGCCTGGACATTGTTGTTCCAGGAATTGTTTCGTTTGAGGTATTTTCTATTTGCAAACAACGTGGAATAGAAATATTCTGTCTAGTCTTTGCAAGTAGTAAAGGGTAGGGTATGCCCCTTTGTGAATTCGTCAGTCCTACCCACTCCCCACTGATTGTTTATTTGGGGGGTAGCTCGCATGGTCCGCCCAGGAGACTACCCTTATGGAGGACATATGCTCCCCGCTCATGGGCCATTTAGTGGAAGTAGACCATCTGGTCCGTCCAGGAGGCTACCCTAGTAAGTGGAAGTGCATCGCTTGGTCTGTCCAGGATGATACCCTAATGAAGGAATATATGTTCCCCTTTTGATCGATAATCTCGTTCCACCCCGGACCATTTATTGGAGGGAACTCGTCTGGTCCGTCCAGAAGTATCCCCTAGTGAAAAGGACACATAAAAATATGAAGTGATCACCGTTCCCTACTAACAGAAAGCTTTAGCTCGAAACACGCTAAGGAAGAGAAGGAAAAATAAAAAAGGAAATCAGGCTAAGTCAGTAACCCCCTGATGAGCTCTTGACTTCACTAAAAATAAGAAACATTAGAAACAGTTCGTAATAAGAAATATAAAACGGCGAAGATTTGACAGCAAGACAGCCACGAGGTAGCTAGGTTACGCTGCCTACTCCTGCTCCAAACATGTCTGCCTCATTGCCCACCACGCCCAAATAACGGTCACATGAAATAGATACAAATCAATAGGTACCTACCCCCATTCCGGAAGCTCCCGAAGTGCAACAGGTCCGCGGTTACGCCCATCCGGAAGGCGAGGCCTCGAGGCATGCGGGGCTCGCCTGGCCGCAGTCGGAAGGGGAGGCTGTTGGGCGGACGGCCCAAAGAATCGTAATGAACTCTCCTTCTCTCCTCTTCTGCTGCCCCGCAGGCCACGGGGGTGGGGGGGGCTGTCTTGCCTCAGCCACCGACCACCCCCCCCCCCTCTCCCTCTCTCTCGCCTGATCCGGCCCACATCGAAGGCCAAAGCCAAGGCAAGGACGGCGGCGATTACAGGTAGTCCCGCCACATGTCAACGCATGGACAATTGTAGGTAGTCCCGCCACATGTCAGCGCCTGGACAATTGCAAGTAGTCCCGCCACATGTCCTGCACGGCCAATACCGAAGCGGTGGAGCCGAGGAACGGCGCGGGGTCGCTGGAAGGGGGAGGCGGCGCGAACGAGCCTCCCCCACCTCCCTCCAGGTGGAGGCTTCCAGCGGCACCCCAACGCTCTTTGCTTAAAGAGGGTCCACATCGAAAAGCGGTCTTTTGCCCGGGACGAGCGCACTCCCCATGCCTTCTCTCCTCAACTTTGAAGATTCTATGAGAGCCGAGGGGCCCCTCGACCCCTCTGCATGGGCGCCCCCGTCCCCCTCACTGGGATCTGCGACATCGACGCACTCCTGCCGGCGCCAGCCTCAGTTTGGAAATGGCTAAAACATCGCCAAGGTACAGACTTGTTCAGTTCCGGTGGAACACCAGAGTGACCCGGTAGGAAAATTGTTGCCGCCCTCCCCACTCTTTGACTGATGGTCCATATTGCTAGTCTGTTACCCCATTGCGAAAAACTTTTTGAACTGCCAAAGAGGTTCTGGTCCAACCACGAGTCAGTGGAAGCATTCCGACTCTACTGGGACTTGCCTGACCTCGCCCAAAATGGCGCCGACACAAAATAAGACTTTTTAAATAAACCTTGTTGCACCCTGATTGCGCAGCTTTTTGCCCCGAGATATGTCAAGTCAGTCAAGTCATAAAATTTGTATAGCGCACTACATACCCAGAGGGTTTCAAGGCGCTTAGGAAGGGGAGGAGGATTACTTGTCAAATATCCACGTTTTAAGCTGCTTTCTGAACGCTAGGTGATTCTGGGTGAGGCGAAGGTAAGCGGGGAGTGAGTTCCATGTTTTGGCAGCCAGGTATGAAAAGGATCTGCCTCCCATGGTGGTCTTGTTGATGCGAGGAACAGTGGCGAAGGCTTGGCTGGAAGAGCGAAGTTGGCGGGAGGGGGTGTAGAAGGACAGTCGAGAGTTGAGGCAATCTGGTCCGATGTCGTAGAGTGATTTGTGTGCGTGGGTAAGCAGTCGGAAAGTGATCCTCTTATTGACGGGTAGCCAGTGGAGGTCTTTAAGGTGACCAGAGATGTGTTCGTTGCGTGGGATGTCTAATATGAGCCTGGCTGAGGCGTTTTGGATTCGTTGTAGTTTCTTCTGGAGTTTAGCGGTGGTACCTGCGTAGAGGGTGTTTCCGTAGTCCAGTCGGCTCGTGACTAGAGCGTGGGTGACTGTTTTCCTTGTTTCGGAGGGGATCCAGTGAAATGTTTTTCTGAGCATGCGAAGAATGTTAAAGCAGGAAGAGGATACGGCGCTGACTTGTCTGTTCATTGAGAGTGAAGAATCCAGGATGACGCCAAGGTTCCGTGCGTGGTCTGTCGGGATGGGTGCTTTTCCGAGGGCTTCCGGCCACCAGGAGTCGTCCCATGCAGAGGGGGATGTACCTAAGATGAGCACTTCTGTTTTGTCTGAGTTCAGTTTCAGACGGCTTGGTTTCATCCATTCGGCGACTTCTTTCATTCCTTCGTGTAAGTTAGTTTTGGCGGTGCTGGGGTCCTTGGTGAGAGAAAGGATCAGTTGAGTGTCATCCGCGTAAGAGATGATGTTGAGGTTGTGTTGGCGGGCGATGGCCGCGAGGGGGCTCATGTATACGTTGAAGAGGGTGGGGCTGAGTGAGGATCCTTGAGGTACGCCGCAGATGATTTCAGAGGCCTCGGACTTGAATGGTGGGAGGCGGACTCTCTGGGTTCTTCCGGTGAGGAACGAGGTGATCCATTCCAGTGCTTTTCCTTGGATTCCGATGTTTCTGAGGCGTTGTAAAAGGGTGCTGTGGCAGACTGTGTCGAAGGCTGCAGAGAGGTCGAGGAGGATGAGGGCGACTGTGTCTCCATTGTCCAGTAGAGTTCGAATGTCGTCTGTTGCTGCGATGAGGGCGGTCTCAGTGCTGTGTTTGGCTCGGAAGCCAGATTGTGAGGGGTCGAGTGATTTGTTGGCTTCGAGGAAGGCGGCGAGCTGGTTGTTGACGGCTTTCTCGATGACTTTGGCCGGGAATGGAAGAAGCGAGATGGGGCGGTAGTTTTTGAGTTCGGTGGGGTCTGCTGTTGGTTTTTTCAGAAGGGCGGTGAGTTCAGCGTGTTTCCAGTCTTCTGGGAAGGTAGCGGAGTTGAAGGAGCAGTTGATGACGTCTCGGAGGTGCGGAGCAATGACGGAGTCTGCTTTGTTGAAGATGTGGTGAGGGCATGGGTCTGTGGGGGATCCAGAGTGGATGGAATTCATCAGGCGGATGGTGTCCTCAGTGGAGATTGGGTTCCAGGCGTTAAGGGTGTTTACGGGGGGAATATGGTCAGCAGATGGTAGGGTGGGTTGGCTTCCGGGTTGGTTGTCAAAGCTGTTGTGGATGTCAGCAATCTTGTTGTGGAAAAAAGAGGCTAGGGAGTCGCAGAGGGTTTGAGAGGGGGTGATGTCGTTGGAGTTGGCCGAGGGGTTGGAAAATTCCTTGACGATGTTGAAAAGTTCCTTGCTGTTGTGGGCGTTGTTGTCAAGTCGATCCTTGAATGCTGTTTTCTTGGCTTTTCGGATCAGTTGGTGGTGAGTACGGGTGGCGCTTTTGAAGGCGTCCTTGTTGCTGGTGGATGGGTCTTTTTTCCAGGCCTTTTCAAGGGAGCGGCACAGTTTCTTGGACTTCTTGAGATCATCGTTGAACCATGAGGCCTTCTTGTTGCCAAGTTTGTGTTGACGTTTTTTCAGTGGTGCTAAGGTGTCGGCGGTGTTGGATAACCAAAGGGTGAGGTTGGAGGCGGCTTCGTTGGCGTTAGAAGAGAGGGCTGGGGAGGTTCGAAGGAGCGATGTGGAGATCTGATCCGTGGTGATTTTGTTCCAGTTTCTTTTTAGAGTTGGTTGGAGGTGGATGATGGGTTTCGGCTTGTTGTAGGTGAAGTGAACGCAGCTGTGGTCAGTCCAGAGGAGATCCGTAGTGTGGCTGAAGGAGACATGGTTGCTGGAGGTGAAGATGGGGTCGAGTGTGTGACCTGCGATGTGTGTGGGGGAAGTGACCAGTTGTTTAAGTCCGAGGTTGGCGAGGTTGTCTAAGAGGGTGGCGGTGTTGCGGTCGTTGATCTTTTCAAGGTGGAAGTTGAGGTCTCCCAGAAGGATGTAGTCTTTGGAGGGGAGCGCGTGTGGGGTGATGAAGTCCGTGATGTCTTCACTGAATTTTGTGCGGGGTCCTGGTGGTCTGTAGAGGAGGGTGCCTCTAAGAGTTGTCTTGGGGTCGATGTGGATCTGGAAGTGAAGGTGTTCGGAGTTAGCGAGGTTGGCGTCGGAGCTGGTAGAGATGCGGATGGATTTCTTATGGACGATAGCGATTCCTCCTCCTGTATGGTCGGTGCGGTCCTTGCGTGTGATCTTATAGTCATCAGGGATAGCGATGGCGATGTCCGGGGCGGAGGAAGCGTTCATCCATGTTTCCGTTAGGAAGGCGACGTCTGGAGAGATGGTGTCTAGTAGATTCCATAGGTCAATGGCGTGTCTGTGGATCGAGCGGGTGTTGAGGAGGATGCATTGTAGGAGATTGGGGTCGGGAATCTGTGGTGTGGTCGTAGCGGAGATGTTGTCGGTGCCGCTAAATTTGCAGGAGAGGCAGGAGAACGGTCCATGGGTGCGTCCAGGAGCGGCTTGGACGCAGTTGGGGACTCGACCGGGGTTAAGGGCTAGGAGGGTGGCGGCATCGTAGGTAATGCGGGAGGGCTGGGCAGCGCGAGGGGCAGGGGGTCTGGCGCTGGGCGCGGTCCAGGCGCGGACGGGCGTAGACGGGCTTACCTTTGGCGCACCTTCGGCGCGGGTTGGGTGCGGTCGCTGCGCGTAAACGCTGCGCGCGGGAACTCCTGTCATATATGGATGGTGGAGGGGGAGGGGCGAGGGCGGCTCAGCTGGGAGGCGGGGCGCGTGTACAAATAACAGCACAAACAACAAACAAAATGGCAGCGGAGCGCTGGGGGCTAACGCGCTACCTCTGACAAAGTTAAGCAGGGGTTAACAAGCGCTGACTAAACAGAGCAAAAGCGTCTATTTTACTATTGGCAAAAAGATAGGCGGCAGGCGAGGCACAATGCAGGCTGATTAAACAGATCACAAAGCGTCGCTTTAACAATGAGCAAAAAATGAAAGGCGGCAGGCGAGGCACAATGCAGGCTAATTAGACAAGGCAAAGAGCGTCTATTTCACAATAAGCAATAATGAAAAGCGGCAGGCGAGGTACAATGCAGGCAGTGAGGGCACAACGATACCAGTAGCAGGGGAGCGACCACTCGGCTCGAGAGCTGGGAGCGAGTCACAGCGCTAGTTGGGTTTGGAGCGCTGGAAGTAGTCTGTGGGAAGGCGACTCAGCTGGGAGGCGGGGCGCGTGTACAAATAACAGCACAAACAACAAACAAAATGGCAGCGGAGCGCTGGGGGCTAACGCGCTACCTCTGACAAAGTTAAGCAGGGGTTAACAAGCGCTGACTAAACAGAGCAAAAGCGTCTATTTTACTATTGGCGAAAAGATAGGCGGCAGGCGAGGCACAATGCAGGCTGATTAAACAGATCACAAAGCGTCGCTTTAACAATGAGCAAAAAATGAAAGGCGGCAGGCGAGGCACAATGCAGGCTAATTAGACAAGGCAAAGAGCGTCTATTTCACAATAAGCAATAATGAAAAGCGGCAGGCGAGGTACAATGCAGGCAGTGAGGGCACAACGATACCAGTAGCAGGGGAGCGACCACTCGGCTCGAGAGCTGGGAGCGAGTCACAGCGCTAGTTGGGTTTGGAGCGCTGGAAGTAGTCTGTGGGAGGGCGGCTCAGCTGGGAGGCGGGGCGCGTGTACAAATAACAGCACAAACAACAAACAAAATGGCAGCGGAGCGCTGGGGGCTAACGCGCTACCTCTGACAAAGTTAAGCAGGGGTTAACAAGCGCTGACTAAACAGAGCAAAAGCGTCTATTTTACTATTGGCAAAAAGATAGGCGGCAGGCGAGGCACAATGCAGGCTGATTAAACAGATCACAAAGCGTCGCTTTAACAATGAGCAAAAAATGAAAGGCGGCAGGCGAGGCACAATGCAGGCTAATTAGACAAGGCAAAGAGCGTCTATTTCACAATAAGCAATAATGAAAAGCGGCAGGCGAGGTACAATGCAGGCAGTGAGGGCACAACGATACCAGTAGCAGGGGAGCGACCACTCGGCTCGAGAGCTGGGAGCGAGTCACAGCGCTAGTTGGGTTTGGAGCGCTGGAAGTAGTCTGTGGGAGGGCGGCTCAGCTGGGAGGCGGGGCGCGTGTACAAATAACAGCACAAACAACAAACAAAATGGCAGCGGAGCGCTGGGGGCTAACGCGCTACCTCTGACAAAGTTAAGCAGGGGTTAACAAGCGCTGACTAAACAGAGCAAAAGCGTCTATTTTACTATTGGCAAAAAGATAGGCGGCAGGCGAGGCACAATGCAGGCTGATTAAACAGATCACAAAGCGTCGCTTTAACAATGAGCAAAAAATGAAAGGCGGCAGGCGAGGCACAATGCAGGCTAATTAGACAAGGCAAAGAGCGTCTATTTCACAATAAGCAATAATGAAAAGCGGCAGGCGAGGTACAATGCAGGCAGTGAGGGCACAACGATACCAGTAGCAGGGGAGCGACCACTCGGCTCGAGAGCTGGGAGCGAGTCACAGCGCTAGTTGGGTTTGGAGCGCTGGAAGTAGTCTGTGGGAGGGCGGCTCAGCTGGGAGGCGGGGCGCGTGTACAAATAACAGCACAAACAACAAACAAAATGGCAGCGGAGCGCTGGGGGCTAACGCGCTACCTCTGACAAAGTTAAGCAGGGGTTAACAAGCGCTGACTAAACAGAGCAAAAGCGTCTATTTTACTATTGGCAAAAAGATAGGCGGCAGGCGAGGCACAATGCAGGCTGATTAAACAGATCACAAAGCGTCGCTTTAACAATGAGCAAAAAATGAAAGGCGGCAGGCGAGGCACAATGCAGGCTAATTAGACAAGGCAAAGAGCGTCTATTTCACAATAAGCAATAATGAAAAGCGGCAGGCGAGGTACAATGCAGGCAGTGAGGGCACAACGATACCAGTAGCAGGGGAGCGACCACTCGGCTCGAGAGCTGGGAGCGAGTCACAGCGCTAGTTGGGTTTGGAGCGCTGGAAGTAGTCTGTGGGAGGGCGGCTCAGCTGGGAGGCGGGGCGCGTGTACAAATAACAGTACAAACAACAAACAAAATGGCAGCGGAGCGCTGGGGGCTAACGCGCTACCTCTGACAAAGTTAAGTAGGGGTTAACAAGCGCTGACTAAACAGAGCAAAAGCGTCTATTTTACTATTGGCAAAAAGATAGGCGGCAGGCGAGGCACAATACAGGCTGATTAAACAGATCACAAAGCGTCGCTTTAACAATGAGCAAACAAGCATTAGAAATGCAATAGGTCTCGCAGCATTAGAGTTAGTGCTTTTAGAATTGTTTATGGGTTTTTTTGTAAATCTTTAGCATGAGGTTGAGGGTGAGTGAGGGTGAGTGAGGGTGAGGGGTTGAGGGTGAGTGAGGGTGAGGCTGAGGTGGTGAGGGTGAGTGAGGGTGAGTGAGGGGTTGAGGGTGAGGGGTTGAGGGTGAGTGAGGGTGAGGGGTTGAGGGTGGGTGAGGGGTTGAGGGTGAGTGAGGTGAGGGGTTGAGGGTGAGTGAGGGTGAGTGAGGGTGAGTGAGGGTGAGGGTGAGTGAGGGTGAGTGAGGGTGAGTGAGGGTGAGGGTGAGTGAGTGTGAGTGTGAGTGAGTGTGGGTGAGTGTGGGTGAGTGTGGGTGAGGGTGAGGGGTTGAGGGTGAGGGGTTGAGGGTGAGTGAGGGTGAGGGGTTGAGGGTGAGTGAGGGTGAGTTAGGGTGAGGGGTTGAGGGTGGGTGAGGGTGAGTGAGGGTGAGGGGTTGAGGGTGAGTGAGGATGAGTGAGAGTGAGGGTGAGTGAGGGTGAGGGTGAGTGAGGGTGAGTGAGGGTGAGGGTGAGGGTGAGTGATGGTGAGGGTGAGTGAGGGTGAGGGTGAGTGAGGGTGAGGGTGAGTGAGGGTGAGTGGTTGAGGGTGAGTGAGGGTGAGTGAGGGTGAGTGAGGGTGAGTGAGGGTGAGGGTGAGTGAGGGTGAGGGTGAGTGCGGGTGAGTGCGGGTGAGTGAGGGTGAGGTGTTGAGGGTGAGTGAGGGTGAGTGAGGGTGAGGGGTTGAGGGTGAGTGAGGGTGAGTGGTTGAGGGTGAGTGAGGGTGAGGCCGAGGTGTTGAGGGTGAGGGTGAGTGAGGGTGAGTGAGGGGTTGAGGGTGAGGGGTTGAGGGTGAGTGAGGGTGAGGGGTTGAGGGTGGGTGAGGGGTTGAGGGTGAGTGAGGGTGAGGGGTTGAGGGTGAGTGAGGGTGAGGGTGAGTGAGGGTGAGTGAGGGTGAGGGTGAGTGAGGGTGAGTGAGGGTGAGTGAGGGTGGGTGAGGGTGAGGGTGAGTGGGGGAGAGTGTGGGTGAGGGTGAGGGGTTGAGGGTGAGTGAGGGTGAGGGGTTGAGGGTGAGTGAGGGTGAGTGAGGGTGAGGGGTTGAGGGTGAGTGAGGGTGAGTGAGGGTGAGTTAGGGTGAGGGGTTGAGGGTGGGTGAGGGTGAGTGAGGGTGAGGGGTTGAGGGTGGGTGAGGGTGAGTGAGGATGAGTGAGAGTGAGGGTGTTGTGTAGACTAAAGTTGACCTTGTGTCTCCAACGCTGGACACAGTTTTTACAGATGGGCGTTTCTTACAGCGGTAATTTTTTTTAACTAAAATGCACATTTCTGCCGAGTGCCCGCAAAGTCCAGATGTCCTTCGTATGCCCTTGAGGGGATTAACGTCCTCCTGCCAGAATACACTTCCTCTGGTGGGTTTCCATGGTTACCCTCATTACCTGCCTGCTGAAGAGGAGCCCTTGGTTCCAATTGAGCTTTTTAACTCCATATCAGGGGTGGGCGGTTCCTTTCACCACAACCTTGATGCCGCGAGGAGACCAAGGCAAAAAAAATAAAATAACAACCCTTGCTCACAGCCAAGCAAGCAGATGTCGCAAACACAGTCTGTATTCTGTCAACAGCCATTAACGCTTCGAAAGCCACCCGGGCCTGGCTGCAATCAGTGGGCCCAGGGCGGCCTGCGCCACTGCAATGAAGAGAGGATGTGTGTATTATTGTTCAAAATTATCCCCACGGCGCGGCCGCCTGGGAGCTCGGAGCACAGATTGCTGGTGGCGGAGCACGAGCCTGTCCTGTACACAGTCACAGCTTTCACCAGGATGACGTCTATGTGGCCAGAGAATAACAGGAAGTGACCAAATCGTGCATGTGCTGGTGGGACCAGCCACAAACACAGCCATTATCAGCGTTCTCCAACATTCCTGGCTGTCTGCGGGTCTCGGCCTGATACTAGACCAATCCAAAATGGCGTGCGCCTGTATCCCAATTTCAACACAGTAGCGGGCGCACTGAATTTGTGAGCGGCCTATATCCTGTGCCAACGCGACTGTCACTGATCAAGGTAAACTTGGCTCTCATGCACTGTGACTCTTAAGGAAACTGAGCTCAGAGCTCATGTCACTTTGATACACGCTGAGAGCACGAACAAAGAGGGAAGACATGTAAAGAGACACACGGCAGGCAGGCAGGGGAGGAGAGTAGGAGGAGGAGGGGGGAGGAGAGTAGGGGAGGCACGGCCTAGCGGCAGGCAGGCAGGGGAGGAGAGGAGGAGGGGGGAGGAGAGTAGGGGAGGCACGGCCTAGCGGCCGTGCAATCAAGTAGTGAGGGGGCGGAGCTGGGGGAGGCTGCGAGAGAGAGTAGGCAAGGCTAGCGGCAGGCAGGCAGGGGAGGAGAGGAGGAGGGGGGAGGAGAGTAGGGGAGGCACGGCCTAGCGGCCGTGCAATCAAGTAGTGAGGGGGCGGAGCTGGGGGAGGCTGTGAGAGAGAGTAGGCGGCTGGGGGCATGTGCACGCGCATTTAAGCTCAATGCGCATGCGCATTGAGCTTAAATTTCTCGTGCACTGCAAGGAATCGCCACGATTCCTTGCAGTGTGGATAAAGAGCGGATAAGTGCCAATACTCTCGCCTTGCTCGATGCGCATGCGCATCGACAGGCGAGACCTAAAAATGAAAGGCGGCAGGCGAGGCACAATGCAGGCTAATTAGACAAGGCAAAGAGCGTCTATTTCACAATAAGCAATAATGAAAAGCGGCAGGCGAGGTACAATGCAGGCAGTGAGGGCACAACGATACCAGTAGCAGGGGAGCGACCACTCGGCTCGAGAGCTGGGAGCAGTTTTTTGGATAATGAAAGTAGATATGAAGGATATTGAGTATGTGCTCGGAAAAGAAAGCGATATAAGATGGATATTGATCATGTGTTCGGACAATGAACTGACTTAGGGTGGGTACTGATTATGATTTGGAAAATGAATTGGTGTAATTTAGATAGTGAATGAGCATTGGATAATGAATTTATGAATTAATTAAAAATGAATTATTGACATGCATCATGCTTGCTCTGTAGGGAAGTTTGATACGATTTTATTGCACTGCTGCACTTTATGCAATGAACTGCCACCAACTTCGTTCTTCTTATGTACAGTTCCAATCTGCTCCGTGGCCGGTCCACCGGGTTGTAGGCCTGTATTTATACATCAACACTTTTTATTAAAAGTATTTTGAGAAAGAAAGCATAATTGTAGCGGTTGCATTAATGAGTTTTGGATGTTTTGCTACTGTGAGCGAAGAATAAGTATGATGAAAGCCGAAGGTTAAAAAGGACCAGATATTTAGCAGCTACATTATGTGTCACAGGCAGCCGGAAAAGTGTTTTAGATGCCTTAAAACGACACCACAGAAATGCCACCTGACCGCCACCCTTGCATACAACCAAAAGGGGTTGCGACCAAGTAACTCATGTAGATACTCAGATCACAAATGATTATATATCTGACATTACTGGTCCCTCTGGGCTTAAACGCCGAGATGGTAAAGAAATGCAGTACGTGGAGATAGGTCGAGTATGTGGTAGGTAAAAACATTTTCGGATTACTGCATGCTGATGTGCTTTGAATGCTGCCCCCCACCCCTTCTTTCTCCTCCCTTCTGCAGGTCACGTCAGAACGTCGGCTGAAGTATGGGAGAACGATGATCGAATCACCGACGAAAAAGGAAGGAGGGAATATGTGCATAGTCCTTAAGACAATAAGTTTTTCTAAAGACGTAGACTTAAACATGACTGTTCCTCCTTAGAACGTAACGACTGGGAGGATGGACTGACATAGAAACTTGACGGGTACTGTAATGACGGAAATTGACTCGACATTAGCACGCTAGATAACGCGATTATGACGTTTAATTAGATAAGGGAAAGGACTAGGAAAAGTCCTGAGGTAAGGGTACCCAGGCACCACCCGTCTGGGAAGTTAGAAATATTGTTGATGTTCGAAATGTACCACCTCCTTCTCACCCTCTTATAGATATAACCAAGCTGCCTGACTGTTCTCCTGACCAATACCCTCTGTTGCCTCAGCCTGGAGAACATCCAACCAAAGGAAGAAAATCAAAAGTGGCTTAAGATCCACCTATGGACAATAGCCCGACCAGGTTAATTTCTGACCGGCTGACCGAGGTGTAAGTATTGGCAATTGGGAGCATTCGCAAAAATAGCCAACGAGAAGAGAAGGAGGAAAGGTAAAAAGAACTCAGCCCATGAATAAATAGGATGTTAAAAAATGCGCAGAATGCGCATGAAGATTTTTGTTAGGCCAACAACTGTTTTGTGTTTTGTCGTGAACGCTTTTGTATGTAACACATGTACTGTCTTCCCTTGTCTGAGTTTGTGTGTATGTAATGTACGGATTTATGTCTTCCCTCTGTCTGTGTTTGCGTGTTACCTGACCCTTGTCGTTTTGTGTTGTAAGCGCACTAAATGACCTATTACCGTACACGTCTTTCTCTCTCTCTACCCTCGATCTCTCTCTCTCCCTCTATCTGTCTCCCTCTCTCTCTCTCTCTCTCTCTCTCTCTCTCTCTCTACATGTCATATGTGTACTGAATAGCTCGTTTAGTTTGCGTACGACTCTCACTCTCTATGAGAGTCTCCCTATTTCCTCTTCCTTTTTATGGTAAAAACGTGCCTCGCTGGCACTAGTCTGATTGGATACTTATTGAATGCGAAGGTGTTCAGCGAAATTAACCGAAACCAAAATGATTGTATCTCGCCATATTACTACCTCTCCTTTCTGCAAAATGAATGAACTCGAATTGGCTGAGAAGGAAAGGACAGGTAAGACGACTAAAGTCCCCCAATTTGGCCTTTTATAGGGGAACTGTATGTCAATGGCACCTTATTTTTCTGTTCATCAGAGACGAACGCCAACGTCTAGATTGACCCCCAATGCCCAGATTGCCCCACCCTCTTTTGCACCCAAGCGCGAGCACCCGAAGCATCCCCGCCCCTTTTGATAGACCCCAGCTGCTGTCCCGGATATAAACATGATGACCATGAATAACTGTCGTCCCTCGAGAAAAAACTGTTTTACCTGACTCTTGATGATGGCGCCCCTGCCCTGTTTGAAAAGGTTAGCCAGCCTTGAAGGGAAATGTTCCGAAATATTGAATTTAATGAAATGCACAGTTGACGGGAATCTTATTTTATCACCATTTGAGTTATAAATGGGACGATGAATAAACTTGACATGAACTCAATAAGAATGCCGACATATGCACTGCCTGGTAATAGACCTCTGACTGTGACCGATGAGCGTATCTCCCAAGTGTGTAGGATTGAGGGGGGAATTCACATGCATAGATGTCTTCTTCTGACAGTTCTCTAAAAACTTGTTTTGTACCTATTCAAAGATTCACGATCACCGGAGGAGAAGGGTCGGACGTGACGTACAGCCTGGCTGCAGATCTTGGGACACGTGTGACCTCGACCAAAGGTGGAGCTGCAGAACAACTAGATACGGGACGAGACAGCAATTCCAAACGTGGAAAATGAAACTTGATGGGCTGCCCTGAAGCCCTCCGCCTGCTAACCCACGTGTGCCTGGAGCCACCGTCCCCCTTCTTTGGGCCCGATTAATGGGCCTGCCCGCTTGTTATCCTTTGCTCCCTTGGTCCCTTTTGTGTGTCCCAGGAACTCTGACCCAACTCCGCCCTCCCTCCTATCGACTATTTGAACCACACCCACCCTCTTTTCTACGTGACTTATTGCCAAAAGGAAGAACTGCATTCAAGTGGGAAGAGGGTGTTGCCACGGAAATATAGGTGCCGAGCATAAGGCGCCGCTAAACGGATTATTTAGGGAACAGGACTGTGGTCTAACAGCAGAGGACTGACTGCACCCTGCAACGCGTAAGGATAGACCCGAGCTGGACCTATAGCTCCACCGCCGGTGCTCAACAGCACCAACGAAAGGACACGGACTAGAGCCTACCAGTGATGGCTCACTGCTAAAAGACACTGTGACGAAGAGATCTTGTATATTGAACTAAATTCCGCCCTCAACTACTTGGTCAAAATGTTCATTGGTCACATTTTTAAGTCAGAAACATTTATGCTATGTAGTAATTTGAAATGATGGGAACTCGACGAATGCAATCTCCTATGTGCTGCATTCTGCCAAACACATCAACTGTCCATGATTATATGCCATATGTTAGTATTGACAAATGCTAATTCTTCGACCGCACCTGTTTATATGTACCCTCATCGATTACGAAAATGAACTTTGCTATGTAAAAAGGGGCGACTGTAGAAAATTAGAAATATTGATGTACATAAGCAACGTTCATTTCCCTTTTCCCACTCCTCTCCCTGCACGCACCATGAATACCGTAAAGCATTGACTGCATCACTCTGCCAGCAAAGACCTGTACCCATGTGTACATGACAGCCATTTTAGGCACCCAGGCCTTTTGCCCGCCTAAGATTAGAATCACCGGCTTCCCTTCTGCGCGTATTTGAAACCCCCCCCTCTCTCACATGCATAGACCATGAAACCCTCTCCCTCTGCGCGACCCTGCCCTGAAAGGCAGCCCTTCTACTTGACCCACGCAAACCCCCCATTTCCTCTTGAAGAGGCATCCTTCGCCTCAGCTGACATAGCCCTCCCCAGCTGCACCTGACTGCCCCCGCTCTCTCATGCATGAGTCATAAGATCTCTCTCTCTGTGCGACTCTGTCCCTGTGCACACCCTGGCTCCCCCTTCCCCTTCTCCCTCACACAGGCAAGTCATAAACCTTCTTCTGCAAGACCCTGTCCTTGGGAGTCACGGCCGCGCCTGACCAATACCTCCTTTCCTTCCATGAATGCCCCTTTGTTGACAAGCCTTCCCTCCGCGCTCGATTGTCCACGCGGCATGAATACCACTCCTTTGATGACCCCTTCCCCCGAGTCCGACTGACCACACATGTCCGAGGCCATCGCCTAAGCCAGGAGATACCATTTACTGCCCCTTATTGTATGAAGTCACTCCTCTTCAAAGGACCCACTATTGATCCTGGCCACCCCACCCCCTGGGCTATGATCAGGCGCACACATCCTAAACAGTTGACGGAACACTCAGCTGCGTGATTGCCCTCCCCTCTTATCAGCAGGTCAAGGGTCCCTATTGTGAACACATGTGGGGTAGGATTGACACGAGGATTATGGGGATGTCTTTTCCTTGTTTCACAATGTTGTGATTGTAATGCCAAGTGTTTTGTAAAGTATAAAAGACGGAGTCTCAGCTCACTTGTTAGAGCACCTCCCGACAGACACTGTGTTTCGTGTCCGAAATGACAGGCTCTCCTCATGAGTAATAAACTCTGTTCTTGATTCCTGCTACCAGCGCCCGTCTCTTTATTTGGTAATTATTTAGAATGGAAACTAAGAGGCGTCTTGCGCCAGCAGCCCGGGCATCGATAGCAATGCGGGCCCCTGTTTTACATAAGGAACAAGGTCAAGACTGATTTGCATATGTATAACTGATGTGGCATGGTAAGCAAATGAACAATGGTTGGAGTGCTACCCCGAACTATTACCAGGGTTAAACTTATTGCAAGCAGCCTCCTTACCACTTTTTGGGTGTTTCATTTACTATACCTCAAGTCAATTTTTACACCAGCTTCTGAGAGCTAAGCATTGTGTGCTGGATAAAGCTACAAAGATTATAAAGGAGAGTAGTGAAGCAACCATCCCTCACAGTGTCTTAGCGGGGGACACCTGTAATCTTTTCTTTGAAATTGTTAGTCTGTCCCTGCCATAGCAAGGATGGGGGATAACTGCTGTCAACTTTTTCAGAAAAGGGGACCTATTCTTTCTGGATCCAGTACATAGGTAGCACAATTAAGCGTGAATGAACGTTAATGAAGAGCAAACAAAAGAGAGCACTTACCTTCAGCACTTAGAAGAAAGTCTGTTGAATCTATCCCATATTTATTCTTAATTGTGCACTGATAGACACCACAGTCATTTTTGGAGGCTTGAACAATGGCCAGTGCAACTTGGCCTTCATCACTAGCACTGTGGGAAAAGAAGACAACACCTTACATATTATTCTGAAAAACAAAGTTACAGTGAATTGGCCTTCTTACTTCATGGTCATCACAGTTATTTACTGAGGTAAACAAGTGCAGGGAAACCTAGAAATGGGTAGCATAGATAAAGGTTTAGAATACAGTGTAGTCGGAAGGTTGCACTTTTACTCCTTGGGATTAATTTTCCAAATCTGTTCAGCAAACCAGGTTAGAAATATGAAAGCATTCTCTGCTTCATTAAGACTATAATCTTTTATTTGTGGATAATCACTGCATTCAATTTCCAACATTATGTATGGGTTTTACTTGTAACGAACATGCTATGTCTACGTGAGTAACTCTGGAAATCGAACAATAATGTCTACATTTCCTTTTCTTTGTATAACTTTGCAAGGGGCATTACATTGTTGTGGTTGTATAAGCTTTATTTTAATAAGTTGTGTCTTAATAATGCTAAAAAGAAAGCGCCGATTATAACAAAAAAAGAGGTATAAAAGTAGACAATTCATGGAGTAGTTGTTACAAATACATACATACAGATTGTTCATTTAGATTCAAGGCTACAGCAAAGGAGCAGTATCACATTCAGCAAATCAGTATTAAAAGGCAATTGGCACAGCATTACCATGTTAGAAAGTACTTAAAACGGTGTAAAAGGGGAAGGACGAACGTCCCAGTATTGTCACACTTAGAACCTCCTTGGTTAAACCTTATACCCAACAGTAGTGTTGGTTGCCTTTTGAACCCTCTCAGGACAGAATTACAGAGTGATTATGTACAATAAACTGCATGTGCGTAACAACTATTCAAACATGAGTGCCAACCTATGAACCCTTGGGCAACCGAGTGGAGAAGTCATCCTCCTGGTTGCTCTGACGCTCCTATCTGAGTCTTCTTCCTGATAATCCATGTGTGGTTTAAGAACGTGGCCACTCCACAGGCAAAGAGTGGTCTAGGATCCAATTTTGAAATGCACAAGGCGTCCCCATGGTTCCGTGTGCCCCGTTGCGGGCAAATAGGTTTTAGCCTCTTGGACCTGGGTTTAGCATAAGCCAGCCAGAAAAACATGACATGAGCAACGGACTCCATTAAGTTGTTGTTGATAAGGACAGTGCAGTTGGAAAGCTTAGATTTCAATTAATGATGTTACCATAACTTCAGACTGATATGAAATTCTTTGAAGCAAATATGGAGTTGAAAATCTGGCCTGCATCATGTGATGAGCATGTGGTAATTATGTGCTAAAGGTTTGGGATAAGCCTGTGGTCTGATGGAGATCAGGATTATCTGACTAGGAGTTTTGTAAAGATCATGTCCTCAAGTGCAGAGACCCCTTTCATTTCAATTTGAAAACGTGTTACTGGACATGCATTAAATACATACCTCAAATACACTTTTCTAGCATATGCTTCTGTTCTGTAAATGTGTCATGCTCTTACGATAATCAGGATCATGCAAAAATACATTCAGTTAGTGATTAATTATTGATTGTTTAATTTAGAAGTTATTCCAGGGATGTCAAAAACATTACTATTGTTCCCCTTCATAATTTCATTACTTTATTTATGTTTGACTATTGCATTTAGGCTTTATTATTTTAGTTTTAGGTTATCTAACTCCATTTTGTGACCACCTGTTAAGTTACTTGTCTAGCTCAGGTTCATATACTGTATCTTCCTATCTTTCGAGGAACTAGTGAAAGTGTCAAATCAATCCAACAAAGACCCTGAAAAATATCCAAGGAGACATAAGTCTAATACAAGTTCCCTGTTATTTATGTTTCAGGGTCAGACAATGAATGCTTAAAGTAAACATGAAGTCTGATTTGATGTACTTTTGTCATAATGGTCCATACAAAGTTTTCTTGAACGGTCATACTGGTTATATCTGAAAGTAGTTGGAATTTCCTCAATGTAGGTCAAAGGTGAGTCGACATTCCTATAAAAACTCGATGGAGTAACCACTGATTGAGAGCGAATCTTCCCCAGGGCACAGATACAGACGCAGATCCAAATTCGCACAGCGCCAGACAGGGCCGGCTTTAGCACTGGTAGCGCCCTGTCCGACAATATTTGTTGGCGCCCCCACAGGCTCCCTCACTACCACCCTTTAGCAGTGCCCCCTCAATTCTCCATAACCACTCTCTCTCAAATGTATTTGATTAGTTATATAGCGCCACCTACACCAGTTTAGGTTGTCAGAGCACTTTACATCACACACACATTTCACAGAGACAATTAATCATATGTATGTAAATCACAGTGTAAGAAATGACGTAGGCCAGAAAACTGCAAGGTGAGTCACATGTCATCCATATTGGTAGACAGTATAGTTTAAGAGTGCTTGGTCTGGAGAAGCACAGACTCAGAATTCAAAACATAACCCCATGGTTGTGGGTTACATTTAATAGAGAATTTAATTTGTTACCGTAATGAACCCTTTTTAAAACATTAGAATAATGAAAGATGGAGAAAAAAATCATAACGCTCTAATCTATACCTTGCAGTTTGCATGGAGCTCTTTGATGACAGTTAGTAGTTCACTGTTCCATGTTAGGATTTTAACATCAGCACTGCTAGTAACAAAAAGATCTCTCTGACAAAAGCACTGATATATTTAAACTATATGCACTTTGTGATCTGCATGGTACACATTCTTTGCAGTAGGGATATTAACCTTCTGTGCTGCCATAAAATGAGTTAAAACTTCCACTAGACAATACTCCTTCTCTCTCCCGGAGGAACATTAATCACCGGAGTTTTCTAGACATTTTTATTGTTGTATGAAAATTGCCGGAGGCAAGCAATGCAGCAGCAGGTGCTTTTAAAGCCATGAAATAATTCCAAACTCGGCACCCCCTCGACTAGTCAGCTCCCGGTGCGGTGACACCGGTCGCACCGTCCTAGAGCCAGCCCTGGCACCGGATGCCACCTTAACTGAACAAGACTCCAGCAAGACTCTCCAAGGCTCTGCAAAGCATTTTGCCTTCACTGACCGGTGCCAGGATTGTGTTCTCACACAGACACAATCTCCTTGCCCATGTGCTTGAAATAACTGGCAAGCAATTCCATACAGACAGCAAATCTTGTTGTCCAAGGTATGTGCACCACCTCTGAAACTAAAAAAAAATGATTATTTATTTATCTGCTATTAAGAGCCTAGCGCCGAGAGATAGCACAGTGAGGGGTTAATGGCTCAACTTGTAATGTTACAATTTCTCCATGTTGTTCTCACTGTTCATGAAACCTTTTTGCTTATTTTCATTCTTATTCTCTGTGATGTTACTTACTTATGCCTACGCCCCCTCCAGGGGTACAGACCATCAATCAGGACTCTTCAGCAATTTCTATCCTGGGCTTTTCTTTCAATCTAACTCCAGGTGTAACCCATTTCTTGCAGTCAGCCTTGAAACCCCGACAGCAGGTGTTTCTTGTCTTCCCCTTTTCTTTCTCCGTGGAGGGTTCTAGGTGAGGGCTTCCCTGGTGTTGTTGATGTGGACTTGCGGAAGGTGTGACCTATTTACTCTCAGCATCTTTCATGATTTCTACATGAGCAGGGAGTTGGAAAGTGTCTGCCATAGGTCGCCGTTGTGTATGGTGTCTGGTCAGCAGATTTAGAAGATTTTCCTTAGACAGTTGTTGAAGGAGGGTGGTCACTGTTGTCCCCCAAGTTTCTGCTCCATACAGAAGGGCTGATTTTACGCTGACGTTAAAAAGCCTTTCCTTGTTTTGCATCGTTAGGTTCTTGGAGCTCCAGACCTACTTTAGCTGAATGAAGGCAGCCTTTGCTTTGCCGATTCTTGCTTTGACGTTGGTGTCTGTGCCATCCTGCTTGTCTCTGACACTGCCCAGGAAGGTGAAGGCCTCAACCTCTGCCAGTGCATTGCCTGTAAGAGTGACTGCAGAAGTACTGCGGTGTTAGCCTTCAGGATCTTGGTTTTACTCTTGTTTATGTTGAGGCCAAGTTGTGTCTGCCTCTTTGTTGGTCTTCTCTTCATCTGCAGATGGGTAGGGGAGAGTAGGGCCAGGTCATGAGCCGGTCCTGGTGGTTGAGCTGCTTCCAAGGTGTCCATTGGATCTCATTACTTTTCCTTGCTGTGGAGGTCTCATGATCCAGTCTTTGACCAACAGGAAGAGAAAAGGCGAGAGCAAACAACCCTGGCAGACTCCGGTACACACTTCAAATGCTTCAGTGAGTTCTCCTTCATGAACTATCTAGCAGGTAATTCCCTCGTAAGAATTCCTGATGATCCTTATGAGTTTATCTGGCACACCATAGTGACTGAGGAGTTTTCAAAGTGTCTCTCTGTCCACGTTGTCGAATGCCTTCTCATAGTTGATGAAGTTGACATTGAGGAGAGAGTTCCATTATATCGGCTGCTCAATCATCATGTGCTGTATTGCAATCTGGTGTGTGCAGGATCTATCTTTGCGAAAGTCAGCTTGCTGCTCTCGTGACTGAGAATCAACTTGTTCCTTCATCCTATTCAGAATGACTCTGTTGAACACTTTGCCTCGGGTTAATAGAAGAATTATCCCTCTGTAGTTTGCACAGTTACTCAGGTCGCCTTTCTTGGGGATCTTGATCAGATATCCCTCCTTCCAGTCTGAAGGCACCTTTTCCTCTTCCCAGATCCCTCCACACAAAGGGTAGAAAATATCTACTTATGTTTCAATGTCTGTATTCAGTGCCTCTGTAGGAATTCTGTCAGGTCCTCCTGCCTTCCCATTTCTCAGATGTTTGATGGCTTGCCGTATTTCTTCCTTAATTAGTCTGCTGCAGTCTTTTGGCAAGTCCTTGTCAGTTGGCTGAATGTCTGGTGAAGACTAGGGGACCGGCTAGTTCAGCAAAGTACTCCGCCCATCATAGCTGTTGGCCTTCGTTACCCATGATTGTCTTTCCCAGCTTTGTCTTTAATAGGTCTTTCTGGCTTGATGTATCTGCCAGAGCTTTTCCTTGTAATGTAGCAGAGTTCTTTCATGTTTCCATTTGCTTGCTTCTTTCTTGGCTACTGTGGCAGGACCATTAATGAATCTTTGCTTGTGTGCTCTTAAGCTTCTCTATTCTTCCTTTTTGGTTTTGGTGTAATATTCTTGAGCTTTTGCTTTTTCTGCTCCCATTCGGCTGGTGTTGACTCCAGCTTTCTTTTCTTTTCTGGAATGTATTTTGCAGAGAAGCTCAGTGGAAATGCATTTTTTATTATGGTGTTTTTTGGGACCTGGTACCTCCTGCCAGGTTGATGTTACTATTTCTTTAATTATTTCCCACTGGCTTTCTACTCGGTCTCTGTTGGCTATGATGTTACCAAATAATATTGTTAGCATTAGATTTATGAGTTTAAAAGTAACCATTTTAAAATAAATATGTTGAAATACATATTCTGTTTCTAGAGATCACTGAGTGTGTAACCAATTATTGAACGTTTAGATTACCACTGATTCCCTGTTAGTAACACAGAAACCACTGGCACGGCGGGTTGTGTTGGGCTACAATAACCTGAAATGTAACACTTAATTGTTGGTTCACTGAACTAAGTTTAGGCAGTTGTGAGTGGCAAAGCCAAACCTTGTATAACTAGGCCACAGTCCTAGTTTACGCAAGAGGTGTAGAGATAATCACTACTATACATAGGTTAAGCTGACCAACTGTGGGAAGCCAGGAAAGGCTTATTTGTGAGAAGGTGTTCGACGGATAAAGAGGAAAACAGAAAAGGAAGTTGGGAGTGGTGAGTGGTGAGCAGCAAACAAATATGCTTACACACTGCAGTGTTGTGTGATGCTTGATGACAGCTGTCAATACAGATTTTTGTACACGTGCCCCTTCCCATCGCATTTGGTCAGTTTCCGTGATGGCTTCATCTAGTGTGGCCGGATCACTGTCTACTATACAAGTGTATGATATGATATGTTTATTTCTATGCAACACATACAAGATTTCTTGGCATTGAAATAACCTAAATAAAGCCAATGCAAAAAAAGGGTTATGTAGGAAATATGAATCTTTTCAGTTGTTTTCTATGCTGAATAATAGCGGCTGAAGAATGGATGGCGATGGGAATACAACTCTAATATTTTACCCATTCAGGGGACTTTCAAGAGGAATTAGTTGTTAAACCTAAGGCGAAGAAGGGCTTTAGAACATTTAAATTTGATAGGCATGAAATCACTGCATTTTTGGTAGACTGTCCACTGGATAATAAATACAGCTTTAAATGATATGATATGATAGATTGTTATAAATGGTGCAAATACCCAGAGGCGTCTTGGCACTCCAACTGTTCTGGAAGATCTTAAGATGGAAGACCCTTACTAGTTTACAAACAGCCAAGATTTTAAAGGCTTCTAAAAAGAAGGCTATTGGCCATGGATTTCACATTTAGAGGTAGGCTATTCAATAGTTTGGTGGTACAGAAAATTAAACTTCTGCCTCCCCAGGAGGAACGCCTACATTTAGGAACCCTGAAAATTTTGGAAGAGGTAGACATGAGCGTCCTGGTAGGAATTTACCATTTAAAGCAATGTTTAAGATAGTCCGGGCACATATCATGAAGGACTTTGTAAGTGACGCAAAGGGCCTTAAAGTCAATGTATTTCCTGACTGGTAGCCAGTGTAGCTTAAGTACGGCTTGCAGTGCTGATTTAAACTTGGGGATCTCTAAACGTATCCGTTCTGCTTCGTTCTGCAGAGTCTGGAATTTATTCAGCAATTGCTGCTGCATATTTAAAGAAAGGGCATTGAAGTAGTCAGATTTAGAGAGAGTGGGGAACAGCAGTACAGTCTTCTGCGATTCAAGAGGAATACAAGGGAGAATCTTTCTTGTTATCCTTAAAGTATTGAATGAGAAAGAGATGACTGTGTTAATTTGATCTCTGAAGGTAAGCTTGCCATCAAACACAATATCTAGATTCCTTACCTTCTTTAAAGGGGTTGGGAGAGTTCTCAGCTCTTGTGGCTACCAAGAGGGGTAGCCAGAGAGATGTCGTAACTGAATAGGAAGACCTAAGTCTTCCCAGAATGTAACTTAAGGCAGATGCCCTTCATCCACGTTCCTACTTCCAGCATACAGTTATGGAATCTTGTAGCTGTATCATAACTTTTATATTTGTATGTCTTGTGTCACCAACATTATGTTCTCAAGCTCGTGCTAGGAATGTAAAATGCTAGAATGCGAGGCTACAGAGAGTTCTCTTGGAAGCAGGAGCTGACAGTTGATGGTGAGATGGCAGCTTGTCAGGGAAGGTTACTGGTAGCTTATTAAACTAACTTTATTTCACCTTATCTGAGTGACGTCTTTTTAACATTGGCAACGAGGATGGGATCGTGACCTGGTGACACTACCTGGTGGAAAATTCGTCTAGGATCCAGTTCCAGGAAAGACTGTGTCTCCTGATTTCACCCTGTGATATTAATTTGGTGATTATCGCTTAGTAGTGATTACTGGTGAATAGCGCACTTACCAGCAATTTGGCGGGCAGGAATCCAGCATCCGCTGGTGTCAGCATATGCAAGAGAAGGCTCATCCGTCGATCAGGTATTTCCACAGGAAGTGAGGGGCGCGAATGAGGTTCCAGGAGTCATCTTTGAGACCTGCGTTGCAGCAGTGCCCGGGCAGGCAAGAGTTCTTTTGTCTGGGGTTCAGAAATGAACCCTGGAATTGAACACACTCGTGCGTGTGTTTTTCCTATGGTCTTCTCTGATTGGGCTTGGAGTGCGTGTTTTTTTGTAACAGAAAACGCAATAGGCCATAGGCGGTCGTGTTGCTCCGCCCATGTCCTATTGGTGTCTGGTACGTGCACCAAAGCCCATATGTCTTCAATTATCGTGCCTAGACACGGGCGCGATAATTGAAGACATATGGCTCGCAGTAGCGCGCGTGCGCGCACTACTCTTGGGCGTTTGTTTTTTTTTGCAGTGGGCCCTGGGCGCTAGACGTGCACGCGCTCGGCTCCAGGCGCATGACAGGGGTGCGAGAGAGGCGGGAAAACAAGGAACGGATCTGCACCTTTTATAATGAAGTGGCCGAGACTCAGGGTTTATTCATATTATTTTCGTTTATTCAGTTTTCATCCCTCAAAGAAGAATATTTTAACCTTTTTTATGTTAATGTCAGAAACGCATCAGCAAAGGAAGCAAGCTTTTATTGGAGTCTCCGCAAACTGAAGATAGAGGTTTAAAGTTTGAAAATATGTTAGTCATAATCCCTCAATGTCCTCGCGGCGCTTCTAATGCCTCCTGCCCGGGTCTTCACAGCCTATTCATGCCTCGCACCTGGGCCCTCGCAGTGCTGGTTATTTCACAGCCTTAGTCCTCGCAGCGCTTTTTATTCCACAGCTAGGGTCTTTGCAGCGCTGTTGATGCCTGGGTCCTCGCAGCGCTATGATGTCTCGCGCCTGGGTCTTTTGAGCGGTTTATTCCACATCCTGGGTCTCTTTGCAGCGCTGTTCATGCCTGCTGCCTCAGTCCTCGCAGCACTATATTAATGCCTCGCTCCTGGACCTTTATGGCGCTGTTTGTTCCACAGCCTGAGTCCTCCCAGCGCGGCCCATGCAGCAGCATCCCCCGCCCCAGCCTCTCGGCCACGGAATCGTTGCGCACCCACCGTCTACAAGTGTTCCAGGCTCGCTACCCGCGGCGCTGTGTGATCCCTGGTGCTTTCTGCGTGCAGAGATAAATTTGCCACGGTACAAGGTAACTGTTGTATCTTAGCAATGATGTCATTGTCTCATGGTCACTGTGCTCACTGGATTCCAGAGTGTGGAATCCAGGGAGCAGATCAGAGATGCACAGATACTGAGGAAGTTGGTCCTTGAATGCTCCTGGGGTTGTTGGTTAAATAAACTACTTTTACTCTCTTAACCACTGTTCCCCAAGTCATTTCAGTGGCCACGAGGATGGGATACATTTGAAGAAGAAAAGAAGACTTGGATTGAAGATTTTCTACAAATTGAAGATTTCTTCACACAACCCCAGGAAGCCTGAACATTTTATAAAAGTTTCAAGGTACCTTTATTATACGTTGTCGTTTTGAAACGGATGAACTCTTGTTTTGCGCTTAAATTGGATTTTTTTTTGTTTTTAGAGTCTGAATCCAATTTTTAAACTGTTTTTGGCATGTGAACTGTTTTTAGCATGTCAAATTAGCGCGCAGCATTGTAATTCTAATGCCATTTTAAATACGAAGGATCGCTTTATTTTCTATCGTCTTAAGGATTACAACAGTATTGTTTATTTTGAAAGATGCCGGCATGCTAACAACTTCATCGCACTTACATCGTTTCTTCATTCAAAAAATGCCGCCGTGTTGATTGCTGCCTTCGCGTGCACATCGCGCTGCCACATCAGCGCGTCTGATATCAATCACCTGCATTCTTCTGAGTTACCGCGTCATCGCGTTGCTACATCAGCGCGTTCAACGCTCTGACATCAATCACTGCATCATCACGTTTGACGCTACGTTAAGCGGCCATCTTAAGTAACCATAGCAACTGATGCTGTTTCACTCGTACAGACGTCGAATGTAAACAAACAAGGCTATTTCACTCGTCGGACGCAATTTCCTTCGGCAAGTCTACAACTTATTACATATACTTGGCATTATTAAACATTCTTCAGTAAACAAGATTGTTCAATTTTTGTACACATTTTTATATGTGGTGAACTTAGAACATGAAATGAACTTTGAACAATAAGTGCATACTTAATGGAATAAACACCTGACAACTTCAAATACCAGCTATTGACAACGGTGACTACATTAATTATTTTAGTTATTTATTTTCAAACTACCTTGACAACGGTGACTACATTAATTATTTTAATTTATTATTTTATTGCATTTACTAAGTGTTATTCTAATATTTAAATCTCATAATAGTCATTATGGATGTTTCATCTTCTGTAGTTGCTCCTCCCAAGTTCTTGCAGTCTCCTGGTCCGCCTTCTATGAATTGGGAAGATTGGTCAGAATCTTTTGAGACCTATTTAGAGGCCATAGGTGGTGATGTATTTTTACCTTCTAGAAAATTAGCATTACTTAAACACAATTTAGGCGTTGAAGGCAGGAAAGTTTTAAAAACTTTACCTGTAACAAATCGTGTTGTTTCAACGGTTATTGACAATGATGAAACAAGTGAAACTAGTGAAACCAGTTCTAATGATACAGCTATTGATGTATATTCTGATGCTTTAAAAGCATTAGAAGAGAATTATGGTAAGAAAACGAGTATTGTCGTTGAAAGACACAAATTTTTCTCTAGAGCACAATTAGCTGGTGAAAATGTGCAACAATATGTGGCATGTTTAAGAACCTTAGCCATCACATGTAAGTTCAAAGACTTACACGAAGAAATAATAAGAGATCAGTTTATAAATAGAATTAAAAACATCAAAATTCAAGAGCGTTTACTTGAGCTAAAAAATCCATCTCTACAGAAAACTCTTGACACAGCCAGAAAAATGGAGAATACGTCCCATTATGTCAAAGAGTTAAGTTCTAAGGATGAATCTAGTAATGTTAATGCTGTATCTACAGGTTATGGAAAATCTGATTATAAAAGCGATAACAAGGAAGTTAAACCTAGTTTTTCTAAAAATAAATCTAGTTTTACCAAAAGAGTCTGTTACAGATGTGGTAGTCAGAAACACACTGCTGATTTCATTAAATGTCCTGCTAGTAAAGTTACATGCATTAAATGCAAAAAAATCGGTCATTTTGCCAAATGGTGTAGAACTGGCGATTACAGTAATTGGAAGCGTTCTGTAAATCTCGTAGAATCTCACCTTGACAGTGATGAAGAAGTATTTGATGGCAATGAGAATGATATTGAAGTGATGATGTTGCAGGATGATTTTGTTAATGATATCTCTGAAGACTATTGTCCGCCTAAATGTGAAGTATTGATAAATGATGTCTACATGATGCTTTGGGCGGATTCATGTTCGCCGTACACCATCATCGATAAAAACATGTGGGAAAATGGAAACAGGTACACTTTAATAACAGCTGATGCACGACCTAAAGGTTACTGTGGTGTTAGATTACCTGTTATCGGCTATTTTGATGCCAAGGTAACATTCAAAGGTAGATCATGTTCAACCAAAGTTTATGTTGTCTAACAGGGACGTGCTTTATTGAGTTGGAAAGATCTTAAAAAAATGGGGTTGGTACTAAATCCTAATCATCCTGACCAAGTAGTTTTGGCTAATGATTATCTTGAAGATGTATTGGTAACTAATGAAGATCCATCTTCTAAATGGGAATCTGTTTTTCCCAAATTATTTAGCAAGGAACTAGGATGTTTGACCAAATTTGAACACAAGATCATTTTAAAAGCAGACAATACCCCATCTGTTCATAAAGTAAGAAATGTACCATTTGCCCTACGGAATCCCTTGAAGGATGAATTAAATAGGTTATGTAATGCCAAGGTAATAGAACCTATTGAAGCTTCAAATTGGCTTAGTCTCATCGTTTTGGCTCGCAAACCCAATGGAAAAATTAGGATGTGTGTGGACCTGAGGGACTTGAATAAAAATATCTGGGTTGATAGATATCCTCTGCCACACATCAATGAAATGATTTCGAGCATTAAAGATGCCATGTTTTTCTCGTCGATTGATTTGTCAAATGCATATCACCAAATCAAATTACATTCTGACTCTAGGCATTTAACATCTTTCATTACACCTGAGGGTGCCTTCCAATATCTCAGAATGCCATTCGGATTGGCATCTGCATCCTCAGTTTTTCAGAGAGTCATGTGCAGTATTCTGAAGGGTGAATCAAATGTGAGAATTTTTCAAGACGATGTTCTTATTTGGGGGAAAGACATACTTTCTCATGATCAAGCAGTACACGGTGTGTTGCAGAAATTACAGGATGCTGGTCTAACTGTATCTGGGGAAAAATGCAAGTTTGGAGTGAAAGAAATTGATTATCTTGGTCATACCATTTCCAACGAAGGGGTTAAACCTAAAATGAAATTATTGGATGCTATTGAAAAAGCACCCCACCCTATTAATAAAGATCAGTTACGATCATTTTTGGGACTTGCGGAATACTATTCTAAATTTGTCCCAAACTTTGCTGACAAAGTGCATAATTTAAGATTGTTAATGAAAAAAGGCGTTTCTTTTGCATGGTCAACCTTATGTCAACAGGCTTTTGACAACATCAAAAAAGACATCACAAAAGCTGTGGCTCTTAAACCTTATGATCCTGATCATATCTCTATAATCGTGGTGGACTCAAGTGCTTATGGTTTGGGTGCTGTCCTTATGCAAAAGCACAATGGGGCTGAACGTATCATAGCGTTTGCATCTCGCACACTTAAGGGTGCTGAACCTTCATATTCCGTAATTGAAAAAGAGGCTTTAGCATGTTGGTGGGGTGTAGACCATTTTAAAACTTTTATTTGGGGCACTTGTTTTGAATTAAGAACAGATCACCGACCTCTTATTGACATCTTCACAACTAAAGGTGCTTCAAAAGCCACTCCCAGAATAGCCAAATGGTTATATAGATTACAGGAGTACAACTTTCAAATAAATTATGTTCCTGGTCATAAAAACATTAATGCAGACTGTTTATCACGCCTTCCCTTGCCATGTGACAAAGATGATATTTCTGAGGATAAAGATGAATGGTTAGTTGCCAACATCGAAGAATCATGTAATAATGCTATCAGTAAACAAGAATGGGTTCAAGCTGTGTCTGATGACACTTTACTACAACAAATCATTAATAACTTACATGGTGGTGTAGATCTGTCATCCTTGGATAAGTCTATTTTGGCTGATTTTAAGATGGTTTGGCCAGAATTATCTTTTTATGATGGCATTCTTAGGAGGGGCGACAGATTAGTTGTACCTGCACTTCTGCGTGACAAACTATTGAGTTTATTACATGAAGGACACAGTGGAATGACTAGCATGAAGAAGAGAGCAAGGAATGATTTTTAGTGGGCTGGAATGGACAAGGACATAGACAGGTGTGTTAGGAATTGTCTAGCATGTATGTCTAGTGACAAATCTCACAAATCGCATGAAACCACTATTTCGGCAACTCCTTTTCCTGAAAAGCCTTGGGATAAAGTTGCCATTGATATTTGTGGTCCATTTCATGTCAAAGGTATAGAAAATAAGTTTGCAATTGTCTTGATGGATTTTCACTCTAAATGGCCTGAAGTAGCTTTTGTAAGGGATATCAAAGCTTCCAATATTATCGAATTTTGCGATGGTATTTTCCGAAGAGAAGGGTACCCTAGCACTATATTATCAGATAATGGCCCGCAATTTATAGCCGAAGAATTTTCCGCTTATCTTAAAAAAGTTGGAGTTAAACACAGTACCACCTCTGTATATAATCCTAGAGAAAATGGTTTAATAGAAAGATTCAACCGGGTGTTGAAGGAATGCATCCAACTTGCTAGCAACAATAATGATAACTGTAAGGATGCTGTCAAGGAGATGTTATGGTGTTACAGAAATACTCCTCACACAGCTACGGGAATATCTCCGTTTTCTTTATTAAAAGGGCGTGAGGCTGGATCTAAGGTTAAACCTGTATGGATGTTTAAAAATATTTCAAAAGTGACTGATGGTAAGAACCTTGCATCTAAGGTTCAACAATATCAAAATAAATATGTTCAGAATCACAATTCTAAGATCAATTGTAATGCTAATGCATTTAGGGTTGGTGACTGGGTACGCTCTCAATTAATGGGCAATCGGAAACCTGGTTCCTCTAAATGGTCTAAACCTAAACAAATTATCTGTGTAACAGGTAATATAGTAAAGTTAGATGATGGTAAACAGTGGAATGTGAGAAGCATTACAAGATGTAATGATCTAGAGTGCAAACAAATGAATGGTCTGGTAGACATTTCTTCAAAAACATCTGTGGAGAAAAGAGATGATGTACCCATTTCTATGTCTGTATCTACTAGGCCTAAATGTAGACCAGTTTGGATGAAGGATTACATCTGTCCTTGATTGTGTATTTCTTATATGTATCAATATGAAATGTGTTCTTTGTTTCCATTGTTTGTTTTTTATTTTGTAGAAAGGGAGATATGTTGTATCTTAGCAATGATGTCATTGTCTCATGGTCACTGTGCTCACTGGATTCCAGAGTGTGGAATCCAGGGAGCAGATCAGAGATGCACAGATACTGAGGAAGTTGGTCCTTGAATGCTCCTGGGGTTGTTGGTTAAATAAACTACTTTTACTCTCTTAACCACTGTTCCCCAAGTCATTTCAGTAACCTTGATTGATGAAGATGTCGCCTTCGCCAGGAAAGGTCACGTTCTCACCTACTTCCTCGGAATTATGCAGATTCCAAACTTAAGTGACTCCAATCACAAGCAGGTTTTCCGCATCTGGTGTCGTTTGAAGCCTCTAATAAGAGGACCGTGAAAGGTTACCTAAGCCCAGCGCCGCCGAGGATTCATCAGAGGCTAATAGGAAAATGGAGAGGCTGGGAGAGAATTACAGGCAGGGACGCGGAGAGCTTCTCCGTGTTCGCAGTGCTGGTTATTTCACAGCCTTAGTCCTAGCAGCGCTTTTTATTCCACAGCTAGGGTCTTTGCAGCGCTGTTGATGCCTGGGTCCTCGCAGCGCTATGATGCCTCGCGCCTGGGTCTTTTGAGCGGTTTATTCCACACCCTGGGTCTCTTTGCAGCGCTGTTCATGCCTGCTGCCTTAGTCCACGCAGCGCTATATTAATGCCTCGCTCCTGGACCTTTATGGCGCTGTTTGTTCCACAGCCTGAGTCCTCGCAGCGCGGCCCATGCCGCAGCATCCCCCGCCCCAGCCTCTCGGTCACGGAATCGTTGTGCAACCTCAGTCTACAAGTGTTCCAGGCTCGCTACCCGCCGCGCAGTGTGATCCCTGGCGCTTTCTGCGTGCAGAGATAAATTTGCCACGGTACAAGGTAACCTTGATTGATGAAGATGTCGCCTTCGCCAGGAAAGGTCACGTTCTCACCTACTTCCTCGGAATTATGCAGATTCCAAACTTAAGTGACTCCAATCACAAGCAGGTTTTCTGCATCTGGTGTCGTTTGAAGCCTCTAATAAGAGGACCGTGAAAGGTTACCTAAGCCCAGCGCCGACGAGGATTCATCAGAGGCTAATAGGAAAATGGAGAGGCTGGGAGAGAATTACAGGCAGGGACACAGAGAGCTTCTCCGTGTTCGGCGTGTTAAAGTTTCCAAGCAGCGGTGAGCACCAAGAGAACACGGTGCGTCCGCTCTTGAGTCAGGCATTGGAGCTGGAGACAGAGGGCACCAAGAGAACACGGTGCATCCGCTCTTGAGTCAGGCACTGGAGCTGGAGACAGAGGGCGCAGGAAATGCCGTTCTGAGATACTCCCATACTCACAGACAGAGGGAGCAGGAAATGCCTTTCTGAGATACCCCCACCATTCATCCTTCCATCCACTGACTGATCCATCTATCCACTCACTGATCCATCCATCCACTCACTGATCCATCCATCCATTCATCCATGCATCCATCCACTCACGGATCCATCCATCCACTCACTGATCCATCCATCCATTCATCCATGCATCCATCCACTCACGGATCCATCCATCCACTCACGGATCCATCCATCCACTCACTGATCCATCCATCCATTCATCCATGCATCCATCCACTCACAGATCCATCCATCCACTCTCTGATCCATCCATCCATCCATACATCCATCCACTCAAGGATCCATCCATCCACTCACGGATCCTTCCATCAATCCACTCACTGATCCATCCATCCACTCACGGATCCATCCATCCACTCACGGACCCATCTAACCACTCACGGATCCATCCATCCACTCACTGATCCATCCATCCAGCCGTCCATGCATCCATACACTCACGGATCCATCCATCAATCCACTCACTGATAGATCCATGCATTCATCCATCCATCCCGAATGATGCTAATGCATGTGCAGCCAGTTGCACTGGTGGTTCCCAGAGCATTTTTCAGGGACTGTGGTCATGTGCGCAGCTGGTCTGTCTGGGATAGCTCTATTCTTGAGACACTTGGAGAGTCCGATAAGACTATAAGAGGAAGAGTTTTCCCAATATTTTTTTAGGTCCAGAGGGGGGAGAAGAAAACAAACCAAGCAAAGAAAATACCTCTGATTAGACCTATATTACTTTATCACAGGAATCTATCAAAAACATTATGGAGTTGGATGCTATGGGAAAGAGAAAGATCTGAAATTTCTTCAAAACATCATTTTATTATTTTTCTTTCTAGTTTTTGTTTTTTCAGTTTAACTGTTTATACATAAATACAAACTATTTTGTGATGCGAAAACATATTCATAAATAACAAGATGTTAAAATAAAGTATAAATTTCATAAAGTGCAATTGAAGCACACCTAACAATTCATCTTATCTTATTGCCATTCATTCTATCATGCATACCTCTACATTCACTACCCTTTCTAAAAAGACAAATATAAACAGATGGACAGAACCGTACATAAGACTAACACAAAATATATTAGGTAGACCTCTATAGATGTAAAGGAGAGAGGTCCTACCACTTAGTCATAAACTGATCTATACATTGTTTTCTAATTTTGTGATACATGTCCAAGTCTTTGGTGTGTACGGCCTATGTACGTTTCGGTGATAGTTGATAGTTAAATCACCTTCTTCAGGGCAAAAACATAGAACTAACAATTAAGACAACACATAGATACACCAATTAAAAAGCGTGGAGTTCTTCAATTTCTGAAAGGTAAGAGAAATATCTGTAAACATTTTTGCATTGCTTGTTGCAATCAAAGAGTATTAAAAAACAATTTTATAATAGTGCATCCTTCTGTTAAGATCGTCTACTAGATCAATCTGTGTACATCAAGCTCTTGCTCATATAGTTTGTTGGGGATATAAGCTCCTCCAAGCACCAACACTTTCTTTAAGGGCACTCCTCAGAGGAGATTTCAAAAGGACATCCACCAATTACACAACCTTTTCTAGAAAGTTAAAGGTTGCCCTGGAGTTCTGTATCATTGATCTTTTTAGATCATTGTACCTAGGGCACCTAGTATTTATTAATCCTTAAATCTCTCACTTAACCTTTTCTCAGGATGCAGAACACTGTGAAAAGTTGAAGATATATGAAAGCTTAAGTAATGACATTTCCTTCGGCCAGTTCCAACCTTACCTTCCTTGATAAATTTTAGATCTTCCGCTCCACCAGAAGCTCTCTGCGGAGCCTGAAACCTGTCTGCAGAAGAGGCTCTCCTTTTGGGTTTTCAAACAGGCCTCTGGCCTGTTTCTGGTCACCCTTGCCCACCTCAGCAAAGGTGTTCTGGGATAACCCGTCCCAACAGCAAAAGGCATTGGTGTTGTGACAAACTGCAAAGCTTGGGTCGCAATTCTAGCAGCAGTTCCAGCCATCGCAAGGGGGCAATCCAAAGGGCACCTCAAATTGCATGACTTCCCACAGGTATGGCAGGAGTGTATGGCCAGTATCAGTCTGTGCTCATAAAAGACAGTGACCACCCGGTGTCCGCAGGCCACCAGCCCTCCACAGCACTAGTGTCCAAAGCCCAGTTGAAAGTGATATCTTTCTCATACAATATGGGGCCAATGTAGGTGTGTGTCCATCGAACCAATTTTTCCCATCAAGTAATGCTATATCAAGGGATCACTGAAATAATATCGAGGGACAAAATATCGACTTGCAAAAATATCGTGGACAAAATATCAACAGTCAAAATCTCGAGTTTGTATCTACAAACAGGTAAGTACAAAAATATCGAGTACAAAATATCGTTTACAATAATATAGTTTTAAAAAATATCGACTTTATTAAAAACAGTGTTAAATTAAATTAATATTAAAATTTAATTACTAAAATATACTTAAAAATACTTAAATTAACTTATAATAATTAAATAATAAATGAAATTAATAAAAATAATTTTTTACAATCATATTTGTTAAAACATATATATATAGTAACATACTATAATTAAATAAGATACTATTATATTACCGTACGATAGCAGAAGTGTAAAAAATACTATTCCCACTCCAAAGAGTGCAAGCGTAGGGAAAGCATTGGATAGCGTAGGGGTTAAAATTACTATTCCCACTCCAGTGGGTGCAACAGTAGGGAAAGCGTTGGATAGCGTAGGGGTTAAAATTTCTATTCCCACTCCAAAGAGTGCAAGCGTAGGGAAAGCATTGGATAGCGTAGGGGTTAAAATTACTATTCCCACTCCAGTGGGTGCAACAGTAGGGAAAGCGTTGGATAGCGTAGGGGTTAAAATTTCTATTCCCACTCCAGTGAGTGCAACAGTAGGGAAAGGGTTGGATAGCGTAGGGGTTTAAATTACTATTCCCACTCCAGTGGGTGCAACAGTAGGGAAAGCGTTGGATAGCATAGGGGTTAAAATTACTATTCCCACTCCAAAAAGTGCAACAGTAGGGAAAGCGTTGGATAGCGTAGGGGTAAAAATTACTATTCCCACTCCAGTGGGTGCAACAGTAGGGACAGCGTTGGATAGCGTAGGGGTTAAAATTACTATTCCCACTCCAAAGAGTGCAACAGTAGGGAAAGCGTTGGATAGCGTAGGGGTAAAAATTACTATTCCCACTCCAGTGGGTGCAACAGTAAGGAAAGCGTTGGATAGCGTAGGGGTTAAAATTACTATTCCTACTCCAAAGAGTGCAACAGTAGAGAAAGCGTTGGATAGCGTAGGGGTAACAATTACTATTCCCACTCCAGTGGGTGCAACAGTAGGGAAAGCGTTGGATAGCGTAGGGGTTAGAATTAATATTCCCACTCCAGTGGGTGCAACAGTAGGGAAAGTGCTGGATAGCGTAGGGGTTAAAATTACTATTCCCACTCCAGTGGGTGCAACAGTAGGGAAAGCGTTGGATAGCGTAGGGGTAAAAATTACTATTCCCACTCCAGTGGGTGCAACAGTAGGGAAAGCGTTGGATAGCGTTGGGGTTAAAATTACTATTCCCACTCCAGTGGGTGCAACAGTAGGGAAAGTGTTGGATAGCGTAGGGGTTAAAATTACTATTCCCACTCCAGTGGGTGCAACAGTAGGGAAAAAGTTGGATAGCGTAGGGGTTAAAATGACTATTCCCACTCCAGAGAATACAAAATTAATACTTCATAAATAATTATAACATGTATTATTGAATATCCATTAATAATTAATTAAAAATAATTAATATTTGTATACAATTTATTAATTAATATATTATATTTACTAATTAACACTAATTATTTCTATTGATCACCTATTAATACTAATTATTAAAAATAGTTACTATTAATTATTTAATAATGAAAAAGTATTTAACAATTATTTGTAATTAAATAAATATAAATAAATGTAATTAATTAATTATTTATATTTTAATCACTTCCCACCCAATTCCGCTATAAACTCACAACCCGCTACAAAAATAATTTAGTAAAATTTACATAATCACCAATTAATCAATTAATTAAAATTAATTACCAATTAAAATGTAATTAATTAACTATTATAAATTAATTAAGTATTAATTTAAATTTACTATCAATAAATGCATTTAAATATTTAATTAATAATAATTAAAATACTTCCCACCCTATTCCCCTATAAACCCACAACCCGCTACAGAATTAAATTACGCAATGATTATAAAAACAAAAATCATTAATTAATATTATTTATAACATAAATACACACTTTTCACACATATTATACCATAAAAATACACTATAAAAATTAGATATTATTAAAACATCGATATTTTTTACTATCTATATTTTTAACAGTCGATATTATATCACTTACCTTAAAAACGATATTTTGGTCATCTATATTCTGTCCTGTCGATATTTTGTCCAGTCTATATTTAAAAGTCGATATTATGTCCAGTCGATATTTTGGAGTCAATATTTTGTCTGTGCACCATATCAAGCATGTCCAACACAATAGGTTATACTGCAAGCAGGCCAGCCGCCCATGCAATAAGCAAGAACACCTTTTCTCTATAATCAGACATCAGAGGCCCCCATCGGTTCACCAGATCGTCGTCTCAGGCTCTCCATTCTCGCAGTGGTGTGAGTGCAGACAAGGATTCAATGAGAGTGAGAGGACGAGTTCAGTATTGTCAGCGTAGGAGATGATGTTGTGCAATCTGACGATGTCTGTCAGTGGAGTCATGTAGATGTTGAAGAGAGTAGGGCTGAGGGAAGAGCATTGGTGAACTCCGCAGAGGGTGAGCTTGGGTTGCGAGGTGAAGGGAGGGGGGCGGACTCTTTGGGTGCGTCCTGTGAGGAAGGATGCCATCCATCTGAGTGCATCGTATGTGATTTCAAAACTGACGTAGTTGATCGATGAGCGTGTGATGAGAAACAGTGTTGAAAGCTGCAGAGAGATCCAGGAGGACGAGGTTGGCTGATTCTCCTCTGTTAAGTAGGGGCTGGGGTGTCATCTGCTGCTGCAATTAGGACTGTCTCTGTGCTGTGGTTAGCTCTGAAACCTGATTGGGATGGGTCCAGTAGTTTGTTTCTTTCCAGATGATCGGTGAGTTGGAGGTTGATGGCCTTCTCCAGGACTTTGGCAGGGAATGGGAGTATGGTCATAGGACAGTAGTTCTAGAGCTCTTTCGGGTCTGCCGAAGGTTTCTTAAGAATGAGTCTAATCTCCGCTTACTTCCATGCATCAGGAAAGGTGGCTGTGGTTATGGAGGTGTTGAGGATTTTGGTGAGCTGGTGGCTGATCTCGATACTTCTGAAGTTGAACAGTGAGCGGGGGCATGGATCGGTGGGTGCTCCTGAAAGGATGGAGTTCATCAGGGTGATAGTTGTTGGTGAGCTGAGTTGTTGCGCTGAGCGGTAGATTTGTAGTTGTGATTGAAGGGTTGCAGAAGAGGTCGGACGGTTGGGGATCAAAGTTTCTGTAGATGGTTGCTATCTTGTTGTGGAAGTGCTCGGTGAGGGAGTTGTAGCGTTCCTGTGAGGAAAGGATTGAGTTTTCTGAGGCTGAAGGGCAGGTAAACTCTCTGATGTTGGTGAATAGCTCCTTGGTTGGTTTGCACTGGTTTCAATCCAGCGGGTCAGGGCCTCCTTTTTTGTGGCTTTAAGCTGGTGGTGGTAGTCGCTGAGGGCTGATTTGTAGGCGGCACGGTCAGTGTCATTCCTGCTGGTTCACCATCTTCTTCCCAGTTGTTTACACCTGGGTTTTGCTGCACTGAGTTCTGGTGTGTACCATCCGGCTCGTTTGATGCAGGTGAAAAGTTCAGCTGTAGAGTGAGGTGATGCAAAGCAGCAGTTGTTCTTGCGTGCAGTGTCCAGGGCACAGAGTTTTGTGGCAGAGGACCTGTGGGAGTGCGTTGGGCCAGGGTTCCTGGCGCTGGGCATGTGGCAGGCGCAGATGGGCCTACCTTTGGCATGCCCACTGTGCGCAGCCGCGCTGCAACCTCCCCCAAGTAGTGCTGAGAGGGGCTGTCCGGGAGGCGGGAGGACAGGGGACTAAGGTGGAGGGAACAGATGGCAAGGAATGCAGAACCGGACTGAACTGGAAGGAGAGAGATAAAAACTGTCCCAGACAGAAAAACAAGTATAAGTTTACAGTGTGTCACAAACAGTGAAAATCAAAGGAAAAAAACGATGGAAACAATCAGGGCTGGACTGGTTGTAGCAGGCACTGGGCATTTTCCCGGTGAGCCAGAGGAGTAGGGGCAAATTTTGTGCCTGTGGGGGCCGGTTTTGACACTGGGGGACGACCTTGCAGCAGGGCTGCAATAACTGCCTCCTGTAAGGAAAGCTGGAGCGGTGCTTCTTGCTAAGCACTTCCAAGCCCCCCACCTCGGCGCCCAGGGCCGGTCGATCAGCAACCTGCCATGGCTGGTTGCTGTTTCCAGTCCGGTCCTGGAAACAATACTATTGCAGTGTTTAAAATTGGATAGAGACACAAAGGAGAGTAATACTAATACAGTGTTTTAAATTTGTAAAAAACAATACTATCACAGGGTTTTTACATTGGTCAAACAATACAAAGGTCGTGGTTGAACTGTATACAACAACCACGTAATGCACAGGGCACATCAGGGACACTGGGCCTTGAACTAAAGGACCGGGATGGTGCCTCTGCGTTAATGAAACTGCAAGATGTGGAGAGTGGTGAGCAAGACCAACCAAGGTGGTGTAACAACCATAATCTGAATAAATTCAAACTGGTGTATGGTTTACTTTATTCAGCAGTTTTTACACACAAACTGAAAGTCCCGCTTTTCTTTAATTTAGGATACCTGCTTTGTCGTTTCTTTTCCTGGTATAATTCCAAGGCACGAACCCATTCTTTGTTTGTTGGGCCGGCGCGTTGACTCCACGGCTGGACCTGCCGTGTCATAAATCACTCCAAGTTTGCCCTGCAGATGAGCCCGCACTTCACACAGGTAAGTTGAACATCAACATTTATTTTTATACATATATATATATATATATATATATATATATATATATATATATATATATATATATATATATATATATATATATATATATATATATATATATGAAAGTTCCCACCCTCAGGGTCTTATCTACCAAATATGAAACCTAAGCAAATTAATACATAATTTAGAAAATACATGGGTATTTATTTAGCCTGTTTTGTTGGACAGTCCGGTAAACAAATGAAGCATCTTCCTATAACTATTTCGTTTAAGCAATACATTACTTTATCTACTCATGTGCTATGAACCATAACCAAGGGTGTGCAGCCATTATCCCGCATTTTTTATTCCTCGGACTTTCAGGCCGCATACCATTTACCCACAAGGACATTGACCTCGCATACCATGAAATGAAATTAAATAAAACTTATAACGCGCAACTTTGCCCGGAAGTATCAAGGCGCCTATAAAAGAATCATAAAAGGCAAAACCAGAAAACTAAGGATAAGCTTTGGCAAAAAGCCATGTCTTCAGGGCCTTTCTAAAAATTTGAATCGATGGCAGAGTCCTAATTTCATAGGGCACAGTATTCCACCATCTAGGAGCCAGGCTGGAAAAGGCTCTGCCTCCCCACTTGGCTCTTCGAACTCGGGGAACTGATAGAAGAAATTTCTTTGAAGAGCGGAGGTTTCTGGGGGGAGCGTAAGGAATCAAAAGATCTTTTACTCCTCCTATCTCTTTTCTGTTCAAGGCCCCGTAAACCAAACAAAGAACCTTAAAAGAAATCCTGGCTTCAATTGGAAGCCAGTGCAAGGATTTCCTGGCGGCAGTAGGCGATGACCTCCTAGGCAAGTCCAGTACGAACTTAGCCGCGGCGTTCGGCACAGTATGAAGTCGTTGTAGCAAGCATTTATTTACTCCAGCATATAGGGCATTGCAATAATCAAGCCGAGAGGCTATCAATGCAACCACAATTTGCTTCCGGGCTTGTACGGACAAATAATGCTTAATCTTCCTCAAGATCTTGATAATACCCCAGCAGGTGGAGATTGCCCTGTTGACTTGATGACCCATAGGGTAGGGTGTTAAAATATCGATTACAAAAATAAAGCTGACATAAATATCATTGTAAAAATATCGTTTACAAAAATATCGACACCCTATAATTAAACAGGTAAGTACATAAATATCGACTCCAAAATATCGTTGTAATTAATATAGATGTAAAAAATATCGACTTTTTAAAATAATTAAAATTACATTAAATAATAAATAAATATAAGTACTATTAACAAAATACATTACATTACTTTTATTTTTTAACTATTTCAAAAGAATTTACTACACTTTTTAATTATAAACTTAATAAATGTGGACATATAAATTGATTTTACACATTACTTTATATAACAACAATAATACATACATATAATTAAAATACCCCTTTACCCAAAAAACCCAAAACTGACCCTGAACCCTAAAAATACCCCTTTACCCAAAAACTGAAAACTGACCCTGAACCCTAAAAATACCCCTTTACCCAAAAACATTTTCACTAAAAAAATCCTGTACACACACCTAAAATTAATTTAAAACATTAATCTATTATTTCATTATATTTAAATACCCCTTTACCCAAAAACTGACCCTGAACCCAAAAAATACCCCTTTACCCAAGAACTGAAAACTGACCCTGAACCCTAAAAATACCCCTTTACCCAAAAACTGAAAACTGACCCTGAACCCTAAAAATACCCCTTTATCCAAAAACTGAAAACTGACCCTGAACCCTAAAAAAAAACCCTCTACCCAAAAACTGAAAACTGACCCTGAACCCTAAAAATACCCCTTTACCCAAAAACTGAAAACTGACCCTGAACCCTAAAAATACCCCTTTACCCAAAAACATTTTCACTAAAAAAATCCTGTACACACACCTAAAATTATTTAAAACATTAACATAATTAATTACATAATTATTATTCAATTAACTAATTGAAATTAATTAACTATTATTTATTACACTATTTATATTCATTTAAAACATTAATTAATGTATTATTTCATTATATTTAAATTACTTCCCACCCTACTCCCCTATAAACCTACAACCCGCTATGGAACTATTAATACTAAATTCAACTGAAAATACATTATTAAATAATAATATACTACTAAAAATACTACTTTGACTACAAATATTCATTAAAAACACTACATTACTTATAATTATTTAAAAAATGATATTATTGTAAACTATGTTTTTGTAAACGATATTTATTACAACTATATTAATGTTAACGATATTACTTACCTGTCTGTCGATATTCTGGTCAGACGATATTTTTGTCATCGATATTTCTTCCTGTAGATATTTTTGCAGCGATATTTAGGTTAGTCGATATTTTTACGACAATATTCCTGCTCTGTACCGACCCATAGCAAGGGCCGGATCGATCATGACCCCCAAGTTTCGTGCAAAGAGGGTAGGTACAGGGCAAGTCCCCAGAGATAAGGGCCACCATTCCGTCGACCAGATGTCCTCCTTCCCGCCAAACACAAGGATCTCCGTCTTCTCGCCATTTAGCCTCAATGAATTGTCAATCATCCATTGAGCATCTGCCTCCATACAGTGTCTAAAATTGGAGGCAGAAGAGCTGATAGGCTGGGCGAGAGACAGTAAGATCTGAGTGTCATCGGCGTAGGAAACTACCTCCATCCCGAACGATCTTATGAGCCTGGCCAGTAGGGTCACATAGATGTTGAACAGGGTCGGGCTTAACGCCGACCCCTGTGGGACCCCACACTTCACCGGCAGGGATGGAGATAGGAACTCCCCCAGATTCACTCTCTGTTCCCTCTGGTCTAGGAAGGAGGCCAACAGACTTAGAGCAGGCCCCTCCACCCCTATCTCCCTCAGTCGAGATGTTAAGACGAAGGGAGACAGGGTATCAAACGCGGCCGGGTACTCAAACCCTTATCAACTGTGGTGCGGATGTTATCAAGCACCACAGTAAGGGCCGACTCCGTGCTGTGACCCTTTCGAAATCCGTGCTGCGAATGATCCAAGAGACCAGAGGTTTCCAGAAATGATGCAAGATGCTGGTTAAGGTGGGTTTCCAAACAAGGGGGGCGGTTGGGCACAGGCTGAAAGTCTTAACAGTTGTGCGGGTAACGCGTGCCACGGAGGTATCACCTAGTCGAACATCAGGTGTGTTTGTTAGTTTAGAAACGACCCTCTGGGCGCTGCTGTTTTGGATCGACGCTGCGATCTGTATAGTTTTTAGATCATGTATGACCAATAAATAATAAATCCGTTCTTATTGAGTAATCCTTAGATTTATTTTCATTTTTCAAATGTTGAAATTCACATATTGTTATGGTTATGAATTGATGCTTTTTTATTTATATTTTATACTTTATATGTGATGATATGTTTTGATAAGAATTGTCAAGTTGTCTTGAGTGAGATGTCACTAGGTAAAATATACCTTTCCAACATGGCCGAACCTATTTGTCCCCCCGATCTCAGTCCGTTTTCACTTTCTAAATCACCTGAGAGGCAGGCCGTCTTCACTTTTGGAAATCACCGTGTTACATTAATGGCGACGGGTTGATCCCGCGGTTATTCACCTGGCGAGTACTATGCACGTACCTTTTCAACAGCGGTAAGTTGATCACACGGGGAGTAGAATGGGGAGTAACAACAGGCTAGATGCATACACAAGACTCAGTTTAGAATGCGAATTTGCAAACGACAACTCAAAGAAATTGTTTAGAAGTAATTTTGAGTTTGGTTTTGTACGACCAAGTTGGTTTGTGGTTCACGGAAACGCACCATGCTCACGTTAGTGGCGATAGCGTGTTTCTAAGTTTTTGTGAGAACTGTTGATTTTGAGTAGGATTTTAATTTAGTATCAATCATGTGGAACAATGTATTGCATAAGTGTGCGCGATTCGAATATATGTTTGTTATAGAAAAGATTGATGGACCCTCATTTATATGTATTATATTTATATGTATTATTTATATGTATATGTATTATTTCTACAGATTCCCCTGATGAAGTACCTATCAGAGGTACGAAATGCATTGGGAAATGCCTTATTTATCCACATGGATTTATGGATGTATAATTATGACATACTTCAATATGTGAATTTCAACATTTGAAAAATGAAAATAAATCTAAGGATGACTCAATAAGAACGGATTTATTATTTATTGGTCATACATGATCTAAAAACTATACAGATCGCAGCGTCGATCCAAAACAGCAGCGCCCAGAGGGTCGTTCCTAAACTAAGGTGGGTTTCCAGCATCTTTGCTGGGGCTGGGAGCAACGAAATGGGGCGAAAGTTTTTGTAGACCTCCGGGTCTAAGGTAGGCTTTTTCAAAAGGGGTTTGACCACCGCTCCCTTCCATTGCGAGAGAAAAATACCATCCCTCCCTGCCCTGTTCATGATCTCAAGTAAGGGAGGCAGGAGGGTATCCTTACATTGTTTAAGGAGTTTAAGAGGGCAAGGGTCAAGTCTTAGCCAAGAGGACGTCCAATTCCTGCAAGGAAAGGGAGGGGAAACTGGACAGGAGGACAGGATTAGCAGGTCTAACAGATACTAGGGAGGGAGACACCTGAGAGGTGAAAGAAGATATTGAGGCCCTTTGTAGCTCTAAGGCCAAGACAATATCAGCAATGTTGGTATGGAAGTAGAGGGCAATATCGTCACACAGCTGTTGAGCGCAGGTGATGTGGTCCGGGGTCTGCAGGGTGGTCAACCAATCCACGATCTTAAATAGCTCTTTTGGCGAGGTAAGGGCCGTGGTGAGATTCGAAAAGTATTCCTGCTTGGCTCTTATGATCTCAGCCTTCTATTCCCTCAGGAGAATTTTATGGGTTTCCCTATCCTGTATATTCCAGCTAGCCCTCCAGAGTCGTTCCTGCTTCCTGCAGCCCTGTCTTAGATGTCTTAACGGCTCCGAATACCAAGGGGCCGACGGCCTTTTTCTGGCAGAGTAGCGTATCATGCCGCATTTTTTCAAAACGCATGTGCATTTATCGCGCATGCCTTTACAACGAATTACGTTGTAAAGGCATGTATGGTAAATGCATTTGCGTTTTGAAAACCACGATGACGAGAGAGGTAAGGGGGTTTGGGTTCATTTTTTAGGGGTGGGGGTTGTGCTGGGGTAGTCATTGTGTAGTGTAGTGTTGTGTTAGTGTAGTGTAGAGTTGTGGTGGTTGTTTAGTGTAGGGTCGTGCTGGGGGAAATGTTATAAGGGTTAGGGTAGTGTTGTAGTGTTTGTGTAGTGTAGGGTCATGCTGGGGGTAGTGTTTTAGGGTTTAGGGTAGTGTTGTAGTGTTTGGGTAGTGTAGGGTCATGCTAGGGGTAGTGTTTTAGGGTTTAGGGTAGTGTTGTAGTGTTTGTGTAGTATAGGGTTATGCTGGGGGTAGTGTTTTAGGGTTTAGGGTAGTGTTGTAGTGTTTGTGTAGTGTAGGGTCATGCTGGGGGTAGTGTTTTAGGGTTTAGGGTAGGGTTGTAGTGTTTGTGTTGTGTAGTGTAGGGTCATGCAGGGGTAGTGTTTTAGGGTTTAGGGTAGTGTTTGTGTAGTGTAGGGTCATGCTGGGAGTAGTGTTTTAGAGTTTAGGGAAGTGTTGTAGTGTTTGTGTAGTGTAGGGTCATGTTGGGGTTAGTGTTTTAGGGTTTAGGGTAGTGTTGTAGTGTTTGTGTAGTGTAGGGTTATGCTGGGGGTATTGTCTTAGGGTTTAGGGTAGTGTTGTAGTGTTTGTGTAGTGTAGGGTCATACTGGGGGTAGTGTTTTAGGGTTTTGGGTAGTGTTGTAGTGTAGGGTCATGCTGGGGAAAGTGTTATAGGGTTTAGGGTAGTGTTGTAGTGTAGGGTCATGCTGGGGGTAGTGTTTTAGGTTTTAGGGTAGTGTTGTAGTGTTTGTGTAGTGTAGGGTTATGCTGGGGGTAGTGTTTTAGGGTTTAGGGTAGTGGCTTAGTTTTTGTGTAGTGTAGGGTCATGTAGGGGTAGTGTTTTAGAGTTTAGGGTAGTGTTGTAGTGTAGGGTCATGCTGGGGTGTAGTGTTTTAGGGTTTAGGGTAGTGTTGTGGTGTTTGTGTAGTGTAGGGTCATGCTGGGGTGTAGTGGTTTAGGGTAGTATTGTAGTGTTTGTGTAGGGTCATGCTGGGGGTAGTGTATTAAGGTAATGTTGTAGTGTATGTGTAGGGAAGTAAAGTGCTTTATGGTAGTGTTGGGGGGTCGTGCTGGGTTGTGTAAATGTAGGAAAAGGACTGTGTGTCAAGGGTGGGTGGTGCAGGGGTACTACATTACAGTGTAGTGTAGGGTTCGGTAGGGTACTCTTACTTACCTTAACTACTTTAACAACAAGTATACTTTTAATATGCATGCCTTTTCGTTGTAAAGGCATGCGTGTTAAAGGCATATTCGTTTTAAAAGTTTTCGTTCTCTTTATTTGCGGCCTAATAGTACTTGCGGGATCAAATTTGCGGTATGATGGTATGCGGGATGTTTGTCTGCGGTCTGACATCATATATTCATAACCAAGCATAGGTATCTTACTGCATTGTGACCTCCTTTACTGTTTTAGCAATGTACCTCTCGATTGCAAGTAGAGCACTAACTCGGATCACTAGAATGTTGCAATGCGTTTTACCGTCAACATTAAGATAGAGCTAAAACGACAAATAAAGTTTAGGCAAAATGGATGCACCAAGAATGTGTGCGCATTATTCACAATCGTTTGCCTGTCGGGCCGTATCAGGATGCAGTTTCCAGTGCTACATGAAAGCACAAGTCTGGGCATTTTTTTGTCGTCCTGAGCGCAAATACAACTCGTGTTGCCGATCTCTGCGGCCAAGAAAGTATGCATTAATTTGGAGATATTTCGAGTTAATGTTTCGGCTAAAAGTCATTAAAAAGTGAGCAGATCCCTTATGCGCTGGCGCAGCACAGAAAACAACATCATGACCCGGCCCCCGATGTCCACACCAGGGGCTGTTTCACGGAGAACTGCACTGCACTGCAACAGCACAGAGACACGCGTCTATTTGTGTGTGCGCGAGGTGTGTAAAGTTCAAACCCATAACTTAGAATTTCACTTTGTTAATGAACGAACTTAAGAAAAAGAAATCGGAAAAAGAGACAGGCTATTCCTGCTCACCGTTTCTGCCATTCATTCATGCATTAACTCGGAGAAATTTCGAGTATTGTGTATGAACTTCCCACACCAAAAACACTAGTGTTCGGCCCTTGGCGCCATCGTAATTTGCAGTAGCCAATTGTTCGCTCTGATTTAGCATAGATTCCTAAATAATGTTTCATGTGCTATTATCAAGGGATCTCATGTTCATCTCTGTCAGGGCGCCACAAAAATCGTTTTCTTTGATTTCAGTTTTTATTTGCATTTCAAATAATAAACAGCGTACATACAATCAACATCATTTAAGGTATACTATATACACTTACCAGTAATATTCTGTCCGACATACACTCAAACTCCCTCTCCAGCCGACCCTCTCCCACTCCTCTTGCTGAGGTAAGATACCCTAGGACCATGCCCAAGTGTCCCTCAAAGGAACAGAACTCAGTAGAACACATTGTAAGCAAAGCAGATATTGCAATGTGTCATTTCATCTAGTCAAGATAGCCCAAATCCATTCTGGTCTTATATATGGCTTCTGCCTTCCACCAAGCCATACCTAACCCTTCCTCCCCTCCATTCGAAAATCGGTGATATACATGTTTGTGTTACTGCAGGCGCTACCAAGTATTTCTGTGTTAGTGATGCATGTGTGTTAGACAAAAACATGCACATCTCAAACCACCAACGATTTTGTGATTACCATCTGCTTGCTTCTGCAACTGGATATTCATCTTTAAACCATGATATTGTTGAGTCACTTAAAACATTGAAGAACTGGCACCAAAGTTTCAGATTTCCCGAGGCATCAGAAAACTGTTCTGCTCTTATTTTACGGATCACCTGTGGAGCTATGAGAACAAAAACAAAAAAATATGTACAGTTAAATGAATTAATTGGTCCCAGTGCATACATTGAGTTCTAAATTTGCTTCCATGAATTGCGACAGGTAACTACTATGTTTTGTTTCTGCCTAATCAGAACTTTGGGTACCAACAAAGCAATGCTACAACCATAATGCCAGCAGGACTCACTCAGCTCATGTCTAGATATTTGCCACATATTGAAGTGGGTATATTTTGCAGGAGTCTATTGGGATTTTTTTTGTTTTATATAGTTTTGGCTAGAGCCAAAGATATCAGAGCACTTTACATATTAATTGAGTACATTTACTCGAAGTACATGTGGGGATTTATATTGGACAGAACAGTCTTAATACAATAAAGTAAAGAAAGTACAGGCAATCCAGAATTGAGATAGTGTTAAATAGTCACAAATGGTATACACAAAACAAGGTATCAGAGTGCTTTACTTATTATGTGAGTAAGTTACTCAAAGTACATAGGGGGATTTATATGAGACAGTAAAGAAAGTACAGAACTGAGGTACTGTTAAATAGTCTGAAAAAATGTATGAAAAAACATCATTTATGGCATGGTGTTGCAGGCAGAATAGAGACAGTTGGACGACTGCCTCTGCAGGTCTAGTTGCTGAGGGTAGCGTCTTAGGGAATGTGGATCCGCCTGTGCTTGCGTTGAGGTAGTTGTAGTTGAGTAGTAACCAATGAGTTCAACGGCCATCTTGGATGGGAGGCAGCACCTTCAGCATTCTAGTCGGCAGTACTTAAGGAGCTCATTCTGGGCAGGCCCGAGCTCTTGCTGTTTGTTGTTCCCTCTTGAGGCGGAAAGCCGGGAGGTGTGCTGTGTGTTTTGCTACATCAGCGTGTGTGCCTCTCTGTTGTGCCACTGATTTTAACACGGCGATTTTTAAAAACTATTTCACCTCATATACCCACCTTGCACTCTGCTGTTAGCTCGGCAGTTTTAATTTCTCTCCACGCATTTCGGGCGCTCTCAGCCGAGTCAGGTGCTGAGAACCAAGGACCCGGGCGGTGGAAATCGGCAGCGGCCATCTTGGGTGGGAGGCAGCACCTTCAGCATTCTAGTCGACAGTACTTAAGGAGATGGGCATGTCTCCGCGCAGCGGACGCGATCAGCGGACGCGCCGTTTTTGCGCCGGAGTCGCGTCAGAGTCCAACCCGTCTGCGCCCGTCAGCGCCGAGGAAGCGCCAGGGGCCAGGGAGGCTGGCTCTATACATACTCAGGTTCCAGTCAGCCCCTTATACTCTCTACATGCACTTCAAGTCCTTAAACCCCTCTGTCAGCCTTGTCATCACACAGCTGCTCCCGAAAAGCTTCTTGATGTTCTTGAGTGCCGTTGTAATAGGAGAGGAAGCTTTCAAACCACCCCTGTTCCCTCCCATAAGCGGGCGTTACCCAAGAAACAAGGACCCCTTCCTTTGATGAGGGATACCGGCTTTCTTATAAATGCACGGTCGTTAGTCAAAAACAATGTTGCGTTCAGGGAATTCATCTCAGACAGAAACCCCTCTTGGGCCTTCATTACTGAGACCTGGGCCTCCGATTCCACAGGGCCTGAACTCATTAACGCGATCCCTGAGGGATATGCCCTGGCAAGAATGGACAGAGTGGGGCGCGGGGGAGGGGGGGCTGGCATACTGCACAAAAACTCAATAAGATGTCGGACTGAGCCCCTCTCTTCCCCGCTGGACTCTTTCCAGGCACTTTGCGTTAAATTCTTCTCCTACCGTGTCCTTCACTGGGATCTTGATCTATAGGCCTCCGGGCCCTAGGTCTGCTTTCAGTCAAGATTTACTTAAGCTTCTTGAGCCCTATATTGATTGTCCTAATATGACCATTCTCGGAGATTTCAATTTCCATTTGGAAAATTCGATTTCCTCCGACACTGTTCACTTGTTAGACTCCCTTGCCTCCTGTGGACTGCTACAGGGAGTAGGGAGTTCCACCCACTCAGCTGGACATACCCAGGATGGGGTCTTTACCAACGATTCCAGGGTAGAAATTGGCTCTCCACTTCCCCTGTCCTGGTCGGATCATCTGGCCGTCCCCCTTGAATTCTCACCTTCTTACCCTGATATGTCTCGGCGGGACTCCAATATATGGGAACAGAAGAGGAGTTTCCGGGGGCTAAATAATGATACACTTGCACCTCTGATGGTTAGTCTCAAGCCCCCCCTTAGAAAGGGTACCGACGAAGCCGCCCTTGATCTGTCAAACACCATTACGAGCGCTGTGGACTCTCTTGCGCTGGTCAAGCAACATTGTTCTGCCAGGAAACGGCCCTTGGCGCCCTGGTTTTTAGATTCCCTCAGACTGCTTAGGCAGGGTGCAGGAAACAAGATAGACTCTGGAGATTACATCTGGACCCTAAAGAAAAAGATAAATATAAATGTCCACTCAGGGGATATAAAACCGCGGTGCTGGGGGAAAAGAAAGCGTATTTCGCTAAGTTGACTGCCTCACTTAGCTCTCCCAGGGAACTGTTCAAAATTGTCAACTCCCTATCCCTCCTCCAGTCACCCGACCCCATAGTGGCTACCCAAGAACTTGTTGATCAAATCTCCCCTTTCTTTTACACCAAGATAATGGATATCCACACTGCACTAGAAGCCCTTAACCTTGACCTAGAGAGCTTTTCCTTGCCAGTCTCATCCCCTTTGGAAAGTCAGGTTCATGTACTTCGTTGTAACCTTTCCAAGTTCCCCCTCCTTACTCTTGAGCAACTTGGTCAGCTCTTGGACAAACTCAAATCTGGATCCCCTTTGGATCCCTGCCCCCTGAGAATCTTCAAAGAGTGTAGGGAGGTAATGCTGCCTCCTCTCTTGGGAGTCATGAACTTGGCAATCTCCGAAGGCATTTACCCCTCATCGTGGAAAATGGCTATTGTCAAGCCCCTTCTAAAGAAGGCTACCTTAGATCCTCTGATCCTGAAGAATTTTCGCCCCATTTCCCTTCTTCCTGCCCCCGCTAAGATGCTTGAGGCTCACCATAACTGCCACCTAAGTGTCTTCCTGGATAGCTCCAGCTCCCTGGATTCCTCCCAGCATGGTTTCCGGAGGGCACATCGTACAGAGTCAGCTCTCTCAGTGGTTGTCAATAACATCCACACTAAGGTCAACAGTGGCCAGACCACCTTGCTAGTACTGCTCAACCTTACTGCCGCATTTGACACCCTGTCCCCCTCTATTCTGGCTACCCGCCTTAGTGAGTTGGGAGTCGATGGACCAGCGCTGAGCCTCCTGACATCTTTTCTTGATCAGCGAAAACAAAGGGGCAAGTTAGGTGACTTTCTCTCCCCTGTCCAGCCTGTGCAGTGTGGGGTCCCCCAGGGCTCTTCCTTGAGCCCCCCGCTTTTTAACATCTATGTGGCCCCACTCACCAGGCTTGTTAGGTCGTTTGGGCTGGAAGTCCTATCCTATGCCGACGACACTCAGATCATGGTCTCCCTCTCACAATCCGTTAATATCAGGGCCCAAAATTTTAGGAATTGGATGGAGGCAGTCACAGGCTGGATGATTAAGAACTTCCTCAAATTAAATGGGGAGAAAACAGAGGTTCTTATTTTTGGAGGCAAACAGGAGATCTGGTCGATGGACTGGTGGCCCTCTGCTCTCGGAGCCTGCCCTATGCCCTCTTCATCGGCCCGCAACCTGGGTGTTATCTTGGACACTACCCTTTCTTTTGACAAACAAGTCAGCAGGACGGTCTCAACCTGCTGCAGTGTCTTGAGAATCATGAGAAAGATCTCTCATTATCTCTCGTTTGAATCCCGGAAACAGGTTACGGTGGCCCTTATATCCTCCAGGCTGGACTACTGCAACGCACTGTATCTAGGCATAATCAAAGGTCTGTTCCAACGCCTTCAGATAGTTAATAATGCAGCTGCCCGGTTTGTTGTAGAAGCCCCGAGGCGCTCTTCAGGCACCTCCCTTAGGAAGGATCTGCATTGGCTCCCTATGCAGGCAAGGATTAATTTCAAGATCCTCTGCCTCACGCATCGTGCTCTGCAGGGGTCTGGTCCCCAGGGCATTAGGTCCCTGGTGTCCTTTTATGCCCCTGGCAGGGCTCTTCGCTCTGCAAACAAAAATCTTCTCGCTGTTCCCCGAGTCTCCAAGGCCAGATGGGGAGGAAGGGCTTTCTGCTCTCTGGCACCGAGACTGTGGAACTCGCTTCCAGCTGACCTTAAGGGTCTTAATTCCCATGCGCTCTTCCGCAAAGCTCTTAAGACCTGGCTCTTTTCAGAAGCCTACTTGTAGCCGCCCTGCTTTCCCCCCGCTCAAAGAGCTATACCATCAACTGCGCCTTGATGCCTTTGGCTTTAGTTGCACTTTACAAATCCTTTTCATTCATTCCTTCAACTAACATTACAGCATCTGTGCAACAGCCAACGGATCCCTGTTTAGGTCTGCATAAAACCTGTAAATCTGATCCTCAGCTAAACCCATCCAAAGAAACATCAAGCACAAGTCAAATTATTATGCACAAAGGATGATACAATTTGCCTGAATACGTGAAACGTTTTATTGGTAGTTAATTAAAACCATATCAGTACGTACAAAATAAAAAGTTAAATAACATGTAGCAGTGAGAAATACCGATAACAGGAAAGGGAGAATACAAAATGTTTGGGGGTTTACCCTGCAGAGAGGGCCAAGTCAAACTGTAGCAAACTCTCTTGATCATCCTTAGCTTTTGGCTGTAATGCGGGTTGTATGAAAACATTAAAGCATTTTATTCTCGTAATTCTGTTGGCTTGTTATAGTCTTCATAATTTTGACGAACCCACTTATTAGTGGGCTGAATGAACAATTAATAAAAGTGAAAAATTGTGCCCTGGTAGTTGTGAAGATTCAGTCATTGAAGGGACAGTAATAAATAGAGCAATAATAGGTAATAAAGAGCAACATTAAATGACGTGAGCTAGGTTTTCAATTATGTATCCGCAAAAGTGAGAGCTGATATTTTGCCTCCTTTAGTTTAAGGGTTACTTAACCTACCCTCAATCAAAGAGGCCAAAGTGCAGGAACAATGTATTTAGTTTCAAGTCAAAGGATAGAGTAAAGGGGCAATTATTTTTCTCAAAATAGCTAACTTTTCCAACTGAGTGTTAAGGAAATAGTCAAATTAATCGCTTACCAGGTTTTCAGCGTTCTAATGACTATACGACTCACTCCTGACTATGCGTTGCTGACTGTGCTAAGAGTTACTGAATGGGTAAGGGAATGGAGGAGACAGAAAGAGACAAGCGGCAAGCATTTTAACAAAAGGAGGGACAGAGAGGGCTTTGTTAACGGGGTCCAGTGTACGTGCCCTGACAACAGTATATCAAAAAAGAGAGTATGGGAGGAGCTTCGCTGCCAACCAAGATGGCCGCGTGAGCTCGGAGCTCCGAAGACCTCCCGATCTTCCGAATTAATCCTGCTCTCTATCCTGTCCCACGATGGTGGGAACCGGTTGTTAAGCCGGGCCTGAGGCGGCACCCGCTTTCGGAATGAAAATTGGACATTCCTAGCCTTAGTTGTGTCGACGACTCCCGGAGGCTCCTCCCGCATCGCTTGTGCCAGGGTGGGCTGCAGCGGTGTCCCCACGGAGTTCCTCCCCGCCAGGACTTCTCTGTCCCGCAGGGTGCTCCTGAGCGCCGATCGCCTTGCTGGGCGATCTTGATTCTGGACCTTGGAAACCTTGTGGTGTGCATTGGACGTGCCCCGCTGGACTTTTTCGCCCCTGGTATCCCCCCCGTCCCGTGATTGCCAACATGGCGGGCAAGGGTGGCTCGGATGCGGGCAAGACTCAGCGGATTAACAGGAAGCCATCTCATTCCCAGTCCACTATTCCCGAACGCTTCTCCCAGTCTAAGGGATCACCGGTGCTGGTGGTTCGCACAAAAGACCCGAGGAGGGACGAGTCGCCGGATGACTCCGAGATAACGCTCAGGGACGTCATGGGCGCGATATCGGGGGTGAGGACGGAGGTGCACACACTTCGCGAGGAGCTGTCCAGCAAGGTCGACTCCCTGAAAATTGAACTTAATCTTATCAGGACGGACCTCGGGAAAACTAATGACCGGGTGAAATCTTTGGACCTTAAGACATCCAGCCTGGTCACGGATGTATCTGATATCCAGATGGAGGTGCGCAACTTGAAGATGGCTAATGGCGTGCTGGCGCGTCGGCTGGACGAGTTCGAAGGCCGCGCGCGGCGCCAAAATGTTCGCATCACCGGAGTACCGGAAAAGGCCGAGGAGGACTCAACTGAACTCTTTGTGGAAGACCTGGTGGTGAAAAACTTACAACCCGGGGGCCTGAGCAAGTTCTTTTCGGTAGAGAGGGCCCACAGGATCCCTGGTGGGCCGCCTAAATCGGGGGCTACCCCACGCCCCATCATCGCGAGGCTGTTCAATTATAGGGATAGAGACGCTATCCTACAGGCATCGAGGACCTCGGGCCCACTCCATTTCCAGAACTCTGAAGTGAACTTTTTCCCGGACTTCACCCAGGCCGTTCAGAAACAGCGGCAGAGTTTCACCGGGGTGAAGCGGAGACTTAGGGAAATGGGCCTGCGATACTCTATGCTCTATCCTGCCAAGCTTCGCATCGAGCGGGACCACCGGACTTTCTTCTTCGACTTTCCTGACGACGTGGGACACTGGCTCGACACCCTGCCCCAGGAACGGCCTGAATCGACCGACCAGACTGAGGAGACCACCGGAGGCGCGGCTGCACAGGAATGATTACTTGATTACTTGTCTTCCGAGAACTGGGAAGCCGTGAGGTGCTTCGGCTTTTGACATTGTTGCTTTAATTGACTCATTTTGTTATTGATATGGGGGATGACGGGGGGGATGGGATGCCTCCTTTCTCCTTCGTGGGCTTTTTGTAGGTTAGTTAAGGGGCGACAGGCACACTGCTAGTTGGGGTGGATTTTAGTCTGATGCAGGGGTGCAGGGTGGTGGGTAGTTGGGGTGTGTTTTTTTGTACTTTCTCTCTGTTTTGCCTCTTATTCTGGCTGAGGAACTTCTGGTATGTCATTTTGCTGCAGTGGGCGCTGATGTGGGTGGGGGGGGGGGACGCGATGCGTCCTTGATGATGGGGGGTAAATCACTTCATTTGCTGAGCTGGAACGTAAACGGGTTGGGGGATCGTATCAAGAGGGGCGTTGTGTTACAAATGCTTAAGCGTTGCTCGCCGGATGTAGTATTTCTACAGGAGACCCACTTGGTGGGACACGCTTGCAAGGCCTTGAATAGACGGGGTTACAAAATGGTGGCTCATGCGGGATTCTCTTCGGGCTCTAGGGGGGTGGGCATCATGGTGCGCGCGTCCCTTCCATTGGAGGTGGAGTCTGTGCAGGCTGATGACAGAGGCAGATACGTGGCACTGGTGGGTAGATGGGAGGGCCGCACGCTAGTTTTGGTTTCGGTTTATGTTCCCCCGGGGTTACAGGAGACAACATTCAGGGACCTGGGTGGCGCCATTTTAGGTCTTCCCGAGGGATTGTTACTGGTGGGTGGGGACTTCAATTCGGTAGTCTCAGGGGATCTGGACCGCTTTCCCTCCAGGGATCTTCGCCCCTCCCAGTCTTGGATGCCTGATTTTGTATGTTCCATGGGGATGATTGACTGCTGGCGTTTACTACACCCTACTCAGCGACAGTACTCCTTCTTCTCGGGTGCTCACGATAGCTTTTCTAGGCTGGACTATGTCCTGGCCCCGGCGGCTCAGGCTCAGTCTGTTTCCACCGCGCGCCTCCTGGCTCGAGGCATCTCGGACCACTCTCCGGTCTGGGTCTCGTTTGACTTCCAGGTCCCCGCATCTTCGCGAGTTGCCCCCATCAACCCGTGGTACTTTCGCGACCCGAGGACCCGATCTCTCCTGACCAAGACTATGGACCGGTACTTTGCCGAAAATACCGGCTCCGTTGCCTCCGCAGTCTCCCTCTGGGAGGCCTTTAAGACTGTTCTTCGTGGCGAGGCCTTCTCCCTGATCGCGGAGGCACGCCGCCGCCGCGACGAGGACGTGGTGCGGCTGGAGACTGATCTCGCAGACTTGAACGCCCGGCTGGAACTGGGCCCGTCTCCCGACCTGGTCCATGCCATCTCGCTTAAGCAAGCCGAACTCCGGGCCACCGCCACTGACGCAGCGAAGGCCTTGAGTAGGGAACAGCAGGGCAGAATTTATGATTCCGGTGACAAGGCCGGCAAGCTCTTGGCCTGGTTGGACAAGCGGGAATTGGCGTCCCGGGTGGTCCCGGAACTGGTGGGTGAGGACGGTTTGACCTTGACGGACCCGGCGGCTATAGCCGGGTCCTTCGCTGAATATTTCGAAGGGGTTTATACCTCCGCGACTCCCCTCCCGGAGTCCGCTTCGGCCTCCTTTTTGGATGAAATTGACCTCCCCTGCCTCTCTGATCTTGAACGAGAGGATATGGATCGAGACCTGTCTGACGACGGGGTTGCCCTGGCGATCCGCTCGCTGCGCTCTGGCAAAGCGCCGGGTCCTAACGGTATCCCGGTCGAATTGTACAAACTGAAGGCTGATGCGCTGGCCGCACCGCTGCGCAAAATGTTTCTCGAGGCCCGCGAGCAGGGGGAACTCCCCCCCGACCAGAGACTCGCCACTATTGTGGTGATCCACAAGGAAGGGAAACCGCGGAATTTGCCCCGGTCCTACAGGCCCATTTCGCTGTTAAATGCCGAACCTAAGATCTTGGCAAAATTGTTGGCCAACCGGCTGGTGGGCGTGATCACGGATCTGGTACATCCGGACCAGTCCGGGTTCATACCGCACCGGAACACGGCGCTTAATCTACGGAGACTCCACGCAGTTATGGCGCGCGCCCATTTGCTTCGCGATCCGGCGGTCCTGGCCTCGCTTGACGCTACTATGGCTTTTGATTCCCTAGAGTGGAATTATTTGTGGGCAGTTCTAGCCAAAATGGGCTTCGGGCCGTCCTATATTGGATGGGTCCGACTGTTATACTCTGCACCGCTGGCTAATGTGGCCGTTAATGGTAGACTTTCGGCCTCCTTTACGCTGCACAGGGGCACCAGACAGGGCTGCCCGCTCTCGCCGCTCTTGTTTGCACTAGCGCTAGAGCCCCTAGCGGCAAGGCTTAGAACGCACCCCGATGTTTCGGGGATCACGTGGTCGCCTGGTTTTGAGGACCGAGTGTCGCTTTACGCGGACGACATCCTCCTTTACCTCTCCTCCCCTTGTCGCTCGCTCATCGTGGTGTTTGACCTGCTGGGCACCTTTGGGTCGTTTTCGGGACTGGTGATTAATTGGTCTAAATCCTCACTGTACACGTTGTGTGGAGATACTCCGCGCCTCCCCCGTGGGTGCTCGATTCAGGTGGCCCAACAGGGCTTCTGGTATTTGGGCATCTATGTGTCGCGCGACCCTCGTGCCCGGTACTCGCGTAATCTTCTGCCGCCGCTCGAGCGCTTACGGAGGGATGTCGAGATTTGGAAGAAACTGCCTATCTCTTTGATGGGCAGGGCCGCACTGTTCAAAATGATGGCGTTGCCTCGCTTCCTATACGCTTTGCAGAACTCCCAAGACCCGGTCCCGACCAAGTACTTTGGCGAGATCGAATCCTTGCAGCGGGCACTGCTGTGGGATGGGCGGCCGAGGATCTCACTGCTCAAATTGACTATTCCCTGCTATGACGGTGGTATTGCACTGCCGGATATGCGGCGGTACTATTGGGCGTCCCAACTTGCGGCGGTTAACCACGGCCTTTATGGCCCTGCGGTAAGTCCGGGCTACGCTATGGATCGGTGGCTAGTTAACGACAGTAACTACTACAGAGCTCTTTACTCCAGGTCGCTGGATTATAGGTTGACGGGCCCCACCAGAACAATGGTGCACGTATGGCGTGCGGTCACCGACACCCTTGGCTGGAAAGATAAGATCACTCTGGCCACTCCCCTGTATGACTCGGATGTGCTGGGGAAACTGTGGAAGACCAAAGGTTTTGACCGATGGGACACCATCGGAATATCTAAAGTTGGAGACATGGTTGTACGGGGCAGGATCAAGTCGTTTGCCACGCTGCAACTCGAGTACCAGCTGGCGTCGACGGAATATTTCCGACACGCCCAGCTTAGCCATGCCCTCTCCCCCCACGTATCCGACGGTGGTGCTATCCCTGAATCATCGCCCCTGGAGGATCGGGTGCTGGACGGCCACATGCCGGACAGCGCCATTTCCCTGACTTATAAAAAACTGATCAACGTGAGGGTGGACTTGCTTGAACGACTGAGGATGCACTGGGTGAATGATGGCATAGAAATGGACGACGAGGAATGGCAGTCAGCGGCCTCCTCCCCTAGGGAGGTGGCCATCTCGGCGCGGTTACGTCTGGTCCAGTTGAAAATCTTACATAGAGTGTATGTCACCGGCCCCAGGCTCATCCATATGGGGCTTTCCACGGATGGCCTGTGTCGGCGGGGTTGTGGTATGCTTGCTACCTTCCTGCACATCATCTGGGAGTGTCCTGGTGTGGCCCGGTACTGGAGGCGAGTGCATGAGGTGATGGAGGAGGTGACTGGTGTGGCCCTGCCGGCCGAGGCTCGACGTTGCCTCCTCAATGTGTGGTGTCCGAATGACTACAGTGTGGCCCAGATCCGATGGGTCACCTTAGGCAACATGGTGGCCAAGAGGGACATTGCCCAGAAGTGGGGTGCGCCCGCTCCCCCCTCCCTTAGCCTCTGGGAGACCAACATGGACTGGTGCATGCTGCGGGAGAAACGGTGTATGTGGCCAGGGGCAAGCCCAAAATGTGGAGATCAGTGTGGGGGGCCTGGAATTCGTATCGGGGCGACTTGTGCGAACCCCCGCTTGAGCCGGACTTGGAAGTCCAGTCCTCCCCATAGATTGCAACCCTTCCCGTGGTTCCGGACGGAACATCCTGGTGCGATACCCCCCATACCCTCGTGCTGCAATTGATATTCTGTGTTGTGTTGGATGTGCGGCCCCCGGCCCCCTCCCGCTGCGCCCCTTCGATATTTATGTACTGTCCTCGGCCACTTCCTTCTCTTCTTTCTCTCTCTTCTACCTTCTTTAGTGCCCAGGCACTTCTTTTTCTGGTGGCCTTCCGGGGCCCTCTTACTCTCTGGTTCTCCTTTCCAAGTTGTTATTTCTTGAAAATTAAACCTGACAGCTTCTGCGCACTGTTCTTGTACATGAGCCTACCTGTTTTCGTAATGCTGCCTGGCCTCCGGGATGTATGGCTGAATAGCGGTGTACTTTTTCTACAAATAAAGGTTTTTCAAAAAAAAAAAAAAAAAAAAAGAGAGTATGCAGTTCCCCTGGATAAAAACCTATTAGACAGTTGAAACCAAAGTGAGTGAAGGCACACAAGAGGGGGATCCTCCTTTTCGGAACTAGAGTCCTCACACACCCAGCAAGCTAGGTGTCATGCTTCATCATATGGGCTCGCTCCTCGTGGGGTCGGCGGTGCAATACCCGACGGGCACCCATAAAGGGGCTCTTTAGCGGAGATCTTTTGTTCCTGCCGTATGGTGCTGTGGGTGTAAGGGCCCTAGGGAAGGAAGTGAATGGTGTAGATGTGTATAAGTGGTTAAAAAAGGTCGGGTTATCCACAACGAATTTTTAATAAAGTGGTGACCCCCTCACTAAAAACAAAAAGAGTGGTGGCTTCCTGGCTTAGGGCTCCAGGGAAGCAGAAGCCTACTCTATATATTAATGGTCGACATGTTTCATGCTATTATGCTATGCATTTCTTCAGGACCAAATAAAACTATCTACACTACTAGGTCAGGGTGAGGGGTGTTCACACCCTAATACTTATTTACTGCGTGGGGGATTCCGCCATGGCTGATACCTGGAAAGGATGACATAAACACAGAACAATAGTGTCATCCAATATGTGCTCACAATGTGTACAACAACTGTCAATCAGGAGAGGCAGTAAGTATGCCTATCCAACGTGAATAACTGGTAAAAAAGTTAAAACGCCTGATGACTGGAATCAGGAACACAGAAGGAATGAAATTAAAAATAAAGTTATCCCAGGTTGGTCAAGGAGTAACTCACCAAGTCACAGGAAGCGTCCGCTTCAACGGTTTCCCCGGGCGTTGACACCTCACTGTAGATGTTGTGTGTGGGAGTGCAAAATAGAAGGGGAAACCACAGGGGGTTGTTTCTTTGATGAATAGGGACTAGAACTGTCAAAGGTTCAGGCTCTTAAGTCCCTTAGCATAGCCAGAGAAATACTCTGGTGTTGCATGGTGCAATTAAGGTACAGACTGGTGCAGGGGAGGCCAATCGCCAAAGTACTCGTGACTGAATCGCCACTGGCAGTCTTAGGACAGCGACCACTCCAATTGTAGATGCTGGGCCCAATGTGAAACAGGGATAGCCAGCACTAAGGCTGGTCCCCCGCATGTCCCCATCCTGAAAACGGGCCACCGAGCACCACACAAACAGGCGGTTCACTCCCTGTAAACTGGTGCCGAGAGCAGCTTGAGTCCGGCCAATCGCCAGCAGCTCCGTCCTAGAAAGTCCCAGGCGGCACTGAGTACGGCGCGCACCTAGTCGCGGTGGACCCAGGAGGTAACATAGCCTTCGAACCTCCCCACAATGCTCACCTGTACACTGTGGGACCAACGTCAGGTTCCTACCCCAACGCCTTCGCCGGGGAACTGGTATACTGCTGCGCCACACCTGCATCCATTTACCCAGTCGGCGCGCGGCCGGCGTCGGTACCCACGGCATTACATCACTCCCACCGTCGGACGCGTGTGACGTTGCGGCCAAGGGTAGTGCGGTATTAAGACAGCCGGGTCACCGGCTAAAGGATCGGCCATCTTGGTGGAGTAAAAATAAGGCTTTAACCCTATGTGGCAGGAAACACCATACGGGCAGTTGGCTGGTGTTGTGAGGCAAAGAGTGTGCCGCACCCGGGCAAAGTGGTAATGCCAATTAGTTAATGCCATAGTAAGTGCATGCGGTCACGTAGTAAAAATACATGGGGTGGCGAGACATTGTGGGATTAGCCAGTTTTACCACTGGGCGGACCGGGGGGCTGAAGTCTATGGACCAGGGGGGCAGACAAGAGGCCATTGTATCATATGTGGCAAGCCCGGATACCAGAGGTAGTGGGCTTCAGTGAGGACGGTCCCTAATCTGCCAAACCCATCCCACTCAAGTGTCAGCCATTTTAGTGTTCCCAGTTCGAGTAACAATAAAATAGTGTCGGTGTCCAACCTATGAGCAACTAGTCGGCATCCAAGATCAGAAAACTGTGTCGCACCTCGGTAAAACACCAAATATTTTTTTAAATGAGAAGAGAGTTCAAGCCTACTTACTAGCGCCATAAGCTGTTAGTGTGGCTAACTAATCAAAAATTCGTAAACTCACCAGCCACAGTGGGTCTTCTCAGTAGATCCATTGGGATAGTAGGTTTACTTCAGCACATGGGTCCTATCATACGTGGTGAGCCTAGAGTGGGTGGGTGTATACATACTATGTCATCCCTACAGTGGTCCACAGTGATATACAAGCGGCAAGCAGAAATCTTCTTTGGTACTGCTCTCTCTAGTGTTACATATCTGGTCACAGGAATGCGCAGAGGCTTTTAAGATGTAGAGTGATCCACTATTCAAAACAGGTGCATGCAGATTTTTAGTGTTAATAAAAAGTACATGATGCTCTAAACAGGCATATAATAGGTGTTGGACTTGGCCCTTTTTGCTGGGCTATCACCAACCTTTTTGCTTCTTCCTCCCATTTTTTCCTGACCTGCTGTTGTTGGCTTTAGGACTCTTTCCCACTGCTGATCAGTGCTAAAGTGCATATGTTCTCTGTGTAAATTCTTATTATGATTGGTTCTCGCTGATTGGTATATTTGATTTACTAATAGGTCCCTAGTAAAGTGCAGTAAGTATGCCAGAGCTGGTAAACCAAATGCTACTACTGGGCTTGCAGCACCAATTGTGCCCCCACATTAGTAGCACTGAAAGGATGTCTCAGGCCTGCCACTGCAATGCCTGCGTGCAGTTTGTTTACTGCCATGTCGAACTGTCAAGTACACTCACTTGCCAGGCTCTAACCCTCCCATTTCTTACATGTTAGACACCCCTAAGGTAGGCTCAAGGTATCCCTGTGGGCAGGGTGCAGTGCATGTGAAAGGTAGGACATGCCCTGATGTGTGTGGCATGTCCTGATAGTGAAATACTGCCAATTTTGTTTTTCACTATTGAAAGGCTATCTTTCCTCATAGGCTAGAATGGGAGTTTACTTATAACATCTTATAAATATAACTTCCTATTGGAACAAGATAGAAGAATGAAGTTTAGGCTCTCTGAATTCAAGAATTTCATACCACATCTTTTAGTAAAGATGTTTTTTAAATTGTGTGTTTGCAAATGCAACTTTTAGAAAGTGCAAAACAAGGCATCCTGCCTTTCCTCAATGAGTCAGGACTGGACAGAATAGACCTGGGCTGCATTCAGAGTAAGAGGAGGAGTTCTCCTTAGCACCTGAATAAGCCCGTTCTGCATTTAGAGTGGTGAGAGGAGATTTCCCTTGCATCTGAATAGGGCCTGTCTGCCTTACACAATGCTGTCTCTACCTCCTGCCGAGCAGCTGCACCAGAAAAAAGAGAACTGGCTTGGACGGTGGTCAGAGACCCTTGCACAAAGAGAACAAAGACAATTTGGGGTATTCGTATTCGACCTAAAACCCCTGAACTTTAGATAATCCCTGGAATTCAAGAGGACCCTTTGCCAAGATGAAGAGCTGGAGAGACTGAGGAGAAGTACTGCCCCTTTGCTGTGTGCTGTGTGGGGTTGGCCTGCAGTTGCTGTTTCTGCCAAGGTGTAACAAGGTGAGGCTGAGTGAATACGAGGAGTGGTGGACACCCGGAAATGACCCCGTAATGCCTCCGTCATTGCAGACGGACTCCTGGGATTCAGGTCAGGACGGACTCGAAGAAGAGGAACACGGCGCCTTTAATTGGGCGTTCACGGAGGAGGAGGACACTCCTTCTGTACGAGTCAGCAATGCCGGATTGGATAAACCCCAGGAAGTGATGTTCGTGGCGTGTGACATCACCCCGGAGGAGAAGGCGAGGAGCGGCGTTGGAGAGCGGGCGGCTGGAGATTGCAGCAGCGAAGGAGTACGAGGAAGACCCGAAGAACATCCCAGAGGAGGCGGAAAAGAGTCCCACGGAGAGCCAGGAGGCCAACGACCCCGTGAGCCGCCGTGCCACTCTCCCGGGGGAGGAGCATGGCTATCCCAGGTACGGCAGCATATGGCGGCTTGGGTGGGAAGCAAGCGTGTGTAAATAGTGTAAAAAGCCCAGTGTTTGTTCTCCCTCGTCTCCCCAACCTCTCGTTTCCGTTACCCCGCGTGTAACCCTCACTGTCTGTAAACCCGACCCACATCACTGACTTAAGTTAGATATACGTTGTCACCAGTGACTCCCCCCAGTCCCACTACACACGGTCCCAAGGTGCAACTTCCCCAGTAGACAGTGGAACTAACGGCACCTTCTCTGTTGGTCTTCTTTTGCATGGGAAACCGGAGCCAAGGGAGTCGCCTTAATGACCAGACCCTGATGTGAATAACTACAACCAGGAAGCCAAGAGGAAAAATACCCGAACGCCAAAACGGATCCCAGTCAGTTTGCCAAGGAAAGACTAACATTTAGAACCAGGAGAACTTTGATGTTAAAATCGAAACGTGTGATACCAATAAAACCATCTTTACCCCCACGACCCGGTGTCACTCTCGTTCCTGACCCGCAACCTGGTATACCTATCACCCCTGAACCACAAGCCCAGTCCACACAAGGAAAGGAGAAGGACTTTGCTGTGTGCTGTGTCCCCTGTTTGAAGGAGATCTCCAAGGGCTTGTGTGTGCTTGACTCCTGTTAAGAAATCTCAGGGACACAAAAGACTTCCTGCAAATCTGCTGGACTTTGCCATCTGTGAGTACTACCTTGCCTGAGGTGCCTCCTTCCAGTTACAGGGCATCAGAGGTGGGTTTTGCAGCTAATCGGTGCAAGAACCAGCGTGAAGCATCGCAAAGCCATGAAAAGTCTCTCGGAACAGACGCTGGACGGCGCAAAGCCACACCGAGTCTCGCTGGGCAACGCAAAGTCTCGCAGAGTGACACATCACCTCCGTTGTGTCAAGCACCGTACCTCTGCGTCAAGTTTTTCCACGCTTCACCCGCAGACCAGAATCGACTTGGATTTCCATGCCTCACTTCCCCTTACAGACCGGACAAAATGCATCACATCTTCTGTGTGCAGCAGAACTCTAGCATTGCCTCCCCAAGGTCTCAGGAACTGATGCATCGCTGTATTTTCTAACACTTCCTTTCTCTGCGGCTGTTTGGCCTTGTGGATTTTGATGTATCTTCGGATACTTTGAATAAAAGTTACGCATTCATAGTTTTCTATGGGCTAAGTTATTTGAAACATTTTTAAAGTCATATTCTTAGTACATGTATGTTGGATTTTTGTTGTTTTGGTCTTGTTAAGTTTAGATAAAGATATATTAATTTTCAAAACTGGTGTGGGGTCCATTGGTGGTGTTTTCACTGTGTTACTTTGAGTGTTGTTACAAATACTTTACACATTGCCTATTGGATAAGCCTGTCTGCTCATGCCAAGCTACTAAGGGGATGAGCAGGGGTTATCTAAAGTGTGTATCCCCCTTACCCTGACTAGAAGCAAGGGTCCTTATTTGGACAACGGTACCTACCTCTGCCAACTAGAGACCCCCATTTCTAACAATAGGCATGTAAACTCACTAGCTTCCTAAGCCAGTGAGTTTACATGCTCATGCTTACGGGTCACAATGACCGTAAGCCTAGAGAAAGTTAAGCCGGAAAGCATCAAATTCAGGCAAAGATTCGGGATACATCTGAGAATGGGTAGGAAATTCAAGAAACACAGCCAGACAACAAAGCCAAAACAATGTCCAGAGAGAAAGGATAGCATCACAGGAAAAATGTCAGACCAAAACAAAATTTTAAGTGCAAGATCAGTGCACCACGGAACAGAAACTGCTCTGATCAAGGCTGCGGATGACATTAGAGTCATCCGAGACCAAGGAGGCTCAGCACTATTGGTGCTTTTGGATCTCTCTGCAGCTTTCGACACGGTCGACCATCAGATTTTGGTCAACCGTGTCGAAAACATGGGTATTCAGGGGACAGCTAAGAACTTACAGGCTTCTTTTTTGAACGAAAGATCGCAGGCGGTGACGTTGGGACCATTCCAATCGGCTAATTTGTCCTTGCCATGTGGGTTACCTCAAGGTTCATCCCTTAGTCCAACACTATTTAACATCTCTGTGTCGGACCTAGCTAAAACCATCAAAGCACACGGGATGAACCTTACCTCATACGCAGACGACACAAAGCTGGTTCTGGCCATCAAAAATGATGGAGAAAAAGTGGCAGAGGGTTCTAAAACAGGTATGCTGGCAATTGGACAGTGGATGTCAGCAAACTGTTTAAAAGTTAATTCCGAAAAAACGGAGGTGGTAACCTTTGGACACCTATCTCCTAGCTGGTCCCCCGTTTGGTGGCCAACATCTTTCGGAACCCTGCCGAAACCAACTTCCAAGGTGAGGAACCTAGGTGTTATCTTTGATAACGACCTTAATTTCGTAGCCCATGCCAATCAGACTGCTGCCACAGCTTTTTACAAATTACGATTGGTGAAAAAAATCCTTCCTTTTCTTCCAAAGAGTGCAGGCAAAACCTTGGTAAGCTCCTTAGTCTTATCTGCATTAGACTATTGCAATGGCTTGTTTGCCAACGCCCAGATCAGGGTCATCAAGAAAATGCAGACGGTACAGAATACGGCGGCCAGACTTCTCTCGGGAATTCCTAGGTATAAACCCATAGCCGATACCATCAGAAGCTATCATTGGCTCCCCATTGTAAACCGTATTAAATTTAAGACCCTATGCATAGTCTACAAATCACTGAATCAACAAGCACCTCAGTTTCTGAGAGACCAGTTAATTCCATACCGCCCCTCGAGACCACTCCGCTCCTCCAATCTTAACGAATTGGTGGTGCCCCGTACAAAGTTGGTCACTTGGGGAGATCGTCGCTTTTTGGTCGCCGCACCAAAATTATGGAACACACTCCCCCAGTCTATCAGGACTAGCCCCACTCTCATGTCATTCCGAAAAAAACTGAAAACCTGGTTGTTTAATCAGTAATTGCCAGAAGCTCAGTAGTGGAGAAATTTGCAATAGTAACAGTGCCGAGACGCCCACGGGCAATTGTTCGCGCTTTATCAAATACCAAAAATAAATAAATTAATTAATAAATAAAGAGGCAAAGGGTTAAAGGGCCATTGAAGAAGTAAGCGACAGTAGTGCGCCAAAGCCAAACAGAATCCACAAAGCAAAATATGGGTAAACAGGCAAAGCGGTCAAGGAACTGAGGAACCATAAAAGGAAAAAATAACAAAGGTAAGGGACAGGAACAGTGGACGAACCAGCAAACATGAACAGCCAATCCAATGCACATTTGCAATGATTAATGCTGCTGTCTGTCCTGACTTAGAAATCCAGGCCTTGACCCAGGCTAATCAGTATCTCATGGTGCCCCAATAACCACAGGCTGGTACGCAACAGCCTTAAAGGGAAAAGCTTCACCAATGTTGTCCTAATCCTAAAAATCTCAGACAATCTGCTGGTTCCTGACATCTCTGTTATGGATAAATGAAAGATTTCAGATAACTGGTTCACTCTGAAGATATGTCCGGAGAGGATGATGTTTACCCTACCTCTACCTTTGATTCCAAAGGTATGACAGAGACTTGTACGATCTGGATTACTGGTGTCCTTAGTCCAATAAATAAGTAGCAGAAAAATTAAGCTGATATACACGTATTCAAAGCGCCAGTGTAAGACTATTCCTGGCATCATGCCTAGATCATGCCTAGTGTTGTTCTCTATATTACAGCATATTAAGTGTCTTTTATTGTTCTCCTTACCCTTTTTTCCCGGATAGTTTTTATAATAATGCACATTTGTGTTTATGATGATTTAACCGCGATTAGAATGGTCGACTTGCAAGTTGGCGAGTATCAGCAGGCTTTCCAAGTATATGAAGTTATTGATATGGGCATGCTCTATTACTGTAACAATATGTCATTGTTTCTCTGTCATCACTTTATTGACGACAAAAGGAAATGCTAGAACCTTGATTAGCTGTGATGCAGTATGAAGAATTTAGCCCAGAAACAAAATAATAGTGGTCAGATGCTCTTTAGTCAAATGTTTGATTGTGGATGTCAAGCATTAAAGTTGGATGTTTTTAGCAGTAGATAGATCAGGCGAAACTTGATAAGGAGTAGTTTCTGTCCTGTAACTCCAGTTCTGTAGTAGGGGTATCTCTGTTATAGTCATAATCTAGGGAATAGTCCCGCCCATGTGCGTGGACCCCGGCAATCAAAAATAATCTCTTAAGTTGTCAAAATAATGCAGAAACTGCAAAGACACTTAAGAGAGAATTTAAAGACAAATAATGCAGCTTATATCCACAGGCTACACTGTCCAGTACTTCAACTAAAAATTCCACCAAAATACACCACACACAGTACAGCCTGCTAGTTTCTACCATAGAGAAACCTGCCTCCCCCAGTCAAAGACTCAGGAATGATAGAGAGGAAGGCAGGGACAGACAAGCCCCATAGGCTGCCATTATGTGGCTTAAATAGGATACTGTGCCTTTAAGAGAACTTTCCAGAACTTCTCCCAGTATCCCAGAATGCATAGCAGGTCCCTCTTACTTCAGTTCTTTTTGAAGGCGAAGCACGCCAGACCTGTCGCATTCTTGTATGATGAAAAAAGTCTCCACCGGGGAGGAGGGCGGGCGCTTATGACTATAACAGAGATACCCCTACTACAGAACTGGAGTTACAGGACAGAAACTACTCCTTCTGTAGTAGGGGATCTCTGTGTATAGTCATAATCTAGTGAATAGAATGGCAAGCCCATCCCCACACCAAAGCGGCGGTGGAGAATAAATACATAACGCCACTACTGTGCGAACAAATTCCGCAGCGAAGCCTGGCCAACCTGAGCGTCTGCCCTGGCATCAGTGTCCAGGCAGTAATGCTTAGCAAAGGTATGAACCGACTTCCAAGTGGCTGCCTTGCAGATTTCAGCAATCGGCACGTTACGGAGCAGAGCCGTCGTGGCAGCTTTGCCCCTGGTGGAATGAGCCTTAGGCTTACCTCCTAAGGTCTTATTAGCCTTCTGGTAACACAATTGTATGCAGGACACAATCCACCTAGAGATGGACTGCTTCGAGGTCGCAAGACCCGTCCTGACCGATCCATAATTGATAAACAACTGGTCAGACCTACGAATATCCTTGGTTTTATCCAGATAAAATTTCAACACCCTCCTAACATCCAGGGAATGGAGAGACCTCTCCGCTGGGGATGAAGGGTTCTGAAAAAACGTAGGCAAAGTTATAGTCTGGTTGACATGAAAATCAGAAATAACCTTGGGAAGAAATTTAGGGTGAGTACGCATAACAACCTTAGCAGCATGAAATACAGTATAAGGTTCAGTACAACACAACGCCTGAATTTCACTCACCCTGCGGGCCGATGTAATGGCCACGAGGAACGCCGCCTTCCAGGACAGGTGCTGCAACGAAGCCTTATGAATAGGTTCAAAAGGCTCCTTCATCAATCTGGACAGCACCACATTCAATTCCCATGAAGGCGAGGGAAGCCTGACAGGAGGGAATACTTTCTTCAAGCCTTCCAGAAAGTCTTTGATCACAGGGATCTGGAAAAAGGAAGTCTGTGAAGGGCATTTCCTGTAGGCAGTCAATGCAGCAAGATGAACCTTAATGGAATGGACATTAAGGCCAGACTGCGCCAAATGCAAAAGGTAAGGAAGGATGACATCTTCCTTGCATGTCGTAGGGTCATGGTTCTTAGACTGGCACCAGATACAAAACCTCTTCCACTTGTAAGCATATGAAGTCCGAGTGGAAGGTCTCTTAGACTCCTTCAGTATGTCCATGCAATCATCAGGAAGATTCAGATGGCCATATTGCACTATCTCAGGAGCCATGCCGCCAAACTCAAAGACGAGAGGTTGGGGTGTAACATCCGCCCCCCGAACTTCGTGAGAAGGTCCGGCCTGCACGGCAACCGAATGTGAGGAAGGAGAGACCGGTGAAGTAGGTCCGTGAACCACCACTGCCTGGGCCACTCCAGGGCGATGAGTATCATCCGAGCTCTGGACCGGGCCAGCTTGATGAGTACCGCCGGAATCAGGGGAATGGGAGGAAAGGCGTACAGAAAGCCGTTCGTCCAGTTGATCCATAACGCATTCCCCAGCGTCCCTTGCTGGAAGTACCTGGAGGCGAAGTCTCTGCACTTGCTGTTTTCGGCGGTGGCGAACAAATCTACGTCTGGAGTTCCCCACCTTGCGAAGACTTCTCCTAGTACTTCGTCGTTTATGACCCATTCGTGGTTTTCCTGAAGCAGTCTGCTCAGTGCGTCTGCCTGAACATTCTGCACACCTGGTAGATGGGTGGCCGTTATCGTCAGTCCTCTGGCCAGGAGCCAGTGCCAGATCGTCTGCGCCTCCTGTGACAGTGTGCGCGATCTCGAGCCCCCCTGCTTGTTGAGGTAATACATCGTGGTGGTATTGTCCGTCTGTACAAGCAGAGAGTTGTTCTGGAAGGACGGAAGAAAGGCCTTCAGCGCCAAGTGAACAGCCCTGAGTTCCAGGAAATTGATGTGATACGTGGCCTCCATCGGTGACCACGTGCCCTGAATCTGCAAAGTCCCGGAGTGCGCTCCCCATCCCAGAAGAGACGCATCCGTCACGACAGTCTGCGTGGGAATGTCCTTGTGAAAGGGAACCCCTCTGAGGATATTCTCCGCCGAACACCACCACTTCAGAGACTGAAGAGCATGCAGCGACAGTCGAATCTTGTCGTCCCAAGATCCTTTCCTCTGATCCCACTGGTCCTCCAAGCACTCCTGCAGCGGTCTCATGTGCAGCCGTGCGTGTGGCGTCAGGAAGATACAAGAGGCCATCGATCCCAGTAGAGAAGACACCGTCCTCACTGTTGTAGATGGAGTCGTCATAAGAGCCTGAGCCTTTCGAAGGAGTGATAATCGTCGCTCTTCCGAAGGAGACACGCTTGCTGACAGCGTATTGATGGAGGCTCCCAAGTACTGTATGCATTGGACCGGAGTCGGGACAGACTTGGCCATATTGATGTGCAGCCCCAACTTGTTCAAGAGAACGCACGTCTTCTGGAAGTGTGCTCGCGCTTCCGAGAAGGAGGATGCCTTGATCAACCAATCGTCCAGGTACGGGTAGACTAACACCTTGTTCTTCCTCAGGTGTGCTGCTACCACCGCCATGCACTTCGAGAACGTTCTCGGCGCAGACTTCAGTCCGAATGGGAGTACTGTGTATTGATAGTGATTGGTGCCGACTTGGAACCGCAGGAACTTCCTGTGTTTGTGTGCAATGGGCACATGGAAGTAAGCATCCTGTAGGTCTATAGCGCAAAGCCAGTCCCCCTGTTGCAACTGAGGGTAAATCTGATGCAACGACAGCATGCAGAACTTTTCTCTGCGAATCCATTTGTTTGCCTGTCGCAAATCCAGAATGGGCCTGAACTCGTTCTTGTCCTTCTTGCGAACCAGGAAGAACCGGGAGTACAGACCTCTTCCTCTCTGAGACCGAGGTACGTCTTCTATCGCCCTTTTCTTCAACAGGATATCCGCTTCCGCCTGAAGCTCGCGCAGCTGAAACTGCGAGCTGACGGGGGGAATAGCTGGAGGAGGGCTGGTGAACCGAAGACTGTATCCATTGCAAACAATATTCAGCACCCACTTGTCCTGAGTAATTTTTCTCCACTCTGCCAGAAAAAGTTGGATGCTTCCCCCTACCGGAGTGGGTAACGGATCCGGGGGAAGTAAGTTCCTAGGGCCTAGGCCCCGCCTGGCCCTTGGGCGCCGGAGCCGATTGCTGGCCTCCCCTGCCCCTCTGCCGCTTCTGGAACGGCTTCCGGAACTGCTGCTGCTGCTGGGAGTGTCCTGAGGCCTGTCCTCGACCTCGGCCCTGTCCGCCGAACCGCCGTTGGAAGGGGCGGTACTGCTTCTTGGTCTCTTTGGGCTTTTCCAGGCCCACAGCCGTCAGCGTTTCGGCCTCCGCCTTCATGCGGGCCATTTCATCATCAGCATGTTTCCCGAAGAGGGTCTCACCGGAAAACGGCAGATTGGCCACCCTCTGCTGTGCGTCCGGTTTCAGGGACGTAAGCCGGAGCCATGCGTGACGCCGCTGGTTGATCCCGTGGCAAAATCCGTGAGCCGCCAACAGGGAAGAGTCCGCAGCCGCGCTGATTATCTGGTTGGCTACCAGCATCCCCTCACTCAGGACTTCCGTGAAGTCTTCACGCTGCTCCCGGGGCAAATGCTCCGCAAAGCGCTCAAGGGAGTCCCAGAGGGCGCGGTCGTAGCGACCCAACAAAGCCGTGGCACTCGCCGCTTTCATGGAGGTCGCGGAAGTACCACAAACTTTCCTTCCTGCCGAGTCCATCCATCTCGATTCCTTGTCCGGGGGAACCGTGGAGGTCGGGGTGGTGGCATGCTGCTTGCGGGCCGCCGTGACGATGACGGAGTCAGGTGGGGGCTCAGCCCTCAAAAAGGCCGGATCCGATTCGGGAGCTCGGTACTTCTTAAGTAATCTCGAAGGGGCCGCCCTCGTCACAGCCGGGGTGAGAAACAGAGCCATAGCAGGTTCTTCCAGGCCCGGCACCAGGGGCAGGAGAGGACGAGACAGATGCCTCTGATGCAGCGTCTCGAAGATGACCGATGTCTTCGGTGTAGGCACCGTCAGGGAGATGCCGAGCTTCGCTGCGCCCCGCAACAGTACGTCCTGAAAGGCCACCAGGTCATCTATCGGGGACACTCTGGTGTCCAGAGACCCCGATAGGGTAGGTGAATAATCCCTGGTCCCAGAGGACCTCGTGTGAGAGCGAGACTCGCGCCTCCTATGGCGGTGCCTCGACCTCGTGGATGATCTGTGCCTCGATCTGTCCTTCCGCCCAGAGCGGGAGCGAGACCTGCCAGCTTGTGGGCGCTCCTTCGGTTTGCGCGGAGGGGTCTTCCTCGGCTCATCACGAGGCGTCTTCGGTTCCTCCCGGGGTTTCGGTTTCGGAGTCCCCTTGGGAGGAGCAGGCAGGGACGGCAGGGAAGTGGACCTCGGAGGAGGAACCTTCGGCTGCGGTGCGGGCCCATGCGGAGGGACCGGGGGTGGAGGAGTGTCCCCTGACGGCAGTGGTGGTTTGGGCGGAGGGTCCTCCTTAGGCACGGGGGGAGGAGTCGGAGTCCTGGGCCGGGACGGAGTGTACACTTCCGAGTACACCGAGCCCGGTGTCCCTCCAGGCGAGGGGCGCGGAGATCCATCCCCATCCGCAGGCGACCTCTTCCTCTTGCGACCACCGCTGGAAGCAGCGTGACTCCTGGGACTAGAGTCCCTTCTCCGCCGTTTCGGAGCGGGCGACCTGCTCCCCGACGCTGACCGCCGTCTGCTGGACGCAGAACGACGCTTCTCCGGCGTCGAATGACGTCTCCTGGACTCCGGCGTCGACCGCCGTCTCCTCGGCGTCGACCGCCTCCTCCTCGGCGTCGACCGCCTCCTCCTCGGCGTCGAACGCCGACTCCTCGACGTCGACCTTCGGCGTCCTCTCGACGTCGGGCGGTCCGCCCTCGACGACGAGCGCCGCCGTCGCCTTGATGTTCCCGACGTCGAGGAGCCCCTCGACGTCGATCGGCGGTGTCGCCGCGACGGAGATCGACGGTGTCGCCTCGACGACGACCGACGGTGTCGCCTTGACGGCGAGCGCCGGCGCCGCTTCGACGGCGAGCGTCGATGTACGTCACTGTGCCTTCGGCGTCGGTATGACCTCGACGTCGACGAAGACGATGACGTCGACGGCGGCCTCGACGTCGGTTTCTCCTTCGCCGTCGAGCCGTCGCGCCGTCTCGACCCGGAGCCCCGGGGAGAAGGGGAGCACGCCGTCGTCATCCCTCTCGACGCCGTCGTCGATGCCATCGACGCCGACGGAGAATGGGATCGTTGGCTGGACTTCCTGCCCCTGGGGAGCCCCCCAGGGGCCTCAGCAGAGGCAGAGGGATCCCTCCCAGGCTGCCCAGACCCACCTGCAGCACGTTGGCGCCTATCCTCCAGGCCAGCCAGCCTGATCTTCAATCTGTCCCTGAGGGTCCTAGCAGAAAGTTGCTGGCAGATAACACACTCCTCAGGGCCATGATCTTCTGGAAGGCACACGATGCAGACATCATGGGGGTCGCTTTTGGCCTTCTTCCTCTCACATGCTGGGCACTTGACAAAAAGGCCAGGCATTTCGGAGCCCCCAAACGCCTAAAAACAGCACAAAAGTGAGAAGAGAACACCAAGCAGTAACAGCAACACTTTTAAAAGTTAAAAGTGCAAAAAAAAACGAATTCAATAAACCCTTGTAAAAGGGAGAGCTCAATGCCAGGGTCCTGTAAGCAGGAGCCGGAAAAAAGAACTGAAGTAAGAGGGACCTGCTATGCATTCTGGGATACTGGGAGAAGTTCTGGAAAGTTCTCTTAAAGGCACAGTATCCTATTTAAGCCACATAATGGCAGCCTATGGGGCTTGTCTGTCCCTGCCTTCCTCTCTATCATTCCTGAGTCTTTGACTGGGGGAGGCAGGTTTCTCTATGGTAGAAACTAGCAGGCTGTACTGTGTGTGGTGTATTTTGGTGGAATTTCTAGTTGAAGTACTGGACAGTGTAGCCTGTGGATATAGGCTGCATTATTTGTCTTTAAATTCTCTCTTAAGTGTCTTTGCAGTTTCTGCATTATTTTGACAACTTAAGAGATTATTTTTGATTGCCGGGGTCCACGCACATGGGCGGGACTATTCCCTAGATTATGACTATACACAGAGATCCCCTACTACAGAACTTCAGTGAGGGAAACTTTGACAATGTTCAGTAACAGTCTGAGTGCTTTGTCAGAAACGGATGATAGGATGATGCTTCCTTTAGAGCATGTTGGGAAGTTGTGAGAGGTTTTTTGAGGTTAAGGTGGTCAGTGCTTTCATTTGCACATACTGCGGGGTGATTCTTAGCTGATATGAGCATGTTGTCCATCTATGTGCTAAATGATCTTTTGTATTTTATGCTAGAATATTTGGTAGTGGCTAATTTCTATGTAACATGCATACTGACAAATTCTAGTATAGGGTTGAATAATTGTTTGACTGCATCATGGAGGGATGTCCAGCTGTGTCAGTATATGTATACTAGAGTGAAGAAGGCACTAACTGGCAGATGCATCAACCAAAACAGCTCCAGGTAAAATAGCGAATTGGTAAAACAGGCCGTTACCGAACACAAAACCTGAAATCCCAATACCGAAAAAATTAAAGAATCGCAAAAAACGTCCAGCGGCAAAATAGCGATTCAGTAATACCGAGAAAAACATTAGCTCCCGGAAATACCCAATCACTATTAAAAAGTCGCTACAAAATGCATCAAAAATCGCAAATAACGAAAATGCACAAAATCGCTATTTAGCATGAGCAAAATAAGGGGAATCTCAACGAGGAGGTAAAAATGGTTGAAGGAAAAAAAAGATAAAAAAAATTCAGACAGGTGTATACAATCAGAAACTCTTCAAATATGCCTCTGGAGACCCTGTATGTCTTCCAAAATGGCTGCCCTGTAAGTAATTGCTAGGAGGATGAGAATCAATGCTGCACAGCGCAGGAGGAGGATCCAGGAGAGGGTATTCAGGGTGCGCATCACATTGCTGGGCCAGACTGAGGAACTAATCTGTGACAAGTACAGACTGAATTGTGCAATGATCATGCGCCTCATTGCTGACCTGGAACCACTACTGCAGCACCAGACCCGTCGGACCAATGCCATCCCTGCCCACGTCCAGGTCCTATGCAGCCTGCACCTGCTGGCATCTGGAAGTTTCCAGGGGGTTGTAGCAATAGCCGGAGGCGTGTCGCAAATCGCACTTTCACGCTTCTTCTGCAAATTCCTAGATGCCATGCTGACATTGATTCATACCCACATCACCTTCCCCACAACCCCACAGCAGTTGAACCGCACCAAACAGGACTTCTACCAGGTGGCACAATTTCCCCATGTCATAGGATGCGTTGACTGCACGCATGTCCCCATCTGTCCCCCCTCAGCCAACGAATACATATTCCACAACTGGAAGTCCTATCACTCCATTAACGTGCAGGTCGTGTGCAATGCCAAGCACATCATAACGGACATTGTAGCACAATTTCCTGGAAGCACACACGACGCATACATATTCCGACACAGTGGCATCCACAGGCGTCTGCTCAATGGTGAATTAGGAGAGGGACACCTACTCGGTGCACACTTATGCCTAATCATTAACTCCATCCTCACATATGCAATTGTATTCATGCCGCTAACCCTTTGCTCCCCACCCTGCAGGTGACAGCGCATACGCCTTGCGTGAATATCTCCTCACTCCCTACCTCAACCCAGCAACACCTCAGGAGAAGCGCTACAACGCAGCACATATCAGTACCAGGAATGTGGTAGAGCAAACCTTTGGCATCCTCAAGAGTCTACACAAGACAGGAGGTGCCTTGCAGTATGACCCGGTAACCTGCTGCCGGATAATAGCAGTGTGTGCCATGCTGCACAACATTGCCACAAGAAGGGGGATACCAATAGAGGTGGACGGAAATGACAACTTTCGTGCACAGCCCCCCCCACAACACCAACAGGCACACGTGCCTAATACAGCGGAAGGTCAAAGGAGGCGGACATATATCACACAACATCACTTCAGAGATAGGTAAGAATGAGCTATCACTACATAATCTGGTGTGCAAATGTTTAATACACATGAGCACTTGTCAGGTGAATATGAATGATACGTCTACATGGCGCAGACTCAAAACATTGTTAAGGATACATATCCGTTGTCATCTCGGGAGTATCTTGAAGTAATGTAGGTGGCCCATGGTTACATCACCATGGCCAAATACCCGGTAGTACATGGCTATATGCGCCTTCCATGTACCCCCAGCCTCCTCCACATCACCACGATGTGTGTCAGTGGCTGTGGAGCTGCGCGAACTGCGCCTCCTATCGCTGGGATCGGGCACAGAGACGCTGCTGACACTTGATGCCGCCTCACTCCCCTCCTCCACTTCCAAATTGCTGGCACTAAAAGTCCCAGACTGCAGATGCTCCACTGCAGTGGTCACTTGGCCCAAGGCCTTGGCCACATCACCACAGTAATAGCCCAGGTCGACCTGCAGTGACAAGATCTCCGTGAAAGCACAGCTGTGCTGTTGCAGAGCTTTATGATGCCCTAATGGATGCATTGGAACGGAGCGAGTTCTGGCGATACCTCCTGCGCTCGATGTGTTGCCCCGGTAGGACGGCACGGGTTAGCACCTGTAGGCACAGTTTGATGTCTCTGTTACCCTCAACAACGGCTGTGGTCATTTCACGCACAGCGTCTGCCATCGTGCCCATTTTGCTATCCAATTTTGCAATGTTAATGTTAATTGCTCCCATGTGTCTCCCGTGCAGGCGCTGAACACGCAACATCCGTGACTCAACCACACCGTAGCCGTGTGTAGGCTCTTTAAATCCCTCTGCAAGTCTTCCCAGGGGCCTGCCCCGCTGTCTCACTCGGACACATGCTGGTGTTTGAGCTTGCGGAGGGACAATTGACTGTTGTGGGACATTTGTGGCTGCTGGCCTCTGCTACGTCTCCATCACCTGCAGGGAGGGGACAATTGCCCTGCGGCTTGGTGGTGTTGTCCGCGGTGGTGGTGGTGATGGTGTTGGTGGTGGTGGTGTTGGTGGTGATGTGGCATGACGTCCCTGCGGAGTTTCTACATCAGTCCCTGCCAGTGTTTCTGATATGATGAGGCGTCCGCTGTCATCAGAGTCCAGGGGTGATGCATCTGTGTGTGAAACAGTGCTTTGTTATAATTTTGTCTAAATGTATATGTTTTGCATTCTATCTACATCATAAATGACATATTTGGACAGACCGTTGGCCCTGTGCTGCTGGTCTCATTTCTTTAACATTGGGGATCATACATGCACACTTGGATGACATGACTACAACTCCCATGATGCAACACTTCGGTGAGGGCATATGCGTTAGACACTTCTACCTGTGCACTGTGATTGGCCTGGGGGGATTGGCATGGGTAGACAACACGCTGTGTATCAGCACTGGCATGCATCTTACCTTGTTCTCCTGGCGCAGCGCCGGAAGTGTCCAATTGGGTGACCCCCACGACTGCCTCAGGCTCAATGGTACCCTCAACGAGGTCCTCAAGGGCTGTGTTGGGTGTTACTGTGGATGTCCCCCCCTCCTGTGCCACTTGCATCCTTCACCCTTTCAGCAATCCTCTCCTTTGCCCTTTTTCTGAGGTCATACCACCTCTTCTTTAGGTCAGCTATGCTGCGGTGCGTGACTCCAACAGCATTTACCCTCTCCTTGATGCGCAGCTAGATCTTGCGCTACTCCGCTTCTGGCACCTTTAGTCACAGCTTACCAAACAGCCTGTCATGCTTGCTGCTCCCCCCTCGATCAGAAGTTCCAGTTCTTTGTCAGAAAACTTCCTCTTTCTCTTTCTGGGCATGTCTGTGTTATGGGGTGCATGCTTCTCCATCCTGGAATGCAGTGGTATTGCTGGTTTGTGGGATCAGTGTTTTTCTCCTCAGCTCCTGTGCTCTGCCTCCTCCTCTGAGCTCCTCAGGGCACTGAATGAACCATAGGCTGGAAGACTTCCTGGTTGTGATATCATCATCCTGCTTCTGATGCGACTATTTTTTTGCGAATTCGCTAATACCGAACTCGCAAATACCGATTCAGTATTTGCTAATTCGGTATTTGCTATTCTTTATTTTGGACTCTCGCTATCGTGGTTACGATATATTTTAACGATTTTTAGCGATTCTGTAAAAAGTACTGAATCTGTTGATGCATCGCGGAAAACGAATCCTTATTTGCGATTCCTTATTTATCACAAATAAGAACTTGTTTTACCGATTTTTGATGCATATGGCCATAAGACTGGAGACACAGCTTATGCTGTTGCAAGTATCCATCCTTTATCTCCGGAAGTGCATAGCTTTGTGAGATTTTGTTGTGCAGTGTTGTTTTTGACATGGCAGGGTACCGGAGAAGGGGCAGGAATTACAGAGTTGGTTAGCTTTACTTATTTCTAGTATGGGGAGGTTTACTGAACCTGGAAAATGATCCAGAACCAATAGCTGGGTTTGTGCTGTAAAGTGTAACATACAAAAATGTATACAACAATAATAGCAATGTATGTCGGATCCTACTTTATGTATGCTCTCATTTTTAGGTCTCGCCTGTCGATGCGCATGCGCATCGAGCAAGCGAGACTATGGGGGCTTATCCACTCTTTATCCACACTGCAAGGAATCGTGGCGATTCCTTGCAGTGCCCGTGACTTTTAAGCTCAATGCGCATGCGCATTGAGCTTAAAAGCGCGTGCACGTCCGTCTTGTTTTACCCGCTCCGCCCCCTCCCCTTCCCGCCGTGTCGCATTTCTCCTCCCCCCTCCCCTCTCTTCCCTCCGTCTTGTTTATTGTACCCGCTCCGCCCCCTCCCCTTCCCGCCGTGTCGCATTTCTCCTCCCCCCTCCCCTCTCTTCCCTCCGTCTTGTTTATTTTACCCGCTCCGCCCCCTCCCCTTCCCGCCGTGTCGCATTTCTCCTCCCCCCTCCCCTCTGCCCGCCATTTCGCAGATTAATAACGCAAATAACACTGCTGATGTTCACAGCATTGAGAGCCGTCAAAGAAAATAAATACCAACATAATAAGGAAACATCGTTACACTTTGCAGTAGACCTTTTTCTAAGTCACGACCTCTAAAATGAAAACAGACAGATGCACGCGCGAAACCAGTATAATTGATATGCACATACTTTGTACCAATTTGAGAACTTCTTCACCTTTTTTAAAGACGAGTAGACCTAGGCAAAAAACATCAACATATTCTAAAGGTTTCTACGGTGCCAACTAACTTTACAAGACACTATAGGTCTTGTAGGACACTGTTGCAAACTCCGAACTCCGCAACATAAACTCAGTACTACCAACCTGTGCAGTGAAAGCGCCTTCTGTACGAAAGTGGCGTGGGAGTCTTTTCTCTATGTCACTCACTTTGGAAACTTAACAACCAGCTACCCAGATGTAAATCCTAAAACACTAGACCAATCACAGTGAGGTATGGCAGCAGCCATCTTGGAATGTTAATAATTCTATCGATGATAAGCTTAAATGGTTTACATTCTCTTTGTATTTTCATTAAATTTATGTTTGCCAATGTATTGTAATTATTTAACACTATCTTTGTTGTGTGGTGTAGGGTTACAATGTTATTTATTTGCCAACGAATTTACGAATAATTCAATACCGCTTGCTTTTCCACACTAATTATTGTATTCTGTCCTTATTCCGATCTCACTAGTAATATGTCAGTTGAAGCGTTATGTAAGGTTTCACCCCCACCCTTCGCCGTTGGATAATAAGTAAAAGCTGAGCTCTTTGCGCGTGTTTGTACTGCAGCCGTGGGCTCAATATCGCAGTTTAACGAGATGATACATTTTACTCCAAAATGGCCGTCAAATGTACCCACTTTGATGCAGACTGTAGCGGTTTTAGCGCTGCGCAACGAGACTTCTCGGTTGCCTGGTGACTAGGGGACTCTCCTTTCGATGGCCCGTTAGCCTCTGCAAGGGTTTAGCCTGCTGTAGATCTCTCATTTTTGTTGGTGTCTTAAACACACATGAATGTTTATCTTTAACAATTGACAGCCGGATCAGACATGAGCAAAGTTGATGATTTCTGTCTGGCTTCCAATGGAGGGAAGGTTGTACTAGCCACGTCCAGCGACGAGAAACACCCTCCCGAGCACATCATTGATGGGTAAGAGCCGCATCTTTCCTATACTTTTTTTTAACCCAACTGCCAACACTAGGATGCACATTTTCTGACTTCATGTCTTCCATCAAAATATATTTTTTGTTTGAGTTGTTTGTCAGTCAGTCAAACATATTTATTTCGGCTAATTTGTCATAAAAAGCATGTAAAAACATCTCGTATATGAACCTAAAACATAGAAACATTTAAGTATAAAAGACATTTATTGACATTAAAATACTAAAAAGGCTTTACATTAAAAAATGGTTAAAAGAGCAAAGCATCAAAAAAACGAATCATTCGTTGAAAAGTTACATACTCATAACGATATTTGATCTGGATCGCTTTTTAATAAAATGTAAGAGTACAAAAAATATGTCTGTTGTGCTTAATTTTTGTACAAATTCCATTGCTACCTAGTAATCATTAAACTCAGTCCTGAATATAATGGGCAAAATAGGATAAAGTGACATGTACTCTGTTATGTGACATTACATTGACATGGTGGTAATTCCTTCTGCCAAACGCACTCTATAGGAAGTGCCACTTTAAAATGTATTACATTTCATCTAAACTGTGTTAAGAGGGGGCAATATGTTACATTTTCAAGCCAGCCCAAATTTGGTTCAGTGGGTTTAACAGTTGAAATTTGCAAATAATGTTCGACTGTTTTCATATTTTAGACGCCCCTTAACCTCTCCTCCAAACCAAAAAATCTGCATGGTGAGATTTAACAACGGTCTTAGTATTAGGTGCAATGTTATTAGGGGGCATAAACATTTCTTTTAGGCCTAATTTGAAATAGGTCTTTGCATTAAGTGGAATACTCTTAGGGGACATAAACATTTCTTTTAGGCCCAATTTGAAGAAAACAGTTTTTACACACATCAACCAGCTTATCTTGTTCACAAGTGGTGCAATTTTTATCTGAGCCCCTAAATAGGCTAAGCCCAACTCCTCATGCCATATGAAATTTGAGGAATTGTGTGGGACTGCATCCATCCTATATGTGTATCAATTTTCTAAGTATAGGAAAGTGTCTAACTTGTGATAGCCACTTACCCGCATTGTATAAAGCAGCAGAGATGCCTTCGGGTTTATACAAGGCTATCCTCTCCAAAAGGTTTTTAGGTCTCGCCTGTCGATGCGCATGCGCATCGAGCAAGCGAGAGTATTGGGACTTATCCACTCTTTCCCCAACTTGCAAGGAATCGTGGCGATTCCTTGCAGTGCCCGTGACTTTTAAGCTCAATGCGCATGCGCATTGAGCTTAAAAGCGCGTGCACATGCCCCAGCCGCCTGCCTTGCCTACTCTCCCGCCCCCTCACTTCTTGATTGCACGGCCGCTAGGCCGTGCCTCCCCTACTCCTCCTCCTACTCTCCTCCCCTCCCGTCTGTTCCCGCACTCCTCCCACACCCCCGCTCCGCCCCCTCACTCTCTCTGCCCGCCCGCTCTCCACTCTATCAGGCAGCCAGCCGCACTCCTCCCACACCCCCGCTCCGCCCCCTCACTCTCTCTGCCCGCCCGCTCTCCACTCCATCAGGCAGCCAGCTTCAGGAGAACAATCTGGAGAGCAATCTGCGGGGTGCCGCCATTTTAGCAGCACGGGCTTTCCCGATCACTGGACACTTACAAATTGGGCAGCAGCATTGAAGGCTTTGCTGCCTTACAAAACCGGCTCAGCGTGGCTGTCGCAACGCAAGTTTACACCCCCGCTCCGCCCCCTCACTCTCTCTGCCCGCCCGCTCTCCACTCTATCAGGCAGCCAGCCGCACTCCTCCCACACCCCCGCTCCGCCCCCTCACTCTCTCTGCCCGCCCGCTCTCCACTCCATCAGGCAGCCAGCTTCAGGAGAGCAATCTGCGGGGTGCCGCCATTTTAGCAGCACAGGCTTTCCCGATCACTGGACACTTACAAATTGGGCAGCAGCATTGAAGGCTTTGCTGCCTTACAAAACCGGCTCAGCGTGGCTGTCGCAACGCAAGTTTCCGTGTCTCCTGGAAGGCATCAAGTGCAATACTCTATTCCTCGTGGAACAGATCCAGCAGGACAGACGAGTACAAGAATAGTAGTTTGTATCAAAAGCATGACCTTCATTACCGCATGATAGCTGGGTGTTAATCAGCATGGCTAAGTCTAATTCCTTACGCACGGTGACATTTCTAATGTAGCTTCAGCGCCATCGGAAGTATAAAGCACTATATCCGTATCATACCATTATCGGCACTACAGGTCTTGTGTTGCGGATTGAGTTTCCTTTTAGAGGAAAGTTTGGTTCTGATTTGCATGTGTGCCAACTGGGGCCTCTGGTCAAGAATTGTAACTTCTGTCATTGCACAGAGCCCTAGAACTTTGGGTGGCTGATTATCTCACAAGAACATAAGAAACTTTACACGAAAAAAACACGTCCTTTTGGCAGGGCCACTGGAGCTTACTTGACTAACTATTTACAGCTGTTGGCTGGAGACTGTCATGTCTGGGTTCATTATGATATTCCGAGCGTTAAAACATACACTGCCAAACGCGCCTTCACATCCTCACCCCCTCATCCTCACACACCCTCACTCACCCTCACCCTCACTCACCCTCAACCCCTCACCCTCACTCACCCTCACTCACCCTCACCCTCACTCACCCTCACCCACACTCACCCTCACTCACCCTCAACCCCTCACCCTCACTCACCCTCACTCACCCTCAACCACTCACCCTCACTCACCCTCACCCACACTCACCCTCAACGCCTCACCCTCACTCACCCTCAACCCCTCACCCTCACTCACCCTCACCCTCACTTACCCTCAACCCTTCACCCTCAACCCCTCACTCACCCTCACCCTCACTCTCACTCACCCTCACTCACCCTCAACCCCTCAGCAGCACCCTCACTCACCCTCACCCTCACTCACCCTCAACCCCTCACCTACCCTCACCCTCAACCCCTCACCCTCACCCTCACTCACCCTCAACACCTCACTCGCCCTCACCCTCACTCACCCTCAACACCTCAACCTCAACCCCTCACCCTCACTCACCCTCACCCACCCTCACTCACCCTCACTCTCACTCACCCTCAACCCCTCACCCTCACTCACCCTCACTCACCCTCAACCCCTCACCCTCACCCACCCTCAACCCCTCACCCTAACTCACACTCACTCACCCTCACCCTCACTCACCCTCACTCTCACTCACCCTCACTCACCCTCACTCTCACTCACCCTCAACCCCTCACTCACCCTCACTCACTCACCCTCACTCACCCTCACCCACCCTCACTCACCCTCACTCTCACTCACCCTCACTCACCCTCACCCTCACTCACCCTCAACCCCTCACCCTCACACAGTGCAATAGGTCTCGGAGCATTTGAGTTAGAGCTTTTAGATTTGTTTATGGCTTTTTTTATTTGTAATTCTTTAGCATTGGCTACAGGAAACAAAAATGCTAAAGATTTACAAAAAAAACCCATAAACAATTCTAAAAGCACTAACTCTAATGCTGCGAGACCTATTGCATTTCCAATGCTTGTTAATAAGTTGGCTACATGTTGCAAAAACAACAGGATCTACAAAAAGTGAATTATTCAACCTAGCAAAAGGAGGTGATTATACACCAGATTACATGAGATAAATGAGTGTAAACTTACATCAGATTGGTGTGGGCTTTTTTGCGCCTTGCCAGTGAGGTGCTGATTTCTTATCACTTAAGAGTTGTCAAGCATGGAGAGCGATTTTCCAAACTGGTCTGAGCGCAGTACATCTTAGGGAAGGAGTGTCTGCTGAGTCGGAACTCAGGCTTCGAATGTGTGAAGAATGCACTACGCAACAGCACCCAGACTTTGAGCTACATTTTCCAGCAGGCCGTGATCTCTCATATTGTTTGGAGATTTGGCAGCCATCTAGGATACCGGGGAATAACTCCCCTCGTGGCCCATGGCATTCGTGCTCGGCAGTCATGATACAATGTGGCTGCAGCCAGCACCTTTAGATATTGATCTTCGACTCTCTATGCAAAAAAACTAATTAGGTACCCACCTGTAACTTCAGTTCTCCAACATGGAAATCTTTCATATATTCACATGCCTGAATCATACCCAGTAAACAGTGTCCATAGGCCTAAACAATAGTGCTTGCTTAGTAGAGCATCAACTACATTTTAAAGCAACCTGAACTTCAGCCAATGAGGCGGAACTGCCAGCTCTCCAAACACACTTAAGCCAAAGAGGTGGAAGTGCCAGCTTTCCTACTCCTCCAGCTTAGGTTTTATTGCACAAAGTGTGAGAAGAGTATAAAATACATGAATCTCTGATAGGGGATGAGGGAGAGTCGCAAGTGAATATATGAAAGATTTCAAATTAAAGTGCTTGAATCAGAATTGTAAGCAGTGTACAATGTAAAATAAAACAAAAGAGGGAAGCAAGATCACGTTTTTCGAAACAAGTTTCTGAGGACTGCTTGTCCCACTAAGGAGTCAGCTTTGCGTCCACGTTTATTTATTTATTTATTTATTTATTTGCATACTTATAACGCGCTGGGAATCGACTCCTTGAGGAGTATCTCCGCGCCTTTAGCAGCATCTGAGACCAAAGCAGGCTCTATCTTAGGGTTCAGTAATGCCTAAACGGAACTAGTAGTTGAACAGAAAAGTTTTTAATTTTTTCCTAAAAGGAAAATGTGCCTTACGTTAAGGCACTAGTGCTTTTTGAACATGTATCGGCTACACCAGATGGCAGCACAGCAGATATCTTGCAAAGGCACACCTGCAGAGAGTGCGGCAATTAAAGTCATGCTGCTGGTGAAATGTGCCATCACTCTTTCTTGGAGTGGACGCTTGGTCTTGGTGTGACAGAAAGCAATGCAGGTTGAGAACCAAAGAACCATCCCCTCCATGGACATGGGCAACCTCTTCCTGACTACCCAAAGAAGACGAACATCTGATTTCATGAGCTTATATCTTTTGTTCTGCCAATGTGGAACCTGAGGCATCCACACAAGTCCAACGAATGCAAGGACGTTTCTGGTGATGTAGATGGATTTGGGAGGAAAGATCATAGAATGACTGGTTCATTCATGTGAAAGTCAGTAGGAACCTTGGGTATGAATTTGGGATTGGTTCTCAACATGACCTTGTACTTTGTGAACCCGAAGAAAGGTGCCTAGATGGCGAAAGCTTGTATTCCCCCAAGTCTCCTTGCTGATGTTAGTGCTAGGGGAAACTCTGTTTTCCATGTGTATTTGTTCAAAGGGAGGTTGCATTAACTGGCTGAGAACAGTATTGAGTTTCCATGGAACCGGAGGGTGATGTATAGGTGGAAATGCCTGAAAAGTCTTTTTATGGATTGCTTTATCATCCATTGGGAGATCAAATAGACGATAATAGATTTTTTCTTATAAAGCTTGACATTGTAGCCAGGTGGACTCTAACAGAAAAGTCATTTTGAACAAGTATGGAAGTATTTGATGGGACTGTATTTAAAGAGGCAGAAGCATTTGTTGTTAAACCAGATACAGAAATGCTTCCACTTAACATTATACGTTTTTCTAGTTGCTGTGAAAGGATGTTTCTACAATCCTGTGGTATATCCAAGTGGCTGAACTTTAAGTGCTCAGGAACCATGCTGTCAGTTTCAGAGACTTAGGGCCAGATGTATCAAGATACCGTTTTGCGAATCCTAAATAGCGAATTTTTGCGAATCGCTATTTAGAATTCGCAAAACGGTATGTATGTACAAAATCGCAATTTTTTTGCGATTCCTTATTATTCTTTATTTGCAAATTCGCATTTTGCGTATTCGCAAATAAAGAATAATTTCCAATGCATTCCTATGGGCCAGGAGGCCCATAGGAATGATAGTGCAATAATTCTCAAATTGCGAATTCGCAATTTGCTAATCGCAATTTGAGAATTATTAAAGGGTGCAGGGGTGTCTCAAAGACACCCTGCTGCACCCCTCAAATCTACATGTGTGTGCATGTGGCACACATACATGCCTTATGGGCATGTATGAGTGTCACATGCCACCCTTACAAATGCCAAATAAGGCATTTTTAAAAGAAATAGCAAATTACCACCAACTACAAGTTGGTGGTAAATTGCGATTTCTTAACACAAATTCGCAAACCAAAAATGTGTCATACATATCATTTAAGGAATCGCAAAATTTGCGATTCCTTAAATGCTATGGCAAAATAAGGAATCGCAAATAATTGCGATTCCTTAAATTGCGATTTTTTGATACGAATTTCGGCCTTTGCGAGTCGCAAAAGCCTTGATACTTCTGGCCCTTGGTGTTGTAGTGTAGTATCTCTTCATGATGTCTTGTGAGGAGTTTGGGGTGTAGTTTGAGAGAGATGGGCATGCCAGCATCAGTAGGTGTTTGCTGTTCCAGTACTGGTGTTGGCCAACTGAAGCAATAAGGGTCAGAGTGTAATGATCCATCTTCACCTTTCACTCTCTAGGGATCAGGAGAAATGGAGGAAAGGCGTGAGCAAAGATTCTGGGCCAAATGAGAGAAAGGGCTCTGAATGTCAAAGTCTGCTTCTGAAGTACTGCATTTATTGTTTTCTTGTGTGGCAAAGAGATCTATCCTTGCTCCTGTTTTACTTTTTCTCCTCCACCTCTGCGCTCTTCAGTCCTTCAACCACTCGGCATACGTCATGGGAGTCTCTCTCTGCAATGCCTCCTTCTATCAGCATCTCTGTGTTCGCAGGACTTGCCTCCACGTCAGCGTCTCCCTTTTCCTCCACACCAGCTTTTGTTCTCCTCTCCGTATGCACTTCTTCCCGGTCTGTCATTCTTTTCTGTATCCAGGCTCCTTCCCTGTGGCTCTGTAAAGGTGAGTCCTTCATCAGTTTCACAGTTTTTCTTCTTTTGTGGTTCCATCCCTCCCCTCTCCTAATGCAGTGTCTTTTTTGTTTTATGTGGCTCCAGCATCCGTCAAGGTCCTTCGTGGGAGCTGCAGGAGCTATATCAGGTAAATGAGTTGGGTGGGACCAGGGTTTTTCAGATACAAACTCCCAAGTAAAAACATAAATTCCCCCTCCATTCACCTGTGTTCGAGATGGAAGAAGGGGGCAAAATAGGTAAGTCAAGCTCTTTTCATGGTAGCATTATTGAGAAGCACTCTTTTTTCATTCTGATGTCCTTCCATATCCTTGCCTTTATTGCAGTTGGTCAAACCTGGAAGGTCTTTGGGCCAGTATGTCGACCTTGACCACCATACTGGTTGAAAACTCCCCTGTAATTCTGGGATCTCTGTATGCCACAAACATTGGATGAACCAGATCTACAGTACTTTAAAAGGCCTAATGCCTTTGCTTTATCTGTCTCCATCTTACAAGCTTGGAGGGCCTCATCTGCAAGTTTTACAATCAAAGTGAGGCCATAGAAAAGCATACCTAGGATTTATATTTGAAAATCATGATAGTAAGCTGTGGATATGAGCCAATCCTGTCTTTTTAAACCTGCTTCTGTTGCAAGCTGTCTAAAACTTGTGTATCATACTTCTTATTGTTTTTTTTTTTAGCAAAAACAGAAAGAATGCACACTCTTTGCTGGCCCTCGGAGGGAACCCTTAAAAATGAAACATATAAATCTCTATGCACAGCATTTACCTTTCACTTCATCTTAAGCAAAATCCCCACCCAGTCCATATTAGGATCCCCATTTTCCCAACACTGTGGCATGTGTTTTTTGGGCACCCTCGTGTTATATAAATGAGTTCCTTCAACTGTGCACAGTGGAACATACCACCCTCCAGCCTCTCAGAGGGGCTGGGGTGGGATGGGGGTACGGGGCAGGCCTCTTCCAATATATTGCTAGGTCTCTTTTCGCTTATTACATCCCCATTCTCACTAGGATTTGGTCACCCTGGGGCCTCTCAAATCATCTAGTATCCCCAGCAAGCCGACTTCAAGCGAAGACTCCATCTGCTCGCCCAGGAACTATGACAGTGTTTAAAAGATGACAAGCCAGTATTGTTGAATTGTCGGGCACTCCCACACCGTATGGAAGAAATCTCCCATACCATCCTAGCATTTAGTGCAGGTAGGTTCAGAAAGTTTTTTCGCCTCCCACAGCCAACTGAGTGTGAAGTAGGTACAGTGTAAGTAATGCAATTGAATGTATGTACAGTGTAAGTAATGCAGTTGGGTGACGTGTAATCTAGCTAATCTTGTCAGAGTGCTTGGTGCCATGCATACTTCCCTCCAATCTGCGTCCTCAAGAGAACCCAGTTAGCCCACCCACCTAGCTCTCTGATATGATAAGCTACAAGCCGAGTGGTTGACCAGGGCTCTGTACACCTTTGAAATGCCCCCTGTCTATATTGAACTCAGGAGTAGTCATACCTCCAGGGGGCTGTAGTCAGGTGGCACTGAAAGGGCAACTAGGTGGCTAAGGCGTGTCTGAGCTGTAGGTAGCGGTAGAGTTGAGATGTGTCAAGGGGGAATTCAGTTTGAAGGGTAAGAAAGGATTTAATGCGATCACTCTCCCTCAACACCCTGTTTCAACTCACTTATTTTATTCTCAGACCTTAAAGCCCTCCAGCTTTGACACCTGATTCCGCCATCTACCTGTACAGAGATGTGTTTCTACCATGACCCTGCGGTCCCATCCCGTCCAGCGCTGCATTATCCTACACGCCTGAAGTACCAATCTGGTATTTTCTGGGAGGGCCCACAGTATTGGCTTCCCATATAACATACACGTGAGGTTCTTTTGACAAATCGGTGAGACCTCCGTTTGTAGGCAGGGTCTGCCCACCCTCCTTGCACCCAGTCATTCACCACCAGTATATGAGCAGCCTAGTAGTAAAGACGGTTATTAGCCATGGGCAGGCCGCCATCAAATGTGTATCTAACACATTCTTAAAATGAGATTCTGGGGGGCTTGCTGGTCTACATGAATTTACGAGCTTTACCTTTGATGGCGTCAAACCAGCGGTTCAGGATGGAAAAGTGGCAATTTTGGTTGGCGTACAATAGGCATGGCAGAATCATCATTTTATATAGGGCTACTCTTCCCATAGGTTGAGGAGCAGCGTGATCCATCTGTAAAAATCTGCCAATACTGCCCGGGCCAGGGTCTAACGTTGAGGCGCCACACCAGGACTCGCTCCCAGGTATTGGAAGCTTAAACATTTGATGGGGAGGCCTGGGTGCCACACTGGTTCTCCTCTGTCTCCTTGCAAAGGGATCAGTAGTGATTTAGACATGTTCACCTTTTATCCTAATGAGGATCCAAAGGTGGCCAAAATAGAGCTCAGGGAGTCCAGTATATGCTGGACTGGGCCATAAATAAGAGGACATCGTCCATGTATAGCGCTATGCTATCCTAATGGGCCATTGCCCAATAGAAGCCCAAGACTTGGGCATCGCATTGTATCCAAGTTGCTAAGGGCTGAATCGCCATGGGGAAGAGAAGCGGGGACAGCCCTGTCTCGTGCCCCATCGGATATGAAATCTAGGGGAAACGGCTCCGCTTACCTACACTTTAGCCTGTGACGCGGCATATATGATACAGATCTAGGATTGGAATTGAGTGCCAATGTCCAGTTTAACCAGGGATGACTGTTAGAAAGACCAGTCTATCAAATCGAAGGCCTTCTCAAAGTCAAGAATCATTAGTGCAGTGGCGCAATGCAGCATCCAGAAGCAGACCAGGGTAAGATGAACCCTCCTGATGCATGCCATGTGCTGCAGTGGGAGATAAAGCCACACTGGTCTGGGTGGATTAGCTGAGTCAGACCATGGGCTAAAACTTGTGTTTGAGGCATTCATTGCTGCATCAATTATGGCTAATGACATATGTATTCCTCCACGATAGCTTTTGCACCTCCTTTTTATTCTCTGGAATGTGATTGAGTAATGGTGCAATGTCATGCCAGATTTGGCGATCCTAACATCCAAGAATTGCCAGAGCGTTGGCAGCTTTATTGAAGTAGCTGCCACTGTGCTAATTCTCTGACACAGATTGTCGATACTCCTACTATCTCTATCTGATGGTCTAATGAGCTTTTAGATCTTCTCTAAATAGCTGATGTTTTGTGATTAACAAGGTTTAATGTTTTCTTACAGGTAGAACACGCCACATTAAATTGACACAAAGGTTTACAGTGAGCTGCAATATCTCGCTTGGCCACTAGTAGTGCTGTCCCCAAAATCGCCCGATCTGTGCGTCTCACTCCTGCATGCTCAAGTACTGCCAACAGGATTAACAGCGGGGAGAGGTCTATTTCAAGGATCAAGACATTGGAGAGCTTGGCAATCACACTTTCCCACGTAACGTTTGATTGCAGGACAAGAACACGTCACATGGTAAAAATCCACAGGAATGTGGGACCAGCGAAAGCACGCCAGGCTGGGTAAGAACCCTGCCTTATGGAGCCTGCTGGGGAGAGGTATGCATTATGCAGATAATATGTTTTCACTAGCCGCGCCGTGATGGTGAGTGTCTTGGGGCCATCGACACATCCTGCCAATCGGAGTCAACAAGTGGGCCTAGCAATCTCTGCCAGCGTGCCTTGAGTGCCGTTGTGGTATGCGCTCTAGCTTATGGACGCTACGTGAGCACGCGTTACGTCATAAGCTAGAGCGGCACGGCGCACGCGCAGGACTATGAAAGGAAAGGCGCGAACAGGACAGTGTCAGTTGGCGGCTGGAGATGGTCATAGCCAGACGCTCGGCGCCCTTAGCGAATTGAATTTCTTGTTGTATGAATAAACCTGTTTCCTCAGAAAGAAGTTTCCTTGTGTGCTGTGGGGGAGTAAGGAACATTACAGTGGTGACGAGGCTGGGATTCGAACACCACCAGGTGCTTGAAAAAAAAAAAAAGAGAAGAAACGAAGAAGAACGCAGGACACCTCCACAGCCGACATCCACGGGCCAGGAGGCACAGGTACTACACGAGTGCAAGGGCGTGGCAGTAGCGCAACGGCAAAGGAAGAACATCCCCAGGCATAGCAAAAGGTCGTGCGACCCAAGCCTCCAGCACCCCAGGCAGCATCCTGGCAACCAAGGGAGACACCCCCACTTCAGAGGAAGGGGGGAAGGACGCACGGGCAGCACACGCCACAAGGGATAACACCCCGGGCAGCCCAGGGGGCCCAGGCGACACGGCAGAGAACGCAGGAGCGTCCGGTGAGCCTACCCAAAGACCCCAGGAAGGAGGACCCAGAGGTGAAGCCAGAATGACGAGTCAAGCGTCAACACTAATGGCACCCGTCCCGTTCCTGACCAGACCAGGCGAACCCCAACTAAAATGGGAAGATTGGAAAGAGTACTTCCTAAATTACATTGAGGCGCTGGAAGACGAAAGCGAAAGTGAATACAAACCGGATAGAAAGAAAAGGCTATTGCTTCACAATTTAGGCCCAGAAGGGGTACGGATCTATAAGAACTTGGTGCCTAAGGAGAGGGGTGCAGAAGAAACGGATGTCTTCGTGAATGCACTGGACGACCTGGACAGCCACTATCGCCCAGCCGTCTGTGTCTCAATAGACCGCTACAACTTCCAGCAGAGGAAGCAAGAGGCGGGAGAATCGATCGACGACTATGTGGCTGCCCTCCGCCGCCTAGCAATCACGTGTAGATATGGTAACCTGCAAGACGAATACATTAAAGACCAAATCGTAATGCACACCACCAGCAGAGCAGTCCAAGACAAGCTGTGGGCAATGAACGAGACCACCCTGAAGGAGGTCGTGGCAATGGTCAAAAAGGCGGAAATGTCGAAGAGAGGCGCAGACGCGGCAAAGAGAGAAAGCGCGCCAAAACAGATGATCAACAAAATAGACGAGGCACCCCACTCCAGCAAGCAAAGAAGTGCCAGTGGAGACCTGAGGAAGGAGGCGAGAGGACCGGGGAAGCAGATGCCTCGCTCCAGCCAGGGCACGAAGTTCGCATGCTACAGGTGTGGCAGCGCCGCCCATGCAGCCCAGGACAGACGTTGTCCCGCGTTTCGCGCCAAGTGCTCCTATTGCGGACTGACGGGGCATTTTGAAAAAGTCTGCCGGAAGAAAGGGTTGAAGTCGACGGTAAAGTGCATCGAAGCAGCCACTGCCTTGCGCAGTGTCCGCATCATGATCTGTGCCTCCATCGGCCTGAACTAGGAGAGTGTCTGCAGAAATATATTCTCGCAAGGCATGTCCTAATTGAGAGTACTTGTGAAACAGTATTACGGACAAGGGTACGTCTGTTGGAGCTTCTGAAAGGAGGACACGTGGGTGCCCTTCCAGATGTCTCCCAATAACATAATGCCAATAGTATCCGACGTGCCAAACCCCTCCAATTAAGCCACCTCTCTTAAGTATGTGCCATGTCACATGGGGGTTTGTTGCATCAGTTTAGACCCCCACTCTCCATCTAATAAAGCTCAGTGGAAGTGGGGGGAGGTTCGACCCTGGCGGGTACCATGCTAAAAGGGTTACCACACCATTAATTTGCACTCTGGCTTTCGGGTTGGAGTAAAGTACTTGTGCAAGACCATGGAATCGGGGTCCGAAACCTGCAATCTAAAAGACAGCCGCAAGGTATCCCCAGCCCACGGTATCGAAGGTTCTTTCAAAGTCAAGCAATAACAACACCAAGTGAGTGGACAGGAGATGGTGGCGTGCTTGTGCCACGTGAAGGTGTCTCAAGCAATGCCTCGGCTCCCGGGGGCATGAAGCCACATTGATCTGGATGAATTAAGGACCACAATACCCCACACAAACTGAAGGCGAGAATAGTGGCAAAGATATTTACCTCACAATTTATAAGAGATATGGTACTATGGTCAGCACAGGAGGTTGACAGTGGAAGTGCTTTAGGTTTAACAACAATTGTGGCATGGTCAATTTCTCTGGGGAAGGAGCCCACCTCTACCAACTCCCTATGGAGGCTCAAGAGAGGGGGGCAACTGCGTTTAGATGTTTGACATAGAATGCTAGAGGGTATCCATAGGGGCCAGGCGTGTTTACCAGTTGCCATTGTTGAGATGGCCACTGCTATTTCTTCGGCTGTAATAGGCTCCTCAAGTCCATGGCAGTCTGATCCCGAAAGACAAGGCTGCAGCACCTCACCCAAAAGAGGAACAGACATCTCCTCCGCTTGGCATGGGGACGCCGCATAGAGTGATGTATAGTAGTCAGCAACAACTAGAACTGTGGCTGGGGGGGTGCAATGGGTGTGGTCATGGCCATCAACAACCTCTAGGATTAACCTACTAGACAAAGTCCAGGAAGCCAACCAGTATAGTAATTTCCCATTCTTGTCTGCCCACCTGAACACCTGTGCCATGGATAAATGCCAGATTTGTTTTGTTGCTTCCTTAGAGCAGAGTTTCCCTGAATCAACGCAGGTTGCCTGGTGGTATAACAGTGTGGTGCCATAGAGAGTTGCAACTCTAAATGAAGGGCCTGAGACTCTAACTGTGTGTTGCAGTGTTCCCCTGCTTTTTTGCCCGGTCTAAGGATACCTTCCGCGTGTCCGCATACAGTTGTCTTGCACACTGCCCACAGGACGCCCGATGAGCACACCAACCTGAGGACCCAGATACCAGCAGCACATCCGGAGTGAGTATTACTAGCAAGTCGATGCAAGCATGTGTATGGTAGGCGGCAGATTTAGGAGTGTATTGGCGCTGTCTTGGATTTCAGATCCTCCACAAGTTGCAAAAGCCCAGAGCGCCCATCCATTTCTGAAGCCTCCTCGCACAAACGCGACAGGTGTTGGAAACTGGGATAGTGGAGTCTATTTGATGGGTCCCGGACTGCCTTAAAATTGCCTCCAATAAGTTTCTGTTCCGGTGGGAGTTGCAACACCAAGTCAAGAAGTATTTTCAGGAAAGTCTCCAATGCTGTAAGAGGTGCATAAATACATACAAGATTTAGCACACAGCCCTCCAACAAGCCAGTTGCAGTAATGTACTGACCTGCAGGGTTGGTCCACGAATGGGAAGATGCGGCACAAGAAGATTAACAAACCTTGGTAGAACCCGGTGAACCAAGCATGGTACACTCTTTCATAGGCATTCTAGCTAGAAATTGACATTTTGTACCCATGAGATAAGTCTCCTGCAGCAGAAGGATAGAGGGGAGGAAGTGCTTGGTATAAAGCACTGCGGGGCGCTTGATTTTATCTAGGAGACATTGACATTCCAGGACAGAACATTGTAGGAATCCATGGTGGGGCATGTGATGTTATTAGAAGTAGGAGCAAGATGCCTTAAGGCACTGTGGGAACCAGAGGATGTGAGGCCCGTGTGGGAATACGTGAAGGAAAAAAGCCTGTTACCAATTATGCTGTGCCAAGTGAAAGTGACAAACTAAGGAAAAAAGGATAAACACAGGACCAAACAAAAAACATACATTAAATGCATCATAACATTAAAAGCAGGCGGAGTGGAAGCTGCAGATGAGGTGTCACTTCGCCCTGGTACCTAAGGCCTGAGTGGTAAGGAGAGGCACAGCACACCCCGTTGCAAGTGGTACACAAATTACCTGAGCCTCAATAGATTATGCAGGTAGCAGGCAAGGGAATCAAGGACCTATATCCCCCTACAACAAGGCAACCCGGGCGTCACCGTAGTAGGTCAGGCATGCATCTATGACATTCATATTCCCGGTGTATGAAGCAGGAGTGTCATGGATGTCACTATTTTACAGTGCACTTAGGGGTCTGCACCCAGAAGTGCCACAGTTCCTTGTTATCCTCAGGGCCACATGGCAGAAGGCCATGCCACAGTCGCAGAGCAATGCTCAGCCCCTCAAGGAATGGTCCAAACCGGACCTAGTCAGAAAAAACACGAGTTAGACCTCACAAAGCTATATCCAGCCCAAGCAAGCTGAATAGGCCCACACACCTAGCCAGCACCAGATGGAGATGGGGCGAGGTGCACCACAAGGCCGCCCTCTATTCCGCGCCGCAGGCCGCGGTACAGTTAACCTCTGCTACTCTGTCGGGCAGGCCCCCGATCAGCCCCATACCCGCCGCTCTGCACCCATCAGTCCAACCGGACCCTGGGGTCAATCTAGCTAAAGGACAGCTGCAGGGCCAGTCAGAAAAGCCAGCAAAGTTCTAGGCCGTAAACCTGCGGAACGGCTAGATATGTCGGAGAGGCGCCTCACAGAGGTAGAGGAGGCACACACTACTTTGGATGCCGACCACAAACAGCTGGGGAAGGTTATACGCGTATTGCAGGACAAGACGGAAGACATTGAAGCGCGTTCTCAACGCAGCAATCGGCGCCTGGTTGGCCTACCGGAGGCGACGGCTATGGGAAATATGGGGGCAGTTCATGGAAAAGTTGCTGGTGATGTTACTGGGAGACAACGTCTTCTCGGCTATGTTTGTGCTGGAGAGAGCGTATAGAGCCCTGAGTCATAGACCGCTGCCGGGCGCGGCGCCGCACCCGATCATCGTGAAGTTACTCAACTATCGCGACCAAGATGCCACCTTGCGGTCTGCTAGAGAGAAGTAGACCCTCCATTACGAAGGCTCGGAGTTGGCTCTGTACCCTGACTTTACTGCTAGAGCCCAGGAAGCCCGCAGTCATTTTGTACCGCTCAAACGGCAGCTACGCGACATGGGAGTGGATTACGCGATGCTGTACCCGGAAAAGCTTCAAGTCAATCGACAGGGGAAATCCCATATTTTCACTGACCTTTCCGTTTTGCAGAACGCCATTAAGAACTGGGCAAAGGAGCGGGGGCCTAGCCCGGAGCAGAGCAGACTGGAGGACACGGAGGGGTCGAAGCTGGATAAGCAGGACTGAGCTGTAATGACTGGTAGATATCAGCGTGCTGAATGTTATGGGGAACGGTAGGGCGGGAGAACTTGCACCTTAAAGGATAGCATGTGTGTGTAAACCCGCACTACTCTACAGGGTATGGTTGCAATTAGATGGCGTCAGCTGGGTGCGGAGGGAAAGATAGGGGCACCAGAGAGCGGGCTACGCCCTTTTGATTTGGCAGGTTTAGTAGGCGGGTATGCTGACTACACTGAAGCTACGTGGGGAAGATGTGTTGGGGGACATTGCTGAACCTGGTTGGGATGCTCAGTTTGAAGGCATACAATATTTTTCTTATTTGGGTTATATAATGAGCGGGGCACAGCTATGTGAATTCTTGAGGAGACGATTGCTAAGTGATAAGCTGCATCTATGGTTATGATGCTTGGGGGTGGTGGGGGCAGGGTATCTTTGTTGCTATCTGTTGGTTCTCGTTTGCATTGGAGAGCTACATCCGCTCACGAGTGCCTGGCACTGTACTTTTGCCTTCTTCATGTTGGTTGAGGGTAAGGAGGGATGGGATTAGGGATTCATGTGGCCATGTTGGGGGAGGTCTGCTGTGGGTGGGGTGGTGGGATGTTCCAGGGGAAGAGGTGCAAGGGGGGTCTTGTTGGAAATTGGTTATGTGTTATGCAGTTGCTGTATGCTTGGCTGGCATTTTCATATCGTGGTTACAAAATGTGGATGTATGGCATAGCTGATGGCACGTGAAGCATCGGACTCCTATGAGTGTGAAGGTGGGTTGCGGATATTGTCCTGGAATGTGCGGGGGCTGAATGACCATCGCAAAATACGCAAGGTCCTGAATTATCTACATAGGCATAACATTGACCTAGCAGTTTTACAGGAGACGCACCTCCCTGTTACAAGCCCTAAGCTTAGGTTGAGGGCACTGGAGGGTAACATAAACGCGGCAGGGTTTACCACCCATGCAAGAGGGGTCTTGAGTTGGGCCAACCCTAGGTCGTCGATCACTTTTACGGTGCTCCGAGAGGATCCGGATGGAAGATATGTTATATCTAAGTGTTGCGGGCGGGGTGTGGAATTCCTGTTAGTTAATGTCTATGGGCCCAACTAGACTGTCCCGAGTTTTTTTGTGGCTTGGGTAGGATTGTATCCCAATAAGGAGATAATCGGATACTGTGGGGGGTGGGGGGGATTTTAATGTGGTTAGGAACCCAGAGCTAGACCGCTCAGCAGGCCTGCCTAGACAACCAGCTGCAGCTGCGAGGAAGATAAAGGAAATGATGGTGAGTCTGGATATGTGTGATGTGTGGCGAGTGCGGAATGGGGAAAGGGGGGCTATACACACTACTCAGCGTTCCATGATATACACACGCGGATTGACTATTGGCTAGCATCTACTTCAGTGCTAAGTCTGGTACGACAATGCAGTGTGTTGACTCGTACGCTCCCAGACCACTCTCCTTTGTTATTAGTTTTGAAACCACCTAGGAGGAGCATACCGCCATTTACATGGAGATTCCCTCCATACTCTCTACTTGACACATTATTTCGTGAGGAGATAGCGTAGATAGTGTATGTCCAAAGTTCACACCTGGATGTGTGAATCAGCTCTAAAGTTGAACGGTTCTAAGACCCAAATAATGTTGCTAGGGCATAAGATTCCCTCACTCCCTTCGACTATCTGGCCTAGCTGTCTGGGAGAGCTCCCGAATCCTAAAGAGGAGATTAAGAGCTTGGGGGTCTGGTTAGAACAAGACCTCTCTTTCAGGACTCAGGCAAAAAAAAAGGCAGGAGTCTGCTTTGGTCTTCTCAGTTCAGCTCGCAAAGTCCTGCCTCTTCTTCCTCCGATATCCAGGAAGTTGCTAATTCAGGGGCTTATTGTATCAAGACTAGACTATAGCAATGCTATTTTTCTAGGTGCCCCTGAAGCAACGTTTAATAAACTTCAGCAGGTCCAAAATGCTGCTGCAAGGCTGCTTACGAATGTGCCAAGGATGCAGTCAGCTAAACCTGCTTTGAAGGCACTGCAGTGGCTCCCGGTGCGGGAAAGGGTCAAATTCAAGGCTCTTTGCACAGCACACAAAATTCTTCAGGGTAAGGGACCTCCTATCCTGAGGGATTTAGCTGTTCCCTACAAGGCTAATAGAGCGTTGCGCTCTGACCAGAAACATCTGCTCCAAATTCCCAGAGTGAAAAGGGCCGGTACCGGCAGGAGAAGATTCTCGGTCAATACAGCCACCCTGTGGAATGCGCTTCCTCCGAGGTTGCGCTCAGAGACTTGTACTCTATGGTTTCGCAAACTTCTCAAAACTCATCTGTTTCCTGCTTGACGTTGCTGAACCGGCCTATTGTTAATTGTTGGCGCCTGGACAAGCGCTGGGATGCCCTAGGGTAACTAAGCGCTATATAAAACTCCAAATAATAATAATAGCGGTAGCCATAGAAACTTTCTTCGACACCAACGTAGGTTCAGTAGGCAGTTTCCTAACGAGTTGGGAAACTTTTAAAGTCTACATCAGGGGCATTGTTATGACCAAACACTCGGGGTATTGCGAGCGATTAGGGGGACCCTGGCTTCTGCAACATCAAGCGGGCACTATACTCTATTCGCCGGCCATGCCGATCGAATGGATGAGATGGCTGGGTCCATGCACAGAAAAGGGAGTGCTCCTAGCGTTGCGCTCCATGAAAATAGAGGTCGCGGGAGATCTTTTCCATGAGGGGACAGTGCACTCGACGGAGCAACTTGTAGGTACACCAGAGGGCGATAAGCCGCTGAATAGGTTCCATATCCACAGAGTCTAAATGGCCTTGCAGGCACTGTTGGGGGAAGATATGGCTGAGCCTCCTGAGATGAGGGTGTTAACGCATGTTATTAAGGCTGTCTTTCCTTGCAAAATGGTCACCGCCCTCTATAAGATTGCTATTTCTCGCAGAGCACATAAATACACGGCAGCTAGGCTTGCGTGGCAGCATGACTTGGATGTTCAGTTGGATGATTTTAAGTGGTCTTATTGTTGTATGAATACTAGGAAAATATCCCTCCATGGTAGGCACAGATTGGTGCACTTTAAGTACCTGAATAGGACATATTATACCCCGGAGAGGCTCCACAGATATGGTTTGAGAGACAACGCAGAATGTGAGAGTGCCATGTAGGGGTGGAGGACTTCCTACATTTGGCATGGTCGTGCCCGGGGGTGCATGCGTTTTTGGTGAGAGTCTTTGGAGAACTGGGCAGAGTCGTTGAGGCTGAATTTGAGGTGGACCCACTCATGGCTCTCCTGGGATATACTAAATTGCTCCCAAAAGCCATCCGTAGGTTAGTGGATATAGGGCTACTTATGGCCAAGAGAAGAGTAGCTATGTGCTGGTTGAGGGGGCCGGTCCCGACGTTGCAGCAATGGTCCAGAGACATGCTGTACTGCTCCACGCAGTCGGAACTCTACAGTGAGCTGCTCCCCCCCAGAAGTAGACCTAAGAACTTTTGAGGACTATACACTGCATATGTCCAAAGTGCGCATGACCCCAGTGGGGTGGAGGCAAGGTCTGAAGGTGGCGCGGAAAGTGCGACTGTCACTGAACCGACGGGGATCGGCTGAGGAGAGGTGCGAGCAAATGGTGCTTTAGGATAGTAGGATGCGGGTAAGGGTTAGAGCAACAGGGGGTGTGAGCGGCACTGAGACTGTGAGTGGAATGCTTGACGGGATGATTGTGGACATTGTATGTATGGGCTACAGCGGGTGCGGGGTGTGACTGAGGGGGATGTACTGTCGTTATGTTTTGGGTTTGTGATGTTGTTGCTGCTTATAACATCTAAAGAAGGGATATGTGTAGGACTTCGCCGCCTGCCCGCTCAGGGATGTTGGCATAACTGCTGTGTTAACAACTAAGCATTTGCGATCTGTATCATCTTGTATATAGGGTGCTATCTTGTCATGCCTTGCAAAGCATTTGACTGCAATTGTGATGTTATTCAATAATTAATAAAAAAAATTAACAAAAAAAAAAGTTCTAGGCCGCCATTTGGCTCCATTCGCGAGCTCCGTTGCCAATGCCCTGAGCCTCAGCGAATGTCCCAAGGCAACTCTGGCAGTTGTCGTGACTAATTAGAGTCTGGATCAGCGCACAGATGGTCAGGCACTACGGATGATGGCAGAGGATGATGGAGGGGTCCGGAGGAGTCTTAAGAGTGCAACTGCCATCTTGATGCCCCATGCCACGCCAACAGCTCATGTTATACCTGAATCTCGCTTCGGATGGGCAGACATATAAGTTTGTGCTGAATTTGGGGCTCTGTACTTTTTATTCAAAAATGGTAGCATAGCTGGAACTGTAGCAGGTGTCTGCATTAGCTCCAGCCCCTCAGAAAAAATCCAGGATTTTATTGGCTATTCTTTAAAGTCATAAAAGAAGCACTACAGATCAAACCTCAGCCATATTTTAATTACTCTCTCCAATCAAAGACTTGCAATAAAATTATTTATATGAGGCTGTTAGTCCTTCCAATTTATGATTTTAACCCGATGTGGGCTGGGAGGAATGGTCAGTTAACTTGTGGGCTCTGCAATTATCCACATGAGTCCTGGTTACATCTGCCATGTTGTTGCCCCATCTTGCCAACGAACGTCGACATCTACTGGTCCCAGTCTATCGGGAAAAACTACTGAGACATTGCAGGGAAGCATCTGATTTGCTCAAACGCTCCGTCCATCATCCCCTTTGGTATCGCTTTGTTCGCCCTAAGTTGGCTGGGTATGCCCAGACGTGGGTCCATTGCTCACTGTACCACTGGATTCCAGATAGCATGGCTGATGAGGATTATGAATCCGAAACCGGTCCCAAGATGCTTGTTTCCGGTCCAGGGAAGACATGGCATGGCAGTTCAGGTTGGACTGTTCCCATGAGGCACAGGGTCAGACTGATTTGCATATGGCCATGTCTGAACTGGGGTGGTGGAGTGAGCTAAAGAATGGTGATGGATTAAACCCAGATCAGTTGACTTGGGTTGAGTGTTTGATTTGCTCAAACGCTCCGTCCATCATCCCCTTTGGTATCGCAAGTTTTAGCAAGAGCTGGGAAGTTTGTCAACATTATTTTAACTGCACTACATAATGCCCAGCACTAAGAGAAGACAAGCACAAACGAACATTAAGGAAAGTTAACTATCAGTTATAAGCATTGTGACATTTTGTTATTGTCTCTCACACTATATACTCCCCCTTTTGGACTAATCAGCTAATTGGGATATATTGCCATCAACCTGAAATGCTGCTTTTGGAATTGGCATTTTCTTTCAGACATGCATGAAAGCTGATGGCTACTGGCTCTGATGGTTTGGAAACCAAAATAGTGAACTGAAAGTCATCGGCATACATAATCAAGGAAAAACCATGTTTCCTGACTAAGTTAGCCAGTGAGGACACATAGATGTTGAAAAGGGTTGGTGACAGAGCGGATCCTTGCGGGACCCCACATGGGAGTTGAAAAGTTCCAGATTGCATGTTTTCCCAATGTATGTTTTGTTCTCTGTTTCTAGAAAGGAGGAGAGGAGAGTTAGTGCAGTACCCTCCATCCCCACATCTCTCAGCCGCTGCACCAACACCTTGTGGTTTACGGTGTTGAATGCTGCCGAGAGATCTAGTAGGACTAGGTGTAGTTGTCAAAGATTTTGAAATCAACAGTATAGTTGTCAACCCTGTTAATAATAATATCTACGGTGGTGTAATGGACTTCGTCGTCAACAGTGTTGCCGTTGACATAGCTAAGTTAGATAAAGGTTTTGCCGTCAATGTCATCTTCAAAGCCACCAGTCAGTATAGGTGACAGCGGTAAGAGAGAAATATATGGTGCTGTTGTCAATGAGGTCTTTCAAGTGGTCTTCGTCATTAACTCAGCAACCTCTGAAGATCTTTATCTTTTTGTAGATGGTTGGTCATTATTATACTGATATTTTTGTGCAGTCTTTTGCGTAGACAGAAAATCTTTTTGGTAGCATTTTCTCATTCTAGTTTTTGTATGTGAGGAGGTGGCTGCAAGCACTATACTAAACAAATCTAATTCTGGAAACTGTAAAAGGCTCTTTTTCTGTGCTTCCTTCGTGAAGTGCTTGGAGGGGCACTTTCAATCTTCCCCTGAAGAGGGGGCATCACTTTTTGCAGAGAGGAAATTCCCTTTATCCAGGAAATATAGTGCCAACATCCTCTCTGTCCTTTAGAGTCTTAAAAATAATAGTTTTACATATGCCATAGTGAGAAGCCATTTGACTAGGACTAAGACAATAAATACACATCAGTGTAAATCGTTTTCTGCCTACAAGGCGAACAGAATTTGAAGAGCGATATCTTCTCTCTGTAAGCCATGGTGACAGTTGGTCACAAAGTCAAAGTGTCTCCCTAGCCCAGAAAATTGAAAAATTCCCTCGAAACAACAAACAACGCACTTGAAGCTGAAGATATGACTGGATCAGCCCTATGGTAGAACATGAAAGTAACAAAGTTCATAGATGAAATTTAGTATACGTATACACAGGAACTAAGAGTTCAATATGCAGAAGTCCAGTGTGGTCTTTTATCTTTGTAAATCAAAAAAGGCGTGCTAAATACATATCCAATGAACATAAAGTTACAAGGAAAGGAAAAGGTATTTATTTCTTCAGTAAAATGAACAAATACATTGTGCACAATTACACAAACATTAGGTCTTTAACCAATCGTAGAAGAACGGTGATATGTGCCATTGGCGTGATACAAGATGGTGGTTTGTGATTTCCACAGGCAGCTGCCTGTGCGTCAGTAGACAGTATTTGCACAATACCTGTCCAGTCCAGTAAAATTCTAAGGATGGCTGTTGCTGGGCTGGCAAAATGCTGTGTGTCACAAGTGTTGTTTTTTTTTTGTTTTTATGTGCAAGCCTTGCGTAAAAGCTGTTTGCGAATAGAAAAGGGTAAAGAGGTTCTGTGAAGCTCACTCGCCTTTTGCACACGTTCTGCATATCCTACCATTATTGAGTATCACATTGCTACTGAAAGCTAAATGGATTCTTACCCCAATCAAAATGGATTCCACATTCCCACACTCTGATAATCAATGATGCATCCTACACTTTCTATTTCCTCCATGCCAATTCCTTCTTCCTTATACCCTGCATGGGGTGGAAGTGCAGTACGGTATGCACTGTGCATAGCAGTTCTTCCCGGTATCTCTACAAACTAGTATGTCATCTTGGGTGTTACCTATGCACCAAGGTGCAACCACTGTGTACCACAACCTTAAACGTGCTACCCCCAAATCCTGAGGCACTATTCAGTAATTCCCTTTCCCCCACTACTGTGGTCATGTCCATGCAAGGGGATAGCTTGGTGCATTATGCCCAGGACCTTGAGATTCTAACTTCCCAAATGAAGATGTCCCACCTTTTCTTGTGTACGCTATTTCTATTTATTTTATTTTATTTATTTCTTGCATTTATAGGGCGCACAGCTACCCAACAAAGGGTTTCCCGGCGCAGTAATCCAATTGTTAATATGGCTTCAGAATACTAGATATTAAACAGCCACGTTTTTAAGGCCTTTCTGAATTTAATGTAGCTCAGCTCAGACCGCAGTGTATGTGGCATTGAATTCCAAAGTGAAGGTCCAAGGAATGAGAAGGACTTGCCACCCATGCGTGACAGCTTGATCTTTGGAATTTCAAAGTGGTTGGCCGTGGAAGACCGGAGGATCCTGGAGGGACGATAGGGGTGCACCAGGTTTCGCAGATATTTTGGAGCGGTATTGGTGGCAATCCTGTGCATAAAGCATAGAGATTTAAACTTGACTCGGTTTTCAATTTTTAACCAATGTTGCTTTCTGATATATTTAGTGGTTGGAGTGGAGATGGGAATTTTCCATAGTAATCTCGCTGCTGCATTTTGTACTGTCTGTAGCCTGCGGACAGTGGCTTTATTTGCCCCCAGGTACAGAACGTTGCCATAGTCTAGCCTCGATATTATTAGAGCATTGACAACAGTTTTCTTGGTGTTTTCAGGCAGCATCCAACAGATTTTTTTTTGCCATTTTAATATGGCGAAACAGGTAGCCGAGGTTTTTACCGCTTGCTGATGCAAATTGAGCGAGTCATCAATGATGACGCCCAAATTGCGAGCGTGCGTGACAGGGGTAGGCGGGGTGCCCATTTCATATGGCCAATGTTGGAGTCCCCAGAGTTCTTTATTTTTTCCCAGCACGATGAGCTCGGTTTTTTCGCCGTTGAGTTTTAAGAAGGTTTTATGCATCCATTCAGCGATTTTACTGAGTTCGAGTTGTAGAGAAGAGGAGTTGTCGGAGTCTGCAGCTGATAAAGAAAAGAGCAGCTGAGAATCATCAGCGTAAGAGAACATTAGGAGTCCTGTTTCCTCCACAATTTTGGCAAGGGGACTCATATAAACGTTGAAGAGCAACGGGCTGAGAATAGAGCCTTGTGGAACTCCGTGTTTGAATGTCAGAGTGTCAGAACATGAGGTTTGTGAGAAGACTTGGAACGTGCGATTTTTCAGTACTGACTTGATCCAGTTGAGAGCCGCACCACGGATGCCTATGGAGTGGAGTGTCTGGGCGAGGACCGCATGCGACACGGTGTCAAATGCCACGCTGAGGTCGAGCAGCACAAGTGCCACTGTTTCGCCCTGATCCACCATACGGCGGATATTTTCGGTTACGCCCAGCAAGGTAGTCTCTGTGGAGAAGCCTGCGCGGAATCCCGACTGGTGGGAAGGTAACAGGTCGTGAATGGTAATAAAATCAGTAAGGCAACGGTGTACGTGCTTCTCTAATATCTTTGCAAAGGTGGGCAGCAAGGAGATAGGGCGGAAGTTAGCTGGCAGCTTGGGGTCTGCGCCGGCTTTCTTTAAAAGCGGATGGATCATTGCATGCTTCCATTCACTGGGTACAGATTCTTCCAATAACGAAACATTTAGAAGATCAGTGATGGTTGCAAGGACATTGCTGTTAAGTTGCTTTAAGACTGAGCATGGCAGTGGGTCTTTTGGTGAGCCTGATTTAATTGTGTTGAGCAACATTTGAACCATGTCAGGGTTCAGTAAGGGCCATTCATCAAGTGTGGCAAGAGATGCATCGGACAGGATGGAGCAGTCAGGAATACTTGTATCATTGTCTGGAGTAAATGATGCACAGTTGGATGTAGCTTCAGAGGCTGAATGGTGTTTGTTAGAAGCTTGATTAATGTCTTGGTGAATTTTGTCAACTTTATTAATAAAGAAAGCGGCTAAGAGGTCGCATTGTATTTTATTAAGTTCAGGCGGAGGTTGTAACGTATTAGAACCAGCCATCTTTTTTACTAATTTAAAAAGTGTTTTGGAGTGGTCTAAGGCATTCGTGATTTTAGTGCAGATAAATTCTGCTTTACCTTTGCCACACAGCTTTTGGTAGTTTATTAACTGAGTTTTATATTTTTTCTTGTCTGCTGGTGAGTAATTCCTTCTCCATTGTCGTTCAAAATTTTTCCATCTGGTCTTTTCGTTTTTTAAAGTTTCGTTGAACCAGGGGGCAGGGCAGCGGTGGGTATTTTGTTTTAGCTTTGTTTTAGGTAGGGTGGAGTCAATGGCTGCCAAGAGCCAATTTTGAACTGTGGAGGAAAGCTGCTGGACTGTTGTCTTGGTGCAATGGATATGCTCTTCCAAGAGAGCATTAAGACTTTCCGTGTCAAGTTGTTTCCATTTCCTTAAGTACTGAGTAGGTATAGGTGTATTGTCTTTATTTGTTAAATCAACCTGAAGGGTGAATTTAACCAAGTAGTGGTCAGACCAGGGCAGGGGCAGGGCAGGATGCGTGACAATGTTGTTTAGATTAGAAAATATAGGATCTAACAGGTGATCAGCACGATGTGTTGGCCCTGAGTTCTTTAGGATCAGATTAAGAGATGCTAAGTCAGTTGTAAAATCTTTGGCCAGGGAACAGTTCTCATCCTCTAGATGTAAGTTTATATCACCTAAGATTGTGAAGTTGGCAGTTCTCATAACTAGCGGATCAATGAGTTCTGACATATTTGTCATCCATTTGGATGGTGAACCCGGGGGCCGATAAATAAGGACTCCGGATAGAGTAAAATTAGGGGTTAGCATAAGTTTGAAGGTCGCGGCTTCACAGCCACCACATGAGAGAGGTTTAAATTCGCAGCTGAAGGTTTTTTTAAAAATAATTGCTATTCCGCCACCAGGTTTCTTATCACGATCGAGTCTAGTGATAGCGTAAGTGTCCAGAAGTGCCATGGCTATGTCTGGACCCGAGCTCTCTTTAAGCCATGTTTCAGTTAGAAACAATGCATCGGGTGCCTCATCTAGTAATAAGTTGAACATTTCTGTTTTATGCATTGGTAAAGAGCGACTATTGAGGCTGAGGAACGAAAAAGATTTTGACTTTAATTTCAGATGGTTTTTATTTGATTCAATCCGAGTGGATTTTATTCCTACAGGGTCAATGTGTAATTGGCAGGTTTGACAGGTGTCCTTCTCCCACCCCAACTTTAGCACCCTGCAGGAGGGTAGTGTCGCCGGTTGTAAAGCCTTCAAATAGGCAGACGTGTATTTAATATGTGAGGAGGCTATTGAATTTATTATTGCATCAGCTGTAGGTGGTACCTGTATAATGTCGGTGACTGGACCATATGGTGATGCCATGGCCCTGAGGCACGTCCGAGGCGCGGACGGGCGCAGACGGGCTGACTCAGGCGTGACTCCGGCGCTGATGAGGCGCGACCGCTAACGCGACCGCTAGCGCGGAGAGCAACCGTTTCCTTAAATACAGGACACTAGAGCGCTCTCACCGCTCTCGCCCCCCACTCAAGATGGCCGCCGTAGGGGATGTTATCCCTAACATTCGGTCTACAGCCCTAAGATCGGCTGGGACCGTCTGAATAAGGCGAAAGTGATGGCAAGTGAGTGCCAAGTATGCTGAGTGCAAGCAGAGTGTAAATTTACAATTGAAATCCGTTGTTTAAAAGTATACCAAGTTGCACGCTGGTAGCTCGAAAATGCTCCTTGCGTGATCAGAGGTCTGAGCAGAATGTTGGTAGAAGCGCTCGGATCTTGCGCCTACTTTCCCTGGGACTCCTTAAATACAGGTCCAACGTACAACTTATTCTCACCCGATACGTTGTACCGGGTGACGAGTATATTCCTGACCATAGTGCAAGCCACATATATGAGCATTGGTACCATATTGGTTTGCTCAGTTTGTTCTTTGCGCCTTTTGGCATGCAGATGTTTTTAGTTCTAAATATATTGTCTGACATATTGGCTGTTGGACCTTAGGCAATAATTACTATCGCTGTGTTGCACTTTGGTATCACAGGGCCTGTTCTTGTCTTTCATCAAATTGTGCTGCTTGTTGGGTGTTGTTCTTCGGATATTTCTATCACCACCAACCCTAAATATTTTGGCTATCCGTGTGAGTGTGTAAGTGAAAAGGAAATGTTCTCCCTATGCTCCTGTATTCAAGGATGCATAGTTTGCCACTATCCTCTGGTCTAATGTTAAATTCAGGGCAGTCAGATCGTGTTTATAGCTCTAAAAGTAGGAATTCCTTACTATTCTGTTATTTCTAGCAGAGCATGTTAGACATGTAACCGGGCTGTTGTGTGTAGGGAATCTCATCACAGCTGTAGTTGGTGGAAGTGGTGTCGCCTATTACTCCGCAAGTTACTATCTACTAAGTATTGATGGAGCAGGTGTGTGCAAATCCCATATTACACAACACATGTAACTGTGCGTCACATTGTGCTTCTCATTCAATATAGTACTTTTCCCTCAAAGCATGCTGTACTTTTTTTATTCTTCGTCATATTCCCTAATCAGTGTTAAAAGGTCAAAGTCTCAATGTTCCTAGTAGATGAAATTCGCAGGCACCTTGAGTTGTACAGTAGCTCAGATAACTGTTTGTACCCATAGCCATTTCTTGCTAGGCCTTGCAGAGGTGTCAGTCATTGGTGTCTTGAAGAATTGCAAAATAAATCTTTAAAATGATCAATCCCCTGTACCTTTTTTATTGAATCAGAGGACATCAGTACTTGAGCAATAGGTACTCTATAACAAAGGTGAGGCACTCTAGAAAGGATGCTCCAGCAGAACCTTTCAGCCAGAACCATAGACAATGAACACTATGAATACTTGTAACTACCTAGCAGGTCCCATGCTCCTATTGAGACAGGCACCAGCAACTTTGGTGCCAAAAGATAATGATATGAAAAACAATTAGGTACCCTCTTTGTGAGGGACAGAGATTTACCAGTAGTTAATGCCCACGGGTACTTTTGAGAAACAGTGTCCGCTTGAACCCCTGTACCTCCAGTAGTGAGCAGCCATATCCAGATATTTAGGGCTATTCACAAAGGTATCTTAGACTTCTAAGCAATGTATACTTTGATGTTTATTCTTAAACTTTTGAGCAACTTTACTCCCGTTGGCTATTCACTATTTACTAGAGTTGCACAACTGGTAACAACCATCGTAAATCACTGAGACAAATGCTAATAAGGGGCAAAAGCAGTGCCTCAAGAAGGATTAGTTACTTACCTGTAATCCTAGTTCTCTTCCAGGAGTATACGCATCAAATCAAAGTCATAAGTACTGAATAGTTCCGCCCACCTGCGGGGACCCCGGAGCATTAACAAAATGAATGCATATGTATATGTCTTTGCACCCAAGGTAGTAGGGTACATTCTGCCCTTAACCCCTTCCGTGCTTCGAACGTCCAACGGTCATCGCGCGCGCTACCTCGCTGGTGCTGCTCACGACCGTTGGACGTCCGAATCCCGTTAGCGCGATCGAACGTCCGCACTGGGGCGGAATGTTCGACGCGCTAAAGGGGTTAATGGCACAGCTAGATTGTTTCCTGTTGCTGGTTATACTTGGAGAGTATTTATATACTTGGTAGACCAGTTATACATATTATCATTGATATACGACCCCTGTATACTCTACTACCGTCTTCTGTAATGTATATAAATAAGCAGTTAATGATGGGAGCCTGGAGGTCTTAAAGGCACGACGCCAGTTTTCTCTGAGTGATTTATATCCAGTCTTCTAGGCTAATCTGCCTGCAATCACCTTGCCTTTTCCTTTGAAAATAAAGGCTATCTTAAAAAACAAGTTGGAGGTACATTTCTCTGTGTCACGGAAATGTTATTTTTATATGATTTACATATTTCAAATTAAAAATACAATGCCATATTGGCCTACTTGAGCCTAAAATAATTTTTTGGGCTTCATATTTATATACATGTGTGTATATTAGAAATATATGCATTATACATATACATATATCGCTCAAACAATAAAAGTTGAGCAAGAAAAACCCTTTGGGTGGAGAAATATTGTTTGAGATATATTTATGCTGCTGACAGGGCAGGTCTGGTCATTTTCACTTGAAGTGCACCATTAAGAACGACTTTGCCTAATCGGAGGACATGAATTAAGCAAGAAATGCAGCACAATGATGACCCAGCAACCTGAAGGATTTCGTATTTTTGGAAGGTGCAAGTCACAGCTGCTACCACGGAGGGTTTTACTCACCTTAAAGACTACATGAACCAGAATGCACGATATGCATACGGCCAGTGGGGCGGGATTACAAACTTTAAAACCAACATGAGAATGACAGCAGCTGTTTCTTTCCTCCATTAGCCTGCCATTGATGAAGGGAGAACTGCTCCAAAAACGCGTTTGGCACGAGGCTTTAAAAGATAGTGCAGGGAGAAATGTGCTGTTATTTCCTGCTGCCTTCCGATCAATAAAGGTTTAAACAAGACGTTGTGTGAGGCGCTTCACTGTTCAAACAACGTGCAATTGTATATATATATATATATATATATATATATATATATATCCAAGAAAAACTCGTCCCAATCCACAAGACTGCCAAATCTTGCACAGCTCTGGAAAAACGAAGAGAGGAACCCAGAAATGGTGCCAAACAAGTGCGTTTTATTCAAGCTCAATCTCGCTCAGCATGCCCGCCATTACGCGTTTCGACAGTATCCACTGTCTTGATCACATGATGTGATCGCAAAGTTACATGGGAATTTATCCGTCTAATCATTGACACAAAAGGTGGACTAAATCATAACCACCACATTCAAAACATAACATTCCTTCAAAAGGGTACATGGAAACAACAAAAGGACTAAAACAATTTTGTATAGTCCAGTTCCATCTTGAATACAACCCATAGTGGGTAAATAAACTGAAGTATATACATGTGCAAATACGCAAATAAATAGCATGTACAAAAAACTTCATAAATATATACATATAAATATATAAATATATAAATCATTAAAATCATTGTTAATTTCATGATTTAAAAGAGGACTGTGTTCACAAACCCTTTTTGAAAAAACATTCAAAGAATATATCCCAAGTGGGAATTTCCAATAATATATATATATTTTCGATACCTCCTTTCTTCAAAATTTATGGAAGAAATAACGGAACAGACTGTACTTGTCTTGGTACAGCGTTTATTTATTTGTGCTGTTTTCGGCCGCCATGACGCGTTTCGGGCTTCGCAGAACCCTTGATCACATATATATATGCATATATTTTGTTAATGCTTCGGGGTCCCCACACGTGGGTGGGACTATTCAGTGCTTGACTATTGATGAGTATCCCCTGGAAGAGAACAGCCTGCTTTATTAACTCAAAAAGACCTCTGGTACACTTCTTTCCAAGCAAACCTCTCCTGTTTATTGAGTACTGCTTAAAGGCAGTCATGGCAAAACCTATTTTTATTTTTTAAGAGTTTTATATAGCGCAAACTAGACCAGAGGATATCAGGTAACCAGAACGTTTAACATGAGCACGAGTTTCGTTTCCGATGGACATATTTGATAAATCTTGAATAAAATACACAAACCCAAATGAGAGAGAAATGTGTCCTTGTTTGAGGGAGCTTACATTTGGGAGGTATATCCTCCTGTGAAATATAGTAAGCCAAATATTCAACTTCTTTAGCTAAAAACTTTCTTTTTTCCAATTGGATGGTCATTCTTCCAACATAAAAAATCATTCGCCATTTGTTTACTATTTCTCACTAATTATTCTTTAATACTTTGTCAAAGACACTTTCATTGCCACTGGGGGTGTGCGTAGGAAGTTCGTGGGGTGGCGGTCTGTAGTTAGCTATTCCTCTGGACCTCCGGTGGCTCCTGCATTGTTGTACCCTGTGCTGTTGTATCCTGTACTATATGGTTCACAGATGTGTGAATATCTCACAACTGTACTCATTTGGTACTTTATCCAACATATCTCAAGAAATTTCGTGAGGCTCCAGATGTACAAACACTGTGACTGCCAAAGTGGTGTATTCACTGAAACAGTGCGCCGTAACAGTGCTGTTCTTTCATGCAATATACCAGATGGAGGGTCATGGTTCCTATGAATAACATCAAAAGGAGCCATATAAGGGTAGGATCTCTAGTGAAATTTCTATTGGGTCTGAATTCCTAAACTGCAACACACACAATCTCTCTCGAAAGGAACTGAAAAACAAAGTGCCGTCAATGTGATGAACCAATCATTATTGCATAATCAGTGCATATTCAATATTAAAATCATTGGTGCACCATACAGTATCTTCATTCAATTTCTACTTTTCATCCCTTGCCCAACCCACGCATCAATGTCACTTACTTCACATCCTAATAAACCCTTATCTTCCCTTCACAAAAGTCTCTAGTGCACAAGGCTGTCCCCTACTTGAACAAATAATCATGTACTAAAAAACACATCTTCTCTTCTGTGTTCCTGAACGTACGTAAAAAATTGTGAGGAAACAAAACACTTCTACACATTGAACTCTTGGTTCCCATGTGCATGTATATTACATTTTGCTTATGAACTTTGATGAAGTCTTGGTCTACTTTTTATTCCAGCTTCCACAACAACATTGGTACCCTATATCTAACTATGAGTAGGAGTGCCTTGTGAAAGTATGACCCCACTTCCATTTTGCAGCCGTGCACATTTCTGATATGGGGACATTACATACCCGAGCAGTCATAGCTGATTTACTTCTAGTGCTGGATTCCTCGTCTTCTAGGATTGCATTTTAATACACTGTGGTGCCTGTTTTGTGAGGCCTGAAAATTTGCAGTGCAGGAGAGGCTGGCAACAAATGTCATAGTTCTGCTTTCTAATACGCCTTAAGAAAGTTTTCGAACACCAGCTTGAACATTTTACTATGAAAAGTTTTTCTTGGCAGTTCAAATACATTTACTTTTTTTTCTCTTATACTTTCTCTCTTGCATTCCCTTGCATTCCCATGCTTATTTCTGTCTGCTTTCTTTTTCTCTTCATGTCTACTTGTTACCTTTATTTATTTTTTCTTCTTTGCCGGTTAGAATTTTTTTACCTTTTGCTCCTATATCATCCCATCTCATTTGTATCCCATTCTTTCTCTCCTTTCTTCATCTAATTTCCTTTCATTATTTCTCCCTTTACTTTTCTTCATTTTCCCATTTTTGACTGTATTTTGTCCTCGTTCTGCAGTTCACTGTTTCCTGACCCTGTGCTCATTTGAAGTAGCCAGAGCTGTTTGCTCTCTCTTTGAGGTGGTATCAGTGAGTTTTGTGCCTCCCTGGTTTGTTGCTGAGAATGTGGTGATTAGGTGTTGTACCCATGCGGGTTCTGTGACACAGTTTGCATTTCTGACTTTCGAAGTTCTAGTCAGGGAAATTCACTTGCTCCCAAAAAGCTCTGGCGTTTGATTTCTTTGCATTATATAGTAACTTCGTCCAAAAATCATTTTGTTGTGTTTTTTTATTGTCCCAAATTTGTTTTTTGTAGTTTTAATTTAATTGACGTACTTCTTCCCAACTTGTTGACGATGGGTTTTGTTGTTTTGCCATCCTGATTGCCCTTTGCAGTTGTTTCCTTAAATCTCTGGCTGTGAGGCTAAAGTAATTGTTATAATGGCGATGAGTTGTGTGAATAGATCTTGTTTTATCTTCTGTTTTGGGTGCGCATAGATGTTAATGAAAATGATGGTGCTCACCCCTGGATGCGAGTCCATCTTCATTTTTATTATTTGATTGACGGATGTTGTTGACAGCTGGACTGAGGACATGTTTAGTGCTGTTTAGATGTAGACAGCTAAGCCACCTTTTGGTCTTCCGTATTTCCGCGTTCGTGTTGCTTTCCCCTGGTGGAGAATCCTCCCTGGGACTTCTACTAGGGCTGTCAACCATGTTTCTTGAAGGGCGATGATTTTGTAATTATCCCAATTCTCAGGAGGCTCTTTCTCCTGCAGGCTTCTCTTTGCGCCTGCTATGTTCCAGGACAAGATTTTGATTGGGGGAGGGTCTGATGTGCATGGACTAGTTGCTGGTCATTCTCCTTTATGATCGGGTCTGAGATATGCTGAGTTTTGCTGATTCTGTTGCTGTGGATTTGAGCCTTCTGGGCCTTTTTTGCCTCGCAGAACTGACGGGACTATGTTTGCGCTTAAATTATTAGAGGGTGTGTTTGATAGTAGGAGAGGAGATGGATAGTTTTGTTTCGAAGGAATTGAGAGTGATATACCCCAATCTTCAAATTTAAGACCTCTTTTAAGATGGCTGTCACCATTTCATCCGACTTCCAAGTCGCTTAGCCTTTTTCCTTTCCCATATTAATTTCTAGGCTAACGAATTCTATTGCCAATAAATCTGTGGTTGTCATATGTTTTAATGTTGGGATAACTGCCATAAGGCGCAAGATATTCCCTCTGTTTAGATAATCTTGTGGTCCTTGAGAGGAGTAGTTTGGTGTAAAAAAGATCCTGTTGTTCTGTCTTAATGTAGGCACCTTTTTTGCAGATGGGTTGCTGATACCTGCCTTAGGCGTTGAGTGCTTACCAGTTCTTCGACTTTGTTACAGTTTGCATTTTCGCGTTGCCCTTTTATATTTATCTGTATCTGATCTCTCTTTACAGTTCCTGATTGTAGGACTTTTCTTTAAATGACTTCCCTATCTCCTCTGTTATCCCAGTTTTGATCTTGAATGATAGGCCCTAACCTCCGTTGTAAGAAGCCACTTTCTTGTGTGCTTGTGATCAATCATCATCATAAAAACTTTATTTCGGTAAAATACCATAAAAAGTATGCAAAGATCATATAAAAACAATACACATAGATAACAATGAAAATCAACTAATACAAGACTAAATTCTAAAACATTTTCAAAATAGAGACAATTAGACAAAATTCATACATGTCAGAGCCCCAGAAAATGGTAAAGATACATTTCTTTATAAAAAACTGTGGAGAGCCATTAGCTACCATTCCAGACTGAGACTCCATCAACAAAGGTTCTGCGCTTATGACACATAGCTGCCAAAAATTGCGAAACGGCAAATACAATAAATCCAGTTGTGTCTGACTTTAACACTCTGAACGTTTGCATACAATGCCGAAAACCAGGGGTACGAGCCAATACCTCCTCGGTTTAACATACGCCGGGCAAAAGAAAAAGACGTGAAGCTCCGTTTCAATATCACAATTGCATGCTGGGCAGTTCTTCAAAGCAAGAGATGACAACTTGCTGGAAAAGGCTCGTAAGGGTAGAACTCCATGCCTCAGTTGAACATACAATTATTTTGCTAGAATTGGATATATTATTATTATACAGAACAAGGGAACCCAAAGGAATTTTAGACAGGGACCTTGGGCAATTTCATGTTATAGAGAACAGTGGTCCCTATTCAGGGGGAATACAGTGTGATAGATAACCATACACTAGAATAGAATGTATGTCTTTTGTCCATCCGGACAAGAATTTATTTTCATAGTATTTTCCAAAAGTAGTATCAAATAAAACATTCAAATGACAAGTGGGCACACCCGTGACCCACAGAACACAAGACAGAACAATGAACACAGAATTGGCCAAAAGGCAAGCCAAAATAGGTCTGTACACTTGTACTTAGTATAGACAGACAAAAATTAATCATTTAACACCGTTGCACAATGTGTTATAGCTTGAGTCTGGTGCATAGGGTGTTTGGGTGTCGACGACATTTCGATGCCAACATTAAATGTAGGGCATCATCTTCAGGACAAACAAATAATGCATTGCTGTCTTGATAATAATGTATCACACCTTTTTAACAATTCTAAGGTGGCAGAGAATCAACAGTTCACTATAGGCGCAAGGGCGCTCAGCATCTGGACTTTGGGGGTTGGTGGCACCAGCGGGATCAATTCTGTTTGCTTAATGGCAGAAAGTCCTGTTGGGTGCTGTGTGCCAGCTGTTGGAGAATGCACGATCGCATTACTTCAGTGAGTGTGGGCAGTATCGCCGCATCTGCTTCGGAGTCTCCATTGAAACTCCGAAGCAGATGCGGCGATACTGCCCACACTCACTGAAGTAATGCAATCGTGCATTCTCCAACAGCTGGCACACAGCACCCAACAGGACTTTCTGCCATTAATAATAATAATAATAAGGGAGTCTTATAAAGCAAACAGAATTGATCCCGCTGGTGCCACCAACCCCCAAAGTCCAGATGCTGAGCGCCCTTGCGCCTATAGTGAACTGTTGATTCTCTGCCACCTTGGAATTGTTAAAAAGGTGTGATACATTATTATCAAGACAGCAATGCATTATTTGTTGTCCTGAAGATGATGCCCTAAATTTAATGTTGGCATCGAAACGTCGTCGACACCCAAACACCCTATGCACCAGACTCAAGCTATAACACATTGTGCAACGGTGTTAAATGATTAATTTTTGTCTGTCTATACTAAGTACAAGTGTACAGACCCATTTTGTCTTGCCTTTTGGCCAATTCTGTGTTCATTGTTCTGACTTGTGTTCTGTGGGTCACGGCTGTGCCCACTTGTCATTTGAATGTTTTATTTGATACTACTTTTGGAAAATACTATGAAAATAAATTCTTGTCCGGCTGGACAAAAGACATACATTCTATTCTAGTGTATGGTTATCTATCACACTGTATTCCCCCAGAATTGGATATATGTCATCTAAAAATCGCTCAAATAAATAAAGGTCCTTCACATACAAAAAAGAAGCAGTAACAGAACCAATCTGTGGAGTACTTAGTGCTGCATTAAGTTTATCATGACGATAAATTTTAGCAAGCGTGATACGTGAGATGGATTTACATTCCCTCTCAGAGTCAGTCCTTAGAGCAGAAATTCCTAGCCTTGTGAACTCGTTCTTGATAAAAGAGAGCCAGGAGATTTTCAGAGCACTCGGATAGGTCAGTATTTCTTTAAGTTCCTGTCTGTAATTTATCAGCTCTGTTGTCACCCAAAGTCTACGCCAAAACCTGAGAGGTTTTAATGCCATTTCTTCGTCAATAGATCTAATCCCCAGATCAAGCCTTAGGGGAAGGAGCGAGGTACTGGTTGGGAGTGGTAAGAGCTGTCTTAGAAATGTATTCTCGACCCTGGTGATTTCGGTCCTATTGCAGTGCCCCCATAGTTCACCCCCATACATAATAGCACCCCTTGCTTGTGATTTCTAAACTTCCAACGGAGGACCAACAGGTTTATTAGTAGACTTGTTGGATAGTTTCAGAATTCCTCCAGAAAGTTGGGCCAATTTTAGTTGCGATTTTGTTTGCTGAGGACCCCACGTCATGTTCTCATTGATGGTAATCCCCAGGTAGTCAAAGGTATTTACCCTTTCGAGTCTCGTTGTCCCTAGACTTGGATTCGGTCGCGTTGTTCTAGGTGGATTAAAGATCATAAATTTGGTTTTAAGGGAGTTGATCTCCAATCCCCGGACAGTGCAGAATTCTTCGAACCCATCCAATTTCGCTGTATGCCCATAGGTGATTTAGAAAGTAAAAGGGTGTCATCGGCGAACATGATGGCAGGCACCCAAGCCAACTTAGGGGCGTCATTGTCTTGTACTCCATTAAGATGTGCGATTAGCCCGTTGATATAGAGGCAAAACAGGGTCGGTGTAAGCACGCAGCCCTGCCTTACTCCCCTGCCAACAGGAAACCGAGACGACAGAGCGCCGTTTTTGCCGCATCTAACTTGGGCAAAGTTAGCCTCATGTAGCCTCATCAGGGCGGATAGAAGGTAGATAGGAATGCCCAGCTCATGAAGAACACTCCAAAGCTTCCCCTGGGGAACAAGATCAAATGTAGAGCAAAGGTCCACGAATACTAAATAGAGGCTGCCACCCTCTATTCTCACCGTTTTCCAATGCAAGAGTAGTAAACGAAAAATTTGGTCCACGGTGGAGGTATTCTTCCTAAACCCTGCCTGATAGGGACTAAGAATTGTAAACTCCTCTATCCAGTCTTGTAGGTGGTCCAAGATGAGTCTCACAAAGATTTTCTGGGGGACATCGATTAAGCTTATGGGTCTGTAGTTGGATGAGAGCAGAGGAGAGCCCTTTTTATGTATGGGGACAATCTCTGCTCCCAACCAAGTACAGGGAACCACCATGCCTCTCAAGATTGCATTAAATAGAATCTGAAGATATGGACCCCAAATTTTCGGCTCGTGCCTGAAAAGGTTACCTGGGAGTTTGCCCAGGACTGGTGCTTTGACTGTAGCGAGTTTAGTGATTGCATTGCAAACTTCCACAACCGTAAACTCAATCACCTCTGGCTGCATATTAAGTATAGATTGGGTTAGAATGTTTTTAGGGTCGTCAGAGAGACCCTCAATGGAGTACAAGGCCCGGTAATGGCCTTCCCAGGCTTCCGCCGATATGTTGGGTTCAATGGCAGCTTTCCGCTCATCACAGCCGGTGTTTATAATGGACCAGAATTTCCGAGAGTCTTTATTAGCTAGCGCAAATGTAAAGCTGGACCACTTGTCTTAGTCCCATTCTTCCTTCGCACACTTAGTTATTCTTTTATAGTGTGCCCTCCTGTCTTAATTGCCGTTCTGTTGTTATTATTTATGGCCTGCAATAGTTCTGTTTTTTCCTTCTGGCAAGTTGTATTATACCACAAACAAGGGGGAGCCCTATTTCTCTTCTTGGGAACCCGAGGATTAAGTACATCTGCCAGATTGAGTACTAGCCCCTCGTGGAGAGCCTCCATCCTATTTAAGTAATCAGGGGGCAGAGGTTAATTGAATAGGGCTGCAACCTCTATAAAAGAAGGAATCGCCAAGCTATAGAGTTTTACTATTTGTTCTGGGTGTTCCACTAGTGTATGCCATCTTACTCTATGCCTGTCATTAGATAAGGTAAGATCACCATCATTTTCCCCGGGAAGTAGAACACTACCCCTGCCGGTATTAGGCAGGCCCAATTTCAAGATTAGGGGATTATGGTCGCTATCCATTCTTGTGATCAATTGCCGCTGGAGGTGTACTGATCCTTTAGGGTTTTTTGTTTTGTTTGCCATGTCTGCTGGGCATTCCGCTCTTCTCACCCCAGTTTTAAATTCTTGCGTGTTTTGTCTGGTTGACAGAAGGCCACTACTCTCAAAGCTTGGGTTAATCAAGTCTGGGCTGTTTGGGACTGGTGAATCCAATTGCAATGCATCTGATGATTCAGTTGTACCCGACTTATCTGAGTAGCCTACCTCGTCTTCCTCTTTGAATTCTTGATGCTGCCCTATGGTTACTAGTGACCGATCTGTACCATCTTTGATATTGAATATTGGGTAGTTGGCCTTGAGCTGTATTTTTGATGTTTTGTTTATGTGTAGACAATTTCTCGCTTTCCTGGCCCTTTTTTGTCTTTATGTTAAAACAGGTGGGGGGGAGGGTGCGGGGGGGGTTAAATATTTGATTTGCATTTTTGAATGGTTGTTGAATCTCTTGATATTGTGAGACACCGATCTAAGTGACAGGTGTGGCGCGGGAGAATCTACAATCGATAAATCATCACTTGATGTCACTACCTTTGTCTTCTTTCCTTCTGGCGGATGGCTTTCCTGTTCATTCTTTTGTAAACTGCTTTCCCCACTAGGTGGCATTTTGCCATTTGTTTTGCGTATTTCTGGGGGACGAGTTGCCTGTTTGCATTCATGAAGAATACTTGTTAATATTGTTGGTAAGTCTCTTAGTTTTTCCCGGGTCGGACAGCAATCACAAGTAAGAGCTTGTAGTCGTGTGCCTTTTGTATTTTTGTTGATGGATGGTAGTTGACGCATCATAGAATCAAGCTTGGTGTTTATGCCAGAGATGTATTCAGCGATTGCGTTCAATAAATTCTTATTCTTGTTTCAGCTCCATTAGGTGCTCAGTGATGTTATAATGTACCTGCTGGTTCCACTCCATAGCGTTACTGGGTGAGTGGCCAGTACTATTTTTGTCTCCTACCTTGTCCATGTTGGTACACTGTTCGCTGATTACTTTTTTGTCATGAGTTTTGATTATTAGGTCGGAGGTTTCTTTTCCTGAGCGATCAGATGAGCTGGATATATCGTTTATTGTTTGCTGTTTATCTGCTGGTAGTTGTGTCAATTTTTTCCATCGGTTTTCTTCTGCTAGACTCCTATCGGACAGTCCCTTTCCTTGCAGTGAGTTGACCAAAATGACTTTGTATACTGGGACTTGGTTTCTTCCTCAAATTTCATGACTTGATCAATTGATTTGTTACTATGTATTTGTTCTATGTATATTGTTTATTTGATTTTGAGGGACCGACTTTTGCCTGTGCTGGGTTACTTGATGTTTCCTCTGTTATTAACTGTTCTCCTGATTGAGGGATTGATATTTTACAAGCTTGTTTTGAAGGTTTGGATGTTGTACTTATAGCCTGAAGTATCCCTGTGTTGTTCAGTATTGATTGGGACCCCATCCAGGAGTCACTGAATTCATCTGTATTGTAAGTGTCTTCATTTTTACTGTCTTGCTTTGAGTGTTGCCTCGTGTAGAGTGTTTTTTAGGTTTTTAGGTTTTTTGGCTTTGTTGATGGCGTTCAGTATTTTGACGGGTCTTACCTCCATCCTGTCCCTTGAGTCCTGATTGGTGTACGAGTGAACATGCGTTGGCACTGATTGCCTCAAACTGTTTTGGCAGAATGGTGTGATGGCGTCTTGATCAGTGTTCCCCGTTGCCGGGATGGCGGTTGTGCTATCACTATGTGTTGAAGCTTCATCCTTAAAATGTGATTCTGTTTTTGTGTGTACTAGTGCTTGGATGAGTTGTATATTGTTACTCCAACAGTATTATTTTTTAACCTCCTGTTCAGTACGTTCAGTCACCTTCACAGGTTCTTGGCTCCAGGTTGTGTGTGGGGCAATATTCATGACTGTTGTCATCGTATTGTGTGGCGCGTTGTCTTTTTTGTCCTCCGTCTGCATGGGGGCTGATTTGTATGGTGTCAAAGGTTTTAAGAGGCTGTTTACCTTTTCCGACGTTGAGTTAATAGCTGCCCTTGGGTCTTTAGGAAGGTAAATCTCCCAGTCGGGTTCAGTGATACGAAGATTGAATACATGGGTGATATAAGTGTGGCTCCTTGGTTTTGTAATGATTTTATTGAACCGCCCTGGGGGGATTGGCTCCTTTGGAATGTGGTTTAGGCTTACAATTCCATTTTGTTGGTTGTGGCGGGTTCTTCCTTATCCTGCCTGACCTCATTGCACTGCCTAGAATTATGGATTTTCCGGGCAGTCGTGATAGGCAGTGATGGTTTGACTTTGGACAGTGGGTTAGCTAGCAAAACTCTGTAGCTGTTTCGGCTGATTTTGCTTTCGGTGTGCTTGGGGTCTCTTACTTTAGGGAGAGGGTTATCGCGTTCTCACGTTCTGACCAAGGGGGTTGTAACTACAAGGGATGGGACTGGAAGGGATGGGGGAGATGCTATCAAACAGGGCACACACAGCAAGGCAGCAAGCTGTACCCCAACCTAGTTGGGGCGCTTCTGCCACCCCGCCTGGGCACACACTCAGCCTCCTCCTAACGACAGTGGCAATTGCAGCTTACTCCGCCTCCAACCAACCTCCTTTCACTCCCTTTGGCACTGCTTACCACTGTTCGGATACCTCTGCTGTCGCTATCTGAAATGTTGGTTGGTCAGTGGGTGGATTAATTTATTGCTGATATTGTTAAAGTTGAGCTTAACGCCACAGTGCCCTGGTCGCTGGTTCCTTATTGCTGATATCTAATGAAACACTTTGCAGCACCCCTCTCTGACTGTCTCCAACTGGCTTAGTCTAACTGTCTTTGGCTCTCTCCGCAATATTGTTTAGTGGCGCCGTGGCTGCCAGTACTTGACTGAAGTCAAATGGTGACGGATGGCTGTAACGAGTCTTACTGTGTCTCAGTAAGCCGAAGTAACCAACGTGACCGGGTGGCCAAAGTGGGTGCGGATGCTATGAAGGCCACTGCCCCAGCCCGCACTTAGCTTTTACTTCAGTTAGAGTTACCCGTCCAACTCCTAATATGAGGCAATACACGCCATCCGGCATGGGCACAAGCACAGACCCGCGATTCTAGTGCGGCACGTTTCCAATATTTCTCCCGCAATCCAGGGGTCAAGAGACGTCAAGAGTGGTCTATAACACCAAGGACCCCATGGCGCCAAGAGAAGAGGTGACAGGCGGCACCAGGAGGTGCTTGGCCAGTAGTGGATGCGTCGGAGCCCAGCCGGCCCGGCTCGGCCCCCCCAGCCAACCCTCTGCACCGTTGCCAAATACCGTGATGGAGCAACCGACATGGTGGTGGTAGGGCCATCAGCGTGGGAGTCGGCGGAGGCCAATTTGGTGACGGTCCAGTTGCAGTTCCAGATAAGTATTCTCTATCAATATTCTACTAATTATCATTTGCCAAGTTATCTGTAGAAGGAGTGACAGTTTGAGGTGTTTGAGACGCCCTGGGTGCTTATAGAAGAAGAGGTAACAAAGCCTAGTCTGCTGCATTTGTTGTCACTGGGGCAGCAGCAGGTACAACGCTTTGGAACATGGTAACATTGAGGAAGCTGTGGCTTTAGTATATAGTTCAGGAATGTCTCCATCATTATTGCAGGGTAGTTAAAGAAAGGACAGGGACCTTCGTTAAGGGTGGTTTTCTATGATGATACCTAAATTCTGAGGACTAATCACAATAACTTCCGTGACCTTCTGGTGGAAAGTTGTGCGGAGCATAATCATCATAACCTTGTGGGTGTGGAACTTGTCTCCAATGTCCTTTCGATATACTACCTGGACACCTTGTATGAAGAATTTGGGGGTTTAAAGTGATTCTTGCCTCACAATGAAAGACTAAGTAATCTGTGGTAAAGATCTCTTTTTCCGGGGGGGGGGGGGGTGTGGCTACGGCGCTACGTGGAATGGCTGCCTCGTAAGGGAGCTCCGCCTACCGGAATCTATCACTGGGCAATTACCATCCTTTCAGCCTCCATCTATGGCTTGAAATTACACCTGTGGAACCAGGGAGAGAGCGGGCATGAGTTGTGGTGGAGCGGGAGTGTTGTGAGCCGCGCCTCCGCCCTGAAATCCTGATGTCTGCTGGCCGAGTGGTGAAGGACAAAATGGCGGAACCGCGATGGGTGCAGTAGGGAGAGACTGAGGCTGCGGCGAGCGAAATTGCAGTGCGGTGGAGGTGGTGGCTCGGCTCGGCTGCCCTGCGCTGGCTACAGAACGATCTGCAAGGCGGGGAAACTTTTGAAGGACCGCATTGGCTGCAGGGTGCCCCCCGACGACACTCGACCTTGAGGGACTGCGGAGGCGGAGGTGACCGGCCAGCGTGGGGTGCGGTCGGAGGCCTGAGGCTCGGTTGGAGCTGGAGTGGAGCGGAGGAGCAGCGCCGCGGGGCAACCGCCGGTAAGTGAGGGCGCTGTGTAAGACCGGGCTGCTGGGGCCGGCTGTGCGGGCCTTGCACGGGGGGACGGTTGCGCCCTGTGGGACCTGCGCGGTGGGTCTTAGCGGACCAGGGCTGGAGCGGCGCTCCTCGTGGTGCCCTGTCGGTCTCCGGGCTGCCCGGGGCTGCTGTGGGGCGTTGTCCGAAAGCTGCTACACGGTGCCCCCCGGGGCTACGACAGACCGGGGGCGAGTGGGTAGCTGGGGCGAGGCCTTGCGGGGGCGTCGGGTGGTGGGGGGGCTGGGGGAGCACTGTGAGCACTATCGGTGGGAGCACGCAGAAGGAGCCTGCTGGTGCTGAGAGGCCTTCTCGCTCCGATGACAGTAGCTGACTGATGCTGAGGGGGCGGCAGTGGGGATTCCGGAGACCTTTGCGGCCACGTGGTGGTGAAAACGGCGCCACAGCCTACATAGCTGCTGGGAGAGGTCTGCTTCGCGATTGACTGTGATGCTTAGTGATACGTGGTCCCTCGGAATTGACGGCGCTTGCCACCAGCTTGTGGTTACAGGGGCTATGGGCAAGACGGAGCCCAGGCAGGCCAAATTGGCCTTTGAGGCCAAGCGACAGACACAACTCAAGGAGGAAACGCCAGGGCAGAACGAGACAGGGGGGGCCTTATCCGCGCAGGAGAATGCTGAGGACGATAACCGCACGATCCTCCTTGAACTGCGTGCAGGGATGAAGTCCATTGACAGCAAAATAGATGCCCTAGCGACAGGGCTGGATATAGTGAAGAAGAAGGTAGATAAGCATGAGAAGCGGCTCGATGTCCTGGAAAACAGAGTGTCGGATGGACATGACTCGCAGGATGAGGCACGCACACAACTTGAGAAACAAATGGAGAAGATCTTAGAGGTGATAAGTGCGAAAAATGAAGATTTAGAAGCGTGGTCTAGGTGCAATAATTGGGGATTCTTGGCCCATCGGATTCCACGCCGATTGCTAAGATGGAGCCTTTTATTGATGGTATGCTTCGTGAACTGTTTGGGCCCGCCTTGTCCAGCGTGATGATAGTTGAGAGGGCTCACAGGTCGCTGGGGCCCAGACCGAAGCCCGGTGCGCCGCCGCGGCCGATCATTGCCAGTATTCTCAACTACGCGGATTGAGACTCGATCTTGCGGGAGGCCAGGGCGAAGGCACCAGTGACATACAAGGGCGACACTCTATCCTTTTTCCGTGATTACACCCCGGCTGTCCAATCAGCGTGGCGTGAGTTCGTCCCAGTGAAAAAGTTACTCCGGGAGTCGGCGTGCCTTATGCCATGCTGTACCCCGCGAAATTGAAGGTGACTCATGACGAACAGGCTCATTTCTTCACGGACGCCAAATCGGCATTGAAATTCACAAACACATATGTAACGGCAGGCAGCGCGAGCAGCGGACAGCGCCAGAGAGGCAGGAGTCGGGTCTGGAAGAGGCTGACTGAAAGAATGCTAATTGCAATATTGGACTTCTATCTCAAGTTTGTAATATTGACAGTCTAACTTTGTTATAGCCCGCTTTGGGAGTTGTCACTCTAGTCGACTTATGAGGATAGGAGGGTATGGCGCTGATGTATAGTTGTTACTCTCCTTGGGATCCAGGACAGGGGAGTGTGATTTCACTGTGTTATTATAGCAGGAGCCTTAGGGGCGCTGGAACAAGACTGATTCCGGCAATCGCACTTCGGTGCGAGTATGCGCGGCTGTACCTCTTCCCCCAATGGGTATTACCCGCAAAGTTGTTGCTCAGAGAGGGGCGGAGGGGGGATGGTCTCGACCTGATTGGGAGGTTGCAGTGGGAGGTGGGTAGAGGTGGGGAACGTTTTTGAAGTTATTGTATGTTTTTGGTTTTTCCAAATAATGATCAATCTTACCTATGTAAGAAAGTGCCTGTGGCACTCATCGCATGAACTGCTAAAGCGTCAATGGAGCGTGTTTCTTGTGCCCCTCTGTTGCTATCTAGCACTGTTATTCCTTAGCATACACAATGTCTACTGATTGGGCTATGTTAACTTGGAATGTGCGTGGTTTTAACTCCCCCAAGAAAGGGCGTCAGGTGGTGGTGCACCTGACCAGGCATGGCATACAGGTGGCTCTCTTGCAGGAGACGCATTTGGCCTCGAGCACGATATGTGGGGCGCTTGGCCGATGGGCCGCCTTTCAGTTTGCTGCATCTTATTCCTCTTATGCGCGGGGAGTGTTGATTCTGATCAAAAGGGGGGTTGATTTTTAAATGCTACACACGTATGCGGATGGTGAAGGACGTTGTGCGATGGGGTGTGGGAAGTTGTGTGGCACGCTTATGGTGTTTGTGAACATGTACGGCCCTATAATGGACGATCTGGCGTGTGTGACCCGCATCTGTGACCAATTGAGGAGATGGCCTGTTGCGCCTGTAGTTTGGGGCGGAGACTTAAATACCTACCTAAATGCGCAGTTAGACAAGTCAAATCCGGGAACGCACCGCACCCCTAAGGTCCCTGCGAGCATATTGCGAGTTATGGAGGAGTTTGGATTGCAGGATGTGTGGAAAGTGAGGAACCCGGACAGACAAGAGGGCACACATGCAACACCAGTGCATGGCAGCTGGTCGAGATTGGACTACTGGTTGGTGGGGGAGGAATTGCTGGAGTGGGTGATCGAGGTGGCGCCGTTGGCCCGCACATTGTCGGACCATAATCCAGTGCATCTACTATTGAGGAATCCGGCTGGAGTGCGTCGCCCCTTCACATGACGGTTGCAAGCCGAGGCGCTTCTGGACCCAATCTATGACAAAACTGTGCATGACGCCATAGTGCAGTACTTCGTGCTAAATAAAGGCACGGTTGATCCGGCAGCGACGCTGTGGGAGGCCTTCAAGGTCACCATCAGGGGGACCTGTATCGGTACGGCTGCGGGTATCCTTCGTGATATCAGGTCGCGACTGCAGACCTTGGAGTCAGAGCTACGTGAGCTGGAGCAAGAGTATGCTCGCCGGCCGGACCTGGCTACATTGGCCAAAATCAAGGAGTTAGTTGTGGAACATGGTGAGCAAGCGGAGGCAGAGATGAAATATGTATCGCGTAGGCACGCGGCCTGTCGTTATGGAGAAGCGGGCAGGCCAGGCAGGACGCTGGCGTTCAAGATAAAAGCGAGGTCGGAACAGAGCCGGGTAGACAGGAGAGTAGACGACATGGGCGAGGTGCATTGCTCCCCGGAGGCCATAACGGGCATGCGGAGCACGCCGCCCACGGAGGACCTGGATGAGTATCTGGATGGCATCGCGTGTGCATGGCTGTCAGACGCGCAGCATGAATACTTGTGTCTCCCCATTGATGAGCAGGATGTCAAGCTAGCGATAGCGGCGTTAGCTAATGGTAAGGCGCCGGGCCCAGACGGGCTTCCGGTTGAGTTCTATAAAAAGTACGCTGACCTTCTCGCACCACATATCCAGTAGGTTTATGCAGAGGCACACGAGGTCGGGATGCTCCCCCGTCCCTTCGGGAAGCACTCACCGTCACATTGCTTAAAAAAGATAAGCCCCCGGAGTGTTGCGATTCCTATCGCCCGTTGTCACTGATCAACATCGACGCAAAGATCCGAGCGAAAATGATCGCTACCAAATTGCAGCCCCTAATGCATGGTCTGGTTTTGCCGGATCAATCGGGCTTCGTGCCTGAGCGGTCCACCTCGCACAAGTTCCATGTGCTTGAACCCACGCTGGAGGCCGCGGTGGTGTTGCTTGACGCTGCCAAAGCGTTTGACCCTGTGGAATGGCGATATATGCACTACGTGCTGAACCGTATGGGATTCCCCCTCTTTTCCTCCAATGGATAACGGTGCTGTACACGGCGCCGTCGGCCAGGGTGAGGGTAGGTGGCTTTAACGTCCGAGCCACTGAGTGTAACGTGAGGCACTCGACAGGGCTGCCCCTTTCGCCCATGCTGTGCGCGATTGTTCTGGAACCGCTCGCATATGTAATACGACAACGCCACAGGGAGACAGCGCTGAATTTTCGCCACCCCCGGTCTCGGTCTCCCTATATGCCGATGATATGGTGTTGTTAGTGCGCGAGCCGTCTCGATTTCGTTTATAATCCCACTCACGGAGGGGACCAGATGCCCTGATCTTGAGTACCCACTGGTATGGTCGGCAAACCCTGTCAAATACTTGGGAGTGTGGGTGCACCGGGATCCGGTGGTTGTCGTCAGGGAGAATTATGGTAGGGCCTGCTGCGCAAACTTAGAGTGCACGATTGAGGGTTGGTTGCTATTACCGCTGTCGCTGGCAGATCGCATAGCCCTCATCAAAATGGTAGTGCTGCCCCGGTTTCTGTATCTATTTGTAAACATGCCTATAGTGCTTAATCTGCCCTTCTTCAAGACACTTCGGGGACATTTGCTCCGACTGGTGTGGGGAGGTAAAGGGGTGAGAGTTCAGTGGTCCATACTCACCAGGAGGTATAGCGATGGTGGCTTTGCGGCTCCGGATTTTTATGTATATTATCTGAGCGCACAGGCTCAATACCTGTACTACTGGTACAGGCCACACGCTTTTACACCACATGTCGCGGTGGAGGAGGGGGATGCTGCTCCGGTTCCGTTGCACAGTGTTGTTACTCACAGCTCGCGAGGTACCCCTAAATCGGAGATCAACTAAATAGATGCCACGGTCTTGGCGTGGCAGCGTATAGGGCAGTTGGCGCAGAAGTTACCATTATATGCACCAGACTTGCATGGCATGGGCAGCTATCAGTCACAAGAGAAGGCCCGTCTATGAGAGTGCTAAGAGAGGTGGGAATAACCCATTTTAGAGATGTCTACCCAAATGGCACCTTCCTAGAGCAGGGGGACCTTGGCCACATTCGGAATCAGTCGCTCCTGTTCCGTTTCGCGGTTCATCGTCTGAGAGGTGCGGCCAGGGTACACTACGTCACCTTTACTGAGGAGCCTCCAGTTCTGAATTCGCTACAGGCGGTTCTCACAATGCCTAATAACAAACGCCTACTGTCCAAATTATATAAGATAATTAAGGATGAATCAGTGGTAGGTGAAGACAAAAGTTGGACCAAGTGGAATGCGTGTCTGGATACTGATATCTCAGAAGACAATTGGCGGCATGTGTGCGGACTGACTGGGCCGCTGAGTGCAAATGGCAACCTTAGAATTATCCATTTCAAATTTTTACACCAAGTGTATCACACCCCGGCACGTCTGTATAAATATGGCTTGCGGGAGACGGCGAGATGTGACAGGTGTGGTCAGGATGATGCTCATTTTATGCACCTGGCGTGGAACTGCCGACCTGTGGCTGACTTCTGGGAGGCAGTAGTGAGTAGCTTGTGTGAAATGGTTGCGGTGGATCTCCCCTGTACGCCACTGGTGTGCCTTCTATGTTGTGTGCAACACATTAAGGGAGTGAATGGCGGGTTGGTACGATTGGCGCTGCTCATGGCTGCGAGGAGGGTAGCGATGGCATGGGGAGGGGTAGGCGCCCGGGTCTGAAGGACTGGCCGGCCGACTTGGTGCATTGTAGAGACAGCCTAAGTGTGTATGCGGAAGAATTACCCTTGTGGTCCAGGCCGAAAGACATCTGGGAGTCACTGCGCCTATATTTGCTTGCACATGCCGAGGGGAGCACAGATTGCCCTTGATTGAGAGGGGATGGCTGATGGGGGGGGCGCAGGCGGAGGAGGGACCCTTTTAGTGGCGATGGGGCAGACCTGGAGCGATGTTCAGACATGTGGATGGTATCTGGATTGATCAGTCTTTCATTCTTGCATTAGGATTGGAACGGGGTTTGTTTTATATTTTTTGTTTCCTTTTTGCTTTGTTGTATGGGGGGTTTGTTTTTATTGCCTCAGGCCATGGTCCACATATGCTCGGTTCTGTATGGGAGCCGTGACGCACCTGCCTTGCACAGTCTAGCCTGTGATTACTTCTTGATTTAACGGATTGCAACTGTGTGTTTTCATGTGCGAATTGTAACATGTGTTCTGCTATAGTGCAAATGTGGATGTGCAACGTTTTTGTCTCCATGTATGGCAACTTACTGTAAAATGTAATTAAAAAAAAAAAAGATCTCTTTTTCCAAAGGAAGGCATAAAAAGAAGTATTTATCATTTTAATCTTCAGCAGAGAGTACAAATTATGAGTCCTTCTGTGCCCACCAAGTAGGGCTACTGCAGCTTTACATATGTAGGTTTACAGATGAAATCCCTGAATGAATTGGTCCAAAATGCTGCAGCCAGAAAGATTCTAAATATGAAGAAATATGAGTCCATCATGCATGCTTTAGGTAAACTGAACTGTTTGGCCGTTAGCCAAAGGATAGAAATTGAATGTTCAAGTATTATGCACAAAACATTTTGCGATAAGAGAACAAATCATCTCTCCAACCGATTTTCCTTTTATATCCCAAGACACAGATTGAGATCGAAGACAACCTTTTATCTCAATGTTCTAACTTTGGAACAGGCTCCTGATAAAGTTGAAGAAGGAACCATCGCTGATAATGTTTAGGAAGCTTCTAAAACCTGCCTTTTCCCAGCTTCCTCGGTCAAAGGAGTGATCTCAAACGACTGCAAATGTGCGAGCCCCCGATGATATTGAGACAGGTTAGCCATGTCTTCCTTTAGCCCAAGGTACCTAACGTTTTTATGTGTGCTTAGTAAGTATCCACAAATAAAACTCGTGTTTTTTTAATTGACAGGGCAGATAGAAACTCATTGAAGATTGCCACAGCAGCTACATAAGCTCTCTCTGGGGTGAAACACAGAAAACTACTTGCTGTAACCTCTTTTGCCAATCTGGTGGTATACAACATAAGGCAGACTTATGCACGCCTAGGGAAATTTTGTTTCAACTAATCAATAGAATTAAAGCAATGGTTAATAAAATGTCTCATCTCTGAAAAGACGTAAGCCGATAAAGGGGGGAAATTGGGAAAAACCAGGGAAATCCAATTGAAGACCTTGTTGATGGAAATGGCCAAAATGGGTGGGGGCAATGCGACGAGGTCACCTGCTTAGGGGATGTTGAAATGAGAGGGCCTATTATTAAAACCTTCAAGCAACATCATTCTTCTGCAAAATTATTGGAATTTTGCCTGCAACTCCAGTTTTGCTGTTCCACTTTAGTAAGATGGCAAGCGAAAATTGTCCTTGGATTTTCCATGCCTCTCCATAGGAGGAAGATGTTTTAGCATGGTGTCCAACTCCTATCAGTTAGTTTGAGAGTCTTGCATAAGGCTAAAAAATGGCCAAGCTCACCGAAAATATTTTTTATTGCAAGATTGGTCTTTGCTGTGAATCATGTGTTGTAAGTGATACGATGGGTACGGTGTATAATTTAATTTAGTATGATACCTTCCTGTTTTAGTCGATAGCACACACAAAAGGCATATTTCAAGAGATGAGCTAGATATAACCAATAGTACACAGATTTTGCTATATTTTAGTTTTATATATAGCTAAAATATCTTGTGGCACAAAGAAATGAATTAGGTCATTACAACTTCAACCAGTGTAAAAATATCTGATCCCCCAGTAAAGAAGAGAAAGCATAGTGAAACCTATAGTCATAATGGGGCAGAATGTAAATGGTAGCAAGGCACCACTACATGTGGCCAGGATTCTGACCATTCAGAGAAAACATACCAGTGCTACCAATAATGATACTACCTTTACCTTGTGTACACAGAGGAAGTCACATTATCCTGGAAGAAGTTGAGTCAGAGGCAGAAATATTATTAACATTGTAGAAATATGATTAACATTGTAAATGGTAGAGTCCATGCAAATTATGTTTTCTGTGTTATGAAAAGGGGTGTGGCACAACAACACAAAGCCAATACCATGGTTATTCCACACAATGGACACAAAATCATGAACTTACCTTTAAAAGGATCATTGGCTTTTTGAGGTTCTCCTAAATCCTCCTTCATGTCAGCAAAAGAATCTTTTTCTTCAAGTTTGCTGCCCCCGGGAGAATTTCCCTCAGATGATTCAGCATACACTTTAGGTACTTCCAAGGTTGTCATTTTCCTTGCTAGACCTGGTGAACGTCTCTCCATAGGTGGAGATTGAGAAGCCAAAGAAGTCTGCAACAATGCTTGATTTCTCCTAGACAGTCCTGGAGACACAGTTGGACTGTCTCTCTTTGTAGTGCCTTGACCAGCTGTCGAGTCCAAATTATTAGAATCTGCATCCTCCAACTGCTTTGGCTTTGAAACATATATTTTACGACGAGCACCCAAAGCAAGCTCATGTGGTGTTGCAGCCGGGATCATAGAAATAATATCTTCAGGTTTAGCTTTTTCAATTGCATCTAGTTGTAAATCAGAAGACACATCATTAGTTTGTACAAATTCCATATGAGGGACATTAGCAACTACAATTGAAGGCACCAACAAAGATGTTACTTCAGATTCTAAAGTCACCTTCCCTGCCTGCTGCCTGGAGGATGAAATATCTGTAATTCTTGAAAACTGTTCTTTGTTGGTCATTTCGTCTGTTGTGATTGCTCCTGGAACTATGCAAGAAATTTCGACATCTGGAAATAACTCTTTATCAATTACTTCAGCAAATTGTCTTTGCTGCAAGACATCTACATTTGGAACCATTTCTTCGTCTGAGCTTGGTGTCATAATGCCAGATGTAGAACTTGAAGTCAAGGATTCTTCTTTTTGAATGCATGTGTCAATTTTACCAGTTTCTGCAATTGTGCTTGTTGCAGGACTTGAGCTTCCAGTACTTATGTCTAAAAAAAGTTTTTTATTTGTACAATGATCTTTCTCTTCTTTATCTACCTTAACGGTATCTTTTGGATCAACCTTGTTTTTATCAGTCTCATTCTTTGTGATATTCAAAAGCATAAGTAAAGAATTTTTCAGGGAGGCCACAAACCCACTATTCTGTTTTTCTTGGTCCGTGGAGAAATTATCCAAAACAACTTCTTGTGTACCTTGAGAAATAGATGGTATTGTTGCTGTAGGACATACTAGGTCTTTTGTTTTAGAGGAATCTGGTGACAGCAAATTAATATTAAAAGCATTTTCGTCACTCTTGTGTGTGAAGGTAGGTGGCATCACAGCTTGTTTTTGTTTATTAACGTCTCCTTGAGCTACTTGCAAAGTCATTTCAACATTAAGGTCTTGTTCAGGCAATACGCTGCATTCTGAAAGCAAATCCATGCCAATATCTCTTTCTGCAGTAGAGGCCACCTCACTTGAACTTTTCGTATCCACCTCCTTCTTGACATCACGCAACAAATTAGCTACACTATCCTGATGAAGATGTGATTCAGTCGCGGTGTCAATGAGGGCTGAGTGTGTTTCTTCATCAGCACAATCTGAAATTATTCCAGTTCCAACCTGAGAAGCATTCTCTATCATCCCCAATGATGTACTATCATGAGAGGTCGATAAAGATTTGTTCTTTATGGTAGGTAGATCAATTTGTGAAGATAGTTGGTGCTCGTCTATCAGAATCCTACTGAATACAGTGAGAGTACCATTTGGCTGCTGATCTTTTATATCCTCAATCATTTCAACTTCATCAGGAAATCCAACCGTCTCAGACGAGTCAGCACCTTGGCTTGGGATACATTCTTTTAACAATGGTCTTAATGCATTTGTTTTCAGATCAGTCACGTCTCCCATAATGTCAATACTGGGTGCTAACACTACTTTTTCTTCTTTTACCCCTACCAAGACTTCCACACCATCATTCTTTTTTAAATGTCGATTGGCCTCTGAGGAATATTCCATGCACACTATGGGCTTGCCCAATGAATTAGAAGATGCAATTTTAGATATGTCAAGGAAATGCTCAGCTTCTCTGTAATCCACATTCACGGTTCCAGACGCTTCGATTTTTGATATATGTGCACTGCTCTCTTTTTCAGCAGATTCTGTCTCCATGTATACAAGTACGTCAACAGCACGGTCGTTATTTACGTTGTCTAGCTTGTCTTTACTTAATGTAGGCTCAGCCATTTTTAGGTCAGCAGCTGTAGTTCTTGGCTGAGAGGCCACAGATTTTGATCTGGAGTCTGGCATTTGAACTTTCAGTTGTGGCAAATGGCCTTCAAGTTCTGGCTCGGATTCTGAATCTTTTTGTCTTGGCATTGGAGCTGTGAGTAGTGGCAAAGAACCTTTTAATTCTGGTGATAGATCTGTTATGGATGGTTCAAGAATTGAAGTTTTCACTACGGGCACAGGCGTTTTAAGTTCACTTGGGGCAGAGGTTTTCTCTTTAAGTTCCGAGGCTGAAACCTTTGACTCGAGAACTGGAGCTTTTGTTTTGCGTAAAGGTGCTTTTGGTTCGGTTTGTTCTAATGCAGGCCCTTTCAGCACTGGCTGAGTCATTTTCAGTTCAAGTTCTGGAGAGTTTGGTGCAGATGCTGAAATCTTTAACTCAGATGCATGACCTTTTAGTTTACGTGCAGGGGGTTTGGGTTCATTTGATGGAGGAAGGTTGGTTGTCAGTTCATCTGCTGGATTTTTTGTTTGTAGGATTTCAGTTAGTGACACGTTTGATTCAGATGAGGGAGATTCAGGATGTATTACTTCTAAAACCGGAGATGCATGTTCTTCATTGTTGATAACTTTTTCAGAAATAGAGTTTTCTTTTAAAAGTGATGCAGACGTCTTATTCACGCCCTGTAAATGCAAAACATATTGAGCGAGATTGTGGGCATAGTTTTTTCTTTGTGAAACAAATAAATTTTATTTACGTAAGAATTAACAAAATGCAATTCAGTTACTTATTTGGTTTCTTTACCCAAGTACTGTAAACTTCATGTGAAACTTATAAGATTTATCAAAATCACGAACTTAACTAAAAGAAATCTGGACAAATTGTGAGCACAGGTTAATGATGTTGACGTGAATATGATCTGTACTTTGAAGCGCATAAAAATCTTCTGAAGCAGGAAAGTGCCAGAGAGCCAGCTGTGAAGATGGCCACACTGTGATAGCACTCTTCAGGTCTGGCATGCTATCTGGCATAATCCTCCTCACAATGATCCCCTTAACAGCAACTGGCTCATGGATGATACTGGAGAGGCACTCTGAAAAGCTTTGAAGGGCTCACTGTCTCGACTGATGCATATGCTAATGCCCGAACGGAGACAATCCATCTGATCTCGCTGCACCTGACTCATGGAGACCAAGTGGGTTCAAATTTCTGGTTAGGCCAGCATCTTGCGTGGCTCACAAGGATCGCTGTGACAGACAGGCAGGTCTGCGTCGCGGCCCACCTATGAATGAGTGAGACTACTGCAGAGGCTTGAAGCACAGCGGTGAAGATAGGGTTCTCAGGCCTCATGGCAGCAGCACCAACACCAACCTGAATGCGGCCTGGCGGGGGCCTCCGGACACAGGAAACCACGTGTGTGTGTTTGTGTGCGAGTGTGTGCGGGAGGATTTTCGACGGGGGGGGGGGGGGGGGGGGGGCTTCGACGGTTTGGGGGGCGTGGATATTATGATGAAAGGCAGGTGGGGTTGTTGCTTGCACGCGCTTTGAGGAGTGCTTGATGGCAAGCCACTCTGTGGAGGTCACATGCCTTCAGGGTCGGCCTGGGTTAAATTTCTGGCATAATCTTGCCTATTTTAATTTTGGGTTTTGTACGTTACATTCTCATAACAATGCTAACTGTGCCATGTCATGTTATTACCCGCCAGATTTTCACCACTTCTTAGAGCCCCTGAATCTCCATTCTGCCTATTGCTGGAAGAATTAGCCACCCCACCTTTTCATTATCCTCCACCCCTCCGAAATTTGGCTCTAGTTGCGCCTCTGGGTGATGGTGAAGTAAGAACATCAATGAAAGGTGGGCATGGAGGAAAAAATGCATCATTAAGAAAGTTAGCTCAGTGTGTTAATTGGCAACCTGCTCTTGGGGAGTGAGGACACCGCCCAGCCTGATCGCAGTGTCCCACAACATGGATTGGTGCACTCGGGCCACCGTATACAAGGCCAGAGGTTGCTCTAAAAAATTTGAAAAGATTTAGGCCAAATGGCGAGATTTCCGGGAGCAGGGGGAATGTGAGATAAAAGACGGAAGAGGCTTCATCTGGGCAGGGAACACCTTTGGGATCCGACACACCGAGTAAAGAGCGGTATGGGGCCCACATGTACCCGGGAAGGAGGGGGGGGCAGTATGTGCAGCTGTAGATGTATATAACCTATGTATACAGGATGATGATTGGGTCTGTCATGATATGTATGATACTGATTTTCTGGCAAGTTGTAGAAAATATGTCTGGCGTCATAATAGAGAAAAATCATTTTTAAAAAAAAGAAGGTACGCTATGTTCAGCAGTTAAACTTAAATTCAGTGATAGATGTACATAAATATAAGAGTAAACAAACCAATGAGTACCAAAATTCAAAGTTATGATGGCTAAAGAGCTAAGATTGACTAAAGGTTCCAAATTACATGAGGCGCTTGGAGTTGTTGCATGGTTACATGCAACAGCTCTATCCAAAGTGTCAGCCTCCCGCTCTTAAATGTGATAATTAAAATGCAAATACCGAACATAGAAACTCTCAGGCTGGCTTCATGTGCTGGGCAGTTCGATGATAATGAAAATTCCTGTTTTTACCTGAACAATATAGTTGTATCAGCTTTGACGTACAGCTATTAGTAATCTGCAGGATTCTATTGGGTCATTTAAAAAAAAAAAAAGAATATCTGTGGATCATTTAACTGAACTAAAAACTAATTATAGTTAGCAGGGGGCACCAAGGGGAAAAGGCCATCGGTGCACTATAAAAGGAGAAGAAAGACAGGGGTAGAGAAACACGAGGGCAAAGAAAAGTGTATGAAGAGAGAACTGAAAGAGAAACAAAAGAGATAAATTGAGTGAAGGGGCGAGAGTAAAAGACAGCAAGGGGAGAAAAACAGTGGGAGGGGGAAGTGAAGCGAGAAGGAAAAGATAAGGGGAGAGAAAAAAAGGGAAAGGTGGGAACCAAAGGCTCAGAGCCCGTCCTCTGTGCTTAGGCCAAGAGGTTGCACTACGCGCGTACTACGGTTACTAGGGTAGATGAATTCTCTTCATGCAGCAGAAACGAAGCATCTTTCTCTTGCACGTGGCCCGCACCTCAGCCTCCTCTATTGTCCTTTTAATCCTCTCAGAAAAGGAAGGAGAAGACTGCGTCCCTGAAAATGGGCTAACATGACAGATTCATTCCCAAAGGAGCGGCGCCCCTGGCTACTGATAACGGCGCACCAGGGCGCCGCAGCGCACAGTTTGGGAACCACTGCCCGCCACTCACGGCAAAATTGCAGCTATTGCAGGACTTATTTTTTGCACTATTTTGTTTACGCCAAATGTATAATTGCGCCCAAAATGGAACTGAGGGTGTTTTATGCTAAAATGTAGAGCTCTGCATTTTATGTAATTTTATTTAATTTGTTTTTTACAAAATTTTGCGCAATTATGTGAAAGCAAAACATGCAAATTTTACACAGCACCACTATTGGGGAGATTAGTGACTTCTTGTTTTCCCTTGGTTCCAATTGATAATTATCTCGGTCCTTGCCATGGTTAAAATATTTTTGGTAAATTGGTACCATAATATTTTGATAAAAGGAATTGCCAAGTCATTGAGTCTTTGCCAGTAGAAATTACGAAAGCAACCCTGAAACGGCAACCATTATGTCTTTTATGGGTGGGGGATTTAAACGGCACAATTTGCAAGTTTAATTGTCAGGGTGTGTGTGGGCTAGAAGACATGTAGAAGCAGCCCCTGCCTAATTTTACTCATTCTCCACAAGGCGATGCATTAAACTCTGTTCTTATGGCCAATGATCTAAGTTTTTTAAATAACCATGGTTCCAAGCCTTCTTTGGATCAACCAACTTTCACTGGTGGAGGCAGAGCTTGTTCGACTGACTTTATGTTGATGTCAATGCACTTCACTACTTGGGTCCAGGATTTTAACGTTGAGCCAAATTGTGAGAGTGACCATTACCCTATTATTGCTTACTTTGATTTACAACTAAAAAAAGGATGCAGCAATAATCGCCCAATTTATTTTAACCCCAACAAAGGTAGGCTAAACTGGGGACACGTAAACCTGTTAAAATTTGAGGAAGATACCATCAGAACTAACTTTAACCTAATAGATAGATGTCTACAGTTTGATTCTTCCCTGACAGAAGTGTTTAGGGCGTTTGAGAGAATTGGCTGCAATGTAGCTCAGATGCTAAGAGGGAAGGGGTCCCAGTGAAAATTAGATACTTCTATGCAAATTAAATCAAGTCAGGAAACACTTAATGAGTCTACAATGTTTTATTCACATTATAGACCAAAACAGGATATAGTATCAAATGTTACTAATTTGAAAAGGTTGAATAGTGCCCCTAAGAGTGAGGAGGAAGTGATAAAGTGAGGGTAGTGCAGGTAGGGAGTAGTGACAGTAAAATCAGAAATGTATCTGATACATTTGAAATTCAATTATAAATGTACAAAACGGTCATTGATCCAAATGCATTATTTCATCAAACACATGCCCCACAATAATACATTATATGTAGCAATTTCGACCCCCAGACAATGCAGGAATCAGTGGAACCCTTGCGGCGGGGTCTTCATCAGGACAATGAGGGGGACTAGCCACCTATTAATGTCAATAATAGGTATAAATTACTTGCCTATTCACAAAGATGCCGTAGTTACATAATTAAAAAACAAATGGACACACCATTAGAGGGCCTACCTATTTAATCGGTGCACTCTGTTATATAATCACATTGAAAACCTCCGCGAGAAGACCATGACGTCCTGCGGGGAATTCGAAACAATGTATGAATTATTTTGAAAATAGTCCGCAAGTGCGGACATGGTTACATCAAGAACATGCAAAGGAGTTAAATGGTGGAAGGACTTACAATTAGCTTGTAAATACTGGCGTATTGGCAAGAATCGAAAACTGGCCCGGGGACGTTGGGCACTGGAAATCACTCGAGGTATCTGAATAAGTGAGGGATTAGGTTAATACTTGTGCAAGGAGGACTTAATGAATGGAGGGTATTGTTAGCAAGGCAGCGCTGGCTTACCGGATTGTAACAATCATGTAAAGTTCGTCCCCATAGAATGGCGAGGCTCCGTGTAAATCGGGAGTCGTCCGCTGGGAAACGAGAGGGGAGAGCAACGTGTTAGTGTTGTACTCCGGTTCTAGTTAATCGAAAAAGCATTCGTGGTGGGTGAGTCGCCGTGCGGCGAGCAGGCTTACCGATTTGAAATATTACCGGTGTCTTCTCGGCTGGGTCAGGTCACGAAGCTCCGTGTAAATCAGGAGTCATACGCTGGGAAGCGAAAGAGTGGAGCAGCGAGTTAGTGTGGCGCTCCAGTTCTGGTTAATTGGAAAAGCATACGTAGTGGAGGAGTCGCAGTGCGGCGAGCGGGCTTACCGATTTAGATTATAACCGGCGTCTTCTCGGCATAGTCAGGACTGGAGGCCTCGCTTCCTATTTGGTCCGTAACCCGGGAAACCAACCACGTGACCGCGAGTAAAAATAGTGAACAGACTCAAAGTGGTTCGGAGAAAGGAGGTCCTCGGGCCGATTACAATTGAATTAAAAATTTGGACAGATCACGAAGGGCTCAATAAAGATTAATAGATATAGCGAGTTAGTCGGACAGAGGTGGAATTGGGAATATTGTTAAGACTCGGCCTGCTGCAAGGTGATAATACAAAGGGCCAATTATTGTTAAATAAGAGACATCATAGTCTAAAATCAGAAGTCATGTGTGCCGATCAAATGGCGTACCTATCTCATGATGGTAAAGGCCATATTGTGTTGCCACCACTTATAAACTGCACAGTGGTTTATCTATAATAGCCTCCCACAGGAGGCGATGCATGCAGAACACAGTATGTAATGGCGTACCTATCGCATGATGGTAAAGGCCATAATGCATTATAATAAATATACACAGTCTGTGGGGTATATATACGTTGCATTACTCGTGCGTGCTGAACTAGTGTGAGATTACAAACGAGAGAAAATGATCACAGGTGTACCTGTCACATGACGGTAAAACCTAGTGAATACATTCAATTATTGCCCACATTTGAATTATGATGGTAGAGAGGAAAAGTCAGAATAATTGCCAAAAAGGGGTGATAGCTATAGGTATACAGATATCAGTGAGAGCGGATTGATTACTATACATAGTGTCAAGGTAAGGTGGTTAACTGGGAAAATGAACTATCATGTTCATTGAGGCCTCATTGTATAGAATTAAAGAAAAACATCCACTTAAGCTCACGGATATTCAGGATTGTGGAAATATTGCCACCATGGGGTCCTAGATTAGCTTTTTCAAGTATGACCCATTGGAGACTCCCAGGGGAATGGGCGGCTGATCTGAAGTGGTCAACCAAAGGTGCGCCTTGTACCTCACATCTGATTCTGCTCATATGTTGTAGAATGTGCATCTTAGCTTTTTGTTGTGTTTGTCCGATGTAAATAAGATTGCACGGGCATACTATGGCATAGATAATGTTCGAGGTGTTACAGTTGGTCAGTGTCTTTAGTTGTATCTTGAGTTGATTGTGCTGAAATTCTTTTGTCTGAATGGTAGTATCACAAGCCTTACAGTGGCCGCACCTGAAATGACCAGTTATTGGTGGAAGATTCCATAGTGATGTTATGGTTGATTCTTGAGGGGTGGAAAGAAGGGATCGTACCACGTAGTCTTTGACACTTTTAGCTTTCTTGAAGGCATGTAGTGGAGTGTCTGAGTGATTGAGGTCATCCGAAATAAGTTTCCAATGGTGATTTACCGTATGTTTGATTTTGTTGCTCTTGGTCGAGAAGGTGGTAACACAGACTATGCGGTCTTGTTCCTTGGTGGTAGAGTCTTTTTGAGTCAAGAGGTGTTCACGGGGGTAAAACCAAGCTCTCTTTCGTGCTTTGGTGACCAGTCTCCTGGGATATCCACGTTGTTGTAAACGGTTAGATAAATCCTCAGACTGTTGTAGATAATGTTCTTTATTGGAACAGTTCCTGCGCACCCGGAGGAACTGTCCAAAAGGTAGATTGTCACGTAATGCCCGAGGGTGGTGACTACTATAATGGAGTAACGAATTTCTCTCTGTGGATTTCCTATAAAGTGTAGTTAGTAATCGCCCTTGATCTTCATATATAGTGATGTCGAGAAAGTCGACTGTCTTGTTGTCCGACTTGATCGTGAATTGGAGGTGGGGTAGCTGCTGGTTGGGCCAGGTGTGAAAAGATGACAATTCCACTACATCACCATTCCAGATTAGGAGAATATCATCGATGTAGCGCATCCAGAGATGTAGCTGATCTCTGAATGGATTGTGTGCATTAGGCACAGTACTTTCCTCAAATGCTGCCATGTATAGAATGGCCACATCCGGAGCGAAAGGGGCCCCCATCGCCACACCTTGGATCTGTAAAAAAAAATGATTTTTAAACATAAAGAAATTTTTATTCATCGCTATCCGGAGTAGGGCTACGATGAATTCAGTCGGAACTTGCATTGGCGCTGGTCTCGTTTGTAGACATCTGGTGATAACTGCAAGAGCTTCCTCTTGGGGGATACACGTATAGAGGGATACTACATCACACGTAGCAAGAATTTGCTTTAACGGGTCAAATGGTAGATTTTCCACAATGTTAATCGTTTGGAGAGTGTCCCTGAGGTACGTCTGTGTTCCTTCTGCCAGAGGTTTCAAAAAGAAATCGATATATCTACCCAAGGGTTCGAGTATCGATCCACAACCCGAGACGATAGGACGTCCGGGTGGGTCCACCATATTCTTGTGGATCTTTGGGAGTGTGTAAATGGTAGCTAAAAGTGGGTGTTGTTGGTTTAGGTAATCAAACTCATTTTTAGACAAGAAACCTTGTTCGTAACCTTCTTGGGTCAATTCCAGAATTTCTCGAGCTATGGCTTTGGATGGATCAGATCTGAGGTGTTAATAGCTGATACCGTCCATCAGTTGTGTTTGATGAAATAATGCATTTGGATCAATGACCGTTTTGTACATTTATAATTGAATTTCAAATGTATCAGATACATATCTGATTTTACTGTCACTACTCCCTACCTGCACTACCCTCACTTTATCACATCCTCCTCACTCTTAGGGGCACCATTCAACCTTTTCAAATTAGTAATGTTGGATACTATATCCTGTTTTGGTCTATAATTTGAATAAAACATTGTAGACTCATTAAGTGTTTCCTGACTTGATTTAATTTGCATAGAAGTATCTAATTTTCACTGGGACCGCTTCCCTCTTAGCATCGTTATGACCCAGGTCCCAGTGACTTGTTCTGGGTAAACCCCTTCTTCATACCCTACTTCGTGCAGACGCATGTCTGCGAGGTTCCTTTCTTGCTAGATATAATAACTCTCGGTATCAGCACACCATGGTCGAACGAGAACTACTCTCCTACTCTGAAGAATACATTGAGAAACTCCTGGAGAATCCCGATAATATTTTTCTATCAACCAATATACCCACCATAGACTTCACCTTCAAGGATAAAATTCAGCGCTTAGAATGGCTTGAAAAGAAACTGGTCCGTACCCGTTGGCACGGCCATCTACTCACGAGGTACCTCAAGGAAAATATCATCCCTATTGGTTTACAGATCAAAATCGAACCAGCTATCTTTGTTGAAGTACCCAAATTCAAGGAAGGATTCAGCCACGTGGCCAACAACTGCTCTCGTCACTGGATGGTGTTGGGTGTGGAAACTGCTGCTGAACAGATTCAACTGCTTACCACTGAAATTAGGACACTTAAAGCTGAAATCGCAGCTGATGCCAACTTTGCCAGCGCAAAGGAAACTCTCAACAATTTGGAAACATCGTTAAAAGACTTCGATCTTACCACACAAAACCGTAAACTAGAGAAGCTTGCTAGGGATATCAGGCGATACGATAAAAAGAAAACATATCCGTATCTCCAAGAAGACTATTACCGACAAGACAACCAAGGTCGGTTCACCAACAGAGGACGCGGCAGCTTTCGGGGCAGAAGGAACTTCGCCACCTTCTCCGACTCATCTTACAGTTCAGAGGGCGAACAAGATCAGGCAGGTCCTAGCCACTCCTACAACTATCAAGAATACGGATATCAACCCCCCCAATTCATTCCTTTTTTAGGACAACGACAAGGACCATGGCGACCCCCGAGAGGAAGAGGCAACTATACCACCAGAGGCCAACAACGCCGGCAAATTCAGAATGCCAGCAATTGGGAATCTAGACGCGGCCAAGCTCAGAAACAGGTCCACTTTCAACAGGAGCAGCATGGCGAGAGAGTGACGCGCACCAAGACGTACCGGTGGTAACCAATTCATCCACTCCCAATCCTGTAATCAATATCTCGAAATACTCTCTCAATGAACATGAACTCCTAGTACTCAGTAAAGGATTATCCTATGTCCCCACAAACAGACCAGATCTATTTACAGTACGTACGGAACTTTTAAAAAAAATTCTGAAAAATCAGGTTGAAATGTTTCTTCAGAAACGCTGGTCCATACATCAATCCATCTTATACAGGTCTTAGGATTCCCTCTACTTTTGTCCCGCCTTCTTGCACCATGTCTAATAAAATTCTTGCTTACGAGGCAGTGGTATGGAGAGATGTCAATAATATATTACTTGAGAAAACCTTCACCAAATATAACACAAGCAGGGTCGAGAAAGCGGCTCTCAAATCTTTGACTAACAATTCGCAGGTTGTTATCAAACCAGCTGATAAAGGTGGGGCGATTGTCATCCAAGACGTTTTGAAATATGAATCTGAGATCAATCGACAATTGATGGGCGGTATCAGCTATCAACACCTCAGATCTGATCCATCCAAAGCCATAGCTCGAGAAATTCTGGAATTGACCCAAGAAGGTTATGAACAAGGTTTCTTGTCTAAAAATGAGTTTGATTACCTAAACCAACAACACCCATGTTTAGCTACCATTTACACACTCCCAAAGATCCACAAGAATATGGTGGACCCACCCGGACGTCCTATCGTCTCGGGTTGTGGATCGATACTCGAACCCTTGGGTAGATATATCGATTTCATTTTGAAACCTCTGGCAGAAGGAACACAGACGTACCTCAGGGACACTCTCCAAACGATTAAAATTGTGGAAAATCTACCATTTGACCCGCTAAAGTAAATTCTTGCTACGTGTGATGTAGTATCCCTCTATACGTGTATCCCCCAAGAGGAAGCTCTTGCAGTTATCACCAGATGTCTACAAACGAGACCAGCGCCAATGCAAGTTCCGACTGAATTCATCATAGCCCTACTCCGGATAGCGATGACCAAAAATTTCTTTATGTTTAAAAATCAGTTCTTTTTACAGATCCAAGGTGTGGCGATGGGGGCCCCTTTCGCTCCGGATGTGGCCATTCTATACATGGCAGCATTTGAGGAAAGTACTGTGCTTAATGCACACAATCCATTCAGAGATCAGCTACATCTCTGGATGCGCTACATCGATGATATTCTCCTAATCTGGAATGGTGATGTAGTGGAATTGTCATCTTTTCACACCTGGCTCAACCAGCAGCTACCCCACCTCCAATTCACGATCAAGTCGGACAACAAGACAGTCGACTTTCTCGACATCACTATATATGAAGATCAAGGGCGATTACTAACTACACTTTATAGGAAATCCACAGAGAGAAATTCGTTACTCCAATATAGTAGTCACCACCCTCGGGCATTACGTGACAATCTACCTTTTGGACAGTTCCTCCGGGTTCGCAGGAACTGTTCCAATAAAGAACATTATCTACAACAGTCTGAGGATTTATCTAACCGCTTACAACAACGTGGATATCCCAGGAGACTGTTCACCAAAGCACGAAAGAGAGCTTGGTTTTACCCCAGGGAACACCTCTTGACTCAAAAAGACTCTACCACCAAGGAACAAGACCGCATAGTCTGTGTTACCACCTTCTCGACCAAGAGCAACAAAATCAAACATACGGTAAATCACCATTGGAAACTTATTTCGGATGACCTCAATCACTCAGACACTCCACTACATGCCTTCAAGAAAGCTAAAAGTGTCAAAGACTACGTGGTACGATCCCTTCTTTCTACCCCTCAAGAATCAACCATAACATCACTATGGAATCTTCCACCAATAACTGGTCATTTCAGGTGCGGCCACTGTAAGGCTTGTGATACTACCATTCAGACAAAAGAATTTCAGCACAATCAACTCAAGATACAACTAAAGACACTGACCAACTGTAACACCTCGAACATTATCTATGCCATAGTATGCCCGTGCAATCTTATTTACATCGGACAAACACAACAAAAAGCTAAGATGCGCATTCTACAACATATGAGCAGAATCAGATGTGAGGTACAAGGCGCACCTTTGGTTGACCACTTCAGATCAGCCGCCCATTCCCCTGAGAGTCTCCAATGGGTCATACTTGAAAAAGCTAATCTAGGACCCCGGGGTGGCAATATTTCCACAATCCTGAATATCCGTGAGCTTAAGTGAATGTTTTTCTTTAATTCTATACAATCAGGCCTCAAAGAACATGATAGTTCATTTTCCCAGTTAACCAAATTACCTTGACACTATGTATAGTAATCAATCCGCTCTCACTGATATCTGTATACCTATAGCTATCACCCTTTTTTGGCAATTATTCTGACTTTTTCTCTCTACCATCATAATTCAAATGTGGGCAATAATTGAATGTATTCACTAGGTTTTACCGTCATGTGACAGGTACACCTGTGATCATTTTCTCTCGTTTGTAATCTCACACTGGTTCACCACGCACGAGTAATGCAACGTATATATACCCCACAGACTGTGTATATTTATGATAATGCATTATGGCCTTTACCATCATGCGATGGGTACGCCATTACATACTGTGTTCTGCATGCATCGCCTCCTGTGGGAGGCTATTATAGATAAACCACCGTACAGTTTATAAGTGGTGGCAACACAATATGGCCTTTAGCATCATGAGATAGGTACGCCATTTGATCGGCACACATGACCTCTGATTTTAGACTATGATGTCTCTTATTTAACAATAATTGGCCCTTTGTATTATCACCTTGCAGCAGGCCGAGTCTTAACAATATACCCAATTCCACCTCTGTCCGACTCACTCGCTATATCTATTAATCTTTATTGAGCCCTTTGTGATCTGTCCTAATTTTTAATTCAATTGTAATCGGCCCGAGGGCCTCCTTTTTCCGAACCACTTTGAGTCTGTTCACTATTTTTACTCGCGGTCACGTGGTTGGTTTCCCGGGTTACGGACCAAATAGGAAGCAAGGCCTCCAGTCCTGACTATGCCGAGAAGATGCCGGTTATAATCTAAATCGGTAAGCCCGCTCGCCGCACGGCGACTCCTCCACTACGTATGCTTTTCCAATTAACCAGAACTGGAGCGCCACACTAACTCGCTGCTCCACTCTTTCGTTTCCCAGCGTATGACTCCTGATTTACACAGAGCTTCATGACCTGACCCAGCCGAGAAGACGTCGGTTACATTTCAAATCGGTAAGCCTGCTCGCCGCACGGCGACTCACCCACCAAAAATGCTTTTTCGATTAACTAGAACCGGAGTACAACACTAACACGTTGCTCTCCCCTCTCGTTTCACAGCGGACGACTCAAGATTTACACGGAGCCTCGCCATTCTATGGGGACGAACTTTACATGATTGTTACAATCCGGTAAGCCAGCGCTGCCTTGCTAACAATACCCTCCATTCATTAAATCCTCCTTGCACAAGTATTAACCTAATCCCTCACTTATTCAGATACCTCGAGTGATTTCCAGTGCCCAACGTCCCCGGGCCAGTTTTCGATTCTTGCCAATACGCCAGTATTTACAAGCTAATTGTAAGTCCTTCCATCATTTAACTCCTTTACATGTTCTTGATGTAACCATGTCCGCACTTGCGGACTATTTTCAAAATAATTCATACATTGTTTCGAATTCCCCGCAGGACGTCATGGTCTTCTCGCAGAGGTTTTCAATGTGATTATATAACAGAGTGCACCGATTAAATAGGTAGGCCCTCTAATGGTGTGTCCATTTGTTTTTTAATTATGTAACTACGGCATCTTTGAGAATAGGCAAGTAATTTATACCTATTATTGACATTAATAGGTTGCTAGTCCCCCTCATTGTCCTGATGAAGACCCCGCCGCAAGGGTTCCACTGATTCCTGCATTGTCTGGGGGTCGAAACTTTGACAACTCTCTTCCTTGCTCCAGCCCCCGATCCACTATTGCTACATATAATGTATTATTGTGGGGCATGTGTTTGATGAAATAATGCATTTGGATCAATGACCGTTTTGTACATTTATAATTGAATTTCAAATGTATCAGATACATATCTGATTTTACTGTCACTACTCCCTACCTGCACTACCCTCACTTTATCACTTCCTCCTCACTCTTAGGGGCACTATTCAACCTTTTCAAATTAGTAATGTTGGATACTATATCCTGTTTTGGTCTATAATGTGAATAAAACATTGTAGACTCATTAAGTGTTTCCTGACTTGATTTAATTTGCATAGAAGTATCTAATTTTCACTGGGACCCCTTCCCTCTTAGCATCGTTATGACCAAGGTCCCAGTGACTTGTTCTGGGTAAACCCCTTCTTCATTCCCCGCAATGTAGCTCAGAGGCTGACTACGAGGGTTACCCAACAGCAGCCTATGGTGGTATGCTGGTTTAATACAGAAGGGTCCAAAGCTCACAAGGAACTTAAAAATGCTTATACACATTACCCCAGTGACAGGGAGCCAATCAAGGCCACAATGAATACACACAAAAGGGTGATTGAAATTAGGACAAGGGAATTAAGGGAGATGGCTGACTCACTAAAAGATTCAAAAACAATTTGGGAAATCATTAATCGCCTATTGTTTACTCAAGAGGTGAAGCAGATTGATTCATTAATCCTAGGAGAAACAGGGGAAGCTCATTTTTAAGGCATTTTTAATCCAATACAAAAGGAGATAGAAGGTAAAATAGAGGAAATAGCTACTGATCTCACTTTAGCCATAGAATTAAGTTTATCCATTACTGTGGATGAGGTTGAGGTTGCGCTATCAGAGGGCATTTGTTTGAAGGCCCCTGGTCCTGATGGGGCGCCCCTAGATATCTTTAAAAATATTCCTAGGCTCTGGGCACCTCTGCTTACGAACATCTTTAAAGCAGCCATAACTGGCCCTTTGCCTGCTTCATGGAAGGATGCATCAGTGGTCCCAGTATTTAAGAAAGGCGCAAGAAGTAATCCAGCGTGTTATAGGCCCATTTTGTTGATAGATGCAACAGCCAAATTTCTGGGCTGGGTTCTCCTTGCACGCTTGGAAAATTGGGCATCAGGAAATGGGATTATGTGTAATATCTAATATGGCTTTAGGAGAGGGAGGGGCACAACTGAACAATGCCTTATTTATCCTTAATTATTATTAAGCCCGTAAGGCCCATGTCGAGCTCTATCCATCTGGCCTTCATGGACCTATCTAGCGCTTTGGAAATTGTCAATCGAGATAAAGTATGGACTATAATGGAAGGCATGGGTGTGGAACAAGCATTAGTCACCCTATTTCACCGGCACACTCCGGCACTTCAGTCAAAATAAGGTATGACAGTAAAGGGGAAACAACTCGCTCCATTATGTCAACAAAGGGAGTTAGTCAAGGATACCGAGGTAGATTATGCTAAAAGGTGTGAAGCATACCAGTGCCCGTGCTTTTTGTACAATACAAAATCGGAAGGGGGACTGTGTAAGTGGGTGCCATTAAGACAAACACCGGTATTTGGAGATAGCTGATGGTGTATGGGAATATCTTCAATACTTATGTTACAATATTTTGTGAATGATCTATACTTCTTCAAGACTGTAATGGAGATTGTCTGGGTGAGCAATCATACTGTAGTGTAGGAAAGGGATGTTTTAACACAGCATTGGACCCTCTAATTGATTTTCTTTTTTTGTTTAATTTGTTTTTTAAAAATATGTCATAGTTTACATTACATCCGATACATCTGTTATTCAATTTAATTTACATTTTAACTGTACATCAACAATGCAAATATGGCGTAACACTCCTTTAGTCAGTATCGTCTGGTACAGATTCACTGTATCAGCAGTTGGTGTAATATCTAGACGTTCAGATTTTGACTTTAACCAACTTAACGTAAAGAAAACATAACATTGTGCATTGCCTCCTGGAATATTTACTTTACATCAACGCATCACGTCATGTGTCTCGACCTTTCCTACTTCATCTTGATGTGCTATCCCAGCCACCCACTTTGTCATTGTATGACGCATGTTTAACTCTTTATGTCTGTGCATGCACTATGCCCATGATTTGAATGGCATACTACAAAGCCCCGGAGCTCCATTGGAATCTGGGAGAATGGAGACGATGGAAAGGAGTCGGAGAGGGAAGGGAAGGGCTGCGTTTCACAGAGGAATGAGAGCAGGGGTGGAATATGGGGCATGTTTGGGAGGGAGAAGGTCCTTCTCCTACCTGGCCGCCAAGACCTGGAACTCCCTCCCGACCGACCTGCGCCTGACCCAAGACCACCTCTCCTTCAGGAAGAAGCTGAAGACCTGGCTGTTCGAGCAGTAGCGGCACCTCCCCCCCCCCCCAGCGCCTTGAGACCCTACGGGTATGTAGCGCGCTTTATAAGTGTCACTGATTGATTGATTGTTTGATTGACAGGGAGCAAGGAAGTGAGGAGGGGAGAGAATCAGTGTGTCGCCGGCAAGCCTGTGTGGGCTTCCTTGGTGGAATTCTGGGCGCTGACCGTCCTCCTGCATGTCCCATGTTACCTCCAACTGTCTACCCCGTCACCTTCAGGTTCATCCTCTAACGCTTCCGTGCGTTCTTGCCAGACCGTGCGGAAGTCTGACAGTACTGCGTCCCACGCCACCAACACTGGCTGCCTCCGCAACCCCATGGCGTCTTCTCTGCGGAGCGCTACACTTTCCGCCTGCGCCCAACACAATAGTGACTGATACCAGGCTTTTGCCACCAGCGGGGTAGGGGACTTCCAGCGACACGTGAGGAAGAGCTTGGCCGCTATGAGTCCCAAATCTATGTACCTGGATGTTACTTTGTACTTTCATGATCTGTGGTACAGCCCCAGAATGCACAATTCCCATGACCAATCCAGAACACGCCCCATGCACTGGTCAAGACAGTTGGTGACTGAGGTTCAATATGTTTGAATAGCAGGGCATGAGCACAGCATCTGCAGTAGATCTGCGCCTATCTCATCGAACTCATCGTATCTGTCGTCAGTTCGGTCAAAATACTTGTTTATTTGTTCCGATGTCAGATAAGCTCTCTGGATGATATAATATTGAATGAGCCGAAATCTGGCATTAGGAGGGATTCCTGTGGGGCTCCCAAGTATACTCTCTCATTCCCAGTCTGGGACGGGCCGTCCCAGATCAGCATCCCAATGGGCGCGGAGGGAAAGCAACTGCGGCACAGTGTGGATTCTGAGTGATTCCGCAAACAACTTGGTGAGATGGTGGCCTGTGCCCAGTTGTGTAGATACTGTATAGTTAGGTGAGTGGTAGGTACCTGTGACATAGTGGACACTCTAATTGATAACGCTCAAGACTATGTAGTGGCCGATGTCACCATCTGCTTAACCGCATCGCTGCTGCTGTGATTTTTCCCCTATGCGGCTTTTTTTCAAAAGCCGCGTTAGATGACGAGCTCAGCTCGTCATCCACACACGCCCCCATGGCTGATGATGAGCTCAGCTCGTCATCAGCATCGAAGGGGTTAAACAATAACCTAGATTTTGCAGAAAAACATTCTGATAGATGTTTGAAGTCTGAGGACTCAGGATGTCAGATCATAAATGTTCCATACGTCCGTACATGGTACACAATTGCACAAATCAGTGACAGTTAAATTGATAGAGAACTCAAAAAGAGTGGAATGGTGCACCCAAAAAGAAAGGTTGACTTCATAGCAAACACAAGGAGATGGTGGATGGAGCACTGAAATCAGTCTTGACCCTGTGCCTCAAGGGAGCAGTCCAGCCCGAACTGCCAAGCCAGGTCTTCCCTGAACCGAAAACAAGCATCCTGGGACCAGTTTAAATGAAGGGGAGGGAAGGATGGTGGGGGGGGGGAGGGTATGTGCGCGCATTCTCAATATTTTTCTGTTTACAATGGCTATTTAGATATGCAATGAGTAGATGTTTAGAGCGTGAATATCCTACTATAAGTGCGGGTGTCCATATCAAAGAATATTGCGGGATGGTGAGATAGGGGATGGGGGGATGTGTAAGGGGAGGGTTGGAAGTAGAGGGGATTGCTGCATTGTTGTGAGGGGAGGGCAAAGTAGCTTCTGGTTGCATCGTGAGCAGATAAGCTTGATATAAAGTCTATCTCGGTTTGTATGTTGTAAAAAGACAGGCTCTGGAGACAGGTCTCTCTTGTGGGACATAGCCAGTTTCCCCAATTCACTACGATTTCCCTTTTGGCAAACAGGAAAGCCACGGCTATAAGTCTGCAATAGCAGACCGGTAGGTCAGAGACAATGCCCAGCAAGGCCATTCTGGGGGATGGTACCATAGGCATAGATATCATTAGCAACAATGATTGAAATACCGAAATCCAGTGTTCAGGTGAGAGGCATTTGGGTCATTGCGATGATTTGGACGGATCAAACTTGGCCATCTCTGCAGGGGTGTTGTATGACCTGTGGATGAATAGGAAGTTAAGGAGCTAGTGCCTATGGTTAGGCGACATTAGTATTTTCTGTACACAACTGAAGGCCCAATCGTTGTCCAAGTGTGGGGTTTCTCTGTCCTCCTCCCCTATCATGTACTTGTTTCATGAGTGGTAGAGTTTAGTAATCAAGTGAGAGTCATGGGTCCGTTATGAGTAGCGTGAGGGGCAAAACGTTTGTGGGTGACAGCTGGTAGGATGGCATTACTGCATGTAAAGGTCCTCTCAGTATCCTTGGTGTACCAATGTTATTGCCTCTAATAAGAGGATCTCAGTGTGAACCGGCAATGGGGAATCACAAAGGGGAGGGAATAGGAGTGTCAGGTTCAGGAGATGTGAAGGTGTCCACTAGATTATCCCGGGCTCTGGCCATGTCCAGGTTACCCACCCCGTGTCTGGCTTCTTGTAGGAGCAATCTCCCCTCATACCTCACCCATTTCTCCACATCCCTCCTCCATGTCGTTATTAGGGGCCCTCCCGGAGCTTTCCAATTCCTCACGATTTCTCACTTGGCTACAATAAACGCCAAATTCTGAAATTTACTCATGGCTTTGGTTTTGGCTTGTGTGTAAACTATCCTAATAGGCAATGTACTGGGGAGTCAGGAATCTCTCTCCCCGTAACAACCGCAACAGTGCATATAACTCAAGGGGCAAGTCGTATTAGCCAAGTGAAAGTATCTCATAAATCGCTCTGGGGTTAAGTACCATCTGTAAGGAACCAAATAATTGATAAGCTTAAAGCGTACGTTCCTGGACACCTTCAGAGTTCACTCTAGTATGATGTCCCAGGCCTTGACCTCAATAGGGGTTCCTAGGTCCTCCTCCAACAGCAAGCTCAGGTGCTCCAGCAGTCGCTGGAGGTCCCCCTGTATTCCCATATAAAACCATGAGACCGCCATTATGAAGCCAGGGGAGAGGGCCATGTAATGGCAGGTTCCTACTGCTCTCCTCTCCGGGGCGGGAGCTCCCCAGTGTTTCCGCAGCGCCGTCGTAAGCACCCTGTGTAAGAGGATAGGGTCTTGCGGTGTATCAAATTCTGCTAGAAATTCCCCAAACTGAAGCATTGCAGAGTACCAAAATAAATCCTGTACCTTTGTTGCCCCCACTTCCTCCCAGGAGTTGAGTCTCCCAAGCATCCGTTATGGGGTGTATATATAGAGAGCATGGAACCCCAATATGTGTTTTTTACAAGCATCAGTTCCAGCATCTAGAATTCACCTGCAACTCCTGTGTGACATCAGGAGAGGCACGCTTCATCCAAAGGAATACTCAGGTAAGGTCAGTGAGGGTCGGTGCAAACGGGTTTGGGACTTGGTTGGAACCCGTCCTACTCACCATCATGTACCAATCATTGTAATTGGGCTGCTATGTAATACACTTCGAAGTCGCCGACCGCCAGTTCACCAGTTGCCATCGAGTGCTGCATCGTAGCCAGTGCTACGCGTCTGCGTCCTGTTCCCTATATGAAGGTAGTTGTTAAGGTTTCAAGTTCCTTGATTAGTGCTCGCAGGATCCAAAGCGTGAGCGTGCCGAAGAAGTACAAGAGTAGAGGCAGTGCCACCATCTTTACCAAAACTCTAACATGAAGATGTTTCCTGACTACACCAGAGCAGTCCAAACTTAACGCAAGTCATACACGGAGGTCAAATAGAATCTAAAAGGCATGATGAACCTGTCCTACATGCGCTTGTTTCCCATGCTTCTGGAAGTGATCTTTAAAGGCAAAACTATATTCTGCTGGAGGCTGCATGGGACTGGCTGACCGATGACGTATCCAACAGTCTACTTAATCTTACCAGACCTCGAGAGACGTCCCCCCCAGGGGGCGCTGCCACATGGTTCTCTCCGTGATAAAGGTTCGGCCTGCTCTCGTGAGGCTCATGGACAGAATGTGGTCCACTCACCTTTATTAGGATATGACGCATTAGTATTGCAGCTGCTGCCCTTGTTCCAAGTGTCACAGAACGAGGCGACGCCCCCTGACCTTGCAATACCGGCAGCCGCTTCAGGGGACACTCTCCACATACACTCCGACAAGACACAAACTGAGGGCTGATGATGCTCCACGGCCCACCCAGATGCCTAGACCAAGAGGGAAACAAGCTTGGAACAGAACTGCACTTCACATCATATTTTATGAGATCCTTCCAGGATGGGGTCCGCCACTCCGCGTCTAGTTAGCGTGATATTTAGGAGTTGTATTCTGGTTAAATGGGTGACAAATGCTTCACGGGTGGGATATTGTTGGGGACTTTGTTTCTTTCACTTTGGTTTTTTGTATTCGTTGTTCTACCAATACCGCAGAGAAAAATACAATCCATCCTCTCCAACCCAAACAGAGAACCTCCTCGCAATCTTAGAGGCAGCAACAAGGTCAACCTCACTCATGTGAACATCACCCAGAATCCTTCCCCCCCTGATCCCCTATGACTTAAATGTGTACTTCTAAATTGCAGGCCAGTCAGCAAACACGCCACTGATATCTTCGACCTCATCCAACACAAGGACTTAGACATTATCATCCTCAATGAAACTTGGCTAAATCCTGTTTCTACTCCTATTTTAGACCTCTTAGTACCTCCCACTCATGATATAATTAGGTTAGACAGAGCTCAGAAATTGGGCGGGGGTTTAGCTCGTATTCATAGGAACACACTTTCAATTTCTCACGTTGAGTCCTATGCCCCCTCCTCTTGTGAATATATTTGTCTCAGCATCTCAAGTAAGCTGGTTTGCATACTTCATACCTTCTACCACCCCCGGGAGACAATCTCCCCTTCATTGAGCAATTAATGGAAATCATTTCTAGCAATGTTGACTCAGCTGTGTCTCAAATCTTCCTGGGTGACATTAATCTTCGCTGGGCAAACCCCAAAGACCTTGCGGTTTCAAGCCTTAAGCTTTTCTAAATGGTCATGATCTGACTCAGCACTGTGACAACCAACTCATAATAAAGGAGAAACCCTAGACCTCAACATCTCGAAAGGACAGACCAACACCCTGGATTCCATTACCCCATGTGACTGGTCAGACCACCGCTGCATCCTTTTTTATATCAACAAGGAGGTAATGGTGAGGAAGGCTCAACCAACAAAATCGAAGATATGGAAAAGGGACCTCAGATCAATAAACTCTGTTGAGCTAGCTGCCCATTGTACATCTGCCCTCTTCTCCCAAGCTGACTTGACTGAGGTGCCGTTACTCACTGACTCCTACAATTCAACCATCTCCAACATCATGGTTGACATTGCTCCAATCCAACATAAAAAATGCTTCAACAAAAATATTCAAACCTTGGTATAATGAAAACTTAAACACGGAACGTCGCAACCTTTGGGCAGTTGAATGTTCCTGGAGAGCAAGTCCCTCTTGGACCAACTTAAACTCTTAAGAGAGGTTGGGAACCTCTACTACAAACAAATCAAGAGCGCCAAGGCCAAGGAATTCCTGCTCATCGCCCCTCCGAACCACATCCCCAAGCTAGACCGCTGGCTGACTCGCTTCACTGCTTTCAGACACAAATTGGATCAAGCGGCAAACCGTCTCAAGAAACTTTTCGAATTGGTCAAATAGCAATCAGTTGTAGGTCCAAACCTCTCTGAACTTATAGGCAGCCCACCTTCTTGCAACAAACTTGCTGCTTTCTTCATTGAGAAATCGAAACTCATCTCCACTAACCTTGCCTCTAAGAACGGTTTACTGATCTCCTCCAGTACAGCATCACACCTTGACCTCTTAGTAAAGCTCAACTCTACCCCCCCCAAAATGCCAAGAACAATGCTTTTTGGGGAACCTTTACCCCATTTAGTGAACAAGACATCAAAAAGATCCTCCTGAATATTAACCCATCCAGTTCACAAAAGGGGAAGGGAGGAAGAGGTTAGTGTTAACTGGGTCCGCCCTCCTTAATTTATATTCCAAATAAAACCCGTTTGTGGACCCAGTCAAAAAGAAAAAGGCTCTGTAACGATATGAGATCCTCATAAGATCCTGCTGAGAAGGCTGGGAGACCTGGGTATTGGCGGTACAGTGTTGAGATGGCTCTCTTCCTACCTGGGTGACCGTACTCAGCAGGTATACACCCCTCCCTACACCTCCACCGCTAGACCACTTAAATGGGGAGTTCCACAGGGCTCCTCCCTGAGCCCGCTCTTGTTCAATGTTTACTTTTCCCCCTTGGCTAAACTGATTGCGCAAACTGGGATTAAATCCACCTCCTACGCTGACGACATTCAGTTACTCTTCACCTTTGATACCCCCACTGCCTCTGCCTTCGACCCATTGAAAAACTGTCTAAGAGACATCTCTAGCTGGATGGACTCCAATTCCCTCCGACTCAACGCTGGAAAGACAGAGATTCTGTTTTTTAACTCATCATCCCCTCTTGATTCTAATTTATGGTGGCCGGATGATCTCAGCCATGCCCCCACGCCTAAAGACTCGGTGAGAAACCTGGGAGTGCGCTGGGATAATCATCTCAGTTTCAACGCCCAGGTTCAAACAGTAGCAGCATCCTGTTTTGCTAAGATCAAGACAATTAGACGGCTCATCAACTACCTGCCGATGGACTGCCGTAAGACTGTGGTACAAGCCCTGATAATATCTCACCTGGACTACGCCAACGCACTATATCTTGGCATCACAGCAGGCCTATGCCACAAGTTACAGACTGTCCAGAATGCTGCTGCTCGGCTGGTGGAGAGAATTCCTGCCAGACATCACATCTCCCCACACCTCCGTAAACTCCACTGGCTCCCCATTTCCAAGAGATGTATTTTTAAGGCCATGACCCTGGCTTTCCGGGCCTCCAAGGGCAAAGGCTCGGCCCATCTGAAAAGCACTCTGAGACCGTATGTCAACACCAGGACATTACGCTCAAATTCCCTACTTCTGCTGGAAACCCCTAGATTTAAACGTACTCGCGCCGGAGGGAAAACATTCGAGGTCTGTGCCACTCGGTGTTGGAATAACCTCCCGGTTGCATTACGAGCCTGTCAAACCGAATTAGCATTCCGAAAGTCCCTGAAAACACATCTCTTCCCCATATAATGCCCCATTGGTGCCTAGCCTCTAAGTTCCATGATTTATCAGCGCCGGGACGCCCCGTTGGGGCTGCGGTTGCGCTTTACAAAATACACAAATAAAATGATCAGAAAAAGCTTTCAGGTTTCTTGAGTCCCCTCACTCACCAGGGTTTCCCCACGGTGACATGCTTCATCATTGGGGCCATTCCAGTTCTCTACGAACTGGGGCGTACTAGGACTTGCGGAAACTACGTAGGAGGACTGAAATGGAAGACTATGTGTGGTGCACAGTGTGGTGGAGTGGGTGAAAGTGATTAAAAATACCATGTTAGTGGGCTAAAATACTTTATTATTGCTCCTAGCTTGGCATATCTAAAAGGGGGTGTTACAAAGAAAAACCTAACTGTAATGGGTAGGAGTTCTGTTACGATAACATGTTTTGAGACTACCCCTAGCTCTTCATCAGGACCACACAGGGACCAGCCCAGTGTTTGCCACTCCTATTAAACCTAAATGTGGAAAATGAAAAATTAAATGAACAAAACGCTGCCACTAATAATGCATGCGTGATTATACATACGATCTCTATGTCACGTAGTGTATTTAGTATTGAGCAAAACTGTGCTTCATGGACACGAGGGGAGTGGTGTTTCCCTGAGAAAAATGTTCAAAGTAGAGAAAGCCACATTCGGACACCTATTCGTCTTCCCGTCGGACCGCACAGGGAAACACCACCCCTCTCGAGTCCATAGTTAACTGAGAACCATCTCCTGCTCAACACCTCAAAAACTGAATTCCTAGCCCGGATCACTGGAGTGGAAGACGATATGGTGATATTGAAGAAAAAAGTAGCCAACATGGAAGGCATACAGAGGGGCCTGGCTCTCCGGGCAGAGGATGCCGAAGGACGGGCTCGGCGCAATAACTTACGATTTGTCGGCTTTCCGGACGACTGCGAAAAGGGCAACATGGAGGCCTTTCTCACGGAGTGGTTGGAGGGCTGGCTCCCGCCGGAGTCCCTCTCCCGCTGCTTTGTCATTGAACGGGCCCATAGAGCGCTAAACCAGAAGCCGCCGGTTGGCGAGCGTCCGCGGCCGGTAATAGCCAAGCTACTCAATTATCATGACCGGAACACGATACTGAAACAAGCCCGATTGAAAGAGCCCCTCATGTGTGACAATCAGCGGATCTTGATATTCCCGGACTATACAAAACTGGTGCAGCAACAGCGGCAATCCTTCACAGCGGGCAAAGCCCGCCTGAGAAACCTTAAAATTCAATATGCCCTACTTTACCCGGCTCGCCTACGGGTGGCCTTTCAGTCACGTACTCTATTCTTTAATTCTCCTGAAGAAGTGTTCGCCTGGACTGATGAGACAGTACGAGTTAGACCACATACCCCGCCGGCCCGAGACTCTGATTCATCCTTCTCAGAGGTGCCGCCGCGGACCCCCAGACGCTCACGACGCAGAAGTAACTGGAGATCTCGCTCGTCAAAACGCTCTCCCGCTAAAGGGGGGAGCACAGAGGAGGCCGAACCTCCAGATGCTCCAAAGGTGGATCCGTGAGGGGCGAAGGAACACAGGTTACCCCCTTTGTTTCGAATTGTATACCACAGCATTGGCAAGTGGCAGACATCGAAGGCCTGGCTGGAGATGAGGTACGCCTTCAGAAGCACCAATACTGTGCAACAGATTATAGACTTACAGACACGGGATGCGGGTTGGGTGGGGAGGGACGGACTAAAAGGCGGACACGTGCCTCAGGTTAGGGGAGGTTTGATCTTTTAGGGGATCAGTTGGGGAGTTTTGGGGCTGTTGGTGGGGCTCCGTTGGGATAGACGGTCTCAGGTCTCCCGTTGGGGGCTACAGATGTCCTATACCGTGACAGGTACTTCAACGTTGCTGAGGTATGGGGAGGGGGGAGGTCGGGGTTGAGGACAAGTTGGGGAAATGTTTGCTGAGTGGGGTGGTTTTGGGAAGGGGAGGGTGGAAGGGGGGGATTGAAGGCTAAAGGATGGGGGGGGAATGAGTTGTTTTGCACATGGTTGTCTCGAATGATGCTGTTGGTGTGTCCAAGCCCAGTGTGCCCATTGCTACATACGCTGCTGCGCTTACGCCTAGATGAGGGCTGAAAACATTGAGCAGAGACCCACTAGGGCCTAATGAAAGTGATGAGCTGGAATGTGCGGGTCATGCTCGATAAGATTAAGAGAGGTGCAGTGCTAAGGCTGTGGAAAAGAGAGAAGGTGGATGTCCTCCTGCTGCAAGAAACACACTTACTGGTCAACAAAACACTGGGTCTGCAGAGATATGGCTCTGACCAGGTCTATCACGCGGGATTTGTGAGGGGATCTCGGGGGGTAGCGATTTTGATGCACCGCAGATTGTCCTATACCCATACGAGATAGTGGACTGACCCACAGGGTAAATATGTTTTTATACAAGGGACGATAGGCACAGAGACATTAATAATTGGGAGGGTCTACGCCCCGCCCCCGCTACAGTGGGTACTGATTGAGAAACTGTTTACAATATGGGCTGAAATTCCAGAGGGACTGGCAGTGATTGGAGGGGACTGGAATGATGTTATGCACTGCCGACTCGATCGTCTCAGGCCTGGGGGCGACCCCATTGCAGATACTCCCACTAAACTGAGTGATATGGTGCGGGGCATGGGCTGGGTGGACACATGGCGATATCTCCACACATATGAACGAGAATATTCCTATGTCTCAGCGGTTCACAACTCGTTCTCGAGACTTGATTATGTATTTGTCCCAACTGCTGTGGCAAAGAGGGTTACCTCGGCATCCATCCTGCTGCGTGGACTATCGGACCACTCTCGGGTTGTGATAGAAGTCACATTAGACATGGGGAGACAGCCATTTCGGTGGCGCCTCTCCGCTTGGAACTTGCAGCAGGAAGCCTACCAGCATCATATGGAGGCGGCTATTGCTCGCTACTGGGAGGAGAATTTGGGCACAGTGTCTGACGTGAGGACGGTTTGGGAGGCCCTGAAGCCCACACTTCGTGGGGTGGATATAGCCTGGTGTGCAGCAGTGCGCCGGAAGCGGAAAGAGGAGCTAGTGAAGGCAGCAGCGACAGTGGAGCTGTTGGAGACTCAATGCAGGGCTGCGAGTCACCAGGAGGGAGTAGGGCAGCTACTTTTGGCACAGCAACCATATGCCTCCCTACTGTTAGACGAGGCTCGGCAGGTCTGGTTGGCAACCAGAAGTAGAATATATCAGTGGGGCGACAAGTCCAGTACAATGCTTCACAGGCTATGCCAGAACACGTTTCAGGCGCAAGAGTTGCCGGGTCTTAAAGATGGCACCGGGGCCTCCATTTCAGCCCCGAAGGAACTTGCGAATAGCTTCGCTCGCTACTTCGCGGCCCAATATGCTCCGCAGGACTCCCTCAAGGCGCTGGACGTTGATAAATTCATAACTGACCTTCCGCCCCGCACGACGTGCGAGAGCGGCTCGAGGCCCCACTATCGGCTGAGGAACTGGGTACAGCCCTGGGGGAGCTTAATACCGGCAAGGCCCCAGGGCCTAATGGGTTTCCAAGTGAGTTCTTCAAACGATATCACCTCCAGCTGGGGCTTCACTACAGGGTGGCCCTGGAGGCGGCGAGAGAAGATGGCCTTCTGCCAGCAGACTGGAGGTATGCAGAAATTGTGGTGCTCTGCAAACCTGGATGACCCCCGGACCGGCACGAGTCCTATTGCCCAATTTCCCTTTTAAACATTGAGGCCAAAATATTGTACAAGGCGCTCGCAAATCGACTACTTCCGAATATCACGGAACTGATCCACCCAGATCAGGCCGGATTTATGCCCCAAAGAGCAACGAGGCACAATATTAGACGTGCACACGTGGCAGTAGAGGCGATGAGTAAGACCGGGGATCAGGCGGCGCTGTTACTGGCAGATATTGACAGGGCCTTTGACTCCCTGAGCTGGACCTATCTGTTCGCACTCCTTCCATGTCTCAATCTAGGGCCACATTTTATGTCCTATATTCGGCTGCTATACACCGACCTGACAGCCTCAGTGAGAGTGGCGGGAGAGACATCGGCGGCTTTCCCAATAGGGCGGGGTACCCGACAGGGGTGCCCCCTCTCACCGTACCTGTTTGCCCTGGCCATGGAGCCGTTAGCTGCATGGGTCCGGATAGATGCGCAGCTGCGGGGCTTTGAATGGGAGGCAGGACCTTCGGACAGAATCGCATTATATGCGGATGATGTTCTGTTCTTCCTTACAAATGTGAATCGTCCCGGCCGCGGGTCCTAGAGATTATGAGAATTTTTGGAGAAGTATCAGGACTGTACCTAAACCAACGGAAGTCCACGCTTTGGATGCTGGGTGACCGCTCCGGGATTGGGACGTGGGCATCGGTGCTGCAGATGGCGGCTGGGGGTCTCAGATACCTAGGGGTGTTTTTGACGGCCTCGCCGGCTATTGCTTGGGAACGTAATATCGTTCCGGTGTGGGACAAAGTACAACAGGAGATGAAATGCTGGTCCCGTATGCCCCTCAATATCTATGGCAGGTCAGCTATATTTAAGATGGTCGCCCTCCCCCGCATGTTATACCAACTGCAGAATCACCCACACCCGATCCCATCGCAATGGTTCAGACAGGTTAACTCCGCTCTAGGCCAATTTTTATGGGCCGGGGGAGCATCGCGAGTAGCCCTACGTACCTGTTTTTTGTCCACATATTGTGGGGGATTGGCGACGTCGGATATGTTGTCATATTACCAAGCATCACATCTCGTGGTATTAAATGACTGGTGGTATGGTGACAGGGGGGACCCGGCATACGCCCTTGAAAGGTACCTGATGGACCCCGACACACTGCACACTATTTTGTACTTGGCACGGTTGAGAAGGGGGCTGTCTAGAGCAACACAGGTGGTCTTTCAGCTCTGGCGACAATCATTGCGTCGTATGGGATGGTGGGGGAAACTGACGAGGGACACCCCACTTTGGCACAATGGGCAGCTGCCGACACTGGCGTCGTTGCAGGGCTTCAGAGGTTGGGACTCGATAGGAATCTCTGCATTAGGCCATGTTCTGAAGGGCACAACCCTTAAATCTTTTCAAGAACTTAGCGAAGAATTCAGTATGCCCCGCACACAGTTCTTTAGATATCTACAGTTAAGGCATGCCCTTACACCCATACTAGAGGGATTAGATGCCTTGCCTGAATTTAGCCCGATAGAAGCGAAGGTGTTCATGGGGAACCTGGGGGAGAAGAAAATATCCTGTATATATCAGACACTGGTCACACATTGCTCTCCTGATCTGCAGCCTCTACGGGATCACTGGGTGAGAGATGTGGGGGAGCTGGAGGAAGAGGATTGGTGAGAAGCTCTTGAATCCCCCAGGGGAGCGGCTATTGCCGTGCGCCTGCGCCTAATACAGTTTAAGTACTTGCACCGTACCTACTATACTAGAGAGAGATTGTGGAAGGCTAGCCTGATTGAGTCTCCAGCGTGCTTGAGATGTAGCCATGAGATGGGCGACCTCCTGCACACAGTATGGGGCTGTAGTGGCCTGGTGAGATTTTGGACTGGAGTATGGAACTGTCTGTCGGAGGTGCTGGGGTGGGACCTCCCTCGTACCCCAAAATTGGGACTACTTCACGTCCTTGAAGGGGTGGGAGGTAACATCTACAAAGGCACCTGCTCCTACTGGGCCTGACGGTAGCAAAGAGAGATGCAGCTCAGGCCTGGAAGGACCCCAGAGCTCCCACGGTGGTTGGATGAAAAAAGGACTTGACTTTTGCATGGGATTGGAACGAACAGTGTTCGAAGCCAGAGGCTGTCCCAAAAAACATTATAAAATATGGAAAACGTGGGCGGACTACAGGGGGCTGTGGCTGGAGCCTCCAGCACCAACGGGAGGCATGGAGGGGCAGGTATGATGGGCATATAGAGGCAAGGATGTATACGCTGTTTTGTATATGACTAATCTATGCAGTATCGGAGAGACGTTGTGCAAGGGGTGGGAGGAGGAGGGAGGGGTTAGGGTGGTTGGGAAAAGGGGTGGGGGGTTAGAGGGAAAGTTTTCTAATGATAAATGAATCGCGGATTCTGATGTACTGTACTTGTTACAGCTCCTCCGGGGTACGGAGTGCTATGTCTTTCATGCAATTTCTCAATAAAAAGAGTTGTTAAAAAAAAAAAACTGAATTCCTGCTCATCTCCCCTCCGAACCACATCCCCAAGCTAGACCGCTGGCTACTCGTGTTCCGATGCCGACCAGCCCAACACCGCAGGAGTGAAGAATGTCCCAATCCTCTACCCTCGCCGTGACCCCCAACACCCGCAATCAAACCGGGTAGTGGAGAACACGACACCGGTAGAAGGTGGGTAACAAAACAAGGGAACCCAAGGTCTTGGGGAACACAGCTCGTCTCCTCTGGTTTCTTGGCAGCTGACAACTTGACTCAGACGAGACCGCTATAAATGAAAGAAGGGGACAAGATTAAACACACCCCTACTAATATTACCAGTTCCAAGTACACACACGAACCACCGGCCTCCCTGCTTACCCCAGTTAACAAACGGGAGTGGCCTGTTACGAAACAGGATTTCTCCCGCCGCAATCGTATTGGTTGTTTCTTGCGTAACCCCAGACCAACCTCACCCCCTCGGGAAACACCGAGAATGTCAGAGGAGGTGGAATACACAAACATGAGACAAAAAGGGACAGTGGAAAAAAGGCATCAAGGGAATTCGAAAGACACCTAAAAAACCCCTGGAATCTGATAAAAAACTCGAAGGTAGCACAAGAAAACGGACGTTATTCAGCTCCTTCGTGAAACCACCCAAACAATGTACAACAAGGTGGTTGATACAAAAAAGGGGTAAATAACGGGGTGCTAGAACTCTAGGAAACGCAGCCGCGAATCCAGAACGTCACCGTAGATCAAAAACAGGTCCCCAATAAGGGTTCAGCAACACCCAATGGAATAAGAAACAGGGTAACAGGGAAAAAAGGGAATCAACACCCAGCACTTAAAAAGACCGCTGGAACAAAGCTCGAAGGAAAGGGAACAAGGTAGAACAACAGGAACAGGAAACACACGGCAAGGGACCATTGTAGAAACCAAGCCCCTGTTTCCTGTTGGTCGCCTCCTTTTAAAGCGAGCCCTAGGGAGCGTCCATAAATTTGCATATGCACTTAGCACCTTAAGCTAAAACCAATGAACGGGAAACTAGACGGAAGGCACCAGGCCCCCCTGAACCCCAACAACTCGCTTCACTGCTTTCAACTGCACTCCACTCATCGTAGACTCAGCCAAATCTCTAGGAGTCACCATGGACAAGTACTTGAATATGAAAAATCATATCAGCAATATTTGTAAGGGTGCAAACCAATTGATGAGGACACTCAGAAACATCAAATCTTTTCTTCCACTTAATGATTTCAAGCAGGTGGTCGAAGAGCGTGCCCTACCGAGGCTGGATTACGACAGCGCTACCCTCTGTGGCCTTCCCAAATACACCCTGGCTCCACTAAGGGCATCTCTGAATGCTGCTGCTAGACTGGTTACAGGCTCCAAACGCAATGAGCACAAATCGCCAGTCCTAAAATCACTAAATTGGCTCCCCTACGAAGCACAAATTCAGTTAAAGATTGCCGTTATGACGCACAAAGCCATCCACTTCAATACTCCCAGGTACCTAGCGCAAAAACTTGAACTATCCTGTCAATCAATCAATCAATCATTTGTAAAGCGCACTACATACCCGCGAGGGTCTCAAGGCGCTGGGGAGGTGAAGGGGGGGCGCTACTGATCGAACAGCCAGGTATTGCGTACCCTCCTGTAGGTCAGCAGGTCTTGGGTCTGTCGTAGGCTCAGTGGGAGGGTGTTTAATGTATTGGAAGCGAGGTGGGAGAAGGATATCCCACTGGTGGTTGTTGCGTGGGGCGGTGGCGAGTGAGAGGTCGGCGGACCGTAGCTGGCGGTTGGGGATGCAGAAGGAGAGCCGTCTGTTGAGGTAGGCTGGGCCAGTGTTGTGGAGTGCCTTGTGTCGTGGGTGAGGAGCTTAAAGGATATCCACTTCTTGACGGGGAGCCAGTCCAGGTCTCTCAGGTGGGGGGTGATGTGGCCGTGGCGTGGTACGTCGAGGATCAGTCGCGCCGAGGCGTTTTGGATGCGTTGTAGTCGTTTGATGAACTTGGTCAAGGCTCCCACATAGAGGGCGTTTCCATAATCGAGTCTGCGACTGACAAGGGCCTGGGTGACCGTCTTTCTTGTATCTGTCGGGATCCATCTGTAGATCTTGCGGAGCATGCGGAGGGTGTTGAAGCAGGAGGAGGAGACGGCATTGACTTGCTTGGTCATTGAGAGCGTTGAGTTGAGGTTGATTCCCAGGTTGCGTGCGTGGTCGGTGGGTGTCGGGGCTGCCCCCAGTGCCATTGGTCACCAGGAGTCGTCCCAGGCTGAAGGGTTGGAGCTGAGGATGAGGACCTCCATCTTGTCCGAGTTCAGCTTCAGTCGGCGGTTCTTCATCGAGTCGGCGACGGCCTTCATTCCCTCATGGAGGTTGGTTTTGGCGGTGATGGGGTCCTTGGCGAGAGAGAGGATCAGCTGAGTGTCGTCGTCGTAGGAGATTATGTTGAGGTTGTTTTGTCGCGCTATATGTGCGAGCGGGCCATGTAAATGTTGAACAGCGTTGGGCTGAGGGAAGATCCCTAGGGTACGCTGCAGATGATGTAAATGTAAATGTAAATGTGGGTGTACTTGCAAAGCGCACTGTGGAACCCGTCCTGGTTTTCCCTGTGAGATGGTCCCTTTCTGGGTATCTCCAAGGTGAAACCAGGCGTCCCCGGCGTCTGTGGGGGGCCGTTGTAGAGATGAGGCAAGCTTAATGCCCAGAGTTGCCGAGTGTGTTCCCTGGTTAGAATAGGCACCGAGGCGAGAACTATCGAGTCCGTTTGACCCTGGTCCCAGGCCGTTCTCTGCTTACGGGTCTGCCGCCTCTAACCAGTGAGCATACCCTGCCATAAGTGTGGTAGGGTATGCTCAGACGTGAGACCCTTGCTCACTTGGCCACTGAATTCAAGCAAGCCGGGCTGAAGACGGCTGGAATGCTAGACACCGGTCCTCGGAAGCTTGTTTCCTGTCCAGGGAAGGCATGGCTTGGCAGTTCGGTCTGGACTGTTCCCATGAGGCACAGGGTCAGACTGATTTGCATATAGCCATGTCTGAACTGGGGTGGCAGAGTGGGCTAAAGAACGGTGATGGATTAAACCCAGATCCTTTGACCGGGTGTGAGTGTTTGATTGGTTCAGATGCTCTGTCCATTACCACCCCCTTTTGTACCGCCTCTAACCAGTGAGCCACACCACTCCACGAGGCTTTGGAACAGAATGGGGGAGGCGGACGCTCTAGGTTCTGCCGGAGAGTAAGGAGGTGGTCCAATCCAGAGCCTTGTCTCGGATCCCTGCAGCGTGGAAGCATGCGCGTAGTGTGCCGTGGCAGACGGTGTTGAAGGCGGCAGAGAGGTCTAGGAGGATGAGTGCTGCAGTTTTGCCGTTGTCCAGATGGGTCCCGATGTCGTCAGTGGCGGCAATGAGGGCAGTCTCAGTGCTGTGGTCGCTGCGGAACCCTTACTGGCAAGGGTCCAGGATTCTGTTTTCTTCGAGGTATCGGGTTAGCTGTCTGTTGACGGTTTCCTCAATGACCTTGGCCGGGAAGGGGAGCAGAGAGAAGGGCCGGAATTTCTTGAGGTCTCTTGGGTCTGCCTTAGGTTTTTTGAGTAGGGCGTTGATCTCGGCGTGTTTCCAGATCTCTAGGAAGGTTGCAGTCTCGAGGGAGAGATTAATGACATTGCGCAGGTGGGGTGCGATGGAGCTGCTTGCCCTGTTGAAGATGTTGTGCAGGAATGGGTCTGACGGAGGGCCGGAAAGGATTGAGCGCATGCTCTTGATAGTGTCATCGATGCTCACGCTGGCCCAGGCTAGCAGGGGGTCATGGTCGATGGTGTACGGAGGGTCTGGTGTGTTGCTGTCTGTTGGGGCTGTCTGGGTGTTGAAGCTGTTGTGGATGTCTGCTATCTTGCGGTGGAAGAAGGTGGTAAAGGAGTCGCACAGAGCTTGCAACGGCGGGATGTCATTGGTGTTGGAGCTGGGGTTGGAGAGTTTTTTCACGATGTTAAAGTGCTCCTTGCTATTGTGTGCGTTGTATTCGAGGTGGTCTTTGAAGGAGGTCCTCTTGGCCGCCCTGTTGAGGTTGTGATGGATGCGGATGGCATCCTTGAGTGTTGCGTGGCTATTCGTGGTTTGTTCACTGTGCCATTTCTTCTCTGTTTCCGGCAGGCTTGCTTGGAGGCTAGGAGTTCTGCGGTGAACAAGCTGGCCCTCTTGCTGGTGTCTCTGTGGGGGGGTTTCTTCAGCGAGCGAGCGTGTTGGCACAGACCTAGATCTAGCGTCTGAGGCTGTGGGCAGCGTCATCGGTGTTGGAGGGTTCGGTGGGTGGGCTGAGTCGAGACCCTGATGCTGTTCTTGTGGACGATGGCAATTCCTCCTCTGACTCCGTTGGTGCGGTCTCTGCGGGGGATCTTGTAGCTGTCTGGGGTGGGTATGGTAATGTCGGGTGCGGAGGAGTTGTTAAACCAGGTCTCTGTCAGGAAAGCGACGTCCGGGGATGTTGTGTTGAGCAGGTCCCAGAGCTCAACGGCATGCTTGCATGTGGAGCGGGTGTTCAGCACTATGCATCGGATGTGGTTGGGGTCTTTCTTGGTGGGTGGTTCGTCGGCTCTGAGGCTGGTGTAGCTGCAGTTCCAGCAGGTGATGGGGCCGTGTGTGCGTTTCGGAACGGCCTTGAAGCAGGTGTGGCTCCGTCCGGAGTTGAGAGCGTGCAGAGTGCTGGCGTCATATTTGCGGCGGTTGTCGTGGTGGGTGATGGACGCGGTTCAGGAGTGGACGGGCGCAGACGGGCTCGCCTTAGCCTGCGACGCAACCGCGCAGCGGCTGGCTTATATGGGGAGCTGGGAGGTGGGGGCAGCGAATGGGCAGTAGGTAGTCAGGGGGGCGGGCCGCAGGGGACGCAGCGGCGAGGGCGGTGAGGGACAATGAAGGTAACAGAAGGAAAAGGGGCCCAAAATCGAGGGTAAAACGAGTGGCACAGAAGGAAAAAGGGCACAAAAAAACGAGTGGAACAGAAGGCAAAAGGGGCACAGAAATGAGGGAAAAACAAGTAGCACAGAGGGCAGAAGGGCACAAAAAAACGAGTGGAACAGAGGGCAGAAGGGCACAAAAAGGAGTGGAACAGAAGGCTAAAGGGGCACAAAAACAAGGGAAAACGAGTGGCTGAGAGAGCAGGAGGGCACAAAAAAGAGGGAAAAACAAGTGGCTCAGAAGGCAGATGGGTACAAAAAACGAGTGGAACAGAAGGCAAAGGGGCACAAAAACGAGGGAAAAATGAGCGGCACAGAGGGCAGAAGGGCACAAAAAATGAATGAAACAAAAGGCAAATGGGGCACAAAAACGAGGGAAAAATGAGTGGCACAAAAGGGCACAGAAATACCGGGAAAACGAGTGGCACAGAGGCCAAATACAGAATACAGAAATACAGGGGCAGCAAGAACAGAATGCAGAATGGGCTGAGAGGCAAGGGGGCAGAGAGGGGAATAGAAGCGAACACCGGGCAGAGGGAGCACGGGTCAGCGAGGGGAACAGAGGGAAGAAAAAGGGACACGTACCACGTACAGCCAGCGGGGAAAGGCAGACAACAGCAGTCACAGACACAACAATGAAAATACAAGCAATACAATAAAAGCAATAAAGCGGAGGATGAACAGTGGCCACCAGGGATGAGGCGCAGGTGGTAGCCTGCAGGTGGTGGAGGGCCTCGAACTTCCTCAGCACCGGCAGCTGGGGCAGGGAGGCACAGGCGGTGCTGTGCGGAGGGGGAGCGACCCACCTGGTGGGGTAAAGGGTCGCACTCCTCACCGAGCAGCGGCCGGCCTATATGGGGAGGTGGGAGGGAGGAGCAGCTGGGAGGCAGGAGGCGGGGGCAGCAAATGGTCAGTGGGCAGTCAGGGGGGCAGGTCTGCAGGGGGCGCAGCGGCGGGGGAAACGAGTGGAACAGAAGGCATGAGGGGCATAAAAACAAGGAAAAAAAGAGTGGCGCAGAAGGGCACAAAAAACGAGTGGAACAGAGGGCAGAAGGCACAAAAAACGAGGGAAAACGAGTGGCACAGAGGGCAGAAGGGCACAAAGAAATGAGTGGAACAGAGAGCACAAAAAACGAGTGGAACAGAGGGCAGAAAGGCACAAAGAACGAGGGAAAAACGAGTGGGACAGAGGGCAGAAGGGCACACAAAAACAAGTGAAACAGAGGGCAGAAGGGCACAAAAAAACGAGGGAAAAACGAGTGGAACATACGGCAGAAAGGCACAAAAAACGGGGAGAAAACAAGTAGAACAGAGGGCAGAAGGGCACAAAAAAAGAGGAAAACACGAGTGGAACAGAGGGCAGAGGGGCACCAAAAAACGAGTGGAACAGAGGGCAGAAAAGCACAAAAAACAAGGGAAAAACGAGTGGCACAGAGGGCAGAGGGGCACCAAAAAACGAGTGGAACAGAGGGCAGAAGGGCACAAAAAAACAAGGGAAAATCGAGTAGCACAGAAGGTAGAAAGGCACAAAAAACAAGGGAAAAACTAGTGGAACAGTGGGCAGAAGGGCACAAAAAACGAGGTAAAAACGAGTGGAACGGAGGGCAGAAAGGCACAAAAAACGAGGGGAAAACGAGTGGAACAGACGGCAGAAAGGCACAAAAACGGGGGGAAAACGAGTAGAACAGAGGGCAGAAGGGCACAAAAAACGAGGGAAAAACGAGTGGAACAGAGGGCAGAAAGGCACAAAAAAACGAGGGAAAAACGAGTGGCACAGAGGGCTGAAGGGCACAAAAAAACGAGTGGAACAGAGGGCAGAAAGGCACAAATAACGAGGGAAAAACGAGTGGTACAGAGGGCAGAAGGGCACAAAAAAACGAGTGGAAGAGAGGGCAGAAGGGCACAAAAAAACAAGGGAAAAACGAGTAGAACAGAAGGCAGAAAGGCACAAAAACAAGGGAAAAACTAGTGGAAAAGAGGGCAGAAAGGCACAAAAAATGAGGGGGAAATGAGTGGCACAGTGGGCAGAAGGGCACAAAAAAACGAGTGGCACAGAGGGCAGAAGGGCACAAAAAACGAGAGAAAAACGAATGGCACAGAAGGCAGACAGGCCCAAAAAACGAGTGGTACAGAGGCATATTACAGAGTACAGAAATACAGGGGCAGCTAAGGATAGAAGACAGAACGGGCAGAGAGGCACTAGGACAGTGAGGGGAACAGAAGGGAAAACCGGGCAGAGACACGGGGGCAGCAAGTGGTACAGAAGGAAAGACCAGGCAGAGAGAGCACGGGGCAATACAACAAAAGCAATAAAGCAGAGGATGAACAAACCTACTTACGGCCTACCACTGGCCACCAGGGATGAGGCGCAGGTGGTAGCTTGCGGGTGGTGGACGGCCTCGAACTTTCTCAGCAGCAGCAGCTGGGGCAGGAAGGCACAGGCGGTGCTGTGCGGAGGGGGAGCGACCTACCTGGTGGGGTCAAAGGTCATAAGAGCCTCAAGAAGCACCACTACTTTCCTCCTGAAACCACTTATCCTGAGCAAAAAGAGAACTTGTCACAGAGCATTCGCTGGCGCAGCCCCAAAGATATGGAACTCTCTACCACCGGAAGTATGCAGAATCACTGCAACAACGGTGTTCAAATTGGAAGACAAAAGATTCCTTATGAATAAATTCCTTCAGTAAGTGGGCTAGGCTCTCCTGCCCGAGGATTCTGTTCCTACTTCCAGTGTACCATCATTTACTACTACTAAGCTTCCTTATGACATATTTTGCCACTCCTTCACTACCCTTGTACAATTGTTTAATATGACCTCCATGTGGCATTTGTCGTGTAATAGTGATCATGCTTGTTTTTATCCCTACTGGTTAATGTATTTGCATTATTGTACTTCCTTTCCTTCCTAAAGTAAAGCGGTCTGATATCCTATGGGTTCTAGTTTCACGCTATATAAAACTTTATAAATAATGATAAAATACTATATATATACTGCTATATATATATATATATATATATATATATATATATATATATATATATATATATATATATATATATATATATATATGTATATATATATATAGCGGTATATATATATAGTATTTTATCATTATTAATAATATATATGTATATGTATATATTAGCAAGTTCTGTTTCCGCCTCCAGGCTCGTTCGCTACAAGCGCCCTCCCAGGCAGCACAGACCCGGATCTTGGATTTAGTGCTGTTCTTTATTTCAAAAGTTGCGTGCTAGTCGCCATAACGTTTCGGTTCACCCAGAGCCTTGTTCACATGACAACGTGAAAGTGCAGTTTACATCCTTATGTACGTCACGATTCCCCTTACACGTGGCAGGGAACCCCATAGTCATAGAAAGCAGACAATACAGCATCGGCAGTACATCGATGAAGTTTGAAACATTTGATTATCGATGTAGGCTATAAATACATTTATGCAATAAATAACATCTTGATTACATTTAAAAGCCAAACTATGTAAAAATAAGCCCTTCATGTCCGATTTTTGCGGAGCTTAGGGTTCATCAAAAAATCCATCGAGCCCAAATAAGGTCTAGATGCTCATAGGTGGCTATTTGCGTTAGTTAAATTCATACTGATTTATGTAAAAAAGACGTCAATGCATTTAAAACCAGTGTAAAGTACAAGTTTACCGTTGAGTAAACTTGTCCAGTGCTGACTATATATAAAATTCATATAGAATGTCTGCTAACTTGTGAAATATCGGGATAAATCCCCAAATAATCATGATTGATGTATGACATATCTAATGTCCACTGCAGATCCCTACAGTTGGACATACACAGGGGAGTGCAAAAAAGTGCAATAAAGTGCTGAGTGATAGAGAGTGCAAAACATAAAAAGTGTTTAAAAATATATCTGATAAATAGCAGAAATCAATACATATGGGGACAGCATGGTCGGGCTGGGCCCAGTCTCGTCCATTAACTGAATCTCAAGTATTTCAATAATAATTAATATTAGCTAAGCATACCGGTGTTCAACAGAGTTTGTTACGTCGATGGGATCAACACAGGTTTCACGAGGAAATGGGTCACAACATAATAGATCTAAAAATGCATATCATTATACTTTACAATAATAAAATCCTGATGTTGTTAATTAAGACATCCTAAGATAATAAATAGTACATAAGATGATTAAAACCATAACTTCCAAATGATAAAAACCATTTAAAAATCATAGAGAAAACCAACTTCATATATGTACAGGAGTTCACGGTTACCATCGGTTATCTGACTGGAATTATATTGTGAATGCAAGCCGTGGAGAGGAGCTCCACTTCAATCAAATTGGAAGACTGCAGGATGGAACCTTTCCTACCCGACGCAGCACAGTACTTTTTTGCAAATGAGCTCGTCTTCTGAATTTCCCCCCCCCTACTAAGGGTACAAGACAGGCTGCGATATTGGCATAATCACACTGAACCTACTGAAGGAGATAAAAGTTAATTGCAGCTCCAATGGGACTACATCTCCCATAACACTATCGTGCTAATGAACTGTGCCATGCCCACTGACGGAATTACACTGAATAAATGGCAAGTTGTAATGGAGGTGCGTGATCAGTGTTTTTACTGCGAACCCATGATGAAGAGGCGTTCTTAGCCTCGAAACGCGTCGGCAGAGGCAGACTGAAAGAATTTGGGCAATGGAAAGGGAGCTGCAGCGAGGCCAGAAAACCGGATGGTAAAGCACCGTGCTGTGCCCTCTTGCTGCTTTTGGGCGATTTGTTTGCATATTGAAATCACGGCTGCTCACGCCATGAAGAGGAGCTCTGCTTCAATCAAATTGGAAGACTGCAGGATGGAACCTTTCCTACCCGACGCAGCATGGTACTTTTTTGCAAATGAGCTCGTCTTCTGAATTTCCCTCCCTACTAAGGGTACACAACAGGCTGCGATATTGGCATAATCACACTAAACCTACTGAAGGAGATAAAAGTGAATTGCACCTCCAAGGGGACTACATCTCCCATAACACTATCGTGCTAATGAACTGTGCCACGCCCACTGAGGGAATTACACTGAATAAATGGCAAGTTGTAATGGAGGTGCGTGATCAGTGTTTTAACTGCGAGCCCATGATGAAGAGGCGTTCTTAGCCTCGAAACGAGTCGACAGAGGCAGACTGAAAGAATTTGGGCAATGGAAGGGGAGCTGCAGCGAGGCCAGAAAACCGGATGGTAAAGCACCGTGGTGTGCCCTCTCGCTACTTTTGGGCGATTTGTTTGCATATTGAAATCACGGCTGCTCACGCCCTGGAGAGGAGCTCCGCTTCAATCAAATTGGAAGACTGCAGGATGGAACCTTTCCTACCCGACGCAGCACGGTACTTTTTTGCAAATGAGCTCGTCTTCTGAATTTCCCTCCCTACTAAGGGTACACAACAGGCTGCGATATTGGCATAATCACACTAAACCTACTGAAGGAGATAAAAGTTAATTGCACCTCCAAGAGGACTACATCTCACATAACACTATCGTGCTAATGAACTGTGCCACGCCCACTGAGGGAATTACACTGAATAAATGGCAAGTTGTAATGGAGGTGCGTGATCAGTGTTTTTACTGAGAGCCCATGATGAAGAGGCATTCTTAGCCTCAAAACGCGTCGGCAAAGGCAGACTGAAAGAATTTGGGCAATGGAATGCGAGCTGCAAAGAGGCCAGAAAACCGGATGGTAAAGCACCGTGGTGTGCCCTCTCGCTGCTTTTGGGCGATTTGTTTGCATATTTACATCACGGCTGCTCACGCCGTGAAGAGGAGCTCCGCTTCAATCAAATTGGAAGACTGCAGGATGGAACCTTTCCTACCCGACGCAGCATGGTACTTTTTTGCAAATGAGCTCGTCTTCTGAATTTCCCTCCCTACTAAGGGTACACAACAGGCTGCGATATTGGCATAATCACACTAAACCTACTGAAGGAGGTAAAAGTTAATTGCACCTCCAAGGGGACTACATCTCCCATAACACTATCGTGCTAATGAACTGTGCCACGCCAACTGAGGGAATTACACTGAATAAATGGCAAGTTGTAATGGAGGTGCGTGATCAGTGTTTTTACTGCGAGCCCATGATGAAGAGGCGTTCTTAGCCTCGAAACGCGTCGGCAGAGGCAGACTGAAAGAATTTGGGCAATGGAATGCGAGCTGCAACAAGGCTAGACAACCGGATGGTAAAGCACTGTGGTGTGCCCTCTCGCTGCTTTTGGGCGATTTGTTTGCATATTTAAATCATGGCTGCTCACTCCGTGGAGAGGAGCTCTGCTTCAATCAAATTGGAAGACTGCAGGATGGAACCTTTCCTACCCGACGCAGCACGGTACTTTTTTGCAAATGAGCTCGTCTTTTGAATTTCCCCCCCCCCCCTACTAAGGGTACAAGACAGCCTGCGATATTGGCATAATCACACTGAACCTACTGAAGGAGATAAAAGTTAATTGCACCTCCAAGGGGACTACATCTCCCATAACACTATCGTGCTAATGAACTGTGCCATGCCCACTGACGGAATTACACTGAATAAATGGCAAGTTGTAATGGAGGTGCGTGATCAGTGTTTTTACTGCGAGCCCATGATGAAGAGGCGTTCTTAGCCTCAAAACGCGTCGGCAGAGGCAGGCTGAAAGAATTTGGGCAATGGAATGCGAGCTGCAACGAGGCCAGAAAACCGGATGGTAAAGCACTTTGGTGTGCCCTACCGCTGTGTTTGGGCGATTTGTTTGCATATTTACATCACGGCTGCTCACGCCGTGAAGAGGAGCTCCGCTTCAATCAAATTGGAAGACTGCAGGATGGAACCCTTCCTACCCGACGCAGCATGGTACTTTTTTTGCAAATGAGCTCGTCTTCTGAATTTCCCTCCCTACTAAGGGTACACAACAGGCTGCGATATTGGCATAATCACACTAAACCTACTGAAGGAGATAAAAGTTAATTGCACCTCAAGGGGACTACACCTCCCATAACACTATCGTCCTAATGAACTGTGCCACGCCCACTGAGGGAATTACACTGAATAAATGGCAAGTTGTAATGGAGGTGCGTGATCAGTGTTTTTACTGCGAGCCCATGATGAAGAGGCGTTCTAAGCCTCGAAACGCGTCGGCAGAGGCAGACTGAAAGAATTTGGGCAATGGAAGGGGAGCTGCAGCGAGGCCAGAAAACCGGATGGTAAAGCACCGTGGTGTGCCCTCTCGCTACTTTTGGGCGATTTGTTTGCATATTGAAATCACGGCTGCTCACGCCGTGGAGAGGAGCTCCGCTTCAATCAAATTGGAAGACTGCAGGATGGAACCTTTCCTACCCGACGCAGCACGGTACTTTTTTGCAAATGAGCTCGTCTTCTGAATTTCCCTCCCTACTAAGGATACAAGACAGGCTGCGATATTGGCATAATCACACAGAACCTACTGAAGGAGATAAAAGTTAATTGCACCTTCATGGGGACTACATCTCCCATAACCCCATAACACTATCGTGCTAATGAACTGTGCCACGCCCTCTGAGAGAATTACAGTGAAAAAATAGGAAGTTGTAATGGAGGTGCGTAATCAGTGTTTTTACTGCGAGCCCATGATGAAGAGGCGTTCTTAGCCTCGAAACGCGTCGGCTGAGGCAGCCTGAAAGAATTTGGGCAATGGAAGGCGAGCTGCAGTGAGACCAGAAAACCGTATGGTAAAGCACTGTGGTGTGCCCTACCGCTGTGTTTGGGCGATTTGTTTGCATATTTACATCACGGCTGCTCACGCCGTGAAGAGGAGCTCCGCTTCAATCAAATTGGAAGACTGCAGGATGGAACCTTTCCTACCCGACGCAGCATGGTACTTTTTTGCAACAGGATGGAACCTTTCCTACCCGACGCAGCATGGTACTTTTTTGCAAATGAGCTCGTCTTCTGAATTTCCCTCCCTACTAAGGGTACACAACAGGCTGCGATATTGGCATAATCACACTAAACCTACTGAAGGAGATAAAAGTTAAATTGCACCTCCAAGGGGACTACATCTCCCATAACACTATTGTGCTAATGAACTGTGCCACGCCCACTGAGGGAATTACACTGAATAAATGGCAAGTTGTAATGGAGGTGCGTGATCAGTGTTTTTACTGCGAGCCCATGATGAAGAGTCGTTCTTAGCCTCGAAACGCGTCGGCAGAGGCAGACTGAAAGAATTTGGGCAATGGAAGGGGAGATGCAGCGAGGCCAGAAACCCGGATGGGAAAGCACCGTGGTGTGCCCTCTCGCTACTTTTGGGCGATTTGTTTGCATATTGAAATCACGGCTGCTCACGCCGTGGAGAGGAGCTCCGCTTCAATTAAATTGGAAGACTGCAGGATGGAACCTTTCCTACCCGACGCAGCACGGTACTTTTTTGCAAATGATGAAGAGGCGTTCTTAGCCTCGAAACGCGTCTGCAGAGGCAGACTGAAAGAATTTGGGCAACGGAAGGCGAGCTGCAGCGAGGCCAGAAAACCGGATGGTAAAAGCACCGTGGTGTGCCCTCTCGCTGCTTTTGGTCGATTTGTATATATATATATATATATATATATATATATATATATATATATATATATATATATATATATATATATATATATATATATATATATCCCTCTCGTTTTGACGCTGGCGGACGTCAGAGCTCCCAATGTGGCGCGGTGCAGCTAATTCCGTGGAGTTACCCGAAAAATATCAAGACTTGGCTAATCTTCAATTAGCAGGTTTTAGATGCACTCACTTGAGACATTTTTTAAATAAAGCGTCTTTATTGAACCAAAAAACGCCCGACGCGTTTCACCTCCACCTGAGGCTTGCTCACGGGTAGGGCGTTGATCTCGGCGTGTTCCAGAAGGTTGCAGTCTCTAGGGAGAGATTAATGACATTGCGCAGGTGAGGTGCGATGGAGCTGCTTGCTCTGTTGAAGATGTTGTGCGGGAATGGGTCTGACGGAGGGCCGGAAAGGATTGAGCGCATGCTCTTGACGGTGTCATCGATGCTCACGCTGGCCCAGGCTAGCAGAGGGTCATGGTCGATGGTGTACGGAGGGTCTGGTGTGTTGCTGTCTGTTGGGGCTGTCTGGGTGTTGAAGCTGTTGTGGATGTCTGCTATCTTGCAGTGGAAGAAGGTGGCAAGGGAGTCGCACAGAGCTTGCAAAAGCTGGATGGATGTTGGTGTTGGAGCTAGGGTTGGAGAGTTTTTTCACGATGTTGAAGTGCTCCTTGCTATTGTGTGCATTGTATTCGAGGCGGTCTTTGAAGGAGGTCCTCTTGGCCGCCCTGATGAGGTTGTGATGGATACAGATGGCATCCTTGTGTGTTGCATGGCTATTCGTGGTTTGTTCACTGTGCCATTTCTTCTCTAGTTTCTGGCAGGCTTGCTTGGAGGCTAGGAGTTCTACGGTGAACAAGCTGGCCCTCTTGCTGGTGTCTCTGTGGGGGGGTTTCTTCAGCGGGGCGAGGGTGTTGGCGCAGACCTAGATCCAGCGTCTTAGGCTGTGGGCAGAGTCATCGGTGTTGGAGGGTTCAGTGGGTGGGCTGAGAGTGAGGTTTGTGTGTAGTTGGTCTTCGGTGATTTAGCTCCAGCAGCGGCAGGGGATCTGTTGGGTGTGTGGTGGGTTTCTGGAAGGCGAAGTGGATGCAGAAGTAGTCGGTCCAGAGGAGTTCTGTGGTGTGGCTGATGGAGACGTACAGGCTTGAGGAGAAGACTGAGTCAAGCGTGTGGCCGGCGGAGTGGGTGGGCGTTGTGACGAGTTGCTTCAGTCCGAGGTTGGCGAGGTTATGGATCAGGGTTTTGGAGTTGTTGTCGTTGTTGTTCTCAAGGTGAAAGTTCAGGTCACTGAGGAGGATGTAGTCGGTGGAGGTCCGGGCGTGCGTGCTTATCAAGTCGGCGATGGAGTCGCTGAACTGGGGGTGGGGTCAGTGGGCTCAGTAGACGAGGGTGCCTCTGAGGGTGGAATTAGGGTCTGTGTGGATCTGGAAATGCATGAGTTCGGCGGTGCTGAGCGCGCCGTTGGTGCTAGTCGAGACCCTGATGCTGTTCTTGTGGACGATGGCAATTCCTCCTCTGACTCCGTTGGTGCGGTCTCTGCGGGTGATCTTGTAGCTGCCTGGGGTGGCTATGGTGATGTCGGGTGCGGAGGAGTTGTTAAACCAGGTCTCTGTCAGGGAGGCGCCGTCCGGGGATGTTGTGTCGAGCAGGTCCCAGAGCTCAACGGCATGCTTGCATGTGGAGCGGGTGTTCAGTAGTATGCATCGGATGTGGTTGGGGTCTTTCTTGGTGGGTGGTTCGTCGGCTCTGAGGCTGGTGTAGCTGCAGTTCCGGCAGGTGATGGGGCCGTGTGTGCGTTTCGGAACGGCCTTGAAGCAGGTGTGGCTCCTTCCGGAGTTGAGAGCGTGCAGAGTGCTGGCGTCGTATTTGCGGCGGTTGTCGTGGTGGGTGCAGGGGTTCTGGCGCTGGACGCGGTTCAGGAGTGGACGGGCGCAGACGGGCTCGCCTTAGCCTGCGACGTGGCCACGCGGCCGCGCAGCGGCTGGCTTATATGGGGAGGTGGGGGCAGCGAATGGGCAGTAGGCAGTGTGGGGGGCGGGCCGCAGGGGACGCAGCGGCGAGGGCGGTGAGGGCCAACGAAGGTAACAGAAGGAAAAGGGGCTCAAAATCGAGGGTAAAACGAGTGGCACAGAAGGAAAAAGGGCACAAAAAAACGATTGGAACAGAAGGCAAAAGGGGCACAGAAATGAAGGAAAAACAAGTAGCACATAGGGCAGAAGGTCACAAAAAAAACGAGTGGAACGGAGGGCAGAAGGGCACAAAAAGGAGTGGAACAGAAGGCAAAAGGGGCACAAAAACAAGGGAAAAACGAGTGGCAGAGAGGGCAGGTGGGCACAAAAAAACGAGTGGAACAGAGGGCAGAAGGGCACAAAAACGAGGGAAAAACAAGTGGCTCAAAAGGCAGATGGGTACAAAAAATGAGTGGAACAGAAGGCAAAAGGGGCACAAAAACGAGGGAAAAACAAGTGGCACATAAGGCCGACGGGCACAAAAAAATGAGTAGAACAGAAGGCAAATGGGGCACAAAAACGAGGGAAAAACGAGTGGCACAAAAGGGCACAGAAATACCAGAAAAACGAGTGGCACATAGGCAAAATACAGAATACAGAAATACAGGGGCAGCAAAGAACAGAATGCAGAATAGGCAGAGAGGCAAGGGGGCAGCTAGGGGAATAGAAGGGAAAACCGGGCAGAGAGAGCACGGGACAGCGAGGGGAACAGAGGGAAGAAAAAGAAACACGGACCACGTACAGGCAGCGGGGGATGGCAGACAACAGCAGTCACAGACACAACAATGAAAATACAAGCAATACAATAAAAGCAATAAAGCGGAGGATGAACAAACCTACCTACGGCCTACCACTGGCCACCAGGGATGAGGCGCAGGTGGTAGCGTGCAGGTGGTGGAGGGCCTCGAACTTCCTCAGCACCGGCAGCTGGGGCAGGGAGGCACAGGCGGTGCTGTGCGGAGGGGGAGCGACCCACCTGGTGGGGTAAAGGGTCGCACTCCTCACAGAGCAGCGGCCGGCCTATATGGGGAGGTGGGAGGGAGGAGCAGCTGGGAGGCAGGAGGCGGGGGCAGCGAATGGTCAGTGGGGAGTCAGGGGGGCGGGTCTGAAGGGGGCACAGCGACGGGGGAAACGAGTGGAACAGAAGGCAAAAGGGGCATAAAATCAAGGAAAAAATGAGTGGCGCAGAAGGGCACAAAAAACGAGTGGAACAGAGGGCAGTAGGCACAAAAAACAAGGGAAAACGAGTGGCACAGAGGGCAGAAGGGCACAAAGAAATGAGGGGAACAGAGAGCACAAAAAACGAGTGGAACAGAGGGCAGAAAGGCACAAAGAACGAGGGAAAAACAAGTGGGACAGAGGGCAGAAGGGCACACAAAAACAAGTGGAACAGAGGGCAGAAGGGCACAAAAAATGAGGGGAAAACAAGTGGCACAGAGGGCAGAAGGGCACAAAAAAACGAGTGGAACAGAGGGCAGAAAGGCACAAAAAACAAGGGAAAAACGAGTTGCACAGAGGGCAAAGGGGCACAAAAAATGAGTGGAACAGAGGGCAGAAGGGCACAAAAAAACAAGGGAAAAACAAGTAGAACAGAAGGCAGAAAGGCACAAAAAACAGCGGAAAAACAAGTGGAACAGAGGGCAGAAAGGCACAAAAAAAGAGGGAAAAATAAGCGGCACGGAGGGCAGAGGGGCACACAAAAAAACGAGAGGAACAGTGGGCAGAAGGGCACAAAAAATGAGGGAAAAATGAGTGGAAAAGACGGCAGAAAGGCACGAAAAACGGGGGAAACGAGTAGAACAGAGGGCAGAAGGGCACAAAAAACGAGGGAAAAACGAGTGGAACAGAGGGCAGAAAGGCACAAAAAAACGAGGGGAAAACGAGTGGCACAGAGGGCAGAAGGGCACAAAGAAAATGAGAGGAACAGAGGGCAGAAAGGCACAAATAACGAGGGAAAAACGAGAGGTACAGAGGGCAGAAGGGCACAAAAAAATGAGTGCAACAGAGGGCAGAAGAGCACAAAAAACAAGGTAAAAACGAGTAGAACAGAAGGCAGAAAGGTACAAAAAACAAGGGAAAAACTAGTGGAACAGAGGGCAGAAAGGCACAAAAAATGAGGAGGAAATGAGTGGCACAGAGGGCAGAAGGGCACAAAAAAATGAGTGGCACTGAGGGCAGAAGGCCACAAAAAACGAGGGAAAAACGAGTGGCACAGAAGGCAGACAGGCCTAAAAAACGAGTGGTACAGAAGCATATTACAGAGTACAGAAATACAGGGGCAGCTAAGGATAGAAGGCAGAATGGGCAGAGAGGCACTAGGGCAGTGAGGGGAACAGAAGGGAAAACCGGGCAGAGACACGGGGGCAGCGAGGGGTACAGAAGGAAAGACCAGGCAGAGAGAGCACGGGGCAATACAACAAAAGCAATAAAGCAGAGGATGAACAAACCTACTTACGGCCTACCACTGGCCACCAGGGATGAGGCGCAGGTGGTAGCTTGCGGGTGGTGGACGGCCTCAAACTTCCTCAGCAGCAGCAGCTGGGGCAGGAAGGCACAGGCGGTGCTGTGCGGAAGGGGAGCGACCTACCTGGTGGGGTCAAAGGTCATAAGAGCCTCAAGAAGCGCCAGTACTTTCCTCCTGAAACCACTTATCCTGAGCAAAAAGAGAACTTGTCACAGAGCCTTCGCTGGCGCAGCCCCAAAGATATGGAACTCTCTACCACCGGAAGTATGCAGAATCACCGCAACAACGGTGTTTAAATTGGAAGTCAAAAGATTCCTTATGAATAAATTCCTTCAGGAAGTGGGCTAGGCTCTCCTGCCCGAGGATTATGTTCCTACTTCCAGTGTACCATCATTTACTTCTACTACGCTTCCTTATGACATATTTTGCCACTCCTTCACTACCCTTGTACAATTGTTTAATATGACCTCCATGTGACATTTGTCGTGCAATAGTGATCATGCTTGTTTTTATCCCTACTGGTTAATGTATTTGCAGTATTGTACTTCCTTTCCTTCCTAATGTAAAGCGGTCTGATATCCTATGGGATCTAGTATCGTGCTATATAAAACTTTATAAATAATTATAAAATCCTATATATATACCGCTATATATATATATATATATATATATATATATATATATATATATATATATATATATATATATATATATATATATATATATATGTATATATATATATATATATATATATATATATATATATATATATATATATATATGTATATATTAGCAAGTTCTGTTTCCGCCTCCAGGCTCGCTCGCTACAAGCGCCCTCCCAAGCAGCACAGACACGGACCATGGATTTAGTGCTGTTCTTTATTTCAAAAGTTACGTGCTAGTCGCCATAACGTTGCGGCTCAACCAGAGCCTTGTTCACATGACAACGTGAAAGTGCAGATTACATCCATATGTACGTCACGATTCCCCTTACATGTGGCAGGGAACCCCATAGTCATAGAAAGCAGACAATATAGCATCGGCAGTACATCGATGAAGTTTGAAACATTTGATTATCAATGTAGGCTATAAATACATTTATGCAATAAATAACATCTTGATTACATTTAAAAGCCAAACTATGTAAAAATAAGCCCTTCATGTTCGATTTTTGCAGAGCTTAGGGTTCATCAAAAAATCCATCGAGCCCGAATAAGGTCTAGATGCTCATAGGTGGCGAATTGCGTAAGTTAAATTCATACTGATTTATGTAACAAAGACGTCAATGCATTTAAAACCAGTGTAAAGTACATGTTTACCGTTGAGTAAACTTGTCCAGTGCTGACTACATATAAAATTCATATAGAATGTCTGCTAAGTTGTGAAATATCGGGATAAATCCCCAAATAATCATGATTGATGTATGACATATCTAATGTCCACTGCAGATCCCTGCAGTTGGACATACACAGGGTAGTGCAAATAAGTGCAATAAAGTGCTAAGTGATAGATAGTGCAAAACATAATAAGTGTTTAAAAATATATCTGATAAACAGCAGAAATCAATACATATGGGGACAGCATGGTCGGACTGGGCCCAGTCTCGTCCATTAACTGAATCTCAAGTATTTCAATAATAATTAATATTAGTTAAGCATACCGGTGTTCAACAAAGTTGGTTCCGTCGATGGGATGAACACAGGTTTCAAGAAGAAATGGGTCACAACATAATAGATCTAAAAATGCATATCATTATACTTTACAATATTAAAACCCTGATGTTGTTAATTAAGACATCCTAAGATAATAAATAGTACATAAGATGATTAAAACCATAACTTCCAAATGATAAAAACCATTTAAAAATCATAGAGAAAACCAACTTCATATATGTACAGGAGTTCACGGTTACCATCGGTTATCTGACTGGAATTATATTGTGAATGCAAGCCGTGGAGAGGAGCTCCGCTTCAATCAAATTGGAAGACTGCAGGATGGAACCTTTCCTACCTGACGCAGCACGGTACTTTTTTGCAAATGAGCTCGTTTTCTGAATTTCCCCCCCCCCTACTAAGGGTACAAGACAGGCTGCGATATTGGCATAATCACATTAAACCTACTAAAGGAGATAAAAGTTAATTGCACCTCCAAGGGGACTACATCTCCCATAACACTATCGTGCTAATGAACTGTGCCATGCCCACTGAGGGAATTACACTGAATAAATGGCAAGTTGTGATGGAGGTGCGCGATCAGTGTTTTTACTGCGAACCCATGATGAAGAGGCGTTCTTAGCCTCGAAACGCGTCGGCAGAGGCAGACTGAAAGAATTTGGGCAATGGAAGGGGAGCTGCAGCGAGGCCAGAAAACCGGATGGTAAAGCACCGTGGTGTGCCCTCTCGCTGCTTTTGGGCGATTTTTTGCATATTGAAATCACGGCTGCTCACACCGTGGAGAGGAGCTCCGCTTCAATCAAATTAGAAGACTGCAGGATGGAACCTTTCCTACCCGACGCAGCACGGTACTTTTTTGCAAATGAGCTCGTCTTCTGAATTTCCCTCCCTACTAAGGGTACAAGACAGGCTGCGATATTGGCATATTCACGCTAAACCTACTGAAGGAGATAAAAGTTAATTGCACCTCCAAGGGGACTACATCTCCCATAACACTATCGTGCTAATGAACTGTGGCACGCCCACTGAGGGAATTACACTGAATAAATGGCAAGTTGTAATGGAGGTGCGTGATCAGTGTTTTTACTGCGAGCCCATGATGAAGAGGCGTTCTTAGCCTCGAAACGCGCCGGCAAAGGCAGACTGAAAGAATTTGGGCAATGGAATGCGAGTTGCAGCGGGGCCAGAAAACCAGATGGTAAAGCACCGTGGTGTGCCCTCTCGCTGCTTTTGGGCGATTTGTTTGCATATTTAAATCACAGCTGGTCACGCCGTGGAGAGGAGCTCTGCTTCAATCAAATTGGAAGACTGCAGGATGGAACCTTTCCTACCCGACTCAACACAGTACTTTTTTGCAAATGAGCTCGTCTTCTGAATTTCCCTTCATACTAAGGGTACAAGACAGGCTGCGATATTGGCATAATCACACTAAACCTACTGAAGGAGATAAAAGTTAATTGCACCTCCTAGGGGACTATATCTCCCATAACACTATTGTGCTAATGAACTGTGCCACGCCCACTGAGGGAATTACACTGAATAAACTGATGTGAGGTGTTAGTTGTCTAATAGTTCTCACTAGTGAATTTGAAATTATTAAAACGTAAGTAATTTTAAATAAAATTGAATATGTAACAGAAGCGGAGCGCCAACTAAATGATAAAGAATGTTATCACTTGCTACCAACAAATCCTATGCAACAATTACAGCTGACAGTGGAAACCCTACTAACGAAATGGCTAAGGAAGGGAGTAATAAGCCAAGATGAATTCAAATACTTACAGAACAAATTTCCAACAATGCCCACATTCTACTGCCTCCCAAAAGTACATAAATGCCGAGAAAATCCACCAGGAAAGCCAATAACTCCTTATTGGAACCAATATCAAAGTACATCAACCAGTTTTTAGCACCCCTTGTGAGAGACCTCAAATCCTACATAAAGGATACAACGGAACTCTTACAGAAACTCGAAACAGTGGATTGGCAACCGAACTACCAACTAATCACCATGGATGCCATCTCGCTCTATACCAACATTGAACACCATATTGGTATGGAAGCTTGTAAACAATTTTCGGGCAGAAGAAACATCCGATATGGAGAACAGAATGCAATGATAAACGAAATGATCTCATTGTGCCTACACAATAATATCTTCCTTTTCAACAAGAAAATATATAAACAAGTACAAGGCTGCGCAATGGGCTTTTCATTCTCACCCAACTATGCCAATCTCACCATGGGATGGTTTGAAAACACGGAGGCCTGGAAAAGCTCAAACTATGAATGGACTCAAAAAATAACCTTATGGGTAAGATTCATAGACGACCTGTTGATTATATGGAATGGGACAGCAACAGAATTCAAACAATACTTTGATAAATTGAACAACAGTGTTGAAAAACTGAAACTCACTTATGACTTGAGCCCAGAAAGAGTGGTGTTCTTAGACACCGAAATCTACGTTGAAGAGAATTCCTTACAAACGACCTGGCATAGAAAAAAGACATCAACAAACTCAATCTTACACGGCACAAGCTTCCATACAGAGAAATTAAAGTGGAGTATTCCGCATGGAGAATTTCTACGCCTGAAGAGGAATTGCTCTAAAGAACAGGACTTCAAGATTCAAAGTGAAAAAGACAAAAAGAGAAAATACCTAGCAGCTGTAGTGAACAACTGTCTAAGAAAGGCAGAAGCAAAGGCACGAAAGGATATCCTATATGGAGAGAAGAGGGATACAACTGAAGAAAATACAATTAGATTGATCACAACACACAGCGCGGAAGATAAACAAATCACAAAGATCATTCGCAAACACTGGGGTATCCTAAAATCAGATCAAACCCTAGCGAAAATAATAGGAGCACATCCCAGAATAACCTATAGAAGAGCAAGGAATATTGGTGATCAACTAATCCACAGCCACTTCAGTGAACCGATAAACAAAACATGGTTCCACAGACCGGGTTTTTGGCCATGCAAACATTGCAAGGTTTGCAAAATAGCCAAACCAACTAAAGAAGTTGCAATTTCAGCAGGGCGAAAGTGTACCATACAACAGCATTTAACATGCAAAAGTACCTTTGTTGTCTACATAGTGGAATGCCCATGTAACAAGAAATACATTGGGAGCACTATATTCGAGGTAAAAAAGAGAATCCTCGAGCATACACGAGCTACAACAGATGCGGACCGCTCAAATGCTATTGCAAAGCACATGGAAAGATTCCACAGCAACTGGGAAACATTGCGCTTCTATGCCATCGATCAGATATCAATGTCAGAAAGAGGTGGAAACCGAAGAAAGTCCCTCCGACAAAAAGAATCACACCATATCATCAACTTCAGAACACTGGACCAAAGGGGGTCTGAATCTGAGTGATAAACTGCATGTACATCTATAAATCTCATTACAACACAGTCAGAATTTGAAACTAGTCAACCCAATCTCACCAGAGAGCGGAATCAACTCACATGAAACGACCATGTGCTTAACTCACCAAAGAGTAAGAACCTTACATTTTAATAATTTCAAATTCACTAGTGAGAACTATTAGACAAATAACACCTCACATCAGTTGTTGAATGATGAAAGGAAAACTATTGTGGAGTAAATTTATGGATAACCTACAAGTGAGAATGCATTCTTGTAAGTACAAGACACATCACTTAAGGACAGAAATCGGGTATACAGAAAAGCCCCCAAAACAAAACTTTTGTTGTACACACTGAAGTGAAGGAACTCCATTAACCAGAATGCACCAGCGACAAACAACATGGTGTCTTTAAGAGAATAAAAAGAGACAATGGACTGAATACAACTACCCGTGAGCAAGCCTCAGGTGGAGGTGAAAAGCGTCGGGCAGTTTTTGGTTTCAATAAAGACGCTTTAATTAAAGAATGTCTCGAGTGAGTGCATCTAAAACCTGCTAATTGAAGATTAGCCAAGTCTTGATTGATATATATATATATATATATATATATATATACACACACACACACACACATGTAGCACAAGTTACTACTTGTGTAACGATATATCTGTAAGAGACATTAGTTAGTGATAGATTCCTTACCTTAGAATATCCCCAGGCGTCAGACTGGATCCGGAAACTTTTGCGTAGCAATACCCCTGCGCGCTGGTAGGCGTCGTCTGCGGCTCCGCGTCCGTCGTCGGCGTCGTGAGCGCCGGGATGACGTCGTCGGAGTACTTAGACGGCGCCCATGCGCGCTGACGTCAGTTCTGATAACACAGCTTTTCCGCGCCAGATACGCAGAGCCATGATAGAACTAACACTGGTGCCATGAAACTAGGGCCCTGAAAGGGGATGACCTTAACCCTAGATATCGGTTCGCAGAACGGGGAGGATGGGTGGGTCGGTAAGGAATCTATCACTAACTAATGTCTCTTACAGATATATCGTTACACAAGTAGTAACTTGTGCATCTGAAAGAGACACGTTAGTGATAGATTCCTTACCTTAGAATAGATACCCCAGCAATACCAACCCCGGTGGTGGGTCTGCGAACCAATATCACACCAGAAAGTCCTGGAGGACGGAACGGCCAAAGAAGCCATCCCTCCGGACTTGACTGTCCAGGCAGTAGTGTCTCGCGAACGTGTGCAGCGAGGCCCACTTGGCTGCCTGACAGATGTCCTGCAGGGGGACACCGCGGCCCAGGGCAGTTGTCGTTGCCGTGGCCCGAGTGGAGTGAGCCCGCAATCCAGCCGGGGGCTCCTTCCTCGCCATGGAGTAACATGCTTGAATACACAAGATGATCCACCTAGAGATGGTCCTCTTGTGCACAGCCTTTCCCTTCTTCGCGCCCACGTAACCAACGAAGAGTTGGTCATCCACCCGGAATTGGCGTGTGCGATCTAGGTAGTAGGAGAGCGCACGTTTTGGATCCAGACGGTGGAGCCTCTCCTCCTCTTTCGAGGGGTGCGGAGGCGGAAAGAAGGTGGGCAAAGTGATGGACTGCCCGATGTGGAAGGCCGTGACAACCTTGGGCAGAAAGGAAGGTCGTGTACGTAACACCACCTTATCAGGATGAACAGACAGGAAAGGTGGAGAAGAAGAAAGAGCCTGGAGCTCACTCACCCTCCTGGCAGAGGTGATGGCAACCAGGAAGGCCGTCTTTAGAGTAAGGAGACGAAGAGGGCAGTTATGAAGCGGCTCAAAGGGAGCACACATCAGATAGGTGAGAACCAGATTCAAGTCCCACTGGGGCATCACGAAGGGAACGGGAGGGAACATGTGCGTGATGCCCTTCAGAAATCTACTCACAATAGGGGACTTGAATAAAGAAGGCTGATCTGGTAGCCTCAAGAAGGCTGATAGAGCAGAAAGGTACCCTTTAAGAGTGCCCAGAGCAGAGCCCTGCTGGGCAAGGGAAAGAAGAAAGAGCAGCACTTCCGAAAGGGGTGCAGAGAGAGGATCCACAGCCTTTGCTGTGCACCATGCCACAAATCTGTTCCACCGGCAGGCGTATACCGACTTTGTGGAGGGACGCCTGGCTGCCAGAATGATATCACAGACTTCGGGAGGCAAGTCAAATGGCCTCAACTGCCGCCGCTCAATCTCCAAGCTTGTAGGTGGAGACTGGACAGGTTCGGGTGCAGGACCGTCCCCTGCTGCTGCGACAGAAGGTCCTCCCGAAGAGGCAGACGAATCGGGGGATCGACTGACATGCTGAGTAGCTCGGGATACCAGTATCTTCGTGCCCAGTCCGGAGCCACAAGGACGACCTGGGCCCGGTCGCGCCTGATCTTCTTCAGCACTCTGGGCAGAAGTGGTATAGGCGGAAAGGCGTACAACAGACCGCAGCTCCACTCGCGACGAAAAGCGTCTCCGAGCGAGTGCCGCCTTGGAAACTCCAACGCGCAGAACTGCTGACATTGCGCGTTCTCTTCTGTGGCGAATAGATCTAACCAAGGCTCTCCCCACTGTCGAAAGAGACCTTGCGCCACGTCCGAGTTCAGACGCCATTCGTGATCCATCATGCACCGGCGGCTGAGTTCGTCCGCCCTGGCATTCAGAGAGCCTGCCAGGTGTTGAACCACCAGGGTCACGCCCTGATGTTCCAGCCACTGCCAGAGGCGCAGAGCCTCCTGGCAGAGGGTCCACGACCCCACACCGCCCTGTTTGTTGCAGTACCACATGGCGGTGGTGTTGTCGGTGAACACTTGCACTACGCTCCCCTTGACAGAGGGGAGGAATGCCTTCAGTGCAAGACGAATCGCCCGCAGCTCCAGAAGGTTGATGTGGAGCCGGGACTCCGCCGGAGACCAGAGGCCTCTGATCTCCGCCTCTCCCATGTGGCCTCCCCAGCCCTGGAGGGACGCGTCCGTCACAACTACGTGCTCCGGCTGGGGTAGGGAGAGGGGTCTGCCACTGACCCAGTCGCGGTCCGTGAGCCACCACTGCAGTTGCTTCGCAGTGCCCTCTGAGATCAGGACATGATCGGACAGGTTGCCCTGATGCTGGGCCCACTGAAACTTCAGGTCCCACTGCAGAGCCCGCATCCGCCACCTGGCGTGACGCACCAGAAGGATGCAGGAGGCCATCAGCCCCAGAAGCCGCAGCGTCAACCTGACCGAGACCCGGGATAACGGCCTGAAGACAGGAATCAGAGCCTGAATATCCCAAACCCGCTGTTCGGGTGGGTAAACCCGAAACTGCGCCGAGTCGAGAACCGCTCCGATGAAGAGGAGCTTTTGAGAGGGACACAGGTGTGACTTCGGCACATTGATGGAGAACCCCAGCAAGTGCAGGAGGTCGGCCGCAGTCTGGAGGTGGCTGACGACTGACTGGGGCGAGCCCGCCTTCAACAACCAGTCGTCGAGGTAGGGGAAGACTGATATCCCCTGCCTGCGCAGATGGGCTGCGACCACCGCCATCACCTTCGTGAACACCCGTGGGGCGCTGGCAAGGCCGAAGGGGAGCACGGTAAACTGAAAGTGCTCTTGGCCTACCATGAACCGTAGGTAACGCCGGTGGGCCGGCAGGACGGGGATGTGGAAATAGGCGTCCTGCAAGTCCAACGCTACCATCCAGTCTCCCGGGTCCAGGGCAGCCAGGACCTGAGCCAAAGTGAGCATCTTGAACTTCTCTGTCCGGAGGAAGCCGTTGACGTTCCGCAGATCCAAGATAGGGCGTAGGCCCCCTTTGCCCTTCTTGGGTACCAGAAAGTAGTGGGAGTAACAACCACGTCCTACTTCTGGCCCAGGAACGCGCTCGATGGCCCTCTTGGCCAAGAGGGCCGAAACCTCCTCTTGCAGAAGTTGCAAGTGATCCCCCGACACACGGTGGTATTGAGGTGGCATGGATGGAGGGGAAGACTCGAAGGGGAGGGAGAAACCCCTTCGGACAATTTGCAGCACCCACCTGTCCGAAGTGACTGAATGCCAGTGGGAGAGGTGATGGCGAACCCTGCCTCCCACAGGCGTCACATGGGCCTGAAAACTCGGACTAGGAAGGTTTTGAGGCGGGGGCTGCTGAGGGAGGTGTGGACTGGCCTCGCCGCTGGCCCCGACCACCGCCACGGCGGTTCCCACGGCTGCCACCGCGTTGCTGAACATTCTGCGGCGCGTGGCTGACGGTCCGTGGTGGGGCGCCCCTTCCGTGGCCACGAAAGGAGCGAAAGGCACCCGATTGCTGGCGTGGGGCCGTAAGGCCCAAGGACTTGGCCGTGGCCCTGGAGTCCTTGAAACGTTCCAGCGCATGGTCTGCCTTGTCGCCGAAGAGGCGACGGCCATCAAACGGCATGTCCAGAAGCGTGGCCTGGACATCGGCCGAGAAGTTGGCGGACCTCAACCAGGCGTGGCGTCGAACCGCCACCGTCGTTGCCATCGCCCTGCCCAGTGAGTCCGTGGTATCCAGCCCACACCGGATAGAGAAGCGTGCCGCATCTCGGCCGTCCGCAAGGGTTTGGCTGAGTTTAGCCCTGACCTCCTCAGGGCATTGTGGCAGCACCTCCGCAACCGTGTCCCACAGAGTGTGGGTGTAGCGGCCCAAGAGACAGTTGGTGTTCACAGACCGTAGCCCTAGGCTCACAGACGAGAAGACCTTCTTCCCGAACTGCTCATATCTCTTGGATTCCCTGTCGGGCGGGGCCGACGGGAATGCGGTTTGGGAGTTAGAGGCCTGGATGACCAGGCTCTCGGGGGTGGGATGGGTGGACAAAAAGCAAGGGTCGCCCGGTGCCGGGCGGTAGCGTCTGGCCACGTTCCTGTCCACAGGGGGGCCTGGGCGGGCTTGGACCAAGTGCCCAGCAGAACGTCACACAAGGCCTCATTGAACGGCAGGAGGGGCTCCGCGGAGCCGGACTGCTGTTTGAGGACCTCATTGAGGAGATTAGTCCTCACGGCCGCGACGGGGAGCTGAAGGTTTAAGGCCTTAGCTGCCTTCGTCAACACTACGCTGTAAGCAGAACCCGCCTCCGAAGCCACAGTCGGGGGCGACGTAAATCCAGTGTCTGGCGAGGTGTCAATACCACTGGCCTCCCCAAGCTCATATGTCCAGTCCTGATGCGACTGGCAATCACGTGCCAGAGGGTCCTCGGACCCCTCCCATTGCTCCTCGTCACCTGGCTCCTGGAGACCAGGATTAACAGCCAGGGCCTCCTCGTGGAGATAGAAGTCTCCAAAGGCCGACGGAATCGGCGCCCAGCGGCGCCCCTCCGACTCCTGAGTAGGACCGTAGGAAGCATTGGGGTCGGCAACCACATCGGCTGCCGGGGACGACACCTGAAGGGACGGCGCCGGCGAGGTCGTAAAGGTCGACCGGCGAGGTCCCGGATCCGGAGCCAGATCCAGCGAGGTCGCGCGGCGCCGGGACCGAAGTCGCCAGCGGCGCCGGGCCCGAAGTACCCGACGTCGTCGGGGCCGAAGCGCCCGACCCGGAAGGACCTCCAGACGGAGCCGATCGGCCCGAAGGCGCCACGGGAACCGACTGAGGAGGGAGGGCCCTCATGGCCATGAGGTACCTCTCGACCTCCTCCTGCGACGCGCCGTGCCCAGGGACCCGAAGGTGTGGGGCAGGCGGCGACGCTTGCGACTCCCGCGGAGCCGCGTGGGCAGTGTCGCCCGAGTCCCCGGCCGCATCGAGCGAGCGTCGGGGTGGGTCGGAGGACCGATGGTGTCGTTCCGACCTCTCATGCCTCTTACCTGAGGACTTGGAACCAGACGATCGGTGTCCACTTCCGGAACGTCGATGACTCCGACCTCGCGACCTGTCCCTCGACCTCCCGTGGGACCGGGACCGGGACCTGGAGCGGCGCGGGGCCGAGTGCCTCAGCTCGAGACGCTTGCGGGACCGCTCCCGCCTAGCCTTCGACGTCAGGGCCCGGCAGTCGACGCAGGTTCGATCGTCGTGGTCGAGGCCTAAGCACTTCAGGCACCGGCGATGGGGGTCCGTGACCGACATGAGTCGGCCGCACTTCGTACAAGGCTTGAACCCGGGCATCCCTGGCACCGATAGTCGAGACAGTCGACTAAAAGAGATCAAAAAGGATCAAAAACTTTTCAGTCAAAAAGTGACTGGGGGTAGAGCTTCTTCCGGATCTGCGCTAGCTGGCGCGGAAAAAAGAAGAACTGACGTCAGCGCGCATGGGCGCCGTTTAAGTACTCCGACGACGTCATCCCGGCGCTCACGACGCCGACGACGGACGCGGAGCCGCAGACGACGCCTACCAGCGCGCAGGGGTATTGCTACGCAAAAGTTTCCGGATCCAGTCTGACGCCTGGGGATATTCTAAGGTAAGGAATCTATCACTAACGTGTCTCTTTCAGATTATTATTTTGCCGCAAGTCAATGCAGCCTTCAAGAAAAGGAAGGCTAATCAATACTTCGGTAATCTGCTAATTGCATTAATAGGTATGTATTCTGTTTTTAATTATTTAATACACACACATGGGAAGAAAAAACAGGAGAACAAAAGAGACACCTGAACTTTCTTTAACCCCTTCGATGCTGATGACGAGCTCAGCTCGTCATCAGCCACGGGGGGCGTGTGCGGATGACGAGCTGAGCTCGTCATCTAACGCGGCTTTTGAAAAAAAGCCGAGTAGGGGAAAAATCACCGCAGCAGCGATGCGGTTAATGAACTGCAGAAGCTGCAATGTAACATAGCAGGCATTGTTAGCTCATAGGCTGCATTGGAACCCTAACAATCTAGAAACTGAAAGAATATAAAAGAAATCTGGCACTGTGCCTTTAAGGCAGCCATGACCCCCAGCTTCCAATCATGCCTCAGGTTTGACAGTAAGGTCAATTGTTCTTTGCGGAGACCCGAAGATCAGGGCACAAAGAGACAAACAAATGATTGATCATTTGCCAGGAGAGATGGGTGGGTTGTTTAGGACTGATGAGAATACCACTAGAAGAGAACTAGGATTACAGGTAAGTAACTTATCCTTCTTTTCCAGGGGATCCTCATCAATAGCCATGAGCACTAAATCAAATAGCAAGCCCATCCTCTACCCCTGTGTACAAATGATTTAGAATCAAGAGCAGCTGGTCTCAGTATTGGACTACATTTCTCAAAGAAGCCTGGCCTACATGAGTGTCTGCTCTTGTATCTGAATCAAGGCAATATTGTCCTGTGAATGTATGTACGGACCTCTAAGTGGCTGCTTTGCCAATCTCAGAATTGAGTACATTGTGCAATAAAGCCACAGTAGCTGTCTTTCCCCTAGCGGAATGAGCCTTGGAAGTAGCCACAAGGAGCTTACTGGATAACTGGTAAGCCAGCTTGATTCATGACACTATCCATCTGGAGATGGAACGTTTAGAGGCTGGTAAACCTATTCTGATGGAACCGTAATTTACAAACAAGTGATCAGACTGCCTAATAGGCTAAGACTTGTCTAGGTAGAACTTTAAGACTCTTTTTAGGTCTAAAGAATAGAGAGACCTTACATCTGGTGTGGTGGGATTAGGAAAGAAAGTGGGTACCGAAATGGACTGATTACTGTGAAAGTCAGACTCCACCTTAGGTAGGAACGAAGGGTGGCTTCTCATTACCAACCTGTTGCTGTGAAAAACTGTATGGCTCTATAGAGCAGAGAGCTTGGATCTCACTCTGTAGTGAAGGCAGAGCCTTGCTTGCGCACATTGCTATGTTAGCTTAGGCTTATTAGAAGTGTAAACGCCATTTTGTCTTTTTGCCGCTTTTGCACACGACACTGCATGTAACTGTTGTTGTAAGTTTGACTGTGTTAACATATTCACATGAGAATGGCTTGTTTTCAACATCCCTAGACTTACATCGCGACCTTAGTCTGCACAGTGAGTTCTGAAGCCTCCAAGGTTATCATAACAATTTTAGCTGTTATTCGGGCTGATCGGCTCACGCTTAGACACAACATGCACGCAGCTGCAGCTAACTGAAATTCTGGCACCTTTAATATTGCACTGCATGCATGATTTTAGACACTTGGAGAAAATCCGTTTCCAGAGAGAGAGAGCTTTTGCAGATCCCGATATAATTCACCTCTGCTGATCCTAAGAGACCTTCTATATTTTATAAACATAGTTCCTAGCTAGGGAGGGTGGCACACAAGGCACTATAGGACCTGTTTCCACTATCATTATAATATGATTTCTCCTTTTGTGTTTTATAGAATTGTAAAAATGCTGATCATATTATTTTTAATCAGATGCTTGATTATGTTAGCAAAAATACTGCTTTTTAGAGCATGTCGTTAAAAAAAACATTTTAAACTTTATTGTGTCTCTTTTACCCATTTTGTGGACTGGTATGAGAATAACAAACGAAAGAGTGTTCTTGATTCCCACTATTCCTGAGTAACCTAAGTCGCATGCTCTGGGTTGTCTAATCATCGGTTCCTTTGCTATAAGACGAAGAGCTAATGTGACACTGATGCCAGTCGGTTAGGGGTTCTAGGTACTGAGGTGAGTTTTTTGGTCCACCACAATTCACTGAGGTCCTGGGTCTCTGTGCACAGTTCTGTGTATAAGCAGAATCCCTGCAAAATGGCGCACCTAATGATGTGGTTTTATTTTGAGACTCTTGAGTAGTGCTTATATCAGTCCACGACACCCTCACTATTGTTTCCGGTTGACAGTGGTGACGGAATAACCTACCTATAGTTACATAGGTTTTATCCAAACCTGATAATTTAAAAAGGTTCGTACTTTGAATTACTACCCATTTGTGCTACGCTCCCTTTTTGTTGTTCTTGTTCTCTACTGTGTCCTTATAGCTGATGTTGAGATCCCCCAACATAGTCGGGTGGCCGTCCGCAATCATTTGCAGGCGTTTGGCGTCACAGTCGATGGCGGTTGTTTTTGTGGTGAGTGCTGAGGCGGCTTACCCATTTGAGTTCTTCTACTCATAGGTTACCTCTCCTGCGGTAAATGCGGGTTCTGGTATGTTTCACTCCTACACCCGTGCCTTTGAACTATACCCAATATAGGACACTAGAGATTCCTAATACAGCCTGGCAGCATCAAGTTTGGTTTTATGGCACACTTCCCCAATCGGTAAAGGCGATTCGGTTAGGCCCTTTGTCTATTTCCGTGGCCGGTTTTGGCCGGTTACACACTGTATCTGCATTACCTTACAGTCACTATAGATGAGTTACGTGTGCTCTATACCTCTTTGTTTGAGGTGCACCGGGCTCTAGTGCAATATATATCCCGCAACGTACAGGTTGGGCCACCTGGTGCTGCAGCGCATCCAGCTGGACCGGCCCGGATGAAAATTAATCCTGTCATGGTTAACTCGGTTATGGGCAAGCGGCCCCAAGATAAGGATGATATGCCTTATTGGCTTGCTGAGAAACTTGACCAGCTGGAAGCAGTATTTCCTAATACAACTCCTGTTGAGAAACACAGGCTTCTAACGATAAGTTTGCAGAAAGACTTAATACGAGAGGTACCTGATTGTGAAACCTGGGGTAAGATTTTTGCGACAGTTTATACTAAGTGCTTTGGCACTCCGTCAATGTCTGTCCTGCCCTCCGTCATTAAATATGTACAGGATGAACACAGTGTGGAGGCGGCAGTTGAATTGGGAATGAGACTTGTGGGACTGTTTTAGGTAGTTTCCGATCTCACCCTTGCAAATATCAAGGGAGATGCGGTGAACTTCCAGGTGTCTAATGCTCTACTCAATGTTCCCAATGCAATAAGCCCAGACAGCTACCGAAAATCATTGCGGAGGCTTATAAGACCATTGGCCGCAATAGTTTGGGTGTTAAGCCTTTTGCTAAAGCAGCACAGAAGCAAACTCAGGAGCAGAAATCTGCTAAAGATGAACGCCCCAATTTTCCAAAGCAGAATTGGAATAAGAATAAAAAACAGGGGAAGCAGCAACAGAAACAGGGGTCACGTCCTGGACCACCAATACCTGCGTCTACAGAGCGCACATATGATTTGCGCAACTGCGCTAATATTAAGTCGCCTGATCGTTTTCAGGTTCCTGATCAACGTTCTCCTCGTTCTTTGCATGATACAACGGTCTCACCAGCCGGTGACGGAGACAGCGGCAAATGTCGGGGTGACCAACAAAGCCGTGAGCTGCCCCGAAAGACTGAAGGTAAAGGCAAGCAAGACGACTTTCAGCGTCATCGACCCCAGTTTCAGAAGAAAAAAGTTGCAGCTTTAACAGCGAGGTATGCCGCGGATAGTGAGAACACAGCTACGGAACCTGGCGCTGACACTTAGACAGCGAGGCGGAAAGTACAGTAGTGCGGGAAGCATTGCGTCCATTTCTGAAGGTGACAGCAACTGACACGTTCGTTGCTGTTGAGACAGCTGACACTAAAAGACTTTATGAAATAGTCCTTTTAATTGAAGGTGACATACAACGTACTATAAAAGGGCTATTTTGGGGGAATCTGACAACTACCTTTGACTTTTTGTTGGCGGAGGCCGACTGGCCCCCACCCTTCGTTCTGGCCACTCCGAGAGGTGAGGAGGTAATCCTCCCTAGTTTCGCATATACTGTGTCAAAGGAGTAGGCCCTGCATTTTGCAGAAGAGTCTGCTAAGGTGCTAGCACCAGCGCTGTACCATACTCAGTGTGGATGGGACAAATTTTCCCCGAGACATGAGATACCATTGCGGTCCATGCCACAGCCTCAACCCCAATATCCCATGCGACGTGAAGCAAAAGCTCCCATGGCAGAAATCCTTGAACAATTGGAATATCAAGGTGTGATAGAAACGTGTGTGTCACCGATGAATAATCCTCTTTTTACTGTGACTAAGCCTGATGGATCATACCGTTTGGTATTGGATTACCAGCACTAAAACTCTCATTGTTGGACATGCGCGGTACAGAATATTCACAGTTCTGCCCTTGTGGATAGTCTCATGCGTAAATGGTTTAAGACCACACTTGACATATCCAATGGCTTTTTTAGCCATAACCTGTCTTCTATTAGTAGTCAATGGACAGCATTTACCTGTGGCGGTAAACAAAAACAGTTCTGAAGATTAGCTATGGGCTATACAAACAGTCCAGGCGTCTTTGCCGCCCGCATTGTCTCTCTTTTGTAGAGACTCGACCCTGATGCATGCTCCTATGTTGATGACATTTATCTCACTGACGACCAATTATGGCCACATCTATGTCGCGTTGACCGCATCCTTTGTATGTTCGCGGACTTCGGTTACAAATTTAACTCTTCAAAATCACACATTGCTGAATAAACAGTGTTGTTCCTGGGCGATGAGCTCGACAATGAAGGAAGTGGTTTATCACCTCACTTCCTGGAGAAATACACACAGCTTTGTGCTCCTACAACTCTGAAGAAACTACAGTCTTTACTGGGTTTTTTGAATTTCTGGCGTACTTACATTCCCGATTATGTCCAGCGTATCAAGCCGCTTTATGCCTTGGTACAACCTACTTTCACCAAAACTTGCTGGCTGCCTGAGCATTCAGCCATCTTGCAAGCTTTGCAGGCTGATCTTCTGAGAATTTAAATTCTAAATTCTTACTGACTCGTGACAACCACACCAACCTGGTAATAAGAATTGTACCTGACTTTTAATGAGGGAGACACAGTCCCTATCACTTACAAGTCACACTTATACACTTTGGCTGAAATGCGATTTTCCTCTGTGGAAAAAGTTTTGACTGCAGTGAAAATGGCGATTTTGAAAGAACGTGCGTTACTGGTGGCTTGGGTTGTATAAACAGACGCGTGATTATGTTCTTCATTGTGACATTTGCCCGCAGATTATACCTTCTGCAAGTGCTGCCCGCCCGCCCCAGACACAGTTGTAAATATCTAATAAACCACTTCAGTGTGTTTATTTAGATCACTGCAGTCCTTTCTCCTTAGATACTGCGTATAAGTACATCTAAGTTGCAGTAGATTTGTGCACACGCTTTGTTTGGGTGTGACCACAAAGGAGTGCTGATGCCTGCAATGTCATCAGGGATTTGAGTGTCCTTGTGGGAAGTTTTGGATGTGGTACCTTTCATTTGGACCAGGGTCCAGCGTTCGCCTCTAAGGCGTACAAGGATGCCATGCATTCCTTAGCGGTCCAAGTCAAATTTTCGTCTCCATACAGACCTGAGGGTAATAGTATTGTGGAGCGGATGAACTGTGGCTTAACCACATCGCTGCTGTGGTTATTTTTACCCTGTGCTGGAAACTGCAATTTGGCTTTATTCTGAGCATGGAAGGGGTTAAAGCAATCCTTGATAGGTAAAGTTTTAGGTACTGGCCGGAACGGGCTAGCTAGCCCATCTCTATAGCGTCCAACGTGCACCTAATAATCTCCCTAGAAGGTCTCTAGGTGGTAGAACCCCATACGAAATGCTCTTTGACATCAACATTTTTGTTACGGACCTTGAGGGTCTAGACATGGCGGTGTCTGCTGCATCCTTTCACATAGATGAACATTCAGCTGTTTTACAGAACCTACAAAAGACCAGAGACAGTCTTGCAAAGGAACATTTGCCCTCCATATCTGATGCTGCTCTTCAGATTCCGGTAGTTGGTTGCCTACCCCGAGGCGGTGACTTGGTACGTGAGAAGGTGGAGAACAAGAAGGAGCTTGGTCCCTCAAATCGAGCACCAGTTCCTGTACTTGGCGTGCAGGGCACAAGAACAGTCATTTTACCTCCACTTCCTGGTTGTAAGGAAAACAGGTACATCTCCATTAACAATTTCAAATTACAGCGGTTGGACCGATTCTTCTTAGTATGACACCTGCGTTCTCTTGCCCAGCAATGCTGAGAAATTCTGATTTGGCTCCGGCGAGTACCAACAGGCCTGACGTTGCCATCAAGATGCCTACAGTAACAAATCCTTTATTGAACCCACCGGCTGGTGATCCCCTTGATAATACTGAGTATGCTTACCCCACCGATTTGTCAATGCCTGTTAACCAGTCAGGCTTTTCATTTGACACTGACTCTACCACATCAAAGTCCTTATCAAAAATTTCTATTTTTGCTGTTTGGTTTAAGAATTTTTTTTTGATATTCCCTTGGACTTACATTTGGCTGGTGCTTTTTTCTATTTTTTTATTCATGTCAATTGGATTTGTGGTGTCTTTTTTCCATTTTGGGAATGTACATTATGTTAAAGAAAGATCTACAATTAGACTAATTAATGGAACTTTGGCACCCCACTCCTCATCTCACATCATTAAGAGGTACCAGACTTTTGTTAACATCACAGCTTGGCCCGTATTAGATGGGATTGTATGGGATGCTGCTAAATTTCAGATCCACGGCCCCACAGAGGTTATAAATGTTCCCAATGTGCTACGTGTTTCAATGGGGGATGTGGTAAAACAAAATATCCACTCTGATGATTGGGATATCCAGGCCGAAGAGGCTCTATTTCCTGTTTTGAAATATTATGCTGCTTTTGTTGCTGAAGATTTGTATTTAGATTCACCAACTATGCAGATTTATTCTGTTACCAACACTATGGCAATCATTTTCTGCACAAAGCTAACACATTTAGAAATGTGGTTAATTGCACACAATGGGAACAATGTTCAGCTCCCATTGAGGCCAGCTCAAAATCTCTTACATAATTTACTGATTTTAATCAATCTAATCCTGACACATTTTATTTTAAGATGACTGCTAAGCCCTCTTCCAAAGTAGACATTAAATTACTATATTCGAAGTCCTTTATTGACCAATTGGCTATAAGGGGCTATGACCTGTGGAAAGATACTGTTGATCTTAAATCTGTTTGGGGTTCTAAAGGCTCGCAGGTACCAGGCACTGAGGCTTTGCATTGTGCATGTCTCATCCCAAACCATATGTTGTTTTTGAATTCACCTATTTCATAAATCCCCTGCTTTGGATTAGCTACGTCTAAAAAATTAAATGCTCCCTCTCTTCCTGATTTGGGAGAATACCCTACAAGGTACAATCACACTGATAGGTCCCTTACTGAGTTAAAAATTCTGATACCAAAATCCTATTTTAACATTTCCAGTTTTGATTCCCAAGGTTGGTTGTTATAGCAAAAAAGTTCGGATCTGCACCAACACTGTTTTCTGGGTCTGACCCTGGGCTATACACAGGTTAGGGTGGATCCCCGTTTTGAAAGTGACCATACTGTTACTACCTATTCGGTAGGCAAATTATGTCAAAGTTGGCTCAAACATTCCACCTTAGCATCTGTTAAACTCCATTTGTCTGAATTGACTGAAGATGTTGATCTAAATGATTTTGTTAAAAGCCCTGCAGGTGGCAGGTCGAAAAAATGGATTTATGGATTATATGCTGTTTACAACTAAGTTTTGAAACTATCTCAAACAGAAGCAGAATATAGATTACGTGCTATCGACCAGGCTGAATTAGTAAAAGTGCTTGCGGTTGTTGATAACAGTATTAACACCCTTTCTTCCAGAATTTACCCATTGGATATTGTTTCATATGTTTTTGATATTGTACAGGAAGAAGTGTCTGTTTTGTAAAATGGTCAAAATCAATTACGTTCCATCATGCAATTTGCTTGGATATTACAAATGTTAAAGGCTGGTAAAAATCCATGGGACTACATGAATACCTCTTCCCTATTTTTACCATTCAATCTGACTGTAAAACAACAGTTTATGTCTATGAAGGATGCTGTGTATTCCCTATTGCATATTGAAAAATTAGAACCTTTACCATTTTCTGTGGCCGAATATAATTTGGTGGTATGGTTCATTCATGCGTTCAAAATGTTGCCTTTTCCCTGCTTTAAATTCGATTCATGTATGAAGTACTATGCCATAGGCAGATATGAACCTTTGGGAAGCCCCTATCTCCATGTAGTTTGGTCTCTGCACTTCAACACCTTATCACTCATTAGTTTACAGGAACATCCAATTGCACGGCTCTTGTAATTCTAACGCACCAAATTTAGCATGCATTTTAAATGGGAATCCTGTCCCGGTTTTAACTCTGACTTTCACGTTGCTAGCAAACGGTTGTTATTTGCTTTTAAATAATGAAGATTGCTGTGGTATGCTGGTAGGGATTCCCTACATTGTGACTGTTTTCCAACGTTTAGTCTGTTGCAAAAAAATGTGTATATCCATTGGGCCTTCCATTCCAACCTTGAAAGCAGAGTTCATCAAGATGAGTCGAATAAGGGCTCTATTGTCTCAAAAAGAAGTCACTCCTTACTTCTTCGTGTGAAACATTTGTCCTTCACGTGGCAAACACTTGCACCGAGGTGCATGCCCTTTTGAATACTGATCTCCCCCTGCATTTCGGTGCTTTGATTCACACTATATTCAATGCCTTGTCGACCACAGGCTTGGCGCACTTTTTTAAGATAGTAAGTTCTGGCCTTGTGACCTCATTCCAAACTATGGGGGTCATTATGATTACAGTGAATCCGCATCCTCCGGGCCGGCGGAAATCACCGCCGGCCCAGAGGATGCGGATTCACCGCTGCGGTGTGTGTGAAGACCCCACGCTAGATTAGAATAGCTGGGGGTCTTCGGCGGACGGGGAGATCGACCGCCTCTTTTCCGCCGCGAGACCGCGGCGGAAAAGCTCTAATATGGTGGCGGTGTCTATCAGACACTGCCAGCCATATTAGGATTTGCCCTGTGACATGCCTTTCCACGGCGGCTGCCGCCATGAAAAGGCATACGGTCTTTTCTTTGGGGGCCTGTTGCGGGCCCCCAGGGTGAAGGGGGGTGGAGGTGCACATGGGGGGTACCTATTGTACTCTCCTGCATTTGCATGCACGAAGTGGCAGGCACCGCGGTGCCTGCCGCTTTGTGCATGCAAATGCACTGCTTGCAGCTTTAACATTGCGGCAGGGCCGCAATGTTAAAAATACAGGATGTGACCGCCAGGGTGGCGGTCACATCCTAATTCGCACGGAGGGACCGTCGCTGCCCCTGCGGACGGTCCCTCCACCTCTGGGGTGTCCGTCTGCCATCCTAATAGGCCCCTTAATTTGGTGTGATACCACCATTTTTTCATTCTCTTTGTTCCAGCCTCTTCGGCGGTTTACCGTTAATTCTCGCTTTGGCTCCGGTGTACTGGTGTAAATTTGCTTACTCTAAAATGGGTGCACAATCTGTGTCACACGACAATCTGCACCGGCTGCTCCAACTTTGTAGCCAGATGCTTGAATACTATGGACCGCTACCCCTGGCTACCTTGAGTGTGGCGTATGGATTATCTTTCTGGTTTTCGTACTTTACGTGCATGCAGCCAATCTTCCATTGCCTGGATTGCAGTTTTGAATGGGCTCTGGATTTGTGTCTCTGCAATACGGTGTCTCCTAACACGGATTATGATCTACTAATGAGTCCCTTAGTTGCTCATGAGTTAGTCTGTTCTGGTATCGGAATAATGGCCTGCGTAGCGGCACATCGAGTCCTAGGTAATTGGAATATATGGACCGCAGCCCATGACTTTCTGGCACGTAGTTATCTCAAAGAACACTCGAGTTGTCCTCTGATGGTGCTAGAGGCTCAGGCTGTCAAAGAACATGTGTGTTCTTTTCCATTACTGAATTGGATGGCTGAATTGTTCTCTGATGATAACAACGACTTCCTGTTGGAGGCGGATGCCACGTACTGTGCCTATACGCTGTTGGATTGAAGTGACAATTTTTCTACTTCATAGACACGTACTGTACTCATGATTTTTTGTTCATTTTTTGTTTCTACACCTTACATGGGTTAGACACTATGCACACCCTGTTGGGTTTAGAATTTTGTTGTGGTTACTAATTCGGAATTTTACTCCCAGTTATCCAGTTGGCAAAATTTTTAACTCAGTTCTGTCTCACTCGAACTTGAACTCTGCGTTCCAAAATTGCCCCCCTTTTTGTGCATTTTCCGATCAAGGGAGGGTGTAGTGAAGGCAGGGTCTTGCTTGCGCACATTGCTATGTTAGCCTAGGCTTATGAGAAGTTTAAAAATGTTGCCTTTTTGCTGCTTTTGCACACTACATTGCATGTAACTGATGTTGTAAGTTTGATTGTGTGAATATCTTCACATGAGAATGGCTTGTTTTCAACATCCCTAGACTTACATCACGACCTTAGTCTGCACAGTGAGTTCTGAGGCCTCCAAGGTTATCATAACAATATTAGCTGTTATTCAGGCTGATCGGCTGACGCTTAGACACAACAGGCACGCAGCTGCAGCAAACTGAAATTCTGGCGCCTTTAATATTGCACTGCATCTATGATTTTAGACACTTGGAGAAAATCAGTTTCCAGAGAGAGAGCTTTTGCAGATCCGTATGTAATTCGCCTCTGCTGATCTTGGAGGTATGGGGTCCCCCATTCAAGCCTAAGAGACCTTCTATATTTTATAAAATGTAGTTCCTAGGTCGGGAGGGTGGCATACAAGGCACTATAGGACCGGTTTCCACTATCATTATAATATGATTTCTCCTTTTGTGTTTTATGGAGTTGTAACAATGCTGATTGTATTATTTTTAATCATATGCTTGCTTATGTTAGCAAAAATACTGCTTCTTAGAGCACGTCGTTAAAATAAAATTTTTAAACTTTATCGTGTCTCTTTTTACCCATGTTGTGGACTGGTATGAGAATAACAAACGAAATAGTGTTCTTGATTCCCATCATTCCGAAGTAACCTAAGTCACATGTTCTGGGTTGTCTAATCATTGATTCCTTTGCCATAAGACGAAGAGCTAATGTGACACTGATGCTAGTCGGTTAGGGGTTCTAGGTACTGAGGTGAGTTTTTTGGTCCACCACAATTCACTGAGGTCCTGGGTCTCTGTGCATAGTTCTGTGTATGAGCAGAATCCCTGCAACAGTTCACCATACGAGCAGAAGTGATTGCTAATAAGAAGGCAGCCTTCCATGTGAGATGTTCAGGGTCGCTTTATGAATTGGTTCAAAGGGGGGACCCATGAGCTTGGGGAGAACCAATGTGAGCACCCATGGAGATGAAGGGGAGTGGTTTCATGGAAAAACTTTCTTTAACCATAGCAAAAAATCCTTAACCACTAGTAGCTAGAAAAAGGATGGTTGGGAGGGTGACTTTCTATGTACCTTAATGGCTTCAAGGTGTACTATGATGGAAGCAAAGTGTAACCCTGAATTGGCCAAGTGCAGGAGAAATGGTGAGATTACCTTCTCTTGCCCTTGGGTAAGTTGGAACCCTTTTTGCACACACCAGATATAGAATCTCTTCCATTTAAATGCATAGGAACGACTTGTGGAAGGCCCTCTTGATTCCTTAAAAAAATTCATGCACTCCTGAGGAAGTCCTAGATGGCCGTACTGAAGGACCTCAGAAGCCATGCAGTCAAGTTCAGCAAGGGAGGGTTGGGATGATGGATTCTCCCATTCAATTTGGGGAGCAGATCCAGCCTGCACCGAAGCCTCTTGTTTTGACGCTCTGAGAGATGTAGAAGGTTATGTTCTGGTAACCATATTTATAGAGTGCAACAGTTACCCAGGGGTGTCCTGGCGCTGGTAGCTCACTCTACTGAGACCAAGGTTGCAGGGAGGGGTAGATGGAAAATTCTATGTGTTAAATAGCCAGGTTTTAAGTTCTTTCAAGAATGTAAGGAGGTCAGAGGAGTTCCTCAGATTCGAAGGGAGAGCATTCCAAGCTTAGGCTGCGCCTGTAATGAAACTACCCCACACTCCCAATGAAGCTTTCTTCATGGGTGGTAGGTTCACTAGTTTGGCTCCGAGTAAGCGCAGAATTCTTTTGGGAGTGTAACATTGAAACTGGTGAATTGAGCATTCAGGACCCTGGCCATGTAGTGTCTTGAAGACAATACATAGAGACTTGAAATGCACCTGTTTACTGATAGGCAGCCAGTGTTGTTTTTAAGTTCCTTGGCGACAGATACAAATTTGGGGGTACCTTTAACAAGTCTTGCTGCCACATTTTGCAGGATCTGCAATTTATTTAGGTGCCGCACTTGGATATTCAAATAGAGCCCATTGCAGTAATCCAGCCGGGTTAGAATAAGGGATGAGACGACCGGTCACAGACTGTCTTCTGGCAAGAAAGGTTTGACCTTTTTAATCAGTTTAAGGGAATGAAAGGTGGCCGAGGTTGTGGCGTTTATCTGGTCCTCAAAGCTCAGTCTATTATCCACCATTACACCCTGATTTTTTGCCTCATAGGTTTAGGGAAGGTGCCCAGATCTGACGGTCACCAGTCCGGAGTCCAGAAGTTGGCCTTATTTCCGAACATAAGGATCTCAGTTTTGCCTGAGTTTAAATTCAGGCAGTTCTGTGTCATCCAAGTTCTGACTACTTCCATGCAGTCATGAAACTTCTTACTCATCCCTACTTCCTGTCCTGACAGCAGTGACACTACAATTTGTGTATCATCAAGAGGTAATACTGAATCCATAGGATCTGATCAGGGGGGCAAGAGGAGCCACATGCACATTAAAGAGGGTAGGGCTGAGGGACAACCCCTGCCGCACTCCACATGGCAAAGAAAAGGATTTAGAGTTGAATTTCCCTAGGGACACTGTTTGTGCTCTATCCGTTAAAAACACTTTTAAAAGCATCCATGCCTTGCCCTTGACTCCACACTCCGAAAACAGTCCACCAGGAGATCATGATGCACTGTATCGAAGGCTGTGGATAGGTGGAGCATGATGAGGGAAGCCTCCCCTCCTTGGTCCAGGGCTTTCCTGATTTCTTCCGTTGATTTTATCAGGGCAGTCTCAGTACTGTGCCCTTCTCTAAATCTATACTGAGTGGAGCCCAGTAGCTTATGCTTGAAAAGAAAGGCACTCATTTGGGATTTCATAACTTTCTCGACCACTTTCACTGGCAGTGGGAGGCGATAGATTGGCCTAAAGTTATTTGGATCACTTGGATCCAGGTTGTGTCAAGGCTGCTGTATCTGAACCTCCTGAAGTCTGTGGGGGCGATCCGGAAAGGGCCTCTTGAGATGAGAATTTCCCAATTCCCAAACCCGCCTGGTCCCAGAGGACTCTGAGCACAGGAATGAGGGGGAAAGGGGAAGTGGATAACAAACAGAGAGACTGCCACACCCTGGTGTCTTCAGTATTGTGGCACCTAGAAGATTAACACAAAATTAATACATTCCCACAAACTCTTCACACTCAAATCCTGTCTTTTCCTAAAGATCCGGAGAGAGTTCTTGTATACCTGTGTTAGTGTGGAATGCGCCTCTCTCTTGCTGAAGTAAATGGTGAAAGAACAATACGTGGATACTGCTTCACCAAAAGGATTACGACTTGATAGAAGTTCTTGCTGCTAACTAGTTCTAGCTCAAGGAGTGAGTAAGGACATATAACTACATGCACATATAGATATCCCCCTAAACACAACCTAGACAAGCAATGTTATTTAATGAAGAGAACTAGCAGTTTTGCTCAGGAATGCTGAAGTATCCTAGTATAGTCAGGTAGGGGTGCACCAAGTGTAGAAACCACTGGAATGGACGATTTCAGAGAAGGAGGTTATTCCAGTATTAGCATTCCTCTCTTGTGCACTGAAGAGTACTGTTCATAGTAATTCAAGAACTGTCACAATGTTTATTTATTCGAACGCTATCTTTAGCGAGAATACAGGACTAGCCTTACTGAATGCGTAAGCAAGACTCAACAGAGACTGAAATGTTTAAGAGTTTGTATAGCCTCTGTATTGCACTATCCAAAAGACAAGAGAGTCTGACGCTTACCGTTTTCTCTCGGACCCTCAGCACGGCATTACATGAGAGAAACAAACGGCAATACCCAGACCTGGAAGACGCGAAGAAATTTCCAAAACTGAAGAGACGGGAAAAACTCGTGAAGCCTTCGGAAACACTCTGGTACTCTTCTTCTGACTGGAAACAGTACTTTTGACGAGCCGAGGCAAAAACTGAGACGCCTCACAAGAGACTCTCACTGACACGACCGGCTCCGTCAAAATATCAGTTGAAGTGCGCAGCGCTCAGGCAGAGCGCGCTCGAAATGGCGAAATGGCTGCAGAAAAACTAGTGCGCTAACCTAAAGGCTAGCGTGCTCTTAACTTAAACAGAAAGGCTTGACTCTCTCTGCCTATACCGTGCCACCAATTGATTCCAGCTGGAGGTGGATCGATGAGGAAACAAAAAGCCTCTCCGCATTGATGAATTCAAGGGACCAGACTGCTCAGACACCAGAGCGGGCTTGACAGGTTGTGTTTTTTCAGTAATAGGAGTATTGAAGCCATCTTCCAAATGCTAGGAAAGTCTCCTGATTCAAACATGGCATTGAAAACTGATGTAAGTGCAATAGCAATGGGTTCCAGGGCTAGATTGGCCACTGGCACTGGACAGGGGTCGGAAGGAGATCCTGACATAATTGAGCAAAGCAGTATTTTTGTACAAAGTAGGATGAATTTCTCAAGCATGGGGCGAGCACCAATGGCTTACTTGGCTCCCGTCATCGGATTTTCTATCCCTCCATGCGGGAGTTGGTTGAAGACTTGAAAAGTGGTTTCCACCTTGTTCTGGAAGAACTTAGCAATTTCTTCACTGAATTCTTGACTTGATTCGATCTTGGGTAGGCTTTGGGTGGCCAGCTTAGATACTGTTTTAAAAAGTTCTTTAGCTGAGTTTTTTGGCACGTTGATTGGATTTATAAGGAAAAGCTTTTTTTTGCGTTAAAAATAGCTTGTTTGCAAACATCAAGACTTCGTTTAAAGACTTCTTTCTCAACTGCAGTATAATTTTTCCGCCAGTTGCATTTTAACCGTTTACAGATTCGTTTTTGATTTCTGAGTTCCTATTAGTACCAAGGTGCAGTTGGTGAGGATCGTTTGGGAAGCACGAGTTTTGCCAGGGCTAACTTTCTGCAGGCTATATCAACCCACCGGGTACCACCACTGCCGTGGACAGTGTGCTGCAATCAGGATCATCCCCGTACTGGATTGAAAGAGTGTGGTTATGACCCTCAGGATGAGAGGAAGTGGCGGAAAAGCATACAAAAAGTCCTCTGACCAATCGATCAAAAGGGCATTCCCAATTGTTCTTGGCTGGTAATATCTTGAAGCGTTGTCTTGGCATTTTTTGTTGTTGCCGTCTACGAAGAGATCGACACTTAGATGATCCCATTCTACCACAACGTTGTTGTGCAGAACCCAGTCTTGCTGATCTTCAAAGTGAAGACTCAGAGAATCTGCTTGAGTGTTTTGTTCTTCTGGCAGGTGGATTGCTGTAATTTACAGTTGTCTGGCCAGAAGCTAATGCCAGATTGCCTGAGCCTCCAGGATAGGGTGTGAGATCAGGTCCCTCCCTGGTTGTTTAGATAATACATCGTGGTTGTGTTGTCAATCTGGTTAATATAGAGCTGGCTTGAGTGGAGGGGTAGAAGCCCTTGAGGGCTAGATGCACGGCCCGTAGCTCCAGCATATTGATGTGATATGCCTGCTCTTTGGTGGACCACAGGCCTTGAGTTTAAAGAGGGCTCATGTGGGCTCCCCAACCCTGGAAGGAGGCATCTGTGATGGAATGGGACTCCCACCAAGAGATTTTTTCGACAAGTCCACCATGGTATGGATGATTTTGCTGCCTGGGAAAGGTGGACCTTGTCGTCCCATCGAGCCATCTGCTGATCCCATCTGTCCTCCAGATCCTGCTGCAAGGGTCCCATCCTCAGCCTGGCATTGGGAACTAGGAAGCTGCAAGATGCCATTGATCCTAGGAGCAAGCCAACCTGCTGGACTGAAGGTTGAAGAGTGAGAAGAAGCTAGTTGCACATCAGAGTGATAGATGATAGTCACTTCTCTGAAGGATAAACTTATACTGCGTTGGAGTCTAGTGTTGCACCCAGAGAGTTTATTTTTTAAATCGGTCGATGAACTGACTTTGCCAAGTTGACTAGAAGGCCCACCAGCTGTAGAAAGGCGACAGGTCTGGTATTGGGTCTTTACTCACTGGGAAGATGAACTCTTCAGGAGCCAGTCGTCGATGTAAGGATACATCAACAGTCCCTGATGGCGTAGAGCAGCTGCTACTACTGCCATGCATTTGGCAAACACTCGAGGGGCCAACTTCAATCCAAAAGGGAGGACTTTGTACTCTTAGTGTTTGACCCCTACCATGAAGCACAGGAACTTTCGTGGCATAAGCTGACTGGTACATGGAAATATGCATCCTGCAGATCTATCGAGCACATCCAGTCTCCTTGCTGGAGGTCAGGATTTATTTGATGGAGAGAGAGCCAGTATGCTAAATTTTTCTCTTCTGATAGACTTGTTCAGAATGCGTAAATCTAATATAGGTCTGATCTCTGCTTTGTGACCTTTCTTTCTCACCAGAAAGAACCTTGAATATACTCCTTTACCTTGTTGAGAGAGAGGAACTTCCCCTATGGCAGATTTTTGAAGGAGAGTGGCTACTTCTTGCTGCATAAGTTGCAGCTAGTGGCAAGTAATTATAATAATAATAAATTATTGTTTGGTTAATAAAAACCTTTCCAATTTACTTTTTAAAAAGAAAAACATAAGTAGCAGCATGATTAATGATTAAAAATCGAAAAGGTGTATCCTAAAACATTCATGCATTATATAGAAATAGTTAGTGCAGTAATCAATATTTATTGTCAGTTGCCATAAATTGGAAAATACTTTTTATCATTCTTTGTACAACTTTCCTGGGAATTTACTGATACTGTCGCTTAAAGTGCCTAAAAAGAGAGTTAAAAAAGGGGGTAAGGAATATGGGGGCAGATGTATCAAACGATTTTTTTGTCGCGAACGCTGCAAATCGGTAAAAAGCAGCTTTTGCGACAAAAAAATCGGAAAATGGAATGTATCAACTAAAACGCATCGCAATATTAAGGAATCGCAAATTTTGCGATTCCTTAATATTGCGTAAGCATTTAAGGAATCGCAAATTGAGTTCCTTAAATGATATGTAAGAAGCAATTAAGTTTTGCGAATTTACACTAAGAAATCGCAAATTACCACCAACTTGTAGTTGGTGGTAATTTGCAAATTCTTTTACAAATGCACTTTTTGGCATTTGTAAAGGTGCCATGTGGCGCTCATACATGCCCTTTGGGCATGTATGTGCGCCATATGGGCACACATGTAAATTTCAGGGGTGCAGCAGGGTGTCCTTAAGACACCCTTGCACCCTTGAAATTATTCTCAATTTGCGATTAGCAAATTGCGAATCGCAAATTAAGAATAACTTCACATTCCTTCCTATGGGAAATTATTCCTTAATTGCTAATAGCAATTTGCTAATCGCAATTAAGGAATTTTGAGAAATCGCTAAAAAATAGCGAATTTTTATATACATACCATTTTGCAATTCTCAAATAGCGATTCTCAAAAAGGTATTTTGATACATCTGCCCCATGGAGACTAGAAAAAGTCAATATTGGGTCACTAAGGGGGCAACAAGGCAATATTCGGTTGGGTAAAAAAAAACAGCAGCTGAAATGTTATGCAGGTGAGTGTGCAATGTTCAATTGGTTTAAAAACAGCAGCAGTGAAATTGTGCTGATGGATGTTGTATTCCTACATCTATTTTCTTGACTAAGATTACAGTGAATTAGTGATGTTAACTGGAAGATGGGACGTTCCCCCCTGCCTCTTCCATAAACCGTACAAAGCCACACAACAACTGTATGTCGCCACCTCCAAGGCATACCTTCACTGCTTGTCTGCAGCTTCTTATCCCCCTGCTTAGGAAAATAGGCTTCAGCAGCCTCCGCCGTTCAGCTTGAAGTGCTCTGCAGATGCACAGTAAGTGTACTACACTCTCATCAGCTTCCCCGCATAAGCAGCATGTGATCTGAGCCCAACATCATTTCCAGGGGGGAAGATGCAACAGGGATGTAAAAAATGTCCATTCGATAACAAAGGTATTTGTTGAATTCTGCACCTAGATAAGATTGCGCAGAGAACTTAACGTATCTGTGTGCAACAAACCATCCATGAGTCCTTTCTGTGAGCGCCGCCTTATCTTCTACTCGCGATAGTCTTTTCACAGACTTGTTTTCTAGTTGTTTGAAGCATTGATGGGTCACTGGGGCCCCCCAGAATTCGTCGAGGCTCAAACAATCGATTGATGTTAACAGGTAGCTCATAGATGGAGAGTCCTTCTTTAAGTGGATTGCATTCCATAGATGAGAGTTCAGTGTTCCTCCTTCAGCTTTTTTGATCGTGTGCCACCACTTGACATACGCTCCTTTGCGGGTGATTTCTTGGTTCTGCAGTCCGAAAACCAGCCTTATTTGGGCTGGTGAGGCGTACTTGGGTAAATTAAAATCATACTGGCCGCTCTTCAGATGGTTCTGTCTAAAATGGCCGCGTCGCATCCCCTAAGGCACTCGCTTCCATAAGTTATAGCTGGAATGAGCTTTGCTTGCCAGACAGTAGGCTATGGCTTGGCCCGGCAGTTTTGTGTTTCATAGGTTTTATATCTACAGCAAATTGCATTGCCTCTTCTCTTGATGGTTTCATTTTGTTTATTAAATGTGCCTTTGTTGTCTATTATCACTCCCAAGTACTTGTATTCTACAACTACTTCTACTGTTGTATCGGCCAATCGCCAGAGATGATTAGAAGTATTTTTTGGGTGTAATTGCATTACTTTAGTTTTTATCATAGTTGATGGTTAGACCATTGATTGCTGAATATCCACTCGTTGTATCTAGTAAGTGTTAAAGACCAATGGGAGTTCGACTAATTAGTACAAGGTCGCCTGCGTACAGCAAGTTGGAAAGAGAGAGCTATCCCATCCTTGGTGCATGTGAATTTGCAAGTGTTCAGTTCTGTCGATAGATCAGCCATAAACAAGTTGAAGAGCAGCTTGTGGCAAGTGGTTTTTACTGGAGGCATCGCTTGAGGTGGATAGCGAAACCGTAGAGAGTACCCATTCTGCAGTGTACCAAATACCCATTGATCTCTTGTGATGCTGTTCCACTCTTGCAGATGATTGGCAATACTTCTGCCCATTGGAGTGGGTAACGGTGATGGGGGAAGCGACTGGTCATTGCTTTGTTGGAGTCTTTGTAGAGGAAGAGGACTGGTGCTGGTTACCTCTACCATGGGAAGAGCGACGCTGTTGGTAAAGTGCTTTGGGCTGAGTTTGTCATTGCCCTTGAGACCATTTAGGGGTTTGAACCCACTGATGAAATGGCCTGCAGTCGTATGGCCTGTATCTATGACGGAACTCCTTTCTCTTTTCAAGGCCTACCGCTTTTACAGTATCAAGTTCTGTCTTCATCCTAGCAATTTCATTGTGTGTGTGCCAAAGAGAGAGCTTCCGGAAAAGAAGATCTTTTATTCCCAATGTGCGATTGCTGAGTGAAACATGACTGACAGCAAACTGCAAGAGCATTAACATTTTTAGCTCAAACTTTGAAGAGATTTGTAAGCAATTAAGCTTACTGGTCACTACAGCATCATGGAAAACACATCAGGATGCATAATCAATTGCAATGTTCCCCAAGCCCAGTGAGCTTTCTCTTTTGCTTGACCATAATTTCAAACAGGGCTGGACGGGCCATAGTGGGCAACGGTTGCTTCCCCAAGTGCTGGAAGGGTGGAGGCCGATTTTGCAGCGGAGGGGGCTGTTTTTGTTACTAGGGGCCAGTTTTTGAAGCAGTGCTGCAATATCGGCCCCCAGTAACAAAAGGGCTGCTCTAGATTCCAAGTTCGGCACTGATTTCAAATTACTAGTCAAGATTGGAATCTGGTAACTAGGCTCTTCAAGCTGTTCAGCTCGATATCTTCAAAGTCACAGATGAACACATAGGACCAATAATTACAATTCTTGAACTTAGAAGATATGGATAAGGCCTTCTGAATGGTTCGGTGGGGAAGTGCATTGCGATATGAAGGTTCCAAAATAATGTTGCTTTTCCGGACGCCACCTCATTAGAACAAGTAGCTGAAAAGTCATTCAGTAAGGTGTAAAAGATGATATTCGACAAATCTCTCACCGAATACAAATGTGCACTGCTGAAGAAAAGATGGACTTTGAGTGAATCAGCGCAGTCTAAGAGGTTGTTTTTGGTCTTGAAAAAAATTAATGGAGCCAGAATAATAGACGTACATCAATGATGGACTGAGGGCAAGTCTCAATTAGAAATAGCAGGGCGCTATTACATAATTGGCAAGAGAGAGATCTCAGTCGTTGTATATCACCACAGTATTCTTTATCACAACAATATTGTGAATTCCCAATTATTCATATAGGCTGCTGGGATTGATGATTCCAAAGAAAAAAGGGCAATACTCATAAAGTAATGCGAGATGCTGTATGGAATAGTTAGGTTAGTCAAGCCTAACTTTCATGAGTATCAATGAAGATCCTGCAGTGCAGAAAGTAAAGTTACTTGTAATCCTAGTTTTGCATCGAAAATATCTATAGTGAAGCTATAACCAACCTATAGTGAAGCTATAACCAACCCTGTCACATCCCGCCCTCTTTACATGGATGGAAACACAGTAATGTTGGGATTCAGTCAAGCCACAACAAAGAACTCAAGCTGAGGAGCTGCTGCCAGTAGAAGCGGTCAGATATTGTAGCTTCTGGCTTGTTAAATGAGCAGTCCATGTTTTCCAGATTGCCATGAATGAAAGAAAACTTTCCTGAACTTTCTTTTATTTTCTGCATTTTTTCATTTGCAATTAGAAAACACAACATATAAACAAATAGAAGAATCTATCCGCAAATAGGTCAATATTGTATCTGCATTTACCGTCAGGTCCTTGTGCCTCTCTGCGACAGTTCTCTTGTCTAGCTTGCCTGCAGTTCATTACCCACTGCTGCCTGTCTACCTGCTGCCTTCTGGTTTGTCTTTTCTGCATGTTTCTCTGCGCTCCGTGTTGCCTTCACTGCTCGTTTTCTGTCCTCTTCTGCTCTGTTTTGCCTTTCTGTTTGTTTTTCTGCTTTCTGTTTTGTTTTTTCTGCCTTCTATTTTGCCTTTTCTGGACGCTTTTCTGCCCTGTTGTTCCTGTTCCGCTGATTTCTCTGTCCTCAGTTTTGTCTTTTCTGCTCGTTTTTCTGCCCTCTGTTTTGCGTTTTCTGCAAATTTTTCTGGCCTCTCTTTTGCCTTTTCCTGCTCTTTCTCCGCCTTTATCTTTTGTTTTCTGCTCGTTTTACTGCCTTCTGTTTTCCCTTTTCAGCCTATTTTTCTGCCCCCAGTTTTGGCTTTCGGCTAATTTTTTTGCCCTCTGTTTTGCCTTTTCGGCTTCTTTTTCTGCCCTCCCGTTTTGCCTTTCCTGCTCATTTTTCTGCCCTTTGTTTGTGCCTCCTCTGCTCGTTTCTTGCTCTGTTTGCCTTACTGCTCATTGTTCTGCCCTGTGTTTTGACTTTTCCTGCTCGTTTTTATGCCATGTATTTTGCCTTTCCTGATCATCTTTCTGCCCTTAGTTTTGCACCTTCTGCCCGCTCATTTTTAGGTCTCGCAATTGGCAGCGCATGCGGTGCATGCGCTGTCTCAGCGAGACTTAAAGTAATCTCTATGTTGGCTTCAACTTTGCGTAATTTCTCCTGCCCCTTGCGATTGGTTTAAATCTGGCATTGCTGTTGTTTTCTTGTTTTCTGTTGGCTGTTGCTCCTATGGTACCTTCCTTGTAGTCCCGAGGCAGCGGTGCCTAACTTCAGTTTTCCTCCGCATACTGGCACTTAATTGCCTGCAGTGTGCCATCTGTTGTTTACCCCTCCCTGACTGACGTGTGAGACGATAAGTAGCTTTGAAGTGGAATTAAAATAAATGGCAGTTTCTCGCCAGGGTGCTCCTTCTCGAGTCTCACTGAGGTGGGAAATGCTGATTGTGCTTTGCTAGCAGGGGGGTCTTATTTTGAACCTGTGTGTGCACGAGGCAAGTGAAGCCAAGCGGCCTACTTCCAAGTCGACACTGGCCCACGATCGAACACTGACTCACGTCATTTATCAGAAAATCCTTCAGCTATTTGTTTTTTTACCACCCCATTTTCAAATAAAAATGAAGTTGACTCGAGTCTCTTGTGGAAGGCTTTTTACTTCGCACCTTCTCCGGCCATAATGTTTCAAATCTGAGCAAATGAGGGTCTCTCCGAGTGTGGCGTTAGAAAAACAAAGCGCTCCCCAGTATATTTCAGTGGGCTCGGATGTTTGCGGCCGGCCAGCTGTTACTGGGAATGGCCGGCCATAAAAGCTGAAGTGTGTGCTTATTTTACACGCGTTTGACTGAGTTCTGATCGCAGACGGGTAGAATACGCAACGAAAGGGACGTTATTTGAGGCGATATGAAATTTTATTTATTAGACAGGAAATGAAGTTATCTTCCGTCACACCAGGCGAAGTTAAGACATTAGGGCACAATGTGGACCTGACCCGGGACAAAGCTTTTTACACCGAGTAACGAAGTCTCCCTGGACCCTGTTATTTCTGAAAAGAGCACTGTTTTTAAAGCCTGCTTCTCAAAATGTAATTTCGACTCTCCCGAACAGCTCGGATTTCTGTCAGCTGTTTCAAACGATTTGGATGGGCCAAACTGGACAAGGGTGAACAAGCTGAAAAAGCCATCATTTAGCCTGAACATACATTAACCTCAACTTATGTTTTATATTTACAAAAAACGGGTCCTGCACATTACTGAAATGTCCTATAAATGCAGAATAAACAAATGTAACAAAAGTGTAGCCCTGAAGATCAGTTGTGAAGGACATTTAATGTCAACCAGTGATGAATCTTAAAACATTAGGAGATTATACTGCATCAAGGTCTGAGTACTCCAGCATGCACACATGTGTCAGTGCCAAAAGATGGATTTTGTAGGTTTAGGCCATTTTAAAGACATGTGAGCGGGGTAAGGGCTTACACTTTGTAAGATATTGTGATACAGGTGCTGGTATGTTCTGTGGCCTTCTTCTGAGTCTGTAAAAGGTTTTATTGTGATTTCTACAAAAGCTAATGGGACCGTACTCTAACAAATGTCCTACCTTAAATTAGCCTCTGTGCCGCTTGTTTTTGATTGCCTTCACTTGTGTATTATTTTGTTCTCTGACAAAAGTTGGTTCATGAGTTTGCTTATTTGGAGGTAGTGAGCAAAAGTGTTGTAAGGTACTCCTAAAACTGCAGTTATTTGGGCGAGTTTTTAATAATCTTGCATCAGCGAAGCACCCTACAATACAATAGTTTACTATTTAACTGTGTATTCCCGTCTTTTTTGTTTCGGCGAGTAGAGAACACTACTGTCCAAAGCAAAACCTGACAGTGACAGTTCGGTCCGAATACGGAGGCCACACCTCTTGTGAGCGGAAACGTGCTTTGCTTTTGAAGGGGGTGTAGTGTCCTCCGGCGCGAGGTAGCGGTCCAGCTCACCCGCGCCGGCGAGGCCACGTTAGCGCTGGCGCGTGTCGTCACGCGCCAGCTGAATAAATGAAGGGGCGTGGCCGATGGGAGGCTGTCGGAGCTGCGCAGCAAACTAACAGGAGTGTCCGAGTGTTAATTATAAACGCAGCGCTGCTGTAATTATCAGCGCGAGCGCCTGGGGCACCATTACACTGGCGATGAGGGTCTAAATGAACCCATGCTGTGCTCCTTTGTGACTCCTGTGACTGGTGGAGCCTTTTCAGGGTCATTCCAGCTCTAGGCCCACAGTCTCATGCTCAACCTCGTGGTCACCTGCTGGAGGGGCTCCCTGAACAGAGTTGCTGCTGAGGCATTCCCCGTGGCCTCTGCGAGTGCCTGGTAGAAGGAAGAGGACCGGTGCTGTGCCCAGGTCCAGGCCTATGCCGGTGTGCCCGCCAGATGTCATCGGAGTGAGTAGGGGGCAGCCTCTGGGGTGTGAGTGAGTGCGGCTGGCCCTGAGAAGCAACCCCAGCTCCATTGCAGTCACCCTTGGCCAGGCCAATACCGGCGCGCCCAGGAAGGGGCCATCGCACATGCCACGAGGAGTGTTAACGCATGCGCCAAGATGGCGTTGATCCCCGCCATTGAGCCTTTTGTGGTGGCTGGAGCTCCATTGTCCCTGGCCCTGCGTTGGAGAGACTGGACTGATCGTCTCCAGATCTACTTCGAAGGGGCGGGCACAGACCGGGAGAGGCGCAGAGCTCTACTGCTCCACCTAGAAGGCAAAGAATCCACTGTATCTACAAAACCTTGGTGGAAGCTACGCCAAAGACTTATCACACCCTCCTCAACGCCTTGAATGCGCATTTTGAACCGATGGCGAACAAAGACTATGAGAGGTTTATCTTCCGCCAGGCCAAGCAGAAAGCAGAAGAGTCGTTGGATGCTTTCCACGGAAGGTTAAAAGAGTTGGCTAGCACGTGCGGATTCCGTGATGAACAAGAAGAAATCCGATGGCAGATAATCCAAGGGTGTTACTCGTCCAAACTCAGAGTCACCATCCTCCAGGAAGACGCCAAACCGATAGCTGACATCCTCACCCTGGGCCGATCTAAAGAACTATCACTGGCCAGAGCCTTCCACATGAAAGCAGCCCTCCATCGACCGGTCATATCGGAGCAAGTCAACATGGCGGAGAAGGCAAATGTGGTAAGACCAAAAGCACGCCCAACGGCCGGGAAGAAACAGCAGGACAAGCGGAAAGACTGTGGGTACTGCTGGGGCCCGCTCCACCGAATGCAGGACTGCCCGGCGAGAGGAAAGAAGTGCAGTGCGTGTGGGTGGATGAACCACTATGCAGCAGTGTGCCGATCAGCAAAAGCTAAGAAAGAAGCTGCTCAAGCAGTCGTTGAGGAACGAGACAGTGAGGACATGGACGACGACAAGGGTGATTACCCAGTTCACTACGTGTTTGCAATTGATCAGCCGCAACGGAAGAAGCGACGTCTCCCAAAGTGCAGGATCAAGATTCACCAACAGGAGGTGAGAGCCACCATCAACACGGGAGCATCCATTGAGTTGATGGCCGCGAATGTGTACAACCAGCTTAGCAATCGGCCCGCCCTTCGTGAAGCAAGGATCAGAGTGTTTGCGTACGGCCAGAAAACACCTATCCTGCTGATAGGATGTTTTAAAACTGAACTGCAACACCAGAGCCTTAAAATCCCCACCACCGTGTATGTCACGATAGAAGGCAGTGGCATGCTACTAAGTGGACAGGCGGCGGAAGAGCTGCAACTCATATCGTTCGCCATGGCAGTGCTAGAGGAAGAACTCGAAGCCATCATGGAAGAATTTGGTGATGTTTTCAAGGGCATTGGATGCCTGAGGGGGAAAGACGTCTCCCCCCATAATGACCCGTCGGTCCAGCCAGTGGCACTGAGACATAGGCGCATCACATTCCACCTGAGGAAGAAGGTTGAAGAAGAGCTAGAGGCGTTGGAGAAACAAGGTATTATAGAGAAGGTCAGTGGGCCCACCCCGTGGGTGTCTCCGATCGTGGTGACCCATAAACCGAAGCAGCCGGGGCAAGTCCGCATCTGTGTGGACATGCGCCTTCCGAATGCCGCGGTGAAGAGGGAACGGCATTTAACCCCCACCATCGATGACATACTGGGAGAATTAAACGGCGCGAGATGGTTCTCGAAGATAGATCTCCGGTCAGGTTATCACCAACTACCACTACATCCGGATTCTCGTTATATACCCACCTTCTCCACGCATGCAGGCCTCAGAAGATACCGACGCCTCAATTTCGGAATCTCGAGTGCCGCTGAGGTGTTTCAAAACACCATCCGTGAGGTCCTCAGCGGACTCCCGGGGTTTCTAAATGTAAGTGATGACCTGCTTGTCTATGCATCATCAATAGAAGATTACCATCAGAGTCTGAGAGGAGTCCTCCAAAGGATCAAGGAATCTGGTCTGACCCTATACCGCGAGAAGTGTCAGTTCTTGAGAAACAAGATCAGCTTCTTTGGATACACTTTCTCAAATCAAGGAATAGCCCTGGATCCTGATAAAGTGAGGGACGTTCAAGAAGCCTCAGCCCCATCCAACATCTCGGAAGTTAGAAGCTTCCCGGGAATGGTCAACTTTTGCGGACACTTTATCCCCGACTTCTCTAACCTCACAAAACCCCTCAGGGAGCTGATGAAGTCCACCACCACGTGGCAGTGGGGCCCGAAACAGGAACAGGCTTTCAAAACCACTAAATCAGCCTTATCAGCGGACACGACCCTGTCCTACTTCGACCCTACCAGAGCCACCAACGTTGCAGTGGACGCCAGCCCATACGGACTAGGGGCATCCTAGCCCAGGTACAGGGCAATGGAGAATGGGCGCCAATTGCGTATGCCAGCCGTTCCCTGACAGACACGGAGCAGAGATATTCGCAAATAGAACAGGAGGCAATCGCCATCCACTGGGCCTGCCGGTACTTTCATGTCTATGTCTACGGCCATCCATTCACGGTCTCCACAGACCACAAGCCGCTCATAACCCTATTTCAAGGTTCTGTGTCCAAACCTCCACCAAGAATCGAGAAGTGGGTTCTTCAGCTGCAAGGGTATGACTATCGGGTGGAGTACAAACCCGGCTCATCAAACCCAGCGGACTACCTCTCGAGACATCCCCGCGCAGCCACTAAAGCGGAACGAGAGGATGCAGAGGACACTGAAGAGTATGTCCGGCTCGTACTGGAAAGGTCACGGCCTCTGCCCATGAGCCTCGAAGCTATTGTCGAAGCCACTCTGGGAGACAAATGCCTACAACTAGCCGCTGAGGCCATTCAATCAATTGACTGGCGCCCCATTCAAGCTACCCTGACTAAGCGAACAACACAAGCCAAAGCGACACTAGAGTCAATGATGCGAGTGAAAGATGAACTGTCCATCGACAGCCGAGGCTGCCTACTCCGAGAACCGCGATTGGTGATGCCATTCAGCATAGCCCAGCAAGCCGTGGACCGGGCACACCAAGGACACCAGGGCATGGTGAAAACCAAGAGCAGGCTGAGAGCCAAGGTATGGTTCCCCGGAATGGACCCCATGGTAGAGCAGACGGTCAGAACATGCACCTGGCGTCAAGCAGCAGAACAGCCGGATGGCCCTCACCCGGTTATCACTGAGGAAAACTCCCAAAGGCCCTGGGAATGCGTAAGTGCAGATTTTGGACACCTCCCGGATGGGCGCTATGCACTAGTGATCATTGATGACTTCACAAAGTATCCAGAAGTAGAGATTATCGGTAGTCAGACAGCCACCGAGGTCATCACTAAGTTCGAGAAAACCATTGCCACGCACAGAATATTTGAGGTGGTCAAGACGGACAATGGCCCACCCTTCCCGGGACAGGAATCCGGGGACAACCTAAAGAGCTGGGGAATCCGTCATCGGAAAGTGACTCCACGCTGGCCCCAAGCTAATGTGGAAGTAGAGAGATTCATGCGCACACTCAACAAGACCATACACATTGCGCATGCTGATAGGTCGCCACTGGAAAGGGCCATTTACAGCTTCCTGAGGGTGTACCGGCTGACGCCCCACCTCACAACCGAAGCAGCACCAGGGCCGGCAACCATGGGCCGAGTAGTGAGAGACACTATCCCGAGTCACCCAAACTGGACCCTGGCCCAAGTGGACGCGGAGAGAACCCTGGCTAATCAGACCAATTCCAATAACCAAGCGAGTAATCGGAGACGAGCCAAGGAATCCGACATTCAGGCAAGAGACAGTGTGTACATCAAGGACAGATTTCCAGGGAGTAAATTCCGACTTCCGTTTGAGCACAGGCCTTGGACGGTGCCCCGCCGAACTGGCACCATGGTGACGGCCCAGAGGGGAACCGAAGTAGTCACCCGTAACATCTCATTCTTCAAGAAGGTACATCCCAGAACTGTAGATCGGCAAGAAGCAGCGCGCCTGGGAGCCAGGCCAAGTCAACCGACGGATGGAGATGGATCTGAACTACAAGAGCTGTATCCCATAGAAGATGATAACTTGATGAGCCAGGACACCCAGCCATTACCGGTAACTCCGGGGGAGAGCCTTCTGAGATCTCCTGTAAGATCCCCGGCAAGCGGAACCTCGCCAGGGATGACACCGTCGGTGCCATCGTCAAGGGGAGAGCAATCCAGGTATGAGTTGCGCAAGAACCCAGCACCATCCTCCCGGCTGACTGACTTCCTGGTGTGAACATCCAGAGACTGGAATTCTAGTGACTGGTAACAGATCCATGTTATTTCCATTGCATTATGTTGTTTTGTTTCAAATAAAGGTTAGAGGGAATGTAGTGTCCTCCGGCGCGAGGTAGCGGTCCAGCTTACCCGCGCTGGCGAGGCCACGTTAGCGCTGGCGCGGGTCGTCACGCGCCAGCTAAATAAATAAAGGCGCATGGCCGACAGGAGGTAGTCGGAGCTGTGCAGCAAACTAACAGAAGTGTCCGAGTGTTAATTATAAATGCGGCACCGCTGTAATTATCAGCGCGAGCGCCTGGGGCACCATTACAGGGGGGAGTGGTGGGGTGGTTCTGTCATAGGCGGGGCAGGGTAAACCATTGTTTGTGATCCGACCATTGGAGTTATTCCCCAGCAGGGTTTGAGTAAATTATGCGACAAGAAAAGGCAAATATTGCGGCACATTTTGTAATAGTATTACCTTATTATATAGTCACTTTTAAATTTGGTGATATTGCCTGGGCATTGGTTTCACCTTATTAGCACCAGTTTAACACGTACGTATAGCAATAAGCAACAGAAAGGTGACCAGTTTTGCAAAGCGCCTTCCAGCCTTCGGCAACACTTATTGCTTCATTTTTTATAATTTTTAAACCGTTTTACCCAGAAACAAAACTTTCTTTTTGTTAAAACCTGCAGATTATGCAGCAATCATAGATTATGCGGCAAATCTATATAATTATGTGAAAATCGCCGAAGTGGTAGATTATCGTGTAGCATTTACTACACACACAGTGGATTCCATAATTCAAGTGAGCATGCATGATATCATTTGATTTGTAAAGGCTACATTGTGTAAGTGATTATAAAGCAGGCATTGAATAACTTGAATTATTAACCCATTCACCTCGTCTCTCGTATTAACCTACGGCAATGTATAAGATATTCACTCTTAATTGGTAAAGGAGTTTTCTATGGTACAGCAATGAAAGCCTCATCATAAATATAGAGTGAGCACATCGTCATGCATTAATCTGGCAACCCAGTAGGATACCAAAGGTGTTTTGATATTCTTCTGCTTTTTACAAATAAAATATGTTGTGGTGTAGGGCCTGGAGACTGAATGGCTTGGGCAGACAAACATGTGTTGTGTCATTTTTTTCCCTGGCTTTAGTTGTCCCTTTAACTAAATCGAAATTGGAATGACAATTAGTAAAGTATTACAGGTCAGTAACCCGGCGCTATGGGGTGTGTACAGGGGTTCCAAGTTCGCACAGTGGTCTTAAGTACCCACCAAAGTGTAATAAATGTGAAGGACGGTCGTGGTTAGCACCGGATAATGGCAAACAGCGTTTCACTATTGTCTACACTACAGTATTAGGCTGAGATCGGGCTTTACTTCATGGTTTAGTTATCTGTCAAGCAGGACTACAACTTATTTTTTGTGTAGTTTTTTCCGTTGTTATTATACTTTAGTTGAACAGCTGTGCATGCCTATCACTCCTCTATTTCTGACCGTAGTTCGAGTGCTACTGTGATATTGATCTGACAGAATTAATCTTTAAACTTAAGTCTCTTTGCAAATTACGTTCTCCTTAAAAATCTTTTTAAATGAGGATAACCTTTACAGGAATTCAGTGTTATAATGTTGTGTACTGAGGTGATGCGCTAAAGAAATGCTTTTTTTTGTAGTTCTGAAGACACATTATCACAAATTTACATCATGTTTATTGTATAACAAACACGCCGAACATTTTCACGGCTCAGCTCGCGCACTGGCTCCACTACCCATGGATCGTTTCCGACTGGCTCTCCTAGCAAAGGTATTGGCTTGCCCACCTCTAATAAGGAGAGATGAATGAATACGTGACCGGCGCGAGCCTGGTGGATGGTACAGAAATAAACTGGTGTAGACAAACAGACAAAGTCCATCTCCATCGCCTCATGTCTGAACCATCACTTTTAACAACCTGGAAATCTGCCTAAAATGCCTGCATGCCCCAACCTCCTCCCCCAACCTATCCTAAGCAGAAGCGACACATTCCGAGCTGCTGTGGCCTGCTGGTGCAGAGGGACAAAACCAAAACAGGGTCTGGGCTCACTGGCAATAAGGACAAGCCTCACCATCAATTAACTATAAACCAAAAACAGTACCAGTATTGCCAAACTAATTCAACTTGGACCAAGGATGATCACTCGAATCACTGACTGAAACAGTAACTCTCGGAAAAAAGTTTTGTCCGAAATGAATCAAATGAATTTAATTATTTTCACATTAAACGCATCATATCAATGAGCAATTTTTTGTTTTTTAGATGAACATTTAAATAACTCCACAAAAGTATGTCAAACAACGAAATGAAACAAATAAAAAGACACTTTGAAGACAGATTCACAACTTGCATTCAACATTCATACGGGACAACACACTGATATATATACACAAATAAGCATTCGAAGATTCTATTTACAACATAATTTTTGAAAAGCATAGCATTGGAAATCAACGACTAAAGAATTTTGATGTGTTTAAGATTCAATCGAGAATTCCTAATGCTGGGTAGAGAAGGTCTACGCGTTTCGATGACCCCTTGTTGTGGGGAAATCTCGTCAGGACCAAGCGCCTGTGAATGGAGAAACAAAATTGGGTCAACCAAGGGGACCGGACTCTACCTCTCAACGCTACAGTGGGGGTGGGGGAAACTGATCATACCTTTCAGTTGCTGGGTTCTCTTTTGGAAGTGAAACTGTAATAAAAACAAAACCTCTTTTAGCCTCTAATTCGGAAAAACCGCAATAGCACTTTCCTGATTGTCACATTCATTCGTGAGTACTTACATAGTGTTACGCCTGGCGCGCTCTCAATAAGTCTTGTTATCGCCAATTGGGATGGAAGTGGAGATCTACAAGAATAGAAGGACTAGTCAGGGGACCTAATGGTTAAGCTGGTGGCGGTAGCTGCTATCGTTGAAACCGGGAGCTACTTACATATTATCGTAGCGTGGAGACGGGACTGTTTCCCGGATTTGCACGGTGAAACGCCTCTTTGGATTGATTGGTTCCTGAAAGAAATGGAAGGCGTGTGTCAGTTCTTTCAGAGAGGATGGATGAGCGGTGGTGCTATTCTGCCACGGTGTTCCGATATACCTGTAGGATTGTAGTATGCTGAGTCTATCTGGGGGTCCACGCTCTTCGGTCTCTGTCAATGAATGCAGTTGCCGGCACCATCCAGTTGGTGTCTCTGATCTCGTGTGTCCTGGTATTTAACTCACTTCCTGGTCCTGGGGGTTGTGGGGATTGTAGTTTTTTTGAAATTCGTCGTCATGGAGACGTTGTGTGTATCATGTGATCATGTGTAGTCGGGCTCATAGTCTGCGCAGGAGACGGCAGTCCGAATAGGTTCATATGTCTTAGATGGATTTAAAGTCTTTATAAACGGTAAAGCTCAGAGAGTTCATTAAGACCATTTGTCGCTGTATTGAACTTGACTATAAGCATGGCTTCATGGCGGGATAATTTTGCCTCAATATCTCCCCCTCTGGGATCTTTTTCAATTTTTGCAATGACTGTCCATTTTAGATCCTCTAGTGTGTGTTCGTGGCTGATCCAATGATTGACAAGTGGGGCAGTTGTGACTTTCTTTTTTATCCGTGATTTATGTTGTGTGATGCGACATCTTATCTCCTGACTTGTTTTGCCGATGTATAGCTTGTCGCAAGGACATTTTATACCGTAGATGACGTATCTCGATTTACAGTTTGTAAACTTTTCATGTTTCCAGAACAGTTGCTTATGTTGAAACAAGCATCCTTCTTCCGTACTTGCACAACAAATGCAGGATCCGCATTTATGATGTCCCTGTATAGGTGATAGTCCTAGCATGGTGTTAATTGTAGGTGAGTTCTGCTTCATTGCTGCTCGTACTAGGTTGTTGGCCACGCTTTGATCTTTTTTGAAGGCAAATAATGGCTTCTCTTTTAGTGTCTCATCTACATTTTCTACTAGATGCCAATTTTGTAAGATGTTTTTTTTGAGTTGATTCGAGTTGGGGCAAAATGTGGAGACACATACTATCCTGTTGAGAGTTGGTTTTGTCCTTTTTACTAGTAGTGTATCTCGGGGGATCCACCACACTCTCTTCATAGTTCTTTTTAGTAATTTGACGGGATAGCCTCTTGACGCTAGATTGTCTGTCAGGTTAGTAGCGTGGAACATATATTCGTCTTTGAAATGGCAGTTCCTCTTAATCCGCAAATACTGTCAGAATGGGAGGTTTTCTTTTAAGTTTCGCGGATGATTGCTATTGAAATGTAAAGCCTTGTTTCTGTCTGTCAATTTTTTGTATAATGTCGTCACCAAGCCTTCGTCTGTTGGATATACCTCGACATCGAGAAATGACATTTTTACTTTCGAAAAGTTCATGCTGAATTTTATTTCATCTGTTCGTGTGTTGAGCCACTCGTGGAATTCCTTTAGATCTTCTTCTGATCCTCTCCAAGTTAAAAAGACGTCGTCAATGTAACGACTCCAACTTGTGATTTTTTCAGAAAATGGATTCGACTGATAAACAAATTTCTCTTCGTATAATGACATAAAAAGTACAGCCAATTCTGGGGCGAAACAACCCACGAATACCCTTATTTTATGTCTTACCCAAAGTCCACAAAGACATTAATGCCCCCCCCCGGAAGACCAATTGTCTAAGGATGTGAGTCTTTGTTTGAACCGGTATCAAAGTTTGTGGATTTTTTCTTGAAACCCTTCATGTCCGAGGTGAAATCATTCCTCCGAGACACGACTGATTTTATCAATAAACTTCCCACAATCCCGTTTGAACAAAATGAAGATTTCCTTGTAACAATGGACGTTAGTTCACTGTACACCCAGATTCCTCAGAGTGACGGTCTGGATGCTATCCAGTACTACCTTGACTAACGACCAAAACCAACTAGAGTACCAACAGAGTTTATCATGCAATTAGCTACATTGGCACTGAAGAAAAATTACTTTAATTTCAACGGAGAGTTTTTCTACCAGATAAGCGGTGTAGCCATGGGGTGTCCTTTCGCCCCAGAATTGGCTGTACTTTTTATGTCATTATACGAAGAGAAATTTGTTTATCAGTCGAATCCATTTTCTGAAAAAATCACAAGTTGGAGTTGTTACATTGACGACGTCTTTTTAACTTGGAGATGATCAGAAGAAGATCTAAAGGAATTCCACGAGTGGCTCAACACACGAACAGATGAAATAAAATTCAGCATGAACTTTTCGAAAGTAAAAATGTCATTTCTCGATGTCGAGGTATATCCAACAGACGAAGGCTTGGTGACGACATTATACAAAAAATTGACAGACAGAAACAAGGCTTTACATTTCAATAGCAATCATCCGCGAAACTTAAAAGAAAACCTCCCATTCGGACAGTATTTGCGGATTAAGAGGAACTGCCATTTCAAAGACGAATATATGTTCCACGCTACTAACCTGACAGACAATCTAGCGTCAAGAGGCTATCCCGTCAAATTACTAAAAAGAACTATGAAGAGAGTGTGGTGGATCCCCCGAGATACACTACTAGTAAAAAGGACAAAACCAACTCTCAACAGGATAGTATGTGTCTCCACATTTTGCCCCAACTCGAATCAACTCAAAAAAACCATCTTACAAAATTGGCATCTAGTAGAAAATGTAGATGAGACACTAAAAGAGAAGCCATTATTTGCCTTCAAAAAAGATCAAAGCGTGGCCAACCACCTAGTACGAGCAGCAATGAAGCAGAACTCACCTACAATTAACACCATGCTAGGACTACCACCTATACAGGGACATCATAAATGCGGATCCTGCATTTGTTGTGCAAGTACGGAAGAAGGATGCTTGTTTCAACATAAGCAACTGTTCTGGAAACATGAAAAGTTTACAAACTGTAAATCGAGATACGTCATCTACAGTATAAAATGTCCTTGCGACAAGCTATACATCGGCAAAACAAGTCAGGAGATAAGATGTCGCATCACACAACATAAATCACGGATAAAAAAGAAAGTCACAACTGCCCCACTTGTCAATCATTGGATCAGCCACGAACACACACTAGAGGATCTAAAATGGACAGTCATTGCAAAAATTGAAAAAGATCCCAGAGGGGGAGATATTGAGGCAAAATTATCCCGCCATGAAGCCATGCTTATAGTCAAGTTCAATACAGCGACAAATGGTCTTAATGAACTCTCTGAGCTTTACCGTTTATAAAGACTTTAAATCCATCTAAGACATATGAACCTATTCGGACTGCCGTCTCCTGCGCAGACTATGAGCCCGACTACACATGATCACATGATACACACAACGTCTCCATGACGACGAATTTCAAAAAAACTACAATCCCCACAACCCCCAGGACCAGGAAGTGAGTTAAATACCAGGACACACGAGATCAGAGACACCGACTGGATGGTGCCGGCAACTGCATTCATTGACAGAGACCGAAGAGCGTGGACCCCCAGATAGACTCAGCATACTACAATCCTACAGGTATATCGGAACACCGTGGCAGAATAGCACCACCGCTCATCCATCCTCTCTGAAAGAACTGACACAAGCCTTCCATTTCTTTCAGGAACCAATCAATCCAAAGAGGCGTTTCACCGTGCAAATCCGGGAAACAGTCCCGTCTCCACGCTACGATAATATGTAAGTAGCTCCCGGTTTCAACGATAGCAGCTACCGCCACCAGCTTAACCATTAGGTCCCCTGACTAGTCCTTCTATTCTTGTAGATCTCCACTTCCATCCCAATTGGCGATAACAAGACTTATTGAGAGCGCGCCAGGCGTAACACTATGTAAGTACTCACGAATGAATGTGACAATCAGGAAAGTGCTATTGCGGTTTTTCCGAATTAGAGGCTAAAAGAGGTTTTGTTTTTATTACAGTTTCACTTCCAAAAGAGAACCCAGCAACTGAAAGGTATGATCAGTTTCCCCCACCCCCACTGTAGCGTTGAGAGGTAGAGTCCGGTCCCCTTGGTTGACCCAATTTTGTTTCTCCATTCACAGGCGCTTGGTCCTGACGAGATTTCCCCACAACAAGGGGTCATCGAAACGCGTAGACCTTCTCTACCCAGCATTAGGAATTCTCGATTGAATCTTAAACACATCAAAATTCTTTAGTCGTTGATTTCCAATGCTATGCTTTTCAAAAATTATGTTGTAAATAGAATCTTCGAATGCTTATTTGTGTATATATATCAGTGTGTTGTCCCGTATGAATGTTGAATGCAAGTTGTGAATCTGTCTTCAAAGTGTCTTTTTATTTGTTTCATTTCGTTGTTTGACATACTTTTGTGGAGTTATTTAAATGTTCATCTAAAAAACAAAAAATTGCTCATTGATATGATGCGTTTAATGTGAAAATAATTAAATTCATTTGATTCATTTCGGACAAAACTTTTTTCCGAGAGTTACTGTTTCAGTCAGTGATTCGAGTGATCATCCTTGGTCCAAGTTGAATTAGTTTGGCAATACTGGTACTGTTTTTGGTTTATAGGTGCAGAGGGACAAGGCAGAGTCTTACTAGCCTGTTTGGGTAGGCACCTAAGCCCTCCGAGTACCTTCACACTCAGGATAATTAAATACATGTTGTTATGTGCTTTACTCACACCTCAGTAAGCATTGCCTGGTAGATGGCGCTCTGTGTTAATTAAACACATTTACAGAGGTGGTTATGTACAAACAACCAAGTGCCACAAAACTGTACATTTTCAATATGTAGTTAAATAACGGCTCATCGAGTACCTCATTGGATGATCATTCCAAAGCACTAACAAAATTACATTTGAACACATTTTCTCAACTGTAAAACACTCCCTTTTATGGGTTATTTAACAATTCGGGGCTTACTGGTTAGGTAACCTACTTTGGATACTGCAAAATACGGTAAATACAAAAATGATAGCAATGAAACTAAGCAACCAGTATTGTCTAAAATACAGCCATAACAGTACTTCTTTTTAGTAATGCCAATGCAATAGGTCTCGCTTTTGCGAGACTTTAAGCTGTTAGCATTGTAAATGACAATGCCTTTTATTTGTTTTGAAAACCAAAATATAAATAAAAGGCATTGCCATTTACAATACCAATAGCTCAAACTCGCGTGAATGCGAGACCTATTGCATTGCAAATGCTTGTTGCTTTTTTCTGCCCCTTTCTACCCTCTTCCCGCTTGGCCGCCCACGAAGCTCGGGTCCTGCAATGAGACAACGCCGGACAGAGCGGGGCCTCATTTTTCCTGAGCTGGGTTCCAGGAGAGGTGAGGTACACTCCCTGTACTATTCAGATGTAAGAGACACCGTTTGGTACAGAGGAACACGATTTTGGACTAATTATGTATATCCTAGATTGTCGTTACGTTGACTTTATGTATGCAGTAGCTAATGCTTAGAACTCTGGCCCTGAAGAAAGCCATGGGATCTTGTCCCTACCAGCTGAAACATGTTGGCCTTGTAAATGCAGTTATATGTTTAGACTGCTTCCTCTGCATTGTTCTTGTTTGTTTGAGGGAAAGGACAAATTACATTAGAGTTTTTCGCCTATTGATCCTTTTACCCCTTGTTTTTAACTCACACATCTTTTGATTTTTGCACTGCACTCGATCCCATCTTTATCATTTGTTCATGGGTACCTTAGCGAATGATGGTGCGACCCAATTGAGTAAGGGCGATGGATGGGTCTCATTGATCAAGAGACATACCACCCCATTTTTGGATGACCAAATGAGAACACTTGATCTACATACCTATTTGATGGGAATCCAACACATCTCTGTATGGGTCTTACCAACAATCTCAGTAGGTCCTTCGACAGGTTTGTCCTGGCACACATTCTGATATAGAGACTTATATAGCTCTATTAGAGCCTAACTCACTTATGTAGGAGTTTTGCAGCAGCTCGGAGTACTTGAAGCTCCGTTATAGACCCCCGGTTCTTTTTGTTGTTAGGATCACAGGGTGAGCTGCCATGAGGCAAACATCGTACCCCAGCGCCCAGATACACAAAGCGTGACAGTGCAGCGCTCTACAAATGCTGATTGATTGGCATTAGCATCTTTTTATTAGAAATGTCTTTTGGGATCTTTGTACACAGGCATATTTCTAATCAATAATAAAGATTCTATGACGGTAAACTATTGTTTATATAATAAAATTACTACCTCAGTTTCTTTGCTGGATTTTAGTGTTTGCTCAAACTGTTGCTGCAAGACAGCATATGCTTGTTGCAAAGCTCGATACTCCATTTCCAAATGGTGATATTTTTGTAAAGCTTCTTCTCTATCTGCAATCTAAAAATAAAAACATGGTTAAACTTCACTGCCAGAATATGGGAAAGAGACATTGAACACAAACTGATCTAGCTTAATATTTTTCGTTTTGGCTTGACAAATTACGAATATATGATTTCATTTTGATAACTATCATCAGAAACTACTTGCTGAATGGCTTTACATTACTGTCAAACATTAAATGATACGCCGTTCAAAGAGAACATTATGTAAGTAGTGGATTTACTGATAAAGAAAAGCACATATTTTCTAGGTATAAGATCTATAAAATTTAAAAATTATCCCTGTCAAATAGTTTGTTAAAGAGGGTATCTTCAAAAATGCACATGCGTGGAAAATCCTCTGCCATTTATAGAATAATTTGTTAAAAACACACAAAAATGTGAACATCTTAAACCTTGCCATGATCTTTTCAACATCTATGATGACAAACATAAGCTACACATCTCCACCATTTTTCTATTCATCTTGACACGGCCTGCTTTGATATAAAACACAGAATACTCTTTTTTAGAGGTAAATAACTTTCTTATTCTGAATGTAATCTTCTGGATTCAGACGCCTGGCAAAAAATACCAATCACTGATTATGAAAAGTGTTAAAGGCACTAACCAAATCCTTTTTATTAACAGACCTTGCATCGATGTAAGGGGGTCCGCCATCTCTGCAAGAGAGATATTGTCAAACCTTGTTAAGGAGTGATAGATTTTCTGAAACATTTTTTAAAAAAAGCCCGTGCTTTGGGGTCCCTAAGTCCCATGGCAGCACAGACTTAGTAAACATACCAACTTGAGACAACGAAATCTGGTGAACTGTAATCCACAAACCAGGTCAACAATACATGAAGATGGTGCGTACTGACAAACAGCAATCAGTCCAGTGAGTATCAAGGGACTTTTTGTTAGCAGGTTCCAAACCTCCTTTCACTAATAGATACAATCAGGAATATACACTAAGAATATACTTTCATATTTTTTTAAATTAAAATCAAAATCCAATTCTAGTGCATGTAATGCGCATAGTTGTGACTATAAAAACAACATAATAGTGGCAACAAGAGCAGCAATTAAACAGATCAGACAGAATTGCAACATCATAATAGCAATAAGGATTCTATGGCAGGACCGGAGGCTCGGATTATGCTTTTCTTCCTTCGCTATTTATTATTACATAAAAACACAGCAGCCTCAGAAAAGCTTCAACCAATGCTTATACGCAAAAACAAAGAAGCATTTAGAAAAACACATTGAAAATCCACAGATCAACTACAACTCCCATGAGTCCGTCATAACAGTCCATAATGTAGTCCTTCCACTATGTCCACAAAGTGAAGATAATCAGTCCCTCTTCACTCTTCCTCCTCTTTCTTCTCTGCTCACTCAGCCAGTTAAGTGCCTCATTATTTTTTCCTACATTTATTGATAGTGTTTGGTTCTCGCCGGCTGTTGAAGGGCGGGCGGGACTTGGGGCTTTGTTGTTTGGTTTTTTCCCTTTCAGAGCCCCGCGCTCGCGGGAGCGTTTTCGTTCCTTACGCGACTTTTGGCCACCTTTTAATTGCGGTGCATAAACGACCGCTAGAGGGTGCTCATACGTCTCGCTGGCTCCTCGGAGGAGCCGCGCTGAGGTGCCTGTAGCAACGGAGCCTTGCCCTCGACCGCCTCTCTGAACGCCCAGTTACCAGGTCTGTACTTTGGCCACAAATTACTTGTTGACGCCCCTTGGGGTCCGTAGTGCGGTTTCTTTACCGCGTGAACCGCCGGCAGGCAGGATTGACACCGGGAGTTTATTTGCTGACAAAAAAAAAGAGTGTCGAAAGCGCGCTGTGGGGCGGTGAGACCCGGTCCTAGGGAGGAGGGTCGGCGCGCTTTGGGGTTTGGTGCCACCCTTATTGCCTACTTTGTTTGGCCCAAAAATATCAATGCAGTCCCTGTGGCCTGCCCATATCTATTGACACCCTTCTTTGTGGGTAGTGTTTTAGCACACGCTTGCGTCCCTTTCCCATTACAGTATGGAACAGGGGGATTACTATGAGGAGGGGTTCCACCCCTATTTAAATGATGATGAGTTCTATCAGGCAGTGGATAGTTCAATCTATTGTTGCGTTACTGAAGTGGTGGGTCCCATGGAGGACCGCCTTTCAGCACGCATCGTGGAAGAGTGCGCAAAAATTGAGCAGGCCCATACCGGAGTACCTACTGGTCTCCCGGGCCCCTCAGGTGAGGGCTCTCCTGCCCCGAAGAAGCCCTGCAGGGAGAGTGCGCCAGAAGGGGGCAGCGGATGGACAGAGGCGCCGTTGAGCGTCTTCTAGATGCTTTTTTGGCTAAGGCGACTGCTGTTCCCCCGCGCCACTTTCGGAGCCTGAGCCCTCGGTGGCCTCAGGGACGGCTCCTACGTCTCCGGGTGCAGATTCCCCGAACACAGACGATGACGAGGAGACGGTGCGTTCTTGGCGCCCCTCGGGCTCAGCCACAGAGTTACCCAGGGACAGTTCAGGCATGCTGGATCCGGATGAGATCATGCATCCGTGATCCGCAGCCTGGACGTCGGGCGACACGGTGGCCAAGTTCGTAGCGAGTCGCCTACGCAAACCGTTAGAGAAGGAGTCTAGGGGTTGCCTGTGAGGGGAGTGCCAGAGGCCCACACTAGAAGGTAAGGTGGCCTTAACACCAGAGTTAGATGCTAAGATGGCCACCTTCCTGGCTAAATTTATGAAGGACCCGCGTAAGGGCATCGACCGCTCTTGGCGGTCATGCCAAGACAAGCTGTTAGACGCGGTTGGGCCCTCCACGAAGATCCTCGACATGGCAGAAGAGGCGAAGGCCACAGGCACGGTCAACTCGCCCGAAGTCCTGTCAAACTGGTTTTAGCGTGTCATAATCTTCCTAAGGAACGCCAACTGCGCCCTGTTAACGGAGCGCAGGCGGTCACTGCTGATTAAGCTGGACCCGACGTTGGGGGATTTGGCTTCCTCGGAGGCGGGCGCGGTGGCCCAAGGTGGCCTCTTTGGGGAGGTTCCAAACCTCCTTTCACTATAAATAGATACAATCATGAATATACACTAAGAATATACTTTTATAATTTTTTTTATTAAAATCAAAATCCAATTCTAGTGCATGTAATGCGCATAGTTGTGACTATAAAAACAAACATAATAGTGGCAACAAGAGCAGTAATTAAACAGATCACACAGAATTGCAACATCATAATAGCAATAAGGATTCTATGGCAGGACCGGAGGCTCGGATTATGCTTTTCTTCCTTCGCTATTTATTATTACATAAAAACACAGCAGCCTCAGAAAAGCTTCAACCAATGCTTATACGCAAAAACAAAGAAGCATTTAGAAAAACACATTGAAAATCCACAGATCAACTACAACTCCCATGAGTCCGTCATAACAGTCCATAATGTAGTCCTTCCACTATGTCCACAAAGTGAAGATAATCAGTCCCTCTTCACTCTTCCTCCTCTTTCTTCTCTGCTCACGCAGCCAGTTAAGTGCCTCATTATTTTTTCCTACATTTACTGATAGTGCTTGGTTCTCGCCGGCTGTTGAAGGGCGGGCGGGACTTGGGGCTTTGTTGTTTGGTTTTTTCCCTTTCAGAGCCCCGCGGTCGCGGGAGCGTTTTCGCAAAAACAAAGAAGCATTTAGAAAAACACATTGAAAATCCACAGATCAACTACAACTCCCATGATACCCGCAAGGGTCTTGTCCGCGCTCTATAAAACTTTGAAATAATAATAATAATAAGAATAATCTTAGTAGTAATTTTAAATTCTTGTCCAAGCACTAGACTCATCCTAGCGATACATTATTCCAATACAGCTTTAGCTTTGACAGTTGGAAAAAATATAGGTCTCCAGCTTTTTTTATTTCCACATCTAGGACCGTTATAGTTCAACCTACATTTACATAGTTGCATAGGAGTATGTTACATGTTAATTATTTTAATGTGAAGGTTTACATTTACAGACCTTAGCACCTGGCGGCAATGCTGAATGAGTTTAATATATTGCTGGATATTTTACAACCAGGTCCCCACTCCAATGAAACCCAAGTGATTCTAAACAATCTTCAAGTGTGCTGATAAACATTTTATATTAAGAATAGTTATATAATTTGTTCTCTTGCATAAAACATTCATTAGTCGGATGATCTCTACACTAATTTGAGCTAATGGGATACTATTTATCTGACCAAATCTGAAGGTTCTTGAAGAAGAAGATTTGAGGAATCTTATACTTATTTTGCAAATCTTCAGAGGACTTTAAGACAGTATTTTTTATAAAGGTCACCAATTAACTTGTTCCCACAAGAAGCTCACTACTTGCAATAATGATCTTGAATTATGTTAGGGAATCATATGTTTTTTTCCACAGAAAAATATATTGGGTTAATTGAGTGACATTTAGTATCTTCAGCAAGGATTTCAATTTGGATTATGGCTTGAGGCGACAGTCAAGACACCCAATTGAAAGCATTCTCGACATCCAATAGCATGGTTGCCAAGTCCTTCTGCTCAGTTTGTACAGTATCAAATAAAGCAATGGCCATGTTTATGTGTTCTGTGATATTAAGACTGGTTACAAACCCAAACTTTTGCTGAGATATCACAGGGTCTATCACCATAGCTAAACAGGTAGCTACAACTTTGGAATAAAGCATACCAATCTTACCATCTGCTTTAATTAGAAGGATCAGTCTATATGAGGTCCTCTCTTCTCTTGCTTTGACTTAAAAAAAGACAACTATATTCATTATTCCCAATAGTTTGGACCTGTTGTTCCATTATCGATACTCATGAATAGCCTGCAAAGTATAGGGATGAGAATCCCTAATCAAATTTCTAAGGAGAAGCCTGTCTCTTCATTTCCCATTTCAGTGTCTCGGTTACTCCAGTCTCAGGAATGTCAGCAATACTGCCCTGCTGTCTAGGAAAGCAACCAGTCCTGTATCTTGTGCACATGACGAGGCCAAGGGCTTCCAAATTGGAACCTAAAGGTCTGTGCAGCTCCAGTTCTCTCATTCACTCATGTACTGCACATCATTCAATAAGCAAACGCACAGGATTGTGGTGCTGTGTTCAGGGGTCACCATGAACAGAGGAACTTTTAATGAGTGGGGGAGTGAGCATACAACACAGGTAAAAAAGGCTTGGTCAGGCATGGCATGATCAGATTATTATCACTATGAAATATGGTATGCTGCCACCATTGCAATACACGGGTGAGGACAGGGACAGTAGTCCAGCTGTCATTATGAGAGATCCACTTGGTGTATACCTCTTGGTCCAGGAAAAGTCTGGTACCTCTCCTGAGTTAAGGGTAGGCAAATCTTTAAGCACACACTAGATAAGTGTGAAGCTGGGGCCAAAATCCAAACAACATTATAACGGATACTCATGGCTCAGGCACGCAGGGCATGGGGACACGGCTGTGTAAGACCCTAGCCATGTTCATTTTTTCTGAACATTGTGCACACCCATTCCGCTACTTACATCATGTTGTTTCGTCAGATCTTGACCATTTCAGTGATCGGTTTCTTGGATGAATGATTCATTGCACAAGATTCATTAGTCAGGGTTGTAGTAGTGTTCTTACTTTCTCAGTAAGACTAGGCGTTTGGGCAACATAAGCTTCAAATCTATGTGGGACTGAGTCTACTAATGACATCAGAATATGATGACTTAATTCCTGGCTAGTTCATAGTGTGCCGGTATACACCTGTTACAACGCATTTGTTACAACGCACTACTGTTACAACGCGACTTTTACAACGCATACCATTACAACGCATTGCGCTGGGGGGCGCTCTAGGATAGGGAATAAGTATAATTTACTATCCAACACCTTCCCTAGGGTCCACGGGGACTGGAGTTAGAATAGTAAATTATACTTACCACTATCCAGCACCCCAAAGCGCTATGCGTTGTAATGGTATGCGTTGTAATGGTCGCGTTGTAACGGTAGGTAGTTGTAATGGTATGCGTTGTAACATGGTACATCCTAGTGTGCCATTTGGGCCCCTAACTGGGCAAGGCATCTGATGGTGTCTGCAACCTCAGAACATGACAACCTTAATTCCCCCAAGGAAATTCATTAGTACCACAGGCATGCCCAAAGGGAGACACAAGAAGTAGGCATATTGGCATTTCAAACATGTATTGAAGCAATTGTACTCTTGTGTCAAATATGCGTGCTGCAATGATTAATAGAATGGAGCAAAACAATGTTACCAGCATTACAAGAATGCCAAACTGAATGAATAATTCACCCATCATGCCTTTGCATTAGATTAGATGGATACATATAATCACACTCCTACCTAGTGTTTCTTATCCTATAAAGCATAGAGTGTGTGGATCTGCCAGAATACCTTGGAGTGGTCTAACTTCACATTTACATGTGGATGTGTGTCATATGGCAGCCAGCCTTGGTGTGGAACAGGCCATTATCCTCTTCAGGATGGTGTTGGAATTCAGCTGGGCTAGAATTTAGGCATAGGTAGACCTTCGACAATCCATCGAGATGCACCTCTGCCTAAACAAAGGCTGCCACAGTTTATATAATAAACTGGACCCATTTGTTCCGTACCCAAATCATTAGTCAATGTGTGCTTCATTGTTGGTTCTCCCAGACAAGATAGCTTTCTTTGCATCCACTTGACATACTGACAGTTCTCATGATTTTTTGTTTTAAACTTTATTTTTATTGCAAAGTTAGACATTGTACATCCACCTGTTCTGGGTTACCCGCTAGTACAAACAGAGAAACGCTTCGCTTTCAATACAACATAATCATATCACAGCCATTTAGCCCACATCCCGGAGGTCGGGCGGCGTTAGTAATCAATGTCGTAATTAGCGTTTTTGCGGGGAACCCTAGTCTCTGCTTTTCGGAACGCCTAGCATCTGCTTTTTATAATTCTCTGCCCTCCAACTCTTCTAGGCTACCCGACCCATGCTCTAAGTGGTATGTATTTTCAGGTTCTGTCAGTGTGGAGCGTGGCCTAGCGTCATACCCCGATCCCTTTTCTGTGCGCCTCGTGTAGTGCCCGGCTTTCCCAGCCACGCCTCATAGGGAGTCGCCAGCCTAAGTTCTCCGTCGTAATAACCACCCATGGGATTCTAATAAGTCCATCCTTTCTGCAATAAAAGTAGATACCTTCAATGTCCTAACTAAACCCACCCCCCTCGAACTGCAGTTAGTGTGGGCCTTCTCTTAGTCTCTTAACACCTAAAAGGGAGGAAACCTGTAGGATCGCAATTATTCTTCTGTATCTTACATGGAACAACTCACATTACTCTCTCGGTTTAGTCTCCCACTGGGGATAGGTTGTCACTTAACACTCTCACTAGTTCTGCCCATGCGCGCGCTGCTTCTAGACTCCTCTCGTTAGCTGTACGGGCTGCCTGGCGTAATCTGATCATGCTCTCACTATGGGACCACTTATGGAGTTTGTTCGCCCACCGCTTACCAGAGGGACCTTCCTTCGACTTCCAGTGCCAGGTGATTTCCCTCTGGGCCAAAATGAGGCCCATGTCGATAAATTTACTGGTTATCTTGGTTGTTTTGGTGTGAGGAAACCAAAGCAACAAACAAGTCGCCATAGTATATTCCACTTGCCGCTCCGTGACTTCATTAATAAGCGTCCCTACCTCGGTCCAATAGGACCCCAATTTCGGACATTCCCACATCATGTGGTCTAGTTCTACATCTGGCGCTAGGCATCTAGGACACGTTGCTTCCTGCACATGGAAATATTTCCTGATCTTTCCCGGTGTTAGGTAAGCTCTATGTATTATGAAAAAGTGTACCTGCTGAAACCGTGCATTCCTGCATCCTTTCCAGGTCCTCGTCATGATGCGACCCCAGGTTGTGTCCGGAATGGGCTTCCCTATGCTCGCTTCCCACTTCTGTTTGAGAGCCGTCAGGGGTTCCAGACCTTCATTCAGCATTCGTGTGTGCAGGCAGGTGACCGCCTTAACCGTTCCCTCCGCCATTACCACATATTGGCAAGCCATCGTGGTCTGCGGTTCTGACTGCCCGTCCTCCAATGTTTCCGCATTGCAGTAGTAACAGCCATGTGCAAAAGGAAACCTCCGCCAGGAAGGCCAAATTGATCTTGCAGCGCCCTAAATGGCAACAACTCGCCGTCGGCATAGAAGTCACCCACCATTTGTAACCCCAGCTCCTCCCATTCCAGTATCCGGGACCAGTCCCCTCCATGTGGCAATGCAGTCAGCATGCCTAGAGGGATTTCGGGTGCATATGGGTGTACCACTCTCGCCCTCTTTTAACTTTTATTCCAGCACAACCTCAGAGTCTTCTCTTGTTAAATGTTAAATGTTAAATGTTAGGAGATTTCTAGAGCGCATGGCTGCCCGTAAGCGTCCCAGCGCTGAACAAGTACAGGCAGAATCAAGAGGGGAAGCTTACGGGAACAGCCAGGTTTTCAGAAATTTTCGGAATGCCAAAAGGTTGGTCTGTGCGCGGAGAACAGGGGGGAGGGAGCTCCACAATTTGGAGGCGTTGTAGGAGAAACGTCGACCTCCCGATCGTGCTCTCTTGATCTTAGGTGGCAGAGTTAGGTGGGCGTTAGAAGATAGGAGGGGTCTGGAGGTGGTGTAAGGAGTCACCAGATCTTTGAGGATAGAGCTGGCTTTCCCGTTGAGAATTGTGTGCGTGAGACAGAGCGCCTTAAACTGCACTCTTACCACGACGGGCAGCCAGTGCAACGCTCTAATGGCCGGCTCGGCCGAGCAACGACTCTTGGTGTTGGTAAGAATCCGTGCGGCCGCATTCTGCACTACCTGTAGTTTAGTAGTTACTTTCCGCGGTGCGCCAAGATACAGTGCGTTTCCATATTCCAACCTTGACAGAATGAGGTCCTGGATCAGGAATTTCCTTGATTGGAAAGGGAGCAGTGGTAGAATTTTCCGGGCGGAGCGCAGGAGCCCATAGCAGACTCCAGCCGTTTTCCTTGCTTGGGTATGCATGGTGAGATTTTGGTCCAGCCATAATCCGAGGCTTTTGATCTCGGATTTGGGGGTTGGGGGCTTACCCATGCATGGGAGCCAGAGAGAGTCCGGACGAAAATGGGACTGATTCCCCATCACCAGTATCTCAGTCTTGTCACTATTAAGTTTCAAGTGAGATCTGTCCATCCAGCTGACTATGTCTCTCAGGCAGGAATAACGGTCGATGGTAGGATTTTCCTGCTGAGTAAGAGAGACAACCAGCTGGGTGTCGTCCGCATACGTCAGGAGTTTGATACCAAGTGGGCTGACTATCTTTTCCAGAGGGGACATATATACGTTGAAGAGCGTGGGGCTCAAGGAGGAGCCCTGTGGCACTCCGCAACGTATAGGGGTCTCTTTAGATGTGTAACTACCCTCTATCACCTGGAATGAGCGGTCATGAAGAAACGATTTCAATCAGGACAGGGCGACACCTTTGATCCCAAGATCTCTAAGTCGCTGGGCCAGGATCTGGTGGTTGACCGTGTCGAAGGCCGCGCTCAGGTCCAGGAGGATCACTGCCACTGATCCTCCTGCATCCATGATCTTCCTGGCCTCCTCGACCACCGTCACCATCGCTGTTTCAGTACCCTGGCCAGGGCGAAAGCCTGTCTGTTAAGATTTAAGTAGTTCGTTTGATTCAAGGTATTTAGACAGCTGGGCATTAATGAATTTTTCTGTCAACTTGCTAATACACGGGAGGAGAGAGATAGGCCTGAAATTGGATAAATTGAAGGGGTCTAGATTGAGTTTTTTAAGTAGGGCCCTAACCTTCGCCTTCTTCCAGCTAGGGGGCACCAATCCATCTGCTAGAGAGGCATTGATCAAGTTTGCCATAGGTGCAAGAATGGTAGGGTTAGATCCCGGACTACTAGGTGCTGTTGCATAACTATATAAGAGAGGACATGCCTCTGTATCCCTGATCCGCGAGCTTCTTCCGGACCCCTAAATTCCTGTGCTACATTCTGTGTAAGGATCTGCAGCTGCGCCGCCAGGTAATAGAGTTCGAAGTTAGGGACCGCTAGTCCCCCCTCCTGTTTCGGCCTTAACAGTGTATCCAGGGGGGCGTGGACACGAGCTGAGCATGGCGGACGCATAGTGTCAGAGCTATGTCCACCGCCCGCAATACTTGCTGTTTATCCTGATTCCCTGAGGCCGCTGACCGCCCACTCGAGTCCCCCGACATCGCCGTGAGGGCGAGCACCCAGCGACGACTGCCTGCGAGCCTTGTGAGCCGGTGGACACTGGGTGAGGAGAGTGACTCTGTTGAGGCCTGGAGCCTCGTGTGCAGCCTCGGCCTCAATTACCAGGCGAGCCAGGCTGGGGGGAACAGCGGACGCCGGCGGATGCCGCAGTGTGAGGGGGCAATCGGAGCAGAGAACTGCCCCGACATCCTGTGCATGCTAAATTGCGGCGGAGCAGGCGCCGGGGGCGACTACACCGCCCGAACACAAGCAAAACCCGGGACCCAGCCGGGGGCAAACGGGAGCGGTGTCCGGCCCGCCATCACTACAGATACGAGGAGACACGAACGCACCGGGAGCCCGGCAGAGGGGTAGCGCACCAACAGAGCACTCCTGCACCAGCTGCGGAGCGGACGCCGAACCGAGGAGAGCGCCGGTGCTGCACTGCGGAGGACGCTCGCCGTCTCGGCGGGCCGCGACTGCCAGCGCCATCTTACTGCATGACACCGAGTTGGCGCTGCCGCCACAGGTGACACGGCGGCCCTGCGGCGTCCCGCGCTGTGGTCCAGTGGGGGACAGCATTGATCCAGTCAGTGGGTCACCGTAAGGAGTAAAGACACGGCGACTACAGCAGAAAGCTGATCAGCGTATCGGTGTGGCTTAATTGCTGGCTGCCCTGCAGACAGAGAAGGCGCATTCCAGGGAGGCGATACTAGTGAGGAAAGTGGAACTGCGCCCCGGCTGCACATGATCCGACGCCCTGGACTGCTGAGCGCGGCGTTCACCCTACCCCTACACGGCGGTGCCATCTCAGGCGCTAACGCAGAGGCGAGGACTCATGCATTCGATCCCGGGCTGAGATTATAACCAGACCAGGGTATTAAACTACCTTCCTCGACCCTACAGGGCACTCCCCTCACACTGGAGGGGGCGCTGTTCTGCGAGACGGCAAGTAGGGAACGTCGGTAACCGGAGGCCACTAGACCATTCAGAGCAAGTGGGTCCCTACCGGATGTACCATGTTACAACGCATACCATTACGACTACCTACTGTTACAACGCGACCATTACAACGCATACCATTACAACGCATAGCGCTTTGAGGTGCTGGATAGTGGTAAGTATAATTTACTATTCTAACTCCAGTCCCCGTGGACACTAGGGAAGGTGTTGGATAGTAAATTATACTTATTCCCTATCCTAGAGCGCCCCCCAGCGCAATGCGTTGTAATGGTATGCGTTGTAAAAGTTGCGTTGTAACAGTAGGTAGTTGTAAAAGATGCGTTGTAACAGGTGTATACCGTCCCTACCACCGCCACCCTGCAGACGAGAGCTATGGGAAAACATAGGACCTAACTACAAGATCCGGGCACAAACGTTGATGTGCAGTCCACCGGATCAGAAGACCCACTGGCCTCCTCCAACATGGAAATTATACTACCGACAGGCAAGTGTACACAAGACGCGAAGTTGGACCTCATCCTAGCTGAAATAAAGGCCTCAAGGGAGGCGCTGGAACTCCGCATGGACAACATGGCGACGGGTTTGTCGCTCCTCAGGGCGGACCATAATAAGCTGGCAGAGAAGGTATCGGAATGGCTGAAAAATAGCTGTCAGGAGCTTTAGATGAAACTGCCCCGTGGACTACTAAGCCCCCAACGAGGTGCTCGAAAACAGCTCAGTGGTTTAATGCTGAATTAAAGAATTGTAAAACGGAATGCAAAAAGTTGGAATACATGTGGCGCAATAAATATGATGACTCGGCTAGACTCAATTATAAAAAGAGTATAAAGAGTTACCATAAACTGATTAGATCCACTAAACGTCAGTTCTTGAAGAATAGAATTGAACTGGCGGAGCACTCTACTAAGGAACTCTTTGTTATCTACACAGAGCTCACCTCATTGGAGAGAACTATAACTCCTGATCTGCACTCGACAGATATGTGTGAAGCTATCGCCGACTTTTTTGTGCAGAAAGTGGACACCATATATAAAACCTTTCCAGAGGCACTGATAGAACCCACCAGAAATATCTCCACCAGTAGTGAGATGACTAACAACGGGGGTCTTAACCAGTTCACGGTGCCCAATACCACGGAGTTGCTGAATATCATTCGTCTGATTATAGGGGTGGGTAACCCAATAAACCCTTGCGGGCTTGGGCAATCGTAGTGTTTTGAGGGAAAATGCCAGCAAGGGATTTTTTTAGAAGTGCAAGTTATGCAGTGTGACACAGTCTATATTGTTGAGACTTGGCAACTGAATGAATCAGATACTGCTCTTATTGTGTTATTATCTGTTTCAGGACTCTATAGAAACTACCACACTAGCCCCATAGAAGTCAAACAGTTGAGATAATTATCAACACTTAATGTGGTATTATTCACCAAATGAATTTTAAGAAAACGATGTAAAGCAACACGGACAAATATGTTTTTCAAAGGAAAATTATTATTTATATTTTTGCATTCAAATGTAAGGGTACATAGTCAAAACTAATTGCATGTAAAACTTAGGTACGTGGAAAAGACAAAACAATCCATTGGTACATAAGAAACAATCCAGTCTAGAACAAATATGTATAAAATTGACTTCTTTTAGAAATAAAATAGAAAGTCAAAAAATAGAATGAAGACTTGGACTGGTATGTCGACGTTTCGGTCTCACAGGTAATATCACGGTGTTTAAAACATCAATTGCAGAGGCAATCACAAATTATTTCACAGTGAATGCAATTTCTGCCAGCTCTGGGCAAGTAGAATGGGACGCCTTTAAGGTGTCGATCAGGGGAGAGGCAATGGGAACACGGGCGGGTATGAGACGGAATGTAGTGGAGAGTCTCAAGGAGGTAGAGGGCGGTCTAGCCAAGTTTGAAACTGAAGCTGCAGGCACGAACGTAACATTTACGCAACTTCAGGAAGCACACATACGGCATGCCGAACTCCGAGAGGAGTTACGCGTGCTAGATTACAGAGAATACACATGTAAGCAACACACACAAGCGGACAGGTCAGGGCCCCTACTGGCCCGTTTAGTGCGAGATGTCCCAACACACATGCCCATACTGGAGGTTACAGATCACAGGGGGTCTCTGGTCACGTCACAAACCAACATTAACACCGCATTCAGGGACTATTATGAAGCGCTGTATGGCCCACACCAACCTCTCTCAGAAACCTCCTACGCTGATGACACCCAACTGGTTTTGGCTATTAAAGACAATGGACCAGAGGTGGCAGACCGATTTCAGCACGGAATGCTCGCAATCAGTGAGTGGATGGCATCTAATTGCCTTAAGCTAAATTCCGATAAGACGGAGGTGCTTATTTTCGGACCCCTTAGACCTGATTGGTCGTCAACCTGGTGGCCATCAGCCATGGGTGAGCCGCCTAGGCCAGCACTTAAGGTTAGGAACCTGGGAGTAACATTCGATGTGGACCTACATTTTATGGCACATGCGAATAAGGTAGCGGCAACAGCCCATCATAAATTAAAATTGATCAGGAAAATTCTTCCATTTCTTCCTGACACTGCTGCAAAAACACTGATCAGCTCCCTGGTTTTAACATCTCTTGAGTAAAGCAACGGGCTATTTCTAAATGCCCAAACCAGGATAATAAATAAGCTTCAGTCACTGCAGAATGCAGCAGCACGGCTTCTTACAGGAACACCCAAATTCTCTCCAATTTCTGACACCATCAAGAAATATCACTGGCTAACGATCCGCAACCGAATAAAATTTAAATCTTTATGCATAGTGTACAAAGCACTGCATGATCAGGTTCCCCACTTTTTTAAGGAATAGTTGACACCTTATAAACCAACCAGACTGCTCCGATCGACCACGTTGAACCAACTAGTGATCCCTCGATCCCAGACAGTTTCTTGGGGAGATCGTCGCTTTCTGGTTGCGGCATCTAAGTTATGGAATACCTTGCCACACTGCATCAAGACGTCTCCTTCACTTCTGCAGTTCCGTAAACTACTAAAAACCTGGTTGTTTGATCAGTAATCTAAGACAGTTTCTATGAGCCACGAGGGAAATAACGGAATCACTTAGCGCCGAGACGCCCACGGGTATTCGCCGCGCTTAATAAATTATACAAATAAATAAATAAATAAATAAAAATAGCATTTGAGGAGTTCATGGCGGGACTTGATTTACCGCAGCTGGAGGTCAGGCAGAGGGAGGAATTGACACGTCCCCTTACAATAACTGAGGTACGTCAGGCCATTCGCGCGCTCCCGCGGAATAAAACCCCCGGTATGGACGGCCTCCCAGCCGAGTTCTACGGGACCTATATTGACCTGCTTGCCCACGCCTACATGTGGTATACCAAGAAGCACTTCGTACCCACACTCTTCCACAGATGTCCCTGCAGGCTTTGATAGTATCGCTGCTGAAGCCGGGCAAGGATGGAATGTATCTGGCCAATTACAGACCCCTGTCTTTACTGAATACAGATTTTAAAAATATTAAGTAAGATATTGGCGACGAGACTAGCTCAATACATCCCACAACTCATACACACTGACCAATGCGGCTTTGTACCGGGCAGGAGTACGGCTATGAATCTACGACGGCTCAGCCAACTCCTGCTATGTGACTAGCCACATGGGAAGGAGGAGGGGTGCATTTCCCTAGATTTAAAACAAGCATTTGACTCCCTTAGGTGGGATTTCATGTTCGCAACGTTTGCGAAATTTGGAATACCGCCAGAATATGTTGCCTGGGTCAAACTGTTGTACACCCATCCGACAGCCCGGGTACGCACAAATAGGTGAATCTCGGAGCACTTAAACATAGCGAAAGGAACCAGACAGGGATGCCCGCTGTCCCCGCTCCTATTTATCCTTGCACTGGAACCATTGCTCTGTAAACTTCGCAAGTTGGCATGTCACCGGGGCATACAGAGAAACGGAGTAACACATGTGGTATCGGCATATGCGGATGATATTATCCTATATTTACGGGATTTGAGAGGTGACCTGGCCCCTATCCCTAGTATTTTCGAGGAATTCCGAGCATTATCCGGCCTCACTATAAGTGAGCCTAAATCGTACGGATTCCGTTTTGGCGTTACGGGAACAGATGACCCTCTGTCGTTCACACCGCACACCTTCCAGGTATCGGAAACAACCTTCCGATACCTAGGGATACAAGTGTATAGAGGAGCCGGGGATATGATTGAAGGTAACCTGGGTAGGGCTGCTGCAACACTGAAATCGCAGGTTAAATTCTGGAATGCCCTACCATTGTCAGTAGCGGGCAGGATAGCCATCTCCAAGATGGTGGTTCTGCCTCGGCTGCTTTATTACTTTACCGGACTGCCGTTCGTGATCCCAGCTGTTATTTTCCAGAAAATAAACACAATATTGACAGAGCTGATATGGGGATCAGGACGGAGACGCATTAGCTTGTCCAAATTGCAACTTACCACAACTGAAGGCGGAATGGGGGTGCCGGACTTTCAGGCATACAACTATGCCTGCCAACTACAATGGCTGGCCTACAGGCTGGCGGGACGTAATCTACATGAAATTGACATGTCATAGGCTGACTGGGCAAAAGGGATCGTCCACACCCTGTTACTACCGGGGTCAGAGGTACCTGGACGTGCGCCTCCCCTACTTCAACTCGTGATTACTTATTGGAGAAAGGCGGTGAAATACACGTCTACTACGTCCTCTTATGCTCCCACGATACCGCTACTGGGGATTCCATTGGGGACGGGATTGCTATCAAAACTTAACACTCAGTACGTGGCATGAAGCGGGGGTCACACAAATGGGAGATCTGTTTGCAGAGGGCCAAATCATGTCCTTTGAGGACTTTCGGGAAACTCACCATGCCCCGGGAGGTACATTCCTTCTGCATGCACGGGTGCGGAGATACATAACTAGGACATGGACGCAGACTGGGGAGGAGCCTCCCACGAACCCGCTGCTGACGATGCAGTACCTCATGGGGACAGGCAGCCACCTAACGAAATGGCTTACAAGTAGTATACGAGCCGAAAGGGCGATTTCGCTGCAGCCACTAAGAACCAAATGGGAGGAAGATGCTGGGAGGCCGTTCAGGGATAAGGAATGGGAGCGTATACTCAGATTTCCCAAAAAGGTGTTGAAGAACCTGTGAGAAGTTGGCCTGATATATGATGTTCACTAGTTCTAGTGATCACCTTGTATCAGTCCAAACAACCCGTATGGTGATTGGTTGTAAGTCAACCTTACAGACCAGCTATCCTAATGGCAGCATGGACAAAGCAGTCTTAGGCTAAACTCTTTTGGCATGTGAAGCCAGCTGTTTTACCACATATAACCCCTTGAATACCAAGTGAAAGGACACCCCACAGGTTGTTATGAAAATAAACAAGATATTTATTAACTAACATACACCTCCGAACCCTTTATTAGATCGGAGGGCTAAGCACATGACAATCTCTCAGGAAAAATACTTTTAAGTTGCACAAATTACAATGGTGCCCTAGGGGCACGATAAACCATATCCTAAGTAAGTGGAATGTGAAAGTCGATAAAAGGAATGGAGCTGTCCAGAGGCTGTAGGATCGCTGGGACCACGCTATACTAACTCTAGGTAGTTAATAGTAGGCCCACGGAACGCGTGTGCAGAGTGTGAACTCACACGTGAGATGCGTAACAGTGTCTATGGACTGTACAGTTCAAGAAAAAGGTGAGTACGGACAATCCTGGCTAGGTAGAACTAAAACGACTGTGGAACTGGACACTAGGAGAGTCAAGCTACCCTTGAGCACCGAAATGCTCGTGTTACCTCACCCACAGGCTGCGGGTGCATAGGTGCCAAGTCGTGTCGGGTTCCGGCGTTGAAGTCTATGGAGCCTGGAAGAAAAGATGCTGCAGGCGGTCAGGAGGAAGATGTCTGGTGTGATCCAAGGGTGGATCAGTGAAGAGAAGAACCTGAAAGCAGAGGGGACAATGTTCAAAGTCACTAGCCAGTGACTGGAGTGGAACCAGGAGTGGAACCAGATGTCGTTGTCGCGATCAGGTGAGGGTGGACGCTTGTCTCTGCAGCCACGTGCACCAGGTGGTGTCTTCGACGACCAGGATGAAGGCGAAGGCACGAGCTGTCCCACGCAGGCTCTCGCTGTCGGCAGTGTCGGCTTCGGATTCGGAGTCAACAGGCCTTGGCAAAGGCAACCCACGCGGTGAGTGGAAACGGCGTCTGGAGTGGACCAGGAGGGTCCGGGGTTCTCCTCTTTTGGAAGGGAGCAAGGGCCAGTCTGGAGCAACCAGACCAGCAGTGAAGTTTCGGAGTTCGTAGTTTAGGAGGTCACTAGCCAGCCGGCAAGTGACCAGACAACGCGTCGAGCAGCAAACAGACAGAAGGGCCCCACGCAGATCTCGTGGATGCTGGAGGGCTGGTCTTCGGTGCAGGAGCTGCGCGGGGTCGGGGCTTCTCAGTCCCCAAAGCACTTGGACGAGGATACCTCAGAAGTTGTGCTGGAGCGAAGTGCTGCTTCTTTCAAGATGGCCGGTCCCACGTGTCTCGTCGCACCTACGGATCTCAGCTGATGTAGGTAGAGGTCGGAGACGTCTGGGAATCCGGGTCTCGTCGGGCTCTGAAGTCTGGATCCGTGGAGGAAGACGACAAAGGGAAGCCGCTGGACGCTGATGGTGCCTGCTTGTGCAGGGTGGACACTCCTTGCCCACAAGGGAGTTTTCTTCAGTCGTCTGTGGAGCAGAACGTCGAAGTCCAGAGTTTCTTCTTGTAAAGTTGTTCAGGATAATCTAATTTGGAATGGGACCAGCTCCTACCTTTATCCGGCTAAAGGGGGCTGTACTACGACTAGGTCCCTCCTCTGGGTGGGACCAGGAAGGGGGGTGGTTACACCTACTATCCTTTGTCCGGTCTTGCACCAGCTCTGGGGCTGGAGTGCCCCAGGAACTGGTTTAGACCGGAGTATGCACAGGGACACCTTGTGTGCACCAGGCATGTCTCATTCCTTTCAGCCCTGTCCTACCTAATACACAAAATCCTGTCTGGGGGGGTGCTAGCACCTCCCAAGGCAGGAACCCCTTTGTCCAAGCCTCCCTTGCTGGAAGGACTCCCAGCAGCAGGAGGTCAGGCTTGTGTCTATAGTGGCAGCATCATTTTGTGATGCTGATGCTCGAGTTAACTTTAACCGGGGTTCACAGTTACATACACGTTGTGTCCCTCTACAAGGGTGGAATGCTACCCCCGTCGCCAGAATTGGCTCAGAATGCTCTGCCATTCCGCTCTCTTCTTCGATATCTTTCGGACCTGGGAGACCCCCAACCGGGGGAGGGGGGGTAGTTACATATCTAGCGCTACATCTGTAAGTGAGTTAAAGTCTCCACCCAGAATCACTTGGCCAGGCAGGAGATGTGCTAATTTTCCAGAAATTATGTCAAAAAATCGGGGTTGGTCTGTGTTCGGTGCATATATGCTACATAATACCACCTCTCTATCATACAATCTTCCTGCTACCGCTACATACTTACCCTCAGGATCTATCATAGTATTCGCGGCCTGGAACGGAATCCCCGCCCGCACCCATACTAACACCCCCCTGGCGAACGCAGAGTAAGTAGTGCCAAACACCTGACCTCTCCGCCTCCTCTGTAGCGCAACACATTCTTGTTTGGTGAGATGGGTCTCCTGGAGCAACGCTATCTGTACTCCCCTCCTTAGCAAATATGCATGTACCTTGTGACGGCTTGATATAGTATCTGACAGTTCTCATGATGCTTTCAGGTTGCCACCTGCTGCTTGTCCTGAGGAAGACCCAGTTCAATTCAGTTCTTGGGGTTGAAACATTGTTATTTCTTAGTCTTAAATGTAAATGTAAAATGTAAAATGTAAATTGATACTTGTATAGCGCACTACTCACCCGCAAGGGTCTCAAGGAGCTTGTACGAATACCGCTGTGGAACCCATCCTGGCTTTCCCTGTGAGGCGTCCACTCCTGGGCACCCCCAAGGTGGAGGCCAGACATCCTTAGCGTTGTGGGGGCCGTTGTGGAGATTAAGCAAGCTATTGCCCAGAGTTGCAGAGTGGGACTCCATGATTGGAATAGGCAACGAGGCGAGAATTATCATGTTTGAGCCCAAGACCTGCCGTGGCGGGGAATTGAACCCTGGTCCCGGGCTAGACTTCTGCATCAGGGTCTGCCGCTCTAACCATTGAGCCACACTTCTCCACTATTGAGCCACACTTCCCCACTAATTAATTGTTGGATGTTATGTTATGTTTTGTTATGGAAATTTGTATAGCGCGCGGCTGCCCCAGCCAAGGGGCGTCCCGGCGCTGCGAGCTGACCAGAGTGCAGAATGAAGGTGCACAAAGAAACAGATTATTGGAAAAGATGGGTTTTGATGGCCTTTCTAAAGGCTAAGAGATCATGCATCCCCCGTATGGTCACAGGCAGGCTGTTCCATAGCTTGGCAGCAAGGAGGCTGAAAGATCGTCCACCAACTCTGGCAAGTCTAGTGTGGGGAATGATCGCTAGATGTTGTCCCTCTGAGCGGAGAGATCTGCTAGGTGTGTACTCAGACAAGAGGGGACTCAGCAGTGGGGGAGAGGCGGTTTTGAGGATCTTGAAGGCTAAACATAGAGCCTTGAACTGGATCCTTTTTCCCACCGGGAGCCAATGCAGTTTTCTTAAGGTTCCTGAGACTGAGGAGTGGCGAGGGAGGTCGACCAGAGCCCTGGCAGCCGCGTTCTGGACTCTCTGCAGTCTGGTGGTTTCGGCCAAGTTCGCTCCCAAAAGGAGAGAACTGGCATAGTCCAGTCTAGAAAGGATCGTCGCCTGGACGATAAGCTGGCGGGTGCGGCAGTCAAAGAACTTCAGGATGGGCCTGATGTTGCGTAAAATGCCGAAGCACGTGGCGGCCACTTTCTTGGTGTGGATGGTATATTTTAGAGCCGAGTCGACCCAGACACCTAGATTCTTGACACAGTCCTTAGGCTTGGGGGGTGGGCCCAGAATGTCAGGCCACCAATTATCTCCCCAGGATGCGGTATTTTTTCCCAAGAGGAGAATCTCGGTTTTACCGGCGTTTAATTGGAGAAAATTCGCCGTCATCCAGTTGGTGATGTCAATGAGTGTCTGTTTAAAGTGATGGGCTTCCAGACCACTGTTGTTATTCAAAGCCACCACCAACTGGGTATCATCTGCATATGATACCAAAGCCATTCCATTCCTTCTGGCCACCTCCGCTAACGGGCGGACATAGCCATTGAACAGGGTAGGGCTAAGGGACGAGCCCTGCGGCACTCCCTGTCCAATGCTATGCTCCTTCGAGATGTAAGGGGGGGTAGAGACTTTAAAAGACCTGTTAGACAGGAAGTCTCTGAACCACCCCAGGGCTGCCCCTATGACTCCAATTTCCTCCAGTCTCATCAAGAGGACCTCATGTGACACCGTATCGAAGGCAGCACTGAGGTCCAATAGGACCAGTGCTGCAGTACCGCCGGCGTCAAGAATGGAACGGAGGTCTTCAGAAACACTGAGCAAGGCCGTCTCCGTGCTATGACCGGCTCTAAACCCGTGTTAGGAGTCATCCAGGATGTTATTGGTGAGGAGGAAGTTGGACAAGATGTTATTGACGTGTGCCTCGGCCACTTTAGCAGGCCAAGGGAGCAGGGAGATCGGCCTAATGTTCTCCGGAAGTGAGGGATCTAAAGTGTTTTTTTTTAGAATAGGGGACACCCATGCCTGCTTCCATTTGATGGGAACACTGGCAGTGGAGAGTGACCGATTAATGATGTCACGAACGTGATCTGTGATGAGTGCATGAGCGTCACAGAACAGGTCGTTCAATACTGTCTGAATTATTCTACAGATGTGTATTAGTGGTTATGACAACACATGTATATATATATATATATATATATTGTTTGTGCACTGTATTGTCTGTTCACTATTGTCACCAAGAGTACCTCTGTCTTTGAACTCTATGTAACATTTTGCTATGTGTCTATATTATAATATGTATACAAAGATTGTCTTTCGTATTGTACACATTGCTATTAACAAGGAGGCTCACTTTTGACTGCTGAATGACCATTGAATCGTTCCGAGTGGAACATTATATTTACAAATAACATGACTGTGGGAATGGCAGGGACAATCTCATCCTAATAGATATATTACTCACGCGTGCTACAACTGCAGCATTGCTCCTGACAGAATGAGTCCTAAAATGACTTAGTATTTTGTTAGGAGACTTAATGCAAGAGACAACCCCCCTTAATATACATAACTTCGAAAAACAGTTTTGAAAGAATTGTTATCATGATGAACTCATGAAAGCCAGTACCATTAGTTAACTTAAGCTAGCAAGATAAAGATTGTCTTAGAAAAAAGACTATGTGGAGGGAGGAGCCAAGATGGCGGGCTGAACGCCGCCGAGTGAAGACGTGCATGTGTTGGTCTGCATCGGTAAACTCATTACGCTGCCTTAATGAGTAAAATTTACACTTTCTCAATCTGAAGGAAAGGTGAAAGAAAGGAAGTTTATTGTGCCCCTGCACTCACTGTGAAAAACGGCTGGCGACTGGTAGGAGACCGGAGTTTTTGGCAGGGGCTGATGCGTTTGGCGATTGAGGAAAAGAGAAAGAAAGGAAGCGCTCGCACACCTGTACCTACCGAGAGGAACGGCTGGAGACCGGTTGAAGACCGGAACTTGGCGGGGGCCGATGCTCTGGAAACTGCTGCAGCAGGGCGGCAGGAGATTGCTTCGCTCTTGGATTCACGTAGCGAGCTTCGCTCGCTTATCGCCGCCCTCTATCTTTGCAGTCGGCTGGGCGTTCCCAGCCCCGATACAGCAGAGCGCACACCTGAGGGCTTCCCTGGTTACACGGCCAAGGCTGCAGAAACGGACAGAAACAGTGGAAACGGCAACGGTACATGAATCAATGTCAACGCGCCAGACCAGATCCAGGAAGACCGCTTTGACGTTAAAAAAAGCACTTTCAGGTACTATGACTGCAGTGGCTGTAGGGGTAACGGTGGTAGGCACCGTAGGGGATAAAAATGAGACTAATAACTCTGCTAAAATTAAACAGCACTCAGAAATTTTAAAAACTGCAGATACAAAGGGAGGTGCTAGTGGCGAAGTAAATGTTGATTCAGATGTAACAGAGATACAATTAACAGGCAAACAAAAGAGGAATGGCAATGACAAAAGTGAAAAAAACGGGGATAAATCCGATGGGATATTGGTAGATAAAGAACTTGCTGTACCAATAGTGCCCATAGTGCCCACAGTGCCCATAGTGCCATGTAACAAAAATGGGGAGACTCTGGCAGAAAAAACTACTCAGGAGGCAATTCAAGATAATGGGCTTGCTACTGAGACACGCGGTGGCAAGAAAGGATCGGATAAACTACCCATGGATAAGGGGCCAACAAGTTTAGTATTTAAAGAAGCCAGTGAGATAAAACTGGCTAAGACAAGTGAAATTGCCAAAAATATGGAGGTTGCAACAGAGAGAGACTTAATAAATAGCCCACTGCACACGGTACAAGACCAACCGGGAGGCTCTGCACACCTTAATGTTAACACCACGGCATCAGCACTGACTGACAAGTTCAAATCAAAGGAGAAAGAGAAGGAGAAAGAGGGTGTGATTGAGTCCGGGGCTAAATCAGATGAAGACTCAAATGTTGACTATGAGGAACTATCGGAACCTGAAGAAGAAGGGCTTAATGAGGCTTCCAAAGCGATAGTTAACAAAAAACTGTTGTCAAGGAAAGCCAAGAGAAAGGTCAAGACTAAACAAAAAATCCTCCTACTAAAAACAACAGGTAAAGAAATGGTAGAAAGTAAAAAAACTCGATTAATAGACGACAGCCCTCTGAGAAGATGGATAGAGGCTAAAGGTGGGGTTAAGAACATGGCCCTAAGACTTTCGGGGGCCAGCCCCGATGAGCTGAATGGCCAACTTAGTAAAATACAAGAGGACAACCTAAGTAACGCCCTAAGCTTAAATCTGAACAAGCCTATGGATCCATTAACTGACTCTAGCTCGAGCGCACTTCCCTTGAACCAAGAGGTATCTAGTAACATGGTTATAATCTCGGAGGAAAGAAATGGGGACTTAAGTACTGAGATTTACTCAGGGACTTCTAGAGCTTCTCCTAACGGTATCTCAGATATCTCGCTGTCTCATACCATACTAAACGACGCTGTGAAATCCAGTGAGGAGCAAGATCTTGAACTCTCAACCCTTAATTTTGAAGCGATAAATGAAACGAATGAAACTATAGTATCCAGTTTGAGGAAAACTCTAACGCAATTAGAACACAACTCTGATGCTAAACCAGGAGAAAATGTGGAACACGATTTTTTGGTTGATGTGTCGGATGAGACAAATTTTGAAGAAACAGTACCTGATCCATCTACTACACAAACTAGTAAATCTTCTCAGCAGAGCGCTTCTGACACTTCAAATCCTACACCTCCGAAAGTTATATCAATGGAGGCAATTATGCAGATTCTGATAGAACAGAGAGCAGAGATACAACAACAATACTTTCAACTAAGAGAAGACAATACTAAAATACAAGGAACTATGATGGATATATGTCAGAATTTAGGAGGAGTAACAAAAGAAATAGAAGATATCAAATCACGAATAGTGGAGGTGGAGGAAGATGTGAGCCAAACTACATCAATTGTCAGACAAAATACTTCAAGAGTGTCCCTTCTGGAAGCTAAAGTGGAAGACTTGGAAAATAGGGCCCGGAGACAAAACCTTAGACTTTTCGGAATACCTGAAGGAATTGAGGGGTCAGACCCGAGAGCCTTTATGGTTAAACTTTTCCAAAGGGCCTTCCTGGACCTCACGGATTGGGATTGGGACTCCCAACTCCAGAGAGTACATAGACTTCCTCTAGTCCAAAGAAACACTAATAGCAAATTTCCGAGACCTTTTTTGATTTATTTTGGTAACTTTCTTTTGCGACAAGCAGTAGCATTAAAAGCAAAACCTAATAATCCTGTTACCGTTGATAACTTCACTTTTTTTGTGAAGTCAGACTTAATTAAGGCCACTATGGATAAACGGTGGGAATTTCGGAAGCTGATTGATGCCTTTAAAAATTTAGGATGTTTGGCCTATCTTCAAGAGCCTGCTCGCCTTAAGGTTATTCGTGATGGGCAAGTGGCCTTCTTCACTGATCCTCTATCTGCGGAACAATGTCTGGAAACATTTTCCCGGGACAATGAAAAAAGAAACCAAAAAGAAAAAGAAAATTAGTGTTGCACTCTTTAGTAAAAATTTAAAGGGACAGGTTTATATATATTGATATGTTTATACTTCTTCTCTTCTTTTTTTTTTTTCTTTCTTCCCTTTTGCTTTATGTGGTTTTTTTTGGGTTCGAGCTAAATATAGATACAATAAGGCATGAATTAAATATGGTTAGAGCAGCCACTCATGCATGTTTCTTCACTGTGCTGCCACCCCAGCGGCAGCAACGCTAGAGGGGAGCTCCCCCCCAAGAAACGGGCCGCAGCAAGGGAGGGGGTGGGGTTGCCACAAGGGCAGGGGTGGCAACGGGTGTCGTGGGTGGGGGGTGGTGATAAAAGTGAAAAATATGATTGCAAGATTTGACGCTTTATTTTTGCTTAAGAAAAGTAGGAACGAAAATTTAACGAAGGTAAAACACATCGAGGAAAGGGAGAACAACATATATAAGACCAATATCAAATAAATGCTTAAGCTAAGAATCTTATGTTGGAATGTAGATGGCCTAAATAGTAAAAGTAAAAGAAATTTAGTACAAGAAGAGATTAAATTGTATAACCCTAATATAGTGCTGCTGACAGAAACTCATATAAAATATCAAGACAGAAAGGTGTTAACCCAACTAGGCTATGAATTGGTTACTTGTACCTCTTTAAATGTGACCATAAGGGGGGTTGCTATTTTAAAACAAAGAACACTCCCATTAGAGATAATTAAAACTGCCTCAGATATTAGAGGTAGATGGGCAATAGCACAGATGCAAGGAGTGAAGGCTAAACTGGTACTTTGTGTGGTATATGGCCCAAATATTGATAAGCCTAAAATTTATGAAGACCTAAGCCTAGAACTATTAGAGTGGGAAGGGGAAACTATTATTGCTGGAGATTTTAACTGTGTTATGAACTATAAAATAGACTCTACGGGGCCAATGAACTTTAAAAGAATGTATAAAGTAAGAGCTGCAATTTTAGAGCTTGCAAGAGAAAAAAGACTATGTGGTTAATAGTCCTTCCTTACAAGGTATGACACAAACAAAGACACTGCATCAACCCCTTGGGCAATTGTAGACTGCAGAATAGAAAGTATTGTCACTAGAATAACAAGCCTGAACAAATCAGTCATCTTCAGAATGTGTAGAACATATTCCAATGTTTAAAAGAGCCAAGAAAAAATGGAAAGAGTCTAGCCTGAGCAGGGACAGCCCAATATGGTCAAATAGAGGCTGCGCTGAAGTTTGAAGAAATGAGATAGAATCAGTAATATCTTTTCACTGTCACTCCTCCTCCAAAGAGCTATGTTCTAAACATATGGATCACATGAGTGCACACGGACTACTGGTACCCATCATTTAATGACAGAGGCACACATTGGGCGAGACAGCATTGCTGCTTCGTAAATTCAGGACACATTTCTCACAACTCTATTTTAGCAACGTTATGCAACTTCTTTAGTTCATTGTTTGATACAGCTCCCTCCAATATTGGTAACTAACATGCTATGCTAGACAAAGATATCCTTTCTGTACATGTTCTCATAGCTATATCTGAATGCAAAGTACGGGTTCCTCATGTTCTGCCCTCTCACATCAATTTTAATGAAAGATAAAGTTGCACTTCTACAGAACAATAAAATCCACTGCAAACCGCACAGATCTCAAATGTTGCCCTTCATTACACAGGGTGCATTAACCCTTTTTGCAAAAAAACTGCCTCTAAATGTGCACAGTAGGGTATGGTCAAGAGGAAGATGATGAGGTTAGCCTTAAACTAAAGTTCCTACTCAGTCCCAACTTTGGTAGATGACAAATCTCAGCAGACGAGTTGCATAACGCTGGGAAACACATTACAAGTCATTCTTACCATAGGCAAATAGCAGGACATTTCTGGACTGTGGATGTGCAATTCTCGCCCACTCGTGTTGCGGATTGAAAGACTAGAAGAAGTGCTATCTTCCAGTAGAGAAGACAATACTCTGGCTTATGAACATTATCAAATGGTACTGATATGAGCTGGTTCAGAACTTTCTTGGTCCGTCAGTACGAAGATTTCCATATGGCATAAAGTGTCCAGGGCGGGCGGCTGCTACACTGGTCGGTCGTCTTGTCATCACTCTTTGCGGTTATCGATGCCGCTTGCATATTAAGTACAAACAAACCTGAATTTGGGATGTTTACCCTTTTACTATTTTCAAGTATCACTTGAGCCGTGGCAAGAAAATCATAAAGTAAATCAGTACTGTGGGCTGTCTACCTTTAGACACTTGGCTCAATGTGAATCCTTCGCCTGCTGGTCGTTTTTCTACTTTGAAATTGAATTACCTGTTTGGTTAAGACTTAAAATTCAAGATATTTATGCCAAGACTTTGGCCTATCGTAACACCACCAACGACTTACTGAGTAATTTTTTTTCCCGACAACACACTAAAATATACGTGTTGAAGAGAATGAGGCGTAATTTGAACCATACTCTTTAGAAGCATCTTTTGAACCCACAAGTGACTAATGAGCCCTGACGAAGTTTCAATGGAACGACACGCGATGGCTGAGGTTTTACGAAATTGAAAAGAATAAAGAATTTTGGATAAATTTGAAGCTTATTTGTACTTTGCTTTTTGGTGCACCGTCCTTTTCTACATAAACTTTGGGATCTGTCTCGCATCGGTGCATTGTGCAACGAGCTCCGGACGTGTTTTGCACAACCTATGAACTTATATTTTTATTTTGAAATTGAAGTGCTTAACCATGGTCAGCCGCACAGTTTGTTCTAAATTGGTTCAGAACTGTATTGAGCTTGAAAGAAATAGAAGGAGAGTATAACAACAGAAATGTCCTAAATGGACCTCTAATGAACATCTTATGAACATTTGCAAAACGCAGAAGGTTGACCAATAAGATTTGCTAAATTGTGCAATTGCTGTAAGGTTAACTCTAATCATATTGCAGCTCTTCCTTGGCCTGGTGCATCAACTACAGCAGGATGTGATAGAGCCCCTATGCGTTCCCCGAACACAAATAACACACTTGGCGCCACATGGGTTATTCTTAGAATGAACAGGAGCCCCTGCACCAAGGGGAGGGTTGCCCTCATTCGTGCCACGGACCTGAACCCCATCTGGCCAAGAAGGGGCCTATCAAGGGACAGGTAGGTGATGTCATCGGTGGCGCAGCGGGAACCTTGAAGGCCATTTAGGGCTGCGCACCATGGCTTCCGTCCTCTTTTTTCCCCTTGAACCCGACATGGAAGCAGGCATCATCAACGCATTGTGAGATGGCCAAGGACTCGGGTGGCATTTTGCACAATGAGTGAGCTTGCTGGGGGTTTAGAGGGGCAGTGGTGTGTAGCTGGAGTGAGTGTGCTGAGGGGGGGTGTGCCCAAAAGAATGCGAGTGAGCTGCATGTTTTGGGTGTCATACCGAGCAGCGCATGTCTGAAGGCATAGTTAGTGGTGGACACAGCTGCTTCCAGACATGGGGAGCAGGGGCGGCTTGAATTAGCATGCACATGACCAGGCGCTGGGAGGGGGTGGTTGGGGGAGGACACACAAGTGTGGGTAGAGTGGGACAGAACATCATGGTGATCGTACCAATAGTGGCGTGTGTTGGTTCGCCACAGGTAGGATGTTGCCAGCAGTGACACAAGCGGTAGGGAGCACTGCGGCTCCGCAGGCCCCGGTAACGGTGGGAGTAGCGCCGGTGCCACCACCATCCACGCCAGCGGTGACGATGGGGGCGCATGGGTGGGGGCGCAAGTTTGGGCACAGGCAGGAGTGATGCTGGCGACGGCGGAGATAAGTGTAGTACAGTCGTCATCAGCAGTGACCCCCTTGATATTTGGGTCCCCTTCCTTGTTGCTGACCCCTCCTTCAGCTTGCATGGCACGTACCTACAGAGATTAGAGAAAAGATTAACAAGGGAGAATTTGTGAACGTATTTGACTTAATCAATGCAGGGGTGGTCCCAAGTAGGGGCAGATCAGGGAAGGAGAGTGAACAGAAGCCAACAATAGTGAGGGTGGATTGATCCCTAAAGAACTGGGTGAGAGGTTTCTCCATTAATTAGGCTATTATGGCTGAGAAATCCCCATTATTAGCCCCACAATTATTTGGGTATATGTCACTCATAGATGGGGCGCCCTCTGAGTTCCAAGGGTCAGTGTGGCTACAGAATGACATCAAGTTTAGATAGATGAAAGCTGTTAAGCTGGAGATAGCGTTGGACCAGAGGGAGAATAATATCTGGCACACAGAGTTCAATATGTCTCAGTTAGTGGGGAAGTCGTCTCAGTCCTTTCGATTTCACATAAGCACATAGGACAATAAACTGGCCTGCTGGCAGTACAACCAGAAGTACTGCACTAAGGGGACAGCATGTAGGTTCTAACACATTTGTTCCTTGTGCAGGGTGCAGGGGCATCCAGAGATTAAGGGCCATATGTAGGTAGCCCAATTGCCATCGCAAATGCAGAAATTTGCAGAATTTGGGCAGTGTGCTATGTAGCACACAAAAACCCACACGCAAAATAAGGAATCGCAAAATTTGCGATTCCTTATTTTGTGAATGCATTTAAGAAATCCCAAATTGCGATTCCTTAAATGCAATGTAGGAAGCACCCAAGTTGTGCGATTTTGGCTTAAGGAATCGCAAATTACCACCAACTTCAGGTTGGTGTTAATTTGCGATTTCTTTGCAAAATGCACTTTTTTGCATTTTTCAAAGTGCCATGTGGCGCACATATATGCCCTTAGCACATGTATGTGTGCCACATGTGCTCACATGTTTATTTCAGGGGTGCAAAAGGGTGTTCTATTGACACCCTTGCAACCTTGAAATTGCATTCTCAATTTGCGATTCTCTAATTGAGAATCGCAAATTGAGAATGTCTTCCCATTAATTCCTATGGGCCTTCTAGCCCGTAGGAATGAATGGGAAGGTATTCCTTATTTGCGAATCTCAATTTGTGATTCGCAATTAAGGAATAGGTGGCATTCACAAAATATTTTTCTAATCCTACCTACATTGCGTTTTGCGATTCTCTAATTGCGATTCCCTAAAAATCGCACTTTGAGAATTGCAAAACACGTATTACCTACTTATGGCCACAAGTGCTTTAAAAAGCATCGGGAGCAGAGAGAGTAGACAACCCCTGCGGGGCGGCAGTCCGCTTACTTCTAGCAAGCTCCCTTTGCTAATCCGCCTGCACATACTCACTCATCTCCTCAGCAAATATGAAAATAGCAATGACGCACACAGGTTGTACTACGCTGTCAAGCACAGGTTCCGCATTCCGTCCCACGCACCACCGACCACTATACGACCCAAAATCAGAAGTCAGAACTGCAACAGCTTGAGCTGATGCAGGAAAAATTATTATGAGCGAGGTGCCTGCGGGGAGGGTAGCAGGCTCCTTTAGTTCTCCACCATTCATGTCCCCGGTTTGTTTGCCCCTGTGGCTGGTCCCAAAGGAGGAGCCAGTCAAATTCTGCTCGATACACAACCACTCTTATCCCACAGGTTTGTCTGTGAATGAGGGGTAGGATAAGAAGCTATGCACAGTGCAGAATACCACCTTTGATGAGTCCATTGCAAAACTGCAGAAACTAGGCAGGGTGCGCCTGATAGCCAAGTCAGACATAGAGCTGGCATTTCGCCAATGCTGGATACTCGCTTGCAGTGTTTCACTTTTGAGGGTCTGTACTTTCTCGAATTATGCATGCCCATGGATGCTCCATAGCGCGCTTGGTATTTGAGACATTCAGTAGATTCCTGGAGTGGGCATTGAGGGACTTGGTGTCATCGGACGATTTGGTACATTACTTGGATGATTTTCTTTTCATGGGTCCCCCGGGCGACCGGGCATGTGGGAGGGCCCTGCAGGGCTTTTGGCAGTTGGCACAGGCTTTGGGGTACCCTTGGCTGAGGACAAGATGGAAGGCCCCACAACATGCTTGTCTTTCTTGGGTACTGAGATAGACTCAGTGGCATGGGAGTGTTGGTTGCCGCAGGAGAAGATGAGGGCGTTCAATGACTCAGTTAGCGCCTGTTTAACAGCGAAGAAAGTCCCACTACACCAGCTGCAGGTCTTGGTAAGGCACTGAACTTCGTCCTGAGGGTGATCCCCATGGAGAGAGTTTTCTCAAAGAACATCGCACGAGCAATGACCAGCCTACTGGCAAAGCACCCCAACATGAGATTGTTTGCAGAGGTCAGAGGGGACTTGGAGACATGGAAGGGGTTTCTAGATAATTTCACTGGAACACTATTATGGCAGTAACCAGAACAGAACAGCAAGGAGGTAGCCCTCTACACAGAGACGGTGGGCAGCATTGGGTTTGGGGAAGTATTGGGCTCTAGGTGGTGCATGCAGCATTAGCCAGGGGAATGGGTACCATCTTGGATAACTTGCAATGCCCATCATTGAGGTCGTAATGATTTAGGGGTGCATCAGTAGCCAACAACAAGTTCATTTATTGGTCAGACAGAATGTCAGCGGTCATCGCAATCACTAATCAAAGCGTGAAATGCCCTTGGGTGTTGCAGTTGCTTAAGACTCTTATTCGAGTATGTAATTTTTTGATCAAGAATGTACTAGGGTTGGATAACGCAGTTGCTGACGCTCGGTCTAAGTTGGCAGAGTTCAGGGCACGGTGGCTGCAAGCAGACAAAGTGATGGCTGAGTTCCCAGAGGAGTTGTGGAGGCTTGGTGCCCCAATGCCACAGACCTAATCGTAGCATCCCTGGCACCTAAGACAAAACGTGTGTACGAAAAGGCTTGGGGGGGTGTATGACGCATCATTAAGGTCAGACAACAAAACCGAAAGGTTCACCCCAGAATGGGTACTTGGTTTTCTTGTGGGACAGAGGGATGGGGGAAAATCATTGTTACTTGTGCACAGAGAGCTGTCCGCCATTGCCTTCTTTGCTGGGTTAAAAGGGGTCAGGGATCCCACCAAGGACTTTAGGGTGTGGAAGGCAATGGGGGGGGATGGGATTGTATTTTTTACGGGTGTGTAAGACGGTAGACAACCTATAAACGTGGAGAGGTTGGGAAGAATATTGGGGGTCTTGCAGCAGGTTTGCAGGTCCTAGTACGAAGTAAAGTAATTCAGCCTCGCTTACATGCCGGCCTTTTTTAGGGCCTCTCGCATCTCAGAGTTGGTGGCGTCTTCAAAGAAAGGATGGGGGGGGCTAGAGGTGGCTGATGTGATTTTGGAGGTAGGGCGAGTATGGGCGATCCATCTCAGGGTCAGGTGGTAAAAAAGAACAATAGTTACTTACCTGTAATATGTGGTTCTCCAGTATTTGTGTCGTTCATAGATTCACATGCCTGAATCATACCCCGTCGTCGGAGTGGGAGTCCCACGGTACATAAAAAAGCAATAATATGCCATAATAACATAAGAAAAAACCAGTAATTCCCAACCAGGAAGTAAAGTAGCCAAAGCTACAGGAGAAAAAACTTCCACACTCATGACAATCCTAGTCATTTTGTATAGTCCAAACTACAGCCAGTCAGGCGACAGCACCCACCAGAAGGTTCTCCCCAGAGGCTCAGGCTCTCAGATTTTCTCGCAAGGAGTGATGGTAAACCAATGTAGCCGAAGAGCCTCTGAGGGGAGGTGGGCGGGTTGCATGTGAATCTATGAAAGACACCAATACTGGAGAACCATAGATTACAGGTAAGTAAATATTGTTCTTCTCCAGTATTAGGGGTGTCTTTCATAGATTCACATGCCTGAATCAGAGTAGATAGCAGTACATATCCGTGCTTGGCAGACGCTAATGGTAGCATAAGCTTGTCAATATTAGAAGCACATAACAATGCAATATGTAAAAAAGCACATCATTAAAAGCATAATAGAACGCAATCACTTGATCATGTGCATGACAGAAAACTTAACAAGCGTCTGACAGCAGGAATAGGAGGTGGGATACTGAGGCTCACCTTAGTTGAAAAGATTTCGTAGAACTGCTCGACCCACTGAAGCATCGGTCTCGCTGGCTGCATCCAAACAATAGTGTTTGGTGAAAGTATGGCGACTGGCCCAGGTTGCCGCTCTGCAGATGTGCTGAAGAGGAACTCCAGCAAATAAGGCCGTAGAAGAAGACACTGCCCTTGTAGAATGTGCTCTAAGAGCTGCTTGCAAAGGTCTTCCTGCTTGTGCGTGGCAACATGCAATAGATGCAGATATCCATCTTGCAATTGTTTGTTTAGAAACTGCCTGTCCCTTACGAATTGTCCCATAAGTGATAAATAGTTGATCAGACCTGCGCAATGTAGATGTTCTTTGGAAATAGAACTTTAGACATCTTTTAATGTCCAGAGTATGCAATGCCCTTTCCGCAGGTGACTGAGGGCTTGGGAAAAATGTCTTTAAAACCATCGGTTCATTTCAGATGGAAATCTGAAGGCACTTTTGGAATAAATTTCAGATTGGTGCGGAGCACCACAGAGTCATTTGTAAACTGTAAGAAAGGATGAAGAACAGTGAAAGCCTGGATATCGCTGACTCTCCTAGAGGAGGTTAGGGCCAATAGAAGTGACACCTTCCACGTAAGAAATTTCAGATCTGCTCTGCGGATGGGTTCGAATGGGTGTCGCATGAGCTGTGTCAACACTACATTGAGATGCCACGATGGAGGTGGACGACGTACCGGAGGGAACATTCTAAAAAGGCCTTTAAAGAATTTCTGTATAATCCTCGCAGAGTAAAGAGAATTGGTCCCATCTTGTCAATATCTTGAAATCCCTGCCAGGAAAACCTTTAGGGTAGCATGAGACAATCCTGATCTTGCTAGATGTAGGAAAAAAGGCAGGATCTCCTCTGGTTTAGCTGAAAAGGGGTGAATTCCAGCTGAACTACACCAGACACAAAAACGTTTCCATTTAAGACTGTACGTCTTTATGGTAGTAGGTACCCTTGCCTTGGCCAGAACTTCCTTGCAATCCGCAGGAATGTTTAGATTGGCAACCTCACAGTACTTAGGCGCCAGGCCGCTAATTTCAGCGATGTTGGATCCGGATGGTAAATCCGGCCATCCTGAATGGAGAGTAAATTCGGAATTGGCTCTTTCTTCATCTTCCGCAGGACTCTGGGAACTAGCGGAATTGGTGGAAAAGCGTACGCATATGTCAGAGACCAGTCGATCGAAAACGCATTCCCCCGAGAGTCTTTGTGGGGATGCCAGCTTGCGAAGAATCAGCATTTGCTGTTGGTCTTGGTTGCAAAGAGGTCTAGGTCTGGATGACCCCATAGGTGAAAGATCCGATCCACGGTCTGCTGATGAAGTTTCTACTCGTGAGTGGACACGGTTGTCCTGCTGAGTGCATCTGCCAAGACGTTCTCCGTTCCAGGAACATGCACCTCTTGAAGAGTGATGCTGTGTTGTATTGACCATGTCCATAGCCTTTGGGCTTCCTGAGAAAGGAGAAGTGATCTTGTTCCTCCCTGCTTATTGATGTAATGCATGCTCGTTGTGTTGTCTGTGCGTACCAACACATTGGCATCCTGGATGATTGCATAAAATGCTTTGAGTGCAAGGAAAATGGCTCTCAGTTCTAGCCAGTTGATGTGCCAACGCCTTTGTTGAGGGTTCCACTTGCCGCTGATAGTTAGGCCCTGAAGATGAGCTCCCCATCCTTCCAGGGATGCATCCGTGGTGATTGTAAAGCTTGGCGCATCCTGGAGGAAAGTGCAACCTTGCCGCAGATGTTTTCTTTGCGTCCACCAGAGGAGGGACCTCCGCATGTGAGGTGAGATCTGGATGAGATCCTTGAAAGAGCCGGAGACCTGTAGCCATTGTAAGCTCAGTTCTTCCTGCAGAGGCCTCATCCTGAGTCGGCAATTTGGTATTAATGGAATGCAAGACGATACCATCCCCAGAAAAGACTTGTACTGTCAAACTGAAACTGAATTTTTTGAAAGTAGATTTCCAGCCATATTTCTTATCTTGATTTGTATCTCGTCCGAGACGAAGGCTTGGAGCAGCTGGGTGTCTAAGGTTGCTCCCAGGAAAGCCCGTCTGTGATGGTATCAACTGGGATTTGCTGAAGTTGATGGAGAGACCCAGGGACTGAAAAAGGTTCAGACACTGGCCTTGATAAGGCAGTAGTCCAAATATGGAAATATTTGGATCCCCTCCAGCCAGAGGTGAGCAGCCACTGGGGCTAAGACCTTTGTAAACACCCTTGGCGCCGAGCGTAGACTGAAGGGAAGTACTTTGAACTGGTAATCCCTGCCAGCCACTCTGAAACGCAGGAATTTTCTGTGGCGAGGTAAGATGGGGATATGGAAATATGCATCTTGGAGATCCAAGGTGGCCATGTAGTCTCCTGCTGCTAGAAGATGCAGTAATTCCTGAAGCCATAACATTCTGAATGTTAACTTTTTCAAATATTTGTTTAGGGCACGGAGAACCAGAATCAGACGCCATTCTCCGGACTTTTTCTTTATTAGGAAAAATCTGGAGTAAAATCCCATTCCCCTCGTATTTTGAGGTACTCTCCCGATTGCTCCTTTCTGTAGCATCAAATTGATCTGGGCAAATAGCTCTTCCAGGTGAGCTGGAGGAACATTCGGAGGAAAATGGTCCAATTCTAAGGCATGGCCTTTGGCTACAATATCCAGGACCGACCTGTCTGATGTTATTGATAGCCAATTTGAGTAACATTTATATATCTGTCCTCCAACTTTTTCTCGAGAGTGGGGTAGTAGCGGTGGCAGGTGACTGTCTCATTGGCGCTTATCCTTTCCGCAGTAGGTAGTTTTTCCCCTGTTCTGGGAATAATTAGTTCTCCTTTGGCCGTAGGTTTGATAGCGCTGGGCCTGGTAGCGCTGATTTCCTTGCCTGTAAAAGGATTGTTGTGTGTATCCACCTCTGTTGGAGAACGAACCACGTCCTCTCGCTCCTCGAAAGGGCGGTTTGCGAAACTGAAGTGTACCCAAGGATTTTGCTGTTTTTGTATCTTTCTTTATTGTTTGTAGGGCTTCTTCAACTTGCGGGCCAAACAGAAATTCACCATCATAAGGCATATCCAATACCTTAGATTGTACCTCCTGACGGAAAGAAGTAGATCGTATCCACCCCTGCCTACGCAAGACAGCAGCACCAGCTAGCTGCCGGAAACCAGTTGAAGCGACGTCAACCGCCGAATCAATAATCTCCTCTGAGATTCTTTGTCCTTCCTGTAAGATCTTCTGCTCTTCAGATTTAGAAGGCTCAGGAAGGAGGTCTATGTACGGTGCGATGTCCAACCACATCTGCTGGTCATACCTGCCCAGGATGGCCAAAGAATTTGCAGCCCGGACTGTGGTAGCTGCCATCGTTGAAAAGTGTTTCCCAATGGCATCCAGGAGCCTGCCATCTCTGTCCGGTGGGGCTGCAACTGGAGATGAAGGGTTCCTAGCTCTCTTTTGCGCCGCTTGGATAATAACTGAGTCCAGTTTTGGTTGTCCTATAAGGCACGCAGGTGACTTTCCAGGTGCCTTGTATTTCTTGTCAATCCGTGGCAAGACCGGAGGAATGGATGCTGGTGTAGACATGACCTTTATACCCTCCTTCCAGATAAAGTCAATAATCGGTATGGATTTGATTTGTTTTCTAGGCTGGTCTTTAAAGTCGTAGAGAAAGCATTCTTGCTCCGTCTGCTCCATATCAATTTGGAAGCGCTTAGTAGCCCGTTCCATCAATGAATGAGTACTCATTTATATAGCTCGAGGTTAACCGGAGCTATCCCAGCGCTGCAGTGGTCCCATTCATCCCACGAGAGATTACAGAAATAGGAAGGTTTTTAGCATTTTCCTAAACCTAGGGTGGTTCTACCCCATCCGAATAGGGTCCGGCAGGTTGTTCCAAAGTTTGGCTGATTGGACAGAAAAACGTCTGCCACCCATGCGGCTTCTCCTTATTCGTGGGACTGCCAGAAAGTTCTTACTACTAGATCTAAGGGTCCTATTGGTTTGGTAAGGGCAAAACAGAGGTTGAGTTAGACCAGGTCCTGTCTTGGTCAAGGCTTTATGGTCAATGGTCATAGCCTTAAATTCGACCCTTTGTTGTATTGGCAACCAATGGAGTTGCAGAAGAGCTGGTTTGGCAGAAGTTCTACGAGATATCTTTAAAAGCATCCGGGCTGCACAATTCTGTACCGTCTGTAGAACCCTGAGTGTTCCTAGTGGTGCCCCTAAATATACTGCGTTTGCATAGTCCAGGCGCGTTAGGATCAGGGCCTGGACTAATATCCGCCTTGCTTCGAACGGAAGCAGTCCAATGATTTTTCTAAGAGATCTCATCAGGGCGTAGCAGGTCGCTGCTACCTTCTGAGCTTGCACCAAAAAGTTAAGTGCTGGGTCCAACCAAACCCCTAGACTTTTGATTTTCTTTTTGGGGGAAGGGGGATGACCCAAAATAGTAGGCCACCATCCGTCCACCGCGGAGGGAGCATCATGCCCAAGCATCATGATCTCCGTCTTTGTTCCATTAAGTTTCAGGAAAGAAGCATCCATCCACTCACGGACCTTGCTAAGGCAGGAGGAAAGTTTATCATAAGATGACATCTGGCCAGAAAGGGTGATGATAAGCTGCGTATCATCAGCGTACGTCACTAGTTGCACCCCCCAAGGTAACACCACCTCAGCCAGAGGCCTCATATAAATATTAAATAAGGTCGGGCTGAGGGATGACCCCTGGGGAACGCCACAGTGAAGATGCGAAGGTGGAGAGGAGATGTCATCCTCAAATACTGAGAAAGTCCGGTCGGAGAGGAAGAATTGCAGCCATTTCAGCGCAGTCCCAGTGACACCCACATCACCCATCCTTTGAATCAGAATAGAATGATTACCTGTGTCAAAGGCCGCGCTGAGATCTAATAACAGTATGGCTGCACAGCTGCCTTCATCTACAATCCTTCTTGCTTCCTCAATAACTGCCACCAGGGCCGTTTCAGTGCCTTGTTTGCACCTGAATCCGGTCTGGGTTGGATGCAATAAGTTCTGGGTTTCTAAATGGTTGGAAATCAGGGAGTTGACATATTTTTCAGTAAGTTTACTAATTGTGGGCAGCAAAGAGACAGGGCGATAGTTAGCCCAATCGTCAGGGTTGAGATTGGGCTTCTTCAATAGCACCTTTACTCTTGCGTGTTTCCAGTGGAGGGGGACTGCCCCAGCTGAGAGCGAAGTATTGATCACCTCCTTAATCACCGGGGCCACAACATTAGAGACCAGATTGAGAATGGTGGGAGGTGCTACATCAGCCGGTGAACCTGATTTAAGGTTACTCAGAAGTGATTGAACCTTAAGGCAGTCAAGAGGGGGAAATGTCTCAAGGAGATTCAGTTCTGAACTAGGGGGCGAGGCTGATATCCACGGGGTATCACGGAAAGTGGAGTAGATGTCTGTTATTTTTTATACAAAAAAATTAGCTAATTCCCTACAGCGTGTATATGCAAGACAGGGATCCGCAATGGGAGTAGGTGGGGTGACTAAGGACTTAAATATTTTAAAGATTTCCCTGATGGAGCTGGAGGCAGAGGTAATTTTTTTCTGATAATAATTGGATTGAGTAGATTGGATCGCTTTTTTATAGTTACGTAGAGCAGTCCTATAGATATCCTTACTGGCTTTAAAGTAATCTTTTCTCCAGAGCCTCTCTTTCTGTTTACAGAGTTGTTTAAGGGTTCTAAGCTCTGGAGTGTACCAGGCTTTTTTGTTTGCTCCAATACGATGGGAAAGCTCCACCTTAGGTAGAGTCAGGTCCAGTGATTCCTCTAGCCAATGATTATTACAATCGTTTGCGTCTGAGGAGTCATTACTAATTTCAGGTATAGTTTCTAAAAGATTGAGTGTCCATTTCTCAGTTACTAATTTAGACCAAGGTCGCCTAGTTTTTTTTTTTACAAAACAAGCCTGGCCTGTCTGTTCCTGGCGAGTAAGGGAAAAAGACAAAAGAGAATGATCAGACCAGGGGACTGAGGTAGAATTTATAAACTCGAGCGTGCTTAGATTAGTGTAACAGTGATCCAGTGTGTGTCCTGCTTTGTGTGTAGGGCCGTGAATAATTTGTCTAAGTTGGACTGTGTTTAACGCTGTCAACAGGTTCTGACAGATCGGGGTATCTGATTTATCGTCGACGGAGTGGAACTCGTCCACGAGCCCGCCGACTGTAGCTTTTTCGTCGACGGAAGAGAAGGCGTCGACGAAGATGTCGTTGACACTCGTCGACAGAATTTTCTTCAGAGGAGTCGACGACGATGCACCGATGACGGCAGAAGATGAAGGCTGCGCCGTCGACGAGAGAGGTCTGATAGAAACATAGACCATAGAAGGCGAAGAAGCCGCCGTCGACATGATCATATGAGGCTTAGGAGATAAAAATGTTACCGTCGACGTAGACGTAGCGTCAATGGAGATCCTCGTCGACGAAGGAGTTGAAGATGGCGTCGTCGACGACAGTGGTGGAATCTGAGGTAAATTCTTCTCAGATGTCAGAGGCAATTTTCTGGAAAACATTTTAGGGGGCGTAGATGGACCCCCCTTCTCCTTGACTGGGGGAGTAGCCTTGATAGTGGAAGGCTTGTCAGACCCCTTAGATGGCAGCCGTTTCCTAGCAACCTTAGCCTCAGGAGATGTTAACACCTCAGTCGCAGGCCTCTTCCTAGAGGCTGAAGTAGAACCATAGGCAATACTGCCTACCTCAGACACAGGATTATCAGAATCCTTGAGCTTTTGTAGCCACAAAAGCAGGCGACCCTCTCTGTCCCTGAGGGTTTTTTGAGGGAAGGTTCTACAAATCTTACAGTCCTTGACTTGGTGATCCAGATAAAGGCAAAATATGCACTTTTTGTGGGGATCCTCTTTAAAAAGCCAGAGCTTACCACAAGAATTGTGAAAGAGGTGACATGTGGTAATGTGATTGTAGCTGATACTAGATGGTCACTGTGCACAGAATGTCACTGCCACAGAGTCACTTTCTCCACATAACCACAGTGTGTTCACGGTCAAGAATGGGAAACTGTTGTCTTTTTATTTTGGTAATTCTTTCTTTTGTCTCCCATAGGCAAGAGCAGTCCACACCAGGTAGTACAACAGTGAATATGTGTATTATAGGTTGACACTTTACTAGGTCTCCTCTTGTGATAGATGTAAATATATTAGGTCCTGAAGAATCGCCGCATAATTGCATAAGCGAGAAACATGTCGACCACACAGAACGCATTGTAGTCCTAGATCGTGATACGGAATCATAATTTCTGGCGATCATAGGCTACCCACTGGTTTTAATATATAGCATGGGAACCACCAGAATAAATTGATCTCCGGTACCTCGTGCTATATTTTAACGCACGCACTTACACTATCCACCCCCACCTGGCCCCTCACTTGCACTTCACCCACAGGCTGTTGGAAAAAAGATCTCCGATAAAGAGCCCCTCATAGAGGTGAGCCCGTAGGGCATTGCACCGCCTGCCCAACGAGGAGCAACGGCCAATGATGAAGCATGACACTCGCAAGGGTGTGTGAGGCCATTAACTCCAACTAAGGGGATTCCCAGGGTAGCCCTCCACCGAGCACTACCCTCCTATTTTTCTTCCCTCATTGACCACACTTCTCTCCTCTTGTCTTTAGGAACAACCGAGTCCGTTTTTGTCAGTCATTGCTGCTTGAGGCTCTGACTCTGGTTGGACCTTCCATTCTCCCTTTCTGGAATGGTAATCTGAGCCTTAGGATCAACAATTGATCCCTTTATTTTCACCCCTCCTTTTGCTACTTACCACAAGAGTCACATGCTCTAAATAAATATTTCTTTGAAGACATTCTTGAAAAATAGAATCCAAATAGAATAAAGAGAAGAAAACTGAGCAGAGCTCAGGGAGACTCCCTTCACACGACGTGCGGTAGAAAATCTGAGAGCCTGAGCCTCTGGGGAGAACATTCTGGTGGGTGCTGTCGCCTGATTGGCTGTAGTTTGGACTATACAAAATGACTAGGATAGTCATGAGTGTGGAAGTTTTTTCTCCTGTAGCTTTGACTACTTTACTACCTGGTTGGGAATTACTGTTTTTTTCCTATGTTATTATGGCATAATATTGCTTTTTTATGTACCGTCGGACTCCCACTCCGACGACGGGGAATGATGCAGGCATGTGAATCTATGAAAGACACCCCTAATACTGGAGAACAAACCTGCAAGGAAAAAGGCACTTGGGTGAAATTACATCCGGCCCCTGACACCTCCTATTGCCTAGTGGCGTTGGCAAAGGATTTCCTCATGGGGCGACCAGTGGTGGCTTCAACCAGGCTGCTAGTCCACATGGATGGGGCACCGATGGCTTGATATCAGTTCAACCAGGTGTGTAGGCGAGCATTGGCACACCTGGGCGAGGACTCAGTAAAGATTAGCTCTCATTCATTTCGCATAGGGCTGCCACTACAGCAGCAGAAATGGGTCTGCCAACAGAGGCTATCAAAAGGGTGGTCGATGGTGCTCAGCGTGTTTAGGCGGTACATATGGCCAAATCTGGTGTAGATAGAGGAATGACACGGTCATAATAGCAATTTTCACTCTTTTACAGTTGATGAGCTTGGGCCAGTACACGTATGTTGGTGCATGCATTCCTTTATTCGCAAAGCAGAACAACAATTCTGCGGTTCCAGTCTGGAGAAGGCCCAGTGGATGTGGAGTTTTTACACCACTGGATGGGTGTGACGGGACTTAGATTGCAGTACCTGTTTGGGCAGCTCGAATAAGCTATAGAAACAGAAGTAGTCCCCCACCGGTCATTTTGGTCATTCACGCAGGTGGGAATAATATGACTATGAATAAATAACCAGCATTTCTTCATTTATTTTTTATGGTTCAAATCAATTTTATAAATTTTGCCAAGAGAAAACAAGAATCAACGACTCTCACCTACATCCAACTGCTGTGGATGTTAGTCGGAATATGCAGAGGTATACCTAACTGGAAAGTTCTTGAAAGTCCTGCAATAAGAACCGGATGTATGCCCCAGATTTTGTCAAAGTGATAGTTTACTGTCCACAGAGGGTGCCATTTTGTCCAAGAAAAGGGGTCCACAGTTTGAGTAGCCATTTTGCGTGAGTCAGCGTGGTGTCTGCACCCCATTTAGACAGAATAGCCTGTTTAGCTGCACCCAGCGCTAAGGTGCAGGAAGCAGGACAATTTACCTATGAGGTGCATCAATTTTATGATATTGTTGCTACCGCTCCTCTCAGGAATGAATCAGGCTTGGTCGGGATTGACCAAACCGTGCATGTATGGATTGAGGTGGGCTGCGAGTATGCCTGTAAATAGTTTTGTATTAATATTTAGTAAGGGGATGGGGGTCGGCAAGTGTAGAAGGTAGGGTCTTTTCCAGGTCTGTGATTCATGGTGATATCTGCCTCCCTCATAGTATTCATGAGGGTACCCTTGTCTTCAAATAAGTTATAAAGGCAGGTGAGGAGGGGCCTGAGCTTGTAGGAGGCAGATGTTAACATTGTGAGTCACGAAGCATGGTGAGAAGTGTAAGCCGCTTCACTGAGGCATTAAGGTCTCAGCCATTCAAGCTCATTATCTCAATCATGATGTCGTAGAGGAGGGGCATAGCCATGGTGTGGGGTGGGAAAAGAGCCATTCACATGGCAGCCGGCAGATGCTGTGGTGTCCCTTTCTTCCAAGGCGCGACCTGGTCATGAGTCTGGCCGTCAGGTGAGGGGGTTACTGAAGAACTGGGGTTAACTGGAAAGTCAACTACTATGGAGTAAGTGCTTGCTTTGAGGGTTACCAGGAGGACATACCTTGCAAGATTGGAGATATCTATTGTGTACATCTTGTTAATGCCGGATGATACACTCTCCCACTACAGTTTAAGCTTAGGGCAGCCCCATAGGATATGGGTCAGGGTGCCTGAGTGGGCGCAGTTATGCTAATAGCCATCTTTGTGTTGTTTCCACTTGGCTAGTGTTTAATACCAGTAAAGGGTACGTTTGAGCAGCATCTCCCTTTCTGCTGCACTATAGGCAGAGACAAAGGTTCGGTAAAGAATGGCGGCCCATTCGCAGAGGGTAAAAGAAAGCTCTAACTCACTTTCCACCATTTCTGCGCTTAGGATATGTTTGGGTTGGAAGGTTTGTTCAAGAAGATCTGAGAAAAGGCCTTTATCATGAGTGCAGGTAAAAATCCATTTCTAGAAGGCGGTAAGGGGTCAGCTAGCATGGGGGCGTATGAGAGGGTAGGTAACCCAGTGTTTAATTGTGGTGTAATGCCAGAATTCATTGGATGCTATGCCATAGGCAGCCTGGATTTGTGCCACTTCCATGAGACGTAGGTGGTCAAAAATGTCCCCTATAATTTTGCAGTGGGCTTAATGCCATGAGAGGAATGTAGTGCCCTGTGCAGGGGGGTGCGGAGGTGGGGTTGCCTATAATGGGTGTGTATAGAGAGATGGGTGTGGACAGTTGCTTTGCAAGTTTGACCCTGTTCTAGGTTCCTACTTTCGCCTGTGTGATGGGCCAGATATAGTCCTCCCATGGGGAATATTTTATGGGGAGTCAGAAAATTTTCCATATTTGGATTCCTGTGATGGCTTGGTTAATAAAGTACCAGTGTTTTACGGTGAGGGGTCTGTTCCACTCCACCATGCAGTTCAATTGGGCTGCTTGAGCTGCTTGACAGTAGTGGATTAAGTCAACCCTCTTTTGACACCGATTTCCTGGTCATTTTTGCCCTCCCAAATGTAAGCCTCAATGTGCTGCTGCAGTTGGCTTTACAGATGATGAGGGGGTAATAATGGAAGGTTCTGCTTCATAAAAAGGATCACAGCGAGGAGGGTAATATTTTATCACAGCAATTATTTCCAGCCAGTAGATACTCTCATGTCTCCAGCTGCAAAGGTCTGTGCAGGCTGTAGACATTAGGTCTGCATAGTTGCACTCCGCAGGTTAAGAACTTGAGATTTCAGTAGATTGACTTTGAACCCAGATAATCTACCATAGGCCTCCAGGTCTTATAGGAGTGGTGGCATGGATTTGCAGGGCTAGGTGGGTATGATCATCACGTCGCCTGCACACAGTGCTATTTTGTATTCTTGGGGCCAAAGATCACACTCCTGATTTTTGTGCAAGCGCATATCTATTGTGCCAGTGACTCCATGAGTATATAGCAGTAAGGATAGAGGGCAACCTTTCTTTGTGCCCCTTTCAAAGTCAAATGAATGTGAGGTCAGTCCTTTGACACACATGTGGACCGTGGGCTTATTGTAACTGCTGCATATCCATTTCTGAAATCAGGCCCTCATAACCAAGATGGCTATCACTAGTTGGAGGAAGGGCCAGTGTACACAATCAAATGTTTTTTCTACGTAAACTGACATGAGTAAAGCAGGGATCTGGGAACAGGACGCTTTACCTATGAGGTGCATCAATCTTTTGATATTGTTGCTACCGCTCCTCTCAGGAATGAATCAGGCTTGGTCAGGATTGACCAAGCCCTGCATGTATGGATTGAGGTGTGCTGCGAGTATGCCTGTAAAGAGTTTTGTATTAATAGTTAGTAAGGAGATGGGGGTCGGCAAGAGTAGAAGGTAGGGTCTTTCCCAGGTCTGTGATTCATGGTGATATCATAGTGTTCGTGAGGGTACCCTTGTCTTCAAATAAGTTATAAAGGCAGGTGAGGAGGGGCCTGAGCTGTGTGGCAAAGATTATGTAAAAGGTTAAAGTTGCCACCTATAAGATGTTGGCGTCTGGGGCCGCTGTAATTCTTTCCAAAGCGTCACGGATGAATTTCTCTTGAGGCTCATTGGTGGCATAGAGATTGACCAAGGTGAAGATGTGAGTAGATTGTGATTCGCAATGAAAGCAGTCTTCCATGTATCTCTGCCTTGGCCTTTTCCCAATATTTTTTCAGGAAGTGGCTCTCTTGTAGGAGGCAGATGTTAACATTGTGAGTCACGAAGCATGGTGAAAAGTGTAAGCCGATTCACTGAGGCATTAAGGTCTCAGCCATTCAAGCTCATTATCTCAATCATGATGTCGTAGAGGAGGGGCATAGACATGGTGTGGGGTGGGGAAAGAGCCATTCAAATAGCAGCCGGCAGATGCTGTGGTGTCCCTTTCTTCCACAGCGCGACCTGGTCATGAGTCTGGCAGTCAGGTGAGGGGGCTACTGAAGAACTGTAGTTAACGGGAAAGTCAACTACTACCTTCATGGAAGACTTAGAAGTATTAAGTTCGGGGTCCGTGATGATGGCAGACAAATAAAGATGGTTATGGAGTGACAGGTTCAAGCTCTACCGTCCCATTGCTAAAGTAAATCGAGATCATGTGGCTGCATGCACCTGGGAATATGAGAATTTTGCTCAGGCTGTAGACAGCTGATGTCAGGTGAGTGAAGCTTGGATGTGCCCAGAGGAATCATGGTCTTGTGAAGATTCATGGTGTTGGAGACGTTGAAGTAGGGTGGAGCCTTCACAATGGCTTACATTGCCTTCGTTTTATGTGTGCTGTGTTTGCCACTGGATTTAAGCAAGCCGGGCTGAAGAGGGCTGAAATGCCAGAATCCGGTCCTCGGAAGCTTATTTCCGATCCAGGGAAGGCATGGCTTGGCAGTTCGGGCTGGACTGTTCCCATGAGGCACAGTGTCAGACTGATTTGCATATAGCCATGTCTGAACTGGGGTGGCAGAGTGGGCTAAAGAACAGTGATGGAATAAACCCAGATCTCTTGACTGGGTTTGAGTGTTTGATTGGTTCAGATGCTCCGTCCATCACCACCCCCTTTTGTACCACTTTGTTCGCCATTAGTTGGCAGGGTATGCTCAGACGCGAGTCCAATGCTCACTTTGCCACTGGATTCAAGCAAGCCGGGCTGAAGACGGCTGAAATGCCAGAAACCGGTCCTCGGAAGCTTGTTTCCAGTCCAGGGAAGGCATGGCTTGGCAGTTCGGGCTGGACTGTGCCCATGAGGCACAGGGTCAGACTGATTTGCATATGGCCATGTCTGAACTAGGGTGGCAGAGTGGGCTAAAGAACTATGATGGATTAAACCAAGATCTCTTGACTGGGTGTGAGTGTTTGATTGGTGCAGATGCTCCGTCTATCACCACCCCTTTTTGTACCGTTCTTGGCTGAGTGGCTTCTTCTTTTACTGCTGCAAGGATAGGTCAGTGAAGTGCGAGGTGATTTGGGGACAACTGCTCTCGTTCTAGATGTCTTCCAGTCTTAAACCTGACCTCACCTCTTCCACTGTGCGGACCCTAATCGTTTTGGTGTTCCATACTAATACCAGTCGAAAGGGGTGCCTCCACTTGTATTTGACTCCCTTCTTGTGCAAGAAGGTATGGCTACCTTAAGGGAGCGACAGCACAGTAGTGTAATGGTGTCCTTTCAAACCTGATGGAGCATTGGTCTTGCACCGTCAAAATGATGGCCTGCTTCTGCAATAGAGGTGGACACATGTCAAGATATCCTGCACATGCCTGGTGTGGCATCCTAGGTGACTTCTTGCCACGGGGCTGCTTTGTTATGCCAAGGTGAGCCTCAATGAAGCTGCAGGTGACCAGTGCTTCACAGAGTGTGTCACACAGGGTGGCTGTGGCATGGGTGAGGTGTCCAAGGCAGGATTGGGCCATTTAGGGGGTGGCTTGTTGACCAGTGTGCTGATGTAATGCTGGCAATAGTTTGTGGCACGGTGAGGCTATGTCAGTGTTAGAGATCAGCTGGGCCTGCATTGGTGCTGCTCCCGGCGGCAGGTTGGTGGGTAGCTTTTCAGTGTATCCGGTGATCCGACCCTGGTATCCTGGTGGGGTTCTGCCCCAAATGGTCATTCCCAGTATTGGGGCCTCCTCTAAGTGTGGGGGCTTCTGCTGTCTGTGGCTAGCGTGCCCATAAGTTGGTAATAAACAGGTTGTAGGTGTCCAGCACTCGCTGTAACATGAGGTTACGAAGATGTCCCAAATAACTATATTAGACTCCTTCCTAAGATTTTATGGAGGCCCTGCAACTGATCTGGTGCAGGGTGGTGTCAGACCTCGACGTGTAGCATCGTAGGGTTCTGTGTGTGCTACATACGGGGTCCTAGAGGTCTTTGTTGGTGATGGCTGCTGTGGATGCCTCACCAGCCATGGATGAATACTGTGTTGTGTTCCTAGTACGTGGTCGGAGCATAGGACCTCCAGGCACAAGATCCTTCCAACGAGACTTGTTGCGATGACGTGGAGCAGAGGTGAGCAAAGGCACTGTGGGTGTTCTTTGTTATCACATCCGGCTGTATGTGAGAAAGGGAAAGGAAGGTGGGAGTTGTGTAATTTCAGAAGAGAAAGGTTGGAGGAGAAGTTTCCTTCAGGACAAGAACCCTCACTCACCGTTAGGTGACATGCTTCATCATATGGGTTCCCTCCTCACACTGAGGCGTGAGCTACAACGCCCCGAGGGGAGGAGCAGAGGTGTTTTCTCAAGCTGAGTGTATCGATAGTGATGAATGAGGGGCAGAGAGCAAAAAAGTGTAAGTGATTACAAATGTCTCTCTGGGTCCACTAAATCTTTATTGGGTGGCATCAGGGACACAGTTAAAAAGCAAGAGGACTAGGGATTAAACCAATATATCACTAGATATAGGTCAACATGTTTCTGCCATAAATTGGTCCCCTAAAGAGAACCAGAGGCATGCATCAGGACCCTTGTTTGAATAGTCACTCTGCATACGTGAAAAAATATATGTAAATATACTGCCCACCACAGGAGCAGGGTGGTCAGGTGTTCAACGACCCAAGTCCCTTCAAGGGGGTTCGTCTGCTCAGGAAAGTCAAATAAACAACATTTAGTACTACATACATCGACATTACCAAAAATGTGCTTAATTTCCTTGGTATTGGTTATGCTTACCAAAAATGTGATATACCAAACCAACTCTCCATTCTCTTGGAATGTCTTAAAGTGCCCAAATGTAAAGAACATATATCATAGTGTCTATTTATGTACATTTGGTGTCATGAATGTAAATCATCTTGACATAAAGAGTCCACTGGAGGAAACCATCAATCTGTCAAGTCCTGTCTGAATAAACATGATTCATTGTGAGGTCTCATAGAAATTCGTGGACCCATGTGTTCCACATTACATTAAATAACACCTCACATCCAAGAGTCTATGTGTGTATATACCAGCCCCAACAATAGGGGGCTGATCAGTCTTACGCATCTGTAGTCTGTGTCAGGCATGCATGGCAGTGTGCTGAAGTGCAAAAAGTCAGCAATTAAAGTCTATGACAGCCGACACATACAGGGGTGTCTCATATTGTCTCTTTTTTTAAAAGGAGCTGAAACCCATGAGGTAGCTTCTCAGTGGTATACAGGGGAATACAGTGGCAGCCGACACTCTGGGTACACCCTCTCGCTGTGATTTGGAACCTCAGTGACTGGATCTGAAAATCTGACCACAAACAGGGCTGCCCTCTACAGCTAATGGCCAGATACCACCAGAGGGTCTACCGTGGTGGTCATGACACTATTAGTGGGGAGCCTATCGAAATTGTCTCCCCAATACTGTTAGTGGTCCAATGGTTGGATTGTAGGCTAACCCGTATTAGTGTGGTGGACACTACCCAAGATCGTCCAGGCAAGAGTCTCGATATTGCTGCCTGGAAGATAGAAATAGAAAAAAGTGGCTCCACTGTCCAGCAGGTACGTTGACTTGCGCCGCTTGTCACGTGGGTCCAGGGACCCACTGGGGATTCTGGGATTTATAGTACCAGTACCAAATAAAAGCCATATCCCAGAAGTCACGACCCAGTGTACTGTTGTACTGTGGGTAGATCGAGCTGCTGGGAGTCTCACTGTGGAGTGTCTATCAAGGAAAAGTTTAATATGTCCTTCTTGTTGGAAAATACTGGGTGCAGGGAACAGAAGTTCCTTAGACAAAAGTTTCATAAAATGTCGTTGGACCTTCAAGTTCACAATAAGGCTAACCCTGGCATGGGACTTTCACCAAGTTGCCAGATGCCATGCACACTTAGTATTGTGGTGGATATGCGTGTGGGCTTTGGGTCAGTCTTCGTACTAGTATGACAGGAGGGAAGGAATGTGCATGTATGGACCCAGGGTTAAGGTCCCTGGAAAAAAAACTCTGTAGTGCAGTCCACTGCATCTTTCACACCCCTTCCAAACAGCACTAACACAACCTAGGGCCAGATATGCAGACTCATCTAATTATCTAGATAGATAAGTCCACAGTATCTCGTCATTGAGACCTGCGCTGTTACTTTTCAGTTTGAACACCTAGCAGTGTTCTCTGTAGAAGAGAACTGACTCTGATGAACCCATATTTGCGGTATAGTTGGGCTTATCCAATATCAGCCAGAAGATGTCATTGGCTGTGTGGCCAAGGTCAAGGAAATGTATTGTGAGTTTAGTGTTGGTCCTCTGGCATCTAATGGCACTAGGGTGTTCAGTGATTCTAGTTTTTACTTTACGAGTCGTCATACCCACGTACATCATGTTACAGGGACATTTTAGTAGACACCCCCTTCAGTGTTACAGTTCGTTTGCTTATTCAATGTCCATGGAGCTCTCAAACCCAGATCAATCTTGTGTGTTGGTCTTGTGTAGGGACAGACTGCACAGAACCCACAGGGAAAGTGTCCTACAACCAAGGGCAGGGACCAAAGGGGCTGAGGACCTGACTACTTAGTTGATGTACATGGTCCAGTTTGTACAATCATGTCTTTTATAGTCTTGCTTCGTTTGAAAGCAAAGAGCGGTTTAGTAAGTGATCTATTCCCTACATTCAGAATCAGCCATTTCTTTTCATCACCTTCCTTACTGTGTCCTTGAGATTACATAAACAAGCCTCTCTGATGTTGGTTTAGTGTATGATTCTAGCAGGGCCTCTCTGTTGTTGTTCCATGCTCTTTTTGCTGCTTTTCTGATCCAATAAGGGGGACATGATCTCTGTTTCAAACAGTTGCTTAGTGTCTTTGCATGGTCCTTTAATTGCTCAAGTTCTGTGCAATTCCTCCTTATGCTCAGGAATTGCCCCACTGGTAGATTGTTACTAAGGACCAGTGGGTGAAAGCTGTCATAGCAGAGTAATGCGTTACCTGACATGGGTTTTTTATAGAGTTTTAAGCACAGGCCTCCTTCTTTTGGGTACAGTAGGAGGTCCAGGAAGAGTAGAGATGTCTTGCTATATTCACAGGGGAACTTGAGGTTCCTGTTCCTTGTGTTCAGCCATCCAAAAAAACTCAAGCGGGATTCCAGTTCACCTTCCCAGATGACCAGAATATCATCTATATACCTCTACCAAGTTGATATATTTCATGCATAGGGATTCTCAGGATAGATGTGCATGGTTCAAATTGATGCATGTACAGATTTGTCATGCTCGGCGTAAACGTACTTTCAATGGAAGTCCTGATGTTTGCCACAAAAGAGACTCTCGATATTGATTTTTTTTACCAATGCCAAAGTTACACACTCCATTATGAAAGATGTATGTGCCATATCTGCCTCCATTCTATGTTCCAAAAGTGTTCAGATTGTCAAAAGGGTGTCATCTTGGGGGATGTTCATATATAGTGACTCCACATCAAACGAAACTAAATGATGAACATTCGGATCAAAAGGAATTTCAGTAAGGACATTTAATACATGTGTTGTGTCTTCCAGACAGGATGTCATCTTGACTACAAAGGGCAATAGGAACAAAATCACAAACTGTGAGAGGGGCTCCATAATAGACCCTATTCCTGAAACTATTGGTCTTCCCGGTGGTGGTCTTGGAGGTCTGTGAATCTTGGGGAGAACATAGAAAAAGGGTGTCCTTGGTTTTGTCAGTTGTAAATAATTCTGATAGCTGACGAACATACTCATCCTAGTATTGTTTGCGATCCATAATCACTATGGCTCCCCCTTTATCTGCAGGTTTGACTATGATTTCTTGAACCACTCCCAGGTTCTGCAGGCATGTAGTTTCCTTCTTGGTGATGTTAAAAAAAGGAATTTTTGCCATTGATTTCTGTGTCTCAAAATCCTTGAGAACCACCTTCTCAAAAGTAGCCACTTCGGTGGGGACCAGATGTAGTGGTAGATTAAAGATGGACTTGTTGCACAATCCTGTATTCGTAATAGTCTGCTGTGTCATTTGTGGATTGTTCAAAGATGGAATTCAGTCTAGTTTTGCAAAAAACATTGATAGAATTCAATATGGGTCATAAAGTCAAGTAATCTCCTAAATGGGTGTGTACCAAGCCCAATCCTTTGTTGAACACCTGTGTTTTCAGGTCAGTAGGTTGCCTGTTACTCAGGTTCACAATCAAGTTGGGACGTTGCTCGTTGAAGCCGCTGGGTCCTCGGTCATGCTCCTTGTGACTCATTGCTCTATTGATGGGTCCCACCGTATATGCTGTTTCTGGAGGTCCTATTGAGCCTTTTGGTATGACCTGTTGCCTCTTCTTCTCCTTGTACGTCCGCCTCGGCCCTGCCCAAAAAAAGACGTTTGGCAGGGTTGATTCCCTCAAGAATTGTTGAAAAGGTTGTGGAGGGTAGCCCCAAAGTTTCGGTGGCCACTACGCTTGAGGTGGTTGTGCGAAAGGAAGGTAGTTCCCTGATGCGTATCCTCTGTTCCTTACTTGTCGTTGTCTTAGTGGGAAGGTTTCAGAGGGTCCACTGGAATCAGAGTCATCACTTTTACTCTGATATGACCTGGACTCCAAGGATCCTTACCAAGGTTAAATGGTCATTCTGAGAAGAGGATAACCATTCGTCGGTGCCCTGTCACCATCCTCTTGTTCCTTTCTTCATGTTTTCTTTGGTTGTCTGTGTATGGTAGTCATCCGCAAGGTATGGGTATACCCTCTCATGGCTGAATCTCTCCATAGCTTTCCTGAGTTTATTGTTTTATACTTCAGAATTCCTTCTTTGGTTTCACTCAGTGTCTTGTTTACTTCTTCCAGTTTCTTTTTAAAGGCACTAAGCTTGATGGAGCTATGCTGTGGGAGTTATGCCTCAGCTTCCACGGGTAGCGCCCAGGCAGGTCCGCTTGGCCACGAGATCTGGAGCGACTGCCATCTTAAGTCAGAACACAAGTCACCACGAGCCCCGAGCCACATCCAGAGGGGAAGAGGTGATATTGAGAGCTCTTTGCTACCTCTGGGGGACTTCCCCTCCAAGTTCCGGAGCTGAGACCGCTGCATAGCAGCCGGGACCTCCACTTATTGGAACGCCATCTTGGACATGCCCCTTTCTTAATATTTAAAAAATGAAGATAATGCATATTTGGTGCAGTAAGCTCAAACCATGTAATACGATCAACAGTGAATTTTACAGAAAAAAAAGAATCCTAGCTACAATAATTTAGCTCGATTTATAGGGATGACAATAAAATAAAAATGATGGTAATATCAGTGGATTTACTGAACAAGTCATCTCCAACCAATCACATCCTGCAATGGAGCACAGACAATCCCTACAAATTCCAGCTATCAACTTGGAAGGAGACCTATGTGACCTCATATGGTCCTACATCTAATCTCTCCACCATATCCCTCCCCAGCATCAGTACCCCTTCACTTTCCTGCCACTGCTCAGAGTGAAAAGCTATTTAATCAAAACTCCAGAATACTTGGTGGAAAACAAAATACTGGAATTACCTTTTAACCCTGGTAAGAACTATTGGAGTCCAGGTCATATCGCCCATAAATCTACAGTGTTAATAGAAATCTTTTTAACATGGTATCCTCTTCTCAGAATGCCCATTTAACCTTGGTAAGGATCCTTAGAGTCCAGGTCATATTGCCCATAACTCAATGGTGTTAATATAAAGCTTTTTAAAATGTTATCCTTTTCCGTCAAAGCTAGATAAAGCTAGAATGCGAGCCCCAGCCCTTCATCAAAGCGTCTGTTGTAATGACATGACTGGGTTATAACGGTTGTCATGAAAGTCTGGCTAGCAGGTTTTCAGTGATTCTTCAAGAGGACACGCCTGTTTGAGACTGGCATGACAGGAGGCCCAAGAGAGATTTCCTAAGTTCTCAATGGAAAAGTATGGTCAGCAGTCATTGAAATCATCATTGTAAGGCAGTCTTGTGATGGAAACACATTGTTGTTAGAGGTTTGTAGGATCACCCTGAGGAAGAGAACCTTCTTAGATAGGAAAAGGCTTTTTTGCCTTGCATAGGAGGAGATCCAGACTTTGAAAGAGTTTGAAGCAAGTTTCAATAGATGAGATAGCTTATTGAGCTGATAGTGCTAACCAGAGCTCATCATTGAGGTACATCATAACTTGGTGGCCTTAGTTCCTTAAATGAAGGGAAGCTAGCGCCATCCTTTGATGAAAATTATTGGGGCAGTCTTTAAACCAAAGGGAAGTGCTCGGAATTCATTACCCTGACAAGCTTCTGAACATCTCAGATACTGTCTGAGCTTCACATGTATTGAAATACGGAAAAAAGCATTCTGGTGATCCGAAGAAATTGGATTGTCTCTATCATACAGAAGCAGAATAACCTTCTGCAAGGTAAACATCCTAAAGGATTATTTTCTGAGGAACCTGATCAAGGATAGGAATAAAACCAGCCATCTACTTCTTTTCCATGAAAAGCCTGAAGAACCCTTCGTTTTGCTGGTTCATTGGCACCTGTTTTAAAGGAATCTCTTTTTACAATACAAGTAGGTGGCAAAGCTTTACATGCACGGGAGTATTGCATAGAGGTTCCAGTATAGGCAGATTCTAGTACTGGAAAAAGTACTCAGCAAACAATTGAAATTGTGTTCCACTTCAAGAGAAATTCTTAGATTTTTCCCCTTGCGGCCTAGAATGTTGGTATACCTGTCAGTACTGGAAAATCAGGATCTTTCTGTGGAGTCCTCAGCTTGGGACTGTGAAGCTCCCCAGCTTTTGAATTCTGAATGGGTGTAGAACGAAGCGGTTCTTTTTAGCTACTTATTTCAATGCAAGACAGCAGCCCCTGGTAGTTCATAGAAACCTGCATTGATACATTTATAACTACATCAAGAGTTGCAGCTAGTGGAGAAATAGGTTTGGCAGGATTGCATGACCGTTTCTGAGCTATTGCAGGAATAATGGAATCAGGCTTCATATGACTTGTGAGATATAATCGGGAAGAATCTGTGTGGCTAAACATTTTCCTAGGTGAGGGTCCACAGTCTGGATCAACGCTGTTGGCTTCATTAGCGTCAGTCCCTCCTCTCATGCAGGGTACAGGATCAGAATGGACTTTACAGATCATCTAGGCTGCTCTGTAAAATCATAGAAGAAACACAGTTTCTCAATAGACATTATGGGTGAATTGAAAAATGTAAACACTAGTCAAGTCAAGTCAAGAGATTTATATAGCGCGCTACATACCCATAGCGTCTCAAGGCGCTTGAGGAAGGGTGGGGAATTACTTGTCGAATATCCAAGTTTTGAGTTGCTTTCTGAATGCTAGGTGGTTCTGAGTAAGGCAAAGGTGAGTGGGAAGTGAGTTCCAGGTTTTAGCTGCTAGGTAGGAGAAGGATCTACCTCCCATGGTGGTTTTGTTGATGCGAGGTACAGTGGCCAGGGCTTGGTTGGAGGATCGTAGCTGACGGGTGGGGGTGTAGAAGGACAGTCGTGTGTTGAGGCATTCGGGTCCAAGTTCGTAGAGTGCTTTGTGTGCGTGGGTGAGGAGGCGGAACGTTATCCTCTTATTTACGGGGAGCCAGTGGAGGTTTTTCAGGTGACCAGAGATGTGTTCTTTACGCGGGATGTCTAGTATGAGCCTGGCTGAGGCGTTCTGGATGCGTTGGAGTTTTTTCTGGAGTTTAGCGGTGGTACCAGCGTATAGGGTGTTTCCGTAGTCCAGGCGGCTCGTGACCAGTGCGTGGGTGACCGTTTTTCTAGTTTTGGTGGGGATCCAGCGAAATGTTTTTTTGAGCATGCGAAGAATGTTGAAGCAAGAAGATGAAGCGGCGTTGACTTGCTTGGTCATCGAGAGTGAGGAGTCCAGGATGACGCCCAGGTTCTGTGCGTGGTCCGTCAGCATGGGTGCTTTTCCGAGGGCCTCTGGCCACCAAGAGTCATCCCAGGCGGAGGGGGAGGTGCCTAAGAGGAGGACTTCTGTTTTGTCTGAATTCAGTTTCAGACGGCTGTGCTTCATCCACTCGGCTACTTCTTTCATTCCTTCGTGTAAGTTGGTTTTGGCGGTCTTAGGGTCTTTGGTGAGTGAGAGGATCAGTTGAGTGTCGTCAGCGTAGGAGGTGATGTTGAGATTGTGTTGGCGAGCGATGGCCGCAAGGGGGCTCATGTATACGTTGAAGAGGGTGGGGCTGAGTGACGATCCTTGTGGCACGCCGCAGATGACTTCAGAGGCCTCTGACTTGAATGGTGGGAGGCGGACTCTCTGGGTTCTTCCGGTGAGGAACGAGGTGATCCATTCCAGTGCTTTTCCTTGGATTCCGACGTTTCTGAGGCGCTGTAGAAGGGTGCTATGACAGACTGTGTCGAAGGCAGCGGAGAGGTCGAGGAGGATGAGGGCGACTGTGTCTCCATTGTCCAGTAGAGTTCGAATGTCGTCTGTTGCTGCGATAAGTGCGGTCTCAGTGCTGTGTTTGGCTCGGAAGCCGGACTGTGAGGGGTCGAGGGATTTGTTGGTCACGAGAAAGGCGGCGAGCTGGATATTGACAGCTTTCTCGATGACTTTGGCCAGGAATGGAAGAAGCGAGATGGGGCGGTAGTTTTTGAGTTTGGTGGGGTCAGCTGTGGGTTTTTTCAGAAGGGCGCTGAGTTCTGCGTGTTTCCAGCTTTCCGGGAAGGTGGCGGAGTTGAGGGAGCAGTTGATGACATCTCGGAGGTGTGGTGCTATGATGGAGTCTGCTTTGTTGAAGATATGGTGAGGGCATGGGTCAGTTGGGGATCCTGAGTGGATGGAGTTCATCAGGCGGATGGTGTCCTCGGTGGAGATTGGGTTCCAGTCGTTAAGGATGTTCAAGGGGGGTGAAGGTCCTGCGGAAGGTTGGGTGGGTTAGTCTCCGGGTCGGTTGTCGAAGCTGTTGTGGATGTCTGCGATTATGTTGTGGAAGAAGGAAGCTAGGGAGTCGCAGAGGGCTTGGGAGGGGGTGATGTCGTTGGAGTTGGCTGATGGGTTGGTAAATTCTTTGACGATGTTGAATAATTCCTTGCTGTTGTGGGCGTTGTCATCTAGACGATCTTTGAATGCGGCTTTCTTGGCAGATCGGATTAGTTGGTGGTGTATGCGGGTGGCGTTTTTGAAGGCGTCTCTGGTGCTGGTGTTTGGGTCTTTTTTCCAGGCCTTCTCAAGGGAGCGACAGAGTTTCTTCGATTTCTTAAGATCATCGTTGAACCAAGAGGCGTTTTTGCTGCCTAGTTTGCTTTGACGTTTTTTCAACGGTGCTAGGATGTCGGCGCTGTTGGATAGCCATTGGGTGAGGTTAGTGGCTGCTTGGTCGGGGTTTGAGGAGTGGGCGGGGGGGTTTAGGAGAAGCGATGAGGAGATCTGGTCGATGGTGATTTTGTTCCAGTTTCTTCGCAGGGTAGGTTGAGGATGGTTGTGGATTGTGGTCTTATTGTAGGTAAAATAAACGCAGCTGTGGTCCGTCCAATGAAGAGCTGTGGTGTGACTGAATGAGACATGTTTGCTGGAGGTGAAGATGGGGTCGAGTGTGTGACCTGCAATGTGGGTGGGGGTAGTGACAAGTTGTTTGAGTCCGAGGTTGGCAAGATTGTCCAGAAGGATGGTGGTGCTGCTGTCATTGCTCTTTTCCAGGTGAAAATTGAGGTCTCCCAATAGAATGTAGTCCTCGGAGGGGAGGGCGTGTGGGGTGATAAAGTCAGTGATGTCGTCACTGAGTTGTGCACAGGGTCCTGGAGGCCGGTAGAGTAAGCATGGGCGAATTTTGCGGATCTCGCGTTCGCGAATGTTGCCGATTTGCGAACTCGCAATCCGCAAAATCCGCGAATTCCCGCGAATTTGCGGATTTTTTTTTTTTGTGTTCGCCCGTGTTTCTGCCAGTTCGCGAGGGTTTTTACAATTTCGCAATTTGCGAACTTACCTGTCGGGTCGCAAGTTTTGCGAACTTGTTGTTTCTACGTGTCCAGCCTGTTTGGGACACTCTTCTTCATCACTGCCACTCTCTGTCACCACTGCCACTCTCTGACTACTCATGCCACCCTCTGGCCCACCCATGCCACCCTCTGTTTCATCACCACACCCTCTGGGTGTCCAGTGTACATTATTTTCGGCAAAGCAAAGCACACCTTCCCTGCCTCAAGTGACCTGAATTAATTTGGGGCTGATTAATGTGTCACAGAATATTTTTTTAGCTGGCACCTGCTTCCTTAGTGCGCCCTGATTAGTGATCTTTTGCACTTGCTAAGTGCTTTCATTGTTGCAAAATTAGTTACAACACCTGCCCTGCCCCAACTGACAATAATGAATTAGGGGCTGATTAATGGATTTTAACTTCCAGCCTGGCTCCTGCTTGTCTCCCTTAGCTGTAATTCAGGACCTTTGTGGCATATGTGTAACTATTCTGAGGTTCAGAGCAGGGTCACATAATAGTTGCAACTGGCAACTGAACTCTGGAGGGGCCCCTCAGGAAGCACTACAGGAAATGGCTACTAATGATGAGCCTGAACTTTTGAACCTGGCAAGTAGTTTCAGTTTTGCTAAAATCGTATTTCTGCAATTTAGCACTTATTCGCGGGGCGCGAAGTTGTACTGGGAAGCCGCGAACTCACGCGAACAGTGCGAGCAGTGCGAGCAAAATCCGCTGCTCGCGGATTTGCGGATTTTGCGGGAGATTCGCGAATCTCGCGGATTGCGAATTTCCCGAAAATCCGCAAAATCCGCGAGCGAAACGGATTTTCCGCCCATACCTACGGTAGAGGAGGGTGCCTCTGAGTGTGGTCTTGGGGTCGGTGTGGATCTGGAAGTGGAGGTGTTCGGCGTTGGCAAGGTTGACGTCTGAGCTGGTTGAGATGCGGATGGAGTGTCTGTTCTCTCTGAAAAGTGTGAAATTGAGCAATGGCTTTAGGAGGATAATCTGCCTGAAGCGAAAACCTTTAAAATCCAACCCCTACTAACCCCCCCAAACCCCCCCCCGCCCGCCCAAACACTCTAACAGGCCTTATGAAATCATTCTGCGCTTCTTCAGCCTAATTTTCCTAGTCTTCTTTGGCTGGCTAAGCCATGTCAGTGGGCCATGGAGGCACCCACAACAGAGGTGGTAATAGGGCGGTGATGCCATCTGCTAAGCAGGGTGTAAAGGTTAAGATGTTGGTCATAGTGTCATCACTTGTTGGTGAACTAGTTCGGCTGGAAATGTAGCTTAAAAAAAGTCAGAGACTGCATGAAATCTATGAGAACTTGCATTACAAGAGGGTCCTTGTAGCAATTTCTGGGTCTAAAATCACACAAACATGACTTTGTAATAGCGGAGGAATCATCAGCTCTTTCTATACTGTCGCCTGGTTTGTACTCTGGCAGTGGCATTTAGCAGGCCTGGACTACAAGTAGTCTCGGAATGTTGATCATGATCACTGTCCTCTGCTTTATATTCTGTATCTACAATTAGGACTGGTAGTTGTGCTGAGATAATCGGTAGAAAAGGTGGTGGAAGATACAAGAGTTCTCAGACCTGTTGAAATATGCATTGCCATTGTGTTATATTTTTTTATTTATTGGTCCAAAGTCCTCAAGTTCCAAGAGCGGAAGGGCAACAGAAGGACTGGCTTTTCCAAGCGCCTCGCGCCTCTCACCTTCAGCCTTCCACTTTTTTGCACGGCGCTCCTGCCCCCTGCGGCAATGGCGGTGATGGATGGATGGCGGAGGAGCAGAGGAACGGAGGAACGGAGGAGCGGAGGAACAGAGGAGCAGCCTTTCTCTCTTTCCCACTCCGCTTAACTCTGCTCGACTCCACGCTCCACGCTCAACTCTGCTGCAGACTGCAAACCGCAGGGCAGGGCAGGGGAACCGGCCGCTGACCGAAAACGGAGGAACAGAGGAGCAGAGGAGCTGCTGCTTTCTCGCTCAGCACAACACTGCTGCTGACCGCCGGCTAACTGCAAACCTCGGATACCACTCTGCCAGGCACCCTTAGCCCTTACAGTACATAGAGTGCCTTTGATTAGAGTACCAGTGTGTTAAAAATTCTGTAAACTTGTTCTGCTGTTGGATTCTTTGCTCCTGCTCTGCTGCAGCCCCTAGTCTGCTACAAGTCCTGCACTGTCATGTCCCGGTCTGACTCAGCTCTGATCTGTACTTGGTCTTATTCCAGTACTGCTCTAGGAGTGCCAACTCCACCTCAGCTCCAATGCATATACTGGCTCTGATTAGAATACCTGTTATGTTATGTTAAAATTATTTTTAAAACGCACTTACACCAGGCGGTTTCATGGCGCTAAGAACGGAAGGACTACTGCGGCAGAGGGATTCTTGGAACATTATTCATAAGCTTGTGAGAACAGGAACGTTTTAAAAAGAGTTCTAAATTGAGTATAGCATGTTACCAATCTCAGGTCATTGGGAAGGGAGTTCCAAAAACGGGGTGCCAAAAAAGAAAACCTAAGACCACCGTGTTTTTTTAGTTTGAAAGTGGGGATAGTGAGCAAGTGAAGGTGAGAGGAACGGAGTTCACATGAGGGGACAGAACATTGGATCCTGGAAGAAATGAAAGCAGGGGCTTGACCAGCAAGGGCTTTGAAGATGGTACAGCCTAATTTATAATTTAAATACACAGCGTTTGGCTACCGGGAGCCAATGAAGGCTCTTTATCAGGGGTCTAACATGTTGATGCTTGGGTTGGCGATAAATGAGCCTAGCTGCCTGATTTTGTACGAGCTGTAGGCGATGAAGTTGGTATGCTGAAATGCGAACATAAAGAGCATTCGCATAATTAATGCGAGATGTGACCAGGGCCAAGATGACAAGAGTAAGGGCCTCTGTGGTCAAGAACCTACGGATCTTCCGAATTCTGCGGAGATGGAAAAAGCAGGAGGAAACTACAGCATTGATTTGTGGCTTTGAGGACAAGTCGCTACAGATGATAACTCTAGGACTTTTTACAGAGTTTACTGGTCGAGGAAGGGTGCCCCGAGATGAAGGCCAGAAGCTGGGGTTCCGGGGGTTGGTGGACCCTCCAGTTAGAACAAACTCTGTTTTATCGGGATTAAGTTTTAATTGGCTGGAATACATCCATTCACTAATGAAGGTCTAAGTGGATTGGAAATTACTAATGGATGTATTGGAGGAATCTATGTTAAATACCAACTGGAGATCGTCGGCGTAATTGAAGGTTATGGCTGGGCTATTACGTAGAGACACAATCAGGGGTTGCATATATAAATTAAATAGGAGGGGCGATAAAGCAGAGCCCTGGGGGACCCCTCAGGTCAGTTTTGAATTCCCCGCTGAGAAGTTGGCCAAACGGACTGCCTGGAAGTGCCTATGTAGAAAGGAGGTGATCCATTTGAGGGCCAGACCCTGAATGCCGGCATACTGACATGGTCGATCAAAAGTTCACGATCGACCGTGTCAAAAGCCGTCGATAGATCCAGAAGTGCCAGGGCCTGGGTGATGTTTTTATCGGCTCCTCTCCTAAGCTCATCCATAACTGCCAAGATGACAGATTCCGTGGAGTGTTCTGGCTTAAACCCCTCCTGCCGGGGTTCGAGAAACTGGGAATGCTCAATAAATGAGCTGAGGCAATTCATGACGTGAGCTTCTAATATTTTGCTGAGGTAAGGGAGCAAAGAAATAGGACGAAAATTGCTCTGCCCCGAAGGATCTGCATTGGGTTTTTTTAGTATAGGGACGACTACAGCGCATTTAAAGGTATCCGGAACAATGCCTGATTTAAGGGAGTTATTAAGGAGTGAAAGCGACGGGCCAGGGAAGGTAAGAAAGGCCTCTTTCAGAATGTGAGGGGGGCAGCGGTCAATAGGAGAGCCAAATCCCACTTTATTCAGTAGGGTCAGGAATTCTTCTCTAGAAATCGGGGGGATTTGATCAAACGTGCAGGGTTTTTTACAGGTTGCGGGGGAGGTGGTAGGGGAAGTGGGGGTAGGGATATTGTTCTTGATGAAGGTAATTTTGTCAATAAAAAATGAATTCAATGAATCACATAGTGTTTGTGAAGGGACAGATTTAGCGGTCACCCTGTCAGGTTGTGCAAGCTCATCGACAATTGAGAAAATGTCTTTAGCCTTTGTGGATGAATGAGTCATTTTTTGGGAGAAGTAAGCAGATTTAGTCTGAAGAATGGAATCTTTGCAATTTTTTAACAGGGCTACATATACCGCTCTCTCCTCAGATGCATAGGCTCGCCGCCAACGGCCCACTGCCTGTCTGAGTGCCAGTTTTTTCTTTTTTAGATCGTCAGAAAACCAGGGTTGGGCGTCGTGGGGGCGTTTAAGTAGAATTTATTTCAAAGGGGCAACCTTGTCACTGGCTACTTCTAGCCAGTGGTCAAGGTTAGAAGCCTGAATAGAGATAGATGCAAAAACCACAGTTGATGGACAGAATGCAGAACAATGTCATACATTCACCCCAGTAGAGAGATCTGGGCCTAAATCCATGTTTTTTTTGCACTCCACACCACCGCAGTTCAGACATGACCATATGCAAATCAGCCTTGACCTTGTGCCTCATGGGAACAGTCCAGCCCGAACTGCCAAGCCATGTCTTTCCTGGACCGGAATCAAGCATCCTAGGACCGGTTTCTGGCTATCAGCCGTCTTCAGGCAGGATAGCTTGACTCCAGTGGTGTGGAGAGCATGGGACTCACGTCTGAGCATACCCATCGCACTCGGGGTGACAAATGCAAAAACCACAGTTGTTCTGCATTCTGTCCATCAACTGTTGTTTTTACATTAGGCACCCCGAGTGGGATGGGTATGCTCAGACGTGAGTCCCATGCTCTCCACACCACTGGGGTCAAGCTGCGGTGGACCGGGGTCGGAGCAGGAGGCGTGCGGCGCGATCACGATAAAAGTAAGGATTGGTGGCAAAAAGGTATTCCAATGTTTTTAAACGAAAGATAAAGGTTTAAAAACACGAACAAACACACAACACAAGGGTACGGCCAACACTAGCACAACTCGCAGAGCTTCAGTCGCACGTCGCGGAGGCTATGGACCTTATGTGAGGTTTCTCGAGGCAGCATCGGGGGGGGAGGGGGGGGCGGTTGTCTCGCTCTGCCCAGTCCGTCCTCCACTCAAACAGCAATCAGCTGCGGTGGACCGGGGTCGGAGCGGGAGGCGGACTTGTTCCTGCTGTTGTATTCTTCACTCCTGCTCTGCTGCATTCCCTAGTCTGCTACAGGTCCTGAACTGTTCTGGTATTAACTCTGCTCTTATCTAGGTCTAACTCCATCTCTGCTCTGCCTTATTTGTGCTCTGCCCAGGCCTGCTAGCTACAGCTCTACTCCTGTCTCGGTCTTACTCAGCTCGGGTCTGCTCTTGGTCTTACTCCAGTTTAGCTATAAGAGTGCCAACACCGCCTCTGACCTAGTCCTGGTCTTTTAGTCTTACTCTAACTCTGCTCCAAGAGTACCAACTCCACCTCCGCTCCAGTCCTGGTCTTGCACCAACAATCTACCAGCTCCAGTCTAGACTGGCTCTTATTCCAGCTATGCTTCAGTCGTAGCCTTGCTCCAGCTTAGCTGTAGGTCAGGAGGTTCAAGCTCTGCACCTGTTCCAGTGTTAATGCATTTCTACTCCATTCCTCGTCCAGTGCTGGCATTAGCCCAGCTGCTTCAGTCCTGGTCATACTCAAGCTTGGCTTCTGTCCTCACCTTACCCAGATCTAAAACTTCAGCCTTACAAGACCGGTCCTACAGTTGAGAGAAAATATGTTGGAGCTTCTTTGCACCTTTGGCTCTTAACTCCTTGTTATGTGAGGCACTAGTTTCCAGAGGGCATCCTTTTTGTAACCCATTTTACAACCCTGACAGACAGTGTACTTTGGGTCACTCTTCCCTCAAGGTCTCTAAGAAAGAAGTGAAGGATTGACTCCTACGTCCAGCCCTTGACATATTGCGATGCCAAAAGGATTCTGGTTTCTCTGACCCCATCAATCAACAACTTCATGTTATGTTCTCTAAGAGCAAACAACAGGAACTCAGATTCAGACTCAACAGAATAAAAATGCTGCTTGATGGCTAACCTTAGCGACAAGTCCACCTTTGAACACCTCCTATAGCTAGTCCAATGGCCCCACAGTCAATGAGGGCCCCCTTAACGTGAGAGAATTTCTGCATGCCCTCTTGGTTCAGATTACTTTTCATCCTGCCAAGTTTCGCTCAGACCATTCCAAACTTTATAAGTAGTCTTATAGGTACGGCCTTTTCTGCTACATCACTAGTGATCGCTGATGATCACTGTCTGGATGGTTATGTTACCTTCTTGGTAATGTTTAAGCGCATTTGATCTCCCTGATGTTGAGTCGTCTGCAAAATAAGCACTTTGTGATCTCCAGCAAGAGACACCCAGTTCAAGCAAACAGCTATAGAGGCTGTTTCAGTTGAAAGGACCCAGATGACACTTCTCTCAAGAAATCAAGGATGAATTAGCACATCTGGCCTGTTTGTTTTCGTTGCCTGAAATGACTGCCCTAATTTTCCGGACTATGTATAGCTTAAAAGTACAACACTGTGGCTGCAGAAAATCCTGATTTAGCCATTTACACAACATTTGTGGAGGAGGCTGGAACTCCAGAAAGAGTTTTAAAGATCACACCCCCAAAATGGAAGCCTCCTTATTTGACAGAGAAGTAATCATTTAACAGTAATAGTACATATACAATGAAAGAAGAACAGAAAAGAAAACAGAATTAGCCAATAAAATGGCATTTCCAACTACCCTGATTCCCAGTAAACAGCCAGTCACCCGAATAACCAATGGGAAAAGAAATTATTACGGGAAGTTTATCAGTTGAAGAATGAGCTTGCTGACTTTGTTGAGGGCTTTTTAGGTCTCGGCTGAACCAGTGCGCATGGGCTGCTCTGCGAGGCTTCTAGTAAGGAATTTAAACTCGGACCACACGCTTGTGCTTTCTTTTTTGCTCACCCGCTATTGGCCTTTGCGTGCGTCTTTCTAAGAAAGACAGCACACAATTGGCCAAAGGCGCGGTTGCATGTCCCGCCTTCTCTCTCCCCTGGCCTAGGGAGCTCGGGAGCGAGCAGCGGCCCCGTACTGTGCCTGCTGCATTCCTTAAATTGTTTGCAGTGCGCACGCGCGCACCAGTCTCAGGCTTTTTAAAAAATTCCTTTTAGCGAGCGCACACCACTCCCTGGCTTGTTTATTTCGGTGTGTCTTGGACCCTTCACGTAAACAAAGCTGGTATTGCTGCAAGGTCTGCCCCTGTGGGTCATAGATCAAACTCCGACCTAAAAGAACAATTGTTACTTAACTGTAAACAGGTGGTGCTCCAGTATAGGTGTCTTTCATAGATTCACATGCTTGAATATTCCCCGTTGTCGAAGTGGGAGTCCCACGGTAAATAAAATAGCATTAATGCTAAATATATATAAATATATATAAATATATATGTATACATAATACATGATAAAGAAAAGGAAAACATAATAGAAACCTCAAAACACAATTCCTACATAGGAATGCATGGTAAAGAGAAAAACTATTTGCAACACATCAGTGTCATTATGTTAGTCCAAATTACAGCCAATCAGGCGCCAGCACCCTCTAGAACCTTCTCCTCAGAAGCTCAAGCCCTCAGATTTTCGTAGCACCACAGTGACCAAGAGTGCATGAGGAGAAGAGAGCCTCTGAGGGGAGGAGGGTGGGTCGCATGTGAATCTATGAAAGACACCAATACTGGAGAACCACCTGTTTACAGGTAAGTAACAATTGTTCTTCTCCAGTATTAGGGGTCTCTTTCATAGATTCACATGCTTGAATAGAATAGAAAGCAGTAACCTCCGAAAGCTGAGATTGCTAGGCACATATGGCACATGCTAGACAGTAATAATTATACAGTCATGTAAAATATCATAGCAATCAAGCAAAAAGAGCAAGGAGGGGGGAAACAGAGGCTCACCTTAATGGAAAAGATGGCGAAGCACTGCCTGTCCCACAGCGGTATCCGCTTCATTGATGGCATCCAAACAGTAATGTTTGGTGAAGGTGTGCCTGCTGGACCATGTCGCTGCACGGCAAATCTGATGAAGTGGCACACTGGCAAACAAAGCGGTGGATGACGACATCGCCCTCGTAGAATGAGCCCTCACTGAAGACTGCAATGGTTTGCCAGCTTGTGAATGGCAGAAAGTAATAGCTGAAGAAAGCCAACGGGCAATTGTTGGTTTGGAAACTGGATGCCCCTTACGCAGTCGTCCGTAAGCAACGAACAGTTGATCAGACTTGCGGAAGGAGGCAGTTCTGGCAATGTAGAATTTAAGGCATCGTTTGATGTCCAAAGAATGTAAGCGCTGTTCCGCCGGAGAGCTTGGGTCCGGAAAGAATGTTTGTAGGAACACCGGTTCATTCAGATGAAAATCTGTAGGCACTTTAGGTAGGAAAGAGGGGTTGGTGCGAAGTGCCACTCCATTAGGTTTGAACTGTAGATAAGGCGGCTTGATAGTAAAAGCGTGAAGGTCGCTCACGCGACGAGAGGAAGACAGAGCCAAAAGCAGCGCAACTTCCCAAGTGAGGAATTTGATATCCGCCTTATGGATAGGCTCAAATGGTGACTTCATAAGTTGAGATAGGACAATATTGAGGTGCCAAGATGGAGGAGGGCGCCGCACAGGTGGGAACTTGCGGAAGAGCCTTTTGAAAAATTGCCTTATGATTCTGGATGAACAGAGGGAAGAAGATCCATTGTGTCGAAAACGAGAGATTGCAGGTAGGAAAACTCTCAGGGTAGCGTGTGAAAGTCCTGACAGAGCGAGACTTAAGAAGAATGGAAGAAGCTGCTCCGGAGTGGAATGGATGGGATGGACATTCGCTGCCACGCACCAATGACAAAATCTCTTTCACTTGAGTTTGTAAGTTTTGATGGTAGACGGAGCCCTAGCTTGAGCAAGGATGTCTCTGCATTCCTGAGATATGTTCAAGTTTGCGAATTCAAGGTGCTCAGGTTCCATGCCGACAACTGTAGCGTGGAGGGGTCCGGATGGCACACTTGGCCCCTGTCCATCGTTAGAAGGTCTGGACGGGGTCGTAGAGGAATGGGCTCGCACTGGGACAGCAGAAGCAATTCCGCGGTACTAGTGGAATCGGCGGAAAAGCGTAAGCGAATAGATCACACCAATCGATCAAAAGGGCATTCCTGCACGACCCGGGGTGGGGATGCCAACGTGCGTAAGACGGGCATTTCCGATTCTCCGGTGTGGCAAAAAGGTCTAGAGCTGGGTGACTCCAGCGGTGGAACACAAGATCCAGAGTCGGTTGGTGCAGTTCCCATTCGTGGGTTGAGGATGTGGACCTGCTCAGAGAGTCCGCTAGGATGTTGGACACGCCCGGCAGATGGACAGCTGTCAAGGTGTCTGATGTTGAAGAGCTCAATCCCAGATCGACTGGGCCAAGCGAGACAGATGTGGAGACTTGGTTCCTCCCTGTTTGTTCACGTAGTGCATGCTGGTGGTATTAACCGTTTGGATAAGCACTGACTCCCCGTGAACTACACGTAGGAATGATTTGAGTGCATGGAAGATCGCCATCAACTCTAACCTGTTGATATGCCACTTGCGTTGGGGCGGAGTCCATTTGCCTTTGATGGTGCATTTGTCCCACTTTGAAACGCAGGTACTGGCGATGTTGATGGATAATTGGGACATGAAAGTACGCGTCTTGAAGGTCTATGGTGGTCATGAAATCCTCGCTGGATAGAAGACGTAGGATTTCCAGTTGTGTCAGCATCCGGAAAGATTTGCACTTTAGGAACTGGTTGAGAGCCCTCAAAATCCAGAATGGGATCGCCAATCTCCGGTCTTCTTGAGTATGAGGAAGAATTGAGAGTAAAACCCCTCTCCCCTCTAATGTTTAGGGACCACTTCGACTGCACCCTTTAAAACAAGAAGACGGACTTGATGGTAAAGCTCCTCGAGGTGTGGAGGAGATGGGCCAAAAGGTGGAGTACGAGGCGGAATCTCGACGAATTCCAAAGTATGACCCCGCCGTACAATGTCCAAAACCCAGCGGTCAAAGGTGATGGAGGACCACTGGGACTAAAACAGAGAGATTCGACCTCCAACACTTTGGGGATGACGGAAGTCATTGATGCTTAGGAGTGAAGCCACGATAGGTGGACTTTCCCCTGTAGGGTCCGGAGGGCTGCTGACGAGTCTGCTGAGTGGATGTGTAACGCTGGTTGCCCTGATTGTAGGAGCGGTACTGTTGCCCTCCACGACAATTGGAAGAAGTGCCGCGTCCGCGCGCACCTCGAAAGGACTGTTTCCGGAATTGCAATGTGCCCAAAGACTTCGCCGTATCAGTGTCCTACTTTATGGACTCCAGGGCGTCATCGATGTGAGAACCGAAGAGCGATTCACCATCATACGGCATATCAAGTATCATTGATAGGACTTCCTGCCGGAAAGAGGTGGATTTCAACCAACCCTGGCGTCGGAGGGCAGCTGCACTTGCAAGCAGACAGGAATCTGTATTCGCAATATCGACTGCACAATCGATAATTTCTTCTGAAGCTCTCTGCCCATCAAGAAGAATCTGCTGAGCGTCCGCCTTGGAAGCACCAGGTATAGGATCTATCAATGCAGATATGTCTGACCACATCTGCCGGTCATAGCGTCCAAAAATGGCCAAGGCATTGGCTGCACGGACAGAAGTAGAAGCCATGGTTGAAAACTTGCGGCCAATGGCGTCTAGGCATCGACCCTCTCTATCTGGAGGTCCGGTGATTTGAGACGCTGGGTTCCGGGTTCGACGCAGTGCAGCCTGAGTGACTACTGAGTCAGGCTTAGGGTGAGAAATCAAGCAGGCTGGAGAACCAGTTGGGGCTTTGTATTTTTTCTCAAGGCACGGTATCTGAGCAGGTAAGGAGTTTGGAGCTTCCATGAGTTTAATCCCTTCTTTCCAAACAAAGTCGATGATTGGAATCGTGTGGACCTGCTTATAAGGCTTATCTTTAAAATCATAGAGGAAACAGTCCTCCTCACGTTGCGATCTAGGTAATTCGAATTGCTGTGCCGCTTTATCCATTAGTAGGTGAAAACTGGTGATGTCTACTGGAGGTGATTCACCAGAGTTTCCTGGCTGAGGAGAGGGCGTCTACCCTCAGTAATTGTCCCACACTGCCATATCTTGGTCGTCTTCATCATCATCCGAATTGTCAGGAACCTCTCCGTCTTCACGTTCTGGGACCGCCTCATCATCTGCATCGTGCGGATAGATCGTAGTATGGATTCTGACTGACGTCTGAACCTGAGACGTAGTTGTAGGTGGCAACGAGACGGAAGAGAGGGTGGAGGCAGTGCAACAGCAGCAGGAGATTGTACAGGAATACCCTGTGGCATTGCTGGAAAGCGACAGTTGTAATCATCCAGCATATGTTGGAGATTTGAGATCAAAGTTAGTGGTATCGTAGCCATAGGTATTTGGACCAACTGTTCTTCAGGTTGATACTTTTGGTCTCCGCCATCTTCGTCAGTGTCAGTATCCTGACATTTGATAATCAAGTCAGAGGGGCTATGGGCTGCCCCAAACGTGTCAACTTCATTTTCAGACTCACTCTCATGCTCCGAGGTCGAGGCAAACATTGGAGAAGGTGGTTGCGCCTCTGGAGCAGAGATTTGTTGGGACGGAGCCTTACTGCGACGATGGGAGGCATCAGTAGAGGATCCTGAAGTTTTCAACAGTACCAAAGGCAATGAAGAAAAAGAGACCAGTGCCACAGTCGACGGCGCCGTCGACGGAACCGATTTGGCTGTCGACGAGGAGGACTTCGAAGAACTCACCGTCGCCGGAGTCGTCGACGGGGCCACCGTCGACAGGCGTCGTCGACGTTGTAGTCGTCGACGCAGGCAGAACCTCCGTAGACGGGGTCCTCGTCGACGGGGCTTTGGTCGATGGAGACTTTGTCGACGAGACCCTGGTCGACGGAGTCGTCGCCGTCGACGAAGATTTCTTTGAGGCTTTCGTCGACGAGGATTCTTTCTTCTTCGTCGATGAGGTGATAGGAATCGTCGACGGGACTGGTTTAGATGACGGAGAAACTCTCGTCGACGTGGACGCTGTCGATGAAACCGTCGTCGACGAAGCAAAAGCTGTGAAGTATATAAAACTGTACACGTTTCGGCTGAGCGTTACGTGAGACTTTCTGCTGGAATTCTAGAACCTCCCTCAGATGAAGGGCCCAGCCAAATCCCCCTTTCAGGCTTCCTGTGTGATCTGTAATAGAAACCTGTGTGTGGTTAGACAAAGCTTTATTAAGCCAAGTGATAATCCTGCCACCCATTCCCAAGGTACGTAGAGAGTTCATCAATTTATGTGTGGGTGATTCTGTGTCTACTCTGGACCATGTTCATCCGAGGGCGTTCCTCACCAGGCCATAAGTAAGGAATTGGCCTCCACGAAGGCCATGGTGTTCCACCTGATCTGGAAACTGTGATAGGGGCCAATCTCTGGGTTGATCACCCACGATCATTATGCCAGCCCGTTCCCAGAGGGGTAACTTGCAAACCCTCAAGTGTCACAAAGGCTCGGGTAAACCCAGCAGTGGTATTGCAGGGGAACAAGAAGTTATGGATTTGGTAATCGAGAAGCCTCTAGCCAGGCAGCTTAACACTACTGCCAGAAGGTGGGGAGAGCCACAGGATGTCTCCAAGAATTAGGGGTGATGCAACAGTGCACATCTCAGCCTGATAATATTCAAAGTTAGGGGCACTGAGTCCATCATACTCAACAGCATGGTCAGAGAGATGCAGTGCAGCGGCAGGACCCATGCTATATAAGTTCTCTGAGGAGCGCACCGGGAGATTGGTGTAGTCAATTAAGGGGCGAGGCAGCATTACCATCTTAGTCAGTGCTATGTGTGACATTACGGACAGTGGTAGCGATTGCCAGAATGCTTTCTGCGTGCGGAGGGACGAAATAGCTGAGTTCACGTTCCCGTCCAGGAGACCCGAGTCAGAGTGGAACATACGGTTTACTGAGCTATTTGAAGGAAACCCCTTCCCAACAGATTTGCTCAAATCCCAGGATAAACTGTTGGGCGTGGGAAGACGCGGTAAGAAGCAGGAACTGATAGCACTTGTTCCAGCTGACTCCAAGGCCTGACAACATTCTGAACTTCTGAAGTATGTAGGCAATAGGAGAATGGTCATGTGCAACGTCTTTCAGATAAAAGTATACATCGTTCGCATAGAACAACATTGTGTGGAGCCTGTCCGGGAGAGGGATCCCCAAAGCTCCTCTGTCCCACCATACCCGGATTATGAGAGGGTTCATGGCTAGCACAAATGGGAGGGGAGGGAGAGGGAAACCTTGTCTGGTGTCCCTATGTACTAGAATGGGTGCTGATATGTGACCCTGAAAATGAATCCAGGTTGTTGGATCTGTGTTTAGGAACCGAGCCAAATGCATTGCATGAGCTTTGAATACAAAATCATTCAAAACCATAAAACGATAGTCCCTAATGCAGTGTGTCGAATACTTTGCCAAGTCTAGTACAAGGACAACCACCATGGGTCCGATGGGGTGCACCTCCTCCATATTCTATACAGACGTTGGATATTCAGGGACAAATCTATACTGATCTGAATGGACTAGCTGTTGGATCACTCACTATAATCTAGTAGCCAGCATTTTACTAAGGATCTTTTAGTTTATGTTCAAAATGGAAAAAGGGTGAAAGGAGCCAGGGTTGGTAGGGTCTGGACCAGGCTTGAACATCGAGGTCCGAATGGCCTTACAGAGAGTAGCAGGGAGGCAACCGGCCTCTAGGGCTTTAACTATATATATCAACAAGGTTAGGTACCAGGAAAGTACAAATGATTTTATAGGACTCAGCACTTTACCGGCAGCCTGGTCATCAATAGCCCCTGTATATGCTGAATGATCAGATGTTGGCAGCCTTGCAAAATGTATTCTGTCAAAACAGGAGGTTATCTCAGGTTGGGCAACATCAAATGGTGAATCATAGAGGTCTGGGTATTATTGATGAAATGTACAGAGCATAGCTTGCTGAGAGTAATGTTGCACCCCGCCTGCATCTTGAAGAACTTTTTCGTGTACTTCCAATTTGAGTCCTGATTTGTCCCCTTCCAGGTGTACTCAGGTTGAGGAAGACACCACAGAGGTATCGTGAGTATCGCCTCCCATTCTAGCAGCTGAGTCAAGAAATCTGGAAGCGCTGGGTAGTCAACTACAATGCTCTCTGTGGCAATGTATTCTTTTTTGACGCTGCCTAGTTCCCGAATAATAGACTTGCGTCCCTAGGTATCTCTAAAGGGCTGTCGCTTACCCAAGGAACATTGGTCGTTAAAAGCAAATAAGTCACTGGGTATTGATGGACTTGACCTCTCTTTTACAAAACATTTAAGTAACTGGCACTGATACTACCACAACTATAAAAGACCTTTACACCAACTACAGCGATCCAGGACACAATGTCACCGGCACTGATTTCCAAAATCAGGGAGGGATATACTTATATAGGCCAATCTCCCTGATATATATGGATGTAAACATTTTGACAGGAATCTTGGCCAGTAGGCTAGGAGGCATCTGAGAGAACCTGACCAGGCAGGTTTCTTCTTGAGCGGATTTGCAGAAAAATACAAAGACCCCACTTGATTGACAGTGTATATAGGACAGGTAAAAGTGTTCATCTTTTCACTTGATGCCGGCAAGGCTTTCAACTGTTTGCTATGGCTGTTCTTTAAAGGAACATTTGAAACAGTGAGCCTAGGTCCTAGTTTTAGGGCAAAGAGCTGCTATAGAAACTCCTCAGCTAAGGTTTGGCCAATAGGTGCACATCAAAACAAATCTTCATAGGCAGATGACTAAGATAAATAGCAGAATAGACAGAATCTGAATCAGAAAATAACTATTGTTTTATGGATCAGACAATTGGAGGAGTATACATAGATCAGGTCCACTGGATGTTTAAAAAAAGCTCATGGGATGGGCGTGGCCAACAGCATGGCCGAGTACGACGTGCCTCAATAAAGCTCCCGATGTGCTGCAACAAAATCCGTCTTAAAACACAGCCCTGACTCCGTACGATGGCGAATGCTCGACCGGAATGATTGGGGAACCTAGGGAGACCAAGAAACCACAGTCTCCCGCTGTTGCGGACGAGGAACTGGACTCTGAACACCCGGCCGCACTGAATACCTTCATCAAGATGGCGGCTGACTGCACTCCGACAGGCCGACAAGAGTAGCTCTCCGGTCCGGGACTACGCACCAGACAGTGCCTGCGGCTGGCAGAGGCAGGCGGGAAGGAGGCACCCCAATGCGATCGGACGTGCCCCGGTTCAGTGGCCGCTCAGACGCTGGAGCCAATTTGCGGAGGCGGTACCCCAGGGAGGTGCCTGCTTCCTGTCTGGGAGCCTAATCGGGCCGTGAATCAGGCCACACAGGAGCCACGGAGTAAACCCGGCTGCAGCCCTTAGACGACTCGCACGGGCGGGAGGAAGCGGAGGAGCGGAGACGTCCGTCCGGACCTGCATATCCGCACCGAGATCGCGGGAGAAGCCGGTGAGGAGATCTGGGAGCAGCAGCCTGGGGGGAAGGCATAGGCCTGAGGAGGGCTCCTAGTGAAGGCCGAGCCCCGGGGAACTGGAAGCAGCGTCGACCGGTCTGAGGGCGGCAGGACTCCTACAGGCGGCCTCGGCTGGGCGGAATTGGGCACCCGAGAGTGGGCAACACCACATGTCACACGCCTTATGCATGGCCACCCTGAACTCTGGCTGGGACTAAACACCGGTTGCGATAATCTGGCAAGGGGCAAGCCCGTGGCAGCGTTATAAGATGCAGGCCTCCAAAATTGTTACTGCATGTGCCTCTGTGGGTCACGGCATACGAGGACCGCAACCGACACACTGCAGCCTTCCCAGCATGCCGCACCTACCCTGATATGAGAGCCCGGACATAGAAGGCGTGTCGCAGAGACCCTACAGAGTGCGGCGGGACCCCGGCTGCACCGCTGGCAGCCCTGAGGCCCTTCACATTGACACTCAGGGACGACTGGGGTGCGACGCCGCTCAGAGACGCGGAACGCCAACGCCACGAGAACGAGCGAACCACGAGAAGTGACCGAGCGCCACAGTGACGCCACCGCTCGGGGTGGGCAGTGAAGTGCGGCCGGGGAGGGCCCCTTTCCCCTACATACCCCTCGTATCAGCTAGAAGATTACCCCCAGCTACCGGTTAACAAGCGGCCCACGTGGGAGTCCTGTTCATACCAGGCTGTGACCCAGATGAAGGTCCCCTAACTGGAGGACAGAACTATAGTGTGACCCCGTCGAATGACGTCACCCTCGCAAGCGTGATCCAAGGTGACCACCGCACTCTCACCCCCCCCTCCACCATCCTTTGCACCCCGGTGCCGGCCCAACAGTTGGGGAAGGGTACGAGAGAGACCCAACTGCAGAGAGGTGAGCCCAACGGAGGGTGAGATGGGGAGAAGGGATCCGGTGGCCAAGCCCGCACGGCGTTAACTATGCCACGGCCCGTCCGCAGAAGGAGGCGAGCCTGGGGGCTACTGGTGCACTTTCCGATACTGCAATGCTACTGGAGGCGATACAGGCATCTAGGACGGATATCCAGGTTTCGAGGGCGGCCTTGGAGGTCAAGATTGGCGAGGTGGGCTCGGAGGTACTACTGCTGCGCCAGGATTTTCAGAATTTGACGGAGAGGGTGACGACGGCGGAAACACGGATCGGCGAGGCGGAAGACTCTCTCACCACCCTCCGAAAGGACATGGCAGAACTTCAAGCGTCCCACCGGCAGCTGCTGTGGAAGGTGGATGATGCCGAAAACAGGGCCAGACCCAACAACCTACGCTTCGTAGGTTTTAGAGAAGCCATTGAAGGGACAAACGTGGTGGCCTATCTATTCTCCTGGCTAAAGACAACGTTCCCACGGCCCCACTTCTCGAACTGTTTTGTCATTGAACGGGCGCATAGGGCCCTGCTGGCAAAGCCGCCGGAGGGAGCACGGCCGAGACGATCATCGCCCGCTTTCGCAATTTTGCAGATAGGGATCTAATACTGAGGTAAGCCAGAAAGAAAAGGGAACTGTGGTTAGAAAACACAACCATCATGATCTTCCCAGACTACAGCCAGGAGGTACAGAAACAAAGACGATCCTACGATACGGTGAAGGTGAAATTGAGAGATCTAAATATACAGTACATGTTGCTCTTTCCGACGAAGCTGAAAGTAATCTTTGGGGGCAGGACACACTTTTTCAATCGCCCGGAAGAGGCATGGCAATGGCTGGAGGAGCGTCCAATACTCCAGGGGGCGGAGGATGAAGGTCGCAGGATCAGGGACGATCTGGCGGCTGCCAACCAGCGACAAAGCCCCCCTAAGACCCAAAGAGTCAAGAAACCACGAACCAGGAGACGCGTCCACACAAATCCATATCCTGATCCCACCGCGTCGGAACGGAGAAGACGGAACGCAGCAACTTCTGCAGGGAGAGCGACAGCGTCGGGGTCCAGGTTCAGTTGTCTGGCCAACCACGATGGCTCAGAGGAAGAAGATGACTCAGGTGGCAAGACATCGGAGGGAGAGGAGGTGGTGGAACAATCCTTGCATCCCCTAGTGACTGCGATCCGAGAACTGGAACAGGAGGCTCTCGACCCAACCGAAGATCTGGACACTGGGACGCAGGGCTCGCATTCCTGACGAGGGATAGGACTGATATCTGAAATGGCAGCTCATCGATGAGGAGGCACGCAAGTTATACACACCCCTTTATTCATTGTTTATTGTTTATTTCTATGTTATGCACTTCGTTTTTTCAGGTTAATCAGGAGTGGGAGGGAAACCTGCCCGCTACGTGTGGTGCATTGTAGGTTTAGTGGGGGGACTCCAGGGGTGGGCGACAGACCCTCTCCCCCAGTAGTCTTAGTTCTGCGGAAGCTGAGACTGAAGGGTGGTGCGCGGAAGGTGGGGGAGGCAGGAATACACGTTTGTCTCGGCATATGCCCCACCCAAACTGCAGGTAGGAACGCTGAAGGGAGTGTCAGATATCATCCCTAATACATCGGACACAATCCAAATTCTTGGGGGAGACTTCAATGACGTAATGAACCCCATGGTAGACAGGACTGGGGATCGAGACAGACCACAGACTGTGACGCCGCTGGCCAAGTCCATGAATGCGCTCGGTCTCCTAGATGTGTGGCGATGGCTCCATCCGGACATCAGGGCTTTCTCCTTCTTCTCCGGGGCACACAAGGTGTACTCTCGTCTGGATTATATTTTCATGGCGCGACAGGCATTACAGGTATCTGATTCAGCAGAGTACTGCACCCGAGGGGTGTCTGACCACTCGCCATTGCTCCTGGCGGTGGGCAGTAAGCGGAGGGAGGGGCCCAAAATACTTAGACTATCGGCCTGGGACTTACAGAACCCGGAAATCCTGAAGGGATTGCGAGCAGACGTGAAAGTGTAGCTGGCGGATAATATAGACTCGGTGGACTCCCGAGTCGTTCTTTGGGAAGCCCTCAAGCTTCCCAAAGAACACAGTGTAGATTGGCAGAAGACAGGAAAAAAGTCCAGGCCGAGATACAGGCTCTAGAAGGGCAGATACTGGCGCTGGAAAGTGAGCACCTGCTTACCAGGGACCGGGGGAAACTTAGACGCCTGGCTGATCAGCAACTCCAGTATAGGCAATTGGTTACAGGGGAGGCAAAGTCACAGGCATTGGCGACCCTGCATCGTATCTATGATGTAGGGGACAAATCTGGACGGCTGCTGGCATGGCTCAGCAGAAAGGAAAGAGATGCTAGATGGGTGGACAGGGTGCGGTATAGTCGTGGCAGCTGGGCATGCACGGATACCACAATAGCGGACGCATTTGCGGACTGCTATGCCACCTTCTACCAAGCACGTGACCTAGGGTCGAAAGAGGATGCGCTGAAATATATGGCACATCTCGACCTCCCGGCACTAGAGAAGGCGGATCACAAAGACTTAGAGAACGAGGTGACTGAAAAGGAAGTTAGGGTCGCTTTGACCAAACTTCGTGCAGGGAAAGCTCCGGGCCTGAACGGCTTCCCCGCGGAATTCTTCAAGAAAATGGCGGACCTCCTGACACGCCACTTGTGGGGCCTCTTCCAGGACGCTGAGGAGGAAGGCCAGCTCCCGCTGGACCTCAGACAGGCCACAATCGTCCCAATCCACAAACTGGGGAAGCCAGCAGAGTACTGCTCGTCCTACCGCCCCATTTCCCTCCTGAATGTGGAGACGAAGCTTTACGCAACAATTCTGGCTCTCCGTCCGTGACAGGTCATACCAGGGCTGGTCCATCTTGACCAAACGGGGTTCATCCCAGAGAGGGCCACTAGGTACAGGTACAATATAGGGAGGACCCATAACTGGCTTCAGGAGGTGAGAAGCAGGACGGAACCTCACTGGTTCCTGTCCCTGGACACAGAAAAGGCGTTTGATGCTGTCCACTAGCCTTTTCTGGAGGGGGTACTGGAGCGCATTGGATTTGGACCCAAGTACAGACGCAAAATTGGTCTATTATACATGTTCCCGAGTGCTAGAGTTCGGGTGAAAGGGGCAATGTCTAAGGCTTTCCACATACAACTGGGAACTAGGCAGGGATGCCCTTTGTCTCCATTGCTGTTCGCCTTGGTTATTGAGGTGATGGCATGCGCAGTCCGACAGAATGTAGGGATTACGGGTTTCCGGTTGGGGCCAGCGGAGGCACGGGAAGAAAAGCTGTCCCTGTACGCGGACGATGTTCAGCTGTTTACTACGCAACTGAGGTAAATCGAATTTTATATGACCAGGTATGTCCCCTATCGTGTACCCCAATGCCCCATGTCTATGCATGACCTCCGTGCATTTTCCCTCCATGGCCGAAAATGAAGACGCAAATGCATTTGCGTCCAACGTTAACATGTCATCTACCAAGTTCTCCAAGAAAGCAACATTAATTTGGTTTCTAAACCTATGTTGCCAACGTCTTTACATGGTGCACTTTTAACACGAAGCCATGTTTTCCTGGCTCTGCCGAGCTAGGCCCTGAATTGAGGCTCCGAAGTCTCTTCTGTTTCTGAAAGCTGCCGTTCTGGTATGCATCCCTGACTCCTGCCTTACTTCCTGCCAGCGAAGCGGTGCTCGGCCCTGCCTGCCTGCCAAGACTGTATTTTGCCTTCAAGTTATCTGTTCAGCCTCCGCGAAAACACATTCCAGTCTAGTGAAATAGGAAAACATATTCCCGGCTGCAGAGCAAAGGGCCCTGCCTTCCTGTCTCCATGCAAGTAAATTACTGCTCCCGTTACCATGGTAGGCCCATGGCCCCCGCACTCTAACATGAAGATTCATATGCACGCACTAGCATTCAGTATTGAACGACCTCTGCCCGAGAGACCTTTTACTTCAGACACTACATCCTCCAAACATGAGATACCAGATATGTTATAGGTACAGGTTGCCCTGACATTCGAGATACTAGTCTCCTCCACTAGTGCTAAAGTCAAAGCCCCCAGTTCTCCCCAGTTACACGTCATGTTCAGTTGCGCACGCACTCAGGTCATAGGTTTCTGCTGATCCTGCAACTTTCTCTATGCATCCACCCACATGTGACGTTTCTTATGACGTTTCTCTGACATGTACAGTGCACGCCCATGTGTACGCCTTTTTACAAGCCTCCTGTTACGCACATGTGTTCTTATCTCTTTCTTTCCACCTGTTACGCCTACTGTATTGGTTTCAATTGTACCATTTTACTATATATAATGTGTAATGTTAATAAAACGTTGAATGTCCCTTCCTGAACCTTAGTGGTGATGGAACATGATATCCAATCCTCGAGGATTTTCCATTAAAGCCCGTATGACTCAGATCCCACAGACTCTGCCTCTCATTTGAATGAGCTGTCTCTTATTAATAATTATATGGAAAAATGATACGGTAAAATTAATTTACCACATAATTTGGCGCCCGAACAGGGACCCCCCTTCCCCACTCGCCGGCGATGTTACGCAGGCTTTGACCCCTACTACAGCCGCGACGGAAACCGTGCACGTTTGCGGGTCTTCCTGCTATCTTCCCTCGGGCCCACGGGGGAGACGGAGACTGCGGTACGGCGTTCAGACGAGGCGGTGAGGAATGCGGAGGATCCCGACCAGAGCCCGAGTCGAGAGAGCAAGGTCCGAGGTATCCAGAGGCCCACCTGTTCCGAAGCGCATGCGTGGTAACGTGATGCGTAGCAGCCAGATGTCGTAGCAGTCCAATCCAGTCCAGTCCAGATTCCGAGGCCTTCAGTTACTTGCTTCCCGGTGAGTACCGTTGTTGGGAACGCATCTAGACGGGTTCATTAATTTGTGCCCGGTCAAGACAGGTCTGGGTACACAGACCTGGTCCAGACGTGTTCACTTAGGTGGATACGGTCCGACGTGTCTCTTTATGGGACCGGTATTGTCTGTACTGTTTTAGCAGTGCATCTAGTAATCCAGTATTCTAGTATCATCTCGAGATTTTCAGAATTTGTGTTTTCTATGTACCAGGTAATTTCAGTCCGAAATGTTTCTTGTGTTTTAATGTCGTGGTGTGAATGATTGTTCGCTATTTCATTTCTGTGTTTATTGTGTTCACATTCGAATCATTTCAATCATGCCACTCTTCTCGAAATTACGTCAGATAGGAACTAGGAAAGGAATACTCGAAGAAGCAGTTCCTGTCCCGCCTAGGGACACTCCAGGGTATTTTATGTACCATAAGCATGGCTTAGATGCCGTACTGTATCTAGATTTATGGGTGGACTACACCAAAGACCTGGATGAGAAGTATAGATGGCCTGTTTCAGGGACATGGGATGCTGATTGCATCATGAGAGTAGAAGAAGTATTATGGAAAAAGAAAGCCAGACAATCCCAGAAAGATGCCATAGAATTGTGGCGTAAAGAATCGCATAGAAGAACAGAAAAAGAAATCAGGAAAGCAGAGAGAAGTAAAGAAGAATCTGAAAAAGCCAGAGAAAAAGAGTTACTAGAAGAAGGAGAACAAGTCAGATTAGAACAATTAGACCGTCAAAGAAACGCACTGCTTACAGGCGTGTATCCAGTTCTTGCCGAGGGCCTGCCCAAGGCGACCCCGGAAGTACCCCGTAACTTGCCACCACCATTGGTTCCAACTAAACTCCGTCACAAACAGACCGCAGCAGACATTTTTCTTTCTTCCTATTTGGATGATGTAGCTCCAGCATATACTAATGTACCCGTACCACCCGTTAATAATGTACAGCAGCCTGCCCCGTCTGTTCAAGCCACGACTCCTCCACGTCTCCAGTTTCCCGCGCCTGTTGTCACTTCCCCTACTGCTGCTGCTACTGCTACTGGTCCCCCTACTATTGGTCCTCTCAATCCTTTTTCGACAGCTGCAACGCAGAGTCCACCCCCATTACATATACCTCTTATACCCGCCATGACATCAGCAGCTACAACCCAGTCAGTTCATGCCCTCGCTTCTGCCTCAGGAGGTGCCGTAGGAGGCCACCTTCGCACCCCGCCACAAGTGAAACGAATGACAATCAGAGAATTAGCATTGCAACGTACACCGAAAGCGGTTGCATATGAAAACCTTAGACAGTATATTACAGATTGTAGATATGACCCAGTACCTGGTAAGGAAGGAGACATGATGTTAGCCTCGTTACGTCTACGACGTGTTACAGATTATTTGATGCTATTACCAGAAATGACTAACCATCTAGACAATATATATCATTTCATTAGAACGGGGGAGAGACCAGAATGTATTCGTGAGGCCATGGCATATCAGAAGGTTGAGACACAAAGTATGATCTTACGATTTTTGATTAATTGTTTGATAAGGGAACTAGATCGGCCAGGCGCTAGTAAACAAGAGATGGATGTACTGATAAAATGGAGTCAGAATATTGCAGATTGTAAACATGATAAACAGAATTGTATAGATGCCATGTCCAGAAAGATTCGTAAAGAAATAGTAACAATGCATGACAGACAGAGGGCTGAAAGGGAAGCCGAGTCCGACAAGAATGAATCCTCAGAGGAGGAAGAAATGGATAACCAAGTAGAAAATCAAGGTACAATAGCGTACGTAGGTAGAGTGAAACTCCCTAAACAGTATTCTTTTGACAGACCTTTTGACAGACCCATTCGTCTAGAAAACAAGAAACGTTTCTTTTCCCCCATACCAGAGCAATGTTCCCTTGAACATGTATTTCAAGACACTGATAAAATCCTGAAAGGAAGAATAGGCTACCATGAACTTAATACCATGCGTGATCAAGAACTAGCCCGGTCAGCAGTCCAATGGGCTGGGAATGACAGTATATATAAAGATGATTCCGTAGCGCAAAACGTTTTTGAGTCTTACCCCAGACGAACAGCGACTAGCTGGTATGTACATGATCCAACATCTCATTACACTATATGAAAATCAGCATTCCGATCCAGGTCCACTATATAATATATTGCAAGACTTACTCCTAAAAAGATGGAGAGGCCTAGGTACCGATTTAATTAGTACCATTCTAGAACAACGTCACAAATACAGAACTTTCCTGACTCCACATTTTGTTCCTGCTCCACCCCAGTAAGACAACCATATCACCTAGACAGACAGAATCCCTTGCGAGAAGTTCATCCCGTCCAGATTCCAGGGGGTGATCTTCAAAGCGTATTCGTATACACTCCTTTGACCAAAATGGAATTATTGGAAATGAAGAAAATAGTGCCCAGTCATGATAAAGATCCTGCAGGATTCCACCGTGAATTAAAGGACATGTTACTCATGGGAGACTATACGTATCCCGACATTCTTAAAATGTTAAAAGTATTGTTGCCAGCAGGTATTTACGAAAAACTGAAAGAGAAAGAATGGGAGGTGGGAGATAAAAAGATTGTCTGGACTGAATTAGAGGACGAAGAAAATACACGTATTCCACGTACAGGTCTCGGGACCAAAACTAAAGCATTACCAGGATTATTAGTTCAAGTGTTGCCTAGATTATTGACAGTTAAAAAGGAAGACTGGGATGCAATCTCAGCCTGCAAACAGAAACAAGATGAAGACACTAGTGATTTTTATTCCAGATTTGAGAAATGTTTCATTATTAATAGTGGCCTGAAAACAAGTAGCGAGTCATATCCACATCTTTTTGTGACTAAATTAGTCGAGAATTCCTTACCACAGGTTAAAAACAGAGTATTGAAAGTCGAAAGCACATGGCAAGCAAATAAGCCTTCCCAAATGTTACAAATGTTACAGTACCACCAGAACAGAATTAGAGAGGAACACGATCATGAACAGAGGCGTATGAAAGATACGAAAACGAAAGTACTAGTTGCCCAGTCCGTCCCAGCAGACGGTCAGAAGAGGGGTAACACACAGACTAGTCATTCTGCAGCTCCTGTTAAAGGGAATTGCAATTATTGCAAACAGCCAGGTCACTTCATAAATGAATGTGCCGTTTTAAGACACAATATTGCTACAGGCAAAACGAAAGAAAGACCGCGTCCGCCTAGACCAGAACACGTTCCACAGAATATTTCACAAAATACGCAACCGCCACAGAATGCACAGCAACAGACAGTAGCTGTACCACAACCCCAACCTATTGCCCCAACGCAACATGTCACACAGCAAATGTACCAGTATGCACAATCCGATTACCCCGATTATCAGCAGTATACATGAAACAGCCTAGAGAGGGAGGTTGGCTTGCCCCTTATTGAGGTTCCTGTAGATCAAGATGGTCCCTATGTACATAGTCAGGTATTAGGGAAAGACAGAAAATTTTTGATTGATACAGGGGCAAGTAGAACTACCATTAGTCATGACGAGGTTCCAGGGGCACCCCTCTCAGGCTCACAGAATGTTTCCCTTGGATTGTCAGGAAAACCTATTGTTAACGAAGTATCGAAGCCAGTTCCCCTTGCAGTTGGTCCATTGTCCCGACCTACAGATCTGTTACTTACGAAATCATGTCCTGAAAACTTGCTTGGTATTAAAACGTTAAAAGCTCTAGGAGCTGTAATATGTTGTTCTCCGGAAGGAGTGAGGTTATTTTTACGTGACTTCAAGGGTCATTACGTGTTGAGAGATTTTGATCCAAGATTGAAAAATGTTCCACAGCATTTATGGGCACAAGGTCCAACAGATGTAGGTTGTATGCACATTACTCCCTATCGTGTCACACTCAAGCAAGGTGTTGTACTGCCCCGAATCCGACAATACAAATTACCCCCCGAGGCTGTAGCAGCCTTGCTGAAAATTATTGACGAGCTCATTGCCCAAGGAGTAGTCGTAGAACCCGACTCCAATGTATGTAATTCTCCAATCATTCCGATTCTTAAACGAACTGACCCAAATGCACCTCCAGTCTACAGATTGGTGATTGATCTTCGAGAACTCAATAAATGTATAATACCACAGTACCCAGTAGTCCCAGATATTTCGTCACTATTGACTGCTATAGATTCCGAAGCTGCGTTCTTCACTGTAATCGATCTTAAGAACGCCTTCTTTAGTGTCCCCATTCATCCAGAAAGCCAGTATTTGTTCGGATTCTCTTTAAATGGCCGAAGCTTCAAATTTGCACGTGCACCTCAAGGGTTCACAGAGAGTCCTAGTATTCACAGCCAAGCTTTGAAACGACAACTAGACAGTATTTACATGCCTGCTGACACTGCTCTGCTCCAATATGTTGATGATCTGTTAATCACCGCCCGGACCGAACGTGATTGCGAGCGCGCGTCACTGACAGTCCTGTATTTTCTGGCCGAGAAGGGGCATAAAGTATCCCCTTCGAAGCTACAATTCTGTGCCCAGCAAGTGGTATACCTTGGACACTTGCTGTCCAAGAGGGGTAGACAGTTGACACCAGATCGCATCCAGTTAATTGCACATCTGCCACAGCCCAAGACACAAAAGGAAGTACGGGCCTTTATCGGCCTCACTTCTTACTACAGACAATGGATTCCCCAGTATGCATTTCTAGCCAAGCCACTCATACAGTTGACAACACAGGAGGCAGCGACTTCGACTGTCCTCCCTTGGACTCAGGAACACACACAAGCTTTTGACGAGTTAAGGAAAGCTTTATGTCAAGCACCTGTTTTAGCGACACCATGTTATAGCAAGCCTTTTACACTTTTTGTCACAGAACGCGATGACACAGCGTTATCTGTTCTCACACAAGATCAAGCAGGACGCCACAAGCCTTGTGCTTATTTTTCTAGTACCTTGGATCCAGTAGCCCAGGCTTTGCCTGCGTGCCTAAAATCAGTTGCAGCAACAGCTCTAGCTATCAGACAAAGCGACTCAATAGTGTTAGGACATCCCCTGACAGTACAGGTTCCACACTCCGTGGAAGTTCTTCTGAACCGTACCCAGACTCAACACTTGACCATAGCACGACTGACAGGTTATGAACTGACACTGTTCCAGCCACACATAGAAATCAGACGCTGCAACATACTTAACCCTGCCACATTGTTACCCTCGTGTACAATTGATCCAGCACCACATGATTGTGTAGAAGTCATCAATACAGTGACAAAGCCCCGACAAGACTTGACAGACATTGCATTGCCCGACCCAGACCTGACACTTTACGTGGATGGTTCATGTATGAGAACAAGCACAGGAGAGTTAGTGGCCGCATATGCAGTGACCACTGAAACTGAAGTACTAGAAACACATCGTATTGACACACTATCTGCTCAAGCTGCAGAGCTCATTGCCCTGACTCAAGCCTGTATACTAGCCAAGAACAAGAAAGTAAACATATACACAGATTCACAGTATGCATTCGGAGTCGTTCACGACTTCGGTGTTCTTTGGGAAGAGAGAGGTTTTTTAACTTTTCACGGTACCAAGATCCAGCACGGTCCCCTCATTCAAGCTCTGTTAGAAGCAATACACTTGCCTACAGCTATAGCCATTATGAAGTGCAAAGCACATACCAAAGTCACCAACACTATTTCCCAGGGTAACGACCTGGCAGATCGAACAGCCAAACTCACAGCTCAGACAGACATACCGACTGACGTGACAAAGACTGAAATACCTTCACTGACACATTGCCTGACAGTTAAGGATCCCACACTAGATGTACTCGACATACAGACACATGCAACCTCAGACGAAATCAAGAAATGGACTGAACAAGGAGGGATCCATACAGATCAGGGATGGATGACGAAGGGAAGAGCCACATGGTTACTCCCCGACTCTATGGTTCAAATCATCATTAATACAGCACATAGTCCAGCACACTTAGGAGAGAAAGCCATGTTAGACAGTTTACAGACTCTTTGGTTCAACAAACATTTACGAGCAGCAGCAAAACAGAAAGTGCGTACTTGCATGATCTGTTGTCAGTTCAATCCAGGCAAAGGCATTCCGGTGGAACAAGGTGGATTTCATCCTCCTGACCACCCTTTTGAAGTCCTCCAGATGGATTATATCCAGATGGACAGATGCCGAGGATTCAAGTATGTCCTCGTAGTCGTATGTGCTCTTTCCCGATGGACAGAAGCATATCCAGTTCCCGATTACACTGCTGTAACCACTGCCAAACAGCTGGTCCGTGAGTTTTTCCCGCGATATGGTTTGCCCCGTGTCGTGTACTCTGATAATGGACAACCATTCTCGTCCGAGCTTATTAAACAGGTATCACTCCTGTTAGGTTACCAGTGGAAGTTCCACTGTGTTCAACATCCTGAAGCCGCAGGTCTCTTAGAGAGACATAATCAAACCCTGAAAACACGCCTAGCAAAAGTATGTGCAGAAAAAGGTGTAGATTGGATAGTAGCTCTGCCAGTTGCACTCTTCTATATGCGCATGGTAGCCATTTCCAGGACCGGACTATCTCCCTATGAGGTAGTTTTCGGGCGGCCTCCCAATATGTGGGGTACGCCTATGCCGAAAAAGATCACTGATGTTGAAAGTACTATGCTGACAGATTACTTGGCCTCCTTGATGTCTGCACTACAATCTTGTCGTTCACAGGTCGCAGCTGCCTTCCCGGACAACACCCAAGTGAAACCGCATGAAGTCGTCCCCGGCGAGTACGTCTACGTGAGAAATTTCGACAGGAAAAGTCCGCTGGAACCCAGATGGAAGCAGCCAAAGTTGGTGTTGATGTCAACGAGGACCGCCGTCAAGCTGGAAGGTCGCAAGGGATGGCTGCACTCCAGCCACGTTAAGAAATTTCACAGACTGTGTCCAGAAACTCCGATTAAGGACTGCCCACTTTTGGATACTGACTCTAAACTCCCCCTGCTAGAGAAAACTCCACACCAGGAGTATCGTTCCAAGTTAAGGTCTAGTAAGTCAGACAGCGTTTAATTGTTTAAGTCCCCCTCGGGTGAAGCGGTTAGACAGGTTTCTGACATGTATAAGATAGACCCAAGTAGTCAGAGAGATAGGCGTAGCGAAAAGAGAAAACAGTACTGTAAAGTTTTACACAGCAGATGCATTATCGATTTAATTTATATGTTTCTTCTGAGTCTTACGATTATATGCATAAGTTTAATGCTACATATTTTTTTTCCTCTTGATTCTCATGTACATGCTTCCTCTAATGACACTGTGGAGCACACTTTTAGTGACCTGCCCCCACACTAATTATCCTATCGTTTAGCAATGCGCAACAATACATTCATCCGTATGTTACACCATTCTCACCAGACCAGTAATGCCACCAATTGCTGGGTATGTGGCCGACTCCCTCCCTATCAGAAATACAAGGGAGCTCTGCCCCTCTTTCTCTACCCGTCCACACATAATGGTTCATGTGGTGCATGGTTTGCTTTAATGTCTTCCCTAGATAGTAAGTCCAAGGTCTCCCAAGGCAATTGGATTTGGGGGGACCTGAATACAGTCATGAATAAAGTATGTTTCCCAGACGCCGACGGTCTCCCTCAAAGGACAGGGACCGATCTAGAAAACGAAGTGTATGGATTAGGTAATTTTACACTTAACTTCATGATCCTGAATGTGCAGTCTGAGACTAATTCGGACTTGCGGTTTATTACAGTTTTGCCAGTAAAAGGTGAATTATGCGTCAGAAAGAATGGTTCAGTACATCTAGGACACAGTGATTGTAATACTGTGGTCGAATTCAGCGATAAAGGAAAGTCTACTTTCAAAACTTCCCGCCATTCTTATTTTATATGTGGTCAGATAGCTTATGTACGTCTGCCCTTAGATTGGGATGGGACGTGTTATATTGCATTCCTATTGCCACCTGTTTTCCTAGCCCCGCCTGATTATCATAGAAATCCACATCTTGTACATGTAAGACATAGAAGGGAGATCAAGACCCCGATTGTCGATCAGACTGAAACTACACTAGAGCAATACACAGATTTCAATAAAGGTTTCTTTTTCTTCATAGGTCCCATCCAGAATAGTAAATTAATACGTAGATTGACCAGAACCCTTGAAGCAGTAGTGAATGAAACTACTTCTGCTTTAGGTAACCTGACTGAAGAGCAGTCTGCTATGAGACTTGTTGTTCTTCAAAATCGCCCTGTCCTTGACGTCATCCTGGCCGATAGGGGCGGGGCTTGTAGAGTCATCGGATCTAGTTGTTGCGTTTTCATTCCAAATAACGCACCGTCAGTATACAAAGCCATCACGAGGCTTCATGAAATTGCTCACCTGATACACCAGAATCCAGGTACCTGGACTTGGTCCGGTTGGTTCTGGAGTGTGATTTCCGCTTGGGGATGGAAAGTATTGTCATTCCTAGGAATAATATTCCTTATAGTATTCAGTTGTTGTCTTTGTTTACAATGTGGGCCAGCGATCTGTGGCTTGTGTGCCACATCATGTATTCCTCATCCAATTCCACGATCCCGAGCTCGAATGCGAAAGGACGAGCAAATGATGTTATATGAACAGATAGATGGTCTCATGAACATAGATATATCCTGAAGGGAACGTAGGGGACAAGGAGGGATGAGGTAAATCGAATTTTATATGACCAGGTATGTCCCCTATCGTGTACCCCAACGCCCCATGTCTATGCATGACCTCCGTGCATTTTCCCTCCATGGCCGAAAATGAAGACGCAAATGCATTTGCGTCCAACGTTAACATGTCATCTACCAAGTTCTCCAAGAAAGCAACAATAATTTCGTTTCTAAACCTATGTTGCCAACGTCTTTACATGGTGCACTTTTAACACGAAGCCATGTTTTCCTGGCTCTGCCGAGCTAGGCCCTGAATTGAGGCTCCGAAGTCTCTTCTGTTTCTGAAAGCTGCCGTTCTGGTATGCATCCCTGACCCCTGCCTTACTTCCTGCCAGCGAAGAGGTGCTCGGCCCTGCCTGCCTGCCAAGACCGTATTTTGCCTTCAAGTTATCTGTTCAGCCTCCGCGAAAACACATTCCAGTCTAGTGAAATAGGAAAACATATTCCCGGCTGCAGAGCAAAGGGCCCTGCCTTCCTGTCTCCATGCAAGTAAATTACTGCTCCCGTTACCATGGTAGGCCCATGGCCCCCGCACTCTAACATGAAGATTCATATGCACGCACTAGCATTCAGTATTGAACGACCTCTGCCCGAGAGACCTTTTACTTCAGACACTACATCCTCCAAACATGAGATACCAGATATGTTATAGGTACAGGCTGCCCTGACATTCCAGATACTAGTCTCCTCCACTAGTGCTAAAGTCAAAGCCCCCAGTTCTCCCCAGTTACACGTCATGTTCAGTTGCGCACGCACTCAGGTCATAGGTTTCTGCTGATCCTGCAACTTTCTCCATGCATCCACCCACATGTGACGTTTCTTATGACGTTTCTCTGACATGTACAGTGCACGCCCATGTGTACGCCTTTTTACACGCCTCCTGTTACGCACATGTGTTCTTATCTCTTTCTTTTCACCTGTTACGCCTACTGTATTGGTTTCAATTGTACCATTTTACTATATATAATGTGTAATGTTAATAAAACGTTGAATGTCCCTTCCTGAACCTTAGTGGTGATGGAACATGATATCGAATCCTCGAGGATTTTCCATTAAAGCCCGTATGACTCTGCCTCTCATTTGAATGAGCTGTCTCTTATTAATAATTATATGGAAAAATTATACGGTAAAATTAATTTACCACACAACTGAACTAGACCGCTACGGCGCTAAGTCTGGTTATCAGATCAACTGGCACAAATCGACGATCTATGACCCTCGGGGAAGGGACAGGTGGCCCAGGCTGTCTGAGAGACTGCTGACGACCAGAGAGGGATTTACGTACCTAGGGATATTTATCACGACAAACGGTGACCATTCCTACGACCGGAACATTGAACGAGTTCTGCGTAATGTTGTAGCGGACGCTGACAGATGGCAATCGCTCCCACTTAGGATTCTGGGACAGGCAGCTATGTTTAAGATGATCTCGCTTCCGAGATTCCTCTATGCCTTCCAGAACAAGTATTTCCCCCTGAAAAGTAAGGTCTTCCGGGACGTACATGCGGAACTGCGATCATATCTATGGCTGGGAAAGCACCCTAGGGTAGCGCTGGCGACCCTGCAGAGACACCAATATGATGGAGGGATTTTGCTTCCTGATCTAGAAGCCTACTATTGGGCGGAACACCTGACCCCCATTAATGAGTGGATACACGCACCTGTCACACACCCCACCTATGCTCTGGAAAGGCACAGTATGGGCACCCAGACATGTCTCCACTACATCTATGAAGGTAGGGGGCAGGCCAGGCTACTGCCGTCTACTACAATCACGCTGGGGGCATGGAAAAGGGCAACGAAAGCCATTAAATGGGAGCATAGATCGAAGAAACAAACCCCGCTATGGGACTGCAGCTGGTTGAAGGATCTCAGCAAGCTCAGAGGGTTTCAGGGGTGGGACGCCATTGGCATCTCTACCCTAGGAGACGTAACCAAAAAGGGGGCACTGCAATCCTTCCCTTCACCACAGGCAGACTTTGGGCTTCACCGCTCCCAGTTTTTTAAATATATGCAACTGAGACATGCATGGAGGGCAGAGGGGGCGTTGCTGGAGGCGCTCCCCGAATATGCGCATTTGGAGGGCCACCTCCTGCAGGAACAGATCCCCGAAAAGGCGGTCTCCCTCACATACAAAACTAATATGAACAATAGACCTAACAGACTAGAGGGGCTCCGGACCACATGGGAACAGGAAGTGGGGGACATGGATGACGTAGACTGGGGTACGGTACTGATGCATCCCAGGGAGGTGGCAATTAAGTCGCGCCTCCGCTTGATCCAGTTCAAGATCCTACACAGGGACTATTTCGATAGAGTGAGGCTATATAAAATGGGAAGAATATCTGACCCCTGCTGCCTGCACTGCGGACATGATGGAGGAGATTTCGTACACACTATTTGGTCCTGCCCACGCATTCAGACATACTGGAGGGAGATCCTCGCTGAATTGGGAGAGGTGCTAGGGATAGACATTCCAATAGACCCGAAGCTCATACTCCAGGGGATGACCAACGATGTGGACCTAGCCCGTCCACTGCTGATTTTCCTGGGACTAGCTCTGGTAGAGGCCAAAAGGGACGTAGCCAGGAAATGGGGGGCACCAGATGTACTACAACTGGGGGAATGAAGAAGGGGAATTGACCTATACATGGCGGCCGAAAGGGTTACATATAAAGCACAAGGGTGCCCCAAGAAATTCCGAAGAGTGTGGGGTAAATGCTGACGCTATCATGGACTAGATGGCGGTCTCTAAGGGGACCCGAATGTTAGAGTATCTTGTCTTGAGTCATAGAGACATTACGGTGTTAATGGCATTGTATTTTCTCTTTTTACTATGTCTTCCTCAGCCTAGCGGTTGACTTATCAAATCAGCTGTATGCTTTTCTTCTCAACGGGATCGCAGTCTACCTGAATGTGTTCTGGTGTGAATGTCTGTTTTTCTTATGTGATCTTGTGGTGTTGAGGCTTTTTTTGATGAACAATATTTCTCTTAGCTTTATGGTTGTTCTGATGTTGAGCATCTTATCTGGATCTTTCTGTGTCATTACAGGTATTGTTTAATAACCTTAACATGTTTGCATGCTCCGTTGCAATCGTTCGTGAATTAAGGTTATTTGTTCCCATTCACTTTATACGTTTATACTTTCCTTTTTGGGTGTTTTCTTTTCTCTCTTCTCCTTTTTCCCTCCGTGTATTTTCTTGTCTTTTTTTCCATTTTTCCATTTTTCTTTCCGTGTTTTTCCTTTGTTTTATGTGATGATCCTTGCTTATACTGCCATTAGTGATAGCTGTCGATAATTTTAGACACTTCGTTTTTGAATGTACAACTGTGATTCATAATATGTCATTCTATTTCTGTGCATGTGTACATAACTAAGTGATGCTAAATTCATCCTAATTATCAGCTCTCTGGCATATTTTTTATTGTTATGTATTTATGATTCTATTGTGTATATTCTAGTTTTGTGACTTTGTATGTATATTTGCTTTTACAGCCCTGAGGAAGCCCTTATCGGGCGAAACGCGTTGGATGTCTTCTATGCTGTTTCACTGATCACCTTACCTTCTGTCTTGTGCTGTTTTGCTGATCATCATGTTCTGATTTCTTGGCTGTCATCACCGTGTCAAGACTTACTTGATAAAAATTTGGACATTTTTTCGTATTCACGAAGAATATGTGTCTCAATTTATCAAAATTGAAATTTCATATTTAATAATTGCTCTTGTTGCCTCTCCATTTGCTGGTTTTGTGTTCACTGTCTTCTGAGTCAGTATCATTAACCATGCCAGCTGAAGATATTTCTTCCAGCTCTGTAGGTATGACGAGTGGCAGATGTGGTTTTACGCCATACCTGGCTGATGCGGTCTAAAGTAAAATGTAGTTACTTTTCAAATTCGATTTTAAAAATTAAGAGGGAAATATCCTTGAATGGCTTTTCTACCATTTTCCCAGGCAGAGATGTAGAATTACATATTTAATAACCTAGCCTGTCTTATGAGAAATGTAGCTAAACCTAGTAACTGATTTTAATCCTTCAGTCACTGTGAAGGTATACTTCTTAAATACCCCTGGTGGGCACATAAGGTACACTTCAGGGGTGGCTTAATAATATATAAAAATAGATTTTCCTATACAGCTAAATCACTTTTTTATACCATGTGCTACTGGAGTGCCTTGACACTGGAGCCCAGCCAGAGCTTAGTAGTGCTCCTAGCAGATATATATTTTTGTCATGTATGTGGGTGGTGTAGGTGTAGGTAGGTACATACTGCAATCCACATGATATTTAACCTTTCATGTTACAAGTATAGCTGAGGCACAATAAACAATAAGCCAAACAGGGAGTTCCATTGCACAGCAAGTTTTAGCAAGGCAACAGAGGAATGTTAGCATCATTTTGCATGGGGAGACCACAACAAATAATATGTCATCCTTTAAAATGTTCATCAAGAGGTGTAGCCCAAAGAGCCCACGTAATTCATTACAGAGAAGAAAGAAGTTTTAAAACGTTCATATGAGATCAGATTTGTGTACAGCTTACCTCACTAGGTAGTCCAACAGCCAGCTGGTCTTTGCCTGTTTCAGGATAATCCTTGAGGTTGTCTTTCCCTGATGAAGGTACATTCTGATGTTTAGCAGCAACGCTTTTGGAGAGAAGCTGTGCATCTGACTGTATAAAGTCCAATGTATTTGATACTTCAGTATTCTTAATAGGGGGCATCAAGTCTGGTGTACTTGGTAACCCACTCTTGCCTGGTGCTGGCCCTTTCTGCAAAGGAGAATGCTGAATCTCAGGGACTTTGTTTTGTTTTCTCACCTCAATGCTTTTGGAATCAATATATGGAGATTTCCCATCAACTTGCATTAACTTTACACCTGTTGTGCGCTCTGCCTGAGATACATGTCTAGTAGATTTCTCTTTTTGTCCTGGGGCATGTTTGAGAGTTACAGCTGGACTTTCTTGTCCAGAATGTTTTGGTAAATTAACTGAAATTTCAGGTGGTTTTTCTTTTGGAATTTTTAATCCCTGGTAATCAGCTTTTGCCTTACTGCGGATTGGAACTGGAGGTGTTTTCTTTTCTTCTGCAGGCAGTACTGTGTTCTCTAAATACATTTCTCGCAGAGAAAAGTAGCCTTCTGCCTTTGAGGATGCTGAACACAGTGGAGCATCACAGACTTCGGGATCTTTGTTTTTAAGTATTCCAGCATCCTTATTCTTTTTAGTATCTCTTACAATTGTCATTTTAGGAAACTTCGGAGACGCTGTGACACCTTTTAATTGCGCAGCTGCTGTTCTTTCAACTTCCATTTTCTCATCTGCTTGATTCTTAGGAGGAACTGCTGAAAACCGAGACTTGCTTGCAACAGGACTTGGGCCTTGAACCTTTTGCGTATCCAATGCACTTGACTTTTCCTCTTTTTGTAATGGGGTAACAGCAGATTCATTCTCTTTCTTTTTCTTTTTAGCTGTTGACTCTTTATCTGTAGGTTTTTTGGTTATGATCTCAACAGTCTCACACACATATGCCAGAAACTCCTTTCCATTCGCTTCTAGATTCTCTGATGAGATATATCCATTTGTGGTAATTTCTTCAGTTGGTCTTGACATCATTTCATTTGCAAATTCACGTTCTCCATTTATCAACTGTTCCTTGCCTAAATCAGCAACATCTACCTTTAACCTGGATGTAGAATCTTGAATATGGACCTTAATTACATCCTCCTTGTCCACTAAAGCAGGTGACTTTTTACCTTCTTCAGCTGAGAATCTTCTCTTCCGCTGAATCCGTTCTGGACTCAGTGCTCTTAATTTATCCAACACATTTTCCTTGTCACGCTTTCTACTCTGCTCAATTTCGCGCATTTTGGCTTCAGCTTTTCGCTTAAGTTTGGCAAACCATCTCTGGTGTATTTTATACTCAGTCATGGTTCCAACCTCTAAAACCCCAGAACAGGATACTATGCCTTTGGTGTTTCTGGCAGATGCTTGATATATTGCTGCATCCTCTTCCCTGCATCTAGAAAATAATAGAAAACATATTAAAGCTCTTCTACAGGAGAGGAGGGCAGAGAAATAATAGGAAAAGATGTTCAGCCCTATCCCCTTTTCTTTACAATCTAGGAGATCGAACATACATTTTAGACATGTTGGAGATAACAGTATCACAGCTAGATCAGATACATTCTATAAATCTGCTTTCTGTAGGTAATGACTTTCCCTTCCCTTATCAGTACTGTAGTTGGTAAAAAACAAGTTACTTACCTCTACAATGTGGTTCTCCAGTATCGATATCTTTTATAGATTCACATGCTTCACCGTCGTCATGGTGGGAGTCCCACGATAACAGTAAAATAGTAGTACTAAAAGTCAACATTCAAATGCCCATAGGAATTCACTAGCATTTAGCAGCATATTACCAATTGTTTTAAAACATCCAAACTCCAGCCAATCAGGGCGTAGACCATACTGTCTCCTTCCCCTGCAGGGCTACCATACTTCAGATTTCGAGCACGAGTACCATTAGAGGAATGAGAGAGGTATTGAGGGTGAACCTTAAAGGGGAGGAGCGAAGGTTGCATGTGAATCTATAAAAGATATAAATACTGGAGAACCACAGTGTACAGGTAAGTAACTGATTTTTCACCAGTATTGTATTGTTCATAGATTCACATGCTTGAATCAGAATAGTAAGCTGTTATCAAAGGGTCAGTGGCGGCAGGTAAGGTGAACCATCCCACCATGCGACCCAGAAACAAAATACGAATAATAATAGGAAAGAGCATTCCTCATATATATATAAAAGGATTGGCAACGCCCTGTCCTGGCCAAAATAAATTTATTTAGACAGCTGATAAGAAGTGTTTCGCCTGTCCAGCAGGCTTGTTCACTAACAGCTTTCCTTTTCAACCAAGAACCAGCATGTGTACCCTTTTGTTTCTGTGGAATCATATTGCTAACCAGTAATTGCTTAAAAGAGTGTGCTCTTCGGAATGTTATTGCTGTTTTTTTCTAGACTAGCTTCCCCAATACTGGATCATTACATATTAGGTGCCAGTATTTATTTAGTATATTCCTGATTGTGCCATGCTGACGGTTAAAAGAGGTAACCATTCTGGCTTGATTAGGTTGTATACTTTCTCGTTTGATCTTACTTTGGCTTTTGATACAGAATATCTAAACTAGTTCTCTTTTTAGGTCCAGGAAGTTAACCGAACTGCTACTCACTGTGCTGGTGAATTTCAGATTTAAAGTATTCACCACAGAAACAAAAGGGTACACATGATGGTTCTTGGTTGAAAAGGCAAGCAGGCTTTATTAAATGTACAAAATCTACGGCCTGTGGCCATGGGAAGAACACATAAGCGTATAGATTGGGTCTCTCTAAGAGAGAGAAAAAGATCAAAGGACTCTTTTCATGCAAAACGGAATATGCTGTCTACGTACTGCAATGCCAGTGTGACTTGAGGTACGTAGGCAGCACGATCCACCCTATCCATAAAAGGTGCTACAACATCTTAGGGCCATTCGCAATGTGGATAAAACCTACCCAGTGGCGCACCACTTTGAATCCCACCATGAGAAAAACCCCACAAGGTTTGATTTATTTTGTAATTGATTGTATCCTACCAAGTATACGTGGTGGGAATCGAGAAAAAAAGCTCAGAAGGCTTGAGTTCTGTTATATTCTGGAATTTATTCAACCCCGATGGGGTTAAATATGGAAGAGGATTTGATCACACATCAATAAATCCTGTTGTGGTATGTTGGTAAAGAAACCATGAGTTTAGAGAAAATTACTGGGTGAACTCTAAAAGAATGTTTTTATCAGTTTTGGGTAAATAATTAATTTTGTCACAGGTTTTTTGCACTGTTGTAAAACAGACTGGATCATGTTGAAAATGAGCAATAGCCCACTGGGGCGTTATTCGTCTGAAACGCAATATGAAATGATGCGGGGTGTGCGAGTTAAACGTGAAAATACCCACAGGGGTTATATTTAGCAGCATGCTTTTTAAATGTCAGAAAATGTCTCCACTGTAGGAACGATAAACTTTGTTTAAATTTCAGCAAAGAAATGTATAATTATGACCAGTTGCCCACTGGTGTGTTATTTTCTGAAGTGCTGAGGGTAAAATTATGAAACGATGTGAGACACACGAGTTAAATGCAGAAAGTGCCCACTTAGGGTATATTTCATGACATGCTCTCGATATATCAGAAGATGTTCGTTACTGCAGGAACGATAACGTTATTATAATTTGTTTATTGAAATTTTCATAGAACAAAAAACCAGCAAAGGTATCTTTGCATCATTATATAGCGCACAGAATACTAAGGAGTCCATCTTCACACGTGTACATAACATCAAGGTGATAATGAAAGACAAGCACATCAATAATCAAAGCAGTCACATGGGTAGAAAGGTAGGAACAATGTTAATCAGCAGCGTTAGCCAGCAGGTAGGCAGTGAAGGGGAGCCAAATGTCCAGCGGACGGGACGCACTAGGCAGTTTTTCCGCATAACACGTGAGTTGATCCCGACAGTATGTCACGTCTTGCAGCCAGTGGGCCAATTTAGGTGCTGGGCGGCCATCCCAGTGTAGTGAGACTCTGCGTTTCACCAACTGCAGCGCCAGCGCCACAAGTTTGCGATTCGCAGATTTAACGTGCAGGACATGCCCCATCAAGCAAACCTTCATTGTACAGTCGATAACCTCACCTATCATAGCGGATAATGTGGTTGTGACCTCACCCCAAAATTCTGCTACTTTCGCACAGGCCAGGCTAGATGTTGAAAGTCTGCTTTGTCAGCCCCACATCTTTTACAGCAATGAGATTCCCGCAACCCAAATTTATATAGTTGCACAGGGGTATAATATACCTGATGGACATATTTATAGTGAATATGCTTAAGGTTACCATTTGCAGCAAGTTGACCTGTTAAACTGCAACTCAATTCCCACTCCTGCGTCAGTGGCTGTGGTAGGATGGCATTCCATTTAGCTAGCGAGGCTTCTGCAGGTAAAGCCTCATCACGCTGGGAGGCTATATATAAACATGAGATCAGATTTATAGTGTGCAGTGCGGTATATAAAGATTGAAGAGCTTCTAGCGTTGGTGGCTCTATTGGGAAAGTGGGATATAACGTGTTCAATGCTGCCCTTGGCCTGCTATAAATAAATGTGTACAACAACCACATTTCCCCCATCCCCCACAAAGTCCTTAAGCTGTAAAAACTGACCATTTGGAAAGATATCCCCCATAGTGTGCGCCCCAACAGTGTGCATCATTTTTAGTGCCCCCACCTCACCAGTCACCAATATATTCATATGATGTACTAGGGGCATCGCTGGTGCATATAGCGGTAGCTTCTTGGCCTGGCGTCCCAGTTCTTGCCATGCCTGATATGTACAGTTCGCTGTGTCAATTTCATCTCTTTCAAGAACTGTGGCGTTATTCGCTACCATTGCTTTTAGGGGTATTGGGTGGGTAGCACCCGCCTCCACTGCTACGTGTGGTGTATATGGCGGAGCTTTTTTCCAGTAATATGCATAGTGCGCCTGGGCGCACAGGTAATAAAGTTGCATATCAGGCACCACAAAACCTCCCATGTCATACTCGTTAGTTTTTCCCATTTTACTGTGTTTTTTTACCCCCCCATGCCAATGTGATTAACAACGACCGTAATGTAGAGAAAAAATGCTGCGTGGCAGCACCACCTTTTGATGAGCGCCACTCTGTCCACAAAAGTAAGTGGCAGCTTGATCCATTTCGCTACTTGATCTTCTAACCATGAAATGGCAGCACCATAGTTGGCTCTGATCACGACCTGAGAGTCCCTATGAGCCCAGACACCTAATTACTTGACTCGCTCAGTCGTCCATTCTAGAGGACATTCCAGCTCAAACGGAGCAGTACTGTCCGTCAAGGGGCAGACAGTCGATTTTTTCCAGTTCATGGCAAGGCCATAATACCACTCAAACCTTACATATTCACAAATCAGCCTGTCTAGATGAACCGCCGGTTCTCGCACGTAAAGGACCATGTTGTCTGCATACATGGACACTGCCAATGGTCGCTGTAAGAAACACATTGCTGTTGCGGCGTGCCTTTGGCGTAGAATGTAGGCTAGGGGTTCCATAACTAATGCAAAAAGGAAAGGCGATAGTTGGCACCTCTGTCGCGTGCCACGCTTAATTGGAATCGCACCCGAGGTCTGGCCATTAACCCGAATTCAGGCCACTGGGCCTGTATACACCAATTTGATCCAGTTAGTATAAAAGTAGGGAACCCCCATGCGATGTAAATATATTTGTACTTATATAGTGCACAGCTACCCGCAGTGGGTTTCCCGGCGCTTGCTTAGGGAACCCGTCCTGGTATTCCCCTGTGAGATAACCCCAGCAGGGTATCCACAAGGTGAAAGCCAGGCATCCCGCCGCGAGGGGCCGTTGTGGAGATTAAGCAAGCTATTGCCCATAGTCGCAGAGTGTGAACCCGTGAGTCCAGAAGGCACCGGAGCGAGAATTATCGAGTCCGTGGAATTTTTGAGCCCAGGACCCGCCGAGGCGGGGAATTGAACCCTGGTCCAGGGCCGATCTCAGCTTCCGGGTCTGCCGCCTCTAACCCCTGAGCCACACTTCTCCACAGTACCACAAACATGTATGTCCAAGCGATGGAATCGAATGCCTTCACGGCATCCAGTAGGACTGCAGCCGCTGACATTTCAGGTTTCAGGAGATGTAGCACCGGGAACAGGGTCCTAAGATTGTGAGTAGTGGAGCGGGCCGGAATAAACCCTGACTGGTCTGGTAAGACCATAACTAATATCAATAGTTGTAACCGAGTCGCCAGGACTTTCGCAAGAATTTTAACATCTGTGTTATCAGTGACAGGGGTCTATAAGAGTCACATTTGTCTGGAGCCTTCCCTGGTTTCAATAGCATGATAATGAGAGCCTCACGTAATGTAGCCGGGCTTTGCTGCTGCTCGTATGCCTCATCAAACATAGCCTGGAGTTGCGGTACCAAGATATCCACATACTCCTTACAGAACTCTGCCTGGAGCCCATCGGTGCCCCTAACTTTACCATTTGGCAGTGCCGCGATAGCATCTCTAATCTCACCGACTGTCAACTGATGCATCAGGAAGTCCTGCTGTCCCTTTGACAGCTTTCCAAGGCAATTTTGTCTAAGTATTGAGCAATGTCCTCCTCACTCGCAGCAGGCCTAGCCTCATACATATCTTTGTAGTGTTGTGTGAACGTGCCAAGTATCCCCGGTGTATCACAATGAGTGTGCCCACCCTCCGTTATCGATTGGATCAGCCAGCGCTTGGTCCATGAGTCTGCAACTCTGCTTGCCAAAGCACGGCCAGGACGCCCCCCTTCCCCATAGTATCGGGCCCACCACCATCTGGACATATGTTTCACTTCTTGATCTGCTAAATCATTGTAGTCAGTAACTTTGGAGTGTACAGAGGCGAGTAAGACCGCACCAGGTGTCATTTCGTACTGCTGTTCTAGTTGCCCCAGTTCCTGTTCAAGCAGCACCATTGAACCACGAAGCAATTTGAGCACCCCAGCTTGTAGGCCCATGCACACACCTCGTATAGTAACCTTTAAGGCCTCCCATATAGTGCTGAGACTCTGCACAGATCCCACATTTTCAGTAAAGTAATTAACAATAGCCTCACGTACTTCCTCTCTGAACACCGGATCTAACAGTTCAGTGGGTTGCAGGTGACACTGAAATTAGGGGGTATGTAAGTGGGCAGTGTCATAGTGAGTCGTAACGGAGAGTGACGAGACAGGGTGCGAGGAAGGTGCACCAACCCAGTGGTCCAAGTGCTAACATCTGTAGTGATCAACCAGTAATCAATACGAGACCATGAATTGTGAGCATAGGAATGGCATGTACCCTCCTGTACCCCAGGGTGCCCTAACCTCCAAACATCCAGTAGACCTAAAGTTTGCATCCCCATGTGAATCGCATGCGTGGCCTTCTTGGTGACAGGGTCAGAAGCAGTGCGGCGGTCAAGTGTAGGGTCTAATATCGTATTAAAATCCTCCCCACAGACAAAAGCAGTAGGTGGCAACTGATATATTTTGTTCCATAACTCTGCACAGAATCCAGGGCCATCAATATTTGGCCCAAACACGATAACTATTGTAACCATTTGGCCACACAGCGTACCCTAGATGAGCACATAACGGCCATTCATCAGCGTCCTCATAGGTGCTAACAAAGAGAACATTCTTTTTAATTAATACCATAACCCCAGGTGCATATGATGAATAGGAGGAGGTGAACCGAGCACCTGTCCATTTGATGGCTATAGAGGATGCTGCCGTTTTAGTGAGATGCGTTTCCTGTAACAACGCCACATGTAAGTCGTGGCGGTCGAGGTAAGCCAACACCTGCCTAGTTTTCTTTGGGTTATTGAGCCCCCTAACGTTCCATGTTATCCAGTTCAGTCTACCCTCTGTTTGCGGCATTGGTACTCATTGCAGCAACATACCCAACACATGTAACATCCGACCTACGTGCATCAATCATTCGCCAGCCTTGTATTCTGTTAATCAAGAGCGAGTCTGCAAACAACACCGCAACAAAACCCCCCACCCACCCCAGCATCCCAATCACACTGAGGAAACCCACATAACTGAAAAGCCAGATTAAGCCAACCCCCACCCACCCAACAGTATGCAGCTAATCCGGTCACTGTGACCAACTGCAGTTAACAACTGTTAGGGGAACACCCACATGGAGGACGCCAGTCGCCCAAGAACTCCTACTATGTAATAAGGGGGTGTCAGGGCACACTCAATGCATTCTCTGCAAAAATCCTGCTATCATATGACCTTCAGCTGGCCACCTCAAAGGCCCCCAGGCAGGTCGCAGTTTGCTGCGGCTCCCTCCCATCCCTACAGCCACAATATCAAAAACATATATGATCAGCCATAACAAAACCAGTATCAGCCCCCGTCTATATGTCCTGTGGCTGTACATGGAAGGCAAACAAAGACAGTCATTAGCAATGAAGACCTCCACTCCCGGTGCACTTTATACCATTGCATCCACCAGAAACAAGCAATGACATCAGCATTACCTCCCAGCCCCGTTTATGAACCAATGAGCCATTACAGCAGTGTAGTGACCATTGATAGGGGTGACAACATTACGCTTTTTACCATTACAGTACCAGTTCAACCTGGTGCGACAGCCAGGCCATCAGTTCTCCTTGTCCGCCTCTTCCCCATCGGCTCTGGCTGATACTTTGCGTTCAAGCTGTTTGATGTAGTGCATAGCATCTTTCGTAGATACAGACAGTTTTCCCATCATGCTGGATTCGAAGTCGCGCAGGGTAAAGCATAGCATACTGTATCTTCAGCGCTTGTCGTTTTTTGACCGCTTGGAACTCACGCCTTGCCTGTTGCAACGCCATTGTGAAGTCTGGAAATAGCTGAACCTCAATACCTTGGTATTTAGTGGTGCCTATCTCCATCGCCAGCCGAAGTGCCGCATCGCGATCCCGATAGTTAAGCAGCCTGGCGATTATTGGCCGAGGGGTGGCCCCTGGGAAAGGCCATGGCGCCAAGGATCTATGCGCACACTCAACCACCAGCATGTTGGAGTAGTTCTCTGCTCCGAACATAGTTGTGAGCATGTCCTCAATATATAGCTCCATTTTCCCAACATTGGTGGACTCCGAGACCCCAAGAACGCGCAGATTGTTGCGTTGGAACCTGACTTCCAAGTCCTCATTCTTTGCATTGATCACTGCTAGCAGCTTCTCCATTTGCGGCAGGATTTAGCAGTGTTGTCTACTTTATCTTCAGCATTGGAGATTCGTTGCTCGGCCTCCGCTAAACGCATACTGTGCTTGTCCAGTTTGGACGCCATGCTTTCCATGGGGAGGTTAAGAGTGTCAATTTTGTCATCAATGGTAGGCAAGCTCTGCTGCATGGACAACAACATTCGCTCCAGCTTTCCAGTGCCACTCGCCTCCATGTCAGACTCCGTGTCCGATGTTGCTTGCGGCGTCATTTTTTTGTGGCGTTTCGATTCAAAAGACATTTTGGGCTGTACCTGTTTATCTGGTTTTCCCATTTCAACAATAGGGCTGCACAGCGCTCCGATGTACTGCAGGCACGACTTTACCCAAGCTCTGGCCTTGCGTCACTTTATATCTTCGGGCCAGCAGTTGAAAATAATAACAAAATCATGCTTGCACTGGGACTGGGATAGCAGCATCCACTAGGTGCACTCAGCAATAATTAATAGCCCCCTGGTAGGGCACACCCAGACCACACCACCGCCAGGGGAGGTCAACAGCAATGTCTGCAAAGCGCTGTATAATGGGGCCTGAGCAAGGAGATCAAAAGAGCAGAAAGGAGCAGCAGTGTGCCCCTGTAATCTTGCAAAACAAAGCAGACACCTCAATGAGCAGCCTAAAGTGCTGTGATCCTCCTCAAGGACAGACAGTGCACATTAATTGCGGCTGCACTCAGCAGGGAACAGCCCCCACCGCCATCTGCCGAATGCATACTAAAATGGCGGGCGCTGGGAGTGCCGCAATTGAGTGCTGGGATCCTGTAGCGAGAACGCGCCCGCCAGTACAGCTAAGGATAATAACCGGCAATGCCGTCGGGAAGCCAGCACTCACCCGCGGCGACCATTCAGGCAGGTCGGACGTGGGAACACCAAACACACTCTACTCCCGCCGATGTCCCCAGAGCCCGCAGCGCCGGAGGCCAGTCTCGCACCCGGGCAGCGTGGACCGCCCCCAACTAGCTGTTCTCATCAGCGGGGCTCAGCAGCAAGGACGCTCCACCACACGCGTCACTCAGCGGGTCGTAAAGCTGCCCCGGTCTCACCGCTCCCGACCCAGCAGTCCAAGCCTGGAGTGCAGCAGTATCTTCCGGCCGGCTGGCACCGATGTCGCAAGGCCTGGGTCGCCATCTTCGGTACAAAAGGGGGTGGTAATGGACGGAGCATCTGAACAATCAAACACTCACACCCAGTCAAAAGATCTGGGTTTAATCCATCACCGTTCTTTAGCCCACTCTGCCACCCCAGTTCAGACATGGCTATATGCAAATCAGTCTGACCCTGTGCCTCATGGGAACAGTCCAGCCCGAACTGCCAAACCATGCCTTCCCTGGACCGGAAACAAGCTTCCGAGGACCGGTTTCTGGCATTCCAGCCGTATTCAGCCCGGCTTGCTTGAATCCAGTGGCAAAGTGAGCAAGGGACTCACGTCTGAGCATACCCTGCCACACTTATGGCGGCCAAAAGCGGTACAAAAGGGGGTGGTAATGGACGGAGCATCTGAACCATCACGACCCCCATTTGTACCGGGTCGCCATCTTCAACATGCAGCGTGATTCCGCGCTGATTAGCAGATTGGAGCGCAGTATTCCCACCGATGTACCGCAAAAGGGCATCAACCTGTTGCCCACAGCCAGGGGAAACAAAGCCACCGCAGCACACCATCGGATTTTGCAGAGAAAGGTAGGATATATGCAGGATTGTGGCCCTGACCAGCAGAGCTGCACTAATGTGCGACCATCTTGCGTCGGGCTCTCTAGTGCCCCCTCGCAGGAACGATAAAGTCTGTTAAAATTTTAGCAAAGAAAATTAAAACATTGTTTCACGGTTTTCCTGCTGTGACTATGAGATTTACATTTAAAAATATTAATATTAGTTATCGCAAGCATGCCGCAATGTGAATGGAATTGATAGCAGCGGTTTTGAAGAGGATTAACAGATAAAAACTACCAGTCTGTTGTTTAATGCACTGTTGTGGTAGTCACATCACGTGAAAAGTTTTGTGCACATTGTGTTCAAAATGGCTGACCACAAACGGAAAAGCTGTTGGTGAACAAGCCTGCTGGACAGGTGAAACGCGTCTTATCAGCTGTCGAAATACATTTATTTTGGCCAGGACACGGCGTTGCCAATCCTTACTTTGCTGTGTGACGTAATTACTATACTTTATGGACCGTGCTTGGGTGGTCCAATCACAACAACGCACCCGCTGTTCAGGTTGTGTAGTGGCTGTACCGAAGCGTGGAGGAAAGAGATATATATATATACATAAATATATATATATATATATATATATATATATATATATATATATATACACACATATACATATACCTGAATTAGCAAATATTCTAAACCTATTAATGACTGATCATAAAACAATAGCATCATGCTTCGGGAAGGTGTGGAAGTTCGTCCATGCCGCCGCACTGCAGATATGGTTACCTGTGCCATTGGTTGCATGGGACTTGTTTTGGGACTACTGGTAGGGCTAGGGCCTTTTTTTGACGTAGAGATTAGGGTTTATTAACTGATTGGGTGCTTGGACTAGGGCTAAGATTGGCTGTAAGGTCCTGGTCTCCTATTGGTTCTAGATTTTTGGGCTAGCGTTGTCATTGGATAGTGTAAGTGCTAGGGTTCACATTGGCTGAAGGGGTCACCTGATTGCTAGGGCTATAAAAAGGCCAGGTTTAGGGCGTCTCAGGGCAGAGAACACAAGGGCAGTTGCCTGTTTGAGCCTGTTAAGGGCAGAGAGGACAAGGGCAGTTGCCTGTTTGAGCCTGTTAAGGGCAGAGAGGACAAGGGCAGTTGCCTGTTTGAGCCTGTTCGAGACTGACCAGGGCCAGAAATGCTGCCCATTTTTCAATTTAGCAATACCAGCCCACGCCATCCACATCCACAAACTTAAGGTACTTATGGATCTATATATTTATCACTTTCTTTTAATTTAGCCTTCCCAATGCACTACCCTATTTCTCAGCCTATACATTTATCAATATATCCTCTAGATCCACTCTCATTTATCCCAAACCCCATGCCACTACTATTATTCCCAAAATAACCCTTTCTTGACTCTCTCCTACTCTACCCCTCCTTATATCATCTGACACCTCTTTCTACTATACCTATCCCCCAAAACAAACCTTTCTAAACTCTTCCCTCTGACTCCTCCCCTCCAAAACTCCGTTTTACTCATCCAAAAGCCTCCTCCTACTGCTAAGACCTAAAATAAATAAAACATCCTTCACTCTTTTATCCCTCCACTATCTTTTTGAATCAAAATTAACAGACTAACATGTTCACTTCTCAAATTCCATATTCAACTACACTAATTCACCACTAATCCTTAATGGGTTCCGGAGTGGCGTGCTTCAACACCCCATCAGGGGTAACAAGTGCTATATGAATGCAAACCTTTCTTCCCCTTTTATCCTTCAGCTATCCTTCTCACTCCAAATAACTGACTAATATGCACCACTGAGATTACTTTCATATTTCACCATACTAATTCACCACAAAATTCTTTATGGGCTTCCGGAGTAGCGCGCTTTAACACCCCATCAGGGGTAACAAGCGCTATATAAATACAAACCTCTTTTCCTCCTCTATCCTTCTGCTATCATTCCAAATCCAAATAACTGACTAACCTATCGACCACTTAAAATGTACTTGCCTGTGTCACTATACTAATTCAACACTAATCCTCTAGGGGTCCTGGAGTAGCATGCTACTCGCCAAAAAAGCGCTTCGACGCCTCGTCAGGGGTAGTAAGCGCTATATAAATTTAATTACAATACAATACAATACAATACAATACGTTCAGGGCGGTTTGTGTGCAGCTTGTTGGGGTGAAGTCCCTTTCCTTACCCTCTTACCTGGTGGGTGGCCACCTATATCTAGCTTACTTACCTCAGATCCTCAGCTTCTCCTTTGGGCAGCATGGAGGAGTTTGATGAGTATTATGAGGAGGAACCCCAGTATTTCCGGCTGTCGGACAAATTCAGCGGCGTGGTCAGTTCTTCCATCGCCAATGTATGTACAACACCCGAGCACACCAGATCATTATTTCAAATTGGAGTAGTATCAGTATTTTTCTAAGAAAGTCAATGCAATCTCAGAGTCCTCTATGTTCTAAATCCAAAAAGTCTCAAAGGAAAGTCCGAACAAATCTTCTTAGGTTGAGATCTGGTTTTAATATCCACAGTTCACATAAGGAAAGACAGCAGCCGACGTGCGTTTCGCCCGCAGTTCTTTTTCAAGGCTGCAAGCAAGATGTTTATACATATCTATCAGATAATGAAAACTTTCAATCTGATTGAAAAATTGCAATTGGCAATTGGGCATGCAAAATACCTCGTGACTTAAGATAATCAACCTAGTTTTATACCAAGCACTTTTGAACCAAATATAGTGATTATAGCCAGACAGAAACACCCTAGTGGATCAAGTGCCCCAGAGACCATGAATTTATGCTGGTGGAAAAAAGAAGAAAAAAACAACAAGAAAAAACCAAGAATGTTGGCCATCTACAGTGTTAGAGGACCAAGGGAGCACACAGCATAATTCAGGATGCAAATTGTTATGTTTAGGTGACTGTATACGGAATGTTTACACCAATTTAAGACCATGACCACCACCAGGTGCAAGGAACATGCACCTGTTAGTATGAGAATTCTCACATATTTGTTCGATATTCCAAGCTTTTTGGCGTTATGTCAGTGTTCTCTTAAATACACACTCTTCTTCTTGGATGGATGGAATAGAGTCCCCCAAAGATAGGAGCGAAAAAATGACGCTTGATGTTAGGATTTGGAGTTCCTATCATCACTCTGTGAAAATGACAACCATGTTAATAATATTCCTTCCTGTGCAAAATGATGTCACATGCCAGTTAAGCATTCTTATTTCTGATAGATCGGTGCATTATTGTTAGTAATGTTTATTACTGGGCAAGAAAAAAAGTCTCATATAAGTTTTAAATTCTTGTTCCTGATAAGCCAGTGCATCATATATGCTTGCCACAGGGAGTAAAAAATCTTAAAAAAAGAGAGGGGGGGGGGGCTACAATTGGCCAATGTCTAATATGCTAAGGCGGTCTCTGGAGGTTGGAGAAGAGGTTGGATGACCTAGCGAAACTCCTTGAACCCCTCCTTGTGAGGGAAGATGCTCCGGGGCCTTCGGGCTCCCTACCTCCAAAGTCGAGTCCCGCTTCACAGCTTGAGCAACCGCGTAAGCAGCCCCGCTCCAACGGGGTTGATCCTGATGCCTTTGAGCGACTGCGGCAAGCCTTTTTGGACGCCCAGACCCCATCCTTGCTGGCGGAGCCTTCCCCTGCTGACCCTCGGCCTGTAGGTGTCCCGGATCCAGTGCCACCCACGCCTCCTTCAGAGGACTCCCATGGAGCTTCAGATGGCCATTCTGACCAGGGCAGATTGTTGCGCCCCTCTCCTTCAGGTTTTGTGGAAAGTCTCCAAACCTCGGTCTCCCAGGGTGGAGCCCAGTCTGACCTCCTAGATCCAGAAGACCTTTTGCATCCCTGCTCCTCGCAGTGGGTCCCCCGAGATAAGGTGGCCAAGTATGTGGTGGCGCGCCTTGGAAAACCCCTCGATCAGGATGTCCGCTCATGCCTTAGATTAGAATGCCCGCGCCCATCCCTGGAAGGGAAAGTGGAGGTGACCCCCGAGATCGATGCTAGGATGGCCACCTTTCTTACCAAGTATATCAAAGACCCAAAGAAGGGCATAGACAGATCCTGGCGTGCCTGCAGGACAAGTTGCTAGACATCACAGGTCCACTAGTAAAACATTTGATATGGCTGAAGAAGCCAAGGCATCTGGTGCCCCCATTTCCCCCAACACCCTGTCCAGTAGGGCCCAATGGGCCATTATTTTCCTGGGGAATGCGAACTGTGCCATTTCTATAGAGAGGCGCAGGTCGCTCCTTATCAAATTGGACCCGACGCTGGGTGAGCTGGCGACATCTGAAGCGGATCCGGAGGCGCAGGACGGTCTTTTTGAAGACCCATTTGTTAAGGAGCTTAGTAAGTTTGTGTCCACATTTAACTCTCTAGACAAGGCACAGTCCACTTTGAAGCACATTTTCAAGGCACAGGTTTTCGGAGGGGCTGGTCGTGGCAGGGGGCGCTCAGCTGGCCAGTTCTCGCAGGCAGCCTCCGGCAGAGGTCAGCAGTCTCAGAGGGGGCAATACCAGGACTCCTCACGTTTTGGTGGCTTCTACCCCACAAGAAGTTGTTCCCGTCGCCGAGGCCAGGGCAATACTGGGAGAGGCAACGGCGTCCCAGCCAATCACGGGGAGTTCCATAATTGTCTCATATCATTGCTTGGGTGCAGGTTGGCCCGGTTTCTGGACAATTGGCGGGCTCTGACATCCGACGGTTGGGTGCTTCAAACAGTACATGGGTTTCACATAGAGTTTTTCGGTTCCCCAGTTCAGTCTGTTCCTCCTGCTCCGATTAAGTTCTCTGGTGCAGAGGCGGCATTGATATGCCTCGAGGTTCAGGAGCTCCTGAGCAAAGGGGCCATTTGAAGCTCCCACCCCCAGCCCGGGGCCTTTCTAAGCAACATTTTTCTGGTTCAGAAACAGGATGGCGGACAGCGTCCGGTCATAATCCTTCGGGAGTTCAACGAATGGCTTGTCTACCGGCGTTTCAAAATGGAGGGGATTCACCTCCTTCGCGATCTGTGGCGTCCTAACAACTGGATGGTCCGTTTGGACCTCAAGGACGCCTACCTGACGGTCCCCATCTTTCCGCGACACCGTTGATTCTTGCAGTTCCAATAGGAAGGCCAGATTTTTTAGTTCACTTCGCTTCCCTTTGGCCTGTCGACCGCCCCTTGGTGTTTCACCAAGATTTTACATCCAGTGGTGGAGGCGTTAAGGGCGCAGGGCATGAGGATGATTGTCTATCTGGACAACATGCTCTTCCTACATCAATGCCCTCAGACTCTCATGCTTCAGCTTCGCTCAGTAGTTTGTCTTCTGCAATCCCTGGGGTTTGTCATAAACCAATTGAAGTCCTGCCTCCATCCCACTCGCTCGATCACTTTTCTAGGTTTTGTGATCGATTCAGTGGCTGCGACTCTCAGTTTCAGAAAGATGACGAAGATCCATCACGAGATCCGACAATTGCTTCGGAAGCAACTAACGTCCCTCCGCAGCATTGCCAGGGTGGTCGGCCTCCTGTCAGACTCAATTCAGGCCATCTTTCCAGGTCCTTTGCATTTTCGGGCCCTTCAGAAACTCAAAGCGTTCCATCTACACAGGGGTTTGACTTTCGCTCAGAAGGTTCCTCTGTCCGAGAAGGTCAGGGACGAACTTCAGTGGTGGAACGGTCGAACCATTTTTGGTTCCCTTCCCGACTTGGTGATAGAGTCCGATGCCAGCGGCTCCTGTTGGGGAGAATGTTGTGGCAAGCTCACTAAAGGGGTCGGTTGGTCTGCCGAGGAAGGTTCTCTCCACATCAACTGTTTGGAGCTCATGGCAGACTCTTTCGCGGTCCGCTGTTGGACAAAGGACAGGGCTCACTCGTGTGTCCTCCTCAAGATGGACAATGTGGCAGCAGTACGCTACATCAATCATCTGGGAGGAATGTGTTCCAAAGCTCTGGCAGATTTGGCCATGGACATTTGGGAATACTGCCTGGCCCATCAAGTGTCGGTGATTGCAAAGCATTTACTGGGAGAGGCCAATCAAGTGGCTGATTGGCAGTCTCAGCATCTTCGAGACTCCAGCATGTGGAAGCTCTTCCGGCCGGTGTTCCTGACCTTGCAGGAATGGTGGGGTCCTTTTACTGTCGACCTCTTCGCCTCTCGCCTGGACTTCCAGATTCCCAGGTACTTTAGTAGGAGGCCGGATCCAGGGGCGGCATCCACTGAGGCCTTCCTTTAGGATTGGTCGCTAGAGAGGGGTTATGCATTTCCCCCCTTAGCTATGATCATGCGGTTGACAACGCAGGTCCATACGCAGAGGGCGGATCTGGTGCTGATTACCCTGATGTGGAAAGCGCAAGCCTGGTTTCCAATTCTGATGGAACTTTCCTTGGCTTCTCCAATCCGTCTACCCCGGCTCCCTCATCTCCTGCTCAGTTAATCGGGCAGCCCTCATCCCCTGATAATGAATGGCTCGTTGCCCTTGATGGCCTGGTGGATTACAGGTCTCGATGGCTAGTCCCTGGACTTTCGCGCCACGCTGCAGAGCTCCTATCAAGGGCATGGGCCGATTGTACACTCAAGCGCTACCGATCGGCCTGGTCCGGATGGATGTGTTGGTGTCTGCAACGGAGTCTGGATCCCGTGTGGGCAGATGTTGTTCACATCCTGAATTTTCTGGTCTCTGGCTCCGGAAGGGTTGGCTTACAGGACGATTAATACGTTCCGCTCTGCAATTTCGGCTTGACACTCAGTGGTGGAGGATCATCCCGTGGGTGACCATCCCCTGGTGCGGAAGCTTCTTCAGGGGATGCGACTCTCCCTTTCCCCTGAACCGCGATATTCGGTACTCTGGGATGTAACTAAGGTCTTACACCTCTTGTCGGAATGGCTCAGCAACAAATACCTGTCACGAAAACAGCTGTCTAGCTAACTGGCTATGATGTTGTGTTTAGTGTCTTGGAGACGGGTATCGGATGTACGGGCCCTCGATATTACGGGGAGATCCTTCACGTCCGAAGGAGTCACCTTCCATGTGTCCCGGCACACTAAATCCCAGTCTCAGGTTATTTCTTATCCAGCTTTCCCTGACTGTCCCAAACTCTGCGTTGTCAGGTATATCAGAGCTTATGAAGCCATGACTGAGGATGTTCGCCCTCATGGGGAATGTCAGCTTCTGATTGCCTTGTGGAAACCTTTTCGGGCGGTCTCCTCCCAGACGATTGCAAGATGGGTTCGTTGGGTGATGGTTGAGGCCAGAATCAACACTAAGGTATTCGGAGCGCACTCCGCTTGGGGTGCTATGGCATCTAAGGCTTTTACGCTAGGAGCACGCTTGGAGGACATATTAAATTCCGCTGACTGGTCTTCCGACTCAACCTTTAAAAGATTTTTTTTCAAACCAGTCACCTCCATTGCGTCTCTGGAAGTGGATAAGCTTTAAACTAGCCTAATCCTCGCCTCCGGGTCCTGACATAGAATGAAACATTTCCTAGCTTTTGTAAAGGAAAGTTTCAATTCTATTAAGGACTCGGAGGCGAGGATTAGCCCGCCCTCAGGATACTCCTGGACCCACCCGGGCTCATCAGGATGTGCCGTTAGGCGTAAGTAAAGCATTTTTCTGTTCAGTTGTAGATGTTGTTTTTTGCTTCTGTACTGGTGAATATTCGCAGATTTTCCGACTTCTTTTTTCTGCCTGAAGGGACAGAGTTGTCGAAACAGGATTAGGAATGCTAGCGGTCGGCTTTGTCGCAAGAAGAAAGAGGATATCCAGTACAGAGCAGGGGTTGTTATGATCCCAGGAGGCACCTGATTGGACAAAAGACTGTTACATGGCATTGTTGTTTTTTCCATTGGCTTCATGGGAAATGAAGTCCTATTGTTGTTCACTGTTATTTTCTAGGGCTGCTATTGAATAAATAGTAGAAAGAAAAGCCTAATCCTCGCCTCCGAGTCCTTAATAGAATTGAAACTTTCCGTTATGAAAGCTAGGAAAGTGTTTCATTACTCTATCCTGAAGAAACTGCAGGTAAGGTTCAGTTGTTATAAAGGCCTGAATTTCACTAATGCGTTTAGCTGACGAAATGGGCAACAGGAAAGCCACCTTCCAGGAGAGGTATTTGAAATTGCACTTCTGAATTGGTTCAAAGGGGGCCATCATAAGCTGTGACAGGACAATATTCAATTGCCATAGCACTTGGAGGAGGTCTTTCCGGACGGTAGGCCCAGAAAAGTCCTTTATGAACTCCTATGCCAGTCTGTTAGACCACAAAGACAAGCAACCAGAGCATAGTCTGTATCTGGATATTGCCGCCAAGTGCACCTTGATGGACCCATGCGCTAGGCCAGCTTTGGCGAGAGACAAGAGATAGGGCAAAACGTCCTCAGCCGGCGATGACAAAGGATCGCAAGAGTGCGCGGCACACCATATGTAAAATCTTTTCCACTTGGCCATGTAGCATTGGGTCACAGAAGAAGCTCTGGTTTTCTGCAATATTGCTTGACATTCATCAGAAATCGCTAGTTGCCTGAATTTTGTCTGATGCGGAGCCAAGCTGACAAGTATAGAGTGTGGATTTGAGGATGAACCACTTGGCCCTGGTTCATCGAGAGAACATTTTCCCTTGGCTGGAACAGGATTGGAGAAGACCCTGATAGCCGATACAGCTCTGTTAACCAGCATTGTCGTGCCCATGCCTGGGCGATTAAGATGATAGGCATGGATCATCTTTGATCTTTTTGAAGAACCTTTGGAATGAGAGGAAACGGGGAGAATGCGTAAGCAAAGGTCGTTTCCTAGAGAGCCTGGCTGAAGAAATCTGCTGGCGTAGAACCTACATTTTTTGTTGAGAGACGAAGCAAACAGATCATGGGTTGGAAAACCCCAACTGTGAAAAACCCTTTGCAGCCCAATTTTTTTTTTTGACTCCTGGCACATGCTGAACCTGTATTGATATCTCATGGATATCAGCCAATCCCAGATCTGTTGGGAAAATGGTGGTGGTGTTGTCCGTGCAAATTAGGATTGTCGATTTACTGATCCTTGGCAGGAATGCTCGGAGGCCCAGATACACTTCTTTCAGTTCCAAGAGATACTGTGCTTCCAGGGCTGACCAACTTTTGTGAATCTGTAAGTCCTGCAGGTGGGCACCCCACCGGTCCATGGAAGCGTCCGACATCATTACCAATTTTAGTTTTGTTGTGAGGAAAGAAAGCCCTTGGGAAAGTTTGTCCCTAACTGCCCATCAAGACAATGCTGAAATCATTACTGGTGTGATTGAAATTATGTCTTCGAAAGAGCCTTGAGATTGAGTCCATTGAGCATCGAGCTGCTCCTGAAGAGGCCTCATTCTTAGGCAGCACGGCTGAATCAGAGGAATACAGGACCACTTCATTCCTAGCAATGATTTGTATGTCCTTACTGAAATGCACTTTTTTTGCGGACAGGCATTGTGATGTCTTCTGGAGACATAAGGTCCTTTCTTTTGTGGAGAAAGCTTTTGAAAATGTGGTATCCAGATTAGCTCCTAGGAATAATATAGACCTGAAAGGAGCCAGAGAGAACTTTTCCTGGTTGATTCTAAAACCCAGGGAGTGAACCCGTCGAACACAGGCGTCTGCCGATCTTCTGGCATCCTGGAGCGATGGAGCCTTGACTAACCAGTCATCCAGGTAAGTGAATACCTGCTGACTGGTTCACCGCAGAAAAGCCAACATTGGAGCAAAGCATTTGGTAAAGACTCTTGGAGCCATCTTAATACCAAAAGGTAGCACCTTGAATTGATAATGGCACCCTTTCACCTCGAACCTGAGAAAACAACAATGTTTTGGATGTCTAGGAACATGAAAATGGGCGTTAAGAAGATCCAGGAAGGACATATAGTCCCCTGCATCTATGAGAAGCAAGATTTCCTGGAGCGACAACATTCTGAAGGATGGAAATTTGATGAACTTGTTCAACGACCTGAGATTCATTATCTGCCACCATTTCCGTGTCTTTTTCTCTATTAGGAAGAAGTGAGAATTGAATCCCAGATTGCGTTGATCGAGCAGTACCTCTTCGATTTTCTGCTTGGCAAGGAGCAATTTGACTTCCTTCTTGAAGATCTGCAGATGACGATGGAAAGTCCTCTGCGGAGGCAAATTCGGGGACTGTTGAAAAATTCCAGGTTGTGACCGTGGAGGAATACGTCTAACACCCATTTGTCGGAAGATATAAGCTTTCATTGATTGAAAAATTTGGAGCAAGTGGGGCTGAATTGAAGTGAGACTCCCGTAGCAGGGGCCTGCGGATCCTCATTGCCTTTATTGGAGTCGTTAAACCTTCCTGCTGACTACTGGCGTCGATGTGCAGCTGTTCTAGGGTAGGTTGGTGTTGAGGTTTGTTGAAAGGGCTGCGAAGTGTACTGGGAATAAAACCCCTGCTGATAATATGGCTGGAAACATTGCTGAAGCTGATGCCAAGAGAGATATTGACCTCTGCTTCTTCCCTGGTAGGAAGCAAACTTTTTCTGCTGCAGATTTATCAATGATTTAGCTGTTTACATATCCGACTTGATAGACTGCAGTTCTTCATCCACATGCCTGCCAAAGAGAAATTTGCCCTTGAACGGCATATCCAATACTTTGGCCTGAATTTATGGGTGGAATGTTGTAGTTTTCAGCCATACCTGCTGTCTCAACACGCAGCTCCCACCATCTGCCTGAAGATGGTTGCCGAAATATCCACAGCCACATCAATCATTTCAGAAGAGGCTCTCTCTCCTTCTTATAGCACCTCCTTTGCTTCTTTCCTCTTGTCCTCGGGAAGAAACTCTAGCAAGGCACAGATGTTGGACCACATCTGGCAGACATACCTCCAGAGGATAGCCATCATTGAAGACCCTGATGGCAGTGGCTCTCAAAGAGGAGAAGTTTTTGCCGATGTTATCTATTCAGCACTCTTCCTTGTAAGGTGGAGCCGCACAAGGAGAAGAAGGATATTTAGAAGGCCTCTGAGCAGCTTGCATAGTACCCAAATCAGGCTAAAGGTGACCAATCAAACACGCAGGAGAGTCCTTGGGTGCCCTGTACTTCTTGTCCAATGTTGGTACCACCGCAGGTAAAGAAGCTGGCATCTTCATCAACTTCAGGCACCCTTGCCATAAGATGTCAGCAATAGGAATTGATTGAGTGGAGCGCTGCATTGTAGACTTAAAGTCATATATTGAATATTCTGTCTTTTAGGCAGGCATAGGGACGTCAAAGTGCCTATAAGTGCATTCAAACAAATCGTGAAATCTGTCGATATCTGCAGGCAGGGATTTGGCTAGAGGTTGAGTAGGAGAAGGTGGAGTAAGAGCCACGTAGTTGTCCCACTCATCATGGAATTCCGGGTCCAACTGCAATTCCCCTTCCTCTAGTTGCTGGTCATCATCATCCTGAATTTGTGCCGGAATTTCCACAGTTGGTGGAACGCTCTTGCTTTTTGGAAACGGAAGCGCAGCCAGCGAACCATGAATGGGAACCCCCTGAACAGAAGGTGGCTGCGGAGCAGAGTTCCCCTCAGGAAACATCTTGTAATAATCATTTAACATCAACCTAAGGTCAGTGACTAATGGAATAGGGATATTAATGGATGGCTCCTGAGCTTGCTCTTTGGGTTCCTCGTAAGGGTAGTGCTTCTGAATGGGTCCAGATGTTAAGAACTGGGATGCCCTGTATCAGAGAAAAAATAATCGGCCTCCAAATAAGTAGATGGGTTATCCATTTCCCATTCCTCATCCGCGTTGTGACACTTAACCCTGAATTGTGAGGGACTGTACGCAGGGCCATAAGGACCATCATCTTCAGATTCCTGAAAATCCAGGAGACGAGTAGGAGGTAACAGAGAGAAATTCTGAAAAATCCTGTAGAAGAAAAGGTATCAGCTTCAGAAACAGACTGTCTTTTTTCCTCGTCGACAGGATCGTCAACAGTATAACCAACTGCAGCAGTTTAAGAGTCGCCAACAGTGAACAAACCTGCTGAACCATCGACGGTGAAGCTCTCGTTGTCGGAGATGGTCTAACCATAGCCAAAAAGGGTGACACTATCACTGCCATCGTCCATGAAGCCGTCGTCTTGACCATCAGCATAGTCACAGTTGCTGATGAAACCGTCGACAAAGCGCTAGCTGCAGTGGAGACGGAGGCTGTAGACTGTGACTTATTCGACAACGGGACCGTCGACATGTGGTTTACGCAGCAGAGGATTCCTTGGGAGGAGTATGAGGCGTCAACGGTGGAGCAGAATCAGACCTCTGGTGAGAAGAACCCTCTCTTTGACTCTGAGACCTGGATTTTTTAGGAGGTATGGGCTTCTCCTCAGAGTCAGAGCCTTTAACCGCTTTCTTCCTTTGCAACCAGAGATGCAGCCTACCCTCACAGTCTTTGAAAGTTTTCGTGGATAAAGTACAATAGAAATTGCATTCTCTGGGCTTGTGTTCTGGATATAGGCAATAAAGACACTCCTTATGTGGGTCCTCAGAAGATAGTCTGGACTTTTCATAAGTCTTACAGGGCCTAAACAACTCTTTTTTGACTCCGACATAAACAAGACAATGTAGGTACTCAAACTCCTGGACTGTACCTCAGAAGAAGATTGAAAAGAAGAAATGAACAGCTACCTGGAAGTTAAAAAGGACAACAATACAAACACTGACTGAGAAGAGGTCAGAAAGACTCCCAAACACAAGATGTGCGTGTGGTAAGACATCTCAAGTATGGTAGCCCTGCAGGAGAAGGAGACTCTGTGATCTACGCTCTGATTAGCTGGAGTTTGGACATTTTAAAACATTTATTAGGTTACTAGGTTACTAGGTATTAGGTTACTAAACGCTAGTGAATTTTAAATGGGCATTTGAAGGATCACTGAAATAATATCGAGAGACAGAATATCGACCATCAAGAATATCGTTGACTAAATATCGACTGACAAAATATCGAGTTTCTATCTACAAACAGGTAAGTACAAAAATATCGAGTTAAAAATATCGTTTACAAAAATATAGTTATAAAAAATATCGACTTTACTAAAAACAATGTTAAATTAAATTAATATAACAAATTAATTACTAAAATATACTTACAAATACTTAAATTAACTTATAATAATTAAATAATTGATGAATGTTAAAAAAAATTATTTCATATTTCTTAAAACATATATATATATAGTAACAAAATATAATTAAATAATAGCCAATATTATTAACGTACAATAACAAAAGTGTAAAAAATACTATTCCCACTCCAAAGAGTGCAAGCATAGGGTAAGCGTTGGATAGCTTAGGGGTTAAAATTACTATTCCCACTCCAGTGGGTGCAACAGTAGGGAAAGCGTGGGATAGTGTAGGGGTAAAAATGACTAATCCCACTCCAAAGAGTGCAACAGTAGGGAAAGCTTTGGATAGCGTAGGGGTTAAAATTACTATTCCCACTCCAGTGGGTGCACCAGTAGGGAAAGCGTTGGATAGCGTAGGGGTTAAAATTACTATTCCCACTCCAGTGGGTGCAACAGTAGGGAAAGCGTTGGATAGCGTAGGGGTTAAAATTACTATTCCCACTCCAGTGGGTGCAACAGTAGGGAAAGTGTTGGATAGCGTAGGGGTTAAAATTACTATTCCCACTCCAGTGGGTGCAACAGTAGAGAAAGCGTTAGATAGCGTAGGGGTTAAAATTACTATTCCCACTCCAGTGGGTGCAACAGTAGGGAAAGTGTTGGATAGCGTAGGGGTTAAAATTACTATTCCCACTCCAGTGGGTGCAACAGTAGGGAAAGCGTTGGATAGCATAGGGGTTAAAATTACTATTCCCACTCCAGAGAATACAACATTAAAGAAAGTAAATATTTCATATATTATTCAAAAATCTAAAAATGAATATCTATTATTAATGAATTAAAAAAAATGTTATCAAATATAATAATTAATATTTTAAAATTATTAATTAACAATAATTATTTCAGTTAATCACCTATTAACACAAATTAAACATTAACAATTTGATTATTTAATAATTAAAAATTATTTTACAATTATTTCCAAATAAATACATTTTAATTAATTTTATTATTTAATTAATTATTAATAAATGACTTCCCACCCTATTCCCCTATAAACCCACAACCCGCTACAGAAATTACATTAGTAAAATTTACATAATTACCAATTAATCAATTAATAAAAATGAATTAACAATCATAAATAAATTAATTAACTAATATAAATTAATTAACAATTAATTACTAATTACTATCAATAAATACATTTACATATTTAATTAATTATAATTAAATTACTTCCCACCCTATTCCCCTGTAAACCCACAACCCGCTACAGAATTAAATTTGTAAAATTTACATAATTACCAAATAATCAATTAATAATAATTATTTTCCAAATACAATTAAATTAATTAACACATATACATAAATTAACAATTAATTACAAATTACTATCAATAAATAAATTTACATATTTAATTAATTATAATTAAATTACTTCCCACCCTATTCCCCTATAAACCCACAACTGCTACAGAATTAAATTACGCAATAATTATAAAAACAAAATTCATTAAATAAAATTATTTATAACATAAATACACACTTTTCACAGATATTATAACATAAAAATACACTATAAAAAATTATATATTATTAAAAAATCGATATTTTTAACTAACTATATTATATACTTCGATATTTTAACTATCTATATTTTAACAGTCGATATTACTTCACTTACCTTAAAAACGATATTTTTGTTATCTATATTCTGTCCTGTCGATATTTTGTCCAGTCTATATTAAAAACTCGGTATTATGTCCAATCGATATTTTGGACTCGATATTATGTCTGTGCACCGCATTTGAATTTTGGGTTCTAATACTGGTATTTTACTATTACAGTGGGACTCCCACCATGACGACGGGACAGATTCAAGTATGTAAATCTATAAAAGAAACAATACTGGAGAATAATAGCGATAGCTAGTTCTCCATTCTTTTCTTCTGAAACTTTGACTGCAAGTTCTAAAATAAAATATTCAGCCCCATCCCTACAGTCTATACAATCTAGCTCTAATGAACATTCCTACGCATGTTTTGGAGATAATAGGGTAATACTAAGAGAATGATTTTTCCCATAAAGAAAAACATTCCAAGATGCTTGAGGCAGTATGTGTTGTGACCCACCGGTATCCATTTTTTAATTACTATTTTTGACATTGTCAGTGGAAGCAAGCAAAACAAAAGCTAGCAAATCGCCTTTTAAAGGTGAAGCTAATTGGCTCCAGCAATTTCTTGTTAACTATTGTAGCGACAATTTGCATATGATTGTTGCCAGATAAGGTGCAGAACAACTCCATTTCTATTAAACCTTTTCAATCACCTATTTTCTCATGCAAAACAAAAGTAGACATTGCCATTTGCTTTGTAAACTAATCAAAGAGGTCCTTAAGCACTATGCAAACTCATCTAGTAATTGCAAAGACGAAGTTCAACAAATTGAATGGAACATTGATTTTATGGCAAGACCGGAGGCTAACATTATTGCATTTCACACTCCATCCTCTTCCTTCTTTTTTGCTGCTGCGTGATCAGATAAGTATTAAGGCAGCTCTTATATTAATTTTGAATAGTTGTGAGAATTTATTAGGGTGAATTAATGAATTGATGTTTGTTTATATGTTTAAAACAAGGTTACCAGGGAATAAGGAAAAGAAAATAGAATTATTTATTGTTTTATAAAGTCAAAGTAGAGTATTTAAAAGTTCGATTTATTTTTAATGTTTAGTAGCTAACAAGGGATTCTTAAATACAAACTCCCATTTAATTTAGTTTTTCAGGGACTTAAATAGGTATTTTTAACTTTATGAGTTTGATGGAGCAAGGTTTCACATGTACAGAAACTTGTTTGGACTCAGTCATCTTGAAATAACCTGTAATTAATTAATCAACATGTTTCGTCCGTTAATATTTGCATTACTCAACTTATTCAGTAAGATGTCGAAGCTTGCCTATGTGCTTTTACTAAAAGTAACCCGAGTGTCCAAAAATGGCTGCCGAAAATGCGGGAACTTTAGTACGCATGAGTCTGCCTCACTCACGTGCTGTGACGTATCTCTGCTTTGGTGGGAATTTCTTGCTTCTGCACACTAGTGCCAAGATGGCCGCTTCATGCTTACTCATACTAATGCACATGCTGTTGCTTGTACTAAACATTGTTCGTTCTGCTTATCTATTAATACTATAGTATGAATAAAATAATGGGGTTCGAGTAGAGATAAGGGGTATACAGTGCATTAATTTCTTTTTGTATTTTAATGTGTCTCTATTTGACTTTAATAATAGTTCGTATTTGGGCCCAAGGGTGACATGAACATCCATATTGAAATCTGAACTGCGCATGTGTACCGAACTTTGAGAGACCTTGAGCAATGGCATTGAACTGATGCCAGTGACTGTCTTTCAGCCAATGCGCCTGGGAAAACTTCAACCTCAACCTGGGAAAGGGAGAAGAGTGAAGCGATCACCCACCTGAGAACAGTTAAACAAGCTATTCACCGCAACAGTAATAAGCCAGCTCCCGGGCATAGATTAAGAAAAGGCCCGTGGACTACAGTTCCCAGCAGGCAGTGGGAGGAGCTAGAGGGAGGCAGAGGGCAGGTCATTTATAAGCACCAACTCCGCCTGAGGCAGGTGCTTGACAATCGTTTTGGATTGCTAGTCAAAATGGCAGATGGAGATCCCCGTTGGATTCCAGACGGAAGCCTTTTCAGCGTCGTTCTAGAATCTGCTGAGGACCGTTTTGCTCCCGCTCACAGTACCCGCTCTGTGGTAAATAAAATTACCTATACTTAATTTATGCGGTAAAGTTCAATAAGAATAACTCAGTCAAAAATTAAGAGGCAGAGTCCGTGGCATCTGAGTTTATAAGGGTTTTATTCCTTAAAAAGGAATTGGTTCGAACCAGGTATCATGTTCCATCACCACAAGGGTTCAGGAAGGGATAGACAATGCTTTATTGACAGAATACAATTTATATAGTAAATGTATTTAATGGTGATGGATGCAGAAGGCGTAACAGCTGAGAGAAGAGAGATAAGAACACATGTACGTAATAAAAGGCGTAATAGAAGGCGTGCACAAGGGCGTACACGGAGGTGTGTACTAAAGACGTCATATGAAAGTGTCACAGGTAGGTGGATCCATAGAGGAATCCTGCAGTGTCAGCAGAAATACATGGCAGAGATGCGCGCGCAGCAGCATGACGTATGATTGACGTGGAACTGGAGGGTGAAGGGGACTTGACATTTAGCCTTACATGAGGAGACAGAAGTCTGGCGTGTCAGAACAACCTAATCCCAAATCATATCTAATATCTTGTGTTTGAGGAACTGTATTATCTAGAAGGAAAGGTCTCTCGGGCAGAGGCTATTCTATACTGACTGCTAATGCGTGTATAAGCGTCTATGTGTCTGCATGTAGTGCGGGGGCCATGGGCCTACCATAGTAACAGGAGCAGTGAATTACTTGCATGGAGACAGTGAGGCCGGGTCCTTTGCTCTGCAGCTGAGGAGATGTTTACCTGAACTACTAGACAGGAATGTATTTTCGAGGAGCGGAGCAGATAACTTGAAGGCTGAATACAGTCTTGGCAGGCAAGTAGGCAGAGCCGGGCACCGCTCGCCGCGCAGGGAGTAAGGCAGAGGTCATGGATACGGCAGGCTACTTTCAGAGGCAGAAGGCAGAAAAGGCTTGATGGCAGAAATCAGGGCCTAGCTCCCCCAGAGCCAGGAAAACGTGAAAAGTGCACCATGTAAAGACGGTGGCAAGGCATACTTAGGAACGGAATATTCGACCCATTCATGGTGGATCTGAAAGAGGACATGTTAACGTTGGACGCAAATGTATTTGCGTCTTCATAGCTGGTTGCGGAGGGAACATACATGTACTTGAAGCACGTACATGGAGCCGTTGGGGTCTACGATAGGGGACACAATTGACCATAAAAATTCATATTACCTCATTCCCTCCTTGTCCCCTACGGACCCTTCATGATATATCGATCTTCATTAGTCTATCAATTTGTTCATATAACATCATTTGCTCTTCTTTCTTCTGGCGGGATTTTGAACGTGGGCTTGAATGGGGAATACATGATGTGGCGCACAAGCCGCAAATCGCTGGCCCACATTGTAAACATAGGCAACAACTGAATACTATGAGAAGGGCAATTCCGAGGAAGGATAGGACTTTCCATCCCCAGGCTGACAACACGCTCCAGAACCAACCGGACCATGTCCAGGTGCCTGGATTCTGGTGTATCTGACTTGCAATCTTGTGAAGACGGGTTATGGCTCTATATACTGACGGTGCGTTTTCTGGAATGAAAACACAGCAACTCGATCCGATGACTCTACAGGCTCCGCCCCTATCGGCCAGGATGACGTCAAGGACAAGACGATTTTGAAGAACAACAATCCGCATAGCAGACTGCTCCTCTGTTAAGTTGCCTAGGGCGGAAGTAGTTTCATTCACTACTGCTTCCAGTGTTCTGGTTAATTTACGTATCAGTTTACTATTAAAGACAGCACCTAAATAGGGAAAGAAACCTTTATTGAAGTCTGTATACTGCTTCCATGCCGTTTCAGTGTAGTCGACAATCGGGAGATCTATTGTGTACTAGATGGGAGTTCCTATGATAATCAGGAGGGGCTAGGAAAACGGGTGGCAGAAGGAATGCAATGTAACAGGTACCATCCCAATCTAGAGATAAGCGTATATATGCGGTATGACCACAAATGAAATAGGAATGACGGGAAGCTTTAAATGTAGACTTGCCTTTATCACTGAATTCGATCACAGTAGTACATCTACTATGACCCAGGTGTACTGAACCATTCTTTCTGACACATAATTCACCTTTGACTGGTAATACGGACATAGCGGGCAAGACTGGTTCGGCTTCGGACTGGACATTCAGGATCATGAGGTTAAGTGTAAAGTTACCTAATCCATATACTTCATTTTCTAGATCAGTCCCTGTCCCTTTTGGAAGACCCTCCTTGTCAGGAAAACATACTTTATGCAGAACTGTGTTCAGTTTTCCCCATACCCAGTTGCCCTGGTAAACTACGGAATTGGAATCTAAAGAGTTCATTAAACTAAACCATGCACCACAGGAACCATTGTGTGTGAACGGGTACGGGAAGAGGGGCAGAACTCCCTTGTACTTCTGATAGGGAGGGAGTCGGCCACACATCCAACAATTTGTAGCGTTGCTGGTCTGATGGAAATGATGTAACATGCTGATGAATGTATTGTTGCGCAGCGCAAGTCGGTAAGATAACTCATGCGGGGGCAGTTCACTGAAAGTGTGCTCAACAGTGACATTTAAGGAAGAATGTGCACGCTTGAAAATAGGATAATATATATATAACAGTATACTTGCAGCAATAATCAAAAGACTCAGAAAAAACATAATCAATAGTGTCACAATACAGTGACTACGAAGTGATTTACAATATTCACGTTTCTTGAGCTGTTTCTGTCTATCTCTCTCTCTTTTGGGGTCTAGGGGATACATGTCAGAAACGTGTCTAACCGATTCACCTAGGGGAGGACTTAAACAATTAAACTGTCTGACTTGCTAGACCTCAACTTTAATTTATACTCCTGAGAAGAAGTTTTCTCGACCAGGGGGAGTTTTGAGTCAGTCTGTGGAGGAGGGCAGGGCTGGGAGTCTAAGTCTGGCGGCAGTCCATGGCATTTTTTAACATGACTCGAGTGAAGCCAGCCCTTACGGCCCTCCACTTTAATCGCAGTCCTTGTAGTCAATAGTACTAGCTTCGGCGCCTGCCAACGGGGCTCCAGCGGACTTCTCCTGTCGAAGTTCCTCACGAACACCAGGTCCCCCGGAACAATCGCGTGTGGCTTCACCTCGGTATTGTCGGGAAAGGCTGCAGCAACCTGTGAAGGACATGATTGTAGTGCAGACATCAAGGAAGCAAGGTAATCTGTCAGCATGTTACAGTCAACATCAGTAATTTTTCTCGGCAGAGGCGTCCCCCACATATTTGGTGGCCTACCAAAGACCACCTCGTACGGGGATAGCCCTGTTCTTGAGTGCGCTACCATTCTCATATAAAAGAGTGCAACTGGTAAAGCTACTATCCAGTCGACGCCTTTCTCTCTACAGATCTTGGCAAGACGAATTTTCAGAGTCTGATTATGACGTTCCACGAGACCTGCTGCCTCGGGATGTCGGACACAGTGGAATTTCCATTGATAGCCTAGCAGGAGTGATACCTGCTTCATAAGCTCGGACGAGAATGGCTGACCGTTATCTGAGTACACGACACGGGGCAAGCCGTACCGTGGGAAAAATTCACGTACCAGCTGCTTGGCAGTGGTCGGAGCAGTGTAATCTGGGACTGGATATGCTTCTGTCCAACGGGAGAGTGCACATACAACTACGAGGACATATTTGAATCCTCGACAGCGTTCCATCTGGATATAATCCATCTGGAGGACTTCAAAAGGATGATCGGGAGGATGAAATCCACCTTGCTCTACGGGAATGCTTTTACCTGGGTTGAACTGACAACAAATCATGCAAGTACGCACTTTCTGTTTGGCTGCTGCTCGTAAATGTTTATTGAACCAAATGTTTTGAATACTATCTAACATGGCTTTTTCTCCTAGATGTGCAGGACTGTGTACTGTGTTAATGATAACTTGAACCATAGAGTCGGGGAGAAACCATGTGGCTTTCCCCTTTGTCATCCATCCCTGTTCTGTCTGGATCCCTCCTAGTTCAGTCCATTTCTTGATTTCGTCTGGTGTAGCATGTGTCTGTATGCCAATTACATCTAGGGCGGGATCCTTAACTGTCATGCAATGTGTCGGGACTATTGTCTTTGTCAGATCAGTTGCGTGAGTCTGAGTCTGAGCTGTATGCTTGGCTGCTCGATCTGCCAGGTCGTTACCCTGGGAAATGGTATCTGTGACTTTCGTATGTGCCTTGCACTTCATGATGGATATCGCTGTAGGCAAATGAATTGCATCTAACAGAGCTTGAATGAGGGGACCGTGCTGGATTTTGGCCCCGTGAGAGGTCAAGAAACCCCTCTCTCGCCAGAGTACACCGAAGTCGTGTACTACTCCGAAAGCATAACGTGAATCTGTGTATATGTTAACTCTCTTGTTCTTTGCTTGAATACAGGCTTGGGTCAGAGCGGTGAGCTCTGCTGCTTGGGCTGACAGTGTATCAATACAATTCGTTTCTATAACTTCAGTTTCGGTCGTGACTGCGTAGGCGGCCACTAACTCTCCTGTACTTGTTCTCATACATGAACCATCCACATAAAGTGTCAGGTCTGGATCTGTTAATGCAGTGTCTGTCAAGTCTTGTCTGGGTTTTGTCGTAATGGTAATGACTTCAATACAATCATGTGCCAAAGGGTCTGTCTCACTTAATGGCAGAAGTGTAGCAGGGTTCAGTGTATTGCAACGTCTGATTTCTATGTGTGGCTGAAACAATGTCAATTCATAACCTGTCAATCGTGCTATAGTCAAGTGCTGGGTCTGTGTTCGGTTCAAAAGAACTTCCACAGAATGTGGAACTTGTACTGTCAATTGATGTCCTAGCACTATGGAATCACTTTGTCTGATGGCTAGAGCTGTTGCTGCAACAGATTTCAAGCACGCAGGCAGAGCCTGGGCTACTGGATTTAATGTACTAGAAAAATAAGCACACGGTTTGTGTGAACCTGCATGATCCTGAGTCAGTACTGACAATGCAGTACCTTCACGTTCTGTGACAAAAAGTGTAAAAGGCTTACTATAACATGGTGTCGCTAAAACAGGTGCTTGACATAAGGCTTTCTTTAATTCGTCAAAAGCTTGGGTATGTTCCTGAGTCCAAGGAAGGACAGTCGATGTCGCTGCCTCCTGGGTTGTCAACTGTATGAGTGGCTTGGCTAGAAATGCGTACTGGGGAATCCATTGTCTGCAGTAAGAAGTGAGGCCTATAAAGGCCCGTACCTCCTTTTGTGTCTTGGGTTGTGACATGTTTACGATTAACTGGATACGGTCAGGTGTGAGCTGTCTCCCCCCTTTGGACAGCAAGTGCCCAAGGTACACCACTTGCTGAACACAGAATTGCAGCTTCGAAGGAGACACCTTGTGTCCCTTGTCGGCCAGGAAATGCAAAACCGTCAGTGATGCTCGTTCACATTCAGGTTCGCTATGGGCGGTGATCAGTAGATCATCGACATATTGAAGCAGGGCAGTGTCGTCAGGCATGTGAATACTGTCAAGTTGTCTTTTCAGTGCTTGGCTATAGATGCTGGGGCTTTCTGTAAATCCTTGAGGTGCGCGTGCAAATTTGAAGCTTCGACCATTTAAACAGAATCCGAAAAGATATTGGCTTTCCGGATCGATTGGGACACTAAAGAAGGCGTTCTTGAGGTCAATTACAGTAAAGAACGTTGCTTCAGAATCAATAGCAGTCAATAGAGACGAAATGTCTGGGACCACAGGATATTGTGGTACAATGCATTTATTCAGTTCTCGTAAATCGATAACTAATCGATAAACTGGGGGTGCATTTGGATCTGTACGTTTAAGAATTGGAATGATGGGGAAATTACAGAGATTTGAGTCGGTTTCCACAACCACTCCTTGTGCAATGAGCTCGTCAATGATTTTCAGTAAAGCCACTACAGCATCTGGGGGTAACTTGTATTGTCGCATTCGTGGTAGTACTACTCCTGGCTTGAGTGTAACACGATATGGAGTAATGTGCAGACAACCTACATCAGTGGGGCCTTGTGCCCATAAATGTGCAGGTACATTCTGTAATCTGGGATCAATATCTCTCAACACATAGTGACCCTTAAAGTCACGCAAAAACAGTCTTACTCCTTCCGGAGAACAGCAAATAACAGCTCCTAGAGCTTTCAGAGTCTTAATTCCTAACAAGTTTTCTGGACATGACTTCGTGAGTAATAAATCTGTAGTACGTGTCAATGGACCAACTGCAAGGGGAAGTGGTTTCGATACTTCATTAACAATAGGCTTTCCTGAAAATCCAAGGGAAACATTCTGTGAGCCTGAGAGGGGTGCCCCTGGAACCTCGTCGTGACTGATAGTTGTCCTGCTTGCCCCTGTATCAATTAAAAACTTTCTATCTTTCCCTAATACTTGACTATGTACATAAGGACCCTCTTGATCTACAGGAACCTCAATAAGAGGCAAGCCAACCTCCCTCTCTAGGCTGTTTCATGTGTATCGTTGATAATCGGGATAGTCAGTTTGTGCATATTGGTACATCTGCTGTGACGTATGTTGTGTTGCGGCAATGCGCTGTGGCTGTGGTACTGCTACGGTCTGTACTGTCTGTTGTGAAGCCTGCATAGGCTGTACATTCTGGGGTACTTGTTGTTGGGCCTGATCTTGTCTAGGTGGACGGGGTCTCTCTTTAGTTTTACCTGTAGCGATATTGTGTTTCAAAACTGCACAATCGTTTATATAGTGACCTGGCTGTTTACAATAGTTGCATGTCCCTTTAACGGGAACTGCCGAATTACTGGACTGAGTCATACCCTTTTTATTACCATCAGATGGAACTGACTGAGCAACTAGCATTTTCATTTTCGTGTCTTTCATACGTCTTTGTTCGTGATCATGTTCTTCTCTAATTCTGTTCTGGTGGTACTGCAGCATTTGCAACATTTGTGAAGGGGTATTAGCTTGCCATGTGCTCTCGACTTTCAGTACACGGTTCTTAACTTGGGGCAGGGAATTTTCGACTAACTTGGATACAAAAAGGTGTGGATATGACTCGCTACTTGCTTTCAGGCCACTGTTAATAATAAAGCATTTCTCGAATCGGGAATAAAAATCACTAGTGTCTTCATCGGGTTTCTGTTTGCAGGCTGAGATTGCACCCCAGTCCTCCTTTTTAGTTGCTAACAAACGTGGCAAAACCTGTACTAACAATCCTGGTAATGCTTTAGTTTTGTCCCCAAGCCCTAGGCCTGGGGTTCGAGTGTTTTCTTCGTTTTCTAATGCAGCCCAATCAATCTTTTGTTCTCCCACCTCCCATTCTTTTTCTTTCAGTTTCTCGTAAATACCGGCAGGCAGTAATACTTTTAATATTTTCATAATGTCGGGATAGGTATAATCACCCATGAGTAACATGTCTTTTATTTCATGGTGAAAACCAGCTGGGTCCTTGTCATGGCTAGGCACTATTTTCTTCATTTCCAATAGTTCCATTTTTGTTATGGGCGTGTACACAAACACACGTCTAAAGGTATTATCATCATTCCTGACTGGGTGCACTTCTCGCAAGGGATTCTGTCTGTCTATGTAATACGTTTTTCTTTCTACGGGTGGAGCTGGAACAAACTGTGGATTCAGGAAAGTACAATATCTGTGCCGATGTTCTAAAATTACTTTAATTAAGTCGGTACCTAGGCCTCTCCATTTATTCATGAGTAGCTCTATTAATATATCAGGTAGGGGACCAGGATCAGAGTGTTGGCTTTTATACAATATAAGGAGGTGCTGTATCATGTACATACCAGCCAGTCGCTGTTCATCTGGGGAAAGATTCAAAAACGTTTGCGCTAATGCGTCATCACTATATTTATCAGAATTGTCAGCCCATTGTACTGCTGACCTGGCTAGTTCTTGTTCATCCATAGAATTGAGTACATGGTACCCCATTCGTTCTTGAAGTATTTTATCGGTAGCCTGAAACAGATGTTCAGGAGTCTTTGGATTTGACATAGCAGAGTGAAAAAGTCTCTTGCTTTCTGGACGTATCGGTTTATTAAAGGATCTACCCCTTCCTACATATGCTATTGTTCCTCTATCTTCTGTCTCTGTCTCTGGCTCATCCTCCTCTGAGGATTTATTCTCGTCTGATTTTGCTTCCCTTTTAGCTTTCTCTTTTTCATGGAATACTACTATTTCTTTACGATTTTTCTCCACATAGAATCTATACTTCTCTGTTTATCATGGTTTCCATCAGAAATATTCTGACTCCATGTAGTTAGTACTTTCATCTCTTCTTTATTTACACCAGGCCGGTCTCGTTCTCTTATGAAACAGTTTATGAGGAATCTTAATAGTAGGCTCTGAATGTCTACTTTCTGATGCGCCATGGCCTCCTGAATACATTCCTGACCCTCCCCTGTCTGAACAAAATGATATATCCTGTCTAGGTTATCTATCATTCCTGGAAACAGAACTAAAAAATCTGCAGCACGTCTTATGCGTATTGATGCGAATATCATGCAACCATCTTTGCCTGGTATGGGGTCATATCTACAGTATGTGATAAGTTCTTTCGCCTTTTCACTTGTAATCGGTTTCGGAGTACGTTGCATTGCTAGGTCTCTAGTGTTTAATCGATGCGCTGGTGGCGGGGTATGGAAACCTCCTGATGCACCTCCTGAGGCAGAGGCTTGAGCATGATCTGTCTGTATGGTCGTGTCAGACCCGAAAGGATTAAGCTGATTAATAGGGGGTGCAGGAAGTGGTGGAGGACTCTGCCGTTGGGGATGACGGTCAGGGGGAGGACGATCAGCGGGTGGTATACGTGCGGGTGGAACATTGATATATTCGGGAGCTACATCGTCTAAATAGGAAGAAAGGAAAATGTCTTCTGCGGTCTTGTGGCGTAATTTAGTCGGAAGCAATGGAGGGGGCAGATTTTTCGGTACTTCCGGGGTCGCCTTGGGCAGGCCCTCGGCCAGGACTGGATACAATCCTGTCATAATAGCATTACTACGTCTATCGTGTTGTTCTATTCTAACTCGTTCTCCTTCTTCTAGTAGTTCTTTTTCTTTGGCTTTTTCGGAATCCTCTTTACTTCTCTCTGCTTTTCTGGGTGCTTTCTCTGTCCGTCTGTGTGATTCTTTACGCCATAGTTCAATGGCATCTTTCTGTGACTGTCTGGCTTTCTTTTTCCATAATGCTTCTTCTACTCTCATGATGCACTCGGCATCCCATGTCCCTGTAACGGGCCATCTTTGATTCTCTGCTAGATCTTTGGTGTAGTCCACCCACAAGTCGAGAAATAATACAGCGTCTAAGCCGTGTTTGTGGTACATAAAATATCCAGGAGTGTCCCTGGGTGAGATGGGTACAGCTTCCTCGAGTATCCCTTTTCTAGTTCCTATCTGTTTCAGTTTCGAAAACAGCGGCATTTTTAGCCGTAATACTTAATACTTGATACTTTACTCGTTTTGGACACCACTAATACAATGAACACAGTAAGGAAAATCAGACAATCACTCATACCACGACATTAAAACACATTAAAACATTTCGTAAAAACGAACAATAACAACTAGAATAAAACTAGATAACTGCATACTGGATATACTGCTAAACAGTACAGATACACCGCTAAAACAGTGCAGACCGGGTCTGTGTACCCAAACCCGTCTTGACCGGGCACAAATTAATGCACTCGCCTAGATGCGTCCCCAGCAACGGTACTCACCGGGAAGCACGGAACGGAAGGCCTCGGAAACTCGACACTGGACTGGACCGGACTCGACTCGTGACGTAGGTACTTCGGAACTTCGGAACTGGTGGGCCTCTGAATACCTCGGACCTTGCTCTCTCAGCTGGGCTCTGGTCGGGATCCTCCGCACTCCTCTCCGCCTCGTCTGGGTGTCGATCGCAGCCTCAGTCACCTCCGTTGGCCTGAAGGAGGTACAGGAAATCCTGCGGGTACGCGTTGTTGTCCGTCACGGCTGTGGCAGGGGACCAGGCCTGCAACGCACCGCCGGCGCGTAAGGTGGGGGAGGGGTCTCTGTTCGGGCGCCAATTATGTGGTAAATAAAATTACCTATACTTAATTTATGCGGTAAAGTTCAATAAGAATAACTCAGTCAAAAATTAAGAGGCAGAGTCCGTGGCATCTGAGTTTATAAGGGTTTTATTCCTTAAAAAGGAATTGGTTCGAACCAGGTATCATGTTCCATCACCACAAGGGTTCAGGAAGGGATAGACAATGCTTTATTGACAGAATACAATTTATATAGTAAATGCATTTAATGGTGATGGATGCAGAAGGCGTAACAGCTGAGAGAAGAGAGATAAGAACACATGTACGTAATAAAAGGCCTAATAGAAGGCGTGCACAAGGGCGTACACGGAGGTGTGTACTAAAGACGTCATATGAAAGTGTCACAGGTAGGTGGATCCATAGAGGAATCCTGCAGTGTCAGCAGAAATACATGGCAGAGATGCGCGCGCAGCAGCATGACGTATGATTGACGTGGAACTGGAGGGTGAAGGGGACTTGACATTTAGCCTTACATGAGGAGACAGAAGTCTGGCGTGTCAGAACAACCTAATCCCAAATCATATCTAATATCTTGTGTTTGAGGAACTGTATTATCTAGAAGGAAAGGTCTCTCGGGCAGAGGCTATTCTATACTGACTGCTAATGCGTGTATAAGCGTCTATGTGTCTGCATGTAGTGCGGGGGCCATGGGCCTACCATAGTAATAGGAGCAGTGAATTACTTGCATGGAGACAGTGAGGCCGGGTCCTTTGCTCTGCAGCTGAGGAGATGTTTACCTGAACTACTAGACAGGAATGTATTTTCGAGGAGCGGAGCAGATAACTTGAAGGCTGAATACAATCTTGGCAGGCAAGCAGGCAGAGCCGGGCACCGCTCGCCGCGCAGGGAGTAAGGCAGAGGTCATGGATACGGCAGGCTACTTTCAGAGGCAGAAGGCAGAAAAGGCTTGATGGCAGAAATCAGGGCCTAGCTCCCCCAGAGCCAGGAAAACGTGAAAAGTGCACCATGTAAAGACGGTGGCAAGGCATACTTAGGAACGGAATATTCGACCCATTCATGGTGGATCTGAAAGAACAATAGTTACTTACCTGTAAACAGGTGGTTCTCCAGTATTGGTGTCTTTCATAGATTCACATGCTTGAATCATTCCCCGTCGTCGGAGTAGGAGTCTCACGGTATATAAAAAAGCAATAAAATGCCATAAAATATATAGCATATTACAGAAATACCAAACCAGGAAGTAAGTAGCCCCAGCTACAGTAGAAAAAATTTCCACTTTCGTGACTATCTAGGTCATTATGTGTTAGTCCAAATTTCAGCCAATCAGGCGACAGCACCCACCAGAATGTTCTCCCCAGAGGCTCAGGCTCTCAGATTTTCCCGCACAGGAGTGAAGTCCCATGCTATCCGAGAGAGTCTCTGGGGGAAGGCGGGCGGGTTGCATGTGAATCTATGAAAGACACCAATACTGGAGAACCACCTGTTTACAGGTAAGTAACTATTGTTCTTCTCCAGTATTAGGGGTGTCTTTCATAGATTCACATGCTTGAATCAGAATAGTAAGCAGTACTCACATTATAACGCTCGTAGACGTCAGAATATCATGTATGCATATAATTAAACATATCTATGTGTACAGTAAAGGAGACATGCACAACAGTAATCACATGTTCTGAGCAAACGTCTAAGAGCAGAAATGAGGAGGTGGAAACAGAGGCTCACCTTATTTGAAAAGATTGCGAAGCACTGCTCTCCCCACCGAAGCATCTGCATCATCTGCCGAGTCCAGACAGTAGTGTCTAGTAAAGGTGTGCCTGCTAGACCACGTGGCAGCTCTGCAGATCTGTCGAAGCGGCACACCAGCAAAAAGGGCAGTGGAAGAGCTAACTGCCCTGGTTGAATGTGCTCTTGGCAAGGCTTGTAAGGGCCTACCAGCCTGTTGGTGACAAAGTCCAATCGTACAGGAAACCCATCTAGCAATGGTCTGTTTTGAAACAGCACAACCCCGGCGCTGCTGGCCGTAGGCCACGAACAGTTGGTCTGTCTTGCGGGTGACCGAAGTTCTGGAGAGATAAAATCGAAGGCATCTTCTAATGTCTAAAGAATGCAGTGCTTTCTCAGCCGTAGACTGTGGGTTAGGAAAGAATGTTTTAAGGACAACGGGTTCATTAAGGTGAAAGTCCAGTGGTACTTTAGGCATGTATGTGGGATTAGTGCGCAATACCACTGAGTCCGTGGTGAATTGAAGAAAAGGTGCCTTAGATGTAAATGCCTGAATATCGCTGACCCTCCTAGCAGATGTCAAAGCCAGGAGCAACGATACTTTCCATGTCAGAAATTTCAGGTCCACCTTATGAATCGGCTCAAAGGGGTGTTGCATGAGCTGGGAAAGGACGATGTTCAGATGCCATGCCGGAGGAGGTTTTCGGATTGGCGGAAACATGCGAAATAAGCCTTTGAAAAATTGTTGGATGATCCGTACAGAGAACAGAGAGTTTGATCCATCTTGGCGAAACCTAGAGATGGCTGCTAGGAAGACCTTAAGAGTAGAGTGCGCCAAACCCAGTCTGGCTAGATGCAGAAAGAAAGGAAGGATTTGTTCTGGTGTTGCTTGAATGGGATGTAAGTCATTAGCTTGGCACCATGTACAAAACCTTTTCCACTTAAGTTTGTATGTCTTGACCGTGGATGGAGCCCTGGCTTTTGCAAGCACCTCCTGACAATCTTGTGGAATATTTAGGTGTGCAAATTCCATGTGTTGAGGAGCCAAGCTGACAATTTCAGCGAGTTCGGGTCCGGATGGTATACCCTGCCTTGCTGGGTGGAAAGAAGCTGCGGAATGCGTGGTAGTGGAACAGGGTTGCATTCCGAGAGAAGGAGTAGGTCGGGGAACCAGTATTGTCTGGGCCATCGAGGAGCAATTAGGATCAACCGGCATGGCTGTTTCTTCATTTTCCTGATAACTTTCGGGATCAGAGGTATCGGTGGGAAGGCGTACGCGAAGATTTGATTCCAGTTCAGCGAAAGGGCATCCCCGCACGAGTCCTTGTGGGGAACCCAGCTTGCAAAGAATGGGCATTTCCGGTTCTGGAAGGTTGCAAACAAGTCCAAGTCCGGATGCCCCCACATCTGAAAGATGCGACGCAGAGATGGGAGATGGAGTTCCCACTCGTGAGTGCAGCCCCCGGACCTGCTGAGAGAGTCCGCCAATACATTTGCGATCCCCGGAACGTGGATCGCTGACAGATGAATATCGTGAGTCAAGGCCCAACTCCATATTTCTTGTGCTTGTTGAGATAGTCGGACTGATCTGGTCCCGCCCTGTTTGTTTAGATAATACATGCAGGTGGTGTTGTCTGTCCGTATCAAGACTGTGGCACCTTGCAGAGTCGCTTGAAAGGACTTCAGGGCTAAAAATATGGCGTGTAACTCTAACCGGTTGATGTGCCATTTCATTTGGACCTGGTTCCACTTCCCGCTGACCGTCATGCCTTGGAGATGTGCACCCCAGCCTGTCATGGATGCATCGGTCGTCACTATGAACCTGGGAACTTCCGTTAGCATGGAGCATCCCACTTGTAGGTTGGATCGGTGGGTCCACCATGCGATTGCTTGTCGCATGCGAGGTGTAATGTGGAGGATATCTTCGAAAGATCCTGTGGCTTGGATCCATTGGCGGCTGAGTTCCTCCTGTAAGGGTCTCATCCGAAGACGGCAGTTGGGAGTGAGCAGAATGCAGGAAGAAAGCATTCCGAGGAATGACTTGAATATGCGTACTGAAACGCACTTTCTTAGTGACAATGTCATCGCGAATCTTTGAATTTTGACTTGTCTTTCTTCTGAAATGAATACTAGGGCAAGGTTGGTGTCCAGTGTCGCTCCTAAGAAGTCCTTTCTCGTTGTAGGTGTGAGGCGAGACTTCTCGAAGTTGATTGAGAAACCTAGGTTCTGCATTACCGACAAAGTTTTTTGGACGTGATCTTGAGCCGTGTCGAAAGAACTGGCCTTGATAAGGCAGTCGTCCAGGTATGGATAAATTTGGATCGATTGCAACCGAAGATGGGCCGCCACTGGGGCCAGCATCTTCGTAAACACTCTGGGGGCTGAACGTAGGCCAAATGGGAGGACCTTGAACTGGAAGTCCCTGCCAGCCACTCTGAACCTGAGAAACTTCCGATGCCGTGGGAAAATCGGTACGTGGAAGTATGCATCTTGAAGGTCGAGTGTTGCCAAAAACTCTCCCGTCGAAAGAAATTGGAGGATCTCCTGAAGTGTTAGCATCCTGAATGTGAGTTTCTTCAGAAACTTGTTTAAGGCTCGCAAGTCGAGGATGGGGCGCCAATCTCCTGACTTCTTGCGAACAAGGAAAAATCTTGAGTAAAAGCCTCGTCCCCTCTGATGATGAGGCACTCTTTCGATTGCCCCTTTCCGGATCATGGTGTTGATCTGGACGAATAGCTCCTTGAGGTGCGCCGGATCGGGTCCTTTTGGGGGGCAATTTGGGGGGATTTTTACGAATTCTAAAATGTGTCCTCTGGCTACTACATCCAGGACCCATTTGTCTGTAGTAATTTCGGACCAATTTAAGTAATGCTGGGATATTTGACCTCCAATTTGGTTCGGGTTGGCACAGAGTGACGGCAGGATGCGTTCCTCATTTTTTGTTGTCTCTTCCTCGATAATTAGATTTTCCTCGAGGTTGAGAGTAATTTCCTCTCTTCTGTCCATAGGTTTGTTGCCGGTAAGGCTGAAATCTTTGGTTTCCCTGGGTGGAGGGATAAGAGCGTTGTTGGGCGTATCCTCCTCTATTATTGAAATTGCCCCTTCCTCTTGTGCCACGAAAGGAAGATTTCCGGTACTGAAGGGTACCCAGTGAACGCGCTGTTTCCGTGTCTTTCTTTATTGCCTCCAGGGCCTCATCAACATGCTTGCCGAATAGTGACTCTCCATCAAAAGGCATGTCAATGATTCTGTTTTGAACCTCCTGCCTAAAGGAGGTTGCTCGTAACCATCCTTGCCGTCTTAAAACAGTTGCACCCGCAAGCTGTCGAAAGGCAGTGGCAGCAACGTCCACAGCAGCGTCAATCATCTCCGAGGAGACACACTCTCCTTCCTGAAGGATTTTCTTGGCCTCAGTGCGATCAGGCTCGGGGAGCTTGTCTACGTACGGTGAGATGTCTGACCACATCTGTCTATCATATCTCCCTAAAATGGCGAGGGAGTTTGCGGCTCTGATGGTTGTGGCTGCAATGGTAGAAACCTTCTTGCCAATGGAATCAAGGCGTCTCCCATCCTTGTCTGGAGGGACAGAGACCTGAGACGTAGGGTTGGAAGATCTCTTCTGCGCTGCCTGTGCCACCACAGAATCGGCTTTAGCTTGCCCGACAAGGCATGCTGGAGAAGTAGCAGGCGCCCTATATTTCTTATCTACTCGAGGGAGCACTGCTGGTAAGGAATTCGGCTTGGCCATGATCTTAAGGCCCTCCTTCCAGATGAAATCTATAATCGGAATGGTCCAACTCTGCTTATGAGGGGTAGATTTAAAATCATACAAAAAGCAGTCTTCTTGTTTAGCTTCCATGGTTATTAGAAACCTCCTAGTCGCTCTTTCCATGATCCTGTGAAATGAGGCAATGTCCACGGGTGGTGACTCAGAGGCAGTAGGCTCCGCCGGAGAGGGTGTGTTCGCGTTGTAATCCTCATACTCCGACGATTCAGAGGCTTCATTCAGCTCTCCTTCTTCCTGATCATCCTGTTCCGAAAGCTCCTCTTCTCGTGGCTGAGGAGATGAAATCGGTGACGTATGCAACGTTGAGCGACTGTCCTCCAACGCATTAGAAGCCCTTGGTCTAGTACGCGGAGAGAGGGAAGGCCTTCCCTGTGGCAAAGGTGTAGACATCACTGAGTCACCAGACTCAGAAGGCGGGAAACGTCTATAATAGTCACTGAGCATGTACTGTAAGTTGCGGAATAGCTCCTCAGGCAGTTGCCTATCAGTGTCAGGTCTTTCAGCACGCGGAGCAGGCTGAACGTCCTCCACGTCATCCTCAACATCCTCTTGAACCTTAATATGGAGTTCGGATGGACTTCTAGCTGGCCCAAAGTTTTCGCCCTCATAGTATTCTTCTTCATCGGAATCCAAGAGCTTGTCAGGCACCACGATGGTAGTAGAAATAGAGTCCACAGCAGCTCTCTTTTTTAATAAAGTAGCCGTGGTCGCAGGAGATGGCAATGGAATCCCTGCTGTTTGCGCGGACCAAACCTGCAAAGTAGTGCAGCTTGAAAGAGGCGGCGTGAACGGGACGCCTGTATGCTGCTGACAGAGCTGTCCCGCCGACGGAATCGTCGTCGACGGGGTCGTCGACGGGGTCGTAGACAGTAGCTTTGTCGACGAGTGCTTTGCCGTCGACGATGATCTTTTCGTCGACGAGGTCGTCGACGGTGGTGTCGTCGTCGAGGCCGTCGACAGTGGTGTCGTCGTCGAGGCCGTCGACGGTAGTGTCGTCGTCGAGGCCGTCGACGGTGGTTTCGTCGTCGAGGCCGTCGACGGTATCTTCGTCGTCGATGCCGTTGACGGTGGTTTCGTCGTTGAGGCCGTCGACGGTAGTGTCGTCGTCGAAGGTGGCTTTGCTGTCGACGATGATCTTTTCGCCGACGAGGTCGTCGACGGTGGTGTCGTCGTCGAGGCCGTCGACTGTAGTGTCGTCGCCGAGGCCGTCGACGGTGGTTTTGTTTTCGTCGACGGTGGCAATTTCTTAGATGAAGAGGACAAAATCGCCGGCGGCACCTTGGCCATCGTCGTCGGGGCAACTGTCGACGACGAGATAGGCCTAATCTGGACATGAACCAGTGTGGGCGAAGAAGCTGAAGACATGACAAGTGTAGGCTTCGGTGAGGAGAAAGTCATAGTGCAGGTGGTAGAAGTGGCCACATGAGAAGAAACACAGTCCTTCCTTGACGTTGAAATTGTCAATAATGGCAACTGAGGAGGCACAGATTTAGAAGATTGCTTAGGCACTGCCTTAGTACCAGACTTCTTAGAGGGCGTAGAATCCCCTTTGGAAAGTGGGATAACTTTACTTGAAGAACTAGGCCCAGGAGCATCCAGGGAAGATTTAGACTTCTTAACCCCCTTCGCCCTCAGAGATGAAACATCAGTTTCAGCCTTCCTCTTAGTTGATAGAAATGAAGAGCCGGAACCCAAACTTCCTACCTCCGAGATAGGGTCATCCTTGTTCTTTAGTCTATTGAGCCACAATAGAAGGCGCCCTTCTCTGTCCTTGATGGTCTTGGGGGGGAAAGTCCGGCAGATCCTGCACTCCTTTACCACATGATCCGGATAAAGACAATACAAACACTTCTTGTGGGGGTCCTCCTTGAAAAGTCTTGGCTTCCCACAAGAGTCACAGGCTCTAAACAGGGATTTAGATGAAGACATCTGGGAAAGTTGAAGAATTTTAGAGATATAGAAGAAAAAACTGAGCAGAGCTCAGGGAGACTCCCTTCACACAACGTGCGGTAGAAAATCTGAGAGCCTGAGCCTCTGGGGAGAACATTCTGGTGGGTGCTGTCGCCTGATTGGCTGAAATTTGGACTAACACATAATGACCTAGATAGTCACGAAAGTGGAAATTTTTTCTACTGTAGCTGGGGCTACTTACTTCCTGGTTTGGTATTTCTGTAATATGCTATATATTTTATGGCATTTTATTGCTTTTTTATATACCGTGAGACTCCTACTCCGACGACGGGGAATGATTCAAGCATGTGAATCTATGAAAGACACCCCTAATACTGGAGAAGAGGACATGTTAACGTTGGACGCAAATGTATTTGCGTCTTCATAGCTGGTTGCGGAGGGAACATACATGTACTTGAAGCACGTACATGGAGCCGTTGGGGTCTACGATAGGGGACACAATTGACCATAAAAATTCATATTACCTCAGCTCTTCTGATTTCCCCGAGGGTAGTTATATTGGCGGTACAGGTAACTACGGGAAGAAGCTGGTGCGCTTCCTTCCTGTGCCGTCCAATCTTTGTTTTCTGTGTATCAGAACCGCTTTTCTCACGAAAGAAACGCCTGGAGCGTTTTTCTTTGCTACCCCTGCTCAAGTTTCATTTATTGCTGCCTTACTCTGCTCATACAGAAGACACGCCGGAGCGTGTTTCCGCAGCTGCGCAACATTTGGCTGTACTTGGATGTTTGTGCCTTTGTCTGCCCTGGACTTCCTGATCATTAAGAGTAGAGGGCAGGACAATATTTCCTGCACACATTAACCGGCCGGTGGTGCAAATTATTTTACAATTTGATTGGCCTTTATTTTTTAAAACAGACATTCCATTTCAGCACAGGAGAGCAATGTGTAGCTGCGTATCAGTGGCACTTGGGGTGTTTCTTGACACTCACATGCAATGACACCAGAGTAATACAAAATAGAGATTGCAGATTAGTATAGCTCCATGCGGTGTTATCATTGGAATTATTTATGTCGTTTTGAATTACCATATTAGTAGTTTCACCACATTGATTAGAGAAGGACATCCTTCTTGTTCCTGGTTCTTTACAGTGGTGATTTATTTAGTATCCAAGCTGCCGAGTTTCTGTTGAGTGGGTATAGAGGTTATTAGTTAAAATTGTCGAACATTAGCGTGAGCTCCCATATATCTGTTGTGTTTTTCTTTCTCCTGTCCTGCAGGGTCACATCCATACGGGTACTATACAATCTCTTGGACCAGACCCTGAAGAGACCAGAGCGCTTGCAGCAAGTTTGTTATTTTATCTCCTTCCCTTTTTCCCCTGGGCACGATCTCACGCAGCAGGATTCCTTTCCTCTGCTGGGGGTTGCGTTCCAAGGAATTGGGAGAATTATCGACTACCATCGTCTCTGCTGGTCACAAGAGAAAGGTTAGTAGCGTTATTTATATTCTTGTGCTGCTGACAACCTGACAAAGAGTTTTAATTTTGTATAATAAAATGAAATAATATTGGGGGGCGGAATAAAGTCATGGGAAAATAAATTGTGGATGGAGACTTTGATCAAATATATTGAATTGAAATGATCTCATCTTAGTATGGTGTGATGACCTCTCCTCGTCTTCCTGACCAATCACTGAAGGGGAACACATAGATTTGCAACATTTAGGGGTGGTACATTGCCCTGGAAATAGTATAACTAAGGTAGGCTGAGTTAGAGAAATTGTCCGACTTGTCCCAGTAGCTGACCTGTCACTGACCCAACGCATGCTATAGGAGATCGAGAGCAGAGTTGCTGGCGGAGCACTCTGTCAGAAGAATCGAGATTTGCTGAGGGAGAGTTATCGATTACCCAGTTGGGGAACCAAATTTGGCTAGAGAGGGGAGTGACGCTGGTGTTGCACTTAGCTGTGGTCACCTGTCCTGATTTGCACCTGTCCTGTCCTGTGGGCACCTGTTTAGTCGGGACTGACTGTCCCTTGCTCACTTTGCCACTGGATTCAAGCAAGCCGGGCTGAGGACGGCTGGAATGCCAGAAACCGGTCCTCGGAAGCTTGTTTCCGGTCCTGGGAAGAAATGGCTTGGCAGTTCGGGCTGGACTGTTCCCATGAGGCACAGGGTCAGACTGATTTACATATAGCCATGTCTGAACTGGGGTGGCAGAGTGGGCTAAAGAACGGTGATGGATTATACCCAGATCTTTTGACTGGGTGTGAGTGTTTGATTGATTCAGATGCTCCGTCCATCACCTCCCCCTTTTGTACCGCTTTTGGCCGCCATAAGTGTGGCAGGGTATGCTCAGACGTGAGTCCCTTGCTCACCTTGCCACTGGATTCAAGCAAGCCGGGCTGAGGACGGCTGGAATGCCAGAAACCGGTCCTCGGAAGCTTGTTTCCGGTCCAGGGAAGACATGGCTTGGCAGTTCGGGCTGGACTGTTCCCATGAGGCACAGGGTCAGACTGATTTGCATATAGCCATGTCTGAACTGGGGTGGCAGAGTGGGCTAAAGAACGGTGATGGATTATACCCAGATCTTTTGACTGTGTGTGAGTGTTTGATTGATTCAGATGCTCCGTCCATCACCACCCCCTTTTATACCGCTTTTGGCCGCCATAAGTGTGGCAGGGTATGCTCAGACGTGAGTCCCTTGCTCACTTTGCCACTGGATTCAAGCAAGCCGGGCTGAGGACGGCTGGAATGCCAGAAACCGGTCCTCGGAAGCTTGTTTCCGGTCCAAGGAAGACATGGCTTGGCAGTTCGGGCAGGACTGTTCCCATGAGGCACAGGGTCAGACGGATTTGCATATAGCCATGTCTGAACTGGGGTGGCAGAGTGGGCTAAAGAACGGTGATGGATTATACCCAGATCTTTTGACTGGGTGTGAGTGTTTGATTGATTCAGATGCTCCGTCCATCACCACTCCCTTTTGTACCGCTTTTGCCACAGCCCATGGCCAGGATTGGTCCTTGCACCATTCTAGGTAAATATAATCCATGTGGTATGTCCTTGTGCTATTTCCCTTTCTCACCCTTCCCAGGTATCAAATGTCTAAAGGTGTTACTGTGATTTCTTACGAATCTTATGTTTTATCAATTGTTTTCTTATTTGTAAAACTTATGGTCACTGTAATGTGACCTGACTCAACAAAATTTACTTAGATAAAGAGTTAAAACTTCCCCCGAGTCTGTGGTTATTTTCAGGAAAGATACATTGTTAGATTAACTACTCATTATTCTAACACTCTTTTCGATCCCTAGGACTTATAACATTAGTGACAAGGATTGGTAAGTCATGGTTTACAGCTATAGGTCCTAAAAGGACTCAAAGTACTGATAGGCTGTCGTAGTAAAAGTAGGACTACTAGTTTAAAGTGTGAATGTATATGGGCCCAGGTGAGTATGGTAAAATTGAGCTAGTGGTCCGCGCGAGCTATCAGTATACGTATACTTTTCTGGTAGCAGAGGATGGTTAGGGTTTAGTTAAAAATAGGTAGTTAGTAATGTATTGATTATTGATTTTATGTATTAACCAAAACCTGTGTGTATTGTTATTTTTTATTTGGAAAATCCCGAGATATTGAATAGCGGGTGGTAAATTGAAGCCACACTGCAGCGAGATTACTGGCCTTGATGGAATAGGTGCAGAAAGTTAGGTAAAACTTAAAGCACTAGTTAGGGATTATTTTCTGGTATAAAAGTGAGAACGATTGGTAGCAAAGGAGTTCGCTGGTGAAACTTTGGTCTTATATCACCTAGAAAGTGTCATTCTGAAGGAGTAACAAGTTCTTTTTCCTTAAGTGAAGAGTAAACGGAAGGTTGTTTTACTCCCAGGGCATGAAGGGTAGACGGAACTAGGTTTACTCGTTGTGAAAGAAATTGCCTTTTCTTCTGAATTTAGTCAATCAGGCACAGTAGCAAATGTTTTCATGTTGTCAAATAATGAGATGTGTAAGTGAAAAGTGAAAAGAAATTAAGTTGTTGTAGTACCTAGCAAAAGAGTAGTAGTCACTGATGCTGCACTGACGTCATAGAGTGTAGCCGTGAGAAAATTGTAAAGGAGGGGTGAGTGCAGAGAGTGAGATTCACGTCTCAGAAAAGCCATGCAATCATTGGACAACACTGCTTGTAAGACAAATACTCATTGGTCATTGAAAATATGAGACGCGCTGGTATTTGAGCAGTATTTCTGCAAAATAAACAAATTAAATTAATTGAATTAATCGAAATTTCATAGAAAATTAAACAGCAATCGTAGGAAATCGTCCAGATAGAAGATATTAAGGTTTTGCCCGAGAACAGAGTATTAGAGAAAGACCATATAACATGTACGGCGAGAAAAGAAAAATGTCTTTCATGCAGAAAATTAAGATTTATTTTAAAAAAGGATAAGCCAGGGAAAACTAGAGAGGTAATTATTATTCCATCACCAAAAACGCCAGCATCATGCATGATGATAGAAAGAGGCTACCACACTTGAGTGTGGTTAGAAAATTGGATGAAATACACCAAGGATGATGGTATATTAACATTTCCAAAAATGGTACGTTTCATGGTAGAATACTGCACAACTTACAAACTCGCATGAATGAACTAGACCCCAGTCCAAGATTAACGCAATATGAAGCTTTAGAAGAGTGGGAGACAGAGGCTTTTGAGCAAGAGAGAACTCGACGTGACAAAATCTTTAACCGATTTTATCCCAGGTTCCCAAAAGAAACTAGGGAGAAACACATGAAACAATGGAGACAAGGTATGCTAGTGGAAGGATTATATCCTGTCTTTACCACAGAAGAACCGACTGAAAACAAAACAGTTAATGACTAGTGGTGGTGATTCAGATGATGATTATTTAGATGACTTGTTAATGAAAAATCTGCCACCTTACCAAGAAGAAACTAAGGCCCAGATGTAAGAAGCCTAATTCCGGTCGTTAACGGCCGAAATTACTGAATTTCGTCCGTTACCGACAGGAATTAGGCTTTTCAGATGTAGATGGCCAAATTGTAGGATTCAGTAATTTATCGAATCGGTAACTTAAGGAATTGGTAAATTACTGAATTCTTAAAATACCGATTCCGTAAATTACCGAATCCTTAATGTAGAGCGCACTCAAGTGAGTGCTTTTTACATTTAAGGATTCATTATTTACCACCAACTAATAGTTGGTGGTAAATTCCGTATACCTTTCAAAAAGCAATTTTTAGCTTTTTATTCAGTGCCATGTGTCAGACATACATGCCCTTGGGCATGTATGTCTGCCACATGTGCACCCATGCACTATACAGGGGTGCAACAGGGTGTCAATGTGACACCCTGCCACTTTTGTAGGTCTACCCTCTATTAACGATTCGGTATTTACCGAATCGGTAATTCCCATTCATGGCCCATAGGAATGAATGGGAAATACCAATTTGGGAAATACCGATTCGGTATTTACCGAATTTTGCCGATTCGGTAAAATTTAGCGAATCATTACCTACATATCATTTACCGATTCTAAAATACCGAATCGGTAAAATTTGGTATTTTAGTATTGGCAAATGATATTTACCTACATCTGGCCCTAATAGAGTTATTCCTGGTACTCCATACAGGAGTGCAACAGGGTGTCAATGTGACACCCTGCCACCTTTGTAGGTCTACCCCTTATTACCGATTCGGTATTTACTAAATCGGTAATTCTCATTCATTCCTACGGGCCTCCAGGCTCATAGGAATGAATGGGGAATACCGATTCGGTAAATCTGGCCCTAATAGAGTTATTCCTAGTGCTCCATTTTTACAACCACTTTTGGTTCCGTAGATTATACATGAAACTTCATTAGAAAAGGTACTACAAGAAAGAGAGAAAGAAGCATTAAACAAACAGCGTAGTGAGTAAATTCAGAAAATCTGTCAATTAAATACAAGTCCTGAAGCCTTGATAATACCAGTAACTATAGGTGCCGTAGTTCCTCTATATGGAGATAAGCAAACTAGTCCTAAAACTCCCGTTCTGACTACACCCATAGTACAGCCTAGGAAAGAAACCATAATAGTTGATGATCAAGCAAGTGAATGTGAATCAGTAATTTACTGGATGGATTTACCTATACGAAAACCAATGGGTGACTAGATCAGGAAAATTACTCCCCGATGTTCAAAGGAAGTACAGATTGAAACATTTTCAGGAACGAGAAATGCAACCGTAGTAAGTCCAGATGAATTAGAAAGGTGGACTTGAGACTTAGAAAAACCAAAATCACAGTCAAAGGTATTAGACATATTTAGATAAAGAGTTGAATTGGAAGAAATGGTAGCAGGAAATGTAGGATTGGACAGACTAAATTCTTTCAATGAAGATGAATTGTTGTTTATATGCAGAAGTATTACTCGAAATACGAAAATATACAATGAAAAGTTGATGAATTTGGCTTCTGAAATGGGAATTAACATTGGCAAATCAAAAGTATTGCAGAAACCATATAGAGCTGAATTTTCTGACAAAGATTTGGAAACCATGAATGTGTCAGGACGTATATTGCAGATAAAGGATTTTTTTTTTCCAGTCCACATATATTGATCAGTGAGACCATAGAGAAGGGAGCGGTAACTGAAGTAGGCCGGAGTGATACCCGTTCTCTCCATAAGGGAGGGGATGGAAACCATCACGGGATAAGACTCTTCTGGGTGAACTTTCTCTTTTCTCCAAATTACACAGGTTCTCAGGCTCTTGTCACCAATACCTCTTGGTGGCTCTCTTTGCTGCTTAAGAAAGAGTCCTGTAATTTACTGATTCTTAATCATTGGATAAAGGAAAAGAAAAAAAAAAGAGGCCACAATAGAAAGACAGATTAAGTTACAAATTAAACTTTACCATAGGTGCAGATAGAAAATCCCATAAGTGAGCCGGGGAGAGAGAGGGGGGAGTAGTGGTTTTAAGGTGCAGAGGGGGATTCAACCCATCTATCCCAAATGCTCCAGTGTTTCGTTCGTTTATTAGAGAGTGTAGCTCTATCCAATTTTGAAGTTCTATGGATTGAATTTAACCATTCAGATTCTACCGGTGGAATGGGTAGAATCCACTTAATACACAATTCTCTTTGGGCAAGTAATACTAAAATAAATATGAGAGCCTTCAAAGATTTGTTAATATTAGCCCCAAGTTCTTCCTCCGATATCACCCCAAACATAACCAGTGCCAGACTCACCTCAACCTCTTGGCGCACCAATTCCGACAGAATTTTACCCACTTTCTGCCAGAATAGTTGGACAGAGGGACACCACCGGAACATATGCGCTTCATCTACATTGGGCTCACCGCACTTTTGGCAATATCTCGTTGATTGCTGCCCCATCTTAGCCAGTCTTTTTGGGGCCCAGTAGGCCTTATGAATAGTAAAAAGATGATTTCTCTTTAAAGGCGCCAACTTCACATAGAGCCATAGTAACGATGTACATACTTGCCATATTGCTTCAAGGCCAATCTCCGGTAGCTCCCGCCTCCATGTCTCCATGTGCCAAGTAGTCGAGACTTCTGCTGAATGTATAAGTACCCAGTACCATATTGAAACTTCTTTCCGAAGTCCCTGGTAAAGAGCTATTTTGGCCTCACGCGTTATGCTTTGAATTCCCGCCTGTCTCAGAGATTTAGCCCAGCTTAAAAGCTGACAGTATGTGAAACGAGATACTGCTCCTTCTGTAAATTCTTGAAAATCCTGCCATGCTATTAACTGCGTATCTTCCACTAGCTGCCCCATCTGGAAATCCCCTTTTTCCTGACTGGGGTTGCTAAAGCGTCTTGTAGGCATTCAGGGGTACCAGGGGAGTTCCTTATCTGGGCATAGGGACTGTAATATTGTATATGTAAGATTTTCCTAGTGTGAATCCACAGTAGACAGGCGCATTTAAGAATCTTTAATCTGACCTTTTTGAAAAATTTGGGGTCTCCAAACTTGTAGAGGAAATGATCGGATATGTCTGGTGGCCCATACGTCAAAGCACGAAACAAAGGGGTAAAGTTATTGGAGCTATTTAATAACTGTCTGAAGACTTTCAAGTGAAAGGCTCTCTGGTAAAATAAGAGATCTGGGCTCGCTATACCCCCATTTTCCTTATTCTCTCTACATTTCCTCCTAGCAATTATCGGACTTTTATTTCCCCCAGATGAAACTATTGAAGTGACCTTGAGCTTTTGTAATCCAATCTGGTTTAAATTCTAACAGGATTGTGTTAAAAAAGAAAGTGTATTTAGGTAAAATAGACATATTCAATAAGTTAGATTTTCCTAAAAAGGTTAATGGTAAAGAACCCCACTGTTGTAGTTGTTTTCTAACTTTAGATGTTAGACAGTCAAAGTTGATTTTTGCTAGATTGTCCAAATTCTGAACTATCTCAATCCCCAGATATCTTATCTTTTTCTTAATGAGGTCACTCTTAAAACAGGTATTCCACTGCATAATCTCTGTTTTAGAAGAATTTATCGAGTATACTGCTACTTTACCGAAATCCTCCACATTTTCCCAGATGACTGAAATTACTGAGTCAGTCAAGGTATGTTTTAAAAATCATTACATAGTCCGCGTATAATCTGATCTTTTTTTCCCAGTTATTACAAATAAATGGAGGTAAAAAAAGATCAGTCCGCGTATAATCTGATCTTTTTTTCCCAGTTATTACAAATAAATGGAGGCATTTTCTCAACTTAATGGCAAGGGGCTCAATATATAAATTGAAAAGGATGGTAGAAAGAGGACATCCCTGTCTGGAGCCTCTGCTTATCTTGACTGTATCAGAAAGAGAACCATTTACCAAGACACGGACTTTAGGGTTCATATAGACAGTTTTAATTGCTGACTCAAATACTTCCCCCTAATTAAACGGCCGAATTGCCTCATATAAGAAAGGCCAGCTAACCCTATCGAAGGCCTTTGCCGCATCACACATTTTTACCGACAAGGGTTTTTCATACTCTATAGCCAAATCCACAGCTTCAATTAGGTCATGCGTACGTTTCTCTAAATGCCTCCCCTTCATACATCCTTTCTGATCTTTACGTATAATATAACCTACCATTCGCTCCAACCTCTTATTAAGAACTTGCGTATACATATAGTAGTCGCTATTAAGCAGCGAAACGGGTCTATCTGATTGGTATGTTCTTGGATTTTTGTGCGGTTTGAGTAAAATAACAATGGTTGCCAAATCACAAGAATAAGGGGTGTTTTGCCTTGAAATATAAGCCGCATTAAAAAGTTCCATCAAAATTGGGGCTAACTCCTCTCTCAACAAAATATAAACCTCATTGGGAATGGCATCAGGACCTTCCGCCTTGCCCTTTTTTAGATTCTGGATTACTGATTGAACTTCTTCCACCATTATAGGGGCCGATAACTCTTCTCTATTTTTGTCAAATAGGGAAATATCCAAATCACTTAAAAATATATCTAATTGTTCTTTCAATGGGGTTATACCCTCTGTATAAAGAACTTGGAAGAATTGAGCAAATTCTTTCTCTAAAGCACTATCTTCCGTAATTAAGTCCCCCGTGGCTTGGTTAATCAGGTCCTTATTATTATTCCTGGTTCTATCTGATTTAGCCTTCCAAGCCAACAACTTGCTACTACCCTACCCATATTCATAGTTTGCTAATCTACTTGCTTCCTATCTCTTTCTTATTCTAGTTTCAAGATAATTAGCTAGCTCTGCCTTTGCCTTGGCAAGATCAGCTTCTATTCTAGCTTTTATACTTGGCTCTGGAGAAAGGGACAATTTCCCTTGACACTCTCTTATCTGATCTTCTAAAAGGGAAAGTTCCCTTTTTCATTTCTTGTTTTTCCTTGCGTTGTAGTTAATTAACATGCCCCAAACGCAGCTTTATACGTATCCCAAACAATGTTTATGGCGGCAGTATTGAGGTCAAAAAGAAAGAATTCTTGTGTTTGATTGAATATGTTCTCAGTGGCTGGAGGATCAATTAAAAGAGCACGGTTTAAGGTCCAACGCCTTTCCTGGGGCTTAGCACACAGCTCTAAATGGAGTAAAACTGCTGAGTGATCCGAAAGATGTTCCGGGGAATGTACAATATTTTTTACAGATTTGTTTATACTGGAGGATATCAAAGAGAAATCTATCCTAGAACGATGACTGTGTTTTTTTATTGTGAAATGTAAAGTCCTGTGCGTAATTATTCTTCCCCTCCCACCTACTCGAGTGTTTCATGCTCCAGATATCTACTAAGTCTAAATCGTTAATCATAGATTTCAAAGCTGATCTCATTTTAAAGGTAGCCCCATTGCGTGCTTTAGAGGTAGTATTCTTTTTTAAGTCAAGAGTGACATTGAAGTCGCCACCTATTATTATGGTATCGTTGTATTCAAGAAGATGGAGCATCAAAGTGCGAAGTGGCTGAGTGTCGTCTATGTTAGGGCCATAGAATGAGACGAAAATAAACCACTTGCCCTGACATCTTGCCCTAACAATCACCCATCTACCTGAAGAATCAGCAACCACTTCAGCTATAGTACATTGAGCTGACTTTTTAAATAAAATCACCACCCCTTAACCGTAACTGATTGAAAAGAACAAGTGCACTGCTCAATCCATGATTGAGTTTTACTAATCTCAAGCCATTCCAGTTTCAGCAAATTGGATTCTTGAATAAAGATTACATCCAGCTCCCTCAACTTCAAATATTCTAGTATTTTATTCCTCCTTGAGGCCACCCTCAAGCCATTCACATTCCAACTTCGAATTCCTAAAGAGTTGCTTTTATCGGGACCTGACATAGTTCAAAAAAGGTGACATGCTTTTGCTCAGCAATGCCTTATATGCTCCTATACTTTTTTGTGAGCTATACCCCCAATTTCCCGACTTAATGTTAAGAAAAAATAACAAAACAGAAACTAATTGGACTACACCAAACAGTAGAGGACTACATTTTTTTTCCCCAAAAGCTCCCACACCCAGTGTATCTTACAAGTGTTCCCAAACTTTTGCCAATGCCCCTCCCTACCCTCCCTACCCACCCTAGGGAACCCTCCCTTCTAACCTGAGGTATACTAACACCTCATATGAGCTCTCCCGCCCCTTGGTATGCTAACTATTTCTGCTTAAACTGAAGCCTGAGCCCTGATTTGTTCTACAAAAACTTTTACATCCTCTGGATCTCTAAAAGAGTGCATTTTATTATTCCTCATAACTTTTAGTGTAGAGGGGAAGCGAATATTTGCAGTGGCTCCTAGGTCTTTTAGGTCTTATATATATATTTTCCAAGTTCCCACTGCCTGTCTAATGTTTCACATGAGATGTCCGATCTAATGCGAAAGGACCATTCGCTTTTTCTGTAGGTTCCTGCTTTTAAAGCCGCCGTGAGGATAGCTTCTTTTAGGGTGTATGTTTTAAAATTCACCAAGATCCTCCTGGCAGTTTTCCTCCCCGGGAGTGCTATAAAAGGGTTGCAGTAAACTCTCTGAATATCTTGTTCAATGGTATCCAAATCCAGATTGGAATTAAACTCTTTTATTAGATTACACACAAAGGCTGGCTTTAATATTTCCCTCTTCCTTCCCCTTAGGGATATGTAGGATTCTAAGATTATTCCTTCTCACATTATTCCCTAAGGATTCCAGCTTGTCCCTGAGCTCCTTTTCGCTTTTCTTCAATTTCGTAATCTCCTCCTGATGATTAGACACTTTAATTATAATCTCCTCTTGTAGCGATTCCATTACTCCCACCCTGTCGACTAAGGAGTTAATCTTCTCCTCCATAGCCTCACAGTACCCCTGTATTTTTTGCTGGTTAAGCTCAGACGTTGTGAACCTCTCCCTTAAAGGAATTGTTGTCGTTGTTGCAATAATGGGGAGATTTAGACAAAGGGAAAGCTAGATGGACAAAGAAAAAGGAAGAGGCACAGGCAAATAAAACTACATCTGAGCATTTACTAAAAGAAACTGAGAAAGTCGAAAGGATGTGTCCAATGAGAGAAGTGCCAGGAGGAGGTTATGTACATGTCCAATGGTCACGACAAGATATTTTATCATTTACTAATGACTTCCCAAAGCTTAGAGAAAAACCTGTTGAATGGTACCGGCAAGTTGAAAGGTTTGTGAAGGTTTCGAAGGTGCTGTTAAAAGATTTAGATGGATTATTTGACATTGTTGTTCCAGCTGATTTATGGACCGAGTGTAACATTACAGTAGCTTGGGCAAATGATGAATACCCTAGAGACCCAAAGACACGAGCCCCGTCAGAAGACATAATGAAAAAGTATAATCAGGTAATAACCTATTTAAAGGGAAAGAGTCCTCCAAAAGAGACAGGCTGGACTAAAATAGACAGAACCAATTCAAAAGAAAGATGAAAAGGTACATGCTATTATGAACACCTATTACAAGTTTTTAAACAGTACAGTGGTTTAGAACACATCGATAATAAGGACATGACACATTTTATATATCATTTTGTGTCCAGATTAAAAACAGAAATCTCCTAAACGATTAAAGAACATAAATTGTGTTTGGCAAGCAAAGCCTGGCGACGAAATTCTCAAGTATGCAAAATACTGTGAGGATGAAATTGATCACAAACGAAAGAGACTGGAAGAAAAAGTAATGTGGGCTCAAGTAAAAATGGCAGAACAACAGGAACTTCAGTTAAGTCAGCAAACAAACAATCAGAAAAAAAGGGAAAGGCCAAGGTGAGATAAGTGGAGGAAAGCCCAGAGGAAAAATTAGTAAAGAGGAGGCAAAGAAAAAGTTGCCCTGTCATGGGTGCAGAAAATTGGGGCATTGGAGAAACAAGTGTAAATTAATACAGAATAATAATGTTCAAAATCAAAATTTAAATCCACAGACGCAGAATGAGGTGTCAGTGAGACAGCCGCAACAGGTAATACAGAATCAGTTACCTCAAGCCCCTATGCTAGAGTTTGTGAGTCAAGCCGAATACAGTGCAGACACCGGATTTCGGGAAGGAAGTGGTAAGAAAAATACGGTCCAATATGTCGGGAACGGAATCACCCCTGACCGGAAGCACTATTGCATTGCCAAAAAATTCCACAATTGATTTCCATTCGATCTTTTTATTCTTGTTATTCCAATCATTTCAATTTTTCAATTCGTTTTAGCACTTGAAATCTATATTTTGTATATACATCTGATGCTGAAGGTATACCCATCCAGGCCTTTTCCATAAAGCAGGACTTATACAAATTTCATCCTCATTAGTGTGTCTTTCCCAATGCATTTCAGGCATTTTACTTGCCCTTCTTCAGGGGTTCACTACAAATATAAGCAATAACTTTAGAAATTATGTTTAAATTTATAAAACACCTTATATCCTAAGCTTGTAACATGCTCATTATATATGCATTTATAAACTGCTTCACTCTGCGTTTTCCCTCTAATAGTCAACAACATAAGAACTTAATTTAATATAACCCATTACTTCTCCCTTTGTGTTTCACGTTGTTAACCATATTAACACTATGTGGAAATGTCGCCCCACTGCCTGAATTTATCATTTTAACCCATACGCATCAAACCAAACGTTATAAAAATGCTCCCGTTACTGTGTCCTGGACTTATTCCTCCTTTTTATTACAAAAACCGGATGTCAGCTCTCTCACACCTGCTTTCCTTTTAACTACTTGTGAGGTTCCTCCCCCCTCTCTTCTACGTCATGCTACACTGCAAGACCCATAATCCTCTATTCAATGATACTGGAATCAACTTTCCATTACGGTCGTGAATGCTCAACATATGATGACACCTACACCAATTTACCCCACCCTCCCTTGCGATGTTTCCTACTACGCCTGATTTAACTGTCTACATGAAGCATAAGATGTACAAAATGCAAACATATTATAGAATTACAATTTGTTTTTAAAAATTCAAGTCCATATAATGAGCTGCTCCGTATCGGAACTTTTTGTAGTAAAGTGCTTAAAACCATCAAAACACAAGCGTCCGTTACGTTTGTTGCAACGGGAGCAGTTCAAACTCGCTCCCCCAAGATGAGGCGAACAAGGTTTTCAAGTGACCACCCATTTTTTCAAAGTGAGCCATGTACACCGTGGGTGCTCTTTCAAATTGGGCTGAAGAGTTAAATTACTAAATGACGGGTTGAAGTGCACACCCTTTACTTGCTGTTTTCAAACTTGAACCATTTTAAATTGCGTGCATCCCGGAAATGTGGTCCGCCCATCGGCCACATGAAAGTACAAACCAATATGTCGGGAACGGAATCACCCCCGATCCGGAAGCACTATTGCATTGCCAAAAAATTCCACAATTGATTTCCATTCGATCTTTTTATTCTTGTAATTCCAATCATTTCAATTTTTCAATTCGCTTTAGCACTTGAAATCCATATTTGGTATATACATCTGATGCTGAAGGTATGCCCATCCAGGCCTTTTCCATAAAGCAGGACTTATACAAATTTCATCCTCATAAATGTGTCTTTTCCAATGCATTTCGGGCATTTTACTTGCCCTTCTTCAGGGGTTCACTACAAATATAAGCAATAACATTAGACATTATGTTTAAGACCCGAGATAAAGATGGAGTGTTCAAAATTATGCTGGCCAGACAAGAAACAGAGGTTAAAAAGATGTGTCTAGAAGATTTACCAGAAAAATTAAAAACCTTTGTAAATCCTGATGTATGGGATTTTTCTGGAAAAGAAGTAGGTTTGATGGCAGATTTCGATCCCATAAAAGTAACAGTAAAAGAAGGTGCAGTTTACCCAAATATTCAACAGTATAAAATGAGTCCATAAATAAAGGCAGGAGTTGCAAAAGAAATAGAGCGTTTGGTTGAACAAGGTATTCTAGAAGAAATAATGAGCAGTCCTTGCAATTCACCTATAATTGGTATAAAGAAACCAAACAGAAAGTACAGGGTGGTCCAAGACCTCCGTAAAATTAATAAAATAGTCGTCCCATGTTGGCCAGTAGTACCGAATCCAGCAGTAATTCAGTATCAAATACCATGGGGAGCAGGATGGTTCTCTGTAATTGATTTATGCCATGCCTTCTTTTCCATTCCACTGCATCCAGATAGCAAGTTTTTATTTTCGTTTTAATTTGACGAGCATGTTTATGTCTGGAATCGTGTTCCACAAGGGTACACGAAAAGCCCATCCATTTTTAAACAGATTCTGAAAAACTGTCTTGAATTACTGGTGCTGCCCAGACAATCTGTTCTGGTGCAGTATATCGATGTTCTATTATTGGCATCGAGAACTAGGAATGACTGCATGATTGATTCCATTGTATTATTAAACCATTTAGCAAAGGATGGACATAAGGTGTCCCCAGAGAAATTGCAATACTGTACAACCTCAGTCAAGTATCTGGGACACCAGATAGAAAGAGGGGTCAGAAGAGTGACATCAGAAAGGATCAAAATAATTCAGAACATGAAGCTACCCCAAACTCAGAAAGAAATCAGAAGGTTTCTTGGAGTTGTAGGTTACTGCAGGTAGTGGATTGTGGGATTTGCAGTACTAGCCAAACCATTGATTAAGCTGAAAAAGAAACGAGCAAAAGATCCAGTTGAGTGGGATGATGAAAGCATGACAACTTTCTTAAAATTGCGCAACAGTCTGTGTGAAGCTTCAGCCTTAGGGATGCCTGACTACTCAAAAGATTTTGCACTATTTTGTGACACAAGAGACAATTGTGCTCTTTCAGTTCTAACCCAGGCCCATGGGTTAATGCGACAACCGTAGGCATATTTTTCTGCCACATTGGACCCAGTGGCATCAGCACTACCAGGTTGTCTGAAAGTGGTAGTAGCAACTTGTATGAGTCTTGAACAAAGTGAATCCATTGTCATGGGACACCCTGTAACAGTGTATGTCCCACATTCAGTCGTGATCCTGTTAACCAGATCACGTACTCAGTATTTGACTCCTAGTCGGATGACAAAATATGAAAGAATTATTCTTGGTTCAGAGAATGTGACAATAGTCAGGTGTATTATTTTAAATCCTGCAACCCTGTTACCAAATTTACACTTTGAAGGAGTAAAGAAGGAAGTCGAACATGATTGTATCGACCTCACTGAATTCAGAACTAAACCTCGCGCAGATATACAGGAAGAACCTTTAAAAGACCCCGAACATGAGTTATTTGTAGATGGCTCATGTATGCTACATGAGGAAGGAGGCCTGAGTGCTGCTTATGCTGTGTGTACATTATCTGGTATAGTCGAAGCATCCTATTTACCCGGAGTCAAGTCTGCACAAGTAGCCGAATTGATTGCTTTAATAAAAGCGTGCAAAATTGAGAAAAATTGGAGAATAACCATTTACACTGATAGCCAGTATGGTTATGGGGTTGTGCATGACTTTGGCCAGTTATGGGAGTTCATGACTTCTTCAGGCACCCCTATTAAAAATGGACAGTTTGTAAAAGAATTACTTGAAGCAATTCAATTGCCAAAAGAATTGGCCGTGGTCAAGTGTGCTGCTCACCAATCTGGAAATTACAAAGTGACAGCTGATAATCGTTATGCTGACCAAGTGGCCCAACATTGTGCCAAATACAGAATGGCAGTAAACAAGAAAATCGATGTATGTGGAAACAGCTGTCAACTTATGCTGTTGAGAGGAGTGAATACATGGGAGGATGTAAAAGATTTACAATATGAATAAGAGCAGAAAGAAAAGGAAGACTGGCAGAAAATAGGGTGTCAGACAAGACTTAAAGATGGTGTGATAGTTTACCTAGATGGGAGACCAGTGTTACCTGACTGTATGCTTGCACCAATGGCCAGAATGTAGCATGGGGACACACACATAGGTAGAGATGCTATGATCAGATTGTTCAGACAGGATTGGTTTAATGCAAAATTCACGAACATAGCAGAGAGTCTTTGCCAGAGATGTTTAATTTGTCAGTAAATGAACCCTGGTAAGAAAACTGTGGTTTGTCCCAGGAAAATTGGGAAGGCAGAAGGCCTATTTATCAGATTACAACTTGATTTTATTCAGTTACCTGTTTGTTATGAATTACAATATGTTTTAGTCATCGTTTGTTTATTATCCAAATGGGTAGAAGCATACCCTACCAGGAGGAATGACAGCTTAACTGTAACCAAGCTCTTTTTAAGAGAGCTCATTCCTCGGTTCGGTTTTCAAGGAACAATTGAATCAGACCGAGGCAAACATTTTAATAATGAAATAATTGGAGTAATCTGTGAAGCATTCAAAATTGAGTAAAAGAGCGGAGGAGGCAAAATGGCGAGCGGCTAGCAGCACAAGCGTGATGCTCCGCTGAGCATCCTTCGTGAAAGCCTCATACAAGCCGAAAGGAACTCCAAACTTCAGGGAAAACTGCTACAAACATGCTGCAAATTCCCCAAACTAATTTACAAGTAAATCTGCTATTCTCTTACCTGTTCTGGCTGCATCAGCCTGGGAGGAATCACCCTGGGAGGAAGCACCCTTCCAGCCGCGAGGACGGCCTACCGACTCGGACTTCCCTGATTGACATTGACCTGTGCGCCCGAGGAGATCGGCTGTTCGCGGTGGGGAGCTGTGGAGTGCAGAGAGGAGGCCGCCGCCCGGGATTGATGTCTGGTGAATCCCGAGGCTTCAACCCGGCACCTGGAGGATCTGTGGTGGTCATGGAGCGGCAAATCTGGCAGCCGGGCCCCGAGCAGCAGGGAGCACAGAGCGGAGAATCAAGCTCCACAGCACTGAAGTGCCAGCGGTCCTTTTCGGGAAACAGCGTTCTCTCGCTGCAGATCTCTTTTACATCTCAGGAAACACAAGTAAGGATGGCAAATAAGGGGGGCCGTTCTATAAAAGTAAAAAATGCTGTAAATACCATACCTGGAAACACTACCCTGGTGGCCCTATGCCAAAGGAAACCGGAGTATACAAGGGCTAAAGGTTGATGCGGAAGAGATAAAAACATCGGGAAAAAAGACGGAGGTGAAAGCCCGGAGAGAAGCCCCGTAATCGCGAGCAATATCGCCGCAAAAAAATCACTTGTTCACACCACAAAAGAGAATGATGGTGGGCGGCCACTGATTACCAACAGCTTTAGTGCAAGGGCCACCATGAGGAAAGAGGAAAGTGACCCCAAAAGCGGGGGCAATGTATGGATGTAACTACTGTGAGTCCCGCGCCAAAAATAAACCGAAGTACAGAGATTCTTTTCCCTGACATATCCCAGGCTCCCTTGCTTAAAACTCCATCGTGCTCCGAGCCCCCCCCCCCCCCCTTCCTCCACCTTAGCTATTTCATGCGGATCTGCACCTCATATGCAGTTGGTAAGCACTCCTCTGGACAAAGATGAGGACAATGACAAGGTCAATCAAGCCAAAGCTCCCTCACTGGAAACCCTCAACTTTAGGGAAATAGACGGTTCTGTGGCCGCAGCATCACATTTGGATCCCGATACCACCCTGTATGTTTTGAAGCCAAGATCCCCAGACAGTCAGGATCAATTCTACTCTCTCACGGACGACTCTGAGCTATCCGATGTAAGCATATCTCTGTCAAGTGGAGAAGACGAAGGCAGATGGAGCAATAGCTCTGAGTCAGAAGTTCAGAGCTACAAATATTGCTCTAAAAGAAAGAAGAAAGTGAGAGATCATCACAAAAGGGCTAATGAGCTCATTGACAGAGCGGATACTGAGCTGTATGGGATTATAATGAATAAAAATGAAGGAGGCCCCCTTAACTGTCAGTTCCGGGACAGGGGAGAATGGATCAGTAAACAAGGAGGTCCCACAAATGACCCTGATTGGGTAATATGTTCTTATAGATGCCCAACGTTATGTCTTTACCAATACCAATCACACATTATTGTACTTGGAACTTGAGACTCTATAAGTCTATACAGCGGCCAACACTTAGATATAACCAATAATTTTCTATAGGTATTATCAAAATTTAGAGAAGGACAAGACATTCAGGGTTTAAGAAAATATAACAATGTATATTTATTTCAGTGTAAAAAAGTCATTCGCAAAACACAAGTAAAAACAAATTATACAGTAGCTAGTTTAAAAACATGGTTAAAAACATTCAATAATGTCAGCAACAAACAAGTAATTCATACATTAAGTTTATACACAACAGATTTATCAAAAAATGTTTTACAAGAACAGGGGTCGACGCGGCGTTTCGGTTTTAGGAAACGATTGGAAACCTTCTTCAGGACCAAGTTCTAGGAAGAAACATACAATTACTTCTTTTGCGTATGACAGATATTAAGTGCATATACATAGGGTTTTCTCTTTTTTACAACAACCTTCTCTACCTAAAGCATATCCTTGCAGTTATGGAAACGGAACACTTAGTTTTTATTCGTAGTGGGCCATGACCTGCGTAGCTGGATTCAGTACAGATATTGGTATTTGTAAAGAACATATTGACTTGGAAGCGGGGCATGTCGCTGGTGGGTGACAGAGATTGGTATATATAATGTAATTTATCTCTGCGGTAGGGTTAGAAGTGATTATCTTTAAAGTCAATTTGACTAATTAGTTGATTCTGACATACCTAGGTGTGCTGCACATAGGTAACTCCTTTTTAGTCAAATGTTGAGTAGTGGATGTCTCTAACTCAATCTAGATTATTACATAATAATTTAATAAGGCTGAATTACCTTCAGTGTAAAGTTCCTTAACTCCCAGTCTTTCAAGGGAGAGTTACTACCCAATTATATTTATGGGTTTCAACTGGGTTGCATATTGCCAGGTCTGCATATAGTACGTATTTCCTATGGAAAGATGGTAATAAGATTGTTCACGTTAAATACCAGCTATATGTAGTGTCTTGGATAAAGGTATAAGTAATTGATTGCAACTACCTTGTAGTGTCTCTCAGGAGGTTGTTATGATAAGGGTAGGAGCCACCGATATGTATGATTCATAGGGCTGCAAGATAAGTCAATAAAGAGAGCTAAGTAGAGGTTTTTTGGGCTCGTTACACTTTTAGCAAAATACAGAAATATGGGGTATTTGACTTACCCAGGTTTTTAATTACTGGATCCCCAATCCAACACAACCTTTTCGTATGGCGCTGTGTTGATGAGCGCTGCTTTACATTACTGCACTGCTCCTTGCTCTGGGAATGAACAAGAGAGAATGGAGTGTTGTAGGTTACTACCCTAAGTCTGTAGTTTGTGGTTTTTTCTTGATAGATAATAAGCATATGTGCTTCGTATTTCTATTTGGGTTTTAGATGTGGTGAAGAAAATGCTATTTATCTGCAGTTCATCAGTGCATTTAGTCCTATAAAACCATGATCTTCTGTGTGATAAGCTATGCTTATATTGCTAATTTAATATACATTTGTACAGACTTGGGCGAATTTATGTCTGTTTTCATGACTAATTATCAAGGCAAGCGTCCTTAAGTATTTACTTCGCCTTGCCCTGATATATTGTCTGGTATATGGCATTACTCTTGTGAGTTGGAACTACCATAGTCCAGCACTTGTGTGTAATTCAATTGATGTAAATAGCCTGAAGCTAAAAACGAGCATTGTTGGTGTATATACAGCATGTTATAAATCGATTACCTTAACCTATGTTCTGTTATATCTAAAAGGGATACACCGCTGAATATATGTACCCTCGCCCCTCTCTGTGTGATTTTTAGCTACATGTACGTCCGAGAGAGATTTAATAAACAATACTATTGTGTGACCACAAGTAGCGGTATGGATTTAAGAAGCTACGGGGACGCGGGGGTATTTGACCTAGTCCCGGGAAGCGGAACAGCTGGCTTACCTTTGTGATGCAATTCGGCCTCCCTGCTCCTACCGATAACGTTCTTCCGTGGTCTGCAATAGACGGGTGTATGGAGATGGTGACCATCCCCGTCAGTTTTATGCACCGGCGCTTTTGATTGGGCGGCAGATAGCTACCACATGATTGGCTCTGCGGCGGTCACGTGTGCGCGATGTTTGTTTGCACCCTAATCAGTTTTTTTATTTATTTATTAAACTCGCAACATGCGTACAAACAAAAATGTGCTTATTGGTATAGTACACATAGGGAAAGCGGACGTATATTTGTTTAATGCTAGACTGGGGGGTCTGTTCGTTACTCATGATTTTTATTGCTCATGGTCAAACAACGTGTGATATTTGTGCACACTGGCCCACATAACTAAAATCATATGTTTATCGGGCTAACGTGTATACTGAGTGATGTTGGAATTACCATCAGTAACAAAGATATTAGAAATTAGTAATCAGTACGTGTTGTGTGGTAAGCAGAAGAGTCTGTTGATTCACAATTAGCAATAGGTTCTGATGTTGGTGAGGCGTGTAATATGGTGTGCTGCGCCCTATGTTGCTTTCGTAAAGGGGATGAACTAATGAACATTAAAAATTGAAATCTGTGTGAAATATATGACATGTTTGTCAAGCTTAAAAATACTCGAAATAAACTGGTAACAGGTTTCCAGTGTTTTAATCTAAGTTAAGGATCTGTTGTTTTCTAGTAGGGGCTATTTGTTCATCTGTTATTAATACCTATTCATCAGCCTTAACTCTAGAGGCGGAAATTTGACACAGAAAAGAAAGAGACGAGAACAATTTTTTATGTCAAAATGCAATAGTGTCCGAATCGGCTTGAACAGTAAAGAAGACTGGGAGAGAATAGTCTAACATAAACTAAGGTAGAACTGAGCAGAGATGAATAGGTATTAATAACAGATGAACAAATAGCCCCTACTAGAAAACAACAGATCCTTAACTTAGATTAAAACACTGGAAACCTGTTACCAGTTTATTTCGAGTATTTTTAAGCTTGACAAACATGTCATATATTTCACACAGATTTCAATTTTTAATGTTCATTAGTTCATCCCCTTTACGAAAGCAACATAGGGCGCAGCACACCATATTACACGCCTCACCAACATCAGAACCTATTGCTAATTGTGAATCAACAGACTCTTCTGCTTACCACACAACACGTACTGATTACTAATTTCTAATATCTTTGTTACTGATGGTAATTCCAACATCACTCAGTATACACGTTAGCCCGATAAACATATGATTTTAGTTATGTGGGCCAGTGTGCACAAATATCACACGTTGTTTGACCATGAGCAATAAAAATCATGAGTAACGAACAGACCCCCCAGTCTAGCATTAAACAAATATACGTCCGCTTTCCCTATGTGTACTATACCAATAAGCACATTTTTGTTTGTACGCATGTTGCGAGTTTAATAAATAAATAAAAAAACTGATTAGGGTGCAAACAAACATCGCGCACACGTGACCGCCGCAGAGCCAATCATGTGGTAGCTATCTGCCGCCCAATCAAAAGCGCCGGTGCATAAAACTGACGGGGATGGTCACCATCTCCATACACCCGTCTATTGCAGACCACGGAAGAACGTTATCGGTAGGAGCAGGGAGGCCGAATTGCATCACAAAGGTAAGCCAGCTGTTCCGCTTCCCGGGACTAGGTCAAATACCCCCGCGTCCCCGTAGCTTCTTAAATCCATACCGCTACTTGTGGTCACACAATAGTATTGTTTATTAAATCTCTCTCGGACGTACATGTAGCTAAAAATCACACAGAGAGGGGCGAGGGTACATATATTCAGCGGTGTATCCCTTTTAGATATAACAGAACATAGGTTAAGGTAATCGATTTATAACATGCTGTATATACACCAACAATGCTCGTTTTTAGCTTCAGGCTATTTACATCAATTGAATTACACACAAGTGCTGGACTATGGTAGTTCCAACTCACAAGAGTAATGCCATATACCAGACAATATATCAGGGCAAGGCGAAGTAAATACTTAAGGACGCTTGCCTTGATAATTAGTCATGAAAACAGACATAAATTCGCCCAAGTCTGTACAAATGTATATTAAATTAGCAATATAAGCATAGCTTATCACACAGAAGATCATGGTTTTATAGGACTAAATGCACTGATGAACTGCAGATAAATAGCATTTTCTTCACCACATCTAAAACCCAAATAGAAATACGAAGCACATATGCTTATTATCTATCAAGAAAAAACCACAAACTACAGACTTAGGGTAGTAACCTACAACACTCCATTCTCTCTTGTTCATTCCCCGAGCAAGGAGCAGTGCAGTAATGTAAAGCAGCGCTCATCAACACAGCGCCATACGAAAAGGTTGTGTTGGATTGGGGATCCAGTAATTAAAAACCTGGGTAAGTCAAATACCCCATATTTCTGTATTTTGCTAAAAGTGTAACAAGCCCAAAAAACCTCTACTTAGCTCTCTTTATTGACTTATCTTGCAGCCCTATGAATCATACATATCGGTGGCTCCTACCCTTATCATAACAACCTCCTGAGAGACACTACAAGGTAGTTGCAATCAATTACTTATACCTTTATCCAAGACACTACATATAGCTGGTATTTAACGTGAACAATCTTATTACCATCTTTCCATAGGAAATACGTACTATATGCAGACCTGGCAATATGCAACCCAGTTGAAACCCATAAATATAATTGGGTAGTAACTCTCCCTTGAAAGACTGGGAGTTAAGGAACTTTACACTGAAGGTAATTCAGCCTTATTAAATTATTATGTAATAATCTAGATTGAGTTAGAGACATCCACTACTCAACATTTGACTAAAAAGGAGTTACCTATGTGCAGCACACCTAGGTATGTCAGAATCAACTAATTAGTCAAATTGACTTTAAAGATAATCACTTCTAACCCTACCGCAGAGATAAATTACATTATATATACCAATCTCTGTCACCCACCAGCGACATGCCCCGCTTCCAAGTCAATATGTTCTTTACAAATACCAATATCTGTACTGAATCCAGCTACGCAGGTCATGGCCCACTACGAATAAAAACTAAGTGTTCCGTTTCCATAACTGCAAGGATATGCTTTAGGTAGAGAAGGTTGTTGTAAAAAAGAGAAAACCCTATGTATATGCACTTAATATCTGTCATACGCAAAAGAAGTAATTGTATGTTTCTTCCTAGAACTTGGTCCTGAAGAAGGTTTCCAATCGTTTCCTAAAACCGAAACGCCGCGTCGACCCCTGTTCTTGTAAAACATTTTTTGATAAATCTGTTGTGTATAAACTTAATGTATGAATTACTTGTTTGTTGCTGACATTATTGAATGTTTTTAACCATGTTTTTAAACTAGCTACTGTATAATTTGTTTTTACTTGTGTTTTGCGAATGACTTTTTTACACTGAAATAAATATACATTGTTATATTTTCTTAAACCCTGAATGTCTTGTCCTTCTCTAAATTTTGATAATACCTATAGAAAATTATTGGTTATATCTAAGTGTTGACCGCTGTATAGACTTATAGAGTCTCAAGTTCCAAGTACAATAATGTGTGATTGGTATTGGTAAAGACATAACGTTGGGCATCTATAAGAACATATTACCCAATCAGGGTCATTTGTGGGACCTCCTTGTTTACTGATGGGATTATAATGACACACCATTAACAATTTGTCCTAATACCTCCGGCATCTCAGGAGGTAATCAAACTGCTATTGACACAGATGCTGTTCAGGGGGGGCCCAAAAGGATGAACCCATATTAATCGACATTTTGCAATCTATTAAAATCTATTAAAAACTTCCAAGCCGATGTTAAAACGGATAGCTGCAGATCTCGTCTGGCAGCTAAAAAACTGCAAGGTGCAGTGAGAAAAGTGGGAAACACCTGTGCCGAAACTGCAGACCGTATGACAGCGGTCGAAGATAGGACTGAAAAACTGGAGAAGGTTGTTACCTCACTCAAAATCAAAACAAAAGAGCATAAAGGGGCGATAAAAGATTACCTGTGGAAACTGGAGGAACAGGAAAATCGGTAAAGGCGGAATAACCTCCCCTTCCTGGGGATTCCGGAGGGTGTTGAGAAGGACGACCCTAGGAGGTTTATGGTCTCTTTTCTTAGGGGAGCATTCCCCGAGCTACAGTCATGGGACTGGGGCAAGGAAATCCAGAGAGCACATAGATTTCCTTTAACTCCTGCTAAGCGCAACTCATCTACGCAGGCACACCCCCAAGCTATGCTCCTGTTCTTCGGCAACATTCTGCTGCGGCAAACGCTATATGATCTTGCTAGACCCACAAACAAGAGAGTATATGATGGAATTATTTTTTTTACTCGGCCTGATTTCGCACACGACACGGTGGAGCGTAGGTGGAGACTAAGACAATTTTTTGATCCCTTTCTAAAACTGGGGGCTACAGTGTATCTGTAGAACTCCACAAGACAGAAAATTGTTCATCAAGGGAACACTCGTAGCTTCATTTATGAGATACAAGCCAAAAAATATTTAGAAGAAATATCGGGACAGAAGAAAAAAAAAGAAGAAAAAAAGAAGGGGGAATGTTAAAAAAAAAGGGGGAGAAGAAAGACAAAGTGAAGGAGAAGATGTAAAATGTGGAGCAAGATGTTTTTGCTAAATGAACATGGGTTTTAAAAAAGTGGGATTGCAGGCTGGGTATGTATGAGCAGGGCTATAGATTGGGGTGTAGGTACAGCTTTGCAGTTTTTGCTTTACTCATGTATGCTTATGTATGCTTATGTTTGTTCTTTTTTGTTCTTTTGGAGTTTCTATGATTAGTATTATTTAGGAGGGGCTGACTCAGCGGACTCACTAGGGTATTGTATGACGGACGTTACACCCCTGGCCCAGGCAGGCCAGGGAACCTCCAGAATGGGCTGGGGAGGGGGGTGGGCAGGGGAGTGCTGCAGATCAGGCAAGTTTTTAATATATGGTGGCACAAAAGCAAGCAAAAGTGGGCTTCATGGTATATAGTAACCTTTAGAATTTGGCACGAGGTGGGGTTGGTGGTAAACCCAGAGCAAGTAAATGGCGAAAAAGGAATATAAAAAATGGGGGCACTAAGGGTACTATCCTTAAATATATGTGGCTTAAATGATGCAAGGAAACGTCAAAATGTAGCCATGGGATTGCAATCTATGGGCGCAACTGTTTACAGGAAACTCACATTGAGGGCTCTCAAATATATCTCTTAAGATCACTTGGCTATAAACGGGTATGTGCAACAACTCAAGGGGCTCATGTCCGGGGTGTTGCCATCTTAGCTAAGGGTACAGGATATAACTTTTCCCACAGCAAGAGTGACAAATTCGGGTGCTGGGCAATCACCGAATGTCAGGATAGACGGGGGCAGAAGTTAACTTTGTGTGCCATATACGGGAGCAATACGGACGACCCGACTGTCTTTAATGATATCTCTAATGAACTCGCGCACTGACCTTTACCGTTAGTGATATGCGGGGGATTTCAATATTAATCTACCTAGCGACTGGTCTATTAAGGAGGAGTGGGTGTACAAGGGTCGAAAGCCCAAGGTTTTTAAGGCTCTAAAACATCTGTGTTATACGCACGGGGTAATTGATGGGTGGCAGAGCTCTAATACTAACGACCCTGGATATACATTGTTTTCTAATCCCCATCATACGCATGTCAGAATAGATTATTTTTTAATCTCTAATTCATTAAAATCTAAGTACCAAATCTTGAAATTACCTAGAATTCTCTCAGATCATAACCCTCTAATGTGTATACTAACCTTAACACAAGGGTACCCAACTCCAAACTTTTGGACTTTTGAGAAGTCACTAAAAATGAATAAAACCGCCAAAGAGATAATGAAGGAGTTGCAGGGAGTACTTAGGGTTAATAAGAGCAACTATGGGGAACTTAGGGACCGAAGAGACTGATAGACATCAGAATCTAGTTGCTATTGCAATGGCTGCCATTACGGATATTTTCACAGAAAAAGCCATTAAAAAAGCTACAGCTAATAAAGAGCTGGTGCATGAGGTTAACGAGCAAGTTGGTCACCAGCTTGCTGTCCGTATGAGACAGCAGGCATCAGCTAACCTGATTCAGGAAATAGTGGATCCTGTGAAAGACCTAATTACTGACCCAGAATTGATCAGAGAGGCTTTTTGGCAATTTTATAGTACCCTTTATATGGAGGAGGGGGGAGGAAATGTTATAGAGATCCAAAATTACTTAGATAGCAGTGGTCTCGTTAGGCTTAGCCAAACAGAACAAAATATACTAGAAGAAGACCCCAATCTAGAAGAAATTGTGACTATAATTAAAAACATACCAAGAGGAGAAGCCACAGGTTTAGATAGTTACCATCCAAATATTTTTTCGTTTTTCTGGACGAGCTAAGACGGATCTTACTGGACTTATTTACTCACATTTTCAAAGTTGGTCATCCCCCCAAGTCATGGTCTAGCTCAAAGATAGTAATCTTTCCTAAAAAAAATAAACAACCAGAACAGCTAGGCTCATTTCGGCCGATCACGCTTATCAATGCAGATTCCAAAATGTTTTCAAAGCTTCTGGCAAACCGAATCTCCCCTATCATCTACAAAGTCATAGCCAACTACTAGCATGGCTTTGTGCCTGGAAGATCTACAATAAATCACATTCAAAGGGCGATTACCCTATTTGACCATTCGGAGATTGCGGAAGACCCTATGGCGTTGGTCCTTCTCGATGCCGAGAAGGCCTTCGATAGGGTCTCTTGGCAATTTTTGTGGTCTGCCATGTCCAGGGTGGGTATTCCTTCAGGATTCATTCAAGCGGTACAAAAACTATATGTCAGCCCTCGGGCTATGGTAATGGTGAATGGTAGCCTTACAAAGGAATAGATTATAAATAGAGGAACCCGGCAGGGGTTGTCCTTGCTCCCCCTTACTTTTCGCGCTGTATCTTGATCCTTATACTCGAAGACTGGAAAGGAATAGAGAGATAGAGCCAATTATATCAAAATGCCATACCACCAAAACCTTGACTTACGCTGACGATATAGCAATTGTGACCACATACCCGAAAACTGCTATGTCTGCTATTAGTAGTGAGGCGATTAAATTTGGAGGGATTTCAGGATACGCACTCAACCAAGGGAAGACTCAGATCATTGTGAATTCGAAAATAGAGATGAACGACCCTTTGGTCGTTAATGAGGCAACATACTTGGGTATTTCCATTGTAGGAGAGTAGGGTCTGCAATCCTATGATCACCCAGATTTTTTGCTTTTGTTTCACTGGTTTACGACTTTCTCGGGCTGTGGGCCTGCCAATCAGACCCACAGCCTGGCTGTTCTCTCTCTAAATTACAACATGTACCCTAGGTGCATTTACCAATTGGTACTGGGCCACCTTATCAGACCCTGTGACTCAGGGCATAGGTGTACCCAGGGCCTACCAGGGGCTGAAGCATGTATTATGCCACCCCTGGCTGGCCTCCTAAATTTGACACAACTGGCTGCATGACAGCTGGGGCAAAGTCGTGTAATCACCCTTTGCTGTAGATATAGTATACCTATATCTAACCCTAAAAATGGACACACAGATTCCTATCAGTCACTCCTATGGCAGGCCTTAACAATCCTGAAGGCAGAGTGCTTGGGATCATGTGAGATGGTGCTCTGGCATGAGCTGAGCCTGTCTGCAGCTTGCGGAACCAAGTCCTAATAGCTGTTCCATGATAACGCATACCATATACTCTTAAGTGCATTATAATCCTCGCGGTTAAATGCTATCTTTGGTATTGCTTTATCAAAACATGTCGAGTAAGGTGTCATACGAATTGGAATACTAACCCCTCGCCAATTCTGGCGACGGGGTTAGCATTCCACCCTTCTAGTGGGACACGACATGTATGTAACTGTGAACCCCGGTTAAAGTTAAACGAAGCCTCAGCTCCACAAAATGGATGCTGCCACCACAGACACGAGTCTGACCCCCTGCAGCTGGGAGTCCTTCTAGCGAGGGGAGCCTGGACAAAGGGTTTCCTGTCAGGGGCGGTGCTAGCACCATCCCAGACAGGGTTTTGTGTATCCTGGGTAGGCAGGGCTTTACAGGAAGGTGACTGCTGAGTGGCACCCCGGTGCTCACTACGCATAGGCCGGTCAGAACCAGTTCCAGGGGCACACCAGCCCCTGGCCTGGGGGAAGTCCGGCATGGGAGAGGGGTGTAACCACCCCCCTCCTAGTCCCACCCATAGGCAGGACCTAGTCACCGGGTCAGCCCCTTTTCTTAGTATAAAGATAGGAGCGGGCCCCCTGTTCAAATTAGATCATCTTTGGAATCAAGACACGACTTTCTGCGAAAGGACATCAAGATTTCTTCTTCAAGATTCTCCCTTGTGGCTAAGGAGTAGTCACCCTGCATCCGCAGGCACCATCAAGAACACTGCGGTCTGCTGCAAGTCCTTCCTCAGGAATCCGACGACACAGCTCGACGAGACCCGGCTTCCCTGGCACCTCTGACCTCTACTCACCTCTACAGCCAAGCTGAGAACCGTGAGTGCGACGAGACCTCGAGGGACCGACGATCGCCAAGACTGCACGACTTCTTCACAACAAGCCCGCCGAGTGTCCCTCTGGTGAGTGCTTTGGGGTCCGAGAAGCCCCGACCCTGAGCAGCTCCAGCACCGAAGATCAGCCCTCCAGCATCTCCACGATCTGCGTGGGGCCCTTCTGCTTTTTGCTGCTCACCGCGTTGTTTGGCTACTAGCCCGCTGGCTTGTGGCCTTCTTAACGACGCCCGACGACATCACTGCTGCTGGTCTGGTTGCTCCAGACTGACCCTTGCTTCCAGCCAACAGAGAAGCACCCCGGACCCTCCTGGTCCACCCCAGACGCCATTTTGAGTCCACCGCGTGGGCTTGAATTTGCCAAGGCTTGGTTGCCCAATCCTGGGTCCAGCGACGCCGACAGCTTCATCCATCGTGGGACAGCTCGCTCCTCCATCCTGGTCGCCGACAACGCCTCCTGGTCCGTGAGATCTGCAGAGCACAGCGTCACCCACTCACCTAGTCGAGGTGACTACCATCCGGCGCCCTCCTGGTGCCACCTGACTACTGGCTAGTAGTCACGAACTTGGTCCCCTCTGCTTTCAGGTGTCATCTCTCTTCAAGATCCAGGCTTGGATCACTTCGAACTCTCTTCACTGGTCGCCTGCCAGCATCTTCCTTCCAGGCTCCTGGTCCGTCTACGAGGATTCCCGACGTCTTTTGAGACATATGCAGCTGCAGCCCCTGGGCTAGGTAACTTCGGCATTTCGGTGCCCCAGCATAGCCTCACTATCCAAGGGTCAGAATCCACTTTCATTTTCCTCCTACCAGGTCGGGTTCGCCAGAGAACACTAACTCTGTGAAATCTAGCTACCATAGACTTTGTCCCGCATCACGCGTGAGAGTGCACACTCTGCACCCGAGTCCCCTGGGTCTCCTAGAAGTAATCTAACGATTCTATAGTCAAGTCCTAGCGATTCCAAAGCCTATTAGTACTGTACTTACCTGCTAGTAATTTCGCATTCCACTTTCAGAGTATATGGTTTTCCGTGCCCCTCGGGCATTTGTATATACTGTGCTAACTTAAGTATTTTCATAAGAGTTTTGTTTTGTGCTTAGTACCCTGTCCTCATAAAGAGTACAGGGCTGTTGTGATTTTAATAAATACACTGTTTATTTTCATAACACTTGTGTGGTGTCCTTTCACTTGGTGTTCAAGGGGTATATGTGTGGTATAACAGCTGGCTTAACACGCCCTCTCGAGTCTTTAGCCTTAGACTGCTCGTATCCACGCTACTAGGATAGCTGGTCTATAAGGTTGACTTACAACCAATCATCAATAAGGGTTGCTGGACTGATACATAGTGTTCACTAGAATAGTGAACACTGCATATCAGGCCACCTTCTCACATTGGTGAGCAGCGGTTGGGATTTGAGCTTGCTGTTGTTTTACCACACGTATCCTAAGAATATCTTGTTGAAAGATCACATAAGTACTTTTAGGTACATATAACTTAGCTTAGAATACTCTGAGTTCTTATGAACCAGCTGTTGCAGCTCCTCAAGGCTTAGCACACCTTGGCTGCAACTCTTAGCAAGGGATCAGTAGGCAAACACATAGTGTAGGTAGGTGCATCACTTACACCACACTAGAAGCATGTCTAACCTCGGAGAGTCTACTGAGACCCCTCTGGTGGTTGAGGACCCTCCACAGGCCTCTTCTAGATATGCAGCCCTTAGCTTCCAGGAGATGAGACAAGTGTGTACCTCCAGGAAGCTAAAACAGGGGTCTAACCCCACAATCCCATTTCTGATTGGTCTCTTAGAGACTTATGATGCTAGAAAGGCTGAGAAAATTCTTAGCTCTTCTCATCCAGAAGGGGACATGCCCGCCCTAGAAGGAACCGGGGGTGACCCAGATCTCATCCATCTCTCAGGTGAGGAGGATGATGATCAGGAGACATCTGGGGATGAGGCAGACAAAGGTCCAGAAGTAGTTAGTCAGCTAACTAGGGACAACTTAAGCAGGCATGAGAATGGTACTAGGAGATCCCTGGGACCCCTCTCAGGCCAGCTTAACATTGGGAATGGACGAGTTAGGTCTCTATCAAGAGGCTCTAACAGATCCATTCGAACCAATGGCTCTCAGGCCTCTGCTCTGAGGAGGATGACCTCCCCTCAGAGGAGAATCTATGAAGCCAAGGAAAGGGAAGTCAATCTGAGGATTGAAAGTGAAGAACTTGCCCTGGCCAAAGAAAGACTTGCCTTTGCTAGAGAGCAGGAATTGAGTGGGTCAAAACCCACTGGTGGCAGCATTGTACCTAGCAATAGGGAAAGGAGTTTTGATACAAAGCACCTGAATAAGATAGTGCCCCCCTTCAAACAAGGGGATGACATCCACAAATGGATTACTGCTTTGGAGAGGGCCTGAACTGTGCAATGTGTTCCCCAGAGTCAGTGGGCAGCTATCTTGTGGCTCTCCTTTGAAGGTAAAGGTAGAGATAAGCTCCTCACTACTAGAGTGGAGGATGCTAACAATTACCAAGTCCTGAAGAATACACTGATTGATGGGTTTGGCCTAACCACTGAGCAGTACAGGTTGCTGTTCAGGGATACCCAGAAAACTCAGTCTCAGGATTGGTCTGATTTTGTAGATTGTGCCACTAAGGCTTTGGAGGGCTGGTTGCTGGGCAGTAAGGTTACTGATTACACAGGATTGTATAATTTGATCATGAGAGAACAAATTTTAAACAATTGTCAGAACCAGTTGTTGCATCAGCATCTTGTTGACTCAGATCTGACCTCTCCCCAAGAATTGGGAAAGAAGGCAGACAGATGGGTCAGAACAAGAGTTAAGCAGAACCAGGGCCAGAATCAAGGTGGTCAGAAGAAAGCAGACCAGAAGGGTAAAGATTCTAAGGGAGAACAAAATGACCAGAAGTCTTCGACAGGTCCCCAAAAACCCAAAGAGGGTGGGGGTCAGGCTCCCCAGAAAAAGAAGAATCAAGAAGGCCAATCTAAAAGGTGGTGCCAATACTGCAAAAGTAAAACTCACTGGTTTAGTGAGTGCACCAAGAAAGGAGGAGGGCAGACTCCTGCAACTGCAGCCCCTAAGGCACCTGTGCCCCCTAGTACAGTCAGCAGTGGTAGTGCACCTCCCAAGGGTTTAGTTGGGTTAAACTTGGGTTCTGAGGGGTATGACAACTTAGTTGGCACACTCACTCAGGCTGTCCTTGTCTGTACAGGGGATGTGGATATGTCCCCTGATATAAGTCCCAATACTTTGGGCAAATACAGACAGACACCTTTCATTAATGGAAAAATGGCTCAGGCCTATAGGGACACTTGTGCCAGTGTCACAATGGTGACACCTAACTTTGTGGACCCTGGACAGATCATGCCAGGTACAGATTTCCTGGTGACCAATGCAAGCAATGTCACTACCAGTCATAGTATGGCAATTGTAGCTTTCTCTTGGGGAGGGGTAACTGGCCAAAAGAAGGTTGTAGTTAGTTCAGACCTCCCAGTGGATTGTTTGTTGGGCAATGATTTGGAGTCATCACAATGGTCAGAAGTGGAGCAGAGGGCTCACATGGAGATGTTAGGCTTGCCAGCACATGTGTCAGGACTGGCAGCAGCGCAAGGAACATAAACGCCACTAACCTTCCTGCTTTGCCCAGCGGAGACGATGTCAGATGCTAGATCCTTTACTCCCTTCCCACACGACCCCCAACAGAGAAAAGATGTACCTCTGTCTGACTTCGTGCCAAGAAGGGAAAAAAGGAGAGAAGAAGCGTCGGAGGAGAACGTAGATGTGGTTGTACTTCTCTTCGTTACTCTCAGAGAGGGACTGGGTCTAAGGGACAGTTCTGTAACACCTTCACGGGTATCTGAAAGGTGAACAAACACACAATTACCCTTCAGGTCTAAGAAATACTTCACTCTACCAGTATTTGGGATTACGATCTCACTCACCACAATTTCTCCTTAAAGGACTTCAATGGAAGGTTAACACCTGGTTCCCTTCCTTTTCCAAGTGTCCTTTAGCACATAGGTTTCAGTCCCAAAGTCTTGGACGGTTGGCTCAACCACAATTTAACTGAACTGAATTAAACGGAAATTATAAGCAAAATATAAGACTGGTCTCTTCTCTCCTATAGTTGTTATCAGCACAACTTGGACTCCATTTCCCATAAGGCCTTTCAAAAGTCATAGACACTCCGACTTCAAACTTGAGCTCAGTTTCAACACACTCGGACTCTATTCAGGTAACTTCCTTGCGCAGCCGCGCCGGTACCCTTGTCCTCTAACACTATCAGCCTGTACTCTGCACGCGTTTCTTTAACAGACGCGCACAAAAATAAAGACTGCTTTTACTCACGTGTCATTCAGCGCGGAAGCGCACTGAAACAAACGCTGCGGCTACTCTAATTGGCAATAAGCATCCAAGTGTCCAGGCAAACAAATCCCAGAGTAGAAGGAGGCGAGCCCGCACTCCTTCTTGGCTTTACAAAATCCGGTTCGGTAACCTCCGTTTCTCCGCCAGTTACCAAGCAAAAGTTTCTCTCCTACACGCGGTTATTCTTCTCGCTGGAATCCGGCGGGGAAACCATCCGCCCTTCCTCATACTCGAACTGCAGGAACAATTGACAAGCACCTTTCTCAGGGACAGGAGGGGCTTAGTACTCACGAGTCTCCCCCAAGGCAGTCTGGGAGTTGTAGTTTTCTGCAACATACCCGTTTTCACCACATAGCTTGAATGTAACCCCTTCATCGTCGTAATCGCCACAACATGTGTTTGCTGGTACTAGGTCACAGGCCAGAAGATGCCCCACTGAACAGGTGCTGGATCCTGGAACAATGGACCAGACACCCTCCAAGAAGAAGAGCAGTAGGGTTAAGGCATTGCCCTCCCCCTTGCCCCAGGTTGTGGATCAAGTCTCAGAGGAGGCTGACCTACAGGAATTGAGGGAAACTGAGCCTAAAGAATTCGAACTTGATCAAGTTGAATTTCCGGGCTCAGGGGGCCCCCCGAGGGAAGACCTGGGGAAGGACCAGTTAGACTGCCCTTCTCTTGAACCCCTCAGACAGCAGGCTGCTGCTGAGGCTGCTGGGAACGCCACAGGTACCCACAAGGGGTACTGGGAAGATGGACTCCTGTACACTGAGGCAAGAGACCCCAAGCCTGGCATGGCCAGGAGGCTGGTTATCCCCTTGTCTCAGAGAGGTTTCCTCCTTACCTTGGCCCATGAGATTCCCTTAGCAGGTCACTTAGGCCAGACAAAGACTTGGGACAGGCTTGTCTCACACTTTCACTGGCCTCACATGAATGAGGATACCAAGGAGTTTTGTCGCTCCTGTGTCACTTGCCAAACCAGTGGTAAGTCAGGTGGCACAACAAAGGCCCCCCTTATACCAATGCCTGTGGTGGGGGTGCCCTTTGAAAGAGTGGGGATTGACATTGTTGGTCCAATGGAACCCCAGACAGCATCAGGGCACAAGTTTATACTGGTGGTAGTGGATCATGCCACCAGGTATCCTGAAGCTATTCCACTTAGGACCACTACAGCACCTGTAGTGGCAAGGGCCCTAGTTGGAGTGTTCTCCAGAGTGGGCTTCCCTAAGGAGGTTGTCTCTGACAGAGGTGCAAACTTCATGTCAAGCTACTTAACTGCTATGTGGAAGGAATGTGGTGTCAACTACAAGTTCACCACACCCTATCACCCACAATGCAATGGGCTTGTTGAAAGGTTCAACAGGACCCTAAAAGGGATGATTCATGGACTACCTGAAAAGCTCAGGCGTAGATGGGATGTCCTGATTCCCTGCCTTCTGTTTGCTTACAGAGAGGTCCCACAGAAGGGGGTTGGCTACAGCCCTTTTGAACTTTTGTATGGGCATCCTGTAAGAGGACCCCTGTGCTTGGTGAAGGAAGGATGGGAGAGACCTCTCAAAAAGCCTGCAACCAGCATAGTGGACTATGTACTTGGTCTCCGCTCCAGGATGGCTGAGTATATGGAGAAGGCATCTGAAAACCTTAAGGCCAGTCAAGAACTACAAAAAGCTTGGCATGACCAAAAGGCTGTCCTGACTGTTTACCAGCCTGGACAGAAGGTGTGGGTGTTGGAACCAGTGGCCCCAGCAGCACTCAAAGACAAATGGTCTGGGCCCCACACAATTCTTGAGCAAAAGGGAGAGGTCACCTACCTGGTGGACCTTGGAACTCCCAGGAGCCCCCACAGGGTGCTCCATGTCAACAGGCTCAAAGCATATGTCGAAAGGAAGGACATGAGCTTGCTCATGGCCATAGATGAGGGACAGGAGGAAGAGAGTGACCCTCTCCCAGACCTGCTCACTCAGAATCCTGATGATGGGTCAGTAGATGGTGTTGTCTTTTGTGGCAGCCTCTCTGAGCATCAACAGAAAGACTGTAAACAGGTTCTTCAGTCTTTCAGACATATGTTCTCACATATGTTCTCTCTGACACCCAGTCAGACCAATTGGTGTACCCATGAGGTTGACACTGGTGACAGCCTGCCAGTCAAGAGTAAAATCTACAGGCAGCCTGATCATGTTAGAGACTGCATCAAAACTGAAGTGCAGAAAATGTTGGAGTTGGGAGTCATTGAACCCTCAGATAGCCCTTGGGCTAGTCCAGTAGTTCTAGAGCCAAAACCTCACACCCAGGGTGGTAAGAAAGAGATGAGGTTCTGCGTAGACTACAGGGGTCTCAATGCAGTCACTAAGACTGATGCCCACCCAATACCAAGGGCAGATGAGCTTATAGATAGATTGGCTTCTGCCAACTACTTAAGCACATTTGACCTGACAGCTGGGTATTGGCAAATCAGGTTAGCTGAGGATGCCAAGCCCAAGACAGCATTTTCAACCCCTGGTGGGCATTATCAATTTGTGGTAATGCCCTTTGGTCTGAAAAATGCACCTGCCACCTTCCAAAGGTTGGTGAATCATGTCCTCACTGGGCTGGATGACTTCTGTGCAGCATATCTTGATGATATTGCTGTCTTTAGCTCCACCTGGGAGGATCACCTGGTCCACCTGAGGAAAGTGTTAGAGGCTCTGCAAGCAGAAGGCCTAACTATCAAGGTCACCAAGTGCCAGATAGGGCAGACACAGGTTGTATACCTGGGCCACCTTGTAGGTGGAGGCCAGGTTCAGCCACTGGAGAGCAAAATACAGTCAATCAGGGACTGGGCTCCTCCAACCACCCAGACTCAGGTTCGAGCTTTCTTGGGCCTGACTGGTTACTACAGAAAGTTTGTCAGGAACTATGGATCAATTGTGACTCCATTAAATGAACTGACAAGTAAGAAAATGCCAAAAAAGGTTCAGTGGACAGCAGGCTGTCAAAAAGCATTCGATGACCTAAAGCAGGCCATGTGCACAGCACCTATCCTCAAGAGTCCAGACTACTCCAAACCATTCATTGTCCAAACAGATGCTTCTGAGTTGGGTGTGGGAGCTGTTCTATCTCAACTGAATTTTGATGGTCAAGACCAGCCCATTGCTTTTATAAGCAGAAGGCTGGCCCCCAGAGAGAAGAATTGGTCAGCTATTGAGAGGGAGGCCTTTGCTGTGGTTTGGGCCCTGAAGAAGTTGAGGCCATACTTGTTTGGCACTCACTTCAAGATTCAGACCGACCATAAGCCCCTCTTTTGACTAAATCAGATGAAGGGTGAAAACCCCAAACTGCTTAGGTGGTCCATTTCCCTACAGGGGATGGACTTTACAGTGGAACATAGACCTGGTACTGATCATGGCAATGCCGATGGGCTCTCCAGATATTTCCACTTAGAACAAGAAGACTCACCTGGTCAAGGTTAGCTTATTGTCCCAAAGTTTCGGGGGGGGGTCATGTAGGAGAGTAGGGTCTGCAATCCTATGATCACCCAGATTTTTTGCTTTTGTTTCACTGGTTTACGACTTTCTCGGGCTGTGGGCCTGCCAATCAGACCCACAGCCTGGCTGTTCTCTCTCTAAATTACAACATGTACCCTAGGTGCATTTACCAATTGGTACTGGGCCACCTTATCAGACCCTGTAACTCAGGGCATAGGTGTACCCAGGGCCTACCAGGGGCTGAAGCATGTATTATGCCACCCCTGGCTGGCCTCCTAAATTTGACACAACTGGCTGCATGACAGCTGGGGCAAAGTCGTGTAATCACCCTTTGCTGTAGATATAGTATACCTATATCTAACCCTAAAAATGGACACACAGATTCCTATCAGTCACTCCTATGGCAGGCCTTAACAATCCTGAAGGCAAAGTGCTTGGGATCATGTGAGATGGTGCTCTGGCATGAGCTGAGCCTGTCTGCAGCTTGCGGAACCAAGTCCTAATAGCTGTTCCATGATAACGCATACCATATACTCTTAAGTGCATTATAATCCTCGCGGTTAAATGCTATCTTTGGTATTGCTTTATCAAAACATGTCGAGTAAGGTGTCATACGAATTGGAATACTAACCCCTCGCCAATTCTGGCGACGGGGTTAGCATTCCACCCTTCTAGAGGGACACGACATGTATGTAACTGTGAACGCCGGTTAAAGTTAAATGAAGCCTCAGCTCCACAAAATGGATGCTGCCACCACAGACACGAGTCTGACCCCCTGCAGCTGGGAGTCCTTCCAGCGAGGGGAGCCTGGACAAAGGGTTTCCTGTCAGGGGCGGTGCTAGCACCATCCCAGACAGGGTTTTGTGTATACTGGGTAGGCAGGGCTTTACAGGAAGGTGGCTGCTGAGTGGCACCCCGGTGCTCACTACGCATAGGCCGGTCAGAACCAGTTCCAGGGGCACACCAGCCCCTGGCCTGGGGGAAGTCCGGCATGGAAGAGGGGTGTAACCACCCCCCTCCTAGTCCCACCCATAGGCAGGACCTAGTCACCGGGTCAGCCCTTTTTCTTAGTATAAAGATAGGAGCGGGCCCCCTGTTCAAATTAGATCATCTTTGGAATCAAGACACGACTTTCTGCGAAAGGACATCAAGATTTCTTCTTCAAGATTCTCCCTTGTGGCTAAGGAGTAGTCACCCTGCATCCGCAGGCACCATCAAGAACACTGCGGTCTGCTGCAAGTCCTTCCTCAGGAATCCGACGACACAGTTCGACGAGACCCGGCTTCCCTGGCACCTCTGACCTCTACTCACCTCTACAGCCAAGCTGAGAACCGTGAGTGCGACGAGACCTCGAGGGACCGACGATCGCCAAGACTGCACGACTTCTTCACAACAAGCCCGCCGAGTGTCCCTCTGGTGAGTGCTTTGGGGTCCGAGAAGCCCCGACCCTGAGCAGCTCCAGCACCGAAGATCAGCCCTCCAGCATCTCCACGATCTGCGTGGGGCCCTTCTGCTTTTTGCTGCTCACCGCGTTGTTTGGCTACTAGCCCGCTGGCTTGTGGCCTTCTTAACGACGCCCGACGACATCACTGCTGCTGGTCTGGTTGCTCCAGACTGGCCCTTGCTTCCTGCCAACAGAGAAGCACCCCGGACCCTCCTGGTCCACCCCAGACGCCATTTTGAGTCCACCGCGTGGGCTTGAATTTGCCAAGGCTTGGTTGCCCAATCCTGGGTCCAGCGACGCCGACAGCTTCATCCATCGTGGGACAGCTCGCTCCTCCATCCTGGTCGCCGACAACGCCTCCTGGTCCGTGAGATCTGCAGAGCACAGCGTCACCCACTCACCTAGTCGAGGTGACTACCATCCGATGCCCTCCTGGTGCCACCTGACTACTGGCTAGTAGTCACGAACTTGGTCCCCTCTGCTTTCAGGTGTTATCTCTCTTCAAGATCCAGGCTTGGATCACTTTGAACTCTCTTCACTGGTCGCCTGCCAGCATCTTCCTTCCAGGCTCCTGGTCCGTCTACGAGGATTCCTGACGTCTTTTGAGACATATGCAGCTGCAGCCCCTGGGCTAGGTAACTTCGGCATTTCGGTGCCCCAGCATAGCCTCACTATCCAAGGGTCAGAATCCACTTTCGTTTTCCTCCTACCAGGTCGGGTTCGCCCGAGAACACTAACTCTGTGAAATCTAGCTACCATAGACTTTGTCCCGCATCACGCGTGAGAGTGCACACTCTGCACCCGAGTCCCCTGGGTCTCTTAGAAGTAATCTAACGATTCTATAGTCAAGTCCTAGCGATTCCAAAGCCTATTAGTACTGTACTTACCTGCTAGTAATTTCGCATTCCACTTTCAGAGTATATGGTTTTCCGTGCCCCTCGGGCATTTGTATATACTGTGCTAACTTAAGTATTTTCGTAAGAGTTTTGTTTTGTGCTTAGTACCCAGTCCTCATAAAGAGTACAGGGCTGTTGTGATTTTAATAAATACACTGTTTATTTTCATAACACTTGTGTGGTGTCCTTTCACTTGGTGTTCAAGGGGTATATGTGTGGTATAACAGCTGGCTTAACACGCCCTCTTGAGTCTTTAGCCTTAGACTGCTCGTATCCACGCTACTAGGATAGCTGGTCTATAAGGTTGACTTACAACCAATCATCAATAAGGGTTGCTGGACTGATACATAGTGTTCACTAGAATAGTGAGCACTGCATATCAGGCCACCTTCTCACATCCATTACATCTAAACTGGAGTGTTTGGTGGATTTAAATATGAAACCAATGTTGGATGTTATTCAAAAGGATCTGCGGCGGTTAGACAATTTACATCTCTCTTTAATAGGTAGCGCTAACGCCTTGAAAATGTTTTTTTTCCAAAAATCCTTTATCTTTTGAGAGCTATTTGTTTAGAATTCCCTGATCCATGCTTTAAAACAATGGAAAGTACTTTCTCTAGCTTCATCTGGGCCTACGCACAACCCCGGCGTGCCTATAAATCTTTGACCCTTTGCAAAGAAAAAGGCGGGCTTGCTCTCCCGAATCCTAAAGCTTACTATTGGGCTTCTTTCCTGCTCTATAGTCAGGAACTGCTGCAAAATATAAGGGATGAGGAGGGCTTTGGGGATGTCCAGCCTTCTATATTTCAACTAAGTATAGGTAATCGAATCCTCGGCTATCTATGGCGACATCTCCACGACAGTTACCATAAGAAAGTCAAATTCAAGACTTTACTCTCTAGTTTTAAAACTTGGAAAACATTGAGGAAAATTCTGGGCATTGGGCGAGTTTCATACTACACACCTTTATGGGATAACCCCGAACTACCAGAGATATTTAGAGACAATTGTATGAAGAAATGGGTTATGGTTGGAATTTCACATGTGGGGAGTTTGTTGTCTACGGTGGGGATGTTATCATTTGAAGAATTAAGAGAAAAATTCCATGTGGACAGGAGGTATTTTTTCAAATATCTTCAAATCCGAGATTATATTATACGAAGAGTATCGGGAGGGGCTATACCTGAGAAAATCAATCTTGTAGAAACGCTAATCCATAGGAACAAAAATACCATTGGAGGGATATACTCCCTGGTGAATATGCTATTTCCAGATGATATGGAGAAAACCTCCCAGAAGTGGCAGGGGAAAATATGGATCACTCTGGATGAATTCCATACATCTTACTCAATGTCACAAACATGTCTCATGTCCACCAAACTGCAGGCACACTTTTATAAAACATGCTTCTTTTTATACTACACTCCTGACAAAATTGCCAAATGGGGGTCTGGAAAAGGAACATGTTGCTCCAGATGTCAACTATTTAAGGCTGATTGTGTACATATCTTTTCCACATGTGACGGATTGACCCTGCTTAAACGTGGAATTGAAAAATTCCTCTTGAGTGTTTTAAAAAGATCTGTTATCTTGTCTGAGGAAATAATCTTATTAGAGGTCGCTGACTCCAGTCTTACCGGGGCAGGGGTGGAATTTGTTTTTATTGCTATGGCTGTGTTAAGGATTTGTATAGCCTCGGCTTGGCTGGATCCGATTGCGGCTTCTTTTCAGCAATGGCTGGCGAGGCTATTAGCTATTTGTAATTTAGAAATTGCGATTTATAAAAGAAAGGGTAAGAAGAGATGCAAATGGGGGCTAAGAATTTGGGGGCCCCTTAATGGACTGGTGTCAAGCCCAAAACTAGTATTGTCTGATTCGGGAGGAGCACTCTCTTTGGATATATATGTATGTATCTGGTTAATATATAGTAAATATGCTAACTTTTTCTTTTCCTTTTTTTCTCTTGAACTTGTTTATGTTAAACCCAAAACAGTATCCTAATTTATATTTTCTGATGCACATTGTCCTTAGATCTACAATATTTTGATTAATTTGTGTCTTAATGTGTATGAAATGTTCATGAATTTGCCAAAGTGGGGATCTGCCGATTATGTATAGAATTTATTGTTTGTCTACTTGTCTGACCAGGAGGGTGGGGGGGGGGGGTGTTTATAATCTTTGACAAAATCCAATAAATATTTATTTTTTTTAACAAAATTGAGCAAAGGTTGCACTGTGCATACCGCCCAGCGGCTTCTGAAGTCGTAGAACAACTGAATGCCACAATCAAAGCAAGATTGGGAAAGATGTGTGATTTTACCCAATTGGAATGGCCTGATGCTTTACCTCTTGTCCTGATGGGAAGTATCCCAGACAAGAAAACAGGCTTGAGTCCTCATGAAATACTCATGGGAAGGCCACCAGCTGTTAACTATATCTGATGATTTAGAGTTGGAGTACTGCAAAGAGTTGGCTGACCAAGTGCGTTCTATCTCTCACCAGGTTGGGGAAGACTCTGAAGCCAGACATTCGACTCCAGCACATGATTTGAACCCTGGAGATTGGGTAATGATAAAAAATCACACCTGGGAATCTTGCCTAGCACCAAGGTTGGGAGAGCCATGTCAAGTGATACTGGTTACCACCACAGCTGTAAAATGCCAGGGAATTCCAAACTGGATCCACGCCAGCCACACCAAAAGGATAACAGAACCTGACGAAGTTGAAGCTTAAGGTAGCGCAGCTGAAGGGTCTCCAGAAGGTGATCCTGAAGTAGTTGACTAAGAACAACCGAGCACCAGTCAGGATGAATGGATCCCAGTGGCCGATATACCTGAAATAAGAATAAGAACAGGAAGTCAGGCGTATTTAGATAGTCAGACTGATAGTGAGGATGAGACAGGAATAGAAGAACGTACTCAGATTACAGAATTCAGAGTTAATTTTAATCTTGAGGAGGACCAAATAAGGAAAGAGCAATACAATGAAAAACCCACCAGAACCCCTGTGTCTGAGGAGGGACAGATAGGTACTAGGAAAAACTCCCAGGCAGAAGACAATCAAGAAATTACAAGACCTGTGCAGGACCAGACAGGATTAGCAAAACGGGTTCAGGACGAAAAATAAATTCTAGCCTCAACAAAGCTGTATCCCGAACCAGGCCAGACTAGTGTAGAAGAAACCATCCAGGCAGAAACATCAACAGAAATAAGCCCTGGACAAAATCAGATAAAGAGAGTACCTAAAGTTGACGAAAATTAAGTTGCGCCACAACTCAAAGAGAACAAAAGAACATTTGAAGAAACGGAAAGCACAAAGCAAGCTAAAAGACTCAGAAAAGGTGATAAATGACCTGGTTTTGTTAAAAGACTGAAATATCGCCTAGTCACAATAGATGAGGAACCTGAACAGGTGGATGAAGTAACAAGTCAAACTGAACAGTCAACAAGTAATCAAAGAGGAAGAAGTCCACGATTGAAAAGACTGAACAATAAATTCAAAGGACCTGAATGGAAATACGTTATTCTCGAAGAATTTAAGAATCTGGAACTCAGTGATGAAAGTGATGAAGAATTGATTGCTGATAAATTTATCGAAGAAGTGAGACCAACTTGAAATAAATTCACAGTAATAATCTGTGTGAAATTTTCAGAGACGGGCTAAACCTCCTTAGTCAAAATGGCTGATACTAGAGTTACTGGAAACTCAAAAAGAAATTGTATAAAGACATGCTGTAGAATATGTATATGGTGCATATTGATAGTACTTATAGTATGGCTAGGACTGACAATAGCAATACCTTACTTGATGGCTGGTAAACAGAATGACACTAGTATACACGGACAGATAGCACACCATAAACAAGACAGAGTAGACTTAGAAGCACCAGAGGAGATAGAATTACATCATTTTAGAAATAGAAATGAAACAGACCTGAATGTATGTATTTGCTAACCTATTAGTACACTATGTAGCGACAATGCAAGTTAGTGATTATTATGTCTGTATGAAGTTACCGACATCAGTAGCTGAAGGGGTTACTTACCATCATTTACCCTTGACATATGGCTAATTTTCGTAGTATATTACTTCGTTTTTTTTTATAGAACTGGAAAGTTACAATATTATTATTCTAACTTAGATGTAAATTTTCCTGAAATCACTATACATGTAAAAATGAACCCTGTCCTTAGTGCTAAATCTGCCCAGTTCTTTGGTGAATTTTACTTAACTATGAAAGCAATAGATATAGCTGAAGCACATAACGAAAATCTAACATGCAAGTTATATGAACAAGAAAAGGTGTTTTTGAATTTAGTAGAGAAAAGGAGACAGGGTTTTCATAGAAAAGCCACAGAACCAAAACCCCAGATACCCAAATGGGCTGAAGGGGAAGAATTTATGGCAACTGGCAAGACTCATGCTGCTATGTCTCTGGATTTTGAAAAGAAGGGGAGCATTTGTCTCCACAGAAAGAAAACTGAATATAACAATGTATTCATCGGTTCCAGTGAATGTGAACACAATTTCCTCATAATTGGGGGTTGGAGACTAAAAGGGGGAACTGATCCAGTATTTCATGGAGTCTATTATATTTGTGGGAACAAAGCTCATTTTAAGCTGCCTGATCATTGGTATGGGAGTTGCTATTTCGGAATAGTATTCCCAAAAGTATACCATATAAAGAGAATCACTGGAAACAATGAAAACGAAAATGAACTAACACCATATAAACGACCTAGTTTTTCAGGAATTTGAAGGTGATATACTTTCCGAGCTTGTTTGCTGCTCCTGCCCAGCCCTGCCCTGCTTTCAGCCGCGGAGCTGCGGAGCCGTGGGGGGTTCGCGGGGGCTTGTCTCGTTCTCGTTCTCAGCCGTTTCGGCCAGGTGCTGACTGAGGATCGACAGGAACCACAGACTTGGACCTGGCCTTCGGTCGGTGTCGGAGATGCCGCGGCCTGGCCGTGGCCTGGCGTGTGAGCCTGTGCTTGAGCTGGGAATAGAGCTGAGCCAAGGTCTGGGGCCCAGAGCCTGGGGTGAGTCGAGTTGAACGGCGTTGGAGTGGCGGTGTTAGTGCTGCTGTCTCGCGCTTGTCTCGCCTGCCCTGTCACTGCGATCCGCTCGCTGCTCTTTGAAAACATTGACCTGGGAGTTTGAGCATCACTTACATCCAAGTATACAACTGGAAGGACTTTACATGATCTGCCTAGGATTACCTAGGGATACCTAACCACAGCTGGAAGTCAGTGAGCGCATAGAATCCAGCGAACTCTCCTTGCCGTGTTTTCTGCTCCACCGCCGAGGAGTGGAGAAGAGTAAACATCGTGTATGTCGAGAGGCTGCCTCGGAGGACCATCAGGGAGGCTTAATTATACCACTGAAGGCGGGCCCCCCCGTTTTCACTGCTGAGGCTGCCGAGGATGGAGCCAGGGGACTAAAAGGGTTTCGTGACCCGTGGACAGCGGGGCATAGGAGGGCAGGAAAGGGAGAGGGCACACGCGTGAGAGAGTTGCATTCTGTAGAAAATGGCCACGTACGGGCTTTGAGCCCAACCAACTCACTCTACACCAGGCACTGGCACTGGTGGCAGAGGCTGAGGCAGGGACAGGGGCAGCGAGCGCCGACTAGGGGAGCAAGCCTGCCAACATAGGAAAGGCAAGCAGAGGCTCAAGGAAATTCAAGCTTTCATGACATCAGAATATTAGGACGCTAGCCAAAAGCCAAAAGAAGCCAAAGAAGCCAAGAGAAACCAAAGGCAGGCTACCGGGAAAGATCAAGGCTACAGGAGAAAAGAAAAAGAGTCTGTCTCCTCACAAAGGAACATGAGGTCAGGATGCGTGCGTGGAGGGCCTGCACCCATAAAGAACGCAAGCAGGAGGAAAAGGAAATTGAAAACTTCAGGAGGTTCAGCAGGTGAACCACAGGCGAAGATCAGACCAGCAGGGCAGCTAGAGGGTTCAATAATTGACATTACACCAGACATAAAATCGGTAAGAGAAACTATGTCAGAAAACAAAACGGCAAATCATCGCCTCTTCCAGCCCAAAATTGACACCAAATTTGTTTTCTAAAAAATGCAGGCGACACACTGCTCTCAGGTTCCACAGTCACGACCGGCCTACAAACCCCACTTCGGCCCTCTCGTCAAGAGAGCAGTGAAAAGAAAGACAAGAAAGAAAGTAACAAGGGCGGTGGGTCTGAATCTCTAGGGCCAGCTAGCCCCGTTGTAGCTTTACATGGCCAACCCCACGCCATCTAGAGAAAGTCAAAATGTTTCTTCCAGAAAGCAACTTCCGAACTGCTGTTCAAGGCCTCATACGCATGCATCTTAATGGTGTTAACGCCCTATTCCATAGCCTCAGAGACCCACACTGGTATACCTTAAGAACATCCTACAAGCCGCAGCACATCAGATCCAGGGCTTAGGGAAATGTAACACATCCCCCTTATTCTGATGGAACTCCATTATCTCCCGTTGCTGGCCTGCACCACCTTCAAGACCAGCTCCGTTATTTACAAAGCTATTGTCATAAACGGAAATTCTGTATTGGCTGTTTAAAGAAAGCATGTTTTGAAACAGTTTACCAAGACTCGTTTGATGTTTTAGTTAAGATAATTTCCAGTATGAAACTTTCCAGCAAGAAAATAATTCTCAAATTCCAGCTTAGGGATTGCCTTCAGAGGAGTAGCTACATTGAAATTAAAAAGGAATTGCAGCACTGAACTACTGCACATGGTCAAGCACCATACTGAAGGTTTTTTTGGAACAGTGGTCTGATATTTGTGGGTGCAGTGACATGTTATGCGTGAACACAACACTTTCCAAACTATCCAGCTCTATGATATGATTAAGGGTGATTATTTTGAAAGTAACAATTTCAAACCTGAGCAACGATTGCGAATATAAGTGTTCATATTAATGAAAAAACTCTCTGGAAATGGAAAAATAAAGAGAAGAAAATAAACTCAATACTACTGAAGAGAGTTTTTTGATTAATATGAACACTTATATTCGCAATCGTTGCTCAGGTTTGAAATTGTTACTTTGCATTTAGGGTGGACTTAGTCTATCTGTCTTACAACTGCTGGCAGTGGTTGTATTCTTACCGTGAGCATTTTTTTACCTCTACATACATTAATTGAGAGATATAGTGAACTTTATTGCGCATTTATCCCCTACTGCCAACCGGTGAATATTTTCAGTTGCTTGAGGTATAGAATTTACAAAGGTCAAGTAAGAAGATTTCAGACAGCCTTTATTTTTTCCTTTGGACCTACACGCTTTCCTTTTGCTCAACTAAAAAGAGTTTGCAAAGGTCTGCACAGTAATCAATTTTTTTGAATTTGTGACAGCTATCATTACCATCACCTCCACTAAACTTGCTGACTAGCTCATCATCTTAGGCGTCCCCGTTGAAAGTACACCATGAACCTTAAGACTAAGAAGTGTAAAAAAGAAAAAAACAAGTCAAAAGGCCTTTCCATCTGTGCACCCCATTAGTGTTTGTGAGTCTTGTTAGACGCTACATTGCATCATCACCTGGTACAAGATAGTACTCTGTACATTGATGGACTATATTGGAGTTCCCAGTAGTCTCCTAAAATATGTCCAGTACTGAATACAAGAACTTGGAGCCCTGGGATATCGCTGCAGTGAAGGTTCTGTTCCACTACAATGGATAACTTCAACCATGGGTTGTAGTAAAAATTGAGACGAAGCCAGAATATCATTTCAACTACAATCACAACCATTCACTGACTGTACTTTAACTCATGTCTGGACAAATAAAGAACCGTTCCTTTAGTAAGAATTAACTCAAACTGGGGGTCATGTTTATTGCATGGGATGGTTGTGTAGAACTGTAGAACAGTCGCATCCCTTCCTTTTGATACTCGCAGTAGCAGGGCATCTACTCAGCAAGTCATACATACACAGCAATTATCTCAAGGACACAACGCATCCTGCATCATCACTCACGAAAAAAAAACATGTAGGCATGTTCAATGTTATCTGCTCAACATGATGGATAAGAGTCAATGAGTATAATCTAACTCTGCAAATACGACCCTAAAACGCATGATGCACCCTGCCTCAAATCTTGATGTAAATGTTTGGAGTGTCTTGGTCTGGTATGCTTTACTATTACTCGCTAGGGCTTCTGAGAAGTTCTGAGAAGATGGTGAAGGTTTCCTATCTTGGGAGGCCCTGTCAGATCTCTGAAATATTGCTTACCCTATTACATTATGACTTTTGGACTTGGAATACTCATTATGATCAGGATAAGTTGGGGGGGGGGTTGGGATTTGTTGGCATTATCTTTCTTTATAAAAACTGAAAATTAGACCGAGATCACATGGGGGCGTAACGACCGCACTCAATGGGAGTGCTGAACTTACTGTATATGGATCTACTGTAGTGCCTACATGAGCTAAGCATTCTGGACTTCGGCACATGTACCTCTGGCGTATGGTCTCAAGCTTGTATGATATATGTGGTACTCCGATGGCGGCCGGCCCCAGCAGTGGGTTGTAGGCACACCGCTGTGTATATGAACAATGTGCAATAAAGGTCTTCCAAAAAATAAAAAAATAAAAATGTGCCCCTACCTTCCGCGGCCAGTGTGGGAGGGATGGTGCTTATATGAGTACAGGTTGTACTACATACTGTACATTTATTATGTAGGAAAGAAGCTGGCACTGAACGTACAACTAAACTGTATATTTTCTAAGAGAGATAAGGTTGCTTTGCTCAACTTGTTCTTCAAGACGAGGACCATTACACTGCTGCCTCATATGTAAATATGTATATAAGTATTTCGATACCATCAACCTAGCCAAAATGCAGCAAAGCGATGTAGTGGGTCAAAAACAAACACAGGTAGCTGTTTTTGGAATGTTAATGCATTGTGATGTAGTGTTCTTTAAAGAAGTGCGTCTTCAATGCTTCCCGAAATTGAAGTAAGGTTGGATTGGTCCTGATGGACATGAGGATGTTGCTCCAGGTACTGGGTTCATCAGAAGACCACCTTTTAGTCTGTAGCCAAATGGTATCCTGTGAAGGTGTGCCGAGTTGGTGAATTTTTCTATAAGCTAAATGGGAGCAGACTGTAGTAATTAGGTTCACAAGCGAGGAGTAGTTCCAAGATGCACGTTTATTCAGGAAGAGAACAACTTAACATCCACAGTTAGGAGGCCAGCAATAACAATCCTCCACGAACAGGGGCTCACCATCTACTGCCCATTCTACAGACATCAGCAGTGACCTCACAGATTCCATTCTATGACACAGCATAGAATACCACACACCTCCCCTCTTTTAAAAAAAACAACAAAAAAAAACAATTAAAAACGAACAAAATCCTTAAACTTCATAGGAGGACACTTAACACGTGAACTCCTACGAGAAACAACAAGACCCTGATTGCAGTCCGTGGAAGTACAACTAGAAGGATCATCATGTACAGAATTCTCAGAAATATTATCATTGGTTACATTTTCATGAAGAACAGAGTTATTGTACATATTAACATTAGTAGCATCATCAAAAATGTTGTCTTTACACGAAGAGAGATGATCAAAGGCTTCATGAGTGCCAGAAAGTTCTGAATCATTATCAACAATTCGCTGACTGCTAGTAGGTGTTAGATTAGGTTGTGATTGAGAAGGTCTACAATTATCGGATTTACAAATTGAAATGCGTCTAAAGTTCCAGATTTTGCCATCCTCAACTCTAACAGCCTTGCTGAAAACTTCAATAACCTTGACAGGACTGGACCATCTGGGAGTTCCCTTGCAAATTTTTCTCCCAAACTTCACTCTCACCAAATCCCTAACTTTTAATCTGGAAGAATTTGTTTTTCGTACAGAATTGTGAGACATTCTTGCTTGGTACTTACTTACCCTATTTCTAACAGTTTTCAAATCCAATTCCAAATAATCACCGTTCTTAGTTTTTAACCACCAAGGCATGAGTTTGGAGCCTGGTTTTCTACAACGCAACATCTCGAAAGGAGAAAGACCAGTCACAGAATTAGGAGACAAACGATAAGTCAAAAGAGTAGCTTGCAAAGCCTTTTTCCATTTCAAACCACTTCGCAAAGCTAACTGACAAGATTCCTTAATAACCCTGTTGAAACGTTCCACTTGACCGTTAGCTTGAGGAAAATAGTTGGAAACTCTCTTATGTACAATACCACAGCTGGAGAGAAAAGATGTAAAAAACCTCACTAACAAATTGTGGACCATTGTCAGAGATGATTTCTTCAGGTAAACCTTCTCTAGAAAAAACTTCATTGAAAAATTCAACAATAACATCCGAATTGACCTTCTCAACAATTTTCAATTGTGGCCACTTCGAGAAGTAATCAACAAGAACAATGGCGAACATATCTTTACCGGACTGGTAATTAAAGGGGCCAATAATGTCTATACGTAACTTACGCCACGGATTTTGGACAAACTCAATGGGAGTAAAACCCACGGAAATTGGTTTCACGGATTTGTCGCTCAAAGAACAAGGAGAACAATTTCTGACCCATCTGTCAATCATACAATCCATACTAGGCCACCAATAATATTCTCTAATTCTTCTCTTAGTTGTGGACATTCCCATATGGCCTTCATGCGCAAGATTACAAATAGACTCTCTCATATCCTTGGGAGGAATAATTTTATCAGCTCTGAAAACCATCCCACAATTTTCCATTAATTCATCCTTAACCTTAAAGAAAGAAGCCAATTCACCACTGAGTTTCCTCTCTTCAGGCCAACCGTTACTTAGAAAAACCCTCACATCCTTCAGAACCTCATCTTGTTCCATAGCTTTTGCCCAAACAGATTGAGAAATCAATTTAGATTGCTCATTACCAATAATAACATTTACATCACACATACCAAAAGCCACATCACATTCTTCAGTGTGTTCAATTGTAGGACAATCTTTTATGGGAAAACGAGACATGCAATCTGCATGAACATTGAAGCGACCTGGAACATAAACAACCACACAACAATATTCTTGTAACTTAGCAGCAAGCCTCGCTAGACGAGCAGTAAGAGTTCTACCACCCCCAGCAGATAACATACTAACAAGGGGTTTGTGATCGGTTCTTAATGAAAATTTTGTACCCCAAAGAAATTGGTGGAAATGTTGAGTGGCCCAAGTGCGAGTAACTCCTTTTCTATTGTGGAATAATTAAATTCTGTGCCACGGAGGGACCTCGAAGCGTATGAGACTACATATTCCCCCAGTTTGTCCTTTTGCATTAACACAGCTCCTAAGCCAACATTACTAGCATCAACACAGACTATGCATTCTTTACCTACTGAAAATGGTTTTAGAAATGGAGCATCAATAATTTTACTTTTGAGAACGTCAAAAGACTCTTGTTGGTCTTTACCCCATACAAATTTTACTTGTTTTTTTAACAAAGAACGTAAAGGATGTACCAAAGTAGAATAATTTTGTACAAATTTTCCATAAAATTCAGTAAGGCCTAGAAAAGACAATAATTGTTCTTTAGAAGCGGGAATGGGAGCTGAGGTAATACTTTTAACATGGTTGAGTTTAGGTTTAATACCATTTTTTGAAATTTCATGACCTAAGTACTCAACTTTGGATTGCCTAAACTTACATTTAGAAAACTTTAAGGTTAGACCTTTCTCTTGGACACTGCTTAAAACAGAATGCAAATTAGTGTCATGTTCATTACAATCTTTGCCAAAAATCAGAATGTCGTCTTGAAAAGCTAATGCACCACTACAATTCTTGAGTACGTCTTTCATCAACCTTTGAAAGACGGAAGCGGCACTAGCTAGTCCAAAAGGCATTCTTAAATATTGGAACATACCCTCCGGAGTAACAAAAGCAGTTAACTTTTTGGATTCTTCATGTAACTCCACTTGGTGATATGCACTGGCCAAGTCAATAGTAGAAAATACAGTGGCACCAGCTAAGGAGGAAATTAATTCATGAATATTCGGTAAGGGATGTTTATCAATCCAAATTTCTTGGTTCAAACTGCGGAGATCCACACATAGGCGGAGATCTCCAGAACTCTTAAGTGATAAAACAATGGGAGATACCCATGGAGAGGATTCAATGGGCTCAATAATTTGTTTCAAAACAAGATCATCCAAAATTTCTTTAAGTTTACTCCTAAAGGCTAATGGAACATTTCTTACTCTGTGTCTAACAGAAACAGCATTTTCGTTGAGAATTATTTTATGTTTGAAATCAGAATATTTGCCAATGGTATCTTTGAAGACATCAGGAAAATTCCTCTTAAGATTATCAACAAAATGAGGATCATCCACAATCACATTGGTACTCAATTCAACCAAAGCATTTACTTCCGAATCTACAAAACATACAGGAGGATTGGAATTAGGATCAAGTTTAATACCTAGTTCGCGTTGATGTGACCACCCCAGAATAGCTACCCCTTTAGTAGCTACATAGACTTTCCCATTGGTGATCCGATCTCTAATTTGAAGAGTAGCCCAAAAATATCCCTCCAAATTTCTTTTTTTTCCAGTGTAACCTCCAGGATGGATATCGGGAACCAGAAGTTCTCTGTTGCCCCATAAACTTCTAAACAAATTTAAACCAATGATAGAGTACCATGAACAGGAATCTACCATTAACTCAATTGAAATATTGTCTACCAAAATGGGACAAGAGGGAAATTCTTTTAGTTCAGCTTCATCTACAGAAAGAATGCAATTGAAATTATGGAGGACTTCTTCTTCCTCTTGTGAAATGTAGTTAACTCTTTGAAAAGAACAACACACATTACCGAAATGTCCTTTTCTTTTGCATTTGACACACACTCTGTCCCAAGCAGGACAACCTCTGTAATTACCAACATGGTTGGGACTTCCACAACGATAACAAGAAATATTCTTCTTTTGAGAAAACTTGTTGTCAGAATAGTTCTTATTTTCACCAAGTTTCTTATCACAGTCTTTTTTAAACGAACCTTTGGAAGAAAAATTAGGATTAGTTTGGTTTTTGATTAAAGAAACTTCAGGTTCAGGAACTTGAGGTTTAACACTAGAACCTCTAATTTCAGACACAAACAATTCTGATTGTTCTATACCCTTGGCAATGTTAATAACAGCGCTAAGGGTAGATTCTGTGCCAAGCCAAAGTCTTTCTTGAATTTTCTTGCTCTTTGTTCGCATCATAATCTGATCTCTTAGAACTTGTTCATAAGAGATTGTTTCAAAAGAACAGTAACAAGCTAAAGAGCGTAGGGCTGAGACATAATCCTCAATGGATTCATCTTGTTTTTGAACACGAGAGTAGAACTTGAACCTTTCCATGACTGTATTTATTTTCCTGCCAAAACGAATTTTCATTTGTCTAGTAGCTTTCTCAAAGACATCAATGTCTCTGGCATCTTCAATAGGAGGAAGATTGTCAAATTCTTTAATGCCTGCGCATCCTAAGCAGTGTCTTAAAAGAGCTAGTTTGCGTTTCGCAGAGCACCCATCTTTTTCAAGCACTTCAACATATGCTATAAACATTGGGAACCATAAGTCCCATTCAATGTTTGGATCACCGGCTGTTTGCAAAAAATGAGGAGGAGCCGCAATGTTCGACATTTTACACAAAGAGTTCTTTTACTTAAGGGTATTAAAAACGGAGTAATAATAAACAAGAAATACCTTAAGTAACTTTTTTTTTTGAAATATTGACTTCGAGTGAAGATTTGAGATGTCTAAATATTTTCCAATAGAAAACACGAATAAAAAGAAAATTTCCAAGATGGTGGCACGTAAATGACGTCAGCGCGTCATTAGAGGTGAAGGATAAAGCCCATGATGCTTTGCAGCTAGCTCCCAGAATTCTTTGAAGACGTGAGCGTCATTGACGAAGAACAGAGGAAGATGTTGCATGCAGCGCTGGAACACTCAGAGCGTTTGAAACATGCACGCTCCAACGGCATCCAAAGGAAGGGCCGGTAGGGAGCGTACAAACAGTTGATAAAAATGTGCGCCCACGGAGAAAATCATTAAGAAAAAAAACAAAACGATAAATAGTACTTTACCCGACAGTAACGAAGGTACAATCCAACTCCAGTAGAAATGAGGAGTAGGCTGAAACAATAACGTGAACGTTGTTCTATTAAGTCCTGAAATCCTTTAATCTTGAAATCCTCGATCCCGATCGTTGCCAGTAATTATGTAGTAATTAGGTTCACAAGCGAGGAGTAGTTCCAAGATGCACGTTTATTCAGGAAGAGAACAACTCAACATCCACAGTTAGGAGGCCAGCAATAACGATCCTCCACGAACAGGGGCTCACCATCTACTGCCCATTCTACAGACATCAGCAGTGACCTCACAGATTCCATTCTGTGACACAGCATAGAATACCACACAGACCCCAGACACTGTGCTGCTCCAGCCCTGGACTGTGTGTTACCCCTCCCCCCCCCCATTCTGGATCCTGGATTGCTAGCCCTGCTGGCTAATGTCCCTTCTCTAACGCTCGCCTGAGAACCAGAGATGCTCACCCCAGACCCTGAGCTCTTCCTCCTAGACCTTATGCTGCACCTTCACTCTGGGCCCTTTGCTGCTCATACTCCCACTAGAACTGCTCTGCATCTCCCCAATGAAACCTCTCCACTACTGAGCTGCCACTCTGTTCATCCCCTATGGGGACGCTCTGGTGTTCCTCCTTCACCGAGCCTCTGTGGCTCCTATTTTGGACTTTTCTGGGCACTACCACCTAGACGCTGTGCTGTTTTTCACATTGGAAATTGCACAATTTCCTGTTTGGGTTCCACACCACTCCCCCACTTCCTCCACACAGCCTTCCTTGTACCATGCATGTGCCACCCCGAAATCTGTGCTTCCCCCTAGAACCAGTGCTGCTCTCCTTGGATCCATCATTTCTCCCCACACTACAGACATTGAGCTGCACCGTATCCACTTCACTTTGATCTGTCCTTCTGCATTTAATTCTATACTGTTTATTAAACTATTTTTTTTTTTTAAAGACTACTGTTTGTAATCTATTGTATCATGTGCTGACTCCATATACCTTTAGATACTGTGTTACTCACCCCCCTGGAACCTGCTTGGCTTCCAAACCCCCCTGCACTACTTCTACTCTTCAATGCTGTTCTGCTCCCTTTGAGACTTGGAGATATTCCGCCTGACCCAGTACTTCTTCCTGGACTGCATTGCTTGATACACTGTTCTATCCTACGAGGAGCCTGCACTATCACGCTGCCACTTGATTCGGCATTGTTCCTATCCCTTTGGACTCTACACTGCACCCTACTCCGACAGATCCTGCACTGCTCTCCCTGAAACAGATGCGGCTACTGCCCATCTCTACTCAGCTAAGATCACCCCAAGAACCTGCGCTGGCTCCTTTCCCCCTTGACCTTGCACTCCACCACTCCAAACTGCAATGCTCCCTGCTGTTCCCCAACACCTTGTCCCTACGATGACTCTTCCCAATTGAGACAATGTGCATCTGCCGATCTATTTTGGACCCTGGGATGCTATTGTATCAACCCCTTGACAGTAAATTGCAATTTGTGACAAATATAAAATATACGTAGAACATGAGCTGCACTAGTTCAAAGCTGCCTATGCTTGGTAAATAGGCATTTGTTACTGCTACCATGTGACCTCGGTTATATTATTCAATCGTGAAACATCTAAAAGCTAAAATGACTGCTTGCTTTCTGATTATTTTGACCGTGCTTCCTGTACATAAAATAACTTTCATTTTTTTACACATATAACTCTGACTAGACACTGTCGCTTCAAAGCTCAATCGCTTGTTTCATATTTTATCCACGTTTTAACCATCTTAACTAACTTTTATTTCCTGTTGACAGTCTTTGATACCTCTGTTCATAAGCTTTAATTTTATCTTTCCATGTGCCCTTTAATATTTGCTGCTCTGCAGGTTCTTTACATGTCCCACAAGATGGGTTGTTAACACTGATCAACGCTGTAATTTGTGTCTTCCACGTGCTCCATAATACTTGTCACTTTTCTGGTACCTCACAAGTCCCACGAGATGGGTTGTGGCTTGTATTTGCTTAAGGTCCTTTCCACTACTAAGATGCTACACTGTTCATCCCCTATGGGGATGCTCTGGTGTTCCTCCTTCACTGAGCCTCTGTGGATCAGTGACCAGAATTGGTGTTGTATTCATGCTTTTGCCTCCTTTCGCTTCCGCTCCTTTGTACAGCCCTCTGATACCCGTATGGGTCATGTTCGCGCTTTATAAAACTTTTCAAATAAATAAATGAACTATGATCTAAATCCTCTACCACCCCTAGGAGTAACCCATGGCTTCTCACCCTCCCTTGTTGATGGTGAATGACTGGGATGTCCACATTGCCTGCAATTGTATTGTATTGGAATGTATTGTTTATATTCAAATGTATAATAGAAAATATATAGTGCAGGAAGGGATGGTCAAGAGTGGACCAACCTATAGCAAAGTGATCTAGTTTGGAGTGGTCAAGATTCAATGTGCAATGTTCACTGCTTTAAATGTGATATTTTAAGCCACATACAGCCAGTATAGAAATTGTAGGATGAGTGATATGCAAGTCAGCATGTGTAGATTGAGGAACTGTCTTGCAGCCATGTTTTGTAATCTCTGCAGTCTACAAAGCCGACAGAGAGGGAGCCCAAGGAATAGTCTGCTAGCATAGTCTAGAGATGGAATCACCAAGGTGGAGGGGTAGTTTGTGCCTTTTCAGGGAATTATAGATAAGGAAAAATATGACTTAAGTATTGCATGATGTAGAAGGATAGTTAGGTATCTTGCATAACAGATGCAAAAGGTGAGAGACCTTCAGATTGCTTACTAAATTTACCATTTCAAAAAAACCTTTGTAAGTAAATGAGTGATCTAGTAATCACATTATGTAGAAGGTCAATTTGGCAACCTGCTTCCATGGTACCACAAGGGAAAGAGCGGTTACAGCCTTTCAGAGTCTGACAGCAAATCAGTGCTGCTGCTGACTACAGACACGATTCTGGCCTCCTACTACTGAGCCAAGCTTGAGCAGGGGAAGGTAGAACAATAGGTTTCCTGTCGCAGGGAGTTGTGAATACCTCTCAGACAGGACTTTATGTTTTGGGCTGGGGTGGGGGTACTTGTCAGCGCCACCAAACTGCTTTGAAGGGCACATTTGGTGCCCTCCTTGCATACTCTAGTTCGAGCGAGTTCAGGGAGCCTGTTGCTCCCGCTCTGGTGTGAAACTGGACAATAGACATTTGAGTATGCTTCCCTCAGTCTAGCCCCTCCTCCGGGAGGGAGCCCTGAGTAGTCCTAACTCCCTTCTTATGGTATTCAAGGGCTTACGTGTGGGTGGTTCCACAGATTCGTTTGGGACAAGATTCAAGCCTGAAAATACGTCACTCTTCAACCGTCTGGACACCTGGCCTTCACTCGGAACCATCAAGGAAGATGACTGCTGCTTCTGGTCTCCTGTTCTGCAATTCTTCGTTGTCGTCTGTATCTGTGCTTCATCCAGGATATTCAAGAGACCAGTGGGCATCAAAGACACCCAAAGTAATCTCCGTTGGGGTTGAAGGAGTCACTCCCCCAAATCAGCACCGTAACTAGGCTGACCTGTCTGCTGCTCTTGACATCCCATGCACTTTGCAAGGCTCAGCAACACAGGTGCAATTTGCTCGAGGCCTGATCAGTTCTCTCTGCAATTTTGAGGCCATTATCCCTCGTCTGAACTGCTGGGACCAAACCTGTGTGCACAGCATAGACTTACAGTTGCCAAGGCTTGTTGGCTCTGCACTCCAGAGATCTTCGGGCTACAATAAGATACAGCCTCCAGCATCTCTGCCTGCCAAGTAAAGCATCCTCACTGCATTCTCTTCCCCTAGGTCTTTCCTTCTTGGTGAGATGCTTGAGGTCCTGTTGCAACTTCTGTGCCTTCAGCCTGTGGGTCCTCTTGAGGGTCTTCTTCTGCTCCAGTGGGCTCCGTGCTAGTTCGGGACTGCTCTAACTCCCCCGATTGTGGCGAGTCCCTTGCACCTTGCTGGTCCCAACATTGCTCCTTTTTTGCTTCCCCCGCCTGTTGGAGCTACCAAGGCTTGTTAGTGCTCCCGCCAGACACCGACCCCGTGGTTCTCGACTTCCGACGTGGGACAGCTCACGCACGGCTCTTGGTCTTCCTCAGCATCACCTGGTCCTCACAGCTGCAGTGACAAGGTCACAGTTGACACTTCTGAACCGTCCGATATCGGTGGTTATTGCTCATCTGTGGCTCCTGGTCACCTCCGAGAGGCATAGACTCTGTCACCTCTTCTTTCACCAAGAATCCACCCTTGGATTCCACAGGACCCTGTATCCGAGGGTGCAGTGACTCTCCAACCTCCTGTCTTCCATGGAGTTTCTTCAAGGTCCACCGGGAAGGGTCCTTCTTCTTCAAAACTACAACAGCAACTTTCCGGATGACTTCTATTATACACGCTGCTGTGTTTCCACTCTGCACACAGCCTTTGTGGGGTTCCTGGGTACTTATCTTGGGGGGGTTCCTTGGGTCCCTGGCTCCTCTACGTCTCCTGGTCCAAGTCCCAACTTCGGTCGCAGTTCCCATTCCACTTTCTTAGTATATGGTTTGGTCTCCACCTGGAAACCATTGTATTTTGTGCTACTTAACTTACTGCAAATTAAGTATTATTACGTATTTGTGTTTATATCTCCTAGTAAGAAATATACTAATGTGTTAGTGAGTATTGTGTAATAAATAGACATATTTTTATTAATACACTGTGTGGGTCTTTTTTATTTATTTTACACTACATGATTAACCTGGTGAAACAAGCTGCTTAACACTCCTACAAGAAAAGTGGTGGAAAGCTCTCCACAGCTTTCCACCACTTTGAGAGCTTTCAAACATTTATCAAAGACCGCTAACTTCAACATAACAGTTGCCTGGATTAGTGCAAGGTGCATCACTTTATAAGCGTGCACTATATACTAACCCAGCCTCCTACAACAAACCATTTACTCTGAAATCCTTCTCAGCGTAGAGAGGATGGATGGGTTGGTTAAGAATCTGCATTTGGCAGAATCTCAACCAGATAATTAATTACCAAAGGTAAGTAACTTGTTAATGTGATAGAGACTTCTAGCCATAATTGCCTTACCTTTGAATAGATACTCAAGAAATACCTCCCTGGGGGTGGGGCTGGGAAACAGATTAAACTAAGGTGTCCTGTAGGAACGAACAGGCAAGTGACTGTCACACCAGACCTTACTGTCCAGACAGCAGTGCTTTGTAAATGTGTGCAAGGAAGCCTATGTTGCTGCCTGACAGCTATCCAAGACAGGAACTCCACAAGCTTATGCAGTGGTCGCATCCTTGACTCCAACGCACCCCACATAGAGCTGATCGCCAACTCGGAAACTCTTTTGTGCAGTCAAGGTAGAATGTTCTTTTTTAGTCCAGCCAATGGAGTCTCTCCTATTCTTTAGAGGGGTGAGTCAGAGAATAAAAGGTAGGCAGAGTGATATATTGGCCTACATGAAACAGAGTTACCACCTTCGGTAAAAAGGATGCTCTAGTCCAGTCCAGTCTAGTCTGGGTAAATGTTAAGGTACAGAGGCTGTGCCGAAAGAGCATGAAACTCACTGAGCCTCCAGGCAGATGTTAATGCCTCTAGGAAGGTCGTTCTGATGGTGAGAAGACTGAGTGGACAGTTGTGTAGTTGCTCAAAGGGGACGCACAACAGACATACGAGAACTATCCCCTCTTCCCTGATTGGGTTGTCATCTCTGTCCACTATATGCCTCCACCGGGCTCCACGAAATGGTCTTTCATGTGCTCAGGTGCTATCTAGCCCCTTCCACTCCTTCACACTAGGTTGTATCCTTGGCCCGGGCAATGGGTGACAGATCCCACATCAAATTCCTCTCCCTAAACGTTCGGGCAACAACCGTCCAAACAAGAAATTCCAAAATTTGGCGTGATCTCCTTATACAAGACCCTGATGTAATTTTACTTCAGGTAACCCAACTTTTGCAGCCCGACATACTCGGAATGACTCATTCAAAGTACCCGACCCGACATTGGGCATCCTCTTCCACTAAAACAGCTGGGGTTGCAATTTTGTACAAAGCGAGCTTCTGCTCTAAAGTGTTGCGGGTGGTCAGGGATGGGGAGAGTTGTTTCCAAAAATTCATGGCCCAGCGAGGCACTCAATCTCTGACACTTCAAAACATCTATGCACCTACTCAATCAGAAGTTGCCAACCTTAGGCCCAACTGCGAGAACAGGTGGCACAGGAAGGGGACAGCTTGGTAGTGGGGGAGACTTCAACTTGGTGTGGGACCCTGAGTTGGACTGCAGTGCTGCCTCTTTCCAAGGCACGGGGCGATGTCAGCTGCTTTAAAGAGGGACTTTACAGACATGGGCCTCACAGATGCCTGGCGCTATAGGTTTCCTGACTAACATGACTTCTGCTCAAAAGCTCACCACTCCTATTCTCGCATTGCCTATTTTTCCTCTCGCATTCACTGCTGCTGGACCTACAGTCTGTCCGCATTTCCAACATCTCCCTATTTGACCATGCCCATATGGAAATTGTATTACCGTTTTGGGCCATCATCGCGGTCCTGCCCTCATTGGCGACTTCATCCTCATCTATTGCGAGACCCTATTGTTGTGGCTGAGATCCTGCGAGATATCTCAGCTTATTTCGAATCAAAGGTTCTTCCAGAGACCCTGCCCTTTACTCTTTGGGACGCCTTTAAGCAACAATTAGGGGTGTCCTTACTTCTATTACTATTGCCTGTACACAAGAAGCTAGACTGGTAGAGTCTGGCCTGACTAGGGCCATTAAAGCGCTGAATCGGCTGGATCATTTGGCCCCTTCTAGGTGTCACAAACGGCAAATGGCCCTGCTCTGGGTCAAGCTGAAGGCACACCAAACTAACAAGGCAGAAAGATCCTTGCTCTCTTTAAAGCAGAGATACTATGAGGGGGGTGATAAGGTGGGCTCCGATCTTGCTCACCGGCTCCACCACCAAACGGCATAGGCCCACAGATCCAAAATTAAACTTGCGGATGGTACATGAGCAAGATAAGCAACCAGCGTTTTACTCGTTCTACGATGCCCTTTATGAAGGTAAAAGCTCTCGCCGGGATGACTTCAACTCCTTTCTGGACTTTTGCTCGTGGGCACCCCTTGACTGCCAACATACGCAGCTCTTAGAGACCCCAAACACCCTGGCCAATCAACAGTGTGCCCTCCGCGATCTCCAAGTAGATAAAACCCCAGAACTGGATGGACTTCCGTTTCCGTTTTATTATATGTTTCTAGGTCAATTTCAGGACCATCTCTTACAGCTTTTTAACTCGTATTCTGAAATCATGGACCTTACCCCTACTATGTCTTCTGCTGAAAAAGAGCTCATCCCTTAGCCTGGATTGGATCTCTTTTCAGGCACGTCGTATTGTCTCATTACCGTGCTAAACAGAGATGCCAAGATCTACACCAAGATCTGGGCGAATCGCCTGGACCTGTATCTCCCTGGCCTATTTGACCCAGACCAGGTCAGGTTTGTCCGTCACCGCAAGGGGGCAGACAATATTTGCAGACAAATTCCTCAACAAGACATGGGGAGTTTGTAATTACTCACACCTTTCCAATTAGCCCGCCCTCACTCCGAGCTTGAACCTAACTGTGTCTCTATCAACATGGACCTAGGCCAACTGGTCGGAATATAGAAGGTAATAAAAAGATCAGGGACAAGGAGCAATGACCAGTAATAAGAAAAAAGTCCCTATTTTTCCAAAACTGGAAAGGCATGTAAAGTGCGACCCTTCAAAACTCACAAACCCATTAATGCCATAACCACATTTCTAATAAACCACAACAATAGACAGAATATAATCAAAACAATTTCAAATGATATTAGAAAAGTTGTACAATTTATTCAATATAAAACAGTACTTTCGTACACAGTTACAGTGCCATAAGATACAGTTAAAATTGTGTCAATTCACAAGAAAAACAGTTAAAACTGTTGTAGTTTTAACCCTGAATGCTTGCGATGTGGTCATGAGGTGGGCACTTTCCTACATACGGTGTGGAGCTGTGGTAATTTGGCTAGATTTTGGACCGGGGTGTGGGATTGCTTATACGAAGTGCTGGGCTGGGACCTTCCTCGTACTCCCAAACTAGGGCTTCTTCACGTCTTCGAAGGAGTAGGTGGCAATTTATATAAGAGACATCTGCTCCAGTTGGGTCTTACGATTGCGAAGCGAGATGTGGCTCAGGCCTGGAAAGACCCCCAGGCTCCTAAGGTTGTGGTATGGAAAAATGGCCTTGATTTTTGTATGGGGTTGGAGCGGCCAGTTTTTGAAGCCAGGGGCTGCCCTAGGAAACATTACAAAATATGGAAACGATGGGCAGACTACAGAGGTATATGGCTGGAACTGCCAGCGCTGTCAAGAGACACCGAGAGGCTGACATGATGGGGTCATGGGTGCGACATAGTACACATTGCTTTATGTATGTAACCTTCTTCTTTTCTCTACAGGACCGAAATGACATTGTGCCGGGGTGGGAGGTGGGGATCCGGGTTGGGGGGGGGGTGTTGGCGGAAGGGGTGGGGTAGGTGGGCGGGGGGGTCAGGGGTTATGTTCTAAAATTCTGTATAGATATAGATCGCTGCTTATGATAAGACATGCTTGTTTGCAGTCCCTCCGGGGGTACGGAGTGCTGCGTCTTTTGTGCGATCTGTGAATAAAGGATGTATGTTGTTACAACGCATACTTTTACAACGCATACCTTTACAACGCATTTTTTACACCGCAACATTCATTACAACGCATTCCATTACAACGCACGCCATTACAACAACATCTTTGAAACTACCTTTACAACACATTCCACTACAACGCATACTACATTTACAACGCATACCATTACAACGCATACCATTTCATTGCATATATGGTAAATATTGGATAGTGTAGGGGTAAAAATTACTATTCTAACTCCAGGGGGTGCAACAGTAGGGTAAGTATTGGATAGTGTACGGGTACAAATTACTATTCTAACTCCGGGGGGGGGGGGTGCAACAGTAGGGTAAGTGTTGGATAGTGTAGGTATGCGTTGTAATGCTATGCGTTGTAATGACTGCGTTGTAAAGGTATGCGTTGTACTGGTATGCGTTGTAGTGACATGCGTTGTAATGGTTGCCTTGTAATGGCATGCGTTGTAATGGATGTTGCGGTGTAAAAGTTTTTTGTAAAGGTAGTGCGTTGTAAAAGTTGCGTTGTAAGTGTTGTTTCCCATCAATAAAAAGAGTTTTAAAAAAAATTGGAATGCTCCTGTTTTATACCACCCTGGCTAAGGGCCCTCCAACTCTTTGAACATGCTTTCCTGGACTCTGGAGCCTACACCCCACAGAGGGATGACCTGCCTTCTACTGCCTCCCCTCCTTAGTTCCCTACGAAGTTCAAACTTTGGCTCGCTCAGGACACCCTTTTTCTTTTATCCATCCTAGACTGCACACGGCCCAGACTGTTACACCTTCCACCCAACTCTTTACTTTCCACTTCTTCCCCATCTCTCTCTATTATTGGCATGTACCTTGATATTTTTTAATGGTTCTCTTTTTCCAAAGTAGGCCGCCCTAACGGTTGGAGGCCACTCTTGGCTACAGTCCTCTTTTTGTCTGACATATGGTGTATTTTGACCTCTGACACCTATTGCACAGCTTGGCTGATTCTGTGGTACCTTGCAAAGTTGGATGTCCATTGCATGCCTCTTACTGTATTGCATTTTCATGCCTTTTTGTATTTCCTTAATAAAAAGAATAGAAATTTAAAAAAAGAAATATGAGAACTAGGTTGAGGTCTCACTGTGGCATAATGAAAGATGTTGGTGGGAGTATATGCTGGAGACCTTTCAGGAACTATGTAAAACAGGGGATTTGAAAAGGGAAGGCAGATCTGGCAACCGCAGAAATGCTGAGATGCCAGAAAAATAACTCTTTAATGTGCCCAAAGCAGAGCACTGCTAGACTGAGGTCAGAATGAACACAAGCAATTGAGAAAGGGGTGCAATAGAGGGTGAACATCTTTATTTGTACACCAGGCCACAAATTTGCTCCAGCGGCAGGTCTTGGTGGAGGGACGCCTGGCTGCCAGTATAACATTGCAGACTTCGAGCAGAATGTCAAAAGCTGTCAACCATCACCGCTCTATTGCCACGCACGAAGGCGAAGTATTTTCAGGTTCGGATACAGAACTTTGCCCTGCTGCTGGGACAGTAGATTCTTCCGAAGAGGCAACCTGATCGAGGGACCAAGCTCAACAGCTTGAGGTACTGACTCTCCTTGCCTTGTCGTTCCTGATCTTCCTGGGAACTCTGAGTAGGAGTGGTATTGGTAGCAAGGGGTACAGGAGGCTTGAGCTCCACTTGAGATTAAAATTGTCTCCAAGTGAGAGCAGCCTTGGAAGCTCCAGGACACAATACTGCTGACATTGGCAGTTCTCTGTGGAGGCGAACAGATATAATCAAGGCTCTCCCCAATCTTTATGCCACCTCCAGATGGAGACACTATTTGTGACCCGCTAAGCATCGACAGCTGAGTTCATACAGTCTGGTGTTCAGGGAGCCCACCAAGTGTTAAACCTTTACGGATATGCCCTGGTGTTCCATTCTAGTCCAGAGGCACAAAGCCTATTGAAAATGTGTCCACATCCATGCACCACCCTGTTTGTTGTAATACAACATGGCAGTGGTGTTATCTGTGAATTCCTGTAGCAGCCTTCCCCTGACTGAAGGAAGAGAGGCTTTCAATACCAATCGGATCACCTTAAGTTCCAACAGATTGATGTGGAGCCTGGATTGCATCGCGGATGAGAGTCCACTTATCTCCACCTCACCCAGACGGCTGCTCCAGGCCAGGAGTGACACATTAGTAAATATAGTCATCTCTGGTTGGGTAAAGGGTCTGTAACTGACCTATTTAGGGATTGTTAGAAACCAATGCAGGTCATTTGCAGTTCCCTCTAAGATTTGAAACATGTCAGAGAGATTCCCCTGATGCTGTGCCCCCTGGAACTTCATGTCCCACTGCTGTGCCCGCATATGACAAGGGGCTTGTGTCAGGATGGCTTGAGGCCCAGCAGCCTCAGAGTAATTCTCACCGAAAACTAGGATAAAGGCTGAAACATAGGTATCATCGCCTGAATATCCTAGACTCACTGCTTGGGAGGATAAACCAGAAACTGCATTTTGTCCAGAACAGCTTTGATGAAATTGAACATCCAAGAGGAATAAGGTTATAGTGAAGCCCAGCGAAGGCAGAATGTTTTTGTAGTCTGGAACTGAGAGACGACTGCCTGTAGTGAGCTCGCCTTCAACAGCCAATCATTGAGGTAGGAGAAGACTGGAACCCATCACTTTAGTGAACAGCTAAAGGGCACTGGTATGGTCAAAGGGAAGCACGGTGAACTGAAAGTGCTCTTGGCCATCCATGAACAGCAGGTAACACCTCTGGGCAGGCAGGACTGGGATGTGCAAATATGTGTCCTGCAAGTCCAGCGATACCTTTCTAGTCTCTTGGGTCTAGGGGAGACTGGAATTGCTAGAGCATTTTAAATTTCTCCTTTTGCTTTGATGCCCCCAGTAAATGCTGGTGGTTATTAACCAGGTTCTGGCCTACGAGCCACCTATGATCAAATCGCTCTGCTCAGCAAGGCTGCCATGTCCAGCCCACATCTTATGGTGAACCTGGCTGCATTCCTCCCATCCGCAATTGCTTGGGCCTCCGCCAAGACAAGGGGCAACACTTGGGCAACTGAGTCCCCGATTGTATGGGAGTATCACCAACCGCAGTTCTAGGCTGGTAGCGAGAGAACATTCGCTTCCCAAAGGTATCCAGCTTTTTGGATTCTGCATCTGGTGGAGTGGTAGGGAATGATTTTGGAGATGGATGTCAGGACCACCAAGTTCTGTTGGGTGGGCTGCTGGGGGAGGGAACCAGGGTCCCTAGGGTGAGGCGATGGCAGCAGTTAATTGTCCTATGCACAGAAGCGAATATGCTACTTACCAGTATGCATCTGTTCTTGGCATGTAGGGTTGCTGACATTCATATCTGTGCATAGATCGCCGCCTAGTGTTGGGTCCGGATGATCGCACATTGTTGTCCTGGAAGAGTCTTCGAAGTATCACGAGATAGGTGGCTCCTCCCCTGGACTACAGTGTGCATGGGCATCGACTCCATCCCCAGATTGTTTTTAGCTATTGCGGCAAAGATGGAGTGTAACACCGTGAGTGATAACCATGCTAAGAGTAATTAGGAGAGCTGCAGCCGCTACAGGCGCCGGGGAGGAGGGCGGGCGATATGAATGTCAGCAGCCCTACATGCCAAGAACAGATGCATACTGGTAAGTAGCATATTCGGTTCGAGGCATGTGGGCTGCTGAATTCATATCTGTGCATAGAATACATAGCAGTCCCTCCCTTAGCGGCGGCCGCCAGTTTGAAAAAGTGCTTTTAGAACAGCCAGCCCTACAGCTGCCTGCTGTTTGGAGTGAACATCTACACAGTAGTGTTTCGTAAATGTGTGTGTGGTAGACCATGTGGCTGCTCTACATAAGTCTTCTAAAGGAATATTTCCAAGGAAAGCCATGGAGGCCCCCAACTTGCGGGTGGAGTGGGCCCGTGGGGGGACCGTTAAAGTGCGCTTGGATTTTTCATAGCAAATTTGAATGCACTTAACGATCCACCTGGCTAAACCTGCTTTGGAAATGGAGTTGCCTTTGTGTTGTGGCGAAAAAGCAACAAACAGTTGTTTTGTTTTTCGAAAGTCTTAGGTCCTATCAATGTAGTACATTAAGGATCTTTTGACGTCTGGTGTGTGGAGCATCCTCTCCGCCACTGACTCAGGATTTTGGAAGAACACGGGCAGTTCAATAGTCTGATTGATATGGAACAGCGAAACTACCTTAGGAAGAAATTTTGGGTTGGTGCGAAGCACTACCCTGTTGGAGTGAATTTGTATGAATGGCTCTTGGATAGTTAGTGCCTGGAGTTCACTAACGCGTCGCAGTGAAGTAATTGCTATCAGGAAAGCCACTTTCCACGTCAAGAACTGAATCTCGCAGGAATGTAGAGGCTCAAAAGGTGGACCCATCAGTCTGGTGAGGACCACATTTAAGTTCCATTCAGGAGCTGGCGGGGTCCGGGGAGGAATGACTCGTTTGAGTCCTTCCAAAAAGGCTTTAATGGCTGGCACTCTGAAAAGCGAGAGATGCTGCCTGTTTTGTAAATAAGCTGCTATTGCGGACAAATGTATGCGAATGGAAGCATAGGCCAGATTGCATTTAGAAGATGTAACAGATAACAAATGATGTTGTGAGTAGAGGCGTCCAGCGGGTTGATGTTGAGGTCTGCACAGTAAATGACAAACCGCTTCCATCTCGCCGCATAGCATGCTCTGGTGGTGGGCTTTCTTGCCTCCCTTATGATATCCATACAGTCTGGAGGCAAATTGAGGTAGCCAAATTCTAAGACCTCAGGAGCCAGATCGCCAGGTTGAGCTGTTGCGGATCTGGGTGCTGAATGTCGCCATGGCTCTGCGTAAAAAGCCTGGGTGTGAGGTGCAGTCTTTGATGCGGTACCACAGATAGTTCCAGAAACGTGGTGTACCATGGTTGGCGTGCCCACGTCGGAGCAACCAGGATGAGCGTCATCGAGTGTTGCTTCAGCTTGCGTGCCACCAGCGGTATTAGAGGTACTGAGGGAAAAGCGTACGCAAATATGCCTGACCAGTTCATCCATACCGCATTGCCCTGCGACTGTGGGTGTGGGAGCCTGGCGGCAAAGCTTTGGCATTTGGCGTTTTCCTTTGTGGCGAACAGGTCTATCTCTGGATGACCCCACCGCTGGAAGTACGGGTGGAGTACTGATGGATGTATCTCCCACTCGTGCATTTGGTGACTGTACCTGCTGAGCAGGTCCACCATCTGATTGTCCTTGCCTGGGAGGTGTTCCGCCATGAGGAAGATGTTCCTCTGAATGGCCCACTTCCACATGCTCTGAGCCAGATGAGACAACTGTGAAGAGTGTGTTCCTCCCTGCTTCTGTATGTAGTACATGGCTGTCATGTTGTCCATCTGGATCAACACGACCTTGTTGCACAGATGTACCTTGAATGCTTTCATCGCCATGAAGATAGCCATCAGCTCTAGAAGGTTGATGTGCATCTTCTTTTGCTGCGTTGTCCATAGTCCCTGCACAGTGTAGTGGAGTACATGAGCTCCCCAACCCTGGAGAGATGCGTCCGTCGTCAGAATGATCTGTGGCACAGGCTCCTGGAACGGTCGTCCCTTGCAAAGGTTTTGTGGATTCCACCAATGCAGAGAGTTGTATGCACGACCGGTTACCAACACTAGGTCTTTCAACTGTCTGTGAGCCTGATTCCACTGACGTGCTAAGCACTCCTGAAGCGGACACATATGTAGTCTCGCGTGCGGGACTATGAAGATGCAGGAGGCCATCATGCCTATCAACTGCATGAACACTCGTGCTTGAAGCGAGCGTTGAGGTCTGAATTTCTGTATCAGCGATTGAATGCTGCTGATCCTCACTGAATTTGGCTGTGCTTTGGCTGCCAGAGTGTCTATCGTCGCACCCAGATACTGCCGTATGTGGGCGGGTTGCAGGTGGGACTTTGGGTAATTCAGTAAGAATCCCAGATCGTGAAGAAGGTGAATGGTGTGGGACATGTGGGCGGCACACTGCTGGGCCAACTTTGCCTGGATAAGCCAATCATCCAGATAAGGGTAAACGTGAATGTTTTGTCTCCGTAGGTGTGCCGCCACTGTCGCCAGACACTTTGTAAACACCCTGGGAGCCGTCGTTACTCCGAAAGGGAGGACCTTGAATTGGTAATGCTGATTTTGAATGGTGAATCTGAGGTATTTTCTGTGTGACGGGTGTAGCGGAATATGAAAGTATGCATCCTTCAGATCTAATGTTGCAAGGAAATCTCCCTGACTGAGAAACGGTGGATGTACCATGTTACTCCGCATACTTTTACTCCGCATACCGCTACAACGCGGTATTTACAACGCATACCATTACAACGCATAGCGCTTTGGGGTGCTGGATAGTGGTAAGTATAATTTACTATTCTAACTCCAGTCCCCGTGGACCCTAGGGAAGGTGTTGGATAGTAAATTATACTATTCCCTATCCTAGAGCGCCCCCCAGCGCAATGCGTTGTAATGGTATGCGGAGTAAAAGTCGCGTTGTAATGGTAGTGCGGAGTAAAAGATGCGTTGTAACGGGTGTATACCAGCAACGGTAGAACCTGCTGCAGTGTTAGCATGTGAAAGTGTTCTGATAGAATGTACTGATTGAGGGGTCTGAGGTCCAGTATGGGTCTGAGGGACCCGTCCTTTTTTGGGATCAAGAAGTACAGTGAGTAAACTCCTGTGCCTCTTTCTTCCACAGGCACAAGCTCGATTGCTCCTTTTTGCAGCATGACGAGTACCTCCTGCTGCAATAAGTGCAAATGCTCTGTGGACATAGGACAGTGTCTTGGGGGTATGTTGGGTGGAGTGGATGTTAACTCCAGACAATAACCGTACTGGATAAGCTTTGTGGCCCACCTGTCTGTGGTGATGGACTTCCAGACTGGCAGGAACTGTTGGAGTCTGCCCCGACCGGTGTTGTATGGTCGGGGGGCAGTGACAAGGCGTCACTGTTTGTTAGTGGCGGAGAACCTGGAGATGTTGTTTCCACGACCTCTGCCCTTGGCGCTGTTTCCACGATAGCCACCTCTACTCTGTTTGGTGTATGTGGTTTGCGCGCCACCTTTATTGTACTGTGTTTGCTGGGACAGCTGGCCTCTGGAAACACCTGTGAGAAGTTGGCCTGACATATAATGTTCACTATTCTAGTGAGCACTTTGTATCAGTCCAAACAACCCTTATGGTGATTGGTTGTAAGTAAACCTTATAGACCAGCTATCCTAGTAGCGTGGATACGAGCAGTCTTCGGGCTAAACTCTAGAGGGCGTGTTAAGCCAGCTGTTATACCATCACATATACCCCTTGAACACCAAGTGAAAGGACACCACACAAGTGTTATGAAAATAAACAGTGTATTTATTAGAATCACAACAGCCCTGTACTCTTTATGAGGACAGGGTACTAAGCACAAAACAAAACTCTTACGAAAATACCTAAGTTAGCACAATTTACACAAGTGCCCGAGGGGCACGACAAACCATATACTACAAAAGTGGAATGCGAAATTACTAGCAGGTAAGTACTGTGCTAATAGGCTTTGGAATCGCTAGGACTACGTTACTGAACCTTCAGATTACTAGTAGGAGGCCTAGGGGACTCGGGTGCAGAGTGTGCACTCTCACGCGTGATGCGGGACAAAGTCTATGGTAGCTAGATTTCACAAAGTTAGTGTTCTCGGGCGAACCCGACCTGGTAGGAGGAAAACGAAAGTGGATCCTGACCCTTGGATAGTGAGGCTATGCTGGGGCACCGAAATGCCGAAGTTACCTAGCCCAGGGGCTGCAGCTGCATAGGTCTCAAAAGACGTCGGGAATCCTCGTATACGGACCAGGAGCCTGAAGAAGAGAAGTTGCTGGCAGGCGACCAGTGAAGAGAGTTTGAGTGATCCAAGCCTGGATCGAAGATAGATGACACCTGAAAGCAGAGGGGACCAAGTTCGTGACTACTAGCCAGTAGTCAGGTGGCACCAGGAGGGCACCGGATGGTAGTCACCTCGACTAGGTGAGTGGGCGACGCTGTGCTCTGCAGATCTCACGGACCAGGAGGCGTTGTCGGCGACCAGGATGGAGGAGCGAGCTGTCCCACGATGGATGAAGCTGTCGACGTCGCTGGACCCAGGATTGGGGCAACAAGTCTTGGCTAATTCAAGCCCATGCGGTGGACTCAAAATGGCGTCTGGAGTAGACCAGGAGGGTCCGGGGTGCTCCTCTTTTGGAAGGGAGCAAGGGCCAGTCTGGAGCAACCAGGCCAGCAGCAGTGATGTCGTCGGGTGTCGTTAAGAAGGCCACAAGCCAGCGGGCTAGTAGCCAAACAACGCGGTGAGCAGCAAAAAGCAGAAGGGCCCCACGCAGATCGTGGAGATGCTGGGAGGCTGAACTTCGGTGCTGGAGCTGCTCAGGGTCGGGGCTTCTCGAACCCCAAAGCACTCACCAGAGGATCCCTCGGCGGTCGTGCTGGAAAGAAGTCGTGCAGTCTTGAAGATGGCCGGTCCCTCGAGGTCTCGTCGCACCCACAGTTCTCAGCTTAGCTGTAGAGGTGGGTAGAGGTCAGAGGTGCCAGGGAAGCCGGTTCTCGTCGAGCTGGGCAGTCGGATTCCGGAGGAAGGACTTGCAGCAGACCGCAGTGTTCTTAAGATGGTGCCTGCGGATGCAGGGTGACTACTCCTTAGTCACAAGGGAGAATCTTGAAGAAGAAATCTTGAAGTCCTTTCGTAGAAAGTCGTGTCTTGATTCCAAAGATGATCTAATTTAGAAGGGTCCCCGCTCCTGCCTTTATCCTAAAGAAAGGGGTGGGTACGCAACTAGGTCCTGCCCTAGGGGTGGGACCAGGAAGGGGGGTGGTTACACCCCTCTCCCATGCTGGACTTTCCCCAGGCCAGGGGCTGGTGTGCCCCTGGAACTGGTTCTAGCCGGCAGATGCGTAGTGAGCACCGGGGTGCCACTCAGCAGTCACCTTCCTGTAAAGCCCTGCCTACCCAGGATACACAAAACCCTGTCTGGGATGGTGCTAGCACCGCCCCTGACAGGAAACCCTTTGTCCAAGCTCTCCTCGCTGGAAGGACTCCCAGCAGCAGGAGGTCAGACTCGTGTCTGTGGTGGCAGCATCCATTTTGTGGAGCTGAGGCTTCGTTTAACTTTAACCGGGGTTCACAGTTACATACATGTCGTGTCCCTCTAGAAGGGTGGAATGCTAACCCCGTCGCCAGAATTGGCGAGAGGTTAGTATTCCAATTCGTATGACACCTTACTCGACATGTTTTGATAAAGCAATACCAAAGATAGCATTTAACCGCGAGGATTATAATGCACTTAAGAGTATATGGTATGCGTTATCATGGAACAGCTATTAGGACTTGGTTCCGCAAGCTGCAAACGGGCTCAGCTCATGCCAGAGCACCATTTCACACGATTCCAAGCACTCTGCCTTCAGGATTGTCAAGACCTGCCATAGGAGTGACTGATAGGAATCTGTGTGTCCATTTTTAGGGTTAGATATAGGTATACTATATCTACAGCAAAGGGTGATTACACCACCTTGCCCCAGCTGTCTTGCAGCCAGTTGTGTCAGATTTAGATGGCCATCCAGGGGTGGCATAATACATGCTTCAGCCCCTGGTAGGCCCTGGGTACACCTATGCCCTGAGTTACAGGGTCTGATAAGGTGGCCCAGTTCCAATTGGATAATGCACCTAAGGTACACATGTCAATTTAGTGAGAGAACAGCTAGGCTGTGGGTCTGATTGGCAGGCCCACAGCCAGGGAAAGTCGTAAACCAGTGAAACAAAAGCAAAAAATCTGGGTGATCATAGGATTGCAGACCCTACTCTCCTACAACACCTCTATTGCCTGAGCGACGAAAAGAACCACCCCTGAACTGCTGCGACTGGAGAGCCCCCATAGACTTTGCAGTCTCAGTGTCCTTCTTGATTTTTTCCAAGGTGGTGTCCACCTCTGGGCCAAATAAATGATCAGGGTTTACTGGCTGATTTAGAATGGTAGTCTGTATCTCTGGCTTGAACCCGGAGATTCTGAGCCAGGCATGTTGCCTCAACATGACACTAGTGTTAACGGCTCTGGCCGCGGTGTCTGCTGTGTCCAGTGCACATTTGATAGAAGCATTTGATATGAGCTTCCCTTCCTGCATGAGCATCTCAGCTGCCTCCTTATATTCCTCTGGCAGGTGCTGTAACAGGGTCTCCAGTGTGTCGTAATGGGCCCTGTCATACCTGGCTAAGAGTGCCTGAGTGTTTGAAATGCGCCAGATATTGCCCGCTTGAGCTGCCACCCTTTTCCCTGATGCCTCTAGCACCTTAGATTCTTTATCAGGGGGAGGAGCATCACCCGTTGTTTGTGAGTTATCCCTCTTCCGGGCATTAGAAACAACAAGAGAGTCCAACGGCAACTGTCCCTTAATGTAGGTAGGGTCCCCAGGCGCTGGTTTGTACTTTTTCTCAATCCTGGGGTTTATCACCCTGGCCCTTGTAGGCTCCTTAAATATCTCCCTAGCATGTTTCAAGACACCCTTCAGCATAGGCAGAGTCTTGACAGTCCTCTCTGAGGTGGAAAAGGTGTCGAACAGAAAATCCACTTCAATAGGGTCAGCATGGAGCTGGACATCATGATTTTTGGCTGCCCTTTCAATAAGTGCATTAAACGCCACTGAATCCTCAGTAGGCGATGTTTTTACAGTATACACATGCGTGTCTGGGGCAGTGTGTGGATCCCCTGGGTCAGCAGCGTCTGTCCAGGGTTCATTATGATCTTCTGGATCAGTGTCCACAGGATAGTTGTATTCCTCATCGTCACCTTCCCCTGCTTCTAGATCCGAATAAGTTGGCGAGACATCTTGACCACGTGGAGATATAGGTTCTACAAGAACAGGTGTTGTAGTAGAATCCTTCTTCTTTTTCAATGGGATTCTATACGACTCCATAGGCTGTTCCGGGGCGATCTTTCGTTTATAAACAGAAAGTCTGCCTGTGTCGGCATCGATGAACTGTTCCTGTTGCTCTTCAAGCGAGGGTTGTCGATGCTTCATGGCCGGTACCACAGTTGTGGGCTTCGGCCCCGTGGACACCTTCTTGGGCGCTTCGACGGCCATCTTAGGGACGAAGGCCTTCGGTACCACTTTCGGCGGCAGCGTGAAGTGGATGGGCGCCGACGTCTTTTGAAGTTTATCGGCAGGCTTTGATGGTGGAGGATCCTTTGGTCTGACAGCCGAAGCCTTGTCCTTAATGCGCTTCAGTGATTCCGCCACCTGCTTCGGGAAGGAGGCGGACGGCTGCGTTGACTCGAGGGAATCCTTCGAGGCACCGCCAGGCGTGGACTCGAGGGTTGCACCACTTTTAGCCTTGTCCGGTGGACGCGTAGGCTCTAGAACCTTCAGAGCACCGAGTCCTTCGGCGCCGATTTTTTCGGGTCGACGTCCTTGACCTTTGCTTTCGGCGTGCCAGTCTTTGGCTCGATGCCCTTTAGCGGCCTCTTCGGGTCGATAACACTTTTAAGCTTCGTCGGTGCCGACAGTTCCGAGGACTTCGAGCCGACCAAAGCAATACGCACTTTTGGTTTCGATTTCACCTCAAGTGCTTTGGGTTGCGTAGACACCAAAGCTTTCTCTTTGGGTTTCGATTTTGCAACTTGCGGCTCTTTAGAAATGTCTGAAGCCGAGCCCGAAGGCGGGGCTGTAGAACTCAGTGGAAGATCTTGGGTAAGGCCATGTGGCGATCCCACGACCTGAGTCTTATGAAGTGTGTTGGCCCCAGTATCAGTTTGTGGGCCTAGCTCCTCCCTTGAGCTATCTTCCATGGCCCCAAAGGCCCCATCGTCGTCTCCTACCTCGTGGACGACGTCTTCCGCATCGAGCATCTCAATATCAGCGTCGCTGCTGGAGTCGATCTCCGATGCGGGATCCGACAGGTTCTCTCGAACCTTCCGCTCTGCTCCTTCATAATCGTCGGCATCGAAGATGTTCACCGGGTCAGGTGCCGTCTGCTGGGCTTCCTTGCGTGCAGCGCGCCGAAGTCAAATCGTCTTTTTGGATCGGAAGCGGCAACAAGCCATACAGCTGGCTTCATCGTGATCCGGCGACAGGCACTTGTTGCACACCGGGTGGACATCGATGTGAGGATATTTCGAGTTGCACACGGGACTTCTTTTGAACGGGCTCCATTCCATGATGGTTCATCGATAAGGCCTCTGGCGTCGACCGGGCCTTCAGTGCCGAAAAGCCACGCGGTTCCTCTGGATGTCCGGCTCGGGAACTGAGCTGGAACAGAAACTGGGCACCGATCGCAAGACAATACCGACGATAAACTAAAGGCCTTTAGGCCAAAAGAAAGTTTTATATCGATTCCGAACTTGAGTGAACCAATATGCATCCGGAACCAATGGCGGAAAAAAACAATCTGGGGATGGAGTCGATGCCCATGTGCACTGTAGGCCAGGGGAGGAGCCAACTATCTTGTGATACTTCGAAGACTCTTCCAGGACAACAATGTGCGATCATCCGGACCCAACACTAGGCGGCGATCTATGCACACATATAAATTCAGCAGCCCACATGCCTCGAAACCTCTCGGCCAAGCTTGGACCAGTCCCCAAGTAGGATGTCAGTAAGGGCTTCATTTAATGAGAGCAATGGTTTGGTGGAGGAATCTCCGGGTTGAAGCACCTCCTTCAAGACGTTTGTATTGACTGTCAATGAGGGTAGCATATGTTCCAGGACCTCAAGCGCCCTCCGCACCACAAATGCAAATGAGGCACTCTCCTCCATAGCCACGGTAGGGGGAGAGACCAAGCCAAGATCATCATACCAGTTGTCCTCTGAATCTTCAAATGTCTGATATCCATAAGGGTCCACAGACCCCTCCCAATCCTCCCCCCAGTCCAGCCTGTCATATCAATAAGACACTGGCCCCAATATGTGGAGTCTACCCTCGGTTAGCTCTGACGCTGGACAATGGCCGTCCGGCTGCGAATTGGTGTTGCCAATGGTAATGGAAGTGCCACTGTTAGGCATTGGTGGCACTGGGCTATTAGCACTGGAGCAGGCGACAGGCAACATCAAGGTCACCCGACTGGTGCCGCTCTGGATCCATCAATGGATAATTGGGGACTGACTGACACCAAGGGTGAACCCGCCAGCAAATGACCAGTAGGGGGCCCTTCCGGACCAGTGCAGCCCGAGAACGCTCGAGAGAGGTCGATCCACCCAAAAATGAGAAGCATGATCTTGTAAAATTCCTTACGTTGGGCTCGGGTCACTCCTTCTTCCTGAAATTCAGCGAGACATGGAGAGGGCGCAGGCTCCATCACAGAGCATGTGCTCGAGTGCCGTCAGCGGCACAACTCATCTGAAGACTTGCACGGTGAAGTGAAAGAGTACTTAGACTTCTTTTTGTTCTTATGGGACTTACCGGACATCCTCGAAGACTTGAAGTGGAATAACCATCGCCAGGTACGACAACAGGAACAATCTCAGGACCTTCCTAGCAATGCAGACCTGGTATGTTATGGAGTCAATCAATTTCAGGTGGCAAGGAGCTTGAGGGAGCACTCCCTCAGTGCATTAGAGTGCATGACACGGCAGTCCTCACATGTCTTGGCGTTGTGGTCTCACTCGAGACACCAGAGACAAACTAAACGTGGGTCAATCTCCAACATATATTGGTGGCAGGTGGCACATGGTTTAAAACCTGGTTTTTTGGTGGACATCCACCACACCAAGAAACAAAATCTTAGAAAAAAAGTTGGAAATAAGTCATTCAAAAATTGACTCTGGATCTACACTGACTGGCGCAGAAAGGAAATAGCTGACATCAGTGCATTGAGGTGGTGCTATGTAGGCACTGGCACGTCAATTCCACTGCGGACTACGCCAGTGATGCCACACAGAGCCGAACACCGCCACCTGTCCAGGGGTACTGCTCACCAAACGTTTTCCTATTCATCTGACACCTGGGAAATAGTCTACGGTAAGGAATCTGCAGATAGAAATCTCTACCAGATAGTGTTCACGGACCCTGCATAGAACGGGGCAAACATCAATGTTACTACTATCAATGAAACTCATACATTGCATAATGTGATTTCAGCACAATATATTACCAATTTCCGGCAAAATATTTAGAAGAATCCTGATAGCCAGGGAATAATAAGAGATACAGCTGCACACTAAAAGTGGGTTGCATTCCTTGAAGTGATCAATTACATTTTAGTGATGAAAAGGATAAGTTACTTACCTGTAATCCTTGTTCACTTCCAGGGGTATCCTCATCAAAGTCATAAGCACATGAATATTCCCGCCCAAGCGGAGCAATGTTGTAAGCAATTCCCTTGTATATCAATACATTTCAATAGAGCAGGGGGAAAGAAAGCATTTAAAAACTGCTTTAACATACAGCAGAAATCACAATCTTGTAGGGAAGAAAGAAAAACATTGTCAGCACATAGGCTGCATTGCAGAAACATCAGTGTAGAAAGCTGAACAGCTAACCCACAGAAACACACAGAATAAACTGGCACCATGCCTTTAAGGCAGCCATGACCCCTAGCTTCCCATCATGCCTCAGGGGTGACAGTTAGGTCAGTTGTTCTTTGCAGAGACCCGCAGACCATTTTACAAAGAGATGGTATGTATCTTGTTCCCTTGCCCGTGGAGGCGGGTGAGTTGCTTATGACTTTGATGAGGATACCCCTGGAAGAGAACAAAGATTACAGGTAAGTAATTTATCCTTCTCTTCCAGGGGATCCTCATCGATAGTCATAGGCACATGAATAGAATAGCAAGCCCATTCCCTCATCCTCCAGGTAAGTAACCAGAATGCAATCAGATAAATAGTAACCAAAAAGCATATAAAGACTCCAATCAAATTAGCATTGGAACAGATTCCTCAAGGAGGCCTGGCCTACTTGGGTATCCGCCCTGGTATTAGAATCCAGACAGTAATGACTGGTAAAAGCATGGACCGATTTCCAAGTTGCAGCCTTGCAAATCTCAGCCATCGATACATTGTGTAAGAATGCAACCGTAGCAGCCTTGCAACTAGTAGAGTGAGCTTTAGGGGAGGCTAACAAATGCTTGTTCGCTATTTAGTAGGCCAACTCTATACAAGACACTATCCATCTTGAAATGGATCTTTTAGAAGCTGGAAAGCCTGTTCTAACAGAGCTGTAGTTTATAAACAATTGATCAGCTTTTCTAATGGATTTTGTTCCTCCAAATAGAATTTGAGAACCCTCTTGAGGTCTAACTAATGAAAAGACCTTTCCGCTTGTGTAGCAGGATTGGGAAAAAAGAGGGTAGAGAAATTGTCTGATTTACATGGAAATTAGACACTACCTTGGGTAGGAAGGAAGGGTGAGTTTGCATAAACACCCTATTGTGATGGAAAACCGTATATGGTTCCTTAGAACAGAGTGCTTGTATTTCACTCACTCTGCGTACTATTGTAATCGCCACTAGAAAAGCTACTTTCCATGTAAGGTGTTGAATGCGTTCGAAGGGGGGACCATCAATATGGACAAGAATAGATTAAACTCCCAAACGGAAAAGGAGGTCAAACAGGAGGATAAACCTTCTTCAACCCGTGTAGGAAATCCTTGACCTCCTGAAGTTGAAAGAAAGAAGGCTGGTTAGGTGATCTACGATATGCCGTGATGGCCGCGAAATGCACTTTTATGGATGTATACTTCAAACCAGATTTGGCCAAGTAGAGCAGATACAGCAAGATTACCTCTTCTTGCCCGCTATTTGGACCCCAACCATTACAGATACACCACAAGTAAAATCTTTTCCATTTAAGAGAGTATGAGGTGCTTGTGGATGGTCTCTTTGACTCCCTCAAAATGTCCATGCAGTCCTGAGGGAGGTTCAAATGTCCGTACTGCAGGACTACAGGAGCCATGCTGCCAAACTTAGCAAGGGAAGGCTGGGGTACAGAATCTTCCCTCCGATTTTGATGAGAAGGTCCGGCCTGAATAGGAGTCTCCGATGCGGGCGAACTGAGAGTTGCAACAGGTCCGGATACCACCATTGGGGAGGCCAGTCTGGTGCTATGAGAATCATTATCATCCTGGATCGGATAAGTTTGGCCACAACCTTCGGGATGAGAGGGAGGCGCGGAAAGGCATATGCAAAGGTCCCTGACCAGTCGATCCAAAGAGCATTCCCCCTCATTCCTGGTCGGTAATACCTGGATGCGAAGACGTGGCATTTTCTGTTTTGATTGTCTGCAAAGAGGTCGATGAAGGGATGACCCAAATGTCCGCCACCACTTCGTTGTTGAGCACCCAGTCTTCTTGCTCCTCGAAGTGACGACCGAGGGCGTCTGCTCGCACGTTCTGGTCTCCTGGCAGATGTACTGCCGTGATTGATAGATACCCCGCAGTTCTAGCATGTTGATATGATAGGTCTTCTCTCTGCTCGTCCATCTGCCCTGAGTTTGCAGTTGACCCAGATGCGCTCCACAACCCTGAAGGGACACATCTGTGATCAGAGTTTGTTCTGGCAGATGTTGATGGAATGGGACTCCCACAAGAAGGTTCTGTGGCTGCACCCACCAGAAAATGGACGTCTTTGCTGTTGGAGAGAGGAGAATCCGGTCGTTCCACTGACCCGAGGATTGGTCCCATTTGTTCTCCAGATCTTGTTGCAACGTTCTCATCCTCAATCTGGCATTGGGTACGAGAAAATGCAAGAGGCCATTGACCCCAGCAGAGAAGCCACTTGCCTTACTGATGGTTGATGAGCTTGGAGGATGATGTTGCTTTTGTCTCTCATTGATGACAATCTCTCCTCTGAAGGAAACACTTTCTTTATCCGGAGGAGCTGAGGAGGAAGACGCAACTGGGTGTGTCTTCTTCGCTGCTGCAATAATGACAGAGTCTGATGGTAGATCTGATTCGAGAAAAAGAGGATCTGATGCAGCCGGTTTATATTTTTTCAGGATCCGAGCTGGAGCTGCTTTAGCCGATGATGGAGTGAGGAAGATGTCCATTACCAGCTCAATGATACCAGGGACCAAAGGAAGAAATGGCCTAGTCGCAGACATTTGATGGAGGGCGTGGTGGTCTGAGGAGCTGACATGGCTATGCCCAGCTTTTGAGCTCCTCTGGCGAGAACATTGTGTAAGGTATTCACATCATCGATAGGTGACACCCTAGAAGGAGGACTATCTGTAAGGGAGTCCCTTTTGGATGAGTGCATTGAAGAGATGACCCTGGGTCAACCTGCGTTCAGGGGATCTGCCTCTGTGTTCTCTGGTCCGAGTGGTGGGGGACCTGTCCACTTCCTGCATGAGACATTGCAACGGTGATCTGTGCAGTGGACTGGAAGAGTCCGTAAGCCGCTGGGCGTTCTTTCTGCCAGTGATGGAGAGGTTGGAGCCATATGGGCAAAAGATGGATTGAAGGAGACCGTTGTCTGCTTGGAGAGCCTCTTGACAGTGATCTTAGAGGTTCAGGTGAATGAGCAGAAGAATTGCGTGATAACGCAATCATCTGGGGTGAGCTCCGAATAGAATGAGAGGACTCTCTGCAGCTTAGGGAGCGTGAACGGTGCCTCTACGCAGACCAGCTCTGCGTTACCATCACTGGTGAGTCTCTCAAAACTGATCGTCTCCTCGACGTCGACCTCTCAGTGTGTTTCGACTTTGTATGGTGCGACGTCGAACGCCTGGAGCCCATAGACCTTGCCTTCGACATTGAGCATGCAGGAGACCTCAACAAAGAACAGGTGGATGGAGAAATCCTTCTCGACTTTGCTTCTTGATGTTTGCTAGATCTCTCTCTCGATGCTGACAGTCTACTGGAAGTCAGTGGAGTCGAGATCGGGGCACTTCTGGTCGTCGACGGAGACCACCATCTCGACATCGAACGACATGTGGTGTATTTTAGTCTAGGTCTCGACGTCCAATCCCTCGCCGTCTGCAAAGATCAAACCTTCGACGTTGAACGTTGCTTGGACGACGACGGAGATGATGAGTGCCTGGCCTCAGGTGACGAGGGCGTCTCGACGTTGACCGCCACCCGGTTGACGGCAACGGAGATGCCTGCTTCGACACCGATCGACACCGATCGCCGGTGACCTTACACAGCGGACGTTGAAGGCCGACTTGCTGGCAACAACAGAGATCTGTTTCTTGACGTTGGGCGAGCCCAAGCCAATGGAGAGCGACTCCTTGACGCCATTCGTCGCCGGTTTGATGACCGCGGAGGATCCGACGTACCTGTGTTCTTCGTCGACGACCGGTGTTCTCTTGACGGCGAGCCCGCCGTCGATGGTCTTCTTGTTGACGTTTTCGTTACCGATGAAGGTACTTGAGGTGCCGATGGAGAACAGACTGGAACCTTACTTCTAGATGGAGTAGTGGCTCTCTCTTTCCTCTTGTTTCCTCTTCTTCATCTAAGACCTGCCTCTTGAAGGAGATTTCCCCTTTACAGCCAGCCCACAGTGGCGAATCCTCTCCCTGTCCTTAAGAGTTCTTTTGGACAGCAGCTGGCAATGCTTACAGGTCTTGGGATTATGATCAGAAGGAAGGCAGAGAATACAGACAGGATGGGAGTCTGTGTTAGCATTCCTCTTGCCACAAGCAGGGCAAGAGTCAAAAAGAGAGGGCATTTTTGACTGAAAAATAATGCTCAACTCTCTTAAAAATAGCAGGGATATACTTCAACAACAAAAAGACGTCGAAGTAAAATGCTTTTGACAAAAATTTAGAAGTATTTTCTGACAGAAATCAGAAAAAAGTTAGAGCTGAAGTAACCAGGGTCCTGACAGAAGGAGCCTGAAAGAACAACTAACGCACAAATTACTACTTGTGTAACGATATATCTGTAAGAGACATTAGTTAGTGATAGATTCCTTACCTTAGAATATCCCCAGGCGTCAGACTGGATCCGGAAACTTTTGCTTAGCAGTACCCTTGCGCGTCGGTAGGCGTCGTCTGATGCTCCGCGTCCTTCGTCGGCGTCTTGGGCGCTGTGATGACGTCGTCGGAGTACTTAGACGCCGCCTCCGCGTGCTGACGTCAGTTCTTAGACACAGCTTTTCCACGCCAGAAGTGCAGAGCCATGCCAAAAACCAACACTGTTGCCATGAAACTAGGGCCCTGAAAGGGGATGACCTTAACCCTAGATATTGGTTCGCAGAACGGGGAGGATGGGTGGGTCCCTTAGGATAAGGTAAGGAATCTATCACTAACTAATGTCTCTTACAGATATATCGTTACACAAGTAGTAACTTGTGCATCTGAAAGAGACACGTTAGTGATAGATTCCTTACCTTAGAATAGATACCCCAGCAATACCAACCCCGTGGTGGTGGGTCTGCGAACCAATAATCACACCAGAAAGTCCTGGAGGACGGAACGGCCAAAATAGCCATCCCTCCGGACTTGACTGTCAAGGCAATAATGTCGCGCAAACGTGTGCAGCGAGGCCCACGTAGCCGCCTGGCAAATGTCCTGCAAGGGCACACCTCGGCCCAAGGCAGTTGTAGTGGCCGTGGCTCGAGTGGAATGAGCCCTCAGCCCAACAGGGGGTTCTTTCTTAGCCAAGGAGTAACACGCCTGGATGCACAAGATAATCTACCGGGAGATGGTCCGCTTGTGCATCACTTTCCCTTTCTTAACGCCCGCGTATCCAACAAAGAGTTGATCATCCACCCGGAACTGTTGTGTGCGATTCAAATAAAATGAGAGCGCACGTTTTGGGTCCAGACGGTGGAGCCTCTCTTCCTCTCTCGAGGGGTGCGGAGGCGGAAAGAAGGTGGGCAAGGTGATGGATTGCCCAATGTGGAAGACCGTGACTACCTTGGGTAGGAAGGAGGGCCTCGTTCGTAACACAACCTTGTCCGGATGGACTGAAAGGAAAGGAGGCTTACAAGATAGAGCCTGGAGCTCACTCACTCTCTTGGCAGAGGTGATGGCTACCAGGAAGGCAGCCTTCAAAGAGAGAATGCGAAGAGGACAGTTGTGAAGTGGCTCAAAGGGAGCGCACATCAGAAACGTAAGAACCAGGTTCAAGTCCCACTGAGGCATCACGAAGGGAACAGGAGGGAACGTATGAGTGATGCCTTTCAGGAATCGATTAACGATAGGGGACTTGAACAAAGAAGGTTGATCAGGCAGCCTCAGAAAGGCTGAAAGAGCTGAGAGATAGCCCTTGACAGTGCCCAGAGCGGAGCACTGCTGGGCAAGAGAGAGAAGAAAGAGGAGAACCTCAGAAAGAGGGGCATTAAGAGGATCCACAGCCTTTGCTGTGCACCATGCCACAAATCTATTCCACCTGCAGGCGTATACCGACTTTGTGGAGGGACGCCTGGCTGCCAGAATGATGTGACGGACTTCAGGAGGCAGGTCAAATGGCCTCAACTGACACCGCTCAATCTCCAAGCATGGAGGTGGAGACTGGACAGGTTCGGGTGGAGGACCGTCCCCTGCTGCTGCGACAGAAGGTCCTCCTGAAGAGGCAGACAAACCGGGGGATCGGCTGACATACTGAGTAGCTCGGGATACCAGTACCTTCGTGCCCAGTCCGGAGCCACAAGGATGACTTGTGCCCGGTCGCGCTTGATCTTCTTCAGCACTCTGGGCAGAAGTGGTATAGCCGGAAAGGCGTGCAACAGACCGCAACTCCACTCGCGACGAAAAGCGTCTCCGAGCGAGTGCCGCCTTGGAAATTCCAATGCGCAGAACTGATGACATTGCGCGTTCTCTTCGGTGGCGAATAGATCTAACCAAGGCTCTCCGCACTGCTGAAAGAGACCTAGCGCCACGTCCGAGTTCAGACGCCATTCGTGATCCATCATGCACCGGCGGCTGAGTTCGTCCGCCCTGGCGTTCAGAGAACCTGCCAGGTGTTGAACCATCAGAGTCACGCCCTGATGTTCCAGCCATTGCTAGAGGCGCAGAGCCTCCTGGCAGAGGGTCCACGACCCCACCCCGCCCTGTTTGTTGCAGTACCACATGGCGGTAGTGATGTCCGTGAACACCTGCACTACACTTCCTCGGACAGACGGGAGGAATGCCTTCAGTGCCAGACGAATCGCCCGCAGCTCCAAAAGGTTGATATGGAGCAGGGACTCCGCCGGAGACCAGAGGCCTCTGATCTCCGCCTCTCCCATGTGGCCTCCCCAGCCCTGGAGGGACGCGTCCATCACAACTACATGCTCCGGTTGGGGAAGGGAGAGGGATCTGCCGTTGACCCAATTGCGGTCCGTGAGCCACCACTGCAGCTGTCTCGCAGTGCCCTCCGAGATCAGGACATGGTCGGACAGGTTGCCCTGATGCTGGGCCCACTGAAACTTCAGGTCCCACTGCAGAGCCCGCATCCGCCACCGTGCGTGATGCACCAGAAGGATGCAGGAGGCCATCAGCCCCAGAAGCCGCAGCGTCAACCTGACCGAAACCCAGGATAAAGGCCGGAAGATTGGAATCAGAGCCTGTATATCCCGAACCCGCTGTTCGGGCGGGTAAACCCGAAACTGCGCCGAGTCGAGAACCGCTCCGATGAAAAGGAGCTTTTGAGAGGGACACAGGTGTGACTTCGGCACATTGATGGAGAACCCCGGCTGGTGCAGGAGATCCGCCGTAGTCTGGAGGTGGCTGACGACTGTGTGGGGCGAGCCTGCCTTCAACAACCAGTCGTCGAGGTAGGGGAAGACTGAGACCCCCAACCTGTGCAGATGAGCTGCGACCACCGCCATCACCTTCGTGAACACCCGTGGGGCGCTGGTAAGGCCGAAGGGGAGCACGGTAAACTGAAAGTGCTCGTGGCCAACCGTGAACCGCAGGTAACGCCGATGGGCCGGCAGGACCGGGATGTGGAAATATGCGTCCTGCAAGTCCAATGCTACCATCCAGTCTCCTGGGTCTAGGGCAGCTAAGACCTGAGCCAGAGTCTGCATTTTGAACTTCTCCTTCCGGAGGAAGCCGTTGATGTTCCTCAGATCCAAGATAGGGCGTAGGCCCCCTTTGCCCTTCTTGGGTACCAGAAAGTAGTGGGAGTAGCAACCACGTTCTACTTCTGGCCCAGGAACGCGCTCGATGGCCCCCTTGGCCAAGAGGGCCGAAACTTCCTCCTGCAGGAGCCGCAAGTGATCCCCCGATACAAGGTGGTGTTGCGGTGGCATGGCTTGAGGAGTCGTCTCGAAGGGGAGGGAGTAGCCCCTTCGGACGATCTGCAGCACCCACCTGTCCGAAGTGACAGTGCGCCAGTGAGAGTGGTGATGGCGAACCCTGACTCCCACTGGCGTCACATGGGCCGAAAAGCACGGACTAGGAGGGTTTAGAGGCAGATGCTGCGGGGGAAGGTGTGGACTGACCTCGCCTGTTTCCCCGACCGCCTCCGCCGGCGGTTTCCACGGCCGCCGCCGCGCTGGATGGTAGTCTGCGGCGAGTGGCTGGCGGCACGTGTGGGGACACCCCTTCCTTGGCCACGAAAGGAGCGGAAGGCACCCGTTTGCTAGCGCAGGGCCGAGAGGCCCAAGGACTTGGCCGTAGCCCTGGAGTCCTTAAAGCGCTCAAGCGCGTGGTCTGCCTTGTCGCCAAAGAGGCGACGGCCATCGAATGGCATGTACATCAGAGTGTTCTGGACATCTGCCGAAAAATTGGCGGATCTCAGCCAGGCGTGGCGTCTCACCGCCACCGTCGTAGCCATCGCTCTGCCTAGCGAGTCGGTGGTATCCAGCCCACACCTGATCGAATACTTGGCTGCATCCCGGCCCTTCACAAGGGCACTCTGGCAGCACCTCCGCCACCGTCTCCCACAGAGAGTGGGTGTAGCGGCCCAAGAGGCATGCAGTGTTGGAAGACCTCAGTCCCAAACTAAGGGAGGAGAATATCTTTTTACCATAATTCTCATATCTCTTGGATTCCCTGTCCGGCGGAGCCGTCGGGAATACGGTCTGGGAATTAGAGGCCTGGATGACCAGACTCTCGGGGGTGGGGTGGGAGGACAGGAAACATGGGTCGCCCGGAGCCGGGCGGTGGCGTCTGCCACGTTCCTATCTACGGGCGAACCCGTAGCGGGCCTGGACCAAGTGCCCAAAAGAACGTCGGTCAAGGCCTCATTAAAGGGCAGCAGAGGCTCAGCCGAGCATGACTGCGGTTTAAGGACCTCTGTGAGGAGGTTAGTCCTCACGGCCGCGACGGGGAGCTCAAGGCCCAAGGCCTTGGCATCCCTCGTCAACACCACACCATAGGTAGCCCCCTCCTCCGAAGCCACGGTAGGAGGAGAGACAAAACCAGTGTCTGGAGAGGTGTCCAGGCCACTGGCCTCCCCAAGGTCTCGTGCCTAGTCCTCATGAGACTGACACTGCTTGGTCAGAGGGTCCTCAGACCCCTCCCAATCCTCCTCTTCACCCATCTCCTGAGACTCAGGGTTGTAATTGAATGGGTTCGGTTCGTAAAAGTGGAGATCTCCAAACGGCGTCGGGTGTGGCGCTCCAACGTCGGAACCGAAGCAAGGGAGGTATCGGGGGAGGCGCCGCCCGAGGACGGAGCCGGAGGTGACACCTGACGGACCGACGCCGGGGGGGTCGTAAGGTCCACCGGTGACGATCCAGAGCCCGAGGAAGGCCCAGCGGCGTCCTGCGGCACCGGGCCCGAAGGCGCCGGCGGCGCCGGAGCCGCTGTACTCTGCAGCGCCGGGCCCGAAGGCACCGGCGGTGTCGCGATCGTGGGGCACTGCGGCGCCGGGCCCGAGGCCCCGGCGGCGTTGGGGCCGAAGCACCCACCGGCGTCGGGGTTAAAGCCCCCGACCCACTAGGGCCCCTAGACGGGTCCACTGGGCCCGAAGGCGGTGCGGAGCCCGTCGGAGGAGAAAGGGACCTCATGGCCATGAGGAAGCGCTCAATCTCCTCCGGCGTTGCGTCCTGCCCAGGGACCGGAGGGTGTGGGGCGGGACCGACGCCCGCGACTCCGAAGGAGCCGCGTGGGCGGTGTCACCCGAACCTCCGGCCGCATCGCGCGAGCGGCGGGGGGAGTCAGAAGAGCGATGATGTCTCTTCGACTTCTTGTGCTTCTTACCTGACGACTTGGACCCGGAGGAGTGGTGCCGACTCCCGGAGCTGTGCCGGCTCCGTCCCCGCGACCTGTCCCTCGACCTCCCGTGGGACTGGGACCGGGACCTCACTCGGCGCGGGGCCGACTGCCAGAGTTCGAGCCGCCTGCAGGACCGCTCCCGCCTGGCTTTCCTCGAGAGGGCCCGACAGTCGGGGTGGGCCTCGTTGTCGTGGTCGACGCCTAGACAAGTTAGGCACAGGCGGTGAGGATCCGTGACCGACATGGTGCGGTCGCAATCGTCACAATGCTTGAAACCAGGCATCCCTACGGCACCGATCGGAGTCGCAAGACTTCGAGAAGGATCAAAAATGATCTCAAAAAAGTTAGTCAAAAATTGACTGGGTTACTGCTTTTTCCAGATCTGCACTGGCTGGCGCGGAAAAAAGAAGAACTGACGTTAGCACGCGGAGGCAGCGTCTAAGTACTCCGACGACGTCATCACGGCGCCCACGACGCCGACGACGGACGCGGAGCCGCAGACGACGCCTACCGACGTGCAAGGGTACTGCTACGCAAAAGTTTCCGGATCCAGTCTGACGCCTGGGGATATTCTAAGGTAAGGAATCTATCACTAACGTGTCTCTTTCAGATGTATCACCCCTGAGGCATGATGAGAACCTAGGGGTCATGGCTGCCTTAAAGGTACGGTGCCAGTTTATTCTGTGTGTTTCTGTGGGTTAGCTTTTCAGCTTTCTACACTGATGTTTCAGCAATACAGCCTATGTGCTGACAATGTTTTTCATTCTTCCTTGCAAGATTGTGATTTCTGCTGTATATTAAAGCAGTTTTCAAATGCTTTCTTTCTCAATGCTTTATTCAAATGTATTTATATACAAGGGAATTGCTTACAACATTGCTCAGCATAGCTATGGAAGGCTGCATTGAGTGTTTTTTATATATCTATAGAGCTACATATATGGTTCCACATACATGGTATATGTTTCCGTGGTCCACCGCATGGGCGGGAATATTCATGTGCTTATGACTATTGATGAGGATCCGCTGGAAGAGAATTAAAGGTAGGAGCCGATCTGATATCGTGGCACATATACTTACTGTGGTAACAGGAATGTCACTGATTGTGCTACAATGACATTCTCGCACCTGCCACATCCTGGAATAGCCTCCCACTCCACCTCCGAACAGCCCCTACCCTACAGGAATTCAGGAAGGGCCTAAAAACCTGGCTCTTCGACTAATCAACTCAGCAGCAGACAGTGGACCTTCAGTCTTAGAATTGCACCAAGAAAACTAAACAGACTATCAAAGACTAGAAATTGCAACCAACAGCCACTGCGTTGCGTAAATGATGTTATTGTGTTCTATTGCCTTGTAGTTGCATTCATAAAACAACTTGTAGTCCTGCCGACGTTCTGAAGTGCATTGTGCACAGGGATCGCCATACTCCACAGGAGCCCTATGTAGAAGAGTATGTCTATCATGCGGCTTTATGGGGAAGTATTTTTGTTATGAGTGAGGACTTGATTTGACATGTTGTTCCAGAAGAGAGAAAAGTTAGAGATAGGATGCTTAAACATTTGATACTGGCTGATGGATATATGTTAGATGTGTGATTGCAATGTAGCCTTGGTGAAAATGTTTGGTCATTTGTATACAGCAGAGACTGTTCAACCAAGTCGTCACAAGCATATGTTGTTCTTTCTCATGGATGTAGGAGAAAAGTGGGAGAATAGAGGCAGTCATGCATGCACGTGGATACCTACTAGTTTTCAATTGTCTGTAATATGGTTTAAACCACACTGCCTACGAGCAAAGGAAGTAACCAGAGGTGAACAATGCAGCAAAGATGCAATCTCACATCAACTGTAGTAAACGTTCTGGAGTTAACACAGGAGTGGGAGAGGAGGAATCCATAGTAATGGACATTTTATCCTCAGCTATGATATAGCCAAGGTATATGCATGATGGCTCCACTCATGTGTGGCAGCTGGCAATGCAAAGAAATTGATGTATACAGAAAGCCTATTGCGCATAAATACATAGGTGGTGCTTGAATGTTAAATGAGAATGAGTCTAGGTCCCATCAGTATAAGATGGCTGTATTGTCAGAAACTGGTCCTAGGAAGAATGTTTCCGGTCTAGGGAAGGCATGGCTTGGCAGTTCGGACTGGACTGTTCCCATGAGGCACAGGGTTAGACTGATATGCATATGGCCATGTCTGAACTGGGGTGGCAGAGTGGGCTAAAGAACGGTGATGGATTAAACCCAGATCTGTTGACTGGGTGTGAGTGTTTGATTGGTTCAGATGCTCCCCCTTTTGTACCGCAGTATATCACACCACACTTATCAAGAGCGCAGAGCAAAGAAAAAAAATCATAAATCTTTTTTAAAGGACAAATGAAGAAAAGCATTGTCAATGTAGACAGACCGGCTATTGCCTCTAATGTATGGAAAACAGATACTGTTCCTATAAGGAAGCCCATATTTCCGCTATTCCTTCTGCCCTGTCAGTGGCATTTAAGTTTGTTTGAATTTAGATTTTTCAGATGCAGTGGACCTCTTTTGACAGCACTCATTTTTTGTTCTACTCAACTTCCTTACTCCCATAATCAGTTAGGAGGATTTCCTATGACTTTAATGAAGATTGCACTCCAGTAGTACTAGGTTTAATGCAAGTAAGATTTGAATAGAACAGCTAGCTCATCACCTCAGAATCGAGGGAAAAGAACCTAAGAAAAACACGCTTAAGGCAAACAAGTTGTTTAACCAAGGGTGCCCTACTTGGGTGTCATCCCTCAAGTCTGATTCAAGACAGCAGAGGTGTGATTGGCGTCACATGGCTGTTTTGTAGATGTTTGCTCCTATGATGTTCCTAAGCAGAAAAGTAGTAACAGTCTTTCCTCTTATGGAGAGGACCCTGGTGTGCTGGAAAAGGCCTGTTAGTTCTTTGGAAAAAAATAATAAATAAGAATATTGGAAAATGGTGCCAGAATGAGAACCCAGGTCACCAGGCCCAAAGTCAGAGAACTTGTCCACTTCCCTACCCTCCATAAAATCATAAAAATAACAACATACAAGAAACATGTACTGAGAGATACTACTGAGGCTGGCTTCACATTTCCTCACTGAACATCTTGCAACCCTATTATTAAGAAAGACAACAAGAACATTTCCTCCTTACTTGTAGAGCTGTAGGGTGTGACGCTTTCCATTACGTAAAATCTCATACTTTGGTAATCCACAGTATCGATCCATTTCTTCATCATCTTTATACCAGGTCAGCTCTGGCTCTGGAAATCCTGAAAGCAAGGCACATTTATGTATTTAAATATCTTTATGCAAAACATTATATGTAAATATTATAAACTGATGAGAAAAAGGTATTACATGCAACAACGGTTCTCAATCAATCTCAGGAAATTCAAAAGCTAAGTGCATTCCCCCTTGTCCATGCCAAACTCTGAAACCCTTTTATTTGGAAAAAAAAACCTAAATCCCCTTAACTTTCTTTATAATTGCAAACCAATCAAAATGAATGTAAAAATGAATGTAGCCATCTGATCTGTGGTGGCAAATTGTCTGAAGTGGAGCACTATTGAATTCCTGAGTGTGTCTGTGAGTTCTCTGAGTTCCCGGGACAGGATAGCTATGCACGGGACCCATGTTTACTCAAAGTGGATTTCTCTGCCCCATGTTTACACAAAAGTGGATTTCACTGTCTCCAGTTTATTCAAAGTTGATTTTCCTGCTCTCAAAGCTAGATTAAAGTTTTCATATCCAGGAGTTTCCATAGTCTGCAAATTCATTATATCTGGGGCTAATTATTTATCCATAGTGCTGTAATAACTTACTTAGCTACTCATGAGGCTAGTTTGATCACTTTGCCTTGAACGCAGTGGGTGTGTTGAGTGTTACTCAGTAGGATACATGCATTGAACGGTGGGATATCAGATACTAATATAGTACTTATACTTGAAAAAACTTCCTGCAAGTAGTGTTGTGGCTTTGGGCATTTCCATACTAGGTGAGTTAACATTCCAGTGAGCCCAGATTTCCTCCAACAGGGGCTAGGCCTGCATTCGAGCTGGAGAATAATACCAGCACAGAGTGATTTTTGTCATGACCCATTTGCCAGTGCTACTAATGACAGATGCTCGAGTTCTATGAAAAGTTGTTGTCCATTCTTCGTCCAAGAGAGTTCATTCCAACTTCGACTCCCACCTTCTCTGTGCTAAGGTTTTCATCAGGGGATCAGTCTTTTGAAAGAATTTATAATTATCTGATAGAAGGTGTTTGTCATTAGATTTGAAAATGAGCCGTTTTTCAAAGGGCTCAGTGGACGACTGGTGTGGATCTTGATAGAATGGTGGGCCACCCAGCACCGAATGTGCATGTAGTGTATGTGTTCTTTCTCTGGGATACCGTGCCCCTCCTGCGGTTGACTGAAGAACCAAAGACCCTCTTCTGGAAATCGCAGATAATTGCCTTAGCATGAGCTGAAGCCATTTTAGTTGTGGCACCCATTTTGTTAGCCATGTGATTCTGTCGTCTTCACTGTTGCCTGCCTTTCTTTTCTACTTGAGTCATCAACGGACTGCTTTCGAGTGTTCCGCTAGGCCACTTGGTAATTCGATCTCTTGTTGCCAAGGTTCGGGGGTTTTACCCTATTTTGTTTTGGGTGGGTTTGCAGACCCCTGTAGAAGGCATGCCTTATGATTTGGTAAAGACACATAGTGTTTACAAACACTCTGCCAGACCAACTGATAATTTGGCATATTTTGGAAAAGGTCTGGGGCTAGAGCTGTCTTCTTTGGTAAGGTCGCAGGAGTGGCACTCTTGATTTTAGATTTGCTTGGCCAAGATTCTGGTTTTGTTTTTTTGTTTGTTGCAATAAACAAAGGCAGGTAATGAGGAGATTGTTGTCTCTACTTGTCATACACTTGAAATAAATACTATTTGTTTATAATATTATATTTTATTATGATGTTTTTGGCATGCCTGCTCCTAGCACACTTCGTAGAATGTGTTGCTGTCTTGGAGGTACCAATATGGATCTAGAAAGTATTCAGTCGGCTCCCCTAGAGGGGACACTTAATAGTTTCTGTATATTAAATATGGCAGTTCTTCCATAAATGTATAGTACACTGTGGAACAAATATACAATAAAGGATCCTGATCGACGATGGCCAGTAAATGGGTCATTTGATTTTAAGAAGATTCAGTATGGATTGAGCAGTGTCTGTTTCAGAGAAAGAGTCAACAAGATATGTTTGATTGTGTGTATTTACAATTGGTTTGGATTGAGTACTGTCTGTGGGCTGCCTCTTGTTTTTGTCTTATTTTCATTTCAAAGAATGAATATGTTAAGTAGCTACTATGGAAGGTAAAAACAGTAAAACACACAAGGTGATGGACGGAATGTTGCATGTTGGCAAACATTCACCCCCAGTCACAGATCTGGGTTTAATCATGGTTATTTTGATGGTCACGCCACCACAGTTCAGACATGGCCATATGCAAATCAGTCTTGACCCTGTGGCTCATGGGAACAGTCCACCCCGAACTGCCAAGCCATGTTTTCCCTGAACCGGAATCAAGCATCCTAAGACTGGTTTCTGGCTATCAGCCGTCATCAGCCAGGATAGCTTGACTCCAGTGGCGTAGGAAGCACGGGACCCACCTCTGGGCACACCCTTCCCACAAAGGGCGAACAGCAAAACACACAAGGTGATGGACGGAATGTTGCACATTGGCAAAACATTCACCCCCAGTCACAGATCTGGGTTTAATCCATCGTTATTTTGCTCACCACGTCACAGTAACATAGTATAGATGTGTGAACATTCAATTAATATATTGCCACAATGGTAAAAAATTAGAATTAAAACTTGAAGCAGAATTACCTAGCCTTCCATATAAAAAGAGATACCACTTGTAAATGTTATCTCACAACAAATAAAGCGCTTTGAGACCTTTGGGTATAGCTAGAGCTCTTTAATGTTAAAACGAATAGTTTCTTACCTGTCGGTGTAGTTTTGCAGCTTGATGATCTTTCTGGATTCACTATGCTGTGCATATTCCGCGGTCTTGTGGTTGGGTCCGGATTCGTAGTCTTTTCTCTCTTTTTTTTTTTTTTTTTTTTTTTTTTGTGGCCCAGGTGGGCGTCGGCGTCACCCTTCCTTGGGTGTATTTCCGGTGACGTCGGCATGCTTCCTGCGGAAGCTCCCATCCCTGGGCGCCATCTTCGGATTCTTTTTTTCGTGTTTCCTTCGTTTCCGAAGTGATGGCAATGTTCTATGTAGGTGATTTTTCCTTAACCGCCTTGTATGTAAAATCCATTTTATCTCTTCATCTTCTTTTTTTTTTTTTTTTTTGACCACCCCTTTTCTCTCCAGCCTCATCTTTCTGGCGGAGGTGGGTGGGTTCGCTAGTGAATCCAGAAAGATCATCAAGCTGCAAAACTACACCGACAGGTAAGAAACTATTCGTTTTGCAGCGTGAATCTTTCTGGATTCACTATGCTGTGCATAGATTTTGTAGCGGTTTCTCATTTCCGTGGCGGCTGGGTGGAAGATGAGTTCTGGTGTCTGAATATGTGCTGGAGCACCTTTTGTCCGACTTGCGCTTCCTTGTTCATCTGCACATCCACGCAGTAGTGTTTTGTGAACGTGTGCACTGAAGCCCATGTTGCCGCCAGGCATATGTCTTGTATGGGCGTGTTAGCCAGGAAGGCTATTGTGGCCCCCTTCTTCCTAGTGGAGTGTGCACGCACTCCCTCGTCTAGTTCCTGTCCTGCCCTGTTGTGGCAGAGCTGAATCGTCTGTGCTATCCATCGTGCAATAGTGTTCTTCGTTACTGCTTTGCCCATGTAACTGTTGGCGAATGACACAAAGAACTGCTTCGTTTTTCTGTGCTCCTTTGTCCTTTCAATGTAATGCATGACCGCCCTTCTGGCGTCTAAGGTGTGCAGAGCTCGCTCAGCGCTATTGGTTGGTTTTTGGAAAAAACTCGGTATCTGTATGGACTGGTTCATGTGGAACCTGGAGACCACCTTCGGCATGAAGTGTGGGTCCGTCCTCATCACAACCCTATCACTATGTATTTGTATGTAGGGTTCCTGTAGCGTCAGTGCTTGTAGTTCGCTTACTCTGCGTAATGACGTTATAGCAACTAGGAAGGCTGTTTTCATGGTTAGCATCTTTAAGGAGGCCCTGTGCAGTGGTTCAAAGGGCTCCTTCATGAGTTCCGTGAGAACTACGTTCAGGTTCCATGCTGGTGGTGGCACCCGCTTGGGCGGTGCGATCCTCTTCGCTCCTTCCAGGAACCTCTTGACAACCTGGGATGTGAAGAAGCTCCTGCCCATCTCACCCCTTGTGTAGGCTACTATAGCCGCTAAGTGAACCCTCAAGGAGGATGAACTGAGTTTTTTGTCCAGCAAGTGTGTCAGGTATCGCAGCACTGTGGAGTCTTTCTTCATTTTCTTGTGAAGTTGTTCACGTTTGCACCACATCGTGTATCTTTTCCATTTTGCGACATAGCACCGCCGTGTGCTCGGCCTCCGTGCCTCCCGAAGGACCCTGAGGGTGCTCTCTGGCAGTCTCAAATGTGCAAACTCTATGTCCTCAGGAGCCATGCTACTAGGCTCATGGTCTCTGGCTCTGGGTGCAGCACCTCTCCGTTCTGCATGGAGAGCAGGTCCTTTCTTCTGCCGAATCTGTGGGGTGCACTCTGTGACATCTCCATGATCTGCGAGTACCATGTCTGCCTCGCCCACTGTGGCGCGACCAGTATCAGGGTCATCTTGCTCGCTCTGCACTTGCTCAGTACTCGGTGTATCAGTGGTATCGGGGGAAAAGCGTAGGCAAATGTCCCGGACCAATCTATCCATAGGGCATTCCCAAGGGACCCCTTTTCGGGTAGTCTGGATGCGAAGTACTGGCATTTCGCATTCCGGCGTGTTGCAAACAGGTCCACTGATGGCGTTCCCCACCTGTTGAATAACCACCTCGTTTCCTGAGCATTGAGCTCCCACTCGTGGGATGCCGATGTCTGTCTGCTCAGCCAGTCTGCCTGAATGTTCTCCTTCCCTGGTAGGTGTATGGCTAGCAGGTCTATCTGTAGAGGGATGGCCCATCTCCATATCTCCTGTGCCAGTGTTGAAAGCGTTGTTGACTGTGTTCCACCCTGCTTGTTGATGTAGAACATCGCCGTGGTGTTGTCTGTCTGCAGTAACACCCTTTGCTTGTACAGTCTTGTCTGGAAGGCTTTCAGTGCAAGGAAGATTGTCTTCAATTCTAGGTAATTGATATGCTTTGTCGCATCTGCTGGCGTCCACAGTCCTCTCACTTTGAGCTCCTCCATGTGAGCGCCCCATCCCTTCAGGGATGCGTCTGTGGTGATGGTCACTGTCGGAGTTGGGGGTGTTAGAGGCTTTCCCCTTGTTAGGTTCTCCATGGTCCACCATGTCATCTCCCTTTGCACTGCGTGCGTCACCACCACAAGATCCTCCCAACTGCCTGACGCCTGTGACCACTGTTCCTGGAGCCATTCCTGCATGGGTCTCATGTGTAGCCGCACATTCGGCACCAGGTGGATGCATGATGCCATCATCCCCATGATCTTGCTCGCCGTCCTCGCTGTCAGAGCTTGCCCCTTCCGGTAGAGGCGAGTTTCCTTGACCAGCGCCCTTGCTCTCTTCTCGCTGGGGAACACCTTGGCCTGCACGGTGTTGATCACTGCCCCCAGGAAGGTCTTCACTTGCTCCGGTTCCATTGACGATTTTTCCCAATGGACGGAGAACCCCAGGTTTATGAGTGTGCTCGTCACTGTCTGTGCGTGGTGTTTGCACCTTTGGTACGAACTCGCCTTCACCAACCAGTCGTCTAGATAAGGGTATACGTGTATCCCCTGTCTTCGTAGGTGTGCAGCAACTGCTGCGAGGCACTTCGTGAATACCCTTGGTGCTGATTTGAGTCCGAAGGCCAGCGTTGTGAACTGGTAGTGGCCTCCCCCGATTGTGAACCTGAGCATATGTTTGTGCTTTTTGTTCATCGGTATGTGCAAGTAGGCGTCCTTGAGGTCTATCGTGACCATGAAGTCTCCGACCTGCAGTTGCGGTAGCACCTCCTGCAGGGAGGTCATTTTGAATTTCTGTGTTCTTATGAATTTGTTGAGGAACCTCAGGTCTAGGATGGGCCTCATCTTGTCGTCTACCTTTGGTACCAGGAAGTACGTCGAGTAGACTCCCTTGTTCCTTTCCTTGAATGGGACTCGCTCTATGGCCTGTTTTTGCAGAAGTTCCTTTACTTCTTCCTGAAGCCTCGCCAGCTGGTCTCCTGCTGGCGGTCTTCCCCTTGGTTTCCTGCTTGTTGGCCTTTTCTCCAATTCCAGGCAATACCCGAATTGGATGATGTTTAGGATCCATTTGTCTGATGTGATTTCTCTCCATTCCTGGAGGTAAAATTGCAATCTTCCTCCCACTGGTGTCATGTGGTCGTAGGTGTTCTGATTGTCCCGACCCCTTGGTACGTGGTGCCCCCCCGGGTCCTTTCTGTGGCTGGGCACCCAGAGTTCTGTGGAGTCACTTCGAGGAGGGCTGCTGCCCCCCTCTCCTATTCTGGCCACGTCCGTTTCTTCCTCGAAAGGACTGACCTCTTGGTTGGTACTGCCAGGACTGTTTCTGCTGACCTTGCTGTCCCTGTGAGTCTGCCTGGTGCGTTTGCTGGAAAACCTGGTGTGATGTACCTGGTTGGTTTCCACCTCTCCCGCCGGGCCTCCGTGACGGGGTGCCTCTTCTGTTGCCTCTGAACTGCAACGCCCCCATAGACCTTGCCGTCTCATTATCTTTCTTGAGCTGGCTGAGTTTCTCGTCCACAGTTGCCCCGAAGAGCGTGTCGCCGTTGAACGGTGTGTTGAGGATACTGTGTTGCACCTCGGGTTTGAACCCTGAAATCCTGAGCCAGGCGTGTCTCCTTTCCGTGACACCCATCATCATCAGCCTGCTGGCGGTGTCTGCCCCGTCCAGGGCCGTCTTAAGGCAAGAATTTGCCGCATTTTTCCCCTCTTCGACCAACATCTCGGCCTTCTGCCTGGCCTCCTGGGGTAGGTCCTTCACCAAGTGCCCCAGGCCGTCCATGATCTGGTACATGTGCCTGTTTAGAAGAGCGTTGGAGTTAGCCATGCGCCAGTGGGTCGCAGCATTCCGTTCGATCCTTCTGCCCACCAGATCCATCCTCTTGCTCTCCTTATCCGGTGGTGGGCCCGAGGTAGTGGATACGTTGGCCCTCTTCCTAGCCGTGGCCGTGATAATGGAGTCTGCGGAGACCTCGCCTCGAATGTAGGCCGGGTCCTTCGTGGAGTGTTTGTATTTTTTCTCTGTTCTAGGGGTTACCGCCTTGCATGTTGCGGGCTCCTTGAATGCTTCTTGTCCTTGAGCCAAGACGCTCTCGAGCATTGGGAGGAACTGGCTCCTTGTCTGTGTTGGGAGCAAAGTCTCGAGCAGGAAGTCTGCTTTCTGCTTCTCCTCGTCGAGCTTTAACCTAAATGCCGCTGCGGCAGATTGTATCGCCGAATTGTACGCCCCGATGTCGTCAGGCGGCGAGGGCCTCGAGGGGTATGTGTCGACCGCCTCCTCCGGGCTCTCGGTGTCGATATCCAGGTAATCCTCCTCGATGGGGTCAGAGGTGGCCGACTCGGCGTCAAACCTACTGCCCTCCTCCTCGTCATAGCCGTAATCCTCGTAGGGATTCTCCTCATCTCCCTGGTCGTCGACCATCTCGGCGGCCGGGCCATGTCCGTCGCCGAGTTCTTCTTCCTCTTCGACCAGATCTAGCACCACGTGCTTGGTCTTGTGTGGAATTGTAAAGGTACTCATCTCTGCGTCGAAATCCTTCTTCCGCTGCAAGATGCTCGCCATCTCGGCCTCCAAACGCCGTCTTTTCTTTTCCCTTTCGGCCGCGTTCTCGGCCTCGGAACGCTCGGCCCCTCTCTTCGTCACCTGGCTCGGCGGCGAGACTCTCGGCGTCGAAGGTTTGGACGTCGAACTTGGCTTCGGGTCCTTGGACGTCGTCAAAGCTTTCGGGTCTTTCTCCCTCGACGCCGATCGGTCCCTTTCGGAGACGATCTTCGGCGCCTTCTGCTGCTCAACAGCCCGGCCCCTTTCGGAGGCGATCTTCGGAGCCTTCTGCTGTTCTACAGCTCTCGGCGCCAGGGACTCCTTCTCTGAGGATCCGCTGGGCCTGTGTGCGGTCGCGGACTGCAGATGTCGCTGCGTCGGCGCCTTCGGGGTCTGGCCCTCGTTCTTTCGAGACTCAGGGTCTCTCGTGCTCTTGTGGGACGTCGAGTCTCCTACCTTATCAGGCGTCTTCTTGGGATCGGTCTCTACGACCGTGTAGCTGTCGTGTTCGGCGGCAGCGTTGTCCTCTTCCTCTGAGGACATCCCCAGGTCGTACAGCGAAGGCGTCGGGGCTTTTCCTCCGAGGGTGGCGTGTGCTACCCTCTGGCTCTTCCTCACACGAAGGGTCTTCGCGGCGAAGACGGAGCAGGCGTTGCAGTCTTCGGTTCTGTGGTCCACCGGTAGGCAAAGGTTGCACACCGGGTGCTGATCTTTCTGCGCGTACTTGTGTCTGCAATTCGGGCAGAACTTGAACGGCGTGTTGTCCATCCTCGAGCGTTTCAGGCTTCCCTGACCGCGTGGACGTTGATGATCGTCGAAGTTCTCGACGTTCTCTCCTCCTTCTCTCTTCGCCAATGGTCTGCGAAGTCTTCCTTGGTCTTCTTCTTTTAATTTCTTCTCGAACTTCTCGCTTTGCAGTACTTTCTCCAAAAATGTCTGGAGCCCAACGGGAACGATCCAGACCCGACCGCGGAAAAAAGAATCTGAAGATGGCGCCCAGGGATGGGAGCTTCCGCAGGAAGCATGCCGACGTCACCGGAAATACACCCAAGGAAGGGTGACGCCGACGCCCACCTGGGCCACAAAAAAAAAAAAAAAAAAAAAAAAAAGAGAGAAAAGACTACGAATCCGGACCCAACCACAAGACCGCGGAATATGCACAGCATAGTGAATCCAGAAAGATTCACGCTGCAAAACTAACTTTACCTAGAAAAAGGCACTCAATAGGAAAAAGTAGGCCTCATAGAGAAAAATGAATGTGTGTGTTTTTTACAACTAGGACTTAACAAAATTAAAAATAGATGCCCAACATTTTGTTAGTACTGCCTATCAGCTGTGCAAAATGTTACAGCACTATCCTTAGATACATCATATTCAATATTAAAAGGCAATTACATTATATGAGTAATTGACTGCTGCTAAAATAAAAGCGTCCTCCTTTTACCACACTGCAAGTAATAGATTTTGACTGGCTTGGAATGCCTGGTTTTTAATAGAATGAACTGAGCCTCATTCCCAGCACCAGAAAAAGGGGTTTTAACAGCTGCTCAAGCTGTCTGTCCGAAGGAAGCTGTCTGTCAGAGCAGAGGGAGGTAATGAGTGGTTTTCAACTTTTTACTGTATCTGAGTGACAAACTTAAAATATAATTTCTAGTATGGCCTAATGGCTGCAGTCTTGAATACAATTAAAAGTTTTACAAAAAGAGTAGCTGTAGAGACATGTGAATTACATTGCACGTCTTAATGCACAATAGTTCTGGGCGCATTATGGTGTTCTGAAAACAAAACTTTTGAGATAGTTCCTTAGGTGCTAGAACGCACAGTGCACAGGAATAAAAAAAATAATAAAGAGCAAAAGTTACATCCTACCTTTAAAATATCAGCACACAGGCATGGAGCAGGGATGCCTTTAGTCATGATTCTGGAAGAGTTACTTTGAATTGTAATGGCAACATGGGAATATCTTTGCTCAGGCGAGGGACAACAGGTTTAAGGGTCAGAGGCCAAGTTCTGTATTTAGCAAACTAGCACGGCTGAAAGCAAAATACCCACACAGGAGGGTTTCTTTCTGACAGGCTTGCTCTGGCACTTCGACCTTGGAAGACAATCCAAAGGAAGAGGCCAGAGCATAGAGATAGGTTTTGCTTATTATTTTTGGCAAAAGACCAGGCAGGTTCGATGAAGCCATTAGCGAGAAGGAGGGGCAGCAGCGTCTGTGGGCCATGTGCAGAGAGCAGCTCTGCCATGCATACAGAATAATGGTTTTCAACTTAAGGTTGCTGTGCCAAGACTAGATAAGGAGCCAATGAAATTAAGTTTGCAATCATGCGCCATCATGTTAGACAGTACAATAGCTAAAGGAATTGGTAGTTGGTCATTGGATTAATGTTTTCTAATACGGGACATGGCCTCCTTGGTATAGATTCCCCTAGCTATTTACCTCCTACAAGTCTGTTTGTGCCAAGAGGGGGTAAATATTGTCGACAGGAGGTCACCTGCTTAGGTTACCTACTATCAAAGGGGGTAGCTCCTGGGAAAATTAAGGGTAAGCTAAATTAAGTAACACACTGTATTTTTTTGTTTTTGTTTGTTGTTGTGCTCTCTCTCACTCTCTCTCCCTCCTGTCTAAGCTGTCTAGGAACGGCCATGAGACAATTGGTTGGACTTGCTTTAGCCATTCAGTTCACAGGATGCTGTGAATAAGTTCTTGAATAAATAGAGACAAAGAACCTCTCCAGTGCACGTCTAATTGGCTATTAAGTAATACTGTTTGAACAAATTGTTAGGATTAACAAAATGAATAAATAAATACGCCATGTACCTGCCCATCCTGCATGTAAACTGATGAAATTGGAATTGGAATAGGATGAAAGGATGGGTAGAATAGACTGATGTTCCCTTATTTGACCTTTAAGGGGAACTACATGTTGGTGGTTTTTGTTCCAAATTCCCAGGTGGTAACACAATTATTGTTTATCATCCAGTTTAGGGCACCACTCCAATCATCAACAATCAGTTCAAAATTTCTCAGAGTCCAAATCCAAATTTAGGAGTCTTGATATTTTCTCAGTTGAGTTTTTTATTATTTTCTTATATTCAAAAGAACCATCAGCCAACGCGTTTCGTTCTGAACCACCAGAACTTCTTCAGGGCGTGTGCAATTGTAGAAAACACCAACAGTGAATGCCACTGACAGGTGTAGGATCCTTCCAAAAAAACAAAATAAATCCAATATAGAATATCTGGATAACTCTAACTGGCTGGTTTATTCGTCACACAATTGTTAGTAGCAGTTATTGGTCGACAGATATTATAATTCAGACATTAGACCTGATAATCTCAGCAGCAGGCCTATTTATAAGATGTTAGTTTGTTTCTTCTCAAATATTCTCGATGGGAATCCGACCCAGTTAATTCCAAGTATGTAGTACCAGTCCAAATTGCAATGAAACAAAATGTACCTAAACGTAATATCGAATAGGTATCCCTGCGACTCGGCCAAATCCGCCGCAGTCAGTATCCGGGAAACCGAAGTGCGACCGATTTCAGTCGCGTCCCGGCTGGTCTAGGCGAACCGCCATGTTAATACACTCCGCCCATGCGCAGACATTTTTAGGAACAAAATGTTCTTTTGCTTGTTTTCTTGTCTGCCACAAACAAGTTCTGTTGGAAAAGTCATGTACCTACTAGGTTATGTTTAATTTATCAGTTTTTCATGTAATATGGATCTCTGTTAAATTCACAATTTTAGAGTTACCCGCTACACCTATAATATGAGGGCATGGTCATAAAGGGCAAAACATGGTTGTTCTTGTGCAAGGAAAATAATTTTAGAGGTTTGCACAATAGTGAAGGTTCACTAAGTAGACGCTGTATTGTAATTTCTATGACTTATTAAGTACAAGTTTGTTCAAAAGAATAGTTGTTTTGAAATTCCTTTTTTTTAGGTTCCTCAGATGAATAATATAGGGGCGTTTCTGAAATCGAATATCCTCTTTTGATTATTTGTATGTTTTGTCTAAAGATTTCTGTTCTGTTTACTAACAGATATCTGCTGCCCTACAACCATTACCAGAGGGGCTCGGACATCAGATCCAGCCTGGGGATTCAGCGCAAGGCAAGCTTGAAGCTGAGGTGAAGGGAACCAGCACAGGTGTTGCTGGAAACTAGGAAAGCAGTGAAGGTAGAAGGCCGGAAGCACTGGGTCCATGAAAGTGGCGTGAAACATGAACCCCTACCACTGTTTGATCATTCTTGGGGGAAAGACGGGGTCACAAATCAGGATGGAGAACTGATTATTCGCTTTGTTCCTGTTTTTTTATGCCTAGTTGAGAGAGGCACAGACCGATAACAAGAGCAAGGAGGTTTTGCCTGAGGTGACCCCCTCTGAATCAAGGGTTGCTTTTGATACACCGGGATCTGTGCATCAAGCCTCTGAGTTCCCGCCCACAAGTGAAAGCAAGTCTGCACCTTTCTTTGTTGATAAGGAGGTGCCTGAGCACACTAGGTACAATCTGCGGCCCCAACAAAAGAGCAGTGCGCCAGCAGAGCAACACAGTAGTTAGGAAAGGACTTGAGTTTTCAGGGTACAGGTGCTGTGCCTCTGGTGCCTGTTAGATTAGAGTGAAGAATACTTTTGCACTGCCTGAGACCCTGGACAGGATCGTTGAAGGTATTTGCCATGGAGGGTGATTGCCCTATCCTGAAAGAAAGACTTTTCTCTTAGCCTGGGCCGTGATTTTTTTTCTGAGTTACAAGTTGTGCAGCTCCACCGTGGGAGAAGTGAACATTTGATGTACGCTGAGAGCCTGCCTGTGAGGCTCAGACGGACACAGAGAGAAAACTGGCTGGTTGCACAGTGGCTTCAATTCTGCAAGTACTTTATTGTTAGCAATGTACCCCTTTGGTGGTCCCATTTTTGAGGAGGAACAGCCCTTTGCAGCTCCTCATCCTAATTCCCATGGCCCCGTTTGGTCCTCCTGGTCCCCCAAAACAAAGATTGTTTTTGTGACAGTATGTGTATTTGTTTTAATATTCATATGATTTTCTACACTATGCAACATCCATTAAAAAATGTTTATTTTAGATAAAATCAGGACGTCACAAATGAGAAATAGGTGGGGTTACAAAGACTATTTGCTATAATATTAGTGAGCTGCTGCTGTATATTCTAAAATTGAATGCATGTTACTATTCTTAAATAATAAATGCAAACACATTTAGAATATGGGCCAGTGTGCCTGTGCACTTTCAATGACCTGGCCAAAGAGATGAAACTGGATCACAAATCCAAAGCTGTTACGAACATGGGCCCCCAGATTACATTTCGCCCAAGGCCCCCCGCAATTCTTAAGATGTCCCTGGGATGTACTGTGCTCCTTTACTCTTGTGATGGTGGCGAGAAAGCGCAGGAGAACAATATGTGCTACCTGGCGGACCAAGGTTTGGTTGGCTGGTACAGCAACCATGGAATCAAGGGAGCCATGATGGGTTTTACCTTGAGAGGCTGCAAAGACTTCAACAGAATAGTTCAGTATTTATTTTACTACCCACCACGCAGTCTTAATGTATAGAGAAAAACTGGATTTGTGTTGCAAGCTTTTTAATACAAGCATTACAATGCAATAGGTCTCGCATTTGCGAGAGTTTGAGCCATTGTAAATGACAATGCCTTTTATTTACGTATTGGTTTTGAAACCATAAATAAAAGGCATGGTTATTTACAAGGCCAATAGCTTGTGGGGCATACCCTGTTACTAATTGTAAATAGGGAAAAAATACTTTTGCTGACATAAGAAGAAACTAAAGCCCCAACCTCAAGGGTGGGGACTGTGTAATTGTTTGTTAATGTCATATTTCTTTTGTGTTGGTGACAGAAGAAAATAAAATCCTTTTTTTTCTTCACAAAAGTGAGTATATGACTGGACAATGATTTATTGCTGAGGCTGCGCGCATGTTGAATTGTGAGTGTGTGCTCACTCACCTGTATCCAAACCTCCCCCCCCCTCTCACGCACCACCCTCCGCAAGATCTTGGGACTGCTGGGATCATGCTTACTCTCAGAGTCAAGTGCAGAAGGAGCATTTGACCCAGTAAGTCAGAATCCATAGTTAGTTGGGTCACCAGGAGTGAGAGGACTTAACCCCCACTTTAAACCGAATAGCCCCTGCTTGCCGTGTGGCTCTCTGAAAGAGGTTATGACAGTCGTTGTACCATTTACTGAAACCAGGACACATTCATTGGCACTCTTACTTTGTGTCCGTAGCATTTAGAACAGAACTTAAAAGACTATCAACACTCTTTTTGTTTGAGTCTTATCCTTGATGTCCCTAACACATTGAGGAAACAGAGATAATTGGCTTTTTGTCACTTCACAAGTGCTTAAGAGATAAACTATGTTTTGGTGGGAAAGTTTCCGATTTTTCAAGCTTTGTATGGAAGAGTTGTGCGTGCACTTTAAGAATGTCATATGTATCTGTGTTTTCTGTATGTATATGAATCCGTCTGTATGAGTAATTGCACTAATTACCGTTAAGGTAGCAGTCACTATTAAGTATATATTACAATCCAATTATACTCTTTATAGCACGTAGAATAACTAAAGATTGAGGAAAAGCACAGTAAGATTCGAAATGTAGGTCTTGCAGTTTTCATGCAGCTCTTTGATATCAGTTCACGCCTAACTAAGCTATATTACAAGGATTGTAGCCTGTGGGCTGCAGGTAACACTAGGATGTTTGTGAAAAAACAGTACCCCACTTAACTATCTACATAAAACAAAAACCTGTCACTGCGTGTTACATACTTTGTTTTGCAGCAATTAACCTAAACCCTCTATGCTATGTTATGATGAGTCAACCAGAGACTAGACTGCTCATACATTTCTCCAGCAAGTTCATTAACCACCAGATTTATCCTACAACAGTTACAGCCTAATATTTGCTGGATACACAATGATCGCTCTAAGAGGTGCCTTAACCGTACAAGATATTTTAAAATGCACTCTGTGTGCGGCAGGCCAGAAAACCTGAACATATGTACCACATGTGTTCCTTTTGCCAATTTCTTTCCTCCCTTAATGGGAATTTCGGAGTAACTGTTTTTCATTACCTGCACTGGATGGGACTGTAAACAGTACCCGTAGTGACACGTGCTGCTTGCAGAGTGCCGGCTGTATTCTGAGGTGCGTGTCAACTCTGTTAGATTCTCTCATTGCTGACCCTCTAAAACACTCACTCGCAGCTACAAAACCTACGCAAAATGTACAATCATGTTTAGGCCCCTTTCCTTCCATTTGGAGCATTGATACAAACAAAGGTTTTAAGATAGAAGAATTTCCTGTGTAAAAAAAAAAAAAAAGAGGAGCGCAGGTCACATGACACGGGATGTTGAATGATACACAGTACATTCCTATATAATTGCATACTCTATTTCTTTCCACACTCTCTCGCAATTACACCATCGGAGCTAATTGAATAAAGAAATGTGGATGCTCGATTCAGCCCCCACGGTACTAGATGACCGATGTGATAACACGATATTATGTTATGTCTGGAGCATGATGCTTTCAGTTATCTGTACTCGAACCAGTCATTCTGTCTGTCAGTTTCTTACGAAGCTGGAAACCTCAACATCGCCAAGAAGGTGAAAGGTTGGACAGCAGCACATTCCTTCCTATAAGAATGTGTGTGTGGGGGGTGCTTTCAACAGTGCAAGCGATACTTTTTTTCCCGTAGGTGAAACCATTGGAGTTGAATGCACAACATATAGTAACAGAAGTGTAACAGCGAATAACGGGGTACATGGACTCGAGTCCCAAACATAAAATACCGGTCTCCTGCTACCCTCGCCTGCCTTCCCCGCGCCCCACCTGAACCTGTGCTGACAGGCTGTCAGAGAGAGAGCCCCGTCAGCGTAGCCCAGAATTCTTTTAGGATATAGCAACAGTGGAAAACAGCTCTGTTTTTCTAATTTAACTGCGTCACAGCAGTGAATGAATACCCAGTGTTAGAATCTGGGGGCATATTATCAAGGGGGTTTATCTCCGCTTTTTTGGCTTTAAAAGCCAAGAAAGCGGAGATAAAATTATCTCCCTATTACCAAGCTGTCGCTAACACCAGTTAGCGACAGCTAGTAGGAGATAGCGACCATCTTGGGCCCCACTTTGCATGTCAGTGATATTTATCACTAATGAGATGCAAAGTGGGCGTGCCAAGATGTTAGAGACTGAAAACAGTTGCTAACATCGCTATCTCCTATTACCAACTTTTGGAGATATTCGCGCTAAGCGGGAATATCTCCAAAAGCTAACACCTGCCCTGAGCAGTTCTTAGCCATGTTATCCAATGGGAGGTGGATAACATGGCTAAGAGCATTTGCTCGATAATGCATGAATATCGCTGACTTTTCAGCGATATTCATGCATTTCGGCCGTTTTTTATCGCATTTGCGATAAACCTTGTTAATAGCAAGGTTTATCTGCGATAAAAATCGCCGATGTGCGGCGATAATTTTTGTCTCTAAACAAGTTAGAGACAAAAATTATCGCTAGTTGTTGGTAATATGCCCCCTGGTTATTCACTCTACATTCATTTCTTCGCACTGGAGCATCGCCTGCGAGTAGGCGGCTACCTACACCCAGCCGCGTCTGCCCAGAACAAAGGCTCCTTAAGCCAGCAACCATGTGAACTGCTCTGGATTAAATAAAGCAGGGAGCTGCAAACAGAGCGAGAGACAGGCAGAGATCTATAGCCGCTGGCGGAAAGCAGCTGATTGATAGATGGAGAGTGGTGGAAGGACGAAAGCAAAGACAGGAGCAAAGCCATTAAAAAACAAATGATACAAACGGTGGAAGGAGGTGGCTCAACATATAACGCTGCTGCCTTTGGTGCAGGAAAACAGCGTTCAATCCACGTAAATAAATAAACAGCGTCGGGTAAGGGCAGGAAGCTGCCAAATGTGGAAATGCAAGCAGCAAAGGAAAAAAGTAGTCCCTAAATAAAAAGATAACAGCCAGCAGCGTAAGTTAACTGTAGTTGGTCCATGGAACTACGAGGCCCAGAGAAATGAATGGGGATACATTCTCAAATTGCGATTTTCTATGAGAAAATCGCAATCTGAGAATCGCAATTCCAAGGGTGCCAGGGTGTCCAAAGGACACCTGTTGCACCTGTGGAATGTGCCTTTACGTACATGTGGCGCACATACATGCCCTAAGGGCATGTCTGTGCGCCACATGGCACTTTGAATTTTTAAAAAAATGCATTTTTGAAGGAATTAGCAAAATACCATCTACTTGAAGTAGGTGGTATGAACATAAGTTACTTACCTGTAAACTGTGGTTCTCCAGTATTGGTGTCTTTCATATTCACATGCTTGAATATTCCCCGTCGTCGAAGTGGGAGTCCCACGGTACATAAAATAGCAGTAATATATGCATATATAAGTAAAATTATTATAATGATAAAAAATACATATACATATATATAAAATACAGTAATCTCAAAAGTACCATAGAACTGAATAGGCCCATAGAAAGCCCAAGGGAGAAAACTCAACAGTGTCATTATGTTTTGGTCCAAATTCCAGCCAATCTGGCTACAGTTCCCTCTAGAACCTTCTCTTCAGAAGCCCAAGACCGGGGCGTGGCTTGAGCGCCGCACAAGATGGCGGCTTGACGGCGAGGCTCCGCTGACGAAGCTCGAGCGCCGGCAAATATCTCAACGTACACCGAGGCTTCTCCGGACCACTGCACATAATCGGCAATCGGAATGTGAGGTGAGCAGGACGCTATATTCCCTGTCTCTCAATTCCACCGGAATGCGCTCTTTTTACAAGTGACGCGGTCCGCTATTCTGGCGGCCGCCATTTTCTTTTACCGCGATCCCTTTCAATAGCGGTTTTTCACTCATGTGAACCTCGTTTTCTCATTTTACAAACTGTTATGTGAATCCTCCGCCTCAATCAGCCACATACCCTTGCAACATGCCTATAAAGCTGCAATTTTTCGTCCTCTGTGTTTTCGAGGCACCACGCTGTTTTCACTAACTTACCTCCTCAACTCAATGTCCTCTCAACGTGGTTAGCGCCTTTTCTTCACGGCATCCATGCTTCTGGCGCATTCTACTCTATTTTACTTCTTTTGAAGAGGATTTTCATACAAAAAGAGGCCAACTGCTATACCTAATTAACTTTTGTTTCTTGCTCCACGCAACCTTTGTTTATTCCTTCAAAGTTTCACTTCTAAGACAGCATTCTTCACATAATCTATTTTTCTTGGATTCAGTAGCAGCACTGCTGTACTTTTCCCTTGCCTTATATGGGGAAATTGCGCAACCTCAAGCTTACTGCTCCCAAGGTCATTTCTCGTCAATCCTCAGACTCTGATTCCACGACGCAGACCATGGATGATCAAGCTCCTCATAAACCAGAGGCTACACATGGGGCAATTCCTAAAACTAATATTTCCAGTAAACTTCTGCAACCTGGCTCTACGAAACGTCTGAAAAAAGACCCTCCCTCTCCAGGTTCCTCGTCGCACTCAGCGTCCATGGATCTTATCCTTGAAGAACTTCGTGCGCTTAAACCCTTCATGGCCGAAACCACCAAAACTTTGCAATTTCTCCATGACAAATGGTCTACACTTGAATCAAGGGTTCTGCTGGTGGAACAATCTACGGAATCTCTTCAGACTTCTTGTGCAAAAATTTCGATGTTAGAGAAGGATTTTTCTCTCTTAAGAAGGCAGACAGAGGAGTTGGAAAATAGAAATCGTAGAAATAACCTACGCCTTTATAATCTTCCGGAACACACAGAAGGGTCAAATCCAACCGAATTCTTCCAAACCTTCTTACAGAAAATTCTAGATCTTCCTCCTTCTTCTTCACTCAACATTCAACGCGCACATAGACTTGGTCCGAAAGTTTCCACCAAACCCCGCGGAGTCATCATGTTGTTTTTGCAATATACTGACCTCCTTCAAGTACTTTCTGCAGCAAAAGCGAAAAAACAAGTTATGTGGGAAGGTCACCGTTTATATCTTTCTCAAGATGTAGCTAAAATAACAGCTGACCGTCGGAAGCAGTTCCTTGACTTACGTCCACGACTTCGGGATCTTGGTGCCAGGTTTGGCTTACTTCATCCGTGCCTCTTCAAGGTGACCTACAAAGAAAAGACCACGACTTTTGAAGAACCACACGCCCTTGAAGAGTTTCTCCGTTATCATGAAGCCGAAAACATGGACACTGCAAGACCTGTTTAATTTTTCATGTGTCTTCCCTGTTTGACGACAGTATTTATCTCTTTCGTATCCTAACGTATCTAGTTTTTGTTTCCTTCATCCCAGTGGTTCTACCTAGTCCTCATTTATTGTGTCTATTATTGTGCATTTACATATTTGGTTCTCATATGTCTCCTTAACTTCCCCTTTTCAATTTTTGTCTTCCTACAGATCCCCTCCTCATGTTCCTCACCCTGGTGTATTTTCGCTCTCTTCAATTGCTCCTAAGCTGGTTCCTCGAGTGTTCAGTCGCGTGAGTTTCAGTTGTCGATGTCGTCCTCTTTTGGCGTTGTCACCCCTCTTCTTCTTCTGTATTTGTTGATATGTTCTCTCTTTTCCTCCCACCTTTTTCTATTTTCTCTATGCTAACTATTTTTCTATTGCTCTTCTTACTATTTTCTTTCTTTACTCTTTTCTCGACCTTTCACTTCTCTTACTCTCAACTTTTTCTCTCTCTCTATTTCTCTCACAGATTCGTTTTTGCATTCTTACTACTTCTCTCAGCTCTTCTCAACTTATTTTCTACTACATCTTCTCTTTTATATCATTTTCCTGATACTTTATATTCCGAGTAGTTACCTGGAATGTTAAGGGGTTAAATAACCCCATTAAACGTCAAAGAGTTTTAACACATTTGACCAGACTTAAAGCCGATGTAGCCCTCCTCCAAGAATCCCACCCTACAGAATTGGAGGCTACCAAACTTAAGCGATGTTGGGTGGGTCACGTTTTTTATTCTCCTGCTTTAGGTAAGAAAAATGGTACAATTATATTATGTCATAAAAAGGTAAATATTTCAATTTTATCTCAAGAATGCGATGTTAATGGTCGTTGGGTTCTCGTTAATCTTCTGATAGATAAAATACCTATAGTTATTTTCAATATTTATGCTCCTACAGGTGTTGATAAATTGTTTTGGCCTGCTAATTCTGATAAACTTGTTACCCTCAATGACCAATACGTTATTCTTGGCGGTGATTGCAACCAAGTATTTGATCCCTTTATAGATAGAAATTCAAAAGTTAAATTTGTTCCTTCCAAAATGCATTCCCAATTCGTCACATCTATACAGAACAATGCTCTAGTTGACATTTGGAGGCTATGTAACCCGGACCTCAGAGAATATACTTTCTATTCCCCCACTCATCACTCCCAATCCCGTATTGATTACCTCTTCCTCAGCAAACCATTAGCACAACTTGCCATTCACTCAGACATAGGCTCCATTTTAGTTTCAGACCACGCTCCCGTTTTTGTGGATATTGACCTTATTCCCTACTCCCCTCACTCAGGGCGCTGGAGATTTAATAACTCTTTACTCCTTGATTCCAATTTTTGCACCCAATTTACAAACTTTACTACTGAATTTTTTACACTTAACCATCTTCCAGAATCTTCCTTTGTCATGATATGGGACTCGTTTAAAGCGGCTGCACGGGGATTCATCATTAATTTCGTTTCTCAAAAGAAAAAGCAATCAATCTCTAAATCAACTCAACTTTTAGATAAAATTAAGAAGTTAGAATATGCTTACTATAATTCAAACTCTGAATCTTCTCTTCGTGAACTTATTTCTGCCAAATTTGATTTTAATAAATATACCACCAATGCTACCTCAAATTCTCTTCTAAAATGCAATTCCCGCTATTACGGTGGACAGAACAAGATGGGCAAACTCCTAGCCAATTATCTCAAGATACGAAAAGAAAGAACAAACATTGAATCCTTACAAGGCCCAGCTGGTGTATCTGTCTTTAAAGACAAGGACATATTAGCTCAATTTGTCTCCTTCTACCAAACTCTCTACACTCCCGAATCTAATCCCGACCCTATTGATCTTCTTACGTACTTTCAAGACATCCCCTCTCCAGAATCATCTCATCTTGACTTCCACTCATTAGATTTGGACATTACCCCTTCGGAAATCTCACATGCAATCTCTATCCTTCGTCGAGGTAAAGCACCGGGGCCCGATGGTTTTACCATTGAGTTCTACAATCATTTTTCCTCCCTTCTTCTGACAAAATTACATTTGTTATTTCAATCCTTTGCGGCTTCCGGCTCTTCTCAGGGTACTTTCCAAGAAGCATTAATATGTTTAATACCTAAACCAGATAAAGATCATACCCTTTGTAAAAATTATCGCCCTATTTCTCTAGAAAACACTGATTATAAAAATGTTCGGCAAAATTATAGCTCTTAGATTAGATCCTTTACTACCAGAACTTATTGGCCCTGAGCAGTCTGGATTCGTTAAAGGTCGCCTATCATCAGACAACTCTCGTGTCTTCTTTAATATTTTGAGTAAAGCTCCCTCCCTTTCTATTCCCCTCGCTGCTATTTCCCTAGATGCTGAAAAAGCTTTCGATAGGATAGGGTGGGATTTTATGTTTCAAGCACTTCGTTGGTTTGGTTTTCCCCCTAAATTCATTTCTCTTATATCCTTACTTTATTCTAGCCCCCACGCTTCAATCTTTGCAAATGGTATGACTTCAGATTATTTTCCCCTCCAAAGAGGAGTCCGTCAAGGATGCCCTCTATCCCCTCTTTTGTTTATTATAGCCTTAGAACCCTTTTTAACTAAAATCAGACTCGATGATACTATTACTGGTTTTCACTATGGTCCTCAAAAACAAGCTAAATTATCGGTTTACGCTGATGATATCTTATTTTATTGTTCAAACCCTCAAACAACTCTCCCTTCCTTCCTCCATCAAGTTTCTTCTTTTTCAAATGTTTCAGGTTATCGCCTCAACACCGACAAATGCGAAATCTTACCCTTAAACCCTTTATGTCAAAAACATCTCTTTAACTCCTCTGGCTTTTCCTGGCAACCCACTAAGATTAAGTACCTAGGTATTTGGTTTGCTCCCCGTATTCCAGACACTCTTAAATTTAATTTCGAATCTCTCTCTAATAAAATTACTACATCGATAACCCGTTGGAACCCTCTCTTCCTTTCCTGGTGGGGTCGATTGGACTCCATCAAAATGATGCTAGCACCCTTAGTTCTCTATTCTATTTCCATGATTCCCATCCGTATCCCAGATCATTATTTCAAGTCGATAGACTCTCTTCTATTAAAATTTTTATGGAAAGGCAAAAAATCTCGGATAGCTCTCTCTTCTTTGAAAAAGGATAAATCCCTCGGCGGCGTCAAATTCCCTAACTTTAAATCATATCACAATGCATTTTCCTTAAAACAAGCCATGAGGTGGATCTCTTCTGATCTTCCTCACATTCCCCCCCTATGGCTCACATTAGAATCTTCTTTACTTCATCCTTATGAATTTGAAGAAGTTCTATCCTTTTCCTCTAAGGTATCATCCCTCCGTTCCCCTATCATCTCTCACTCTTGCTCTCTTCTTCGTCCATATTTATTGTCCACATATCCCTCTGCTTCCTCCACTCACACCCAACCTATCTGGCATAATAAACTCCTCAAAATCCGTAACCGATCCTTATATTGGAAAACCTGGCACTCTCTTGGTCTAAAATGGATCTCACAACTTCTTTCAGACAATCAACCTCTTCCTTTTCATGATCTCCAAACGCAATTCTCGCTACCTTCCTCTTCTCATAAACAGTATTTATCACTGCTTCCATCCCTTACCCAATATCTTTCTTCGCTCCCGACCACCAACTCTATCCCTGTCACACATCTTTCGATTTCTAATGCCATCGACCAATCTCTTTCTGCTTCATTTATTTATAAATCTCTGCAGTCCTCTACTGATCGTACAAAATCTAAAGTTGAGTTGGCTTGGGAAAAAGACTTGTCTCAATCTTGGTCCCTCATTTTATGGGAAAAAATTTGGTCTAAGATTCACAGTACATCCAGAGCTGCAAACACTACACAAACCCTATTCTTTATTTACAATCGTATGCTATTCACTCCATTAACTCTGTCATCATTCTCCCCAGACACTCCCTCCACTTGCTGGTCCTGCCCATGCCCTTTGGCTGATCTGAAACACATGTTATTCGACTGTCCCCACATTTTACGTTTCTGGCAATTAGTTTGGTCTCAATTGCAAAAGATTTTCAACTTTACATTTTCTTTTTCCATCATACACATTTTCTTAGGTTCCCTCTCTCCTGCTTTTGACGAGTCACACCACAAACATAAATTATTTGACCTCTTTGTAGCCATTGCTTTTCACCATATTACATCACACTGGAAACAAGCTAAAGATGTTTCTTTTACTGCTTGGTGGAACGCAGTTTGCTTTAATCACCGTCTAGACACTAATTTTGTTTCTCCCATTTCCTTAGCAATCAAACGTGATCTTTTATGGGTCCCCCTTACTGAATATTTATCCAAAGTTGCCAGACCTCCTCCCTCTTCTCCGATACGTAATGTCGAAGTTTGTAAACCACCATGAATGCATTTTCTTATTTGATTATAATGTTCTTCATTACATCTACTGTTTTATCATATTATTTATATACTTTTATAATTCAAGATGTTCCCTCATTCCCCTATGTTCCCAACATTCATTGTTTATTTTATTTTTTATGCATAAGATAGCCTCAACTAATTTCGCCAATATGTAAGAATGATTTCATGTTTCTCATAACTTTTGACTGTTTCTTCATTTTCTGTCTTTGCTTCTTTTTATTTTAATAAACTTCAAACTTAAAAAAAAAAAAAAAAAGAAGCCCAAGACCTCAGATTTTCGTAGCACATAGTAACCAAAGTGCCTGAGGAGAAGGGAGCCTCTGAGGGGAGGATGGGAGGGTCGCATGTGAATCTATGAAAGACACCAATACTGGAGAACCCCAGTTTACAGGTAAGTAACTTATGTTCTTCTCCAGTATTAGGGGTGTCTTTCATAGATTCACATGCTTGAATAAGAGTAGAAAGCAGTAATCATCATATAAGTCATAAAGGTAACAGTAATTTCAAGCATATAATAGACATATCATATTAAGAGAGATAACCTTTATGACAGGAGGCGGGTAGCAACAGAGGCTCACCTTTAATGGAAAAGAATCCGCAGCACCGATTGTCCTACTGCTGCATCTGCGGCATCTGTTGACTGCAGACAGTAGTGCTTCGTAAAAGTATGGCTGCTCGACCACGTAGCAGCTCTGCAGATGTGTCGCAGAGGTACCCCCGCAAAAAGGGCAGTAGAAGCTGACACAGTTGAATGAGCACGTACTGGAGCTGGAAGAGGCTTGCCAGCTCGCTGATGACAAAAGGCAATAGTGGAAGAAATCTACCTAGTAATAGTTTGTTTGGTAACAGGTTGTCCTTTAGAGGCCGGGCCATAGGCCACGAACAGTTGATCAGATTTCCTGAAGGATGCAGTGCGCTGAATATAAAACTTGAGGCAACGTTTTATATCCAGGGAATGTAATGAACGTTCCGCAGGAGTTTGTGGATCCGGAAAGAAAGTCTTTAAAATGACCGGTTCATTGAGATGAAAATCACTGGGAAGTTTCGGAATAAATGTAGGATTAGTACGTAGTGTAACAGCCTCCTTTGAGAAACTGGAGAAAAGGAGGTTGAATTGTGAATGCCTGAATGTCACTGACACGCCTAGATGACGTCAAGGCGAGCAATAGGGCAACTTTCCACGTGAGGAACTTTAAGCTTGCCGAATGGATGGGTTCAAAAGCAGGTAGGAGGAGCTGAGACAAGACCAGGTTTAAGCGCCAAGTAGGCGGAGGACGTCGAATGGGAGGAAACATTCGGAAGAGACCTTTGAAAAACTGTTTAATAATTCTAGACAAATATAGTGAGGAAGAGCCATCATGACGGAAGCGGGATAGAGCCACTAGAAAGACCTTCAGAGAGGAGTGGGAAAGTCCTGACTTCGCAAGGGATAAGAAGAAAGGCAGAATCTGTTCTGGTTTAGCGTCATCGGATCCAAGGCCTTGGTGGGGCACCAGACACAGAAACGCTTCCACTTCAACTGATAGGTTTTAATGGTGGAAGGAGCACGGGCGTGCGCTAACACCTTTCTACAGTCTGCGTCGATGTTCAAACGCGCAAATTCATAGTGCTGAGGTTCCAAGCATGAAGTTGGAGGTATGCTGGATACGGAAGGCAAATCCGCCCCTGCTGCATCGTGAGGAGGTGAGGTAACGGATGAAGCGGAATTGGCTCGCTCTGGGAGAACAAGAGAAGGTCCGGGAACCATGGGCGCCTCGGCCACTTGGGTGCGATCAAGATGATTTGACAGGGTTGAAGTCTCATCCTGTGCAACAAGCGTGGAATTAGAGGAAGCGGAGGAAAAGCGTAGCTGAATGCGTTCAACCAGCTGATCGAAAATGCATTTCCACTCGACTCTCTGTGGGGATGAAGACTTGCAAAGCGTTGGCATTTCTTGTTGGTGATAGTCGCAAAAAGATCTATCTGCGGATGGCCCCACTGGCGGAAAATGAACTCCGGAGTTGGTTGATTGAGTTCCCACTCGTGGTTGTCCGAGAAAGACCCTACTGAGTGTGTCCGCCAGAACATTAGAAACACCCGGCACATGTATGGCAGTGAGATGAATCTGGTGATGAATTGCCCAATTCCATATCTCCTGTGCTTGTTGGGAAAGCAAAAGGGACCTGGTGCCGCCCTACTTGTTCAGGTAATGCATGCTGGTGGTGTTGTCTGTTCTCACAGCAGAGATTGACCTTGAACGATCCGTTGAAAAGACTTCAGGGCCAGGAAGATCGCGAGAAGCTCCAGGCGATTTATGTGCCAAGTGCGTTGGACCGCGGTCCATTTTCCTTGTACTGACAGGCCTTCGAGATGTGCTCCCCAGCACTCCAAGAATGCATCGGTTGTAAGCGTCAGAGTTGGAGTAGTGTCTTGAAAAGACCGACCTTTTGAAATGTTTGGAGGGTGAGCCCTGTGAGAAGTGGCCTGATATATAGTGCTCACTATTCTAGTGATCACTGTGTATCATAACAAACGACCCTTATTGATGATTGGTTGTAAGTCAACCTTATAGACCAGCTATCCTAGTAGCGTGGACAAAAGCAGTCTTTAGGCTAAACTCTAGAGGGCGTGTTAAGCCAGCTGTTTTACCATCACATATACCCCTTGAACACCAAGTGAAAGGACACCACACAAGTTGTTATGAAAATAAAGTATATTTATTTATAAAAAGTCTACCCTGAACTCTTTGTGAGTCAGGGAGCTAAGCACAATACAAAACTCCTACGAAAATACTTCAAGTTGCACAATTTACACAAATGCCCGAGGGGCACGACAAACCATATACACTAAAAGTGGAATGCGAAATACTAGGAGGTAAGTAACAAGATCCAGAGGCTTCAGGATTGCTAGGACTACACTACTAAACACTAAGGTTAGGAGCAGGAGGCCTAGGGAGATCGGGTGCAGAGTGTGCAAAAGGCTCTAGAGTGGTGGGCTTGTAGGAAGGTGGATATCTGACTATGGTTACCCCCAACTTTTTGCCTGGTGTTTTGCTGGTTTTTCGACTTAGTTGACCCGGGACCCTGCTCTTCAGGGTCCCAGGCCTACTGCTCTCTCTGTAAAATGGATTCCATGTACTCTAGGTACATATCTAATTGGATACTGAGTCACCTTATCAGTCCCTGTACAGCATACCTTAGGTATCCAGGGCATAGGTGTACCCAGGGCCTACCAGGGGCTGCAGCATGTATTATGCCACCCCTGGCTGGCCATCCAAATCTGACAAAACTGGCTGCACGACAGCTGGGGCAAGGTGGTGTAATCACCCTTTGCTTTAGATATAGTATTCCTATATCTAAACCGAAAATGGACACATGTATTCCTATCAGTCACTCCTATGGCAGGCCTTATCAATCCTGAAGGCAGAGTGCTTGGAATTATGTGAGATGGTGCTCTGGCATGAGCTAAGCCCATTGTGCAACTTGAAGTATTTTCGTAAGAGTTTTGTATTGTGCTTAGCTCCCTGACTCATAAAGAGTTCAGGGTAGACTTGTTATAAATAAATATACTTTATTTTCATAACAACTTGTGTGGTGTCCTTTCACTTGGTGTTCAAGGGGTATATGTGATGGTAAAACAGCTGGCTTAACACGCCCTCTAGAGTTTAGCCTAAAGACTGCTTTTGTCCACGCTACTAGGATAGCTGGTCTATAAGGTTGACTTACAACCAATCATCAATAAGGGTCGTTTGGTATGATACACAGTGATCACTAGAATAGTGAGCACTATATATCAGGCCACTTCTCACAGGGCTCACCCTCCAAACATTTCAAAAGTTCGGTCTTTTCAAGACACTACTCCAACTCTGACGCTTACAACCGATGCATTCTTGGAGGGCTGGGGAGCACATCTCGAAGGCCTGTCAGTACAAGGAAAATGGACCGCGGTCCAACGCACTTGGCACATAAATCGCCTGGAGCTTCTCGCGATCTTCCTGGCCCTGAAGTCTTTTCAACGGATCGTTCGAGGTCAATCTCTGCTGTGAGAACAGACAACACCACCAGCATGCATTACCTGAACAAGTAGGGCGGCACCAGGTCCCTTTTGCTTTCCCAACAAGCACAGGAGATATGGAATTGGGCAATTCATCACCAGATTCATCTCACTGCCATACATGTGCCGGGTGTTTCTAATGTTCTGGTGGACACACTCAGTAGGATCTTTCTCGGACAACCACGAGTGGGAACTCAATCAACCAACTCTGGAGTTCATTTTCCGCCAGTGGGGCCATCCGCAGATAGATCTTTTTGCGACTATCACCAACAAGAAATGCCAACGCTTTGCAAGTCTTCATCCCCACAGAGAGTCGAGTGGAAATGCATTTTCGATCAGCTGGTTGAACGCATTCAGCTACGCTTTTCCTCCGCTTCCTCTAAATCCACGCTTGTTGCACAGGATGAGACTTCAACCCTGTCAAATCATCTTGATCGCACCCAAGTGGCCGAGGCGCCCATGGTTCCCGGACCTTCTCTTGTTCTCCCAGAGCGAACCAATTCCGCTTCATCCGTTACCTCACCTCCTCACGATGCAGCAGGGGCGGATTTGCCATCCGTATCCAGCATACCTCCAACTTCATGCCTGGAACCTGAGCACTATGAATTTGCGCGTTTGAACATCGACGCAGACTGTAGAAAGGTGTTAGCGCACGGCCGTGCTCCTTCCACCATTAAAACCTATCAGTTGAAGTGGAAGCGTTTCTGTGTCTGGTGCCCCACCAAGGCCTTGGATCCGATGACGCTAAACCAGAACAGATTCTGCCTTTCTTCTTATCCCTTGCGAAGTCAGGACTTTCCCACTCCTCTCTGAAGGTCTTTCTAGTGGCTCTATCCCGCTTCCGTCATGATGGCTCTTCCTCACTATATTTGTCTAGAATTATTAAACAGTTTTTCAAAGGTCTCTTCCGAATGTTTCCTCCCATTCGACGTCCTCCGCCTACTTGGCGCTTAAACCTGGTCTTGTCTCAGCTCCATCTATCTGCTTTTGAACCCATCCATTCAGCAAGCTTAAAGTTCCTCACGTGGAAAGTTTCCCTATTGCTCGCCTTGACGTCATCTAGGCGTGTCAGTGACATTCAGGCATTCACAATTCAACCTCCTTTTCTCCAGTTTCTCAAAGGAGGCTGTTACACTACGTACTAATCCTACATTTATTCCGAATGTTCCCAGTGATTTTCATCTCAATGAACCGGTCATTTTAAAGACTTTCTTTCCGGATCCACAAACTCCTGCGGAACGTTCATTACATTCCCTGGATATAAAACGTTGCCTCAAGTTTTATATTCAGCACACTGCATCCTTCAGGAAATCTGATCAACTGTTTGTGGCCTATGGCCCGGCCTCTAAAGGACAACCTTTTACCAAACAAACTATTACTAGGTGGATTTCTTCCACTATTGCCTTTTGTCATCAGCGAGCTGGCAAGCCTCTTCCAGCTCCAGTACGTGTTCATTCAACTGTGTCAGCTTCTACTGCCCTTTTTGCGGGGGTACCTCTGCAACACATCTGCAGAGCTGCTACGTGGTCAAGCAGCCATACTTTTACGAAGCACTACTGTCTGCAGTCAACAGATGCCGCAGATGCAGCAGTAGGACAAGCGGTGCTGCGGATTCTTTTCCATTAAAGGTGAGCCTCTGTTGCTACCCGCCTCCTGTCATAAAGGTTATCTCTCTTAATATGATATGTCTATTATATGCTTGAAATTACTGTTACCTTTATGACTTATATGATGATTACTGCTTTCTACTCTTATTCAAGCATGTGAATCTATGAAAGACACCCCTAATACTGGAGAAGAACATAAGTTACTGACCTGTAAACTGTGGTTCTCCAGTATTGGTGTCTTTCATAGATTCACATGCGACCCTCCCATCCTCCCCTCAGAGGCTCCCTTCTCCTCAGGCACTTTGGTTACTATGTGCTACGAAACTCTGAGGTCTTGGGCTTCTGAAGAGAAGGTTCTAGAGGGAACTGTAGCCTGATTGGCTGGAATTTGGACCAAAACATAATGACACTGTTGAGTTTTCTCCCTTGGGCTTTCTATGGGCCTATTCAGTTCTATGGTACTTTTGAGATTACTGTATTTTATATATATGTATATGTATCCTATATTTTCAATCTTTTAACCGCTTTCTCTGCATCATTTTTGGCAGCTAATGAAATAAGATCTCCAACTCCGTAATAGAGAATAAAGGGCATACCAAAGAACTGTCACATGGGATACCGAACATTCATTCTCCTGCAAAAAGTGGGATATTCTGTTCCTAATAGTCAAAAGTGTGGTCTTGTTTTCCAGGAGGTTACCAATTAGTCGCCATGTCTGAGTGAATGAAGAAGGGTGGCAGTACTGTAATGTTATTGTGACATGTGCATATTCTGACAGGCTGATAACCAGATATCTATACAGCGCATCTTTGGCAATATCTGTATCAATGAATCAATCATTTGTAAATGCGCACTACATACCAGCGAGGGTCTGAAGGTGCTGGGGAGGTGGGAGTGGCCGCTACTGATAGAACAGCCAGGTGTTGAGTATACTCCTGAAAGTCAGCAGGTCTTGGGTCTGTTGTAGGCTCAGTGGGAGGGTGTTCCATGTCTTGGCGGCGAGGTGGGAGAAGGATCTCCCAGCGGTGGTTGTTCTCCGGATGCGCGGGACAGTGGCGAGTGAGAGGTCGGTGGAACGTAGCTGGCGGTTGGGTTGTAGAAGGAGAGTCGTCTGTTGAGGTAGGCTGGGCCGGTCTTGTGGAGTGCCTTGTGCGGGTGGGTGAGGAGATTGAAGGATATCCTCTTGTTGACGGGGAGCCAGTGTAGGTTTCCCAGGTGGGGGGTGATGTGGCCGTGGCGGGGTACATTGAGGATCAGTCGTGCCGAGGCATTTTGGATGCGTTGTATTCGGTTGATGAGCTTGGTCGGGGCTCGCGCGTAGAGGGTGTTTCCGTAGTCAAGTCTGCTGCTGACAAGGGCCTGGGTGACTGTCTTTCTTATATCTGTCGGGATCCATCTGTAGCTCTTGCGGAGCATGCGGAGGGTGTTGAAGCAGGAGGAGAAGATGGCATTGACTTGCTTGGTCATTGAGAGCGTTGAGTCGAGGATGATTCCCAGGTTGCGTGCGTGGTAGGTGGGTGTCGGGGCTGCCCCCAGTGCCGTCGGCCACCAGGAGTCGTCCCAGGCTGAAGGGTTGGAGCCGAGGATGAGGACCTCCGTCTTGTCCGAGTTCAACTTCAGATAGCTGGTCTTCATCCAGTCGGCGCGGCCTTCATTCCTTCATGGAGGTTGGCTTTGGCAGTGATGGGGTCCTTGGTGAGGGAGAGGATCAGCTGAGTGTCGTCGGCGTAGGAGATTATGTTGAGGTCGTGCTGTCGGGCTACGTGTGCGAACGGGGCCATGTAAATGTTGAACAGCATCGGCCTGAGGAAGGATCCCTGAGGCACGCCGCAGAGGATCTCGGAGGCTTTAGAACGGAATGGGGGAGGCGGAAGCTCTTGGTTCTGCCGGAGAGGAAGGAGGCAGTCCATTCCAGAGCCTTGTCTCGGATCCCTGCGGCGTGGAGGTGTGTGCGTAGTGTGCAGTGGTAGACGGTGTCAAAGGCAGCAGAGAGGTCTAGAAGGATGAGTGCTATGGTCTCGCCATTGTCCAGAAGGGTCCTGATGTCGTCGGTGGCGGCGATGAGGGCAGTCTCGGTAGAGAGATGGGTCGGAAGTTCTTGAGGTCTCTTGTGTCTGCCTTGGGTTTTTTGAGTAGGGCGTTGATCTAGGCGTGTTTCCAGATCTCTGGGAAAGTGGCGGTCTTGAGGGAAAGATTGATGATGTTGCACAGGTGGGGTCCGATGGAGCTGCTTGCTCTGTTGAAGATGTGGTGCGGGAATGGGTCTGACGGAGAGACGAAGTGGTTTGTGTGCATGGTCTTGATGGTGTCATCGATGATCATGCTGGCCCAGGCTAGCAGGGGCTCGTGGTCGGTGGTGTGCGGAGGGTCTGTTGTGTTGCTGTCTGTTGGAGCTGTCTGGGTGTTGAAGCTGTCATTGATGTCTGCTATCTTGCGGTGGAGGTTGTGAATGTATCTAGGACCCTTTTTAGATATTCCCGATTTATGCCCTTATGTGGTTATGACAAATCATATCCTTATAACGGCATAGGAATCATATCCATATTAAGTCATAGCCAATGCAGTCCAAATACGGCAAGGCTACTCCCATAGACTCCTAGAAAGTGCAACGCGTTCTTTAAACAAACCAAGCCTCCAGCAGCCCGGGAATTCCCCCTGCTTCTGTTTTGATTTGTCCTAGAACTCCTGAGAGTCCTGAAAGAACTGCCAGTTCTTAGTGAAGTCTTATGTCCAACCTTACGTCAAACTCTGCACCTTCCAGGTATAAATATACCAACATCTGCCTTAAGCAACACTTGGTGGTTTGGAGCAGATCGGCTATCTACTTGCCCGACGCCCTGCTGATACAAGTGCCGAAGGAAGCTGTCCCTCCCTGCTGACGCACTGAGGGAGACGCTGTCTTTTCTCCTGCAGAGAAATCCAGCTCCAGTGTTTCCCTGCTACCCTCGCTGGTTCGAGTCCTGAGAGAGAGATACAAGACCTCCTTCATTCTATATCCAAGGTACGGAGCTGATTAGACCCATAGAGAATTCTTGATTCAGATTCTTGGCAAAAACTGTAACTCATCTACTCCTTCCCACGTACTAGGCTTAGGTAAGGTACACTGGGCTAGGCGTATCTTAGAAACACCAGTTGAGTACGTTTAGTCATCATTTTATCATTGTATGCATTTTATCCATTTTAAGTATCTTATGGCTTAGAAACCATATAAATGCTTTTACAGTATTATTTCATAATACTCCTTTTACTGAACGCACTTTACTTTATGACAAGTATTGCAATTGCGGCAATTCATTTCTCTTGCATGAGAAAGAAGACTGCTCAATAAATAACCCTTTTATTGAAAACGCCCGTCTCTCTATTTCTCTGCATTTCTGGTGAAACGAAGCATGCACGATTGACTGAGTAAAATAGCTATCTATTGTTTCCGCGACTCTGGAGATATTCCTTATTGCAGGGGAAACAAAGTTATCATGTGATATGGTTGTCAGAAGCTAATCCCTTCTTGTCTATTCAGGAAAGCTAACACCTTCTTGTTTACTCGAGAAAGTTTCTAGTGACCTCTCAGCTAGCTGACACACACAATTAAGTCTAACATATTCAATAGAGACCTAGTCGACCTCAGTCCTACGTCTAAACTATCGTTTATGTTATTCCAATGCGCAGAGCCTATTGGGAATTTAGGAACTACACTACATGGCGCCCAGCGTTTGGTAAGGCGATAATTTAACGCTAGATGCTAGAGTAACTCAGTCGTGCTTTTCACACAGACCCCTTTTCCCGTAAAAACTCTAATAGACGTCTGGAGTGGGTAAAAGGTTAATATCCGCCAAAACTTAGTAGGAAGAGATTCTTATGTATTAGTTTTTGGTTTAGTCAACGTTGAAGGATACAGTGTTCCAAAATATTGTGCACCTAATCTTTGTTTCCTTGAAGCTTACTCTGCAAACTTTCAGTCAATAAAATGACAGGAAGTGAAGACGAAAGAGATGCTTTAGCAGCTCAACTTTTAGCGGAAGACACAAGTAAAATGTAAGGAAAACCTTAACTATAAAACTTATAGAAAATGAAGTATCATCAAGAGGTGGTACAGTCATATTTGTTGTCGAGGCACATGAATATCGGCAGACAGAGGTATTCTATTCATGGATAAATTTTCCAGCAGCAAATGCTGTGACATGCGAGTTCCACTATTACAAAATAGAGGAACCTCCAAAGGAATACGTTCCTTTCGAGGAAGTTGAAATTCCAATAACTTACCAGGAGCATGATCTCTGGTTTAATGGCGCCCTAAAACATAAAAATCACATTACCAGGCTCGGTCCACTAGGTAGACCAGGAGCCACATGGCCGGTTCTAGCCAGCTATACACCACATGCTGACATTTAAAAAATGTCAAGCTGAGAACTTTTAGTTCAAATAAAAGAATTAACAAATGCATATAGACAATTAGTTCAATTAACAATTGACGGTACAACCTACCGCCAAAAACTAAAAAAAAACAAATATAGCAGACCAACCTTTTGAACTTGCCAGAATAATTGAAAAATCCTATGAAGAATTAGGTAGAGATAGTTTGGGTGGGAAACCACTAAAACCCCAACTAACTGAAAATCCTGAAAAGACTTTCATTAAAAAAAATCTCAATTCTCAAAAGAAGAAGTGGGAGGGTAATAAGCAAACCACTCCCAGAGAATAACATTTCCAGTCCAGAGGAAAGTCGCCCCAATGAAGAGATAGATCTCCAGAGGGAGGGGGGGGGTAAGTCTCCACAACGGGAGCCCTCTGAAAAAAGATATAACCTTAGAAATAGGGATAATTTGAGAAAACCTGACAGATATCAAGATATTGATACACGTCCCTCTCGATCTTTTCAGACTACCTCACAGAAATCGGAAAGAAGAGGACGGTCAGAACATAAAGAAGAGCTTGTCAAGTCCAAAGACAAAGAACCTGCTCATCAAAGTAAAAAATTACAATTTCCCAAAAAGAAGGTAGCCAGCATCAAAGTAAAACATGCCGAGGATCCTGAGGACACAACTGAAGAACGGAGAGTGGGCCCAAACAATGCTAGACAGCGCAGCAGAAGTGACCATAGCTCGCAAGATCCTGATGAATCTTCTGGAGACAGTGAACACGAATGAATACATTCAGGTGGAAACTGCAGACACCAAAGTTAGCGTGCCCCATAAACTATATGAAATAACATTACGTATAGAGGGGGACAAAACTAGGAAAGTAAAAGGTCTCTTTTGGGAGAATCTATCTAACGGCTATGATATCCTTCTAGCAGAGAAAGACTGGCCACCAGAGTTTGTTAGGGAGTGCCCACATGGGGAAGAAATTATTATGCCTGCCTTCTCAAATCAAATTCCAAATCATAAAAAATACACATATGCAAGAAAATGGGCAGTGCACCTGCATTATATAAAAATCATGTAGGATGGGATGAGGATTCTCCTCACCATAAAATCCAGTTAAAAAATCAACCTACTGCACAAAGGCAGTATCCTGTTAAGCAAGAAGCTAAATAACAAGTCAGAGAGATCCTAGATCAACTTGAATATCAGGGAGTGATTGAAACATGCACCTCACAAATGAACAATCCTTTGTTTCCTGTCTCCCAACCAGTCAATTCATATCGTCTAGTATTGGACTACAGACACCTAAACACTTGTTGCAAAACATTTGCAGTACAAAATTCACACAGTGCAGCACTAATGAATAATGTTGTGCGCAAAAAATATAAAACGACATTAGATATTTCAAATGGTTCTTTCTGTCAAAACATTGCACCAGAAAGCAGATATTTAACCGCTTTCTCCAGCATGGGGGCCCAAAACCAATTTTGTCATCTCCCACAGGGATTCAAGAATAGCCCAGGATTATTTTCAGCCAGGGTAACAGAGTTACTACAAATATATGATGATGAGGCATTATCTTATGTCGATGACATCTATCTTACAGACAATGACCTGGAGACACACTTGAAAAGAGTGAACACCATCATACTTGGGTTCGGATCTGAAGGGTACAAATTTAACTTTAAAAAGTCACGAATTGCCCACCAGACTGTCTTATTTTTAGGATATGAATTATCAAGTGAAGGCAAAAGCCTAGCAGACAACTTCTAGAGAAGTGTGCAGTATTCCAAGCTCCAAAAACGCTGAAAAACTTACAATCAATTCTAGGTTTCCTGAATTTCGGAAGAACTTACATTCTAAATTATGCAGAGAGGGTTAAACCACTCTATGAATTAATAAAACCTGATTTCAAACCAATTAATTGGACTCAAAACCACACAGAAATTTTAAGATCATTACAAACAGATATGTTAACTAAAACAAAACTACAAACATGCGCAAACAAACGCAACCTTGTAATCTGAGTCATCCCAGGAAGATGCGGATTTACATACCTGACCTCTAATGAGGGAGAAACGGTACCAATAGCTTACAAATCACACTTGTACACACAAGCTGAAATGAAATTCAGTTCTACTGAAAAAATTCTAACTGCAGTTCAAATGGCTGTAGCAAAAGAAAAACCCCTAGCTCATGGGAAGAGGACATCTGTTTTAACAGCAGTATCAGCCCTTGAAGCAGTAACAAGACCGAGCATTCCAAATGCTATGGCATTAGGTCCAAAATGGATACAAGGGGTTAATTCTCTTGATACAACTGACGTGATACACGCATTTGATCCAAAATTGAAAAAGCTAGAACATCTAGAATATGAAAAAGAATGTCCTCTGCCGATCGAAATTCTACCTCAGGAACAGTACACCTGTGTAATCTACACAGACAGATTTGCACAGCACTACGTTGTGGATAAAAAAGTTTACAATGCAGCGTGTGCGATTGTTAAAGGTCGCTGTTGCTTAGGTAAATTCAGACCGATGGTCACTAAAACTGAATCAATCAGAAAATGTACAGCTCAGCGAGCTGAACTACGAACATTGAAGATGGCGCTTGAAAATGCAGATCGCGAATTTCCCAAACTAATAGTGTGCGATTCGCATTACTGCGTCGAATCTTACAATAAGTCCAGCAAGACCAGGATTAAAAACAGTTACAAAGATGAGACAGGTGGCACAATAAAAAATTCAAAATTATGAGAACAAGTAGTTCTTTTGCAGAAAGAACCACGAAAGACTCACGTGATACTTACGCAGAGTCTTCAACGTGATGGCGTTCACGTTGAAGGGAATTCATTGGCTGATGAGGCTGCGAAGGCAGCTGTGTAAACGGCTTCCGTAGCTGCAATCACCCGGTCAAAAACAAAAATAGACAGCGATATACTGCTAGCTGTCAGTGCTTCAGTAAAAGACAGTGGTAAGACAATCCCGAAAGGCTTTTCAGTAAAGTACTCATACAAAACTGATGCAAACAATGTTCCTTTTGCTGTAATCCCTGGAGTGGGGGTTAGGGCAATTCCAAACATGGAACACAGATTAGGACTAATTTTAGCGGCACACGAAGGGCTCGCCTCTGCACATGCAGGCGTTTCCGCCACAGTATCGTTATTAAAACAGAGATACTGGTGGCCACGCATGAGAAAACAGACTAGAAACTATGTTTTAGAATGTGAAATATGCCAACAAATGAAGGTATCAACAATGAAACGACCTTCGCAGACGCCCCTTCTAATCTCAGATAAACCATTAGCATGTGTTTACCTGGACCACTGTAGTCCCTTATAAAGGGTTGGCAACTATAAATATATCATGGTCGCAGTGGATTCCTGCACAAGATTCATTTGGCTGTGGCCCCAGCACTCGGCTGACGCCAGAACTGTTAAAAAAGATTTGCGAGTCTTTATCGGCATATACGCAATTGGCATGCTACATTCTGACCAGGGTCCTGCGTTTAGCTCTTGAGTTTACAAGGAGGCCATGGGCAGCATGGGCATTGCATTGCGGTACTCTAGTCCATTCCATCCTGAGGGAAATGCGGTAGTGGAGAGAAAAAACCATGACATAAAGCAATCTATAACAGCGAGGGTATTAGGTTCGGGTGATGGTTGGTTCAAACATCTAATAAGTGTCCAACGTAGTCTTAACAATCGGCAAAGAAATTCTCTGGGGGGAATCACTCCGTATGAACTTTTGTTTGGTACAAGAATGATAATCCAAGATCTCGATTGTCAGACTTCAGTGGTGAAACAAAAACCTTTTTATATCAAAGATCGTTTGGCTGTTTTACAGGACTTAAATAAAACAAGAAAAAGTCTAAGTAACACAAAGCTAAAGCCAACGGCCACTGAAGAGACCTGTCTGGATTCCAAACATTGGGGATCTGGTCAGAGAAAAGATTGCGGTGAAGAAGGAATTTGGGCTTCTTACAGAAAAGCAGTATCTGTCTTAGCTATCAGCGGAACAAAATCAGGAGTACTGCCGCCCCTTGCTGGTAAAAAGAAGAACCGAGTTGTATCAATCAACCTGGTAAAACCACAACGATGTGGCCAATAATAAGTAGTAAGCCCAGTGGACTCCCACGAAATAGCAGAAGACCAAACCTTGCTACAATCCAAGAAGTTCAAACTGAAAGACTAATCACATTTGATAAACCTGCAGTGAATAAAAAAGGACTATGCAACAAAGCCATGGAACTTGTGCCTCTTGAACCCCAAATTGCAACAGTTCGTCAAGAAATACCTGTCTACAATGATGTAGCCTCAGACTATTCTAATAAGACAAAGGAAGAAGCGAATACGAAGATTAATGCGAATCCTGAAGCAATTCTAACAATTGACAGAACTGCATCTGGCTACTTTATCAACTTCAATGACTTTTCTGATAATCCAACATGGAAACAAGCCAGCAAACAAAAAAACTTTCAAAGACAAAATTACAGAACTCTTCATCAACTTGGAGAAACATATCTAATTTCACCATGGATTGAACTGTGGATTGTGTTAGGTGTACTTTTCCTCCTGCTCTGGCTCATCTTAGTTTTAAGCTTGGGAAGAATGATTGATGGAAAATACAGTACAATGGACACAGCAAGTCAGAACATCAACTTGGTTCTAAAACCTCACAGATCCTCTCACATTGAAAAAAGAGAACTATCATCAGTGAACATCACAGCCATTCCTATACCTGGTGGTGTAGCATGGGACAATACTGATTACGAAATCTATGGCCCGGTTGAGCTCTTGAAATATCCACATCAGTTCAAGATTTCTTTAAGTGACTTTGTATCACCTAGTACTTTCTCTGATGATTGGGACTTTGAAAATATTAATAATATGATGTCAGATTTAGAAATGTCAGCAAAATTTACAGAACACAATTATTTACAGGGTTCATCAAATAATGAAGAAATCTATTGCTTCAATCATTTTGGGCATCATTATTTACATAAATCTGCTAATCCTAGAAATGTTTTCAGTTATAATCAATGGGAACATTGTCCAACGCCGCCAAAAGGCAGTTCAAAAACATTTTATGAGAAATTCCCATACTTCTCAGGGTTTAATATCACTGATCCATAAACATTTTATTTTAAAGTTATGAATAAGACAGGAGTGAAAAACATGTTGAAAAATACTAAACTGATTTATTCTGAAAAGTTTTATGAAAAAATGTCTACGTTTGGTTTTGAATTTTGGAAAAACAACATTGAGACAAAAACTGTCTGGGGTACAAAAGAATGGCAGGTACAAGGTTTAGAATCATTATTCAGATCCTGCAGGATCCCAGAACAAATAATGTTCCTGAATGACACCATTCAACAAACAACCTGTCTTGGCCTAGCCAAGATAAAAGATTTAAACAACCCTACGATACCAAAGCCTATGCCTGATAGAAACACCACTACAGATGAGGGGTTAGACGTGTCCTATATTTTAAAACAAAACAACACTAATCCTGATTGGAGAAAATGGTTGATCTGGCCCACAGACACTCTTAACTGTCAAGATAGATTCCTGAACAAAATACAGGGGTTCAAACAGAATAGGCCAGACCCAAGATATTCCCAGAGACAACATCCAGGGATAATTTCAACATACAGTGTAGGAAAACTATGCCTCGAATGGCTACAGAAATCCACACTATCCATAATTAAGCAACACTTGACTTTACTTAAAGAAGGTGCTGACTTGCGAGATTTTTACTGGGACATCGCAAACAGCATCAAAAACGTTTCATATACGCCGGTATATATATGCAGCTTACAACGAAGCTTGGAAAGTAACACAAATTGAAACTGCTGAAAAAATACGAGAAATTGATTGTATTAATTTGGAAAAATCACTATCTGTAGTGGACCATGGGTTAAGGACTCTGTCCTCCAGAATTTATTCACTGGAGAGCATTGTATCATCTGCTATTGATATAATAGAACAGGATATGCTAATGTTACAACATGACCAGTCCCAAATACGTTCTATTGTACAGTTAGGCTGGACGTTACAAAATCTGCGTTCAGGCAACGTGCCATGGCGTCTAATCAACACAACGTCATTATTTTCAATCTTTAACCTTACTTATGAACAAATCTCTTTGGCGCAAAGAGGGGCAGACTATACGGTGCTGAGCATTGAAAAACTAGAAAAATTACCATTCACAATTTCAGAACGACCGATCATTGAGTGGATAATCCATGGCACCATTACAATCCTGATAACAACTTTTCAGTTTCAATACTGCCAAAAGTATATACCAGCAGGCCTGTATGAAAGGTTGGGTAAAGGATACATCAAGTCAACCTGGAATTTGCCTTATACACATAGATGTTGGAGTGGGGGAAAGAAAGAAGTATTTCTTAGTGGTAACAACTGTAAAAAATCACTAAGCAGTACACTTCTGTGTCAAGGAATTAACTTGCATGGAGCCTGCGAAGGTTCATCAAATAACCTTTCATGCCACTTGCAAGGCACCCCTGCTACACAGATAGAGCCTTTTTTACAGACAGCTTTCCAACGGCAGCTACGTTCTAATAAAAGACCACAGCTGTTGTGGCATGGTACCAGGAAAAGCCTATCTCGTGAGCGTTACTTCCATGGTCACTTGTTGTATGCAAGCATTGTATCCAAACAGCAAACCAGACATGGAGGCGGGCATATGGCCTTCTGTGAATATCTCTTCTATTCGAATTGATACTTTAAGCAGAATGAAGTCTATTCTTTTACAAACAACTGTGTCTTTAACCTCGTCTAGAGAAACGTATGATCTGTAAGTTGCAAGGACAGCAGCAGAGATACATGCATTATTATCAACAAATTGCCCCGTACATTTCGTAGAAATGTTAAGTCAAATCTTAAACATGTCAGATACCAGTGGCATCGCACATGTATTTAAGACAATTTTTTCGGGACTGCTAGCACTCTTCGAAGCAGTTCTTGGCAACTTCCCGAATTTTGTGCATTCTGTGTTCGGTGGCCTACCTCTGATCTTGGGACTCGTAGCAGGAATCTTATTTTTGTTCCTTCTGCTCCGATGTGGCAAGTCAAGTCACAGACAAAACTCAGGCTACAATGGAAGACACGATCCTAGCTATGCAATATCGAGAGTGGATTACTAAAGTACTCGGCTTGGCTCGGCTAAGAGATCCGAATACGACCTGGTTTCTTTCATTCAGACCAATCTGGCAAGATTGCATCTTACCTGTTCTACGATGCTTGCTTTGCGGAGAAGAATGTGTGTTAGACGTTTGTCTCACACTTCCATCAGCAGTACCTATGGATGTCGATACTTTGCTTGGTTCGGTAACGGCTCATGCAAAGTGTTGTCCCCAGCGGCTACCCATTCTGATGACGGCATTTGTTGAGACCTCACCATTACGATTAGGTGGCGGTGAGGTACGAGATGAAAGCTGCACACAGGTACAACCTTCCGTGACCATTGCTGATCTGAACACCGATGATGGCAATGCTACGCAAAATATGCACTATTTCTAATTTTTCGGACCTGGTCCAACTTTCACCTACTGTTGTAGACACATTTTTTACCAGCCTATCTGAGTTAATGTTCTCTCCTAACAACGAGAATAACTTTTGAAATAGCGAGCACACAGCGTTCCCTGAACTTTGAATTCGGCCTTCAGTTTACATAAACAGAACTTCTAAAAAAACTATGGAACTATTTTTTCCCCTGCAAAATTACTTTTTCTCCAAGTTCCCAAAATGTTTACCCTTTTGTTTGGCACATGATACTCTGCTTAAAGTAGAACTATTCTTAGAGAACAAGATTTCTGTTTTTAAAATATCTATCCACCATCCTTTACTGTCTCGCATTTTCGCATATGCTAAATTGCTAGATTGTTGGTATCCTGATCTCTATGATTGGTAAGCTCTTCCTCGGGAGCTACGAAAAGGCATCTTTCTGTACTGTAGAGTACATAAACGAATGCCGTCATCATAATCGGTAGCTGCTGGGGACAACACGTTGCATGAGTCGTTACTGGACAAAGCAAAGCGTCGATATCCATTGGTGCTGCTGATGGTAGTGTAAGACAGACGTCCAATACGCATTCTTCTCTGCATAGCAGACATCGAAGCACAGGTAGGATGCAATTTTGCCAGATCGGTCTGAATGAAAGAAACCAGGTAGTATTCAGATCTCTTAGCCGGGCCAATCCGAGGACCTTAGTGGTACGGTCTCGGTATCGTATTGCTAGGATCATTTCTTCCATCGTAGCCTGAGTTTTGTCTGTGACTTGGCTTGCTATATCGGAGCAGAAGGAACAAAAATAAAATTCCTGCTACGAGTCTCAAAATAAGAGGAAGGCCGCCGAATAGTGAATGCACAAAGTTCGGGAAGATGCCCAGAACTGTTTCAAAGAGTGCTAACAGTCCCAAAAAAATTGTCTTAAATACATGTGAGATGCCACTGGTATGCAATTTGTCGATAATAGGGTATGTATCTCTGCCGCTGTCCTTGCAGCTTGCAGGTCATACGTCTCTTTGGACGAGGTTAAAGGCACAGTTGTCTGTAAAAGAATAGACTTCATTCTGTTTAAAGTATCTATTTGAATAGAAGAGATATTCACAGAAGGCCATAATGCTGCCTCCATGTCTGGATTGCTGTTTGGATACAATACTTGCATACAACAAATGACCCTGGAAGTAACGCTCACGAGATAGGGTTTTCCTGGCATCATGCCACAACAGCTGTGGTCACTTAATATAACGTAGCTACCGTTGGAAAGTTGTCTGAAAAAGGGCTCTATCTGTGTAGCTGGTGTGCCGTGCAGATGACATGAAAGGTTGTTTGATGAACCTTCGCAGGCTCCATGCAAGTTTATACCTTGACATAGAAGTGTAACACTCAGTGATGTTTTACAATTATTACCACTAAGAAATACCTCTTTCTTGCCCCCACTCCAACATCTATGTGTATAAGGTAAATTCCAGGTTGATTTGATGTATCCTTTACCCAACCTTTCATACAGGCCTGCTGGTATATACTTTGGCAGTATTGAAACTGAAAAGTTGTTATCGGGATTGTAATGGTGCCATGTAATCCATTCAATGACAGGTCTTTCTGACATTGTCAGTGGTAATCTCTCAAGTTTTTCAATGCTCAGCACCGTATAGACTGCTCCTTTTTGTGCCAACGAAATCAGTAAGGTTAAAGATAGAAAATAATGACGTTATGTTGATTAGACGCCATGGCACGTGACCTGAACGCAGGTTTTGTAACGTCCAGCCTAGCTGTACAATAGAACGCAATTGGGACTGACCATGTTGTAACATTATCATATCCTGTTCTATTATATCAATAGCAGATAATACAATGCTGTCCAGTGAATAGATTCTGGAGGACAGAGTCGTTAACCCATTGTCCACTACAGAAAGTGTTTTTTCCAGATTAATACGATCAATTTCTCGTATTTTTTCTGCAGTTTCAATTTGATTTAATTTCCAAGCTTCATTGTAAGCTGCGTATATACCGGCGTATATGAAACGTTTTTGACGCTGTTTGCGAGGTCCCAGTACGCAATCTCGCAAGTCAGCACCTTCTTTAAGTAAAGTTAAGTGTTTCTTAATTTCGGGAAGTGTGGATTTCTGTAGCCAGTCTAGGCATAGTTTTCCTACACTGTATGTTGTAACTATCCCTGGATGTTGTCTTTGGGAATATCTTGGGTCTGGCCTGGTCTGTTTGAAACCCTGTACTTTATTCAGGAATCTATATTGACAGTTATTAGTGTCTGTGGGCCAAATTAACCATTTGTTCCAATCAGGAATTGTTCTGTTTTGTTTTAAAATATAGGCCACGTCTAACCCCTCATCTGTAGTGGTGTTTCTATCAGGCATAGACTTTGGTATAGACGGGTTGTTTAAATCTTTCAACTTGGCTAAACCAAGACAGGTTGTTTGCTGAATTGTGTCATTCAAGAACATTATTTGTTCTGGGATCATGCAGGCTCTAAACAATGCGTCTAAACCTTGTACCTGCCATTCTTTTGTACCCCAGGTGGTTTTTGTCTCAATGTTGTTTTTCCAAAATTCAAAACCAAATGTTGATATTTTTTCATAAAAGTTTTCAGAATAAATCAGTTTAGTATTTGTCAACATGTTTTTCATTCCTGTCTTATTTAACACTTTGAAATAGAATGTTTCAGGATCAGTGACATTAAACCCTGAGAAGTATAGGAATTTCTCATAAAATGTTTTCGAACTGCCTTTTGGCGGAGTTGGACAATGTTCCCATTGATTATAACTGAAAACATTTCTAGGATTTGCAGATTTATGCATATAATGATGCCCAAAGTGATGGTAACAATACATTTCCTCATAATTCGACGAACCCTGTAAATATTCATGTTCTGTAAATTTTGCTGACATTTCTAAATCTGACATCATATTATTAATATTTTCAAAGTCCCAATCATCAGAGAAGCTAGTAGGTGATACAAAGTCACTTAAGGAAATCTTAAATTGGTGTGGATATTTCAAGAGCTCAACCGGGCCATAGATTTCATAATCAGTTTTGTCCCATGCTACACCACCAGGTATAGGCTTTGCTGTGATGTTGACTGATGACAGTTCTCTTTTATCGATGTGTGATGATCTGTGTGGTTTCAGGACCAAGTTGATGTTCTGACTTGCTGTGTCCATTGTACTATATTTTCCATCAATAAATCTACCCAAACTTAAAACCAAGATGAGCCATAGAAGGAGGAAAAGTACACCTAACACAATCCATTTTTTAATCCATGGTAAAGTTAGATATGTTTCTCTGAGTTGATGAAAGAGCTCTGTGATTTTATTTTTGAAAGTTTTTGTTGCTGGCTTGTCTCCATGTTCACTTGGATCATCGGAAAAGTCATCAAAGTTGATAAAGTAGCCAGATGCAGTTCTGTCAATTGGTGGGATTGCTTCCAAATTTCCATTGATCTTTGCATTTTCTTTTGTTACATTTGTATAGTCCGAGGCTACATCGTTGTAGACTGGTGTTTCTTGATGAACTGTTGCAATTTGGGTTTCAAGAGGCACAAGTTCCATGGCTTTGTTGCATAGTCCTTTTTTAATCACTGCAGGTTTGTCAAATGTGATTAGTCTCTCAGTTTGAACCTCTTGGATTGTAGCAAGATTTGGTCTTCTGCTATTTCTTGGGAGTCCAGTGGGCCTACTACTTATTATTGGCCACATGGTTGTGGTTTTACCAGGTCGATTGATACAACTCGGTTCTCCTTTTTACCAGCAAGGGGCGGTAGTACAACTGATCTTGTTCCGCTGACAGCTAAGACAGGTACTGCTTTTCTGTAAGAAGGCCCAAATTCCTTCTTCACCGCGATCTTTTCTCTGACCAGATCCCCAATCTTTGGAATCCAGACAGGTCTTGCTGGGACAGGTGGTTTTTCTTCAGTGGTAGTTGACTTTAGCTTTTCGTTACTCAGACTTTTTCTTGTTTCCTTTAAGTCCTGTAAAATAGCCAAACGATCTTTGATATCAAAGGCTTTTTGTTGCACCACTGAAGTCTGACAATCCAAGTCCTGGATGATCATTCTAGTACCAAATAAAAGTTCGTATGGACTGAAACCTCCTAGAGAATTTCTTTGCATATTTTATGTTGGCTAATAATATAGCCGAGACCTGCTTAAAGTCTTTCAGTAATTTCATACCTAGAATTAAAGCAGGTTCTGGACCGTATTCATTTTGAATCTGTCTTAGTACGTCTGGTATCACCGCCATAGACGGAACACCATGTGTTTTTGTGTAGATAGAAGCAAAGACTGTGCCCCAAGTGTCACAGTCTTCCACATGTGGTGCGATCCCCATTGGGAGACAGATAGTCAGAATTCTGTGTTTTTCGTGAGGGGTAGTATCAGGAAATACTGCCTCTATCTGAGTAATTTTTTGAGCTAACCAGAATGGAATTTGTTCCCGTTTTGCGTGTGTTTTACCAAGACATGATTGTATATTCTGTGGTGTAATCTTGTTTGTGTTCCCCTGGTGAGGGGTGTTTTGTGGAAGTTTAATTGCAGGTTGGACTGTTGAAGTCCGCATGACATTTTGGACCAATTGTCTATGCATTTTAATTAGTTGTTTTAACTGAACTAAAAGTTCTCTGTCTGACATTGTTTCAATGTCCGGATGTGGTGTGTAGCTGGCTAGAACCGGCCATGTGGCTCCTGGTCTACCTAGTGGACCAAGCCTGGTAATGTGATTTTGATGTTTTAGGGCGCCATTAAACCAGAGCAGGTGCTCTTGGTATGTTAGTGGAATTTCAACTTTCTCGAAAGGAGAGTATTACTCTGGAGCTTCCGCTATGTTGTAGAAGTGGAACTCATGTGTTACAGCATGTGCTGCTGGAAAATTTATCCAGGAATAGAATACCTCTGTCTGCCAAAATTCATGTGCCTCTACCACAAATACGACTGTACCACCTCTTGATGTTACTCCATTTTCTATAAGTTTTATAGTTATGGTTTTTCTTATATTGACCGGGATGAGTATTGCATCTGGGTCGTTATCTCGGACAAGTGTGTCGTCCGCTACGAGTTGAGCTGCTAGTCTAGCTCTGTCTCTTTCGTCCTTACTGTCTGACATTTTTACTGACAGAAAGTTTGCAGAGCAAGTTTTGAGGACAAAGATTAGGTGCACAATATTTTGGAACACTGTATCCTTCAACGTTGACTATACCGTAAACTAATACATAGGAATCTCTTCCTACTAAGTTTGGGCGGATATTAACCTTTCACCCACTCTAGACGTCTATTGGAGTTTTTACGGGAAAAAGAGGTCTGTGTGAAAAAGCACGACTGAGTTACTCTAGTATCTTGCGTTAGTTTATCGCCTTACCAAACGTTGGGCGCTATGTAGTGTAGTTCCTATTTTCCCAATAGGCTCTGCGCATTGGAATAGCATAAACGATAGTTTAGACGTATAACTGAGGTCGACTAGGTCTCTATTGAATTTGTTAGACTTAATTAGGTTTGCCAGCTAGCTCAGAGGTCACTAGAAACTTTCTCGAATGAACAGGGAGGGGTTCTGCCTGACTGACTTTCTAAACAACCCTGCTGATGCACAGGCATCGGTAAATCAAAAATGTTTGCCAGTCTCTCCAGAAAGTTGTGGAAACGTCCAATATCTTCCGGAAGTGAATCCGCTTGTGGGCGAGATGGAGATGCCAGTGAGGGAATGATAGAAGAATCTAATTCATCATGCTGAATCTCTCCATCTTTCTCTACTTCCTCATCAGAGGATGACAACAGTTGTACAGGGGCAACCGGAGGAGGAGGCTAAACTCTAGGAGACTGTTGGAGAAGAGGGGAGCGAACCTGTGCCTGTGGATGCTTGTTTCCGGTCCAGGGAAGACATGGCTTGGCAGTTCAGGCTGGACTGTTCCCATGAGGCACAAGGTCAGACTGATCTGCATATGGCCATGTCTCAACTGGGGTGGTGGAGTGCCCTAAAGAATGATGATGGATTAAACCCAGATCAGTTGACTGGGGGTGAGTGTTTAATTTACTCAAATGCTCCGTCCATCATCCACTTTAGTATCGCTTTATTCGCCCTAAGTTGGCAGAGTATGCCCAGACATGGATCCCTTGCTCACTTTGCAACTGGATTCAAGATAGCCTGGCTGATGAGGGTTATGAACCCGAAACCGGTCCCAGGATGCTAGTTTCCGGTCTAGGGAAGACATGGCTTGGCAATTCGGGCTGGACTGTTCCCATGAGGCACTGGGTCAGACTGATTTGCATATGGCCATGTCTGAACTGGGGTGGTGGAGTGAGCTAAAGAATGATGATGGATTAAACCCAGATCAGTTGACTGGAGGTGAGTATTTGATTTGCTCAAACGCTCCGCTATCATCCCCTTTAGTATCGCTTTGTGGAAAAGAAGGTGGGAAGGAGGAGCTGCCTGTTGGGTACTCTGCTCTGGCGGAACTCTCCTCTTAGAGTCTACCTGCATCAATTGCAAGTCTGTCATAAGACTTGAAGGGAGGTACATCATCTCTTTTTGTTGATATTGCTGTTGTGGATGGTAATATTGGTGACCATAATGATCATCTTCATCCAAATCCTCTTGGTACTTGACATTAAGGTCCAATGGCCTTACGGTTGCTCCAAAGAGACTGCCATCTTCGGACCCCTCATCCTCATCATCTTCTTCCAAGAACTGGCATGGCAAAAGAGACTGCAACTGATTAGGTGAGGTTAAAGCTGGTGTCAACTGAATTTTTGGAATTTATGTTTTTCCTTCCTCGTCGACAACTGCTTCACAACCAAATCTTGGATCGCCGATTGAATCACCTTTGTTGACGAAAGCTGCTTCTCTTGGTCCGCCGATGGAATTGTCTTCGTCAACGGCAAACTGTCGGAGACGGGGATCTACGTCGACGGCAACGCCGATTACAATTCCGCCATCAACGAGAATCCTCTCGTGGAAGGAGTAGTTGACAAGAAAGGGAATGTCTCCGTTGACGGGGTTGAAGCAATTTGTGTTTTCGAAGTCTTCATCGTCGTCGAGAGGCCAATTCCTGACGACGACCCACCCGTCGACGATACAGCTCTCGTCGACGGGTGGATCGTCGTCAGGAATTGGCATCGCGACGACGATGAAGACTTCGAAAACACAAATTGCTTCATCGACGATAGAGGGACATTACCCATCGACGATGTTGTCGTTGATGAAGAAATCGGCATCGCAGATACAGTGACGGTGGTAACTGTAGACACCGTCGATGTGACCAGAATTACCTCAGGAGAGGATTTTCTCATCAACGGAGGTGTCATCGATGAGCTGCTCATCGACAGAGCTGAAGTAGGCTTTATGAAGGTATGCTTCAGTTTCAAAGGTGGAGTTAAAGGTTCTAAAGCTGTTTCTTAATAGATAAAGTCTTCTTTTCTTCCTGGGAAGCTTTACTGACAGATCCAGCCTGTTTCTGAAGGGAATCAATGACTTTTTGAAGGTTTTTTAGGAGGCTGCGACGATGACCCAGCAGGGTCATTTAAAGGTCGTTTTTGAGGCGTTTTAAAAAAAGATTTAGAAGCATCACTCTCCTTATCTGAGACCCCTTTTCCCTGTTTTTGAGCCTCTGCAGCTACAAATGAAGCCTTACTTCACGATCTATACGAGTGTTTGTTGAAAAAGTGTGACATACCTTGCACTCCTTAGGTTTGTGGTAACACGCAGTATAGGCAGTCCTTGTGCTTATCATCAATATGAAGTATTTTCTTCCTGCAAGTACCACAGGCTCTGAAAATAATTTTTAGGTCTCACCTAGCATTGCAGCGCATGCGCTGCACACTTTGCAAGGCATGCAGTATACACTTTAGTGTGGAAGCTTCGTGGAAGCTCTGCCCTCTCTCTGCCAAAATTTTCCATTGGCTTAGGTCCTAAATGCTGGTTTCTGATTGGTTTAAGGCTTGTTAGTCCCACCTTATGAAGACTGTGTCGTCATTTGTATCCTTCCAAGGCTACCAGCCCCTTTACTTCAGTGTTGCATGGTAACTATTTTCTTCCAGTGCGTGCCTTCTCCCCTACCGCCCACCACCCGCAGTCCGAGCATTCTCGGGTTTTGTTTCCTACAAACAAATCGCTGTTTAAGAGTTTCTGAACGAAACAGGATTTCTAGGAGTCTCGGAAGCTGCCATTCAATAAGATACTTAATGTGAAAGGAGAAAAATTGTGAAAACAATTAGAGAGGGAAATGTTGTAGTGGTAGAAGCATTAGAATGAAAGTACTTCGCTTTTACTTCTACGCATTTTTGGGGACTTGGACTCAATTTGGTGGGCGTGTGCTTGCTTCTCCCTTCGTTTCAATGGTTGTGGGGCTCGTTAATCAGATCCAACCTCCCAAACACTGCTGGTGGTCAGCTGAGCAGGGGCAGCTCTCTCTCCTCCTACCGGTCTGCGAGACACCGGCAGACGCCTCCCTGTAGCTCCAGGAGGTCAGCTGAGCAAGTGCAGCTCTCTCTCCTCCTCCTGGGCCGCGAGACACTGGCAGACGCCTCCCTGCAGCTCCAGGCAGTCAGCTGAGCAGGCGCAGCTCTCTCTCCTCCTCCCGGGCTGTGAGACACCGGCAGAGGCCTCCCAGCAGCTCCAGGCAGTCAGCTGAGCAGGCGCAGCTCTCTCTCCCCCTCCCGGGCTGCGAAACACGGGCAGACGCCTCCTTGCAGCTCCGGGCGACACAGTGAGCGACCAAGCAGCGCAGCGGTTGGGAAAACAGAGGGTTTGTGTGGCAGCTACGTGGATGCTGTACATGCAACCCCAGTGACACGCATGGCAAAGAAAGATGCACACTTGGCGCTACTTGTGAAGCACATGTGGGCATTAGGGACTTGTGGATAGCAGTGAGCGGCACATGTAGTAGCACACAGACTGCCACTGAAGGACATGTCACCTGTTGACTTCAGGGCAGATGTCTGCCTCTGTAAAGGTCTATCTGTTATTTTTACATGTGGACTCCAAGGAGGGGCAGGAGGGGCAGGTCTACCCCAGGAGCGGACATGCCGGCTCGGGCTCTCAGAGCTGTGTGGGTCATTTCTTTGTGAGGAGCCCATGCACCCCTTCCTTCCCCCATTGAGCTTTCCCTTTTGGAGAAAGCTGGTTGTAAAATTGACTCAATCAGAAAGTGCGGGCTGACGATCCCAATAGTGCCACCACTTTCGCTGCTCGTCCTTCTTCGTTGTTTTATGGTTCTATCCCTTAGATTCTTGAATTATGACGTAGCGGTGGAAAGGATGCCTGGGAAATCCGATAGAAGGATCGACCCGGAGTGTGCCCTTTTAACAGGCAATATGGAGATCGGGACTGAGATCAGCCGCAAGATTCGGGTAGTTGAAAGTGTTTCTTCGATTTGAGAGAGCAGGTTTGGTGCTTACTTTCCCTCTGTATTAAAGAATAGTAGATGTTTCAGCACCCAGGCTAGCATACTGCTTTGCTAAATACATATAAAGTTCCAAAGGCGAGACCGATGCATTGTAAATGCTTGTTTTAGATGTCTCTGACATGGTGGATGTCAGCTGGAAAACCCTTAAAACAGATCAACTGACTTGGAAGTAAGGCTGAATGGAAGACAATACTCCAATTTAGAGAAATAGAAGAAAACTGAGAAAAGCTCAGTGGAGACTCCCTTAGCACGACGTGCGGTTGAAAATCTGAGAGAGTGGAGCTTCTCTCAGGAAGGTTCTACAGGGTGGTGTCTACTGATTGTCTAGTTCTAGGTTTTGTCCTTCTTTGTTAAAGGACAGAGATATGTTACAAAAATGTTAAGGCCTAGGGCCTTATGTTCTATGTTTAATAGGACGTTTCTTTTAAAAATACCGGGGGATCCCATCTCAACGACTGTGAATGATTCAAGCATGTGAATCTATGAAAGTTCCAATACTGGAGTAATATATATATCTTGTTTGAAAGAGAGCTGTATCTTTGAAACATACTCTGGGCCCGATTCACAAAAGGCATTTAGTAGTAGTAAAGTTAGGATTCCAAATTTTACTACTATTAAACTGAGACGAAATCCTAACTTTATGACTTTCGGTATTCACAAAAGGCATTTAGTAGTAGCTTAGGAATCCTAACTTTACTACTATAAAATGCCTTTTGTGAATACCGAAAGTTGTAAAGTAAGGATTTTGTCTCAGATTACTTTTGTGAATGGGTCCCAGAGTATGTTTCAAATATACAGTTCTCTGTCAAACAAAATATATATATTACTCCAGTATTGGTACTTTCAGACTACTTTTGTGAAACGGGCCCCTTGAATTTTGCAAAAACTGCGAACTGAAAGCACAAGGTCTGGCTAGAAACTGAATTAGTCAGAGGGTAAAGTGAGAGTTATCACTTCCATCAACTCAGGACTGCTTTGTTTCCTAGGAGGAAGGCTCATTATCTTGTTTGTTTCAACCCTATGTTCCACAGTCTCATTGGGTATGTAAGTGTCTGTGTGGTGATTGGTGATGAGTGATGTGATGCAGTGATTGGTGATGAGAAGTGTGGGTGGAAGAGGTGGAGCATATGAATACGCACCTTATACTGTCCCCACTATCCCCCTTTTCTACTGACTACAGGTTGAAGTTTAATAATCCAGAGTGCTCTATTTGTGGAAGTGTGATCGAGCAACTTAGACTTATCAAACAGCATTGTTAAGCATTTGTACACACACAGTCCATAAATGATTCACACACTCTATACGAAATCTGAGACCAATTTATAAAAATAAAGTAGATATTTATATGAATTTAGACACCAAGGGACATATGTATGAAGGTAGCAATTGGCGAATCTGTAATAGCGATTTTTAAGAAATCGCTATTTCAGAATCGCTAATTGCTATGTATCAAGAAAATCGCTATTTTTTTTGCGATTTCTTGATATTCCTTAATTGGGAATTCGCAAATTGCGAATTTGCAATTAACGAATACTTTCCCATTCATTTCTATGGGCCAGGAGGCCCATAGGAATGAATGGGAAATTTGCGATTCACAATTTGTTAATCGCAAATTGAGAATATTTGCAAGGGTGCAGGGGTGTCCAAAGGACACCCTGTTGCACCCTGAAATATGCATGGGTGCACATGTGGTGCACATACATGCCCTAAGGGCATGTATGTGCTTCACATGGCACTTTGAAATAATCAAAAATATGCATTTTTCAAGGAATTCGCAACTTACCACCAACTAGAAGTTGGTGGTAATTTGCGATTCCTTAAGGCCAATTTGCGAATTTTTTTGGCTTCTTACATTGCATTTAAGGAATTGCAAAATCTGCGATTCCTTAAATGCAATCGCAAAATAAGGATTCGCAAATTTTGCGATTCTTTATTTTGCAAGCAGATTTCCTTGATACATATTATTAGGCCAAATTGCATTCGCAAACGTTTGCGAAGTCAATTTGGCTTGATACATATGGCCCCAAGATCTTTAGCATAGCTTAAGAACTTTCAGAGACATTGTTTTTGAAGCAAAGAGTAAAATAACTAGAATAACAGTTTTGTGGCAAAAGCCTCAAATGCTACAATGTTAACCTAACGGAAGGGGGTGCCTGGCAGGTCTAGCATCTTGAACACCGGCAGAGAGATTGGGCTGACCACCTAGAGCCACGAAAACCTCCACCAGAAGTGTTGCTCCCTCAGTGGGCCTGATGGCCAACATGGTGAACCAGGAGGATGCGGTCTGTGCCTGCGGATGCAGAGGGATGGCTTCTCCACATTAAGGGAGATGATAACTGGTTATCGAAGTGCTGGGCAGTCCTCCGAGTGCTGGGGAGGATGCATAGCTGCAGGAAGAGGCGGGTTTTTGCAATTGTTAAGGAGCCAGCAACAAGGCAGGGTTTGGCTTCATTTTCTGTGCAGGTCCTTGGCTCTTGCGGTGTTGTCTCTTCTTTGTCCCGCTTCAGTTCCCAGGAAGTCAAATCTGTTTAGTATCAGGGTAACCTCTAAAAACTACATTTAGGGGTGTGTGGAGAATGGGCATATCCTTAACTCAAAGTCTTTATTTCACCAAAAGCCATGATGGTGAAACCCTTCTTTGGCTGTTAACTTCAAATAGCACACCTTAGGGGTGGGACTTGCCTGTGAGTAAAACACGCCTCCTGAATACCAATTACCAACCTGCTCTAGTACCAAATGGGCCCTAGGGATGGGGGTGGCATTCCCCAGGTCTGGGATAAAGCCAGGGTTGCATATCAAAGGTGGCAGAGGCTTTGAAGCCTCTAACCTTGATATGATAACTCACTATCAGCTCTCCCTTACAGGGGGTCAGAAAATCATCTTACGGTGGCAGGCTGGAAGATACCAGCCAACCAAAACACTAAGAGACTAGAAGGGCTACAGGGGACACATCTAAGGTGCCCTCTGGGTGCATGTCTTCATATATTTGATACTGGCATCAGTATAGATTTATTAGGACAAGGTGTTTGACACCAAATACCATTATTTTTAGTGAAGCCTTTATATAGCAGGGTAACTCGTAATGACCAGTACTTACTTTTTGAAGTGGATTCTTGATCATTTGCATCACAGGAGAATATCTGCTCATGCAGTTGTGCCCTCACATGTACTATAATGCACCAGGACTTAGGCCTCTAAAGGACTGCTATGGAAGTAACTTACATATAGCACATGCAGTGTACTGTAGAATTGCCCACAAAGAGCGGGCAATTCCGTATTTTCGGAATGGTTTGCACCATTTTACGCATCCTACAATGGCAGTCTGCATGCAATTTGAGTTTGGGTCCCTTTGGTGTGGCTTAAAATATGTTTCAGCCCAAAAGGACCCTGTTTGGTACCCATGCACTGGGTACCATGGGTACCATTCACCATGGTCTTAGCAGGGTGCTAAAGTCCTTGCCAGTTAGGTTACAACTAACATTTGTATGGTTTCAGGGAAAAGGCACTGGGGCCTAGTTAGCAGGGTCCCAGTGCACTTTCAATCAAAAGCATCAGTACCAGTGAGCAAAACATGGGGGCAACCATGTAAAAAAGTGATACTTTCCTAGACAAAAAATAAATGAATGAGAATGAGCCTACACTTTCCCAAAGGAGTCTTAATCTTCTAAGTAGAAAAACCTGGAAAGGCCATTTGCATTGACCTGGTCAGTCCAAGGTCTGTGTTCCAATATAAAGTTCATTCCCTGTAGGGAGATGGACCACCTCAATAGTTTCAGGGTTTCACCTTTCATTTGCATTAACCACCTGGGAGGCCTGTGGTCAGTTTAAATAAGGAAGTGCAGGGCTCAAAAAACCATAAAAATGTTACTAGACCTGCAGGTCTAGTAACTTTAATATTCTACTTGACCTAACTGTAATGCACTTGACTCGTCAGCTGGTCTCAAATTATGTGATCCTAGGCGAAAATGTTGTTTTATGAAGCCGCCTTTATTATCAGACGTCTTCAAATACGCACGTTCACTATTTCTGCTGTACAAAAAAACCCTCTTTTTAGTTACTAGACTAAATGTTTGCTCCATGTATAACAAGAATCAAGCCCATATAAAGGGTACACATGATTCCTGGCTAGCCTCTCGGTTCACTAACAGCATTGTCATCTGGGAAGGAGGTAATAATTCCCAGTTCATGTTTAAAAACTCCCTTTTCATTAATAAATTACCAAAGCATGATGTGATAGTGCATTGTTATTTACAGATAGAATATTTTCCATTGAAATGGCCACAAAACGTTCCCACTAACATCTAGTTTTACCGATAATAGCGCATTAACAATTTTTGGAAATTGTGTTCCAGCAAAAATATTTAAAATTTGCACATTACCAAGTTAAGTGTTCTAATTTGTTTTGATCCTATACAATTATTTTTTTCACCACATAGTATAAAAAAATAGGTTTTTATAACTTGTGAGATATATTTTAAATGTTTGAATCGTTCACTTAGCTATATCAGTGTTCTGTTAGGAAAAAGTCTGACATCTTACTGCTGTTCATTAAACATGCTTTGCACAGTTCAATTGTTACACAGTTCACTTTACAAAATCCTCTAACTTAAGTCACAGAAAGAAAATAAATGTAATACAATAAGCTGACTTTTGACCTGTCTCTGATAGCCAGCAAACATGACAAGATAAAAAGATTTAATGGCATGTTTATTGCTTTTTCACTTTGTGAGCAATAAAGATGCCTTTAAATCTTGTTATCTTGTCACATTTGCTCTATTTTCAGAGATCAAAAGTCAGTTTGTCCTCCCTGAAGTTAGAGGATTTTCAACTCCCCAGAAAGGGCGAGTAGGCTCTAAAAATAGCTTGGAGTAGTCCCTAAAAATAGCTCGTTCTGAATGAATCTTGCTCAACAATGTGAGTGGGCGGGTAGATTTATCGGGACCTGAAGTGAGTACCAAAGAGGTATGGTCTCAGCTTCTTCTGTGATCATGCTACAGCACAAGTTACTACTTGTGTAACGATATATCTGTAAGAGACATTAGTTAGTGATAGATTCCTTACCTTAGAATATCCCCAGGCGTCAGACTGGATCCAGAAACTTTTGCGTAGCAGTACCCTTGCGCGTCTGTAGGCGTCGTCTGCGGCTCCGCGTCCGTCGCCGGCATCGTGGGCGCCGTGATGATGTCGTCGGGGTACTTAGACGCCGCCTCCGCGTGCTGACGTCAGTTCTTAGACACAGCTTTTCCGCGCCAGAAACGCAGAGCTATGCCAAAAACCAACACTGGTGCCATGAAACTAGGACCCTGAAAGGGGATGACCTTAACCCTAGATATCGGTTCGCAGAACGGGGATGATGGGTGGGTCGGTAAGGAATCTATCACTAACTAATGTCTCTTACAGATATATCGTTACACAAGTAGTAACTTGTGCATCTGAAAGAGACACGTTAGTGATAGATTCCGTACCTTAAAATAGATACCCCAGCAATACCAACCCCGTGGTGGTGGGTCTGCGAACCAATAATCACACCAGAAAGTCCTGGAGGACGGAACGGCCAAAGAAGCCATCCCTCCGGACTTGACTGTCCAGGCAATAATGTCTTGCAAACGTGTGCAGCGAGGCCCACGTAGCCGCCTGGCAAATGTCCTGCAAGGCCACACCTCGGCCCAAAGCAGTTGTAGTCGCTGTGGCTCGAGTGGAATGAGCCCTCAGCCCCACAGGGGGTTCCTTCTTATCCAAGGAGTAACACGCCTGGATACACATGATAATCCACCGCGAGATGGTCCGCTTGTGCACCGCTTTCCCTTTCTTAGCGCCCACGTAACCAACAAAGAGTTGGTCATCCACCCGGAACTGGCGAGTGCGATCCACATAAAATTAGAGCGTTTTGGGTCCAGACGGTGGAGCATCTCTTCCTCTCTCGAGAGATCCGGAGGCGGAAAGAAGGTGGGCAAGGTGATAGATTGACCAATGTGGAAGGCCGTGACTACCTTGGGTAGGAAGGAGGGCCTTGTCCGTAACACAACCTTGTCCGGATGGACTGAAAGGAAGGGAGGTTTACAAGATAGAGCCTGGAGCTCACTCACTCTCCTGGCAGAGGTGATGGCTACCAGGAAGGCAGTCTTCAAAGTGAGAAGGCGAAGAGGGCAGTTGTGAAGTGGCTCAAAGGGAGCGCACATCAGAAATGTAAGAACCAGGTTCAAGTCTCACTGAGGCATCACGAAGGGAACAGGAGGGAACGTATGTGTGATGCCCTTCAGGAATCGATTAACGATAGGGGACTTGAACAAAGGAGGTTGATCAGGCAGCCTCAGAAAGGCTGAAAGAGCTGAAAGATAGCCCTTGATAGTGCCCAGAGAAGAGCCCTGCTGGGCAAGATAAAGAAGAAAGAGGAGAACCTCAGAAAGAGGGGCATTAAGGGGATCCACAGCCTTTACTGTGCACCATACCACAAATCTGTTCCACCTGCAGGCGTATACCGACTTTGTGGAGGGACACCTGGCTGCCAGAATGATGTTGCAAACTTCAGGAGGCAAGTCAAATGGCCTCAACTGTTGCCGCTCAATCTCCAAGCAAGGAGGAGGAGACTGGACAGGTTCGGGTGGAGGACCGTCCCCTGCTGCTCCGACAGAAGGTCCTCCTGAAGAGGCAGACGAACCGGGGGATCGACTGACATACTGAGTAGCTCGGGATACCAGTTCCTTCGTGCCCGGTCCGGAGCCACAAGGATGACTTGTGCCCGGTCGCGCCTGATCTTCTTCAGCACTCTGGGCAGAAGTGGTATAGGCAGAAAGGCGTACAACAGACCGCAACTCCAATCGCGACGAAAAGCATTTCCGAGCGAGTGCCGCCTTGGAAATTCCAACGCGCAGAACTGATGACATTGAGCGTTCTCTTTGGTGGCAAATAGATCTAACTAAGGCTCTCCCCACTGCAGAAAGAGACCTTGCTCCACGTCCGAGTTCAGACGCCATTCGTGATCATCATGCACCGGCGGCTGAGTTCGTCCGCCCTGGCGTTCAGAGAACCGGCCAGGTGTTGAACCACCAGAGTCACGCCCTGATGTTCCAGCCATTGCCAGAGGCGCAGAGCCTCCTGGCAGAGGGTCCAGGACCCCACCCCGCCCTGTTTGTTGCAGTACCACATGGCGGTGGTGTTGTCCGTGCACACCTGTACTACACTCCCCCGGACAGAGGGGAGGAATGCCTTCAGTGCTAGACGAATCGCCCGTAGCTCCAGAAGGTTGATATGGAGCCAGGACTCCGCCGGAAACCAGAGGCCTCTGATCTCCGCCTCTCCCATGTGGCCTCCCCAGCCCTGGAGGGACGCGTCCGTCACAACTACGTGTTCCGGTTGGGGAAGGGAGAGGGATCTGCCGCTGACCCAATCGTGGTCCGTGAGCCACCACTGCAGCTGTCTCGCAGTGCCTTCCGAGAACAGGACATGGTCGGACAGGTTGCCCTGATGCTGGGCCCACTGAAACTTCAGGTCCCACTGCAGAGCCCGCATCCGCCACCGGGCGTGATGCACCAGAAGGATGCAGGAAGCCATCAGCCCCAGAAGCCGCAGCGTCAACCTGACCGAAACCCGGGAACAAGGCTGGAAGATTGGAATCAGAGCCTGTATATCCCGAACCCGCTGTTCGGGTGGGTAAACCCGAAACTGCGCCGAGTCGAGAACCGCTCCGATGAAAAGGAGCTTCTGAGAGGGACACAGGTGTGACTTCGGCACATTGATGGAGAACCCCAGCTGGTGCAGGAGATCCGCCGTAGTCTGGAGGTGGCTGACGACTGTCTGGGGCGAGCCCGCCTTCAACAACCAGCCGTCGAGGTAGGGGAAGACTGAAACCCCTAACCTGCGCAGATGAGCTGCGACACCGCCATCACCTCTGTGAACACCCGTGGGGCGCTGGTAAGGCCGAAGGGGAGCACAGTAAACTGAAAGTGCTCGTGGCCTACCGTGAACCGCAGGTAACGCCGATGGGCCGGCAGGACCGGGATGTGGAAATAGGCGTCCTGCAAGTCCAACGCTACCATCCAGTCTCCTGGGTGTAGGGCAGCTAAGACCTGAGCCAGAGTCAGCATTTCGAACTTCTCATTCCGGAGGAAGCCGTTGACGTTCCTTAGATCCAAGATAGGGCGTAGGCCCCCTTTTCCCTTCTTGGGTACCAGAAAGTAGTGGGAGTAGGAACCACGTCCTACTTCTGGCCCAGGAACGCGCTCGATGGCCCCCTTGGCCAAGAGGGCCGAAACTTCCTCCTGCAAGACCCGCAAGTGATCCCCCGATACGCGGTGGTCTTGCAGTGGTATGGCTTGAGGAGTCGTTTTGAAGGGGAGGGAGTAGCCCTTCCGGACGATCTGCAGCACCCACCTGTCCGAAGTGACAGTGCGCCAGTGAGAGTGGTGATGGCGAACCCTGCCCCCCACTGGCTTCACATGGGCCGAAAAGCACGGACTAGGAGGGTTTAGAGGTGGATGCTGCGGGGGAAGGTGTGGACTGACCTCGCCGTTGTCCCCGACCGCCTCCACGGCGGTTTCCACCGCCACCGCCGCGCTGGATGTTAGTCTGCGGCAAGTGGCTAGCGGCACGTGTGGGGACGCCCCTTCCTTGGCCACGAAAGGAGCGATAAGCAGCCGTTTGCTGGCGCGGGTCCGAGAGGCCCAAGGACTTGGCCGTAGCCCTGGAGTCCTTAAAGCGCTCAAGCGCGTGGTCTGCTTTGTCGCCAAAAAGGCGGCGGCCATCGAACGGCATGTCCATCAGAGTGTTCTGGACATCTGCCGAAAAATTGGCGGACCTCAGCCAGGCGGGGCATTTCACCGCCACCGTCATAGCCATCGCTCTGCCCAGCGAGTCGGTGGTATCCAGCTCACACCGGATCGAATACTTGGCTGCATCTCGGCCCTCCACAAGGGCTTGGCCGAGTTTGTCCCGTACCTCCAACGGACACTCTGGCAGCACTTCCGCCACCGTCTCCCACAGAGAGTGGGTGTAGCGGCCCAAGAGGCATGCGGTGTTGGAAGACCGCAGTCCCAAACTAAGGGAGGAGAATATCTTCTTTCCATAATTCTCATACCTCTTGGATTCCCTGTCCGGCGGAGAATGCGGTCTGGGAATTTGAGGCCTGGATGACCAGACTCTCGGGGTTGGGGTGGGAGGACAGGAAACATGGGTCGCCCGGGGTCGGGCGGTGGCGTCTGGCCATGTTCCTATCTACGGGCGAACCCATAGCGGGCTTGGACCAGGTGCCCAAAAAACGTCGGTCAAGGCCTCATTAAAGGGCAGCAGAGGCTCGGCCGAGCATGACTGCGGTTTAAGGACCTCAGTGAGGCGGTTAGTCCTCACGGCCGCGACGGGGAGCTCAAGGCCCAAGGCCTTGGCAGCCCTCGTCAACACCACACCATAGGTTGCCCCCACCTCCGAAGCCACGGTAGGAGGAGAGACAAAACCGGTGTCTGGAGAGGTGTCCAGGCTACTGGCCTCCCCAAGGTCTCCTGCCCAGTCCTCTTGAGACTGACACTCCCTGGTCAGAGGGTCTTCAGACCCCTCCCAATCCTCCTCATCACCCATCTCCTGATACGCAGGGTTGTAATTTAATTGAGCCGGTTCGTAGAAGTGGAAATCTCCAAACGGCGTCGGATGCGGCGCCCAGCGGCGCCGCTCTGACGTCGGAACTGGAACAAAGGAGGAATCGGGGCGGCGCCGCCCGAGGACGGCGACGGAGGCGACACCTGACAGACCGACGCCGGGGGGGGGGGTTGTAAGGTCCACCTGTGATGATCCAGAGCCCGAGGAAGGTCAATCGGTGTCCCGCGGCACCGGGCCCGAAGGCGCCGGCGGGGCCGGGGCCGCTTGACCATGCGGCGCCGGGCCCAAAGGCGCCGGCGGTGTCGGGACCGTGGGGCCCTGCGGCGGCAGGCCCGAAGGCGCCGGCGGCGTCGGGCCGAAGCACCCGACGGCGTCGGAGGCGGAGCCCCTGACCCGCTAGGGCCCCAGACCGGTCCGCTGGGCCCGGAGGCGCCGCGGAGCCCGTCGGAGGAGAAAGGGACCTCATGGCTATGAGGAAGTGCTCTATCTCCTCCGGCGTCGCGCCCTGCCCAGGAACCGGAGGGTGTGGGGCGGAATGTGACGCCCGCGACTCTGAAGGAGCCGCGTAGGCGGTGTCACCCGAACCCCCGGCAGCATCGCGCGAGCGTCGGGGGGAGTCAGAAGAGCGATGATGCCTCTTCGACTTCTTGTGCTTCTTACCTGACGACGACTTCGATCCGGAGGAGTGTTGCCGACTCCCGGAGCTTTGGTGGCTCCGTCCCCGCGACCTGTCCCTCGACCTCCCGTGGGACCGGGACCGGAAACTCACGCGGTGCGGACCGACTGCCGGAGTTCGAGTCTCCTGCGGGACCGCTCCCGCCTGGCTTTCGAGGATAGGGCCCGTCAGTCGGAGCAGGCCTTGTCGTCGTGGTCAACGCCTACAGGTCAAACACAGGTGGTGGGGGTCCGTGACCGACATCGTGCGGTCGCACTCCTCACAGTGTTTAAATCCGGGCATCCCTACAGCACCGATCGGAGTCGTTAGACTTCGAAGAATGATCAAAAAAGATCAAAAAGTTAGTCAAAAATTGACTTGGGTACCTGATCTTTCCAGATCTGCGCTGGCTGGCGTGGTAAAAAGAAGAACTGACGTCAGCACGCGGAGGCAGCGTCTAAGTACTCCGACGACGTCATCACGGCGCCCACGACGCCGTCGACGGACGCGGAGCCGCAGCTGACGCCTACCGACGCGCAAGGGTACTGCTACGCAAAAGTTTCCTGATCCAGTCTGACGTCTGGGGATATTCTAAGGTAAGGAATCTATCACTAACGTGTCTCTTTCCGATGCAAAGCTTCACTCTCTACGGCACTGAAACGCTGTTCTCTAGAAAGCAACTTCCTGCTAAAAAAAGCAACAGGCTGTTCCTGGCCTTCATTGTTGGTCTGTGATAGGACTGCACATATCCCATGCTCAGTGGCATCAGCTTGCACAATGAACTGCTTAGAATTTTCTGGAGCTTTTAGTATAGGTGCTGGACACAGTACTTCTTTCTGAGTGTCAAAAGCCTTTTGACAGCTCACTGTCCAGTGAATTGTCTTTAGTTGCTTCTTGGAGGTCATTTCTGTGAGAGGTGATACAACAGTATCAAAAACCTTCACAAACCTCCGGTAGAATCCAGTGAAGCCAAAGAATGCCCTGACTTTAGTCTGGGTTGTTGGAGTCACTCAGTCTACAATAGTCTGGATCTTGGGCTGTAATGGTTGATCTTGGCATCCACCAACAAGGTGGCCCAAGTATACAACTGATCCCAATCTGGCACTTACTATCCTTGATAGTGAGAGGTGCCTTCTGTAGAGTCTCAAGTACCTTTCCAAGGTGGATCAGATGATCCTGCCAAGTGGAGCTGTAGACAGCAATATAATCTAGATATGCTGCACTGAAAGACTCCAACCAAGCCAAGTCTTTTTTCACCAACCTTTGTAAGGTTGCAGTGAAATTCTATAGTCTAAATGGCATTGCAGTAAGTAAACTGGTAATATCCATCTGGGGTCGAGAATGCTGATTTTCTTTGGCTCCTGGGGTGAAACTAATTTGCCAGTACCCTGATGTCAAATCAAAGGTACTGAGAAACGTTGCTGCACCCATTCTGTCAATAGGCTCATCTACTCTTGGAACAGAGTGAGCATCAGTCTTCGTGACTGCATTGAGACCTTTGTAGTCGACACAAAACCTCATCTTTTTTACCTCCTTCGGAATGAGGTTTCGGGACTAAGATCTCTGGGCTGGCCTACGGATTTTTCAGAAGGTTCAATCACCCGTAGCACCAGCATCTTGTTGACCTCCCATCTGATGCTTTCCTTAACTTGGTCAGACTGCTATTTGTGACAGGATGGCTGTCCTCAGTGTCCATATCATATGTGTACCTGGTTGTCTGACCAGGGTTAGGGAAAAAGAGCTCAGCATACTGCCCCAGGACTTGCCTGTAGTCAGTTTGCTGATGGGCTGTGAGGGTGTCTGAGAACATAACTCCCTCAACAGACTCATCTTTAGGGTTGTTAGAGAGGAGGTTAGGGAGAGGTTTACGCTCTTCGTCCCGTCCCTCATTAGTGACGATGAGCATAGTCACATCAGCCCTAAGGTGCTCTCTGTCATAAAATAGTTTCAGACGATTCACATGGATGACCCTGTGGGGACTCCTGGAAGTGCCTAGGACCATCAATTAGGTGACCTCCCCTTTTTTTCAAGGCTAGGGTAAAGTCCACTCAATTTGTCCTGGAGGAGGGCCCTAGAAGCCACAGGCTCCACAACCCATACCTTTTTGCCCTGGTAGAAATCTAACCAGCGTAGCTTTTTGGTCAAACCATTGCTTCTGAATCTCCCGGTTAGCCTCAAGGTTGTGGTTTGCTTTTTCCATTTACTCAGCCATCCAAGGATGAAGGTCAAGCACATAGACTACTATGTCTAGTTTAGGCTCTTTGAGAGGCTTCTCCCAGCCTTCCCTCACCAGATTCAGAGGACCCCTAACCAGATGGCCAAACAGAAGCTCAAAGGGACTAAAACCCACTCCTTTCTGTGGCACCTCTATGTAGGCAGAAAGCAGGCATGGTAACAGGACATCCAATCTGAGGGGACTCCTGAAAGTGCCTAGAACCACCAAGTAAGGGGATCTCCCCTTTTCTTCAAGGCTAGGGTAGGATCCACTCGATTTGTCCTGGAGGAGGGCCATCGGAGACACAGGCTCCACAACCCATACCTTTTTGCCCTGCTTGAAATCCAACCAGTGCAGCTTTTTGGTCAAATCATTGCTTCTGGATCTCCCGGCTAGCCTCAAGGTTGTGGTTTGCTTTTTCCATTTACACAGCCATCCAAGGATGAAGGTCAAGCACATAGATTACTTTGTCTAGTTTAGGCTCCTTGAGAGGCTTCTCCAGGCCTTCCCTCATCAGATTCAGAGGACCCCTAACCGGATAGCCAAACAGAAGCTCAAAGGGACTAAAACCCACTCCTTTCTGTGGCACCTCTCTGTAGGCAAAAAGCAGGCATGGTAACAGGACATCCAATCTGTGGAGACTCCTGGAAGTGCCTAGGACCACCAAGTAGGGGGCTTCCCATTTTTCTTCAAGGCTAGGGTAGGGTCCACTCAATTTGTCCTGGAGGAGGGCCCTAAGAGCCCCAGGCTCCACAACCCATACCTTTTTGCCCTGCTTGAAATCCAACCAGTGCAGCCTTTTGTTCAAACCATTGCTTCTGGATCTCCCGGCTAGCTTCAAGGTTGTGGTTTGCTTTTTCCGTTCACTCAGCCATCCAAGGATGAAGGCCAAGCACATAGTCTACTATGTCTAGTTTAGGCTCTTTAAGTGGCTTCTCCCAGCCCTCCCTCGCCAGATTCAGAGGACCCATAACCAGATGGCCAAACAGAAGCTCGGAGGGACTAAAACCCACTCCTTTCTGTGGCACCTCTCTGTAGGGAAAAAGCAGGCATGGTAACAGGACATCTCATCTCCTTCTGAGCTTGTTAGGGAGTACCATAATCATACCTTTCATGGTCTTATTAAACCTTTCTACAAGGCCATTGGCTTGTGGATGAGATGGGGTGGTAAACTTATAAGTCAACTCACACTCAGTCCACACTGCTTTCAGGTAAACAGACATGAAGTTACTACCTCTGTCTGAAACCACCTACTTAGGGGAAGCCCACTCTAATAAAAATGCCTAAAAAGGCCCTGGCAGAGGAGCTACGCTAGCAACCAAGATGGCCGCTTAGGCTCCCGGCTCCGCCGACCTCCGTATCCTGCCAGAAGATCCTGTTGATAATCCTGATTTAACGGCCTCCATGTAGATGAACCGATGCTCACTCCGATGGTGCAATTCCGAAAACTTAATTTGCTTGGGTGACGGAGCTGCGTCGAGTTGAAGTTTGCGGCCTAATCCAGCAGGAGAGCCGGAACCTCGAGTTTTGATCTGGCCGTGTCGTAGTTGAAGAACATCGGCCGTGGGAGGCAGTCGGGGTCCGGTCCACCGCAGTGGAGGTTTTTTCTTTGCCCGATCTCGACGGCGCTCATTTTGCCTGACCAACATTGAGGGAGGAGTGACGTGGCACTACAGTAACCGGGGGTGGGGGTCCCCGAACCGCGGACCCGGTGTGGCCCGGCCGGGGTTCGGTGAGTCGGGGTCTCCGCCCACGGAAGCGAGACACATATTGTTGCCGCAGAAACCGATCAGTCTCGTCCGACGCCGTCCATTCCGCTCCTGTCTGTTCCCCCCAGGGAAGCCAGCTCCCCGGGGGAGGAGAACATGATCGGTGTTGAGCGTGGAGAAATGGACCGGACGGAGCGTGAGCCGTCGCTGAAGACGATATTGGCTGCCATCTGGGCAATTCATTCACACGTGGATGCCCTGATTCACAAAATGATGACAGGCTTATTGGTGATGGAGTGTGTGGAATCGGAACCTGTTACATCTCAGGTATTGCCACAAGCTAAGATTTCGGCTGCGACCATCTTGATTCTGAACGAGGAACCCGTGCAGCAAGAGGAGCAGCAGCCCTTGGTTGGTCTCCTGAAAAATCCCGAACCCGGTGTTCTGAACATATTGACATACCTACCATCATCGCTGACTTTGGGAGTATCGATTTGCGTCCCCTTCCCGGGGGAATCCTGTGGGTGATTACCCTTGGACTTCTGTTTTATCCTTTCCCTCTTTAGCGACTTTACGATCTTGGAGGAAACTACATTGGGACTATCCGTCCATGAAGGAGTGTTCCTGTGCTGCTGAAGTTCTTGGCCACTTGCTGACTTTGAATTGTATTGTACTGCATTTACTCAGACTCGTTTTTCACTTCGATTCTCCTGCTGAAGTAATGGGAGGGGTTCACATATTGGTTCGGAGGGTCCAGGGCTGAGAGTGATCGACTGTAGTTGGTATTACGACCTTAATGGATGTGGAATTCGTGGCTGTTGGTCTCACGGGAGGTTGGGCGGTGCATCATGGCTCCCCCTAATTTATTTTTTGTGACTATAGATATTATTGACATTTCATCATAGGGGGTGCTTGTCTCTGGCGGGGGGAAAGGGGACCGGGAGCTCATATGGGGATGCCCTCCCCCACATTTTCTCTTGTCTACTTTTAGAACCTAGTTAGTTGGGGCGGTAGGCACACTGCTAGTGGGGGTTAGGCGATAGCCGTTGCAGGGGTGCAGGGTGGGGGGATGGATTTATTGCTTTCTTTCTGTTATCGCTGTTATGGTTTTCCCTTTTTTCAATCTTTTTCTAGTTTTTCCTGTACTAGTAATATTGCGAAATATACTGATTTTGTTTTTAAATTCTAGTGTCTGGTTGCCATGATTCTTCTGCTGTTTTGATTTTATGGGTGGGAGGGTCTTGAGGGTCCGCATTTCAACTGTTTATCGATTGTAATGTTGCAAGTCTTATTTCGTATTCATTAGCGCGGGCCTCTTGTTGCGTGCTTATCTAGGATCCTGATCGATACTGTGACCTTATGCCCCTATTCGGCTATAAATCCATTTATTCCCTATATTGGCATAACCGTTCAAGTGCGATATTCAGAAACTCTTCTCTGGCCTCACACGAACAGAGCCACATTCCAGAATAGCTTTCTCTGCCACTTCCATTGCAACCAATTAGTGCAATGACAGAGCAGAAGTCACTATCTGAGATTCCTAGATTAACACTCTGAGTTCTTCAACAAGATAAAAACTCAGCAACCTGGAAATCCCCGATTGCTGTGTTTTGATTAGTAATAGAACTCTAATGAGCACTGATAGACGATCACTTCCTAGTGACATCTTTTATTGACATCTTATGTCCAGCAAACTTACGTCAAACAAGGCACCTTTCAGGTATAAATATTACCAACGTTGCCTTAAGCAAACGCTGTCTCGTTGCTGTTGGTGAAGCTGATGCTGCCAGCTATCTCGCTGCTGCTGAAGAAGCTGTCATGCTGATGATACCATAGCTGCTATAGCTACTGCTATCGCTGCTAACTAGCGAACGATGGTGTGGTGAACCTAGGAGCTGATCAGCCGTCCCCTGCAAGAGCCCAGCAGATGCAAGCTGCCCGCGGACGCTGTCCCCCCTCCTTCTCCTCCTCGACGCGCTGAAGAAGAGACGCTGTCTTTCTCCTGCCGAGAAATCCAGCTCCAGCGTTTCTGGTCTACCCTTGCGGGTGACTGGGATATCGAGCCCTGAGGGAGATACCAGACCTCCATCATTTTATTCCAGAGGTATGGTGTTGACTAAACCCTTGAGAGAGAATTCTTGAAGCAAACCTTGGCAAAACCAACTTAACTTAAAGCTACTTACTTACTCCCCTCCCAAGTATTAGGCTTAGGTCAGGTACACTGGGGTAGGCGAAGTTAGAAGCACCAGTTGAGTATTTTAGCCTAATGTATATATGAATGTATATATGTTTTATTACTTTTAAACCATTGTATGGCTAAGAAACCATATCAATGCTTTTACAGTATTATTTCGCAATACTTATCTTACTGTACGTACTTTTTATCATAACAAGTCTTGCAATTGTGGCAATACATTTCTCTTGTACGAGAAGAAAGACTGTTCAATAAATGTTAACCCTTTATTGACAAACGCCCGTCTCTCTATTCTCTACATATTGTGAAAGTAAACTGCACCAACCTGACTGAGTAAAATAACTGTCTATTGTTTCACACGACCCTAGAGATTGACTCTTGATCTGAGGAGCAAAGTTGTCATGTTGCACGGTTGTTGGAAAACTGAATCCCTTCTTGTCTGTGCCAGGGAAGCTGATCACTTCCTATTTCAGTCAAGAAAGTTTCCAGTGACCTCTGAGCTAGTTGGTAACAAACCCAATTAAGTTTAGCATAGTCAGTAGAGGCCTGGAAGATCCGCACTTCTACATCGATACTACTGTTTATGTTATTCCAATGCGCAGGGCCTATTGGGAAAATAGGAACTACGCTACAAGGCGCCCAACGTTTGGTAAGGCTTTAAACTAACGCAAGACGTTAGAGTAACTCAATCGTGCATATTTCACACAGACCCCTTTCTCCCGTAAATACTCCAATAGACGTCTGGAGTGGGTGAAAGGTTAAAATCCGCCCGAACTCAGTAGGAAGAGATTCCTATGTAAAGCTCTGGTTTATTCAACGTTGAAGGATACAGTGTTCCAAAATATTGTGCACCTAATCTTTGTCTCCTTGGAGACCTACTCTGCAAACCTTGCATTTATACAATGCCAGGAGAAAACGGAACCACTGGGGCCGCAGCAGATGCGACTCAGCAGGGTCCCGAAGACACAGACCCGGATGCAATTATCATCCCGGTCCATTTAAGAAAATCTATAACTTTAAAACTTATAGAAAACGGACTGACACCACAAGGTGGTACAGTAATTTCGTGATAGAGGCACACGAATATCGGCAGACAGAGGTATTCTATTCATGGATAAACTTTCCAGCGGCAAACGCTAGAACAAAAGAGTTTCACTATTACAAAATAGAGAAACCTCCGGAAGAGTACGCTCCTTTCGAGGAGACTGAAATCCCACTAAAATTCCAAGAGCACTTGCTCTGGTTTAATGGCGCCCTAAAACATAATAATCATATTACCAGGCTCGGTCCACTAGGTAGACCAGGAGCAACGTGGCCGGTTCTAGCCAGCTACACACCACATCCGGACATTGCAAAAATGTCAAAGGAAGAGCTGTTAGTACAGCTAAAAACACTTATAAAAATACATAGGCAATTAGTCCAATATGTAATGCGGACTGCAACAGTCCAGCCAGCTGTTAATGTACCACAGCTGACCCCTCATCAGGGGAACACTAATAAAATCACACCACAGAACATACAGTCATGTCTTGGTAAAACACCCGTAAAACGGGAACAAATTCCTTTCTGGTTAGCACAGAAAATCACTCAAATAGAGGCAGTATTTCCTGATACTACCCCTATTGAGAAACACAGAACCTTGACCATCTTCCTTCCTATGGGAATCGCACCACACGTGGAGGACTGCGACACTTGGGGTACAGTCTTTGCTTCCATTTACACAAAAACACATGGTGTTCCGTCTATGGCGGTAATACCAGAAGTTCTAAAACAGATTCAAAATGAATACGGTCCAGAGCCCGCTTTAAATCTTGGTAGACTTCAGGCAGGTCTCGGCTATATTATTAGCCAACATAAAGGGAGAAGCAGCATCTGTGGCGATCCGCCAGAAGTTGAAGGAAACAGATATAACAGATCAGCCAGTTGAGCTTGCCAGAATCATAGAAAAATGCTATGAAGAATTAGGTAGAGACAGCTTGGGTGGAAAACCAGTAAAGCCCCAACTGCTCGAAAATCCTGAAAAATTATTTATTAAAAATAATGTAAACACTCCTAAAAAGACCTGGGATGGAAATAAACAATCCACTCCCAAGGAAAAAGTTTTCCAGTCCAGAGGAAGGTCTCCTCGACGGAGGGAAAGAACTCCAACTCGAGAACACCAGTCTCCCCAGAGGGAGCCCTCTGAGAAAAGATATAACCTTAGAAATAGGGATAATCTGAAAAAACCTGATAGATATCAAAGTATTGATACACGTCCCTCTCGATCTTTTTCGCAGAAATCAGAAAGAAGAGATTATCAGACCCAGGAGAGCACACCAAGTCCAAAGACAAGGAACCTGCTCAGAGTAAAAAATCTCAATTTCCATAAAAGAAGGTAGCCAGTATTAGAGTAATCAACCATGCCGAGAATACTGAGGACACAGTTGAAAAACGGGGAGTGGGCATTGACAATGTTGGACAGTGCAGCAGAAATCAGTATAGCCCGCAAGATCCTGATGAGTCATCTGGAGACAGTGGACATGAATGAATTCATTCAGGTTGAAACTGCCGACACCAGACTTAGCGAGCCCCATAAGATATACGAAATAACATTGCGTATAGAGGGTGATAAGACTAGGAAAATAAGGGGTCATTTTGGGATAAACTCTCAAAAGGCTATGATATTCTGTTAGCTGAAAAAGATTGGCCCCCAGAGTGTGTCAGGGAGTACCCTCGTGGCGAAGAAGTGATTATGCCTGCCTTCTCGAATCACATTCCGATTCACAAAAAATATACTTATGCAAGGAAATGGGCAGTAGCCCAGGCTCCGGCATTATATAAAAATCATGTTAAAGGGTTAAACCTCTCTACGAACTAATAAAACCTGATTTTAAACAAATCAATTGGACTCAAAAACACACAGAAATTTTGAGATCACTGCAAACAGACATGTTAGCAAAAACAAAATTAGATACACGTGACAACACACGCGGTCTTGTAATCCGAGTCATCCCAGGAAGATGCGGATTCACATACCTGACCTCTAATGAGGGAGAAAAGGTACCAATTTCAATTAAATCTCACTTGTACACACAAGCAGAAAAAACATTCAGTCACACAGAAAGAACTGTGAAAGCAGTGCAAATTGCATTGGCAAATGAACGAGAACTAGCACACGGCAAAAGGATTAATATCCTCACAGCGGAATCCGCCTTCGAGGCGCTATTCAGCCCAGTAAACCTGCCTACAGTGTCACTGGATCCGAAATGGATACAGTGTATAGATTCTCTAGGAGCGGAAGATGTGAAATACTATTTCGCCCCGCAATTCGAAGAACTGAATGATTTAGAATATGAAGAAGAATATCCTCTGCCAATCGAAATTCTACCTCTCCCACAGTACGCCTGTATAATCTTTACAGATAGATTTGTACAGCATTTTAACGTAGAGAGCAAATCCTACGATGCAGCCTGTGCGATTATTAAAGGTCGTTAGCTGTGCGGTAAATTCAGACAGAAAGTAACAAAAACTGAATCATTGAGAAACTGTTCGGCTCCGAGAGCTGAAATCAGATGTTTAAAGATGGCGCCTGAAAATGCAGAACGTGAATTCCCGACACTTATCGTGTGCGATTCTCATTTATGCGTCAACTCTTACAATAATAAACTGCAGAGTTGGATTGAAAACGATTACAAAGATGACACAGGTGCCACAATAAAGCATAAATTGCTCTGGAAACAGGTAGCTCTTTTACAGAAAGAACTACAAAAGACTCACGTGATACACGCACAGAGTCTTCAACGTGATGGCGTTCACGTTGCAGGGAATTCATTGGCTAATACAGCCACAGCGGAAGCAACTAAACCGGCTTCCGTAGCCACAAAAAAGCGTACAGAAAAATACATAGACGGGGAAACCATGCTGGCAGTAAAAACGACCGTAAAAGGCGACTGTGCAGCACTGCCCGTGAACTATCCACTCAATTATGCATACGTAATCGATGCAAACTCTGTTCCTTTTGCTCGAATCCCTGGAGTGGGGGATAGGGTAATTCCAAACATGAACAGGAGAATATTATTAATATCAGACGCACACATGGGTGAAGGTCCAAGGCACATTCAGATGAGGGAATCTCTGACTGAATTGCAATCAGTATACTGGTGGCCGGGGATGAGCGTGCAACATCAGATATATGTAAAGAACTGTCCGGACTGTGATAGGGATCGCAGTAATGAACCGGTCCTGCCTGTTGCACAGTTACCATTTATAGAAAGGGTAATGATGTCCGCAAGCCATTCAGCGTCCTATTAATCAGTTAAGACTAAACACACTTAAAAAATGAGGCCTCCAGCGCTCGGCTGAAGCTAGAACGGTTATAAGAGAGATCTGCGAGTCTTTATCGGCACATACGCAATTACCACGTTCCATTCTGACCAGGGTCCTACTTTCAGCTCTCGAGCTTATAAGGAGGCCATGGCCAGCATGGGAATTGGGTTGCGGTATTCTTGTCCGTCGCACCCCGAAGGGAATAGTGTGGTAGAAAGAAAAAAACGAGACATAAAGCGATCTATAACAGCGAAGGTATTAGGTTCAGGCGCTGGGTGGGTCAAACATCTAATAAGTGTCCAGTCCAGTCTTAACAATTTGCCAAGAAAATCTCTAAAAGGTTTCAGCCCATACGAACTATTGTTCGGAATTAGAATGAGAATTCAGGACTTAGATAGTCAGGTGTCAGTGGTACAAGATAAAACAACAGACTTTGACATCAAAGATCGTTTGGCTGTTTTACAGGAACTGAATGAAACAAGAAAATCCTTAAGCAATATAAAGTTAAAGCAACAGCCAGATACCACTGACGAGGCACCACAAGCAACAGCCCCAGCAAGGCCTGTCTGGATTCCAAAGATTGGGGATCTAGTCAGAGAAAAAATCGCGGTAAAGAAGGAATTTGGGCCTTCTTACAGAAAAGCAGTACCTGTCTTGGCAGTCACCGGAACAAGATCAGTAGTACTACCGCCCCTTGCTGGTAAAAAGGAGAACAGAGTCGTGTCTATCGACCTGGTAAAACCACAACCATGTGGCCTATAATCAACAGTAGGCCCAGTGGACTCCCAAGAAACAACAGAATACCCAAACTTGCAACAATCCAAGAGGTTCAAACTGAAAGACTAATCACATTCGATCAGCCTGCAGTGCACAGAGAAGGACTATGCAATAATGCCATGGAACTCGTGCCTCTTGAGACACATATTGAAACAGTTCGTCAAGAAACACCAGTCTACAATAATGTGGCATCAGAAAGTGCTACCGAAAGACAGATTGAAAGAACAATCCAATCAATTGACAGAACTGCCCCTGGTTATTTCATCAACTTCGACAACTTCTCTGAAGATCAAAATGACCCCGAAGTGATGCCAGAAACAAAAAAGGCTTTTAAAGAAAAAGCAACGGAACTCTTTCATCAACTGAAGGAAATCTATCTTATTTCCCCTTGGTTAGAGTTCTGGTTCGGTCTAGGTGTATTTTTCCTCCTGCTTTGGCTCATTATGGTACTTTGTTTGGGAAAATTCATTGAGGGAAAATATAGTACAATGGACACAGCAAGTCAGAACATCAACCTAGTCCTCAAACTACACAGATCATCCCAAGTGAAGAAAAGAGAACTGTCAACAGTAAATGTCACAGCCATTCCAATACTTGGTGGGGTAGTATGGGAGAAAACTGACTATGAGATCTATGGTCCGGTCGAAATCCTGAAGTATCCTCATCAACTGAAGGTTTCCTTAAGTGACTTTGTAAAAGCTAGTGCATTCTCTGATGATTGGGACTTTAACAGTATTAATGACATGATGTCTGATTTAGTAATGTCAGCTAGATTCACAGAACATGATTATTTACAAGGTTCATCTAGTTATGAACAGTTATTTTGCTACACACATTATGGTGATCATTATTTGCATAAATCTGCACAGCCTAGAAATGTTTTTAAGTATAATCAATGGGAACATTGTGCTACACCACCTAAAAGCAGTTCTAAAGCATTCTTTGAGAAATTCAAATACTTCTCAGGGTTTAACACCAGTGATGCAGAAATGTTTTATTATAAACTGTTAGATAAAACAGGAATGAAAACAATGCTGACAAACACTAAATTAATATATTCAGAAGCATTTTATGAGAAAATGATGACATTTGGTTTTGATTATTGGAAAAATAACATTGAAACGAAAACCATTTGGGGTACAAAAGATTGGCAGGTACAAGGCCTTGAAGCACTATTCAGAACCTGCATGATACCAGAACAAATGATGTTTTTAAATGACACAATTCACCAAACATCCTGTCTTGGCCTAGCTAAGATCAAAGAACTTGACAAACCGTCTATTCCGAAGCCAATACCTGATAATGCAACAACAGATATTGAGATAAGCGTATCTAAAATTTTACATTTTAACAGAACACATCCTGATTGGAAAAAGTGGTTAATCTGGCCTACAGACACAAACAACTGTCAAGATAGATTCCTGAATAAAACACAGGGGTTAAAAATGACCAGACAAGACCCTAGATACTCCCAGAGACAACATCCAGAGATAGTAACAACATACATTGTAGGGAAACTCTGCCTCGAATGGCTAGGATCATCCACACTGGCTGAAATTAAGCAACACTTGTCTTTACTAAAAGATGGTGCTGATTTGCGCGATTTCATTCTTGGACCACGCAAACAGCGTCAAAAACGTTTCATAGCGGCCAGCATCTATGCTGAGTACAACGAGGCTTGGAAAGTCACACAAATTGAAACAGCAGAAAAAATACGAGAAATTGATCGTATTAATTTGGAATAATCACTTTCTGTAGTGGACAATGGGTTAATGAGTCTGTCCTCCAGAATATATTCGTTGGACAATATTGTATCTTCTGCCTTTGACATAATAGACAGAGACTTGCTAATGTTACAGCATGGCCAATCTCAATTACGTTCTATTGTACAATTAGGCTGGACGCTGCAAAATCTTCGTTCAGGCTATGTGCCTTGGCGTTTAATCAACACAACGTCATTATTTTCCATTTTTAACCTTACTGATAAACAAATCAGTTTGGCACAGAAAGGAGCAGACTATACAATCCTGAGCATCGAAAAACTTGAGAGATTACCATTGACAATGTCAGAGAGTCCTGTCATTGAATGGATAATACACGGAATTATCACTATTCCGATAACAACTTTCCGATTTAAAAAGTGCCTTGAATACATACCTACTGGCCAGTATGAAGGATTGGGTAAAGGATATGTAAAATCAGAATGGAAATTACCATACACACATATTCTTGCTATAGTGACAGCGACAAAAATGTATTTCTTAGTGGTGAAAATTGTATACAGTCACTAAGCGGTATACTTTTGTGCCAGGGTATTAATTTACACGGAGCCTGTGAAGGTAATTCTAACAACCTTTCATGCCACCAGCTAGTCACACCTGCAACTCAGATAGGGCCCTTCTTTATGCAACTTGCTAACGGGAGTTACATTCTTAGAACGGATCACAGATGTTGTGGCCTTGTGCCAGGGAAAAGTTATCTAGTAAGTGTAACATCCATGGTCAAATGCTGTATGCAAGCATTGTTCCCGAGCGGGCTTGTAGACACAGAGACTCCCATCTGGCCTCGTCTGAATCTCTATTCTATACGAATTGATACTTTAAGCAAAATGAAGTCTGTGCTTTTGCAGACAACAGTGCCCATAACGTCATCAAAAGAGACGTATGATCTTCTAGTTGCAAGGACAGCTACGGAGGTTCATGACCTTTTATCAACAAATTGCCCCGTGCATTTCGTAGAAATGCTTAGCCAACTCCTTAACATGTCTAGTGCCACAGGCATCCCAGGCATATTTAAGACGATTTTTACGGGACTGCTAACACCATTTCAAGCAATTCTGGGAATCGTTCCAAATTTTGTCCACTCTGTTTTTGGCGGCATACCCCTATTTTTGGGACTTGTAGCAGGGATTTTATTTTTGACCCTCCTGCTTCGTTATGGCAAGCCAAAGCTCAGACATGACTCCTATGGGAATGGAAGAGACAATCCTAGCAATTCGCTACCGGGACAGAATAACTAGAGTCCTTGGATTGGCCAGGCTGAGAGATCTAAACATGACCTGGTTCCTTTCATTCAGACCTATATGGCAGAACTGTATCTTACCGGTACTTCGATGTATGCTATGCGGAGATGAGTGCGTGTTGGACATCTGTCTTTCACTTCCATCAGCAGTACCAATGGACGTCGATACTTTGCTCAGTCCGATAACGGCTCACGCATTGTGTTGTCCCCAGCGGCTACCAATCCTGATGACGCCATTCGTTGAGACTCCTGTGCTACGACTAGGTGGTAACAGTGGAGCAAGTGACAAAAGCAGCATCACCCAGGTACGACCTTCTGTGAGCATTGCTGATCCCGACTATGATGACAGCAATCATTCTCACACCTGCCAAGTTACAGCACTATCGAATTTGGTCGAACTGTCACCTGATTTTGTAGACCAATTCTTTGAGAGCCTGTCTGATATGATGTTCTCACCCGAACAGAAATAATAACTTTTGAGAAGCTTTCCGACACACAGCGTTCCCATGAACTCTGAATTCAGCCTTCAGTTTTGAACAACAAAAACTGCTAAAAGCGTTGGAACTCTAAGTTCCCTGTTCAAGCATTAATTCTTTTGAATTGAACACTTTTTAATATTCACCCTTTTTGGCACGCAAAATTCTTTGCTTAGAGTAAAAACTATTCTTAGAGAACAGAAGCTTCAACTTCTATTTCTAAACACATCTAGAGACATAACAACCTTACACCAGCCTCTAGCACATTTATTGCAATGCATTTATATGTGATGATTTATCTAGCCCTTCTTCTGTTTCAGAGATATTTCATGTGTAATTCTTTTTGCATAATCGTTCATTGATTTCATATGCTATAATTTTTGAATGATTTCTATGCTTCAAAAACGTACAGTACCTAAATTTCACGTATAACAATATACGCCTATTTCGAATGCATTTATGTATTTTGGGGTGGGCAATGTTACACATGCATCATATTGCTCTAGTTTTAGTAATTTGATGGACATGAATTCGTGGAGTGGGTGTTGCGTGCTTATCTAGGATCCTGATCGATACTGTGACCTTGTGCCCCTATTCGGCTATAAATCCATTTATTCCCTATATTGGCATAACCGTTCAAGTGCGATATTCAGAAACTCTTCTCTGGCCTCACACGAACAGAGCCACATTCCAGAATAGCTTTCTCTGCCACTTCCTTTGCAACCAATTAGTGCAAAGACAGAGCAGAAGTCTCTTTCTGAGATTCCTAGATTAACACTCTGAGTTCTTCAACAAGATAAAAACTCAGCAACCTGGAAATCCCTGCTTGCTGTGTTTTGATTAGTAATAGAACTCTAATGAGCACTGATAGACGATCACTTCCTAGTGACATCTTTTATTGACGTCTTATGTCCAGCAAACTTACGTCAAACAAGGCACCTTTCAGGTATAAATATTAACAACGTTGCCTTAAGCAAACGCTGTCTCGTTGCTGTTGGTGAAGCTGATGCTGCCAGCTATCTCGCTGCCGCTGAAGAAGCTGTCATGCTGATGATACCATAGCCGCTATTGCTACTGCTATCGCTGCTAACTAGCGAACGATGGTGTGGTGAACCTAGGAGCTGAACAGCCGTCCCCTGCAAGAGCCCAGCAGATGCAAGCTGCCCGCGGACGCTGTCCCCCCTCCTTCTCCTCCTCGACGCGCTGAAGAAGAGACGCTGTCTTTCTCCTGCCGAGAAATCCAGCTCCAGCGTTTCTGGTCTACCCTTGCGGGGGACTGGGATATCGAGCCCTGAGGGAGATACCAGACCTCCATCATTCTATTCCAGAGGTATGGTGTTGACTAAACCCTTGAGAGAGAATTCTTGAAGCAAACCTTGGCAAAACCAACTTAACTTAAAGCTACTTACTTACTCCCCTCCCAAGTATTAGGCTTAGGTCAGGTACACTGGGGTAGGCGTAGTTAGAAGCACCAGTTGAGTATTTTAGCCTAATGTATATATGAATGTATATATGTTTTATTACTTTTAAACCATTGTATGGCTAAGAAACCATATCAATGCTTTTACAGTATTATTTCGCAATACTTATCTTACTGTACGTACTTTTTATCATAACAAGTCTTGCAATTGTGGCAATACATTTCTCTTGTACGAGAAGAAAGACTGTTCAATAAATGTTAACCCTTTATTGACAAACGCCCGTCTCTCTATTCTCTACATATTGTGAAAGTAAACTGCACCAACCTGACTGAGTAAAAAACCTGTCTATTGTTTCACACCACCCTAGAGATTGACTCTTGATCTGAGGAGCAAAGTTGTCATGTTGCACGGTTGTTGGAAAACTGAATCCCTTCTTGTCTGTGCCAGGGAAGCTGATCACTTCCTATTTCAGTCAAGAAAGTTTCCAGTGACCTCTGAGCTAGTTGGTAACAAACCCAATTAAGTTTAGCATAGTCAGTAGAGGCCTGGAAGATCCGCACTTCTACGTCGATAGTACTGTTTATGTTATTCCAATGCGCAGGGCCTATTGGGAAAATAGGAACTACGCTACACTCTCAGGGATTCTTCTGTTGCTCCATATCTATCCTGCTATCGTCCCTGTCCAACCTGTTATCAACATATGTATGTATGGCACCGGATATGTCTATTCCTTTTTTCTTGTTTTAAAATAATAAAAAAGATTTATATAAAAAGAAAAAAAGACCTGGCAGCTGCAGGAACAGTGACAGCCCTAAGTGGAATAGCTTCAGGATACCTGGTAGCATGATCCACTATCAATAGTACAAATTTAGACCCTCTAGCTGTTGGAGGATCCTGGGTGCCAACAATGTCAACCACTACCCTTTCAAAGGGAACCCCCAACCAGGGGGGCCTTTGGTTTGCTACTTGTCCTTTCACTTGCTTGACAGTTAACACAGGAATTACATACCTCCTTTACTTTCTGAGATGTGTATGGCCAGTAGAAGTGGCTAACCAACTACATCAAGTTTTGGTCTGGCAAAGATGCCCAGCTAAGGGGGTATCATGGGACAAAGTGAGTAGAAACTCTCTGTACATCCAAGGCTCTACCATTCTCCTAGTGGCACCAGGTTTGGGATCTCCGGACACAGAATATAGGATTCCTTCCTTCCAATAAGTCCTGTGGGAACACGGACACCATCATCTTCCTTTGCAGTAGCTTGCTGACTTGGACTTTCAAGACAGGGACAGGTTTTTTTGTCCTTGGTTTTTTGTCCTTGGCATAGATTCTCCTTAGAGGGTCCCCCTGAACCTAGGAGCTCTGCAGTGTAAGACCCAAGTTCCTAAGGTTCAATTTCCTTAAGGGCTGACAGGTCTCTCCCTGGGGAGAGGGGACCTGAGCTTGTGTCTGTATGGAAGTTGGTTTCCAGTATTCCTGCCTTTTCTCTTGGAGGTTTCTTGGGCAATTATTCTAGGATCCAAGACCTTTGCTTTGTGCTCTTATTTATACATAACCCCACTTATGGCTGCATGGGTTCTCATCTCTACCTTAGCCTATGCTGAGGTCTCCAGATCATTCCCTAGCAGATATTCAACTGGTATGGCACAGGACACAACAGCCTTCTTTTGGACAATAGCCCCTCCCCATTGCAAGGTTACCAAAGCCAGGGGATGAACCTTAGTGATATTGTCAGTATTGATAGCTGGATATGTCTATCAAGTTAAGTACCGGTCTGAGGATAACAATTTTTCAATTATCATAGTGACACTTGCACCTGTATCTCTCAGTACGTCTGTTAAAGATTGGACGGATTTGTTAGCATAAGCTGGAAGCCATTTTGTATTTCTGGCAGCCATCTTGTTTGCCATGTGCTGCCACATGCTCGACATGTGCTCTGTCCTCCCTCAGTGTTGACTGCTCTTGTAATCTGCCTAGAAACAAACTATATTTAGCATCTTCCACCTTCGCACATGCTCAGAAGGGCCTAGCTAGTTGAATGCACCTGCTCATCTTGTAGAACTGTCAGGATATTTTTGCTGCTGTATGGAGAAGTAACTATCCTCCCACTTTGCTGAGCAAGCAGATCTTGCATGCCCATCTTTGTCATTTTGCATGCTTACTAGAGCCAGGACTGCCCCTTGGTCTTATTCTGACTATGTAACCCTAAGCATATATAAGGCTCCTGTTTTCTGTACTTTTTAGACTGCCTCATTCAGTTGCTAAGGCTTCTGTGTGACGTAGTCTCCCTCATTTGAGGATATTAAAGATGTTACTTTTATATTTCAGCTTCTGTGCCAATTTCTTCTTTGTTGGTTTAAAAGGACCAAGTATCAGTGGGACCCCTGAGGTTTCTATTTTCTACACGTCTACCTCAACCCTTTTAATAAGTGGCTTCTGAAAGTAGGTCTCCAGATTACTGGGCCAGACAGCTATGGTAGCCATATCCACCCCACCCTCTCAGACTAAAATAGCTTCAGAATTCTTTCTGACTTAGTCAGGGCAGACTAGGGATCCCATCTGGAGACTAGCAACCCATGAAGATACAATACAGTGGAAAACCCTTTTGGGACAAATAGAGTCCCCAGTCCGGTGTCCATTTTGCTTACATAGATGGTACCAAGCCTTTTTTGTGATCCCAGTTTTTACCCTGGTGTCAACCTTTGGACTGGGAAGAGCCTCGGGCCCACCCTCCTGAACAGGTTTTTGGGGACCTTCAGAAGACTCTTTTGCGTTTTGGGGTCCCACCTATTCCCCCTGGAATGGAGTAGTAACCCTTTCCCTTGCCCCTGTGTCTTTCTGAACACACTTGCTTTAACCCAATAGTCAGCCTTCTTTCCCAACTCCTAAGGAGAGACTATCCCTAAATCCACTAAGTACTGATGCAATTTCTCAGATGTACAATTACCCAACAGATGTCCCTTCATCAGCAAACTATAGAGCCCATCATAATTTTTCACATTACTGTCCTTCAACCAGCCACCTAGTGTTTTGAGTAAGAAGTCAACAAAGTCTACCCAGGATTGACTCAAGGTTTTGTGAGTCTCCCTGAACTTAACCTTGTACTCTTCAGTTGTCGGACCAAAGCCCTCAATCAGAAAACCCCTAAATGAGGTCATAGAACTCAGCTTCTTCCTCATCAAGTGTCAGGAGTCTATCCCTGCACTTTCCTGGGATTTCCCCCACAGTAGAGAGTCCCAGTGTCTTTGGTTTAACTTTCATCATTTAATAAGCCCTCTTAAAGGATGTAAACCATTTTGCAATGTCATTATGCTCAACATATTTATGGACAATTACTTTGGGGATTTTTGGATCAAAAGTTTCCTCCTTCCTCCTAGAGAGGGTTTCCCCGACACTATTCTTACGGATAATGGAGTCTTACTGCTTTCACAGGAAATGGAGTCTTTCCTTAAAAATCGTGTCAAGCATAAAAGATGCTCTCTTTATCATCCTGAAACCAATGACATGGTTGAAAGGTTTAATAGAGTGTTGAAAGAAACCATCTCCTTAGCCAAAGGTTGTGGTCTCAACTCCTCATAGTACTACATAGAAGTCTCCTTTTTTTCTCTTTAGAGGCAGATCTCCTAGTACCATTGTAGAACCGTCATGGGTGAAAAATTTCGAGGAGTCTACTTCTGTGTCAACGTCTGAGAATGGCGGTTGCGAGTGGCGCAAAAGAGAACTAGGAAAAAGCCTGGCAAGGAAAGCTCATTTTGACTCTAAAAAAGCCACCAATTATACTGTACTTGCGGTTGGTGACATGGTGGTTATTAAGCTATCAGGTTTAGTACCAAGTTTTTCAAGCCTATTTGTGGGATTAAGGGGTTTAAGAATGCTATAAAGACATAAGATCATAGAATGTGGAATTTGGGATTACCCCTACAGTAGAGAGTCCCAGAGTCTTTGGTTTAACTTTCATCATTTAATAAGCCCTCTTAAAGGATGTAAACCATTTTGCAATGTCATCACGCTCAACATATTTATGGACAATTACTTTGGGGATTTTGGGATCAAAGGTTTCCTCCTTCCTCCTAGAGAGGGTTTCCCCAAAACTATTACTACGGATAATGGAGTCTTACTGCTTTCACAGGAAATGGAGTCTTTCCTTAAAAATCGTGTCAAGCATAAAATATGCTCTCTTTATCATCCTGAAACCAATGACATGGTTGAAAGGTTTAATAGAGTGTTGAAAGAAACCATCTCCTTAGCCAAAAGTTGTGGTCTCAACTCCTCATAGTACTACATGGAAGTCTCCTTTTGTTCTCTTTAGAGGCAGATCTCCTAGTACCATTGTAGAACCGTCATGGGTGAGAAATTTCGAGGAGTCTACTTCTGTGTCAACGTCTGAGAATGACGGTTGCGAGTGGCGCAAAAGAGAACTAGGAAAAAGCCTGGCAAGGAAAGCTCATTTTGACTCTAAAAAAGCCACCAATTATACTGTAGTTGCGGTTGGTGATATGGTGGTTATTAAGCTATATAGTTTAGTACCATGTTTTTCAAGCCTATTTGTGGGATTAAGGTGTTTAAGAATGCTATAAAGACACAAGATCATAGAATGTGGAATTTGGGATTACCCCTACAGTAGAGAGTCCCAGTGTCTTTGGTTTAACTTTCATCATTTAATAAGCCCTCTTAAAGGATGTAAACCATTTTGTAATGTCATCACGCTCAACATATTTATGGACAATTACTTTGGGGATTTTGGGATCAAAGGTTTTTAAGAATGCTATAAAGACACAAGATCATAGAATGTGGAATTTGGGTAGGGTTGCATTATATAAAGGTCCGGTGTGCCTCACCGATTCTTATGTAGGAAAGAATGCTGATTTATCTGCTGTGTGATCTCCACGTGTGTCCTTTAGGCTCATCAAAAGTCCATTCTACTTGAAGGATTATTTACAGTAAGTTTCTTTATGCATTTATTTTTTTTGTCTCTGATTTGCTCAGTATAGTTTTTTTTATATATAAGTTTCTCAGTTATCTTTGTGTTTTTTCCATTGTTTTTTTTTTAAGGGGGAAGGTGTGTGGCACCTAGAGCTTGTTGTGCTTCTGGTGCCATGGTAACCTAGCTATGCATCCTTTATTGATGGTATCCTTTGAACATAGAATGTTGTAATTCAAATGATTAAAAGGTCTGTTTGATGCACTGGCTGGGACCTGGATGGGTTTTTCCTACATCAGATTAAACTTGAAGTTTTACTGATAACCTGATGTGCGTGATCCTTTACTGCTGTCAAGGATCTTACACCCTGCCAATAAAAGGGACTGGGTGCACGGGCCTGGGGCCAGTTCTAGTACCACACACAATGTGTCTGCGTGGTCATTCATGCAGCATGTGGCCTAGGGCCCACAACACCCCAACCTGGTACTCAGAATCAATCTTAAACTGAAGACTTTTTAAACGTTACGCTATGCATAGAACAAAGTTGATTACTTAGTGTCTATCCATATACATGTTTTTTTTGAGTCACACTGCATATGTTTTATGCACAATATTTTACTCTGGGATAGTCACGACAAAGTTAAATACAAGCATTGACTAATCTACTAGGCCTTTCCTTTAGTAAGCAGCAGTGGAGCGACCCTCATTTTACAATGCTTGTTTGATTGCTAAAACCATTTAAAGATAGCTGAGTATGAAACATGAACCATCTTAAGATGTTTTTTGTCATGAGGTTTAACAAACCATTCCAAAATGGCTGACCGTGCATATACGTTTATGGCCATGCAGTCTCATAAACTGGCAGACATCTTGGAATGATATTTGTTATACTGTGACAAACTCCATTTCAAAAAGGTTGCCTGGGTGTCCACATTAATGTGTATGAGTGGACAATCAGCTTGGAATGGCTTTCTGGCAAAGTATTAAATAAAAGTTACTTCAAAATGGCTGCCGTTGCCAACACGTGTGCATGCAAATTCACACACTCTCACATATTTCAAAGATGATAAATTATCATTGTAATAATTCTATCATTGCTTACTATGAAATAAGCTTCTGTCCATTTTTATTGAACTTTTACTGCCTCTAGACACTTTCTGAAAATGCAGTAGGCAGTACTTCTACACTATGCATATTGCTACAAACATTTCCACTCAAGTATGAAATGTATCTTAACAAGCTCAATCTGAAAATTACCTGTGACTATACATGTAAATTTGGCATCACCGTCCTCGGATACAGCACGAGATTTCAGAGTGGCCTCAAAGCATGGTTGAGTTTCCTCAGTGAGTTGTGAAATGATTGCACAGAATGTGGTCCTGAAAGAAAAGGCAGGAAGAATTATTCAGAAAATAATAACATAAAAAATCTTGCTTTTTCAAGACTTTTATTTTGACAATACAAATGCATAGTTCATATGACAGTTAACAATTATTAAAAAATAATTTATAAACCTAGAAACTTTTTAATCATAAAAATCACCATTAATTTATTCTATAAAACTGTTGTGCTATCAAAAAGATTGATTCTCTGAGCATATACTTTCAGCTTTGCTCAGACCTTGAAAATATGTAACAATAGGTAATGTGAATCACTAGACAAATACTGTTGATATTTGATGGCAATGGACCTCATTCACAAACACTAGTTAGAAATGTACTCCCATAGGTAGGTATTCTCCAATGGAAGTAAACTCCTGTGAAGGAATTCACAAAGGATTCCTCAACTCACATATACGCATTACTATATACACATTAGCAAAAATCCACAGTGTACATTTACACATGCATACATGCAATGCAAAAGGGTATCAGCACTATAAATATTTTTATGATTTTCCTGAAGCAATATTTCTAACTGCAAATAAACCACTACCACTTTACCTCGACCTATGTCAGGAGTGTTCCTTTCAATCTGGCACACATTGAATTCATACCCTTGACAAAAGAAAATTTAGCAGCATATTGAGGGTGCCTGCAAATGTTTTTGAATAGCTACAGACATGCAAGTTATATAGGAATTCACATAGTATACTGGTGTCCCCACCCTGAAATTCACACACCATCTGAGTGATATAACACACACATTACATAACACACACATTACACCACACTTGTGAAATTTACTTGTGAGTAAATTATTTCCTAGCATAAATTCACACTTTGTCAATACCAAACATTTCACTTACACTTAATAAATAACTTGCAGGAGTAAGTTCAACTTTAGCACAGAAATGAATGTGAATTAGATGAACTAGTCTTTAGTGTATCTGGTAACTGCAAATCTCAAGGTGAGAAAAATGGAACTCTGCTCCTATAAGATTAGTTCTGCTTTTCTGAAAGTTCTACACATGTTTGGGAGATTCACAAATAATAATAAAAATAGTTAAGAAAGTCTGTTAGCAACATGATTAACAATTTGTGTACAACAGAATCTACCATTAGGGCCCAACATATTCCTGTCGAATCATGTTACAATATATTAATAGGTGATTTATACACAGTGGGCAAAGGCCAGAAAAATGAATGAAGCAACAGATCAGTTAACACTGGGTTGACTGGCAACTTACATTTTTATAAACTGTAATCGAAACTAAGTTCTGGTACCTACATAGGGCCATATGGGCAGAGTCACCATCTTTACCAATATAAAATATTGGACATTTTGTACTGCAGAACAAGTTATTTCCCTTCTGTAACCTTCGGTAAAGGTCATTCTGATGCATACGCTTATATAACCACAGATTCCTCACCACCGATTCCTCACCTTTTGAATACCCCCATGCAGTACACTGGATCTGCAGTTTTTTTTCAGAAATTCTTTTATGTGCCGGTAGATTGCATCATGCGGCTCCACCTCACCCCAGATGTGGCATCAAAGCCACAATATAATCACCACCTCCAAGCACCCCTTAAAATTATTTCTGATATTTGTAAATGCAGTCAGACACGAAGTTCTTAGAAATCAGATAACTTTCTATCCAGGCAGTAGCGTTTCATGAACATATAGACCTATGCCTATGTCACAGCCTGCACTGCGCATACCAGAGCAAAGTTACCAGTCTGGTGGAATGAGCCTTCAAACCTTCTGGAGGCTGTTTCTAAGCCAGGCAATAGCAGATCTTTATTCAAAGAGCAACGTATTTGGAGATGGTCTGTTTCTGTACTTCTCTTTATTTCTTCCCTCCACGGAAACCCAAAAAGAGCTGATCGTCAAGATGTGATTTTTGGTCTAATCGATATAGAAACTCAGAGCTCTCTTAGAATCTAGGTGGTGGAGTCTCGCTTCTTCTTGGATGGATGAGGAGCAATGAAAAATCTCTACAGGATAATAAAATGCCCAATGTGGAAAGGAGTTCCAACCTTTGGGATGTACTCTGCCTGCACCAATTAGCCCAGCAAGAAGGTGGTGTGGTGGACAGAAAACACTTTCACCTCACTCATTCGAAGAGCTGACAGGATCGCAATGAGGAACATTACCTTTTATTTGAGCAATCTCAGGTGTCAGCTGTGTATAGGCCAGAATGGAGTGCACATTAGGAATGTAAGAACCAGACCGAGGCCCCACTGGGGCATCTCAAAGGGACCATATATATGGACCAGCCCTTTCAAAAAGTTAATCACAACAGGTGAATTAAACAAAGATGGCTGATTAGGCAAACATAGAAAAGCTGATAAGGCCAACAAATAACCTTTACCTGTTGCTACAGCAAGACCTTGCTGGATTAAAACGTGGAAAAAAGAAGAACTACTGGGCTTGTACGTGTTGGATATGCCTTGAGAATCACCAGTCAATAAACTTCTCCTAGAGTCCTTCATAGATTGTTTTGGTGGTGGAATGCTTGGCTGCCAGAATGAATCATACTTTTTGGCGAGGACATTCTAAAGCAGTCAACTGTCACTGCTCATTCACTAGGTATGTAGCTGTAAGTTGTTCAGGTGCGGGTGCAGCACTCTGCCCCGCTGCTGGAATAGAAGATTCTCCCGCAGAAGCAGCTAGATTGGAGGGCAGATGCTCATGGCCAGAAGTTCTAGGTACCACACACTCCCTGGTCCGATTCGGCCCACTAAGATGACATGGGGCTAGGCGTTCCTGATCTACTTCAAAAATTTGAGCATCAGAGTTAAAGGCGGGAAGGCGCACAGGAGCCCAAGTTTCAGTCCAACCAAAAGGCATCTGCGAGGAGATTGCCTTGAGAACTCCAACAAGCGAAAGCTTAGGCACTGCACCTGCCATTCGTGATCTGCTAGGCAACGCCAGCTGAGATCATCAACCCTGGCATTTAATGATCATGCCTGGTTTTGTATGACCTACGACTCCACCCTAACCTGCTTGCTGCCGTACAACTTGGCGTTGTTGGTATTTGTAAGAACCTGCAACCGCTCTCCCTTAATGGGAGGGAGGTAACCCTTTACTGCCCACCACATTGCTTGAAACTCCAACAGGTTGATGTGGAGGTTGGTTTCAGCCATATAAATCGTCCTATGAACTCCACCTCTCCCAGCTGGCTTCCCCAGCCTAGCAACGATGCACCTCACACAATCATTAGTGCTTGGTGGTGTAGGGAGAGAGGTCTGTTGCCAGTCCAATTGTGGTCCAGTAACCATCACTGCAGATTGTGTGTTGTGTTCTCCAATACTTGGATGGAATCTGAGTGGTTCCCTTTGTGCTGAGCCCACTGATCCCACTCTAGAGCGTGTATGTGCCATCTGGCCCTATCCACTACCAGAATGCCGGAGGACAAAAAGCTACAAGCCTCAGAGCCATTCTTCTGAGACCCAGGTCAAGGTTTGAAATATTGGGATCCTAACCCAAATACCATGGGCTCGCTGGCCAAGCTTATCACGTCCTTCGGTTTTTCTTGTGTCTCATATGCTGACGACACACTGTTATAAGTGTCTCATGCTACGTTTAAATAAAAAAAAATAGCCCCAATTGAATTTCCTTAGGGAAATAATTGAAAACGTGGGTCTTTAAAAATTAGCTGTAGGACACCACTATCTAGCAATATTTTGTCATTTAAGCAGCGCCAGGACTCCACAGGGCATTCGAGCCCTATAGAAAATAAAAACTCAAATCAAACCAAAATCAAAATCATTGTCTCAAAAGAGACATGTGCTATCAAATGGTATTTCTATGAGGGACTGTTGCACATCGTTGGCGACACCTATTGATTGTTGGCATGCATGAAGTTGAAGCACCACACTGGTACCAACTGCCCTACCCAGTCAGTAGTGTCCAGGCACAATCTAATGACATACTTCACCGCATCTTGACCATCCTGAATTAATTGCTAGAGTTATACGCAGAGGCCATCTGGGGCTGCAGGCAAGGTCTTGCTTACCATGTTCCACAATGCTTGCGAGTCATGACCCAGGAGGTAACTGGAATTGACAGACTGAAGGGCAAGGGTGGCAGAGGAGAACATTATTTTCCCCAATGCAGTCATACGTTTTAACTCTGTCTGGTGGAGTGTTCGGTAGTGCTTTCGGGTTGAGTTAGTTAGTGAAAGTCTCAACCATAAGGCTCTGTAGTGTTCAGTGCTGCAAGAGGAAAGATGGGTCCCATGGAACTGGTCAGTGTTGTTGGGCCATTTTCCTGTTGACAGGCAAGATCCTGGCTTCACCCAGATTCAAAGAGGGTGTCTTTGAGGGCTTCACTGGATGGGAGGAGTGGCTCTCCCAAGGTGTTCCCTAGTTGCAGGGCCTTTGTAAGCACATTCCTTTCAACCTCCTCTTAGGGAAGCTGATGCCGAAGAGCGGAGGGGGCTGTTATACTGCGGCCTAATGTCACTTCCGGGGTGGGATGAAGCCAGCTTCAGTCTGGCCCCTAAGGGTATTCAAATGGCAAAGAATATGCAATTAGAAGTATCCATCAAAAGTACAACCTTAATATTGTCCTCCCTTATTTCAACCTCTGGTACGACTCTTCACACAAGAATGCATTGTTCTTTATAAAACACCTAGAAGATAGGCGCCTAGATTTGGAGGTCTACTGTGCCCCGATACTCATCATGGCTTTTGCTTTGCATAAAGGGGCTGCCGACCCGCACCCATACAACCGCTAAAGGTGGAGAGCCACAAATTATACAACTTGCCACTTCTATCCAGCATCACTGAGGGGTATACTTGAAGCCCCTCCGGGACCGCATGGTACCCTGATGGACAATGGAGGCGCCTCCTGTACCTAAAAAGGCTGCCATCTTGACGTCTCCATGCAAGTGACTTCAATTCAGTTAGCCCAGAACAGTCTTAGTATCTTGACGGCCTCAACTCAAATCAATATCCATCAAGGGGTAGTGATCTTTCTCCTGCATCAGTTACTTGATCCCAAGGCAACAATACCTCCACCAGCATTCTCCTTTTACTGTCACCTGCCTGATTTCAAAATGGCGGCCAGACACAGTTTGTGACTTTTCAATTTCCCACCCAAAAATTCAAATCCTAAACAGTGCTACCTGCATCAATTAGTTTGTGAAGACCTAAGGTGACCCTACATTGAGAGGTATGCTCACCTCTTCGCGAACGTCCATGATATTGGTGAGCACAGTCAACCACTTTATACAGTAAAGGCTCTACCATGCATTAACTCAACCACATCCGACACACTAAATACACCTGGGATCCAGCTCACTCCCAACTACGATACATGATCTACTTGTAACTACCAGCTTTGACCATCCCCCACCACTTTCACATCTGGCCAGAGAGCCATGACTCCAGAAACAATAGGGGTGGGTTGGGTGGCTTCACGGGGTAGGGAGAGAGGTCTGTTCCCAGTCCAACTGTGGTCCAGTAACCATCACTGCAGATTGTTTGTTGTGTTCTCCAATACCTGGATGGAATCTGAGTGGTTCCTTTTGTGCTGAGCCCACTGATCCCACTCCAGAGAGTGCATTTGCCATGTGGCCCTATCCACTACCAGTATGCCGGAGGACAAAAAGCCAATAAGCCTCAGAGCCATTCTCACTGTGACCCAGGTCAAGTTTTAAAATATTTGGATCATAGCCCAAATACCCTGGGTGCTTTGAGGAGGAGAAAAGGCTTGAAAATGCACCATGTCCAGAATGAATCAAATGAAAAGGGTTCCATTTGTTCAGATGGGAGTCTTCTCCTCTGAACAGTTTAGGCTTGCCATGCGGTGTACCACTGGGCTCATCACTAAGCCCTACTTTGTTTAACTTATATGTGACACCGCTGGCCAAGCTTATTAGGTTCTTCAGTTTTTCTTTTGTCTCATATGCTGACGACACACAGTTATATTTGTCTCAGTGTCTCATGCTACCTTTAAATTGAAAAAATAGCCCCAATTTAATTTCCTTTGGGAAATAATTGATACAACCGCTGAAAGTGGAGTCCCACATATTATACAACTTGGCGCTTCTATCCAGCCTCACTGAGGGGTATACTTGAAGCTCCTCCCGGACCGCATGGTACCCTGATGGACTATGGAGGCACCTCCTGTACCTAAAAAGGCTGCGATCATGACATCTCAATGCAAGTGAGTTCAACTGAGTTAGCCTAGAACAGTCTTAGTATCCTGACAGCCTCAACTCAAATCAATAGCCATCAAGGGGTAGTGATCTTTCTCCTGCACAAGTTACTTGATCCCAAGGCAACAATACCTCCACCAGCATTCTCCTTTTACTGTCACCTGCCTGATTTCAAGATGGCGGCCAAGCACTGTTTGTGACTTTTCAATTCCCCACTCAAAAATTAAAATCCTAAACATTGCTACCCGCATCAATTATTTTGTGAAGACCCCAGGTGACCCTACATTGAGAGGTACGCTCACCTCCTCGCGAACGTCCATGATATTGGTGAGCACAGTCAACTCCTTTATACAGGAAAGGCTCTACCATGCATTAACTCAACCACATTCCACACACTAAATACACCTGGGATCCAGCTCACTCCCAATTACGATCCACGATCTACTTGTAACTACCAGCTTTGACCATCCCCCACCACTTTCACGCATGGCCAGAGAGCCATGACTCCAGGGACACAAGGGGTGGCTTGAAAGATGCTAAACCTGCACAAAAAAGATCCAAACAAGATCCCACCGCTCAAGACTCAGCGATTAAATCTATACTAAATGCTAGCCATACTCTGGAACTCATTATGGAAAAACTCATCGCCCTACATATCCTTGCTCAATCCACAAGCATTAAACAGGACATGCATCTTTTGTGAGGAGAGTGACAGAAGCAGAGTCTGGCATAAACCACTTAGAGGACCACAAACAGAGATAAACAAAAACTTTATCAGTCACCATTTCAAGACTGACCTGATTGGGAGAGAAATCTTATGAACTTGGAGAAAGACATAGGCCATTCTCAACATTTTTTGACTTACAGAGATCGCGGAGAATCTGGCCTCATCTTGTGTCACTTTCATTGAAAAATAAATATACCACATACTCTGGGCTTGAGCTTTGCAAAGGACTTCGAAATAACTCAGGACCGCAAGCTTCCAACATTTAAGCCCAAAAACTCCTCAACACCCAGAACCCTGATTTTCTGTCCTCTATGTAGTTACTCAAATGCAGAACTAATTCTCTACCAAATGAAGAGGGTACAAAGGATCATCTTGCATGGCTCCACTTTGTTATCTCCCAAGTCGACTTCAAGTAACCAGTTAAAAGAAGGAAAGTGTTCTATGCCCCACTTTTGAAAGACCTGACAATACAATATTTCTTCATTGGTCCTGCTTGTCTGAAGACCATCTACAACAGTAACAGCCATCTTCGACGACCCTACAGACTTGAATTCTTTCATTGCGGAAATTAAGGAATCGAAATTAACTCTTAAATTCTCAATTTTTTGGGGTCCAGTAGCTCCTGTGAAAATTCACAACTTGTTATGAAAATTCGCAACTTGTTATGACAATAAGCCACTTTACTAACCTTACACACATAAATAACCTAAACAGGACACTTTAACAGGATTAACAGGTTTAAACATCTGCCCAACCACTTAATTGTCTTAACAACAAACTCTATCCATTAATCATACCATGCTAACACATCTCTGCTATAAATACCCACATGTTCCCAGAAGTTAACGATTTAAGTACATTAAACCCAAACTAACCTCCTTATCAATACCTGATAGTAAGGACTGAGCATACATCAAGCAGTTTTCTGCTAATATACAAATAAATAACCAGTTCAGTTTGTGATCTTTAAGTCTTCCCTACACAGCCTGAACAACAGGTACAATAAGCGCATCATACTCCCTCTGTCAATCATACAATTAATCAAACATGACTTATAAAGTGTGGCTAATCACTCATGAGGGTATCCCGGCGCTGAGAACCCAGCTGCATAGGGAGGGTTCAGTTGAACAGCCAGGTCCTGAATTCTTTCTTTAATTCCAACAGAGAGGATGAGGTATAGAGGTGAAGGGGGAGGTTGTCCCAGGTGTTGCTTTGGCAGAGTCAGGGTTGTAAGTGAGGGAGGCAAAGCGAAGGTGTCTGGAGGATTGGTGAAAGTTCGGGTGGAGGTTGATATATGCTGGTCCTTGGTTGTGCAGAGCTTTGTAGGTGTGGATCAGTATCTTGAATTTACATCGCTTCTGAATTTCGAGCCGGTGGAGCTTCTTGAGGTGGGAGGTGATGTGGGTCTGCTTAGTGAGACCGAGGATGAGTCTGGCAACTGAATTCTGCATGGCCTGCAGTCTCTTCAGGAGGTGTGAGGTGATTTCTACATAGAGGGTGTACCTTAGTCCAGTCCTCTGGTGACTACGGTTTGAGCGACGGTTCGTCTGGTGTTGATGGAGAGCCATTTGAAGATCTTACGGAGCATGCAAAGAGTGAGGGAGCAGGCGGAGGAGACTGTTGATCTGGGTTTTCATAGTGAGCTTGCTGTACAGCATGATTCCAAGGTTGCGGGCATGGTCTGTCTGAGTGGTGGAGGGTCCTTGTTCAAAGGAGTCGTTCCAGGGGAGGTATTGTTCCAGAAAAATAGCACTTCCGTTTTGTCAGTGTTACGTTTTAGGCAGTTGTCTTTCATCCAGTCGGTGACGCTCGTTATGCACCTGCAAACGTTTGCCATTGTAATGGCGAAAGGATGAGCTGGGTGTCGCTGCATAGGATATGATGTTTAGTCCATGGGTTGTAACAATGTTGACCAAGGGGGCCATGTAGGTGTTGAACAGTGTAGGCTGAGGGATGAGCCGTGAGGGGCACCGCAGGTAATGTGCTTAGGTTCTGAAGGGAAAGGTGTTAGGTGGATTCTCTGGGTTTTTCCAGTGAGAAAGAAGGAAATCAATTTGAGGGTGCCTACTTGGATTCCAATTTGGTGAAGCCTCTTTATAAGGGTGTGGTGGGGTACGGTGCTGAATTGCTGCTGAGTGGTCGAGGAGGATCAGGGCTGCCATTTCTCCACGGTCAAAGAGGGTTCTGATGTCCTCGGTGGAAGCAATGAGTGCGGTTTCGGTTCTGTGGTGGGTACGGAATCCGGATTGGATGGTGTCCAAAAGATTGTTGTTTTCCATGTGTTCCATGAATGGTAGTTGATGGCCTTATTGAGGACTTTGGTGGGAAAGGGGAGCAGAGAGATGGGACGGTAGTTCTTGATTTTGCTAGAGTTGGGGCGGTTTCTTGAGAAGGGGTTTGACTTGTGTGTTTCCATTCTTCCGGGAACGTGGCCATGATGATGGATGCATTGAAGATGGTGGTGAGCTTGTTGCTGATCATCTTCTCCTGAGGTTGAAGATGTGGTGGGGACAGTGGTCGGTGGGTGCTCCTGAGTGGAAAAAGTTCATTATGGCTGTGGTGTTTTGTCTGGTGAGCTACTCTCAGGTGGTGACCACGTGGTGGGGTCTGCATCTGTGGGAGTGAGGAGGCTGCGGATGTTTAGTGGCGGTGGGTTGGGGTTAAAAGATTTTGTAGATGGTGTAGACCTAGTCATGGAAGAAGTCTGCAAGGGTGTCTCAGATTTGCTTGGAAAGGGTGATGATGTTTTCGGTGGCTGAGGGTTGGAGAACTCTCCTACGATGTTGAGGAGTTCTTTGCTGTTGTTAGAACTGGCAATGATGCAGTCTGCAAGTGTCCTCCATTTCGTCTCTTTCAGGAAATGGTGGCTTTGGTTGAGGGAGATCTTAAATGTGGGTCCGTCTATGGGATCCTTGCTGGTGCCCCATTTCCTTTCAAGTCGCATGCAGAATTATTTTGTGGTTCTCAGTACCGTGGTGTACCAACTTGCCTGCTTATCCGCTTAAGTCGGTCGGAATTAAGCTAGATCTTTTACTACATACTTCTAATGTACGGCCCTCCTCTCTGTCATCGAGGAGGCAAGGTGCATCCTGGATTCGGGAGGATCAATGGCAGTGAGCCTCCTGGATCTTAGTGCAGCCTTCGATTCGGTTAATAACCGTATCCTTATCCAGCGCCTGGCTGAGATGGGAATAAGGGGGTCTGCACTGACATGGTTAACATCCTTCCTGAATAAGAACAATAGTTACTTACCTGTAAACAGGTGGTTCTCCAGTATTGGTGTCTTTCATAGATTCACATGCCTGAATCATTCCCCGTCGTCGGAGTGGGAGTCCCACGGTACATAAAAAAGTAATAGTATGCCAAAAATATATAGCAAATACCAGTTATACTAAACCAGGAAGTAAAGTAGCCCCAGCTACAGTAGAAAAAACTTCCACATTAGTGACCATCCCTGTCATTTTGTATAGCCCAAACTGCAGCCAATCAGGCGACAGCACCCACCAGAAGGTTCTCCCCAGAGGCTCAGGCTGTCAGATTTTCTCGCACGGAGTGATAGTAAACCAATGTATCCTAAGAGCCTCTGAAGGGGAGGTGGGCGGGTGCATGTGAATCTATGAAAGACACCAATACTGGAGAACCACCTGTTTACAGGTAGGTAACTATTGTTCTTCTCCAGTATTAGGGGTGTCTTTCATAGATTCACATGCCTGAATCAGAGTAGATAGCAGTAAATATCCTTGCTAGGCAGACGCTATAGTAACCCAGCTTGTAAAACTGTGCACATTATCATGAAATATATAAAATGCAGTAACATAGCCGAAAGCATGATAAAATGCATCTAGTGAAGAATGTTCACACTGAAAACGGTATCATAAGCGTCTGACTGCAGGAAAAAAGGAGGTGGGAACAGAGGCTCACCTTAGTTGAAAAGATTACATAGAACTGCTTGACACATGTAAACATCGGTCTCACTGGCTGCAACCAACGGTAGTGATCGGTGAAAGCATGCCTGCTAATCCTAGGGTGTCGCTCTGCCGATGTGCTGGAGAAGAACTTCAGCAAACAAAGCAGTTGAGGAAGACAGTGCCCTGGCAGAGTGCGCTCTAGGGGCTGCTAGCAAAGCTGTTTAACCTGTGCATGGCAAATAATCGATTGAAGCAGAGATCCATAATGTAACTGTTCGCCAAGATCCTGTTGGGTTTTAACTAATCGTACCCTAGTTAATAACTAATTGATCGGATCTGCGAAATCGAACTATCCCATGTAAATAGAACATTTGAAACTTCTCCTGATATCAAGTGTATGCAAAACCCATTTGTTGACAGTGGTGGAGGAAAAGATGCCTTTAAATTATCAGGCTCGTTCCGAAAGAAATTCCAGAGGCACTGTAAGTATGAATTCCGGAGCAACGCGAACCACCACAGAGTCAAGTGAACTGTATGAAAGGGCTGAAGAACCGATAAAACCTGAACCTAACTGACTCTAATAGGAATGGCAAAGCCAATAAAAAGAAAATGACACCTTTCAAGTAAGTCATTTTTGATCATCACTTAGGATAGGATCAAAGGATAGCACATGAACTGCGCTATTACCACATTGAGATGTCTCGATGGTAATGGACTAATTGGTTTAGAAAAAACATTCTGAAAAATTCCTTTGAAGGATTAATTTATATTTCTTGAAGAATAAAAAGATGTGGACCAATCCTGAACTTGCCAGCTAAATGTTTCTGTTTTAGGAGTAAAAGGATGAAGTCCAGCCGAACAATATCAGACACCTCAAAAACATATCCATTTGAGACCGTGTCCCTGTTTTGGCGAACATCTTTTTGCAAACCGCAGGGATTTTTAGATGGGCGAACCAAAGGTACTCAGGGGCCAGGCCCCTGACCTCAAAGATGGCGGTTCCGGGTGATAAACCTGGCCGCTCTGGAAGAAAAAACAGATCCGGAGGTAGACACGACCGAATTGGTTCGCACTCCGAGTGGAAAAAAGAGAAACTCAGTAAACCAGTTTTGGCGAAGCCCTCAGGGGTAAAGAGGAACCCTCGACACCACTCCATCTTGTTCTTCCGCAGAACTTTGAGACCCAAAGGTATCAGTGGAAAACGGAAGCAGATTGAGATCAGTTGGACGAGAAACGCATTTCCCTGTAAATCCTTGTGCGGATGCCTCCACCGTCCGTCGAAAAAAAAAAAAAAAAACGCACTCGAGAGTGGAAATTGTCTTCCTGCTGAGAGTGCCTGCCAGACTGTTTCTTGTACCAGGAACATGCAATCGTCAGAAAGTTGAGTGTGCGTTGTATCGCTCATGCCCATAAATCACAGGCTTCCTGAGGCAACAGAACTGATCTAGCCCCTTTGTGTTTAGTGACATAGTGCATACCAGTTGTATTGTCTATGCGCCACAATACAGTTGTCTCCTTGAAATTATTGCGCAACAAAATTGGAGGGCAAAGAAGATGGCCCTCCGCTCAGCAGAATGATGTACTAAGCCCCTTATTTGAGGGCTCCAATTCTCGTAGACCTTCAGCCCCTAAAAGAGTGCTCCCCAATTCCCGAGGGATGCGTCTATGGTAATTGTGCAATTTGAACTTTTTGAAGGAAAAAACACACCTTGTGCACGAATTTCTGTCTTGGATTCACCCAAGAAAAGACCTCTTGCATCGAGGAGTGATTGTAATGAGATCTTCAATGAATCAGCGACCTGAAACCACTGCTATGCAGTTGCTTTAGCAGCTTTATCCTGTGCAGAAGGAAACCAACAGGATGCAGGTGGAGGTCATGGCCAGTTGAAATTTCGAGAATCTAATGAAATAGACTGTAATGTACGTAAAAGAAACATCCAGTAAGAGATGCAGGCTTTTCATTCGTAAGAGACAACATACCCTTGTTGGATTTGCATTGATTGCTGTTCCTAGAAAATTCTGTGTCATAACTAGGAATAATTGGGACTTGAAATGGTATATTGATAAAAACCAGGCATTGAAACAGTGATCCTTCTTAAATAAACTTGTCTCAGAAATGATGAATGCGTATGTATTGCAGACACAGATAGGCTGCCAGGATCTAGATAAGAATCACGTGGAGTGGACCAAGAGTCCCAAAAGATAGGCCTGTGATAGAAAGTGATTAAAACTTAGAGTAAAGAGCAGCCACGTCTCGTGCTGTGGAAGGATTGGCACCTGAATCTTGACACTCTGGAGGTCGAGTGCATTTGTCAAGTCCTCTGGCAGTAATATTTGCAAAACCTTCTTGAGGTATAACATCTTTAAAATTTTGCGCAGAGATGACGAAAAATCCGGCGCTACATTTCTGACCAGCTAGTTGATGAGGAACTGAGAGGAAAAAACTTAACTCCGTATTTGATTCAGAACCACTCCGACTGTCCCTGATGTATCCATAAGTAAATTTGTGAATGACTCGCGTAGATGAGGTGGAAGCGGTCACCATGAAGGCGTAGTAGAAAAGAAATTGCCAAATTCTAGAGCATGTCCTATGACATCACAATTATAATTCCCAACAGACAAATGGCATCGGTGACCAAATTAAATCCCAGAGATATTCCAACCTTATCCCACTTGGAATGGACTAAGGATGGGCTCTAAAGTAAGTCGTAGTTTCCTGGAAAAACCGACTTCCTGTATACGAATTATAGTCGAATATTACAGTTGTATACCGGAAACTGGGTGGAACTTCTTGGAATAAAATGTGAAAACTGTCCTTGGGCACCAAGAAAGGGTTGATCCCCGTACTGTAGAGAACCGAAGGCGCGGTATTGTCTGGCCAATATGATGGCCCAAAAGGGACATCTATTAAAAGATACGTTCGCTATCTCAGTGTGAACTTGTGGGCGAAGAACAAGGGTTCTTCCAACCTTAACTCCGCAACACAATACTGCAAAACTTGGAGATGCAATGTGCACTGCACAGTGTTTTGTTGATGATGATCTCCTTCCATCCTTTTTGTTAAAAAATTCTAGAAACGTCAGTTTCGGGGTTTTAGGGATACGCACATTCTGTGCCCCTATGTGAAACATTGATCTAGTTAAGATAGCTAAAAGATTGCCTGCTGAACTGTGGGTGCAGCTCTTGTAGACAACTTTTCCTCCCAAACAATACGAAGTATTGACCTTCTCTGTCGTGAGAAAGTAGACGTCAAAGAAGAAGCAAGCTGCGAGGATGTCTCTTGGTCGTCCGTGCAAAAAATGGGCCTGATTGAAGTTGAGAGACAAGACAAGCGAGTTGAAATGTCTGGCGTTGGAAATATGTGCTTGAGGCTCGAGAGAGCCACCAGCGCCAATCTAGGCTTAAGCAGAGCTCAAATTCTCTGTCAATCTAAAATTTTAAGAGAAAAAACCTTCCTCCTCTATCCTGGTGACAAGGGCTTGACGAAAGCGCGTCACCGTTCCTTACATGAGGAGGGTAATCCGTGAACATCCGCCAGAGGATAGAATAATAAAGATTCATGCAAGATCTCGTCAAAGGACAGGACGTGTTATCCCAAGAAACTGAGGCTAAGAGTCTGGCTAAGACTTAAGCCATTCCAAGAAAATATGGCGTCGAGTAAAACGGTATCACTCCATCCGGAGGATCTTGCTGAAAGGGTGCTACGACTAATAAGTAGGTTACAGGAACACTGTACATAAACCCAACTGGATCAAGCTTCGACGAACCTAACCATGGACAGGGTCCAGCATCAAAAAGGTCAACCAAAAAACATGACCCTCAGTGCTCACATAGGAAAACTGTTGCAGCCTTAAACTACTATGGAGGTGACTGCTGACGCTGTCAGTTTACAAACCCTCCGTAGACGTACTTCTTGTCTACCAAACTGGTCCTTAACTTGGCCAACGTTCAATAATAAAACTCACCATCACTGAGGATGATTGATGAACAGAGTATTTTGTTGACTTATAATGTCGTCGACGAGCCTGCTATTAACTAAGCTTAACTGTCGTCAATGGCCAAGTGTTTACGGACCGAAAGCTTACGGGCCAACTGTCGATGTGCCCACTGTTAATGGCCCCAATTGTACTGTTTATAGGTCCACTAGTTGACAGCCAAGAGATGCTGGGCCCACTGCCAATGGTCAACTGCCGACGGACCACATGTCAATAGGGCCACTGTCAGTGGCCCACTGGTATTGAGCCAACCGTCGCCAAAGCTTTCAGTGACTATGTCGGCTGAAGAGGCTCTCAAACGTCGACGAGGCTCTTCACCGTCGACGAGGCACCTCACCGTCGACGAGGCTCCTCACCGTCGACGAGGCTCCTCACCGTTGACGATTGCACCTCACCGTCGACGATTGCACCTCACCGTCGACGAGGGACACCCTGCACCGTCGACAAGGCTCGTCGTCGACGGAGCTCCCTCGTCTTCGACGAGGCCCGTCGTCGACGAGGCTCCTCACCGTCGACGAGGCCCGTCGTCGACGAGGCTCCTTACCGTCGACGATTGCACTTCAACGTCGACGACTGCTCTTCACCGTCGACGAGGGACACCCTGCACCGTCGACGAGGCTCGTCGTCGACGGAGATCCCTCGTCGTCGACGAGGCCCGTCGTCGACAAAGCTCCCTCGTCGTCGACGATGCTTTCCGTCGACGATGCCACCCGCACCGTCGACGAGGCTTAGCGTCGACGAGGCAAAACTCGTCGTCGACGAGGCACACCATCGATGAGGCAAAAATGCACTCGAAGATGAGGCTGATTGTTGACTAAGCTCTTTGTCGGTTGAGCAGCTCCCTGCGACTTACAACCAGTGCATAAGAGGGCAATGTCAACAGGATCCTGTAGCCCTGTGACACCGTAGAGCACCAGTGACGGCAGATTGTCGTCGTAGAATATAAAGAGCGTCCTGTCAACCAGCTGGCACGCTCTCAGAAGAAAAGTGCGCAGCATGAGTCTAAACGCCTGAGAGTAAATCTCGTGGGCGTAGATGTGGGAGGCAGACTCAGAGTAGGTCAAAGACCCTTTACCTTTGAAGCAATCTCAGTTGGTGAAGTAAAGCCAAAAAACATCACTGCAACATAAAGGTGCCATATAAATAAAGAAAATCCTCCCACATCAGAAAGGGGGGGAAGAGCCAAATCACAAAAACATCCCCTTCTCATCCTACCATGTCAGCGACAGGCAGAGAAAATGATCCATATATTCGTGAAGATAACCGGAAACGGTCTCAGCTTTCCACAAGTGACACAGGGTCAACAAATAGACTTCATGTAAGAAGACATCACAAAACTGTGAAATATGAAGAAAAAAATTTAATATAAATGAAGAAACTGAGCAGAGCTCAGGGAGACTCCCTTCACACGACGTGCGGTAAAAAATCTGACAGCCTGAGCCTCTGGGGAGAACCTTCTGGTGGGTGCTGTCGCCTGATTGGCTGCAGTTTGGGCTATACAAAATGACAGGGATGGTCACTAATGTGGAAGTTTTTTCTACTGTAGCTGGGGCTACTTTACTTCCTGGTTTAGTATAACTGGTATTTGCTATATATTTTTGGCATACTATTACTTTTTTATGTACCGTGGGACTCCCACTCCGACGACGGAGAATGATTCAGGCATGTGAATCTATGAAAGACACCCCTAATACTGGAGAATCGCACCTTTCAAGTCTGGGAAGGCAACTCACGATCTGCCTTAATCCCCCTCCAGTGCGGTGTGCCGCAGGGCTCATCTTTAAGCCCCACTTTGTTTAATGTGTATATGGCCCCCCTGGAGGATGTGGTCGTCCCGTTTGGGATCAAAATTGTAAGTTATGCAGACGACACCCAACTTGTCGTCTCACTATCCCAACTTGATCAATGCCCTGACAATCTTCGTTTATGCTTAACGAAAATACATGCCTGGATGTGTGAATCCTCTCTTAAATTAAACGGGTCGAAAACTGAAATCATGTTACTTGGTCACAAGGTGACTCCAATTTCCACCACCATCTGGCCTGCTTGTCTGTTGGATCTCCCCAGCCCAAAAAAAGAAATTAAAAGCTTAGGGTTCTGGCTGGAGCAGGACCTATCGTTTAAAACACAAGCAAAAAAAACGGCAGGAACTTGCTTCGGTCTTCTTCGGTCTGCACGGAAAGTCCTCCCTCTCCTCCCGCAGCATTCCAGGAAGCTACTAGTACAAGGACTAGTTTTGTCCAGACTAGATTATAGCAATGCGATTTTTCTGGGGGGCCCCTGAAGCCACCATCAATAAGCTACAACAGACTCAAAATGCCACAGCTAGGCTATTGATGGGTACTTCAGCTAGGACGTCAGCAAAACCAGCACTCAAATCGCTCCACTGGCTCCCCATATGTGAAAGGATTAAGTTTAAATCTTTATGTATCACCCATAAACTTCTTTAAGGTAAAGGACCCCCTATTATGAAGAGCCTAGTGACGCCCTACAAGGCTAATAGGCCTCTGCGCTCTGATAATGAATGCTTGGCGAGAGTGCCAAGATTCAAGAAAGCACGCACAGGAGGGCGCCGCTTCTCCGTGAACGCGGCCTCGCTATGGAATTCCCTCCCTTTGAAACTCTGTGTGGAACCGTGCCATTTGCGTTTTCGGAAGCTCTTGAAAACCTTCCTTTTCCCCATTGACCCTCTGTTTTCTTTTTCCCCTCTTGAGCTTGACTCTGGTGCAGCGCTGGGATGCCTCGGGATAACCATGCGCTATACAAAACTGGTTACATTACATTACATAATGTGTTTAGATACATTCTAAACCAAAGTGGTTTCTCAGCAAATTGTAAAGTTTTAGGGCTGCTATGACTGTGTTTTGATGTTCTGTATGTTATTTTTGACCAATATGACTAATGATTAGTATGTCATTTTCTATATCTTGAACAACAGATACACTTGGTGTACTAGGTACTGCGCCCTTGAACAACAGAAACACTTGATGTACTAGGTACTGCACCCATTAGGCTCACTGCTGCTCCTAAGTCTATTAGACTTAAGCTATATCACATGCTACACACTGCTGATATGTAATACTTTTGTATTAAACATGTACTACACCAAGCTGGGTCGCTTAAGACTTGAACCTCAGCCAGTTTAAATAACTTAACATAGCTATAACCTTGTAAAGATGTACTCTGTGACCCATATAAAACAAGGTGACCATTATGAGCAATATGTTACAATTATATCGACACAGTACATCTTGAACAACAGTTACTCTAGGTGTACTACGGGCACCACGCTCATTATGTTCACAGTGTCTCTGTATATCCACCCAAGATTGTTACAATGAACTCAAATACAAGTTAAATAAGCTAAATATGTCGTAGCTGTACTAGGCCATAGTGGGCCCTTTAATCTATGTTCCACAGCCAGTTTTAAGGTTTCTAAGTACCATGTTTTTCATTTTAAACCTGAAGCATTAATCTAACATTTTATTACTTTGTATCCACTATTTATTCAAGAGTTGCTTAAGTTCACCATCTCCTCTGCCAACAAATCCCCTCATTGCTATATTCCCACTAAGTCACGACTAAATAGTCAGGAATATCCACTAATAATCATCTCATAGAGAAGCTTGTGATAACGCTGCTGACCCCTCTCCTCTCTTATAGTGTTTACAGAATGTTTATCATCCTACTGTCACAACTACACTCTATAAGGTAAGCCCAACTCCACTACTCTACAGCCTAATACCACACCTAAGGCGTGGTGCTTTGGCCTTATGACTCCAGGCTCGACCTCTGGTGGCCTCCACCACCTTACTTTCTTTCGAGGTCAGCATTCTAGTTCCGTACATCCCCAAGTATATGGACTCTTGCTTGTACAATCTCGTTCTGCTATATTCTCTCCTTCTCTTGTTTCTTCCTCTCTCTCTGCTGTGCTCAAATCTCTACCCTCTTCCTTCCTCCCCACACCTCCTAGCACCTTCCAGAACCTCCCTCAAGTCCCCTTTCCATTCCCCCACCCGCCCTCCCTATGCTGTTCTTCCTTCCGTAAACCTTCCTTAGCACCCCCCTTCCTGCAATACATGGTATCGATACCTCCATTCCAACCTCCTTCATCACTACACAACTACAAACACTCATTATAAACTGCATACACCCAAAATATGAATAGTATGGAGATGTTATCCCTCAGTGTAAAGAGATTGAACCATTCCCCATGAAACGTCAGAAAATAACAGACTACCTCCACAAACTTAAGGGTGACCTAATACTGGCTGGTCGACAAAAAGTGGCAGCATACGATGACAATATTCTCCTCTTCACTTCTTAGGCTGAGTCTGCCTTTCTCAACATCATGTCAACTATCATGGCTCCAGATAAAATAAAATACCTAGGCATTTAGTTCAATCAAAACCTCAGGAAACCGTTCGCCCATAATGAAACTGAAAACAATCTAGCCCTTCTACTCTCTCTCTCTCATTTCCCTTATAAAAATTAAGAAAATAAGAACGGAATCCTTCGAATACATTCTCTCCCACACAGACAGAGAAAATCGACAATAAACTCCCAAATAAATTACGCTACTTCACACTAGCATTACTATCGCTCAACAACAGCCTCAAATCTGAAGGAAAAACTCTCTTCATGGAAAAATAGGCACATAAAATAATCCTTTTAAAAGGGGACCTGGGTTACCCCACATGCCTCCAGACTCTTTTCGCACCTCAAATCAAAATTTCTACTTGACAAAATCGTTTTTTACCACTTTCTAAAGATTAAAGCTATTATAGACAGACATAAACCCGAGAACATCTGATCTTCCATCACACACTGGAGAACATAGCCAAGGGAGGTCACACAGCTGCTAAATTCTATTCCATACTGACTCCCACAAAGTCCTCCCTCACTAAACCGTTACAATCTAAATGGTTAACATGGCCTTTTATTTGTTCCAACCTCACAACTACCAAGATCACAACCTCCTTAGCTCATGTCAGACTATAGACCACTTACATGGCCCTCTGTACCCCAGCCAAACTATATAAGCTAGTTCTCTCAGACTAAGGCAACTGTTGGAATCTGTGGTACTGCAGCAGGAGATTTGTTCCAAATGCTACTCGAATGCGCCACCTCAAAAAAATTCTACTGTGAACTTGAGCTTATCATATCATAGATCCTTCTGATAAATTGAACCCTTGCCCTCCCCTCTATGATATTAGGTATTATTCCCCCTGCAATTTCTCCTTGCCTTGACAGTGAAGGTCATATATTATGTGACATAGTAATCTCAATTGGTCTTAAAGCTAATCAGTCCGAATGGAAAGGCCTATCCAAACTCTCTACCAATGCTTGGTGGGAATATATCCAATTTATCAGAGGTGCAATAACTCCTTAAACACCTACTTAAAAACTCCCCCGAAGAAAAGCCCAAAATCTGGTTGAAACTAGACTCAACCACACCCACCCCATCTTTCCCTTTCCTATTCCCTCTTCAACCTCCCCCATCCCTTCCTCACCAACTACCCATCTACTACCTCTCTTTCTTTCTCCTAATTATTTTTTCTCTGTATCGCCCTTTTATACTCTGTCTGTTCTTTCTCTTCAATCTACCCATTCTTACCATACTATGTTGTGGTATTCTTAAGAAAAATATTGGTACTTCTGCTGCATAACCCCTCAGGCATCTATTTTACCCAGGAAACTATGGCACTATTCTCCATGAACATCACAATATATTAAGACAATATGTTTCCACAATATCTATATTGACATACTGCAATGTCCTTAGTGTCATGTACTACACCCTACTATGAGCTGTTTTTATATTTTCCTTCTGTACGTTTTCTGTACTGTTCACTTAAAAAAAAATCAATAAAAATACCTTGTAATAAAAACAAATAGACCTAAAGTTTATTACGTCCCACCCCATATTTGTAACCCCACTAACAGCAAGGTACACATGCTGGATGCGAACAATTGTTACTTACCTGTAAACAGGTGGTTCTCCAGTATTGGTGTCTTTCATAGATTCACATGCTTGAATATCCCCCGTCGTCGGAGTGGGAGTCCCACGGTAAATAAAATAGCAATAATATATACTATATATATATATATATGTAACATAAAACCTGAAATATGTAATAGAAAAAAGGCATAACAAGCCTACACATATTTCTACATAGGAATGCATGGAAAAGGAAAAAACCATTTGCAGTCTATCATTGTCATTATGTTGGTCCAAACTACAGCCAATCAGGCGCCAGCAACCCTCTAGAACCTTCTCCTCAGAGCTCAGCACCTCAGATTTTTGTAGCACAAGAGTGACCACAGAGTCTATGAGGAGAAGAGAGCCTCTGAGGGGAGGAGGGTGGGTCGCATGTGAATCTATGAAAGACACCAATACTGGAGAACCACCTGTTTACAGGTAAGTAACAATTGTTCTTCTCCAGTATTAGGGTGTCTTTCATAGATTCACATGCTTGAATATAGAATAGAAAGCAGTAATATCCGAAGACAACTTCCCAGCATGATACACATGCATAGACTTATAAAACCAAATATGTCTATAGTCTTGCAAGACGTACATTAATAAGGTAAACCATAATGGAGGAGGGAAGACAGAGGCTCGCCTTATTGAAATAGATAGCGAAGCATAGACTGTCCCACTGCAGGTCTGCTTTGTTAATGGTACCCAGGCAGTAGTGTTTCATAAACATGTGCCTGCTTGACCACTTGGCTGCTCTGCAGATCTGATGCGGCGGCACACCGGCAAACAGGGCAGTTGAAGACGACATCGCCCTGGTAGAATGGATCCTCACTGAAGACTGTAGAGGCTTGCCTGCCTGTTGATGGCAGAAAGCAATGGCCGAGGAAACCCCACGAGCAATTGTAGGTTTGGGAACTGGACGCCCTTAGTGGAAACGTCCATAAGCTATGACGATGGCAAATGTCAGCAGCCGCATAAATCAATCTAGCTATGGTGTGTTTAGACACTGCTCGTCCTAGCTGTATATTTCCATAGGCAATAAACAGTTGATCGGATTTGATAATGACAGAGGTCCTTACAAATAGAAATTTAAAACATCTTCTGATGTCAAGAGTATGTAAATGCCCTCTCCGCAGGGGATTGTGGATTAGGAAAAAACGTCTTTAAGATAAGTGGTTCTTTCAGGTGAAAATCCGAAGGCACCTTTAGGCATACACCTTGGGTTTGTACGTAGCACCACAGAGTTGGGCGTGAATCGTAAGAAAGGTGAATTGACAATGAGAGCTTGAACATCACAGACTCTTCTAGATGAAGTTACTGCTACAAAGAGAAAAACCGTTGCATGTTAGGAATTTGAAATACATCCTAAAAATTGGCTCAAATGGGTGGCGCTTGAGCTGCGCTAATTCTACATTATAATGCCATGATGGAGACGGACGACGTACAGGAGGAAACATTCTTAGTAGTCCCTTAAAGAGCTGTTGTATTCTGGAAGAATAAAGAGAGATGGACCCACCCTGACGTTACCTTGAAATGGCTGCCAAAAAGACCTTCAACGTTGTATGAGATAAGCCTGATCTTGCCAGGTGCAAGAAAAAAGGTAATATCTGGTCCGGCGTTGCAAGAAATGGGTAAACCCCAGCAGATTAACACCAAATACAGATTATTATTTATGTAGTTATTTATTTTTAAAGACTGTATGTCTTTAGTAGGTGCTCTCGCGTAAGCCAGCACCTCTTTACAATCCGCCGAGATAGTCAGATGAGCTAATACAAGGTGCTCAGACACCAAGCTGCTAATTTTAGAGAAGCCGGATCTGATGGAAAATTTGACCATTCTGAATGGAGAGGAGATTTGGAATTGGTCGAAACTGTATTGGATCGTACTCTGAGAGGAGAAGAAGTTCGGTGAATCAGAATTGGCGAGGCCACCTGTGGGCGATAGGAATCAAACGATACGGCTCTTTGCTCATCTGACGGAGAATTCTCGGAACCAACGGTACCGGACACAAGGCGTAAGCATATATTTGAGACCAGTTTATCGAAAACGCCTTCCCCTGCGAATCCCTGTGAGGATGCTAGCTTGCAAAGAAACAGGCATAAGCTGTTCTTTTTTGTCGCAAAGAGGTCCAGATCGGGATGACCCCACTGCTGGAAGATTCGATCCGCCGTTGGCTGATGCAGTTCCTATTCGTGGGTGGACACCTGTTGACCTGCTGAGGGTGTCCGCCAGCACATTTGCAACTCCCGGCACATGAACAGCCAAGAGTTTGATCCTGTGCCATATTGCCCAAGCCCATATCTCTTGGGCTTTCTGAGATAGAAGAACCGACCTCGTTCTTCCTTGTTTGTGTAAGTAAGGTATTGTCTGTGCAAACCAATACTGTGGCTCCTTGAATGATAACACGAAAGGATTTGAGGGCTAAGAAGATAGCACCTAGCTCCAGCCGATTGATGTGCTAAGCCTTTTGTTGAGGGTTCCATTCCCTGCTGAACCTTCAGCCCTTGAGATATGCTCCTCAACCCTCGAAGGGATACGTCTGCGGTGATTGTGTAATTTGGCACTTCTGGAAGGAATAACGTACACCCCTTCTACAAATTTCTTACTTGGACCCACCAACAAAAAGGGGGGCCTCTTGCATCCGAGGATTGATTTGAATGAGATCTACAAAGAAACTGGAGACCTGAAACCAACGTAGAAGAACCACCAAGTGGGAGATGCAAGCCCGTTGTTCGTGCGAGATAAACACCCTTGCTAGGTTGGTATTGATTGATGATCCGAGAAATGTTGATATCGGAGCTAGTACTAGTTGTGACTCGTCATGATTTATTGAAAATCAGGTCTAGAAACAGTGACTGACAAGTTTGGGTGTGCTGGACTGATTGTAAATAAGAGCGAGCCCTTATTATACAGTTGTCTCAGGAATGAGAAATTTGTATGCCTTGTAGACGTAGATAGGCTGCCACTGGTGCCAGGATGTACGTAAAGACATGTGAAACGGACCTAAATCCAAGAGGTAGGACCTTTATTGAATAAGCTCTGTACCTATTGTAAAGCGTAGCCACTTCCTATGCTTAGGAAGGATTGGCACATGAAAATAGACATCCTGGAGGTCGTTCTGGTATAAGAACTTCAGGATTTTGTTGAGGGATAACATTTGTAAAGTTCGCGCAAAGATCTAAAATCATGCAACACTTTCCTCATTTGCTTGTTGATGAGGAACTGAGAGTAAACCCTAACGTTGTTGGAGATTCGGAACCACTCCGACGGTCCCTATTTGTATCCATATAGACACTTGAGAAAACGACACCCGTAGATGAGAAGGAGGAGGTCCCTTTGGAGGTGTAGAAAGAGGGAAATTAGACAAATTCTAAAGTGTGCCCTTGGGCATGACGTTTAAAAAACCCAACGGTCCTCTGTCACCTTTGACCAAGTGGAGTAAAAGTGAGATATTAGATCTCTGACGTTTTTGGAGGGAATAAAGGTGTGTTCCCGGTAATCCATCGTTTCTAAGAAGAGTTTGCCTAGGCTGTACGATGATAGTCTAGGTAGGACCTGTTGGTACTGTGCCTATGTGACTGCGTTTGATTTGAGTAACGCAATTGATTTTGATTGTAGGAGCCAATATTGGATGGAACTCCCTTGAAACAAAGGACGTGGAGCTACGTCCTCGGCACCACGAAAAGGCTGCGATTCTATATCACGAAGGTGCGGGCAGTATCTGTGTCCTTTAAGATGGTCTGCAGTGCCTCATCAACATGCTGGCCAGAAGGGCTCCTCAATCAAAAGAACAAGTGAAGTATAGAAGTCTGAACCTCCTTGCGAAAGACGTAGCATTGAAGCAAAATTGTCTTTCCCAGACTGCCCCTATAGCAAGCTGTGGAACACCTGTACACGCAATGTCCGCTTCACAGTGTATCATTTCTGATGCACTTCTCTCTCGCTCTCACTCCTGCAGGATCTTCAAAGCGTGAGGCTTGGAGGATTCTGGAATAAGTGCTACTGGCGCCAACATGTCAGAGCACATATGGTGGCATACCTGCCCAACTGGCTTGCAAGATAATCGCTGTGCCGCCTGAATAATGACTGAGGCAGGGTAGGCTGAATAGTGGGGAGCTTCACATTTCTTGTCGAGGCGTGAAAAACAAAAACCGCCGGCACAGAGTTTGACCTCTGCATGAGTCTAACACCTCCTTGCTAAATAAAGTCTATGATAGGAACTGAATGAACTTGTTTTTGTGGTTTCCCCCGGACGAGGGGAAAAAGGGAAAAGCGATTCGCCGCTCTCTTCATAAGGAGGGGAAAACCTCCAATATTCACCGGAGGTGAATGCAATAGAGCTCCAGTTTTTAGAGGAAGATATAAAGGCAGGAGTAAAAAGCCACCACGCCATCACGTGGATGTAGCAGAAAGCTGCAGTCGACGAGATAAATCGTCTACCAACACACATTGTGCATAAAAGACAACCGTGTGTGAAACCAACTGTCGACGGGCTCAACCGTCGACGATTCCAATAGTTGACAGGGTCAACCGTCAACGAAGCCAACTGGCCTCGAGGCTGAATGTTGACGGAGCTCACCGTCTATGGAGCTCACCCTCTACGGAGCTCACCGTCTACGGAGCTCACCGTCTACGGAGCTCACCGTCTACGGAGCTCACCGTCTACGGAGCTCACCGTCTACAGAGCTCTCCGTCTACGGAGCTCACCCTCTACGGAGCTCACCGTCTACGAAGCTCACCGTCTACGGAGCTCACCGTCTACGGAGCTCACCGTCTACGGAGCTCACCGTCTACGGAGCTCACCGTCTACAGAGCTCACCGTCTACAGAGCTCACCGTCTACGGAGCTCACCGTCTACGGAGCTCACCGTCTACGGAGCTCATCGTCTACGGAGCTCAGCGTCTACAGAGCTCTCCGTCTACAGAGCTCAGCGTCTACAGAGCTCACCGTCTACAGAGCTCACCGTCTACGGAGCTCATCGTCTACGGAGCTCACCGTCTACGGAGCTCACCGTCTACGGAGCTCACCGTCTACGGAGCTCACCGTTTACGGAGCTCACCGTCTACGGAGCTCACCGTCTACGGAGCTCACCGTCTACGGAGCTCACCGTCTACGGAGTTCAGCGTCTACAGAGCTCTCTGTCTACAGAGCTCAGCGTCTACAGAGCTCAGCGTCTACAGAGCTCTCCGTCTACAGAGCTCATCGTCTACAGAGCTCATCGTCTACAGAGCTCATTGTCTACGGAGCTCATCGTCTACGGAGCTCATCGTCTACGGAGCTCATCGTCTACGGAGCTCACCGTCTACGGAGCTCACCGTCTACGGAGCTCACCGTCGACGAGCCTGTCGTCTACGGGGCCCACCGTCGACGAGCCCGTCGTCTACGGGGCCCACCGTCGACGAGCCTACCGTCGACGAGCCTACCGTCGACGAGCCTACCGTCGACGAGCCCACCGTCGACGAGACCACCGTCGACGAGCCTACCGTCGACGAGCCTACCGTCGACGAGCCTACCGTCGACGAGCCACCGTCGACGAGGCCACCGTCGACGGGACATATCGTAGACGAGTCAGAGGATACATAGACCGTATCGTCGACAAGCTGGCACATTTTCACGTAGAAAAGTGCGCAGTGTGAGTCTAGACGCCTGAGAGTAAATCTCGTGGGCGTAGATGTGGGAGGCAGACTCAAAGAAGGCCAGAGACCTCTTAATTGTGATGTTACTTCAGCTGGTGAAGTAGAGTAGAAGCATCACTTAAAACGTGAATGTGCAGGACAAACAACAAAAATTCCTCCCACATCAGAAGGGGGGTACAGTCTAAGCACAAGAACAACCCCTTCTCCTCTTACCATGTCAGAGACAAGCAGAGTGTTTCCATATACTCTTCATGAGGGTTCACAGGAAAAGGTCACAGCTTCCTACAAGTGACACAGGGTCTGAACGTAGACTTCATGTAAGAAGACAGTACAAAACTGTGATATTAAGAAGAAAAATTGAAGAAAATTGAAGAAAATCTGAGCAGAGCTCAGGGAGACTCCCTTCACACGACGTGCGGTAGAAAATCTGAGGTGCTGAGCTCTGAGGAGAAGGTTCTAGAGGGTTGCTGGCGCCTGATTGGCTGTAGTTTGGACCAACATAATGACAATGATAGACTGCAAATGGTTTTTTCCTTTTCCATGCATTCCTATGTAGAAATATGTGTAGGCTTGTTATGCCTTTTTTCTATTACATATTTCAGGTTTTATGTTACATATATATATATATATAGTATATATTATTGCTATTTTATTTACCGTGGGACTCCCACTCCGACGACGGGGGATATTCAAGCATGTGAATCTATGAAAGACACCCTAATACTGGAGAACTTTTTTTACCGCTCTGGACATGTATCGAATTCAAATCATTCCCAAACAATACCATTGCGCACAATTAGTGATGAAAGATGCTGGAAGGCTCTTTCAGTGGAAAGATTTAAAGAAGCATTTCCAGTCTCTTCTGAGATATCATCTCCCTCCACTACAGACTGTCTGTCTGTCTGAATGCATTCACATCTAAGTTTATTCAACCTTTGGACGACGTTCTTCTGACTCAAACGAAGATTACAAACATCATTTTTAGAAACTATCCTTGCTTTACTCCCAACATCCATGTGCTCAATCTACGTGCAAAGCAGGTCGATCCCTGCTTGGGTAGTACTTATTCTTCTGTGAAACGGACATTTTACAAGGAAATTTTGAACCCAAACCGTTGCCACATAAAGACTTGAGATACGTTACTGCAAAGCGTGGACATTTTCCATGTCATAATGCACAAGCCACAAAAATGAACAAATAATTATTAAGAGATGTGAAGCGACTTTCAACCCGACAAGACAGACAGGTAGACGTCCCTCCTTTCCAGTCTCTCTGTGATACCCCTGTAAACTCAATTACTGAAAAATAGCCAATATAAGAGAAATGATCAAAAATAAACTTCTGACCAATACCACACACACAAAAGAAAGGAAGAGGTAATAAAATGAACTATTCTGTGACTGGGAGCAGCTCGTTATTCTGCAATGGGAACCATCTTGTTTAAATACTGCCCCCACACACTAGATAGTGTCATGCTTCATTATAGGGCACGCAACAACATCCTGATGCAGAACAACGCCCAGGATGGAGCAAAAAAAACTTTTTTGCTATCAAAACGGTCGAGGAACTAGAATCAATCCTCTGTACCACATGGGACTAGGATCCGCTCAGCACAGACGCAATTTAAAACTACCTCAGGGTTCGTTCACTTCATTTTTATTTCGAACTTCCCCAAGCAGGATTAAAACTAATTAAAGCAGATGTGTTCCTGGATAATGAAAAATTTCCTAGCTAACGTAATGGAAAGTTTCATTTCTATTAAGGACTCGGAGGCGAGGATTATGCCTTCTTTCTTCACTTTATTGCATAGCAGCGAAGACAAACACAACTACACTTCCCATGAACCACAGGGAAGGGAAGTAAACAAAGAACAATGGCAGCAATCAATCACAAGTCCCAAATACAGTGTCCAATAGGGGATCCAGCCAGCCCACATAGTCCATCAACTGTGTTCTCTCCTTCTCTTTCGGAGCGCGTAGCACAGCATTCCTTCACTCTTCAGAAATCTTGTTTGTGAGAGTCCGAGCCCGAGGACAAGAAAAATATCTTTACCATCGGCAATAGAAGAGAGACCAAGTCTTGACCAGCAAACGTGAACATGAACAACATGATCAGATTGAATACATGGACATAAAATTCAAAGCATATCTGTACAAACCAACTTACTTACTGCAATACAGGGAGGGATCTCCAGGAGTTCACGGCAGGATAATCCTCGCCTCCGAGTCCTTAATAGAATTGAAACTTCCCGGTACGTTAGCTATGAAATTTTTCATTCTATGTCAGGACTAGAGGCGAGGATTATGCTTGCTCAAAGCTTGCCCACAACTAATTTGGCCACGTTCATTATCGGTTTAAAATAGTACCGTTTGAACGTGGAGTCCGAGGGCCAGTCGGCGGCGTTAAGAATATCCTCTAAACGTGCACCTAGGCTGAAAGCTTTTGAGGCCTTGGCACCCCTCATGGAGTGTGCGCCAAACTCGCTAAGACTGATGCCTGCCTCCTGCATCACCCATCGCACCCACCTGGCTATATAGTGGGTGAAGCGACTGCCTTAAAGGGCTTACGCAAAGAAATAAGAAGCCGTCTTTCTCCAGGATGTCTGAGTTCAACAGTCATCTCCTCATAAGCCAAGAGACAATCAACCACACAGAGCTTCGGGGAATCCGGAAATTGTGGATAGGTAATGGACCTGGAATGGCACTTTGTATGCCTAAGTAAGGTGAAAGTGACTCCATCCAGAGAGAAAATCCTAATCGAGACGTCCAAAGTACGGACGTCCGACACCCGTCTACAAGAAATGAGACAGGGAAGCATGGCCAACTTCGCTGACAATTCCTTCCTAGAAATGTATCTGTTTGGTTACCATGATAAGAAAAGGCTAAGGACCTGATTCACGTCCCAAAGGGCGGAATAGCGGGGCTCCGGAGGTAAATTCAGCCGGATGCCCCGCAGCAACCTGCAGACTAAAGGGTGCACACCCACTGGAGCTCCATCGACAGGGACATGGCCCGAAGAAATGGCTGAACTAAAGGTATTCACAGACCTATAAGCCAAACCTTCCGAGGCCAAGTGAGCCAGGAAGTTTACGACGCGGAACATATCCGCGACCACGGGATCAGCACCCCATCGCACACACCAACGTGTCCATCTGTTCCATGCAGACCGGTATATTTTAACCGTACTGTCTGCGGCTTCGTCGGACAAGGGAACCGTGTGAGAGTATGGGAACCCCTTTCGCAAGAAGAAACCTTTTAGGCGTAGCAAGGCCCTGCAATGGAGGGGGCCTGGAAAGATGGCCTGGATGGAGGCTGACAAAAGGCCTATCACCCGAGCTAGGTGTCGGAGGGAAATAAGCGGCCTCGCTAAAACCCGCAGCAGCTTGTGTCGAATCTTGATCACCTTCCTGGCCAGAAGGCTGAGCGTGGGTTCGGTGGAGTCTATCACGAATCCCAAGAATGTAATAGTCTGGACAGGCTGTAACAACAATTTCTTCTCGTTGATGACAAATCCGAGGTCCTGGAGAAGGGTGACCGCCATCTGAAGATGACTCAGGAGACGCTGGGGTCAAGACGCCATCAAAAGGAGGTCGTCTGAAGAAACGAGCATCCTGACACCCCTGGACCTCAGAAATTCAACCGCAGGCTTGAGCACCTTGGTGAAACACCAAGGGGCCGAAGAAAGGCTGAAGGGAAGAGAGGTGAACTCGTAGACCCGGCCGATGCACCGGAACTGCAGAAACTTGCGATGAGGAGAAAAAATTGGTATCACCAAGTACGCGTCCTTCAGGTCCAGACGGACCATCCAGTCGAAAGGACGGAGTACATCTCGGAGGAGGTGGATCCCCTCCATTTCAAGCCACTGGTTGAACTCGCTATGGTTTATCAACGCCCGCTTGCCACCATTGGTCTTGTCGACCAGAAAGACGTTGCTCAAAAACCCCTTGGGGTGACGGGAAGTAAGGGTGATAGCACCCTTCCTGAGAAGTGAACCAACCTCCTCGTCCACTAGGACACGATCCTGAGCGGAAAACTGAATGGGATGTGGAGAAACCCTCTGCACCGGAGTCCCTTCGAATTCTATACGGAAACCCCTGACTGTCTGCAGGACCCACCCATCTCGTGTAACGGTCAACCATGCCTGAAAACACCCTGCCAACCGCCCTCCTATTTCTTGAGGGGAAGAAGGGAGAACTCTCACCTGGGCTGGAAGTTGTGGTTCCTCGACAGAAACCTCTGCCTTTACCCCTTTTTCCTCGTGTGGGGTAAAAGTTTCCAAACCGGGATTGATCCTGCTACTGTCCGGAAACTTTTTGATTGGTCTGGCGCTGCTGACGACCGGCCAAACTCCCCCTTCCTCGACCGGCCCCGCGAAAAACACGGGAGGACACCTTCTTGATGGTCGACTGAGCCCCGTCTAAAGAAGTGAAAGTGTTCACAAATTTGCAAAGCTCTTTGACAAAGGGCTCTCCAAACAGCCCACCTTGGGCGACCAGGCCTGCCTCAGAATCCGCCAGGTCCCCAAGCATTGGATCAATTTTAATGAGGAGGGACCGGCGGCGTTCTGTAGAAAGGACACAATTGGCGTTGCCCATAAATATGATGACTCGCTGCGCCCAACCCGACAAGGTCTCGGGAGAAATGATGGACCCTGGCCCTTGGCCTCCTCCACCATGTCGAGAATTTTTGTAATCGGGCCCAGGGCATCCAGGAGTTTATCCTGACAGGCCCGCCAGGATCTATCTATGCCCTTCTTGGGGTCCCTTATGAATTTCTGGAGGAACGTACCCATCCAGGAATCTATCTCGGGCGTAAGGGCAACCTTACCATCCAATGATGGGCGAGGACATTCTGTTCTTAAACAATTACGTGCCTCTTTTTCTAGAGGGCGGCGATTATGGGCGGCCACATAGGCCGCAACCTTATAGCTTGGGGACCACTCCGATGATCTCGGGTGCACAGTATCGTTTGGATCCAACATATCCGAGGTATTTGGGGGGTCTTGGGAAGTACCAGGGGAATCCTAAGGAACTGGGACTGCCGCGGCGGGTGTTAAGTCGGAACCTGGTTCCGAGGGCGGGCCAGAAGGCACCGGAGCTGTGGTCGGGAAAACCCCAGGAAGGAGCGCTGGACGACTGGCAAGAAAAGCCTGTCGGAGAAGATTAAAAGCGTCTACGTGCACCCCTGCTTCATGGAGTTGCTTAGGTGGCGGGGAACCCATGGCGCCTTAGGACCCACTGGTGGAAGGGGCTTAGGGCGGGGGACCCAGTTGCTGGGACAGCTGGGTAAAGGCTTGCTAAATCTGCAGGGGGAAGCCTATCTTCTAACGGGGACATGGCTTGGTCCACTGCCCTATAAATAGAAGAATCCGCCGCCTCATAAAAGGCATCCCCCAGGGCATGTCAGCGAGGGGGTCTCCCTCCTCCTCGTTGTAATCACTGTAATACTCCATCCTGGGAGGCTCTTAACTACAGGAGGGAAATCCCACAGGGCCAAACACGAAGGCCTCGCAAGGTTGGGTGGCAACCAGAATGTTTTTAAGTGGTAAAGACCACCGAATTATCGGGGAAAAACCCCAGGTACTAACTGCTGGCACAAATGGATTATTGTAAAGTAACCCCCCTGGCGAAGGGAGTGATGGCCTGGGTTAAAAGTCCCTATCTGCAGTGCTAACAATACCAGACCTCTCAAGATGAGGTGTTAAACCCACCGCAGTAAATACAGGCTCTCCCTCAATCAAAAGATTGGGCGTGAGGGAAAGCGTAACAGGAAAGGAGCTGCAAGGCGTTTATTTACTAGAAAAACGCCGCCTCGCCGCTCTACACCCTTCAGGCGTCTATCTCAGACCAGGGCCCGGACAAAGACGGAGGCACGTCGTTTGAAACTCCCAGAAGTGAGCTTCAACGTCGCGCCGCTCGTCAAGACCTCCGTGCCCTTTAGTGGCGGGAGGACCGGGCACACGCCTGAAACCCAGCTGCGTAGGTATGGACCCGACCGTACCCGCGGCCTGCTGCGGGAGCCTGCTAGGTATGGACCCATTCCAGCCCCTGCTGCGGGAGGCTGGAACAAAGACGTAGAGCGTCCAGACCAGCGAAAATATTCACACGGGAGAAACGGTGTCCGCCCGCAGTAATGAAAACCGGAGCGGCCCGGTCAAAGAAATCACAGCAATGATCAAATTTGAACAGCGTTTCATACGGACAAGCGACAGAGAGAATAGTATAGCATATAAGCCAACAGTGAATTAATACCAACAAGGAAACAATCCTAAGCACAATACAAGGCACTAAACAGTCAGGAAAAAAACTGAAGAGTACTTATCTTGCTGCGTAGCAGCGTAGAAAGAGGAGGAGAGAACACAGTTGATGGACTATGTGGGCTGACTGGATCCCCTATTGGACACTGTATTTGGGATTAGTGATTGGCTGCTGCCATTGTTCTTTATTTACTTCTCTTCCCTGTGGTTCATGGGAAGTGTAGTTGTGTTTGTCTTCGCTGCTATGCAATAAAGTGAAGAAAGAAGGCATAATCCTCGCCTCAAGTCCTGACATAGAATTAGTATCCGTGCCCCCTAAAGATATGTGTTGTTATATCTACATGTTTCGGCCCTCTATAAGCCCCACGCCTTCCTCATACCACACCAGAGACTCACTTTTTTCACTAAGTGTCCCTCAAAGACCGGTACCAGCAACTGTTTTTCATTGAGGGAAATTTCTACTAAGTTGTCTTGAAGGCTATAACAGGTGCCAAAATCTTCAGCTCCCCTTAAAACCTATGCCCAGCCTAGATTATGAAACAAATGGCTCCTATCTTGGTAACAAAAAAAAAAGAGTCCTCTCTTCCCTCTAAGGCAAGGTAGGATCTCTGATGAGTGGAAGATGACCGTGATAAAACCTGTTCTGAAAAAACCCACACTTCTCACATGGATTCGAACAATTTCCAGCCTATTTTTACCCTTCTCTTCCTAGTGAAGGTACTAGAAAAACAGTTATTCAAGCAATTACAAGTTTTTCTGATTTTATTAATGTTTTTTGCGCTAGCCACAGCACTTAATTAACGGTATTATCTGTTAAAGATGATTTTTTGTAGATAGGAGAAATATCAACACCCTTATCCAGTTGGGTCATTTCTGGCTCCACATACCAGTCTACAGAGCATGTTATCAGGGCGTGGCAGAGTTGTATGCATGTATTTAAAATTTTGGGCTGCATCTATTTGTATTCCTCTTGTAGGTGTGTTAATGTTTTAGTTCGACCATGTCCACTCTGTTCTTATCTCACTGGATCAGAGAGTTTGGACCGGTCGGCATGTGTTCTTAATTAAGCTACACCATTTCAAAGAATGACAGAATACTGCCTGACATTAAATACTGTGTCCTAAATATGATCTGCAGAAATATTACTACTTTGGAATTAATATAAAATCTACACTCAGTGTGACAATATTTTTAAACTAAAATTAGGACACAATATTTGTTAGATAACCAGAATCAGAATCAGAAAAGAGCTTTATTCGATTTTAGCAGCAACATAAAATCATAAAAGCAACAATTATATATAGACCATTTCATAAAGTTGTAACAACAAAAAAAACAATAAACATTAAAATAAGGATTACATTCTTGCAATTTGCAAGCTAAAACCCTTCCGTTCATACAATTAACATGTTATAAAATTCCGTTTCTTCAGGATACTTTTTAAAAAGCCAGTCATAGTCATAATGCAATATACATTTTCCATTTGTTGTAAAAATAAGTATGCTGGTCGGCATTGTCACCAGGAACCCTGCTTTAGATACTGTCTAATCCACCTTCTATGTTCGCTCTCATAATATTTACAAAATAAAAACCACGTGAAATGTGGATTGCAGTGATTAATTATCACATGGGCAAAGCCCCAAATTTCTTGACCAGTCATTTTTAGCTGGAAATGTTAACAGGTGATGGAATATTTAAAATCTAAACCTGGTCAAAATAAATCGATCAAATCCCTTTATGCATTGTAGGAGGTAAGGTTGGATCGTGTAACAGGCCAAGGTCATCTGATGTTGAATTACTGATATTTTGGTTGTTTCGCCCGATAATCTAAGCAGTTCAAAATGGTTCATACATAGAATTTTAAGTTTCTTTCTTGATATTGTGCAGATTAATTCAGGGTTATCATAGAGTTCAGGTCTATGCAGATCAATCAGCGTTTTTCTAACATACTCTAGCCATGGAATATATTTTGAGTTGTCCAAAGCCATAACGTCCTTAATGATTTCCCAATCAAGGCCTAATGCTTCTTCAGACCATACTCTCTGCCAGAGTAAGATCAATGCAATTTTATGAGGTCTGAGATAAACTCCATTCCTAATTCTACATGGCAATTAAAAACTGGCGTGCCCTGAGGAAGTGCTAAAAGATATCTTAAAAAGCAATTTTCTGCAATTTGAATAGACGCTACATTTTGAAAACCCCAGATGCCCGCCCCATAAAGTGCTATGGTCCTACATTTAGCTGTATATACTTTTAGAAAAATCTCAGGAGGTCTTTTTCCTAATTTTTGGGCAAAGTTCATTAATGCCATGATTGAGCGTTTAAACAATAGTGTCCTGCTCTTAACCGCCGGGCCCCATGAGCCCGAGCCGTAAAGGAGCACCCCTAAATAGGAGAAAGTTTTGGTGTGTTCAATGAAAACACCACCCACCTGGATATTTTTACCTTTAGCCCGACCTTTCCCACACGTCATCACAAACGACTTCTTGGCATTTAATTTAAGGCCCCTTTTATCCATGAACTCGATATATTTGGAAAGTGCCTTCTGGGCACCTATTTTAGTTCTGGCCATTAACACCGCATCGTACGCATAGAGACGGGAGACAACCTGCTTATTTCTAAATATTCGAGAGCCTACTACACCGGCCTCCAATGCGTTCGTAAATGGAGAAGAGGAATGGGGCCAGGACGAAGCCCTGTCTGCCTCCCTTCTCTATGCGGAATGGCTTGGTAAACTCTCCCTTTATGCTGTGTCTCACTTTCGCCGTTGCTCCTGTATATAATTGTCAAACAAATTGCACAATTGCAGGTTCCACCCCTGAGTCTTCCAAAACTCCCCAAAGTTTATTATGGTCTACACAGTCGAAAGCGGCCGTGAGATCGACAAATATGGCGTATAAACATCCTGTCTTTGCCTGGGTGTATTTCCCCTGTAACATCACAAAATGTAGGACCTGCTCTACTGTGCCCATCCCCTCCCTGAACCCATACTGTACAGGGCTCAGAATGTTATTATTATCTGCCCAGGTTTGTAGTTTATTTAAAACCACCCTTCCTGCAATCTTCATGAGTGAATCCAGGAGTGATATAGGTCTGCCATTTGCTGGATTCTCTCTGTCCCCTTTTTTATAGATCAGTATTATTAGAGATTTGGACCAGGTTTTTATGAATCCTTTGGCACAACAGGCCGTTAAGACACGTGTCAGGAGTGAGGCCCAGAGTTCGGTGGTCATTTTAAAAATATCATGAGGAATCTCATCGGGACCCGGGGCTTTGTTTCCTTTACTGTTATTTATTGCCAGTAGAACTTCCTCGTGTAAGAACTCTATAGGTATCAGGGAATGTTCCTGAACTTGGCCATCCAGCTCGTTTTTCTCTGACGGCCTAACAAAATTTCCGTCCTCTTTTTTTATATACCTTCGAGAAGAAATCAATCCAGGTACTTTCATCTATGGCGACTTCTATTCTCGGGGTATCTTTTTTAGAAAAATAGGGAGCATTCACTGCCTGCCAAAACAATTTGGAATCTCTAAATTGGGCCGCCTCACACAAATTTTGCCAAGACTCTTCTTTTATTTCTTTTTTCCTTTGGTTCCGATCTGAGTTATATGCCTTTCTACAAGCTCTGATTAGTTTGTAATCCCTTATTTGTGTACTAAGTGCAGCCTTAATTAGAGAATATGTTTTTGTGCACTCGGAATCAAACCATCCATTACCCTTGTTTTGTTTCTTTTTATTTTGCCTAGAGAGGAAATTTTGGATAGCTATGGAGACCTGCCCAGAGGCATCCAGAGTCTCAACATAAGTGGACTCTTCATCTAGACCTACCAGGATAGGTGTTAGTGCCTTTGATATAATATCGGCATTCATTTTAATTGGGTCTTTTTTACCCCACTTTAGTGCAAAACCATTTTGGCGAGCCAACACGATTTCCTGTGACCATGCCAAACACTTAATAGTAGAGGAAACAGTACAGTTTGGTCATTTTAGATGCAGACTAAGGGGCAGATGGTCACTGAGGCCATTTGGGAGAATCTTATATTTTTCCACCCAGTCAGAATATCGAATTGGTAGGATAA